>NC_058377.1:16756000-18057500 GCF_018350175.1 Felis catus | reverse complement strand
GCCCATAATCAGAGCGTTTTGCAAAGCACGTGGCCAGAAGGCTGAGGGAGGCCACCGCACTGTATAGATGCATTAACGAAGGCACTCACAAGGAAGGGGACCGGCTCACAAGGAGGAGAAAAGTCCCTCCCGCTCCGTGGGAACACAGTGGCAGGGAACCCGGGAAAGCCAGGATCTCAGGCAGATACCCGAGATAGCTACCCAGGTCACCAGGCAATGTTGGATCGCTTCCCTGGCAGTTCCCCGCCCTCCGCCTGCTGGGGCTCACTCTCTATGGGTGGGGTGCACGGCAGGTCGTGATGCTCAGAGGCCCGGCTGAGACAGGGCCATGGGGCAGCCGTGGATGATGTGGGGTCGGCAGGTTCCTGAGCGGATGCCCAGCCCTTACCCTTACTCTAGCTGGAGTCTCTGCCCTTCATGTGAAGGTGGGGAGTCTGGGGCTGAGAGCCACTGCCTCTGTGAGACACCAGCTGTGATTGTCCTCAGTCCCCTTGATCTTCAGATCAAAAGCAGCTGCATGGGCAGCATGTGACTGTCCCAGTGGCCTAACTACAACCCACTGCTATGCGCAGGTATAACAGATTGTAGATTCTAGAGTCCCGCCAGGCTCAGGCACTTTATTAAAATTCCCGGAGGCTGAGAGTGGGCTCAGAAGGGGGGGGGGGTGGTGCGAGAGAGAGCAAGCTAGACCTATGTGATGCCAGACATCTGGTTGGATCTGCACAGGCTCAGCCAACTGCCCATGGAGTCTAGATCCCAAGCTGTTCAATGTCATGCAAACCAGCCATCTGCATTTACCAAATACAGACTCTGGCCACCAGATGGGCTTTTCTGGTGGACAAGCTTGGAGCACATGTGAGGTCTGCTGGCTGGAGCACAGTCCTCTGACACGGGCAATGGGTTTGGTGGGCGTGTGGTCCTGTTAGTGCGATTCTGTTTACAGCCACAAGAGTCACCTTTAGCCTAGGCCTGCCCTTTAGATAGACAGGCAGGGACTGGGCCAGTTCCGTGTAAATTCACCACAAGTACGAGACGACAAGTGTACTATGTAGAACTAATGCTGAGCATTGCCACCTGAGGATCGAAAGGCTATCTATCCACAAAGCAGTGTACGATTCTGGCTCCAAAGTATTTAGAGGAGATAGCGAAACATTTTGTCTCCCAGAAAATCAGAATGGGAGAGAAAACTCTAGAAGCAAAAGAGAAAAGGAGGATTTCTCTCCTATGGGCCTCAGTTTTCTCGTTTACAGAAACCTTCCTCTGGCGCCCTTGCACCTTACGACTCCCTGGGGCAGTGAGCAGGCCGAATGTGCAGATTCGCAGCCCCGTGAGAGCTCTGGGAGGTGCAGCAAGCCTTGCCGGGGAGGCACCGCAGAAATGTCCAGACCACCCATGGAAAGCTTACGGGGCCAGATCAGCTAAGCTGGCCCCCCTGTGTGGCAAGCTGCGTCCTAAGTACTTTTGAGACAGCAACCCATTTCACTCCTACAGTAATTCTCTGAGGTGGGTATTCCATACTATCTCCATACGGATGAGGAACCCCAAGTCTGGCTCTGTATCACTATGCCATCCTGCTCGAGTGCCCCTGACCATTGAGGGTGTGTGGCTACAGGATGGGCGGGGTTATCAAACTGGGCAGTGGAGGTCTGAGGGACAGGTGTGGATCAAGGGCTACCATGCTCCTTTTAAACTGCCAGGCTGCTCTGAAGAAGGCATCCAGACATGCTGTTAAAGTTTCTCCGCCCCAACTTTTTGGCTCTGATCTCTCAACGAACAAAGGGCTACTGTGCTTCTCTATTTGGACAAGTCAGAGCCGGCTCCCCACTGGCTGTGTCTCCAACAGCAGACCCCCGCTCCACGCCTGCCTTGTCATCAGGCGCCAGGCCCTCCTGTCTCATCGAGATGAGAAAGGGCCACTGCTGAGCTTTGGAAGGAAGGCATGAACAAGACGCGGGGAGAACCGGCTCTCTCCGCTTTGCCAAAGCAGGTGGTACCAGAGATCAGAAATCCGGGCCGATGGCTCGTTGAGCCAAGTAGCATCCTCCCGACAGTTGTCTGTTGTTGCCAACAAGCGTGGTTCCTCCTGCCCTTCAGGCCCCGCTTGCCCAGCATGGAAAACACCAGCTGGCCCCCTTGCTCCAGGTCACTGGCTGGGGCAGGGTGTGGGGTGGGGTGTGGGGTGGAAGGTAATGGACTCTGGCAGAAGAATATGCCATGTAGCTCATCTTCTGGGCAGAATGCCCATGTCATGGAATTGGGTAGGATGCCCTTGCTGCCTGGCACTAAGGTTGTTCAAGGGCTTTGCTGACCCATCCCTCAGCCCCTCTTCTATATCACACAATGCGCCCTTGAAACTGTGGTCTTCATAGTCTCCATCTCACTTTCATTCTCACCTCAGCACACCCCTCTGGGCTCATCTCCTCCACTCTGAGATGGCCCTGGCCAAAGTCACCAATCACCTCCATCGCTCTGAAGCCCATGGGTAATCACTCTGCTTAGCCTCTCAGATACATCCATCAGTGAAATACCTTCTTCCTGAAGCTTCCCTGATAGCTCACTCATCTGTTTCTTCTTAGCTGTGGTTTTGCTTTCCTGCCTCAATGGCTGTTCCCTCTCAATCCCTCCTTCATCCCAGACTTCCAAATATTGGGGTGCCCCCAAGATTCAGGCCTGAGTTGTCTTTCCTCTCTACACTCTCTCAGGTGACCTCACCATTCCCGTGGCTTTAAATTCCACTTACAGATTCATGACTTAAAAATATTGTTCTGGGGCGCCTGGGTGTCTGACTCTTGGTTTTGGCTCAGGCCATGGTCTCATGGTTCATGAATTTGAGCCCCTCATCAGGCTCCATGCTAACAGCACAGAGCCTGCTTGGGATTCTCTCTCAAAATAAATGAATAAACATTAAAAATATATTGTTCTACCTGCTTATTGTAAAATAAAAGAGAAACACAGAAAAGCACACAAAACAAGTAAACAGCTTGGTGGGTTATTAGAAGGTGGATGCCCTCATAATAACTACACAGGTGAAGATCTAGAACTCTCTTGGCCATCCAGAAGGCCTGCTGGTCTCCAACCTAACCAGAGCCCCATCCTCTCCTCTGAGCATAGCCGCTTTCCTGACTTTTATAGTAATCTCTTGGGTTCCTGTTTTTCTTTTATGGTTTTGTCACCCACGTGACACTGTAGTCTTGCCCATTTCTCGAGATTCTTTCAATATTCTTCAACTTACAGAATTTCTCCTTCATCTCCTTCTTTTCTTTACAACCTACCGGTTCGTCTGCCCGTGGGGTTTCCCACAGTCTGGAATCTGAAGGCTGCACACTCCTAATGCAATTCAGCATGCAACTGTCTGTGTTCTCATCCAGAGGCTGCATCAAGCTCAAGTCCAAACCTTTAGCCAAGACTATAAGCAATGCTGCTATGTTCTTTCATCACGAGGCATATAATGTCTGCCTTTTATTCTTTTTCCAGTATTAGCAACTGTTGTTGCTCAGTGTCTGAAATCTAAACCTAGATCCATTAATTTATATTTCCTTTAGTTTGCATATATCAGCCTGGATCATTTTACACAGAGACGCTACCTCCACCTAGTAGTTGGTTACCCAGGGTCACAGTTCATATAGGAAAGACAGCAGACGTGCCCATTGCCTTTTATTTACCTGGTTTTCAAGGTAACAGATTAGCTCCCTGTCATCCTCAGATAATGACCAATTAGGTAAGTTTTAAAATGTCATTATGAGGGGGCACCTGGCTGGTTCAATCGGTGGAGCATGTGACTCTTGATCTCGGGGTCACAGCTCTGAGCCTCACGTTGGGTATAAAGATTACTAACAAAAATAAACCTAAAAAATGTCATTATGGACTCACGGATATACACATATTAAGCCCGCGCTTAAACATGGGTTTCAATTCACTGCAATTATTATCTTTATTAAAGCTCAAATTGTCATCTTTGACCAACGGGAATCTCTTTAAGCTGGCCTTTGACATGACCTGTTCCAGTCTTGTTTGTATATTTCCTGCCCAGACCTGGGGAATCTGCCATTTCTCCGGGCAGCCCTGGTTTTTTAGTGGGAAATGGTGCAGCAAGACCATAATCTGGTTGCATCTTTTGGTCAGTTTCTATGCCTTTTTCAGTGGATGGAGCCAGGGGTGGCAAAATAAAATAGAGCTATGATATTGCATATATTATGTATGACATATAAATACAATGTCTATAAAACATGCACGCAAAATTTATAAAATAAAAAATCCAATTCAGGTAACAGGGTTTTTTTTGTTTTGTTTTGTTTTTTAATTTTTTTTTCAACGTTTTTTATTTATTTTTGGGACAGAGAGAGACAGAGCATGAATGGGGGAGGGGCAGAGAGAGAGGGAGACACAGAATCGGAAGCAGGCTCCAGGCTCCGAGCCATCAGCCCAGAGCCTGATGCGGGGCTCGAACTCACGGACCGTGAGATCGTGACCTGGCTGAAGTCGGACGCTTAACCGACTGCGCCACCCAGGCGCCCCAGGTAACAGGGTTTTTACTTTCTCTACTACTTCTATACTATACTATCAGCCCCTTCTATACTACTGATGATCTGTATTTCCATTCTTTTTACACTGACAATCCTGGCTCACAAGGAGACAGCAATGATGGAATTAGAACAACCCAGAATGACTCATTTGCTTTATCCCACACCATACATACAACAGTCTCAGACTAATAGTATCAATACGAACACTACTATGTGCAATTATGATTATTAAAAAGTCTTAGAATGTTTTTGGAAATGTTATCTCTATTTCCACCTTTTTTTTTTTTTAACGTTTATTTATTTTTGAGTGAGACAGAGAGAGAGCCCAGGTAGGGGAGAGGCAGACAGAGAGGGAGACAGAGCATGTGAAGCAGGCTCCAGGCTCCGAGATGTCACCACAAAGCCCAACACGGGGCGTGAACTCACAAACGGCGGGATCATGACCTGAGCCGAAGTCAGACGCTTAACCGACTGGGCCACCAAGGTGCCCCCTGCCTCTCTTAATACTATGTCTATACTATCAGATCATGTTGACATTGCATCGTATACTATAGCCCTTCCAACCCTCACATAGTTCTGGTGATACAAGGAACTGCGTGTTTAATGCTCACTCCCGGGCTCGTGTCAATGTGTCTCTGGTCATTTGGTTATCGGAACTCATTCTCTAGCAGGTTCCTGAGGAAGGACTTGTGGGAACAAAATTCTCTGAGTTCTTACACGCTATTCTGACAATAGTTTGTGCTCTTAATACTTGAAGGTCAATCTTGTGGAGTATAAAATCCTTGGCTCTCACATTCACATTTTCTTTCTGGAGCACCTTTAATATGTCACTCCATTTTCTTCTGTCATAACATGTGGCTGCAGAAAAGTCTGATGACAGTATCATTTTCTTCCCCATATCAGTCACTTACTTTTTTGCTTAGATGCCCTAAGGATTTTTTTTTCTTTTCCTTTAAAGCTCAGGAATTTCACTAGAATATGTCTTGGTCCTTCTGGGTCAGTATTTTCAAGTGTACAGTGTGCTTTTCCCATGTGCTGCTTTAAATACATATTTTTTTAATTTCAGGAGATTTTTTTCCTGAATTCTAATTTTTAGGATTTGTTTCATTATCTCACTTTAATTTTTTTGTTTCTGTTTTTTTTCTTCAGGGATACCCATCACCCACGTATTGAATCTTCTTTGCCTTCTTCAATATTTGTCACTTTCTTTCAAACCATGGTTACCTCTTGATTTCTTTTTGGTTTTAATTTTTTTTCCTCCTTTACGTCTTTTATTTCTCATAAGGCATTACTGACAATGTTTATTTGCTTTCATGTTCTTTGTCATTTAGTCTTTATCTGTAAAACAATATATTTTCTCTTATTTCTAATTCTTTTTTTTTTAAGTTTTTTCGTCTTTATTTTTGAGAGAGAGAGACAGAATGCAAGCAGGGGAGGAACAGAGAGAGAGGGAGACAGAGAA
Organism: Felis catus; assembly: GCF_018350175.1. Taxonomy (NCBI): domain Eukaryota; kingdom Metazoa; phylum Chordata; class Mammalia; order Carnivora; family Felidae; genus Felis; species Felis catus. The sequence goes on along the minus strand of NC_058377.1, from coordinate 18,051,515 downwards.
TCGGGGCAAAGAGCCCAATGCAGGGCTCGAACGCATGAACTAGGAGATCATGACCTGAGTCAAAGATGGATGATTAACCAACTTAGCCACCCAGGTGCCCTGAATTCTTAAATTCTATCGCTAAATTTCTAAGTTTTTCTAATCCCGATTTGTGTTAGGTTTCATGTCTGGTATCACTGCTAAATTTAAGCTCATTGTGGAAACAGCATGTTAGTGGGTTGTTGTGTTTTGTTTTGTTTTGTTTTGTTTTGTTTTGTTTTGTTTTGTTTTGTTTTGTTTTGGAGCAGGTCTTCCTGCTTTGGACACACCTGCTTTCACTGCCTGCAGGGATATTACTCTCATTCTCTCTTACAGGAACTTTTATGGGGTTTGGATACGACCATTTCATTTTTGTGTGAAATGAGTTTTCCTGAACTTTTATAAAGAAGCTTCGTGCAGGTGCCTTTTCTAACTCCACTGAGCTCCCTCTTGTACGGTTCATGTAATGTTAAAAACACAGAGGCTTGCTTGCTGAGATCTCCTGGTCCTGTTCTCTTCCCCCATCTCTTACCTGGACTTTATTATGATTTCCCCAACGCTTTGGGTTTTAATTCCAACCCCTGCAGTTGCTCTCCAGTGGGGACTCTGGCAGGGAGCCCTGGCAGGTCAGGTTCAAGAACATGCAGGAACCATCCCAGCCCCTTCGGCCTGCCTGGTGGGCTCCCTGCCCTCACCTACTACTGTAGGGAGCAGAACCAAGGCGGCCCCCCAATTTCAGCTGCTCCTCTCGAAGTGCCCCACCAGAATCTCCACTGAACATGCGTTGCTACTTGGAGGTTCTCCTGATCTCAGGTCCATCTCTCCTCTATCCTCCCTGCTCATCAGGTATGGACATCAATAACCAGGTATGGACATCAATCAATAACCAATCAATAAGTCTTACATTTGTTTCATGGGTCCTCCCCATCTTATTGTAACTTGGGACTCCATGGGGGAAACCCTGTCACCTAGTTTCATTGTCACTGTTGCCTACGGGGTTTTGGCTTTGCTCTCCCATTGTTCCGTCTCCTTTACGTGGGGATTTGGGAAGGTCCAAAAACTGTGCCACCACTATCTCACCAAAATCTCTCCTGCTAACTTTCACATGTTATCTCCCGGCCGCATCTCTGACCTGACCTCATCTACCCCAACTATTAATCGATATGTCCACATGGAAGTCTACTAGGTGCCTCAAACTTAACCTGGCCAAACATCTCTAGCAGTCTTCCCCCTCTCAATAAATGGTACCACTTCCTCCCCCCGCCCCCCCCACCAATTGCTCAGGCCAAAAACCTCTTACCCTCACACCCCAAATTCACCATCTCCATCAGCCCTGGCCATTCTCCCTCCAGAACACATCCCTGATTCAATTATTATGTCCCGCCTCCATGCTTTGCCCTGGTCAAGGCCTCCTCTTCTAGACTTCTGCACTAGCTTCCTGGCCTCCCTGCCTCCACTCTCCCTTCAGGGCAGCCAGGGTGGTCTGTCTTTTTAAAAAAAAATTTTTTTTTTAACATTTATTTATTTTTGAGACAGAGAGAGACAGAGCATGAACGGGGGAGGGGCAGAGAGAGAGGGAGACACAGAATCGAAGCAGGCTCCAGGCTCTGAGCCATCAGCCCAGAGCCTGACGCGGGGCTCAAACTTGAGGACCGCGAGATCATGACCTGAGCTGAAGTCGGACGCTCAACCGACTGAGCCACCCAGGCGCCCCATAGGGTGGTCTTTCTAAAGCATAACTCACATTATGTCATTCCCTTGTTTAATGCAACCCAAAGGTTTCCCACTGCAGATCGCCAAATTCCAACACCTCACCATGGCCCATAAGACCTTGCATAATTTGGAGCATAGCATTTCCTTGGATTCCATCTCTTTCCACTTTCTCTATATTCTCTCTGTTCCAGACACCTGCTCTTGGTTTGTTTTTTTTTTTTTTTTTTGTCCCCCAAAGAGCCCCATATGCGTCTCATCTCAGGGCCTTTACCCCTGCTATTCCCTCTGGTTGGAATGCTATTGCCCTATGCTTTTGCTAACACTGCCTTTTCCTCATCATATAGGTCTGAACTCATACCCTAGGCAAAACTGTTCACTACTTTATCTTACTCTTAGCACTTTTTCATTCATTTGTATATATAAATATTGACAGCATGTATATCTCCCACCACCACCGTGAAAATTCTCCTTGTGGACAGTGATACCACCTGGTACATATTAGGTGCTCAATGAATATTAGTGAATTATTTTTCCATATACCTCTGGATGTGGCCAAGGGAACCAAGCCCTCTGCCACAGCAAACTCTAGAACATGAATATTTTCCTAAAATTGACAGCTGCCAGCGTAAACCTTTCACTCAGGACAAGGCCCTGCCTAGGCTTCTGGATAAAGTGTCTGGACCACCTAATTCCTGTAAAGAGTCATGAACTCTGTTAGAACCAACACTCCCTTTCTAAAACCAGTATTTTATAACACACCTTTTCTATTCTGAAATAAAATTTATATATAACCGCACACATCTATCTCATTGTGTTTGAAAATCCACATAATTCTGTATAATACAAAGAAATAATTTCACAGGTAATTTATAATGAACTATTTTATTATGCAAACACTTGAGTATGACTAACCCGTAAGACACGATGAAGTAGACGTTTGCACCTTATGCAGAATCACCGTGAGCACAGCAACTATAAATTCAGACCAGCAGGGAACGTTGTGTTAGCAACTCAAAGGCCACATGCTGAGTTGGCTACACTAATGAAGAGTGATGGAATTTTCCAAAACGTTGAACAAGTTTTGGTAAAGTTCAGAACACAACAAAATTACTTAGTAGTTACATTAGCGGAAAATTCAATGCAGACTCAGCTTTTCCAAAAAAATATTCTGTATTTATAAATAAAATGTACTTCGTGTCTAGGTTCAGGTATTTACAGGTCAGTAAGTTTATCACTTACAAACATGTCCAGTAGAACACCTAAGTCTGGCAGGAAGCAGGATACATCTTCATTGTGGACTCTCCTGAACCTTGTAGAGTGCTGGCCCATTAAACACCCATAATGCTCCCTCCTCAATCATTGTGAAGCCAGAAGTGACCCAACACGGTTACAAAATGCCTCCTCTGTTAACATTACTGTAAAATACCAGCCTTGCTCGTGGTCACAAAAACTGGAAACAACCCCAAAGTCCTTCAGCTGGTGAACGGATAGACAGACGTGCTGTGGCCCATCCATATGATGGAATACTATGTAGCAATAAAGAGAAATACACTTCTGTTACAGGCAACAACACAAATGACTCTCAAATGCATTATGCTAAGTGAAAAAAAGCCAGACTGAAAAAAAGGCTATACTACTGTAGGTCTTAGAATACCATAGACTAAATGGCTTATAAACAACAGAAATTTGTATCTCATAGTTCTGGAGGCGGGAAAGTCCAAGATCAAGGCACCAGCAGATTCAGTTTCTGGGGAGGGCTCACTTCCTGGTTCACAGACGGCCGTGTCTTCTCTATGTCCTAGCATGGTGGAAGGGGAGAGGGAGTTCTCTGGGGCCTCTTTTATAAGGGAACTAATCCCATTCATGAGGGCTCCAGCCTCAGGAACCTAACCATCTACCAGTCTATAGCATTGCCTGATTCCACTTCTATGATCTTTTGGAAAAGGCAAAAAACAAAACGAAACAACAAACAAAAAAACTATAGAGCTAGAAAACAGTTTAGTAGCTGTCAGGAGCTAGGGTGGGGAGAAGGTCTGACAACAAAATGACACAAGGGAGTTTCTAGGGGGTGATGCCACTGGTCTATATCTTGATTGCAGTGGGGAGTTAAATGCTCATATGTGTTTGTCAAAACTTACAGAATTGTACACTATAAGAAGTGAATTTTACTATATGTAATTATACCTCAAATTATTAAAGTATTAAAAAAAAAATCGGTACCACCCCCACTGAGAACCACTGGTACAGAGCTTCTTAGCTTCAAAGCATTTTCAGATGCCCTGCCCACTGTGAGGAAGGCTGGGCAAGACTCACTGACCCAGTTCTGGAAATAAGCAGGAGAGCATGTGGGAAACTATATGGGACTTTATATGGAAAAACCAACATTTAGGTTGATGATCTGGTTCCAAAACCTGAAATTGACCACTTGGGTATATTTGTGTGACCCAGGGCAAGAACATTTCTCCTGGAACCTCAGTGGCCTGTTAGTCCTGACACTCTCTGATTCAATGATTTGCCCTAGGCTGTAGAGCTCGTTAAAGGCTGGTTAATGACAGGCTTCCAAGTCCTGACCTGATTGTTACCCATTACCTTCTCTGTGCTAATAACGAGGAGACTTCTCACAGGCCATGCACAAGGGAGACCCAGCAGCTGTCCCCTCCTGCCGAGGGTCAGCACAAAAGCCAGGGGATGGGGACAAAGCCCAAGCACAGCAATGGGTGGAAATCGCCGGCAAAGGGTATTGGAGGCAAGTGCCTATTTGCATGTGGGATAGGAAGCCCAGAAGGTGGCAGGCAAGTCTGGGCAAGGCAACTTTGTGACAACATCAGAAATCAAGGCCATTCTTGCTGTGAACTGTCCTGACTTTGACAAGGTCCTCTTTGAGGACCACAAGGTCCTTTGAGGTCCTCTTTGATGACCAGCAGTACAGGGATTCTCAGGGGCTATTTCCCACCCCCCTCCGCCACCTCTCCCCCATCTTACTCTGCTGCCCCATTTACAGAACACTTACGGCTCAGTCTTTCCTGAAGGCTGCCTGTCTAATCACCTTTAAGGGGTAAAGGAAGACACTTCACACCATAGACCTCTAGAGGGTCTTCCCAGGCTGGGGCCTGAGCTCCAGCTTCTAAACGAAACCCTTAGGGTACCTTCAAGAAGAGCCAATACTAACTGAAGAGTGTTACAGACCCTGGGGCCTTAGCCACCCAAAGAGGAAGGAAGGCCAGTTATCAGAAATGGAAACCTATACTCCAGTCCTCACTATTTCCTTTCTCCCTCGTCAGCTCACCGCAGCCTTTCAGAATTTGAACCCTTCAAAATCTTTTGTTTATGGTGCTGCTACTGAGGCACCATTTACTGACGAGCAAAGGCTGTGTTTCTGAATAAAGCCCTGCTAGTTACCGCCTCCTTTAAACTTCCTTAAGGAAAACATAATTACCAAGTAAATCTCATTTGGGTTCACTCAATGCTCCAAAGGCTTCAGTACTGACTGTCTTTACCCCTTCAAAAGATTCCTTGAAGCCTGGAGACACTTTGTGTGCATGCAAATGAAGAAAGGGCAATGTTTGGGGGAAGCCTGTTCCTGCCTCCCAGGGTGGGAATCGCCAGTTCCTTTCAGACAAAGTGAGGAGGCTGGCTCCCAACTGAATCAAGATGCCTCCTCGGAAAAGCCTCACAATCTTTCTGATCCTCAGCTAATCCAGCTGCAAAATGCCATTACTTCTATCACGGTGGAAGCAGTAGGATCAAGTAGAGGGTTCTGAAAAAGAAAAATGCCACCACAGAAAGGCAAGAAATTCTCCCCTGGAGTGAAAATGGTTGGGGCTGATTGAATGTCACTTGCGCCCTGCGGTAACCTGCTGGGCGCCCACTAGGGTGGCGGCATAGCACAGTGGGTGAGCTGGCCTGAAAGCCTAGTGCTGGGTGGGATTCCAGCCACTTCCTAGCTGGGTGCCTTAGCTCAAGCTAACTTCAGTTTCCTCATCTGTAAACTAGTATTTCATTCCTAAAGATGCTGTGAAAACCGGGCTGAAACCTGTAAATTACCGAGAGGAGTACCTGACACATAGACAGGGTCATTAAATATTATCTAGGATGGGGTGCCTGGGTGGCTCAGTCGGTGGAGCGTCCAACTTCAGCTCAGGTCATGATCTCATGGCTCGTGAGTTCGAGCCCCGCATTGAGGTCGCTGCTGTCTTCTGTCCCTGGCTCTCTCTGCCCCTCCCCCACTTGCCCTCGTTCGCGCCCTCTCTCTCTCTCTCAAAAAGAAATAAATCTTAAAAAAAAACTTATCTATGATGGTTCCTTTAACTGCCTGTATTAACCATGTCTGTCATTGTCTGGATTGAGGCTTGGACCTCTGGGGCCTTACAGGCCACAGATGGACTGACCCTCTCTCAGGGTCAGCCAATTCCTAAAGACAGTAGATAATTACTTTTCAAATACAAACCAGCCAATCCTGAGCCCGCACCTCCAACCACCTCCTTTATCGGGCTCTTCCACTCCAGGCCACCGTCCACCTGCCCTCATCATCCCAGGCAACGGGGGACAGCCCCTCTGCTCCACAACCCACAGGAATGACTCAAACCAGCCAATCCGAAGCCTGCTCACCTTGCCTCACCCCTCCCTTCCCACAAAAACCACAACAACGGATCTTGCCCACATGTTAGCCTTACTCCCCCGCCTCCAGACCGGCCCTGGTGTTTCCCCACGTGTCCCCAAGGTGTGGCATGTCCCCACCTCTGGGGGAACTGTGAGTCATCTCCTGATCTGTTGGCTTCACCAATACCTCAAGTTTTCTAGTAACACACTGTATTTTAAAACACTGCCTTTGTCATAGCTTTTATTCTCCCCAAACTGCTCTCCTGAAGGTCACCCACGATGTCTTAATTGCCAAGCGGGTGGCCTCGTGTGTGTCCATTATCTCTCTTGCCTTTACTCTAGTATCTGGGTTGGTTGACTAGCTCACAACTTAGAGGTCACCTGTTCCAAAAAGCCTTCCTGAACCACCTCCCCGAGCTCCCCGACCGGTGCCCCTCCTATGTGCTCCCACAGCGACTGTAATTGCCCATTTTTGTGGCTACAGACCTGCCCTTAGCAAGTCAGCTCAGGAGAGCCTGAGCCGCATCCTCCCTGCGGTGCTCAGCTGAACACCTCGTGCTCGGTAACCATTACTTGAGTGAATGAATGACTGCACGAGGACATAAACTCATCCAGTTTTTATAACTTAGCAGCCCTCAACTATTCACCCCTCTCTTCTGTCCCCCATTCTTCTCTCTTCCTTTCCTCTTCCTCCACCGCCTCCTGGCTCCTCTGTCCTTCCCATCACGCTCGGAAACACAGCAGTTACCTCTTTGTTCATTTCCTTTATTGCGGTATGTCCCCCTCCAATGCATATGGCACCCTCCACGGTAAAATTCTTAACACATAACTAAAATCTTCAGTCTACATCCATCCCTGCCCCTCCCCGGCCTCTGCCCTCCCCAAATAAATATGAAGTCCCAAATGCTCATCCTTGTGCTGGCTCCTCCCCTCTTCCCTCCCCTCCCCCACTCTGCCACCACTCCAACCTCCAACTACCCATGGCTATGCACCATCACTTCCGATTGGAGAGCTTACTGCCTTCCCTGAGCGAATCCCGACCAAGGCAGGGCACACACACACACTCAGCCTGCCCCCCACACTGTCCAGGCCTGGGATCAGGGTGGGGAGCGCTCTCCGGCACCACCCCAAATGGCCCCTTCCCCCCCATGGCCGTAGAACTGCAGGGGACTCAGCCTTGAGACCTGGAGTATGGTGGGAAAATCTGTATTTGCTCACGGCCAAAGACACATCAGAGGATGTCTGGAGAAAATAGTCAACAAGAAACCAGAGTCAAACACAAAACACGGTGTTGATCAATTTCATGACCAATCCTGCCTCGGCAGACCTTAATGTGCTATGACTGTGACCAGGAGAAGTAACTTTAATGGTCATGCCAGCAGGAGCCCTTGCTTCTCAATCTCCCCCCTGCCCTCCTCTCTTCTCTCCACATACACACACACACACACACACACACACACACACACACACACGCACACAGTGTGCTCCACTTTCTAGATATGGGGCAGCAGAGTATTGTTCCTCAGCTCAGGTGCACTTTGCTTTACATATATTTGTTTCCTGAAAGAACTTGAATTTTTATAAATCAAATCTCAGTTTCCCCAAATCTGACTTTTCTGGTCTACTTATCCCTTTCTCTAACTGATCTGTAGGAAACAAAGGCTCCCAACATTTCCTCATGTTTTCGCCTTTCGCTTTCAGCCTCTCTTCTCGGCCTCTCTGTCACACGGGCAAGGATGCTCTGTGGCAGAAGGAATCTAGCTAAAACCTCCATGCGCAAAGAAGGTCCCTTCCGCTCTATGTCTAGCCATTGCCCATTAGTTTTCTGTTTCGTAAATTCCGATTTTGAAAATGAGGTGGGAGAGGGGCGTACCTAGCTCTCCCGTGCCAGATGCATCTGGTTCTGAAATGAAACACCTTTTTAGTATGGGAAGGGGTGTCTACAGATAACTCTGGACCCCTGAGGCCTGAAGGAAAACGAGAAGGGCAAGCAGGAGGTAGCACTAACATGTACGAGGATGCCAGGCCGCTGGGAGCCTGACTGCACATCTCAGCCCATCTTCACAACTAAGAGGCAGGTATCACTATCAGTCTCCCTTTACCAGAAGAGCCAGCATTCAAGATCCGAGGGGTCAGGCAGGGGATCCAAGGTCACACAGACAGGGGAGTGTCTGAGCTGGGATCTGAATTTAGATCTGGCTCTAAAACCTTCACCTGCTACGAGGTAGTCTCTGGAAGGAGGCCCTCTGTGCAACTAATCCTCCCCCGCCCCCCACCCCAACGACCTCTGAGGCCAGAGGACAGGAAACACTGCCTCATGTGTGTCAAGTTGCTACACTCTTTCTGTATGTTAAGAACCCATTGTTTTCCTTCTTTAAGCTCTACGTCCTTTCTAGAAAGGACCGGGGTGGGGGGGGGGGGGCGAGTTTAGCAACTCTTGTTAAAGCTGGACTCAGCCAGTCATGAACGATGGAGATGAGAGTTATCATGAAAGGGAAACCAGCCAGGATGACGGGGAAGGGGGACAAGGTCCAGGCAGCCAGCTAGGGAGGCAGGCCGCAGAGTAAGGAGCTTCCTGTGGCCTCGACGTAAGGGCCCAAGGCAAAGAGAGCAAGTCTGAGTCAAGGCAGGGCACTGGTGGACAGACCGTGTGCTGGGAGACAGGCATCAGCAGGGGGGCTGACCTTCCCGGCGCATCAGACTCCAGCCCTGGACGTCCATCTCTCTGTCCGAGCTGAGGACGGCACAGGAGGTAAAAAAAAGCACTATGCTCAGCTTCCTCCTACAGGCAGCGCTCAATACGAGCTTGATGCTCTCCCTCCTTTCTTCCGTCTTGGGGCCAGGATTAATCTCCTGCTGGGACAAGGCTGTACTTACAGCTGCAGGTTAAGTGTCCCCAGCTTAGAATACCAAAGAGAAGCAGGAGCAAGAAGCCGGGCAAATCACTCTATTCAACGACACCAAGCTCTTTCTTAACCTCAGCCTAAATCCGGCTTGTGGCTGTCTACGTCTATTTCTTCTCACTCAGTCCTCAGGGAAAATGGAAACTGGCCAGCATCCACTTCTGAATATGAATGCTTTAGCAACTTAGACACGTTAGCCGCATCACTCCTCAGTCTATCAAGAGGGAGGTTTCCCCGCTGCAGTCCCTTCCAGAATGCCCCGGTAAAGGCAGAGGAGAGGGGTCCGGGGGGCCCCGACTGCCTTCCAGAGGCACTGGGAGATGGCGTGCAGCTTCCTTGGGAACTCCAGTGACAGTCTCGGGGCCGCTGGCTCGTGGCTCCAGCGCTGAGCCCCGTCTTTGTTCTTGGTAAGGCATCAGAAGGCAGGAAGGCATCGGAAGAGAAGGGAGACCACAGGCTTCTCAGCACCCAAAACAGCAAGCACATGACTTATGACCTTCCTTTCCCGGAACCATGTGTGTGTCTAGACAGACACTTAAGGGGGAAAAGCCGCGCTGACTTAATTCTGTTTGCACTTTCCCCAAGCCCTCTTGCAGCAGGCGATGGTCTCAGTTCAGAGGACACAGCTGGCACCAGCGAGGCTCTGAGAGGTGCGCCTTGGTGATTTTCTGCCCCAGCACAGCGCGGAGCTCAGTCCCCATACGTGCACATTCAGCCAGAACGTCACCGTGGGTTAGGTTTCTGCACTAGAAGCCCCTACACACACACACACACACACACACACACACACACACACACACACACACACAGAGGGGTGGGGGAGGGAGGGTGCTTTCCACCTAAGAGCTCTTTAACCACCTCGTTCAGCCTCCTCACGTCATCTTGGTGAGACAGGAAGCAGGATGATTCTTCCTTCCCTTCTTTCAAGGAAATGGGGACTGAAGAGGTCAGCTGCTATAGCCACAGACACAAACCAAACTCTGGAACCCAGTTTTTTGGCTTTGGGGCTCGAATTTCCTGACCCTACATGGTCCTTGTAAACAGGCTAGGCGGTCAGGGTGGGGGTGGAAGAGAGGGGAGGCGAACCCTGTCCTTCTGCACCACCTTAGCATTGCTGGGTCCTTGGCAGGCTCACAGCACCTGAGAGCAGAGTCAGGAGTAGACTGCACGAGGGCAGAAGAAACCCAGAGGGGTGGCAGGGTCCCCACCCTGCTGACAGTATGAGCACCTCCAACAGGACCCCAGAGCACTTTTCTGGAAGCATCTGCTCCTGCCCTGCAGGGCTGGCCACCACCCGTGTTTGCAGTCCCTTCCTACTTCCCTGCCCTCAGTCCTGCCTGCCGCTGCCTTAGCCCAGCCAGACAGTCCCCCCCGCCCCCTGGCTTCCAGAAAGGCAGCCAGGTCTGCCACAAGCATGGGGCATTTGGCCTCCAGTTAAAAAAAATAATAATAATGTTTATTTATTTTTGAGAGAGAGAGACAGACCAAGACCTTGAGCAGGGGAGGGGCAGAGAGAGAGGGAGACACAGAATCCAAAGCAGGATCCAGGCTCTGAGTGGTCAGCACAGAGCCCGACACGGGGCTGGAACCCACGAGCTGGGAGATCACGACCTGAGCTGAGGTTGGATGCTTAACAGACTGAGCCACCCAGGCGCCCATCATTTAGAAGTCATTCGGTCATATGTGGCAATCTTCTGGCTGGACCCCAGACTGCCAGTCTGAGCACCAGGGGACTGCTTCCTCACCATCCCTTCCCCTCTTGAGTATGAAGTGGTCTCCACAGCAAATATTTATAAGATTTGGCCCCTAATCCCTGCCAAGACTCCATCTCTAACCCTTCAAGCTAAAATCCCAGCTCAGGGTTGTGCAAATAGGCCATTGTACCAGGGCCCGAACCCACTAAACGTGGTTCAGGGAGCTATCATGCAGCAGACCACCCCTCCCCGTGAACCCCTCATTAGGGGTCTACTCAGGGATGCTTTCTCTCCGAGCCCTTGGAGGAGAAGATTCTCTCTTTCTCTTCGCCCTCTTGGAAGGGATCCTGTGCCGGGTGAGTGATGGCTGGGGTGGGGGCGGGCCAGGGGCCTGAGCTTCCTTCCTCCCTGTCTACTGGTCACACTGCGTTTCTGTTTCCCCAGCCAGCCTGCCAACTCTTTGAAGGCACTGACTGCATCCTTTCTTTGCATCCTTTGGTTTGCGATCTGAGCCTGCAAATAGCAGGCACTCGAGTCATATTGGGTAAATTAATGAGTTCTGTAATTGCACCAACCCAGGTTTGAGCTTCCGCAAATCAGGCTCTGGTTCCTCCGCCTCAGTTCTGACACAGTCACTCCCATTTCAGAAACTGTGGCCAGCTCCCTACTGCCCTACAGAACAGTCTGGACCCCTTACCCTCCTTGTATCTAAGATCACCGCCATCAGGCTCCCGCCTACCCTCTGGCCCCACTCTCCTCACGGCGACTTCCCATGCACCCAGTTCTTAAGCGACCCCAAAGCCCCTTCTCTGCTCAGATTGTCACTGACTGGGTGCCTCTGCTTGGTTTATTTCCCACGCCTGGAATCCACTGCGCTCCCCACAAAGAAAAGGCTCAGGAAGAGGAGGCTAAATTCATTTGAATTTAATTAAAATTGGAACCCAGAGGAGGCCGTGTCGTATTTTCTGCTTCAGTTTCTCCCGTTCTATCTGCAAAGTGAGACTCTCTGTGCCCGAGTCCACTGCCCCCACGGCAGCCAGCCAGCGAGTCACTGTGGAGCCTGGCGCGAGAGAGAACGCTGTAGGAACGTGATGCTTCCTTTCCAGTGGCTTGGGGCCGCCGGGATTCAAGAATCCTAGAGCCCTTTGCAAATGTCATTCTCCATACCTGACTGGAAAGTCATCGGTGGGGAAAACGAATGTCTAGAAGAGGAAATGTGAAGGGGTGGGGGCAGACAATCAGGGAAAGGGAGAGGAGGGTGAAGGAGCAGAGATCCGTGCCCCCTGTTGGGAGGTGCCCAGGGCTGCAGGTTCTTCTGATCGGATGGACTTCACCGGCCAGCCTCTGGGAGGCTCGTGAGCTTTTTTGGTCTCTTTGTTTGTTTTGAGAGAGGACGCACAGCTTTCATTGGCTATGCCTCCAAAAAGGGCTTCTTTTTCCTGGATTATCTGCTTGCCCTCCTACGGGAGGCAGGGAATCCTGTCTCTTCAGGATTCTGTCCCCGGCCCTCTGCTCCATTCTGGTGGGAGCATCCACCCCCATGGCCTCAATTACAGTTTGAAAAGCAGACTCCCAGCACCTGGTCTGGACCAGCGCTCGTGACCCTGTGCTAGCACAGACGTGGCAAATCCCCATCGCCAGCTGCATCAGTCTTCTGAGCTCCAGATCCACGTGCATATGAAGTTACCCACAGGAGGCACAGCCCCACTGGGAAGCCCAGAGGCACTTCAGAATCGGCAGGACTCAAACTGAACACCTCCAGTTCGCTCTCCGCACTGCAGCTGGGGCAGGGTCTCTAAAAAGAAACCTGATCACGCTCTTCCCTGCTTCTCACTCTTTAGTAGTTTTCCCCTGTACTAGGCTAAAGTCCAACCCTGCTCAACAGGATTGCTAAGGCCCTTTATGATCTGGCCCCTATCTACCCTTCCAGGCCCATCTCTTTGCCCTTCCCCCACCCCTACATTTCATGAGAATAGCATGTACTCTCTCACTCAAGCCTGTGAGCATGCTTTTCCCTTTGACGACCCTGCCTTTCCATGCTCTCTACACCCGTGCCAACGCCCACTTTTTATTTAAACTTCGGTTCTCAGTTTATGTCACGATTTCTTCTAGGAAGGCTTCTCTGGTGGCTTGATCAGGTCACAGGTCACAGCAAGGTCCCTTGCTAAGTGACCCTTCAGTACCCCATCCTTTCCCCTGCGAGGGACGTATTTGACATTTTTCAATCAGCACTTAGTCCTCTGTATCGTCCTCTAGATTCTAAGTCCTAAGAGGCCACAGACTGCTTCTGCCTGCTCACCACTGGGTCCACAGCGTGTGGTTCAGTGCCTGATACACAATAGGTGCTCAATAAATAGTTGCTGATAGACAATATAACTGGGAGAATAAATGAATGGAGGGAGGGAAGGAGGTGGAAAGAGAGGGAAGGAAGGAGGAAGGAAGGAAGATATCAGTCTTTTCCTTCTGAGAGTCCCTTGTCTTTACTCTTGTTTGCAACAGACACACGCACCAGCACTTTCCTTTCTCCCAAAGCCCCAAATTATGGATATTAAACTCAAGAAGAGCCTCCAGGCCGGGTGAATTCCTGACATCATTAAACACCACTCCTACCGAAAAGCCAGGATAGCGCATCACGCACACGGCATCCCGTGTGGGGTGCGGCACCGTGTCTTGGACACAGCAAGTTCTCGGTCCTAACGACGCACGCGGTGGACAGCACCGCCAGGCGTCAGTTCAAAGCATGCCCGTCACACCCCTTATCTCACACGGAAAAGGTGGAAGAGGAGTGAGCGACGAGCAGAAACGCAATGCTGTGAGTAATGCTCGGCATGCGGTGCGCTCTGGGGTACGACGATCAGGGTCTGAGACCCAGATCCCAGCCTCCCTTCTGTTCCTCTCAGTGCGACCCGGAATCGGCAGCAAATCCCTTCTCGACTCACTTTCCCGTTCTGTAAAATGGAGACTCGAGCCCTCCTCTCTCTCTCCTCCAAGGCTGCTGTGAAGAGATAAGGCTAGCGAAGTCCCACCTAGGCAAACGGAACCATGAATATTCATGTTGTACATCTCCTAGGACGACCTTAGCGGCCGCAGCTCATCCAGTCACTTGTGGCCACCTTGCAGAGCTGGTCCCATTGTCTCCCCTCCTCCCTGAGAAATCCTTTGTAGCCAGCGAGGATGAAAGAGACGTAGCCACATCTATTACCTCCTACAAGCCACGGCCATAAATCCCACTGCAATTAAACCTAGCCTGGGAAAGGGCTCGAAGCACAAAACACGCTGCTGCTTTTGCATTTGCCAGTTACCACATGACAGTGACTGAGGAGCCCAGTGTCAGCCACGAGGGGCGGGGGGCCCACGCGGCCTTCTTCCTGAGCCCATACGGAGTTTACCAGCCAGGGTCTGGGGGCTCACGGCACAGGAGCACCACCCCCCGAGCCTGCCGATCAAATCTGCAGAGGGCACAAAACTGGGAGGGCGTGCGCTCAGCCTGTCAGGTGACAGGACCCAGATTCAGAAGGACCAGAGGAAAAGAATACTGAGGGCACCCGACAAAATAAAATCTCAGGCGGAAAATGTCAAGTCTTACATTTGGGTTCTAGAATTCAATAGCAGGCCTATAAACAGGGGGACACTTTGGGTAGGTTTACTAAAAGAAAAAGATGTGGGGGCGCCTGGGTGGCTCGGTCGGTTAAGCGTCCGACTTCAGCTCAGGTCACGATCTCGTGGTCCACTAGTTCGAGCCCCGCGTCGGGCACTGGGCTGACGGCTCGGAGCCTGGAGCCTGCTTCCGATTCTGTGTCTCCCTCTCTCTCTGCCCCTCCCCCGTTCATGCTCTGTCTCTCTCTGTCCCAAAAATAAATAAACGTTAAAAAAAAAAATTAAAACCACAAGCGTGATAAGGACCGACGGTGACAAATTGCCGTTTATTTTTTAAAAGGCACAATCTGGGTTGTGTTAATAGCACAGCGTGTGGGTCAGGGAGGGGACGGCCTCTCTGATCTCGACTCTAGCCGGATTAATGCTCAACACGGTGACCAGTGTGGTCACCACTCTCAGAAGGACAATGACAAACTAGATGAGGACAGGGTCCAAGCTAGTGACACAGAGAGGAATCAAACCACGTGACAAGTGGCTGAAGGGGCAAGAAACACTCATCCTGGGAAGAGGAGATCTGGAAGGGGCATGGAGACCGACTTCAAGGGTGTAAAGGACCATCAAGAATTAAGAGCCCGCTTCCCTAGGCCCGTGAGGGCCAAACCAGGGCTCGCAGAGGGAAGCAACAGGCTCAGATTTGGACTCGACATCAGGAAAAACCGACCCTCAAGAGGCAGCAAGCAACCTGTCCCTGGCAGGATTTAAGCAGAGGAGGCATTTAGGAGACAGCAAATATGTGAGCATCTGTGGCCTCAGCTGATATTGCCTCTGCAAAGCACAGAACTGTGCTGGAGAGTTCCTGACTGAGCAGAACAACGGTTACAGAAAGCGTTGGCTGAGATGCTCCCGGAGACCGGCAGGCCAAGTTCCTTCTCCTCGCTCTCTCTTTTTTTCAAGTTTATTTACTTTCGAAACAGACAGAGACAATGCAAGTGCAGAAGGGGCAGAGAGAGAGAGAGAGGGAGACGGAGAACCCCAAGCAGCCTCCACGCTGCCGGTACAGAACCTGACGCGGGGCTTGAACTCACAAAACCGCGAGATCGTGACCTGAGCCCAAACGATGAGTCGAACGCTTAAACCTACTGAGCCACCGGGGCACCCTTCCTTTTTCTCTCTCAAGTCCTGCCTCTCGGGACACAGTTTCTGCCACTTCTGCCTCCTCTCGGCTCAGCGCCCAAACCAGCATACCACGTGGCTGGACATCAGGACTCAGCGTCTCCAGCAGCTCTTCTGAGGAGGCTTCCGGAAAGCATCCACAAGAGCAGGTCGGGTGCCCCTGTACCCCAGCTCCCTTAGCGCAAAGTATTTTCAGTATCAGAGCACTTAAATGTTTCACAGTTACCACCTACCGATCTAACGTCTCTGCCGCACGAAGGCTGAAGGAAGGCAGGACCTTGGCAGGTCTGTCCGTTACCGTCTCTGGGGCACCTGGCACCGTGCATGGCCCAGTGCAGGTGCAAAATAAGTATTTCTGAATGCATGAGTATATGAGTGAACCGGATTCTAAGTGAAGGGACTCAGGGTACAGTATGTTCGGGTGGACCCAGGACTTCTAGGCTTCTCAGCCCTTCAGAACACCCCTCCTGTCTCCTCTGGGTCGTATGTCACCTTTGAGGCTTTTCTGCCCTGACCTCAAGTTCTGGCGAGGAAGTGCCTTTCCCCTCCAAGCCAACAGGACTCCTGCAGCTTCCAGATGCGTTAGCTAGCTATACCTTATCACCGGATAGTACCATTGCCAGCAACATCCAGGGAAGTTCTTTCCTGGGAAACAGGAAAGACTGATCTGTTTGATATGGTTTTGCCAGAGACTAGAAAAGATGGTCTCCCTTATGTCACGGGAATCTCTGCCCTGGGATTCTATCTTCCTGAACTTGGGCTATCCTGGGAGATGCCCCTTCAATGAAAACACGCCCCACTCCAGGGTGTGACTTGGCAGTATTTGAAATGGATCCACAACACCCCCAGGCCCAGAGGCATGAACCACACCAGGGTTAATATGCTCCTTCCCCCTGCACGCCTTGACCTAGGCTTGTGGCAGAGACAGGTGAGGGTCCCCAGGAGGTCTCTAACTAGGGCCGACAGACAAAATGCAGGATGCCCACCCCAACCTGGCCAGCCCACTGAAAATGTGAAGCCCCAAGAAGATAAACGCCTTTGCCCTATGCCTGAAATGCTCCTTCTGAGGAGTGAACACGGCTGCTCTTAAAATGAACATTTTATAACTCACTTTTGTTTACCCTCTGCCTCTACTTGCTGCTGTTGCTATTAATATTTAATGTCTCTCGAGGAAGGCACGCTTCCTGGACATAACAGGCGCTGGCGCAGAGGTGCTCACCGCCTCTTACAACTTAGCGGGGCCCACCCTGAGCCCTACGGCAGCCAGGGCACCCTCCCCACCTCCTACAGGCATCCTGGGTACGGCTGGGAGGTTCTGCGCTGCCCTCCAGAGAATGAGAGTCTTGGAGTCTGCTGAAGGCTCCCGGTTTATTTATTTACCTGCTTCCTGACTCACTGGGCCTCTGGCAAAGAGGCCTCTGGGCACACAAACAGATTTTAAAATAATACAAATCATTAACATTTAAAGTAGTAAAGCGGCAACAGTTCATCCCGCTTTCCAAAGCTGGCAAAGCGGCTGAGAGAGAGGAGGGGAGAGGGGGTTGTGTGTGCAGGTCTCCATCTGTGCAGGTCAGACCCACTGGGGAGTCAGAGTCTGGAGGTGCGCTTTCTTCCTGGGAGAAATACCAGGGGTACCTGGCGCCCCCTGCTCACAGAAACCCCCATTCACTCCAACCGATTCAGAAATGCTCTACGCTGAGTGGCAGCGATCAGGAGAGAGGGGCCCACAAAGCTGGTGCCTTACACAGCCGGAAGCGGGGACCAGTTTACCCCAAACTGGGGCCAGACTCAGAACCAATACTTGCTTGGCCGGTGAGGGGTCAGCGTGAGACAGCACGGTCTACCAGAAGAACGTGGGTGGAGGGCCAGAGGCCCCAGTTGCATCCTGACTTTTGTCATTCACAAGCCGGGCGTCCCAGTCAGACCTCCTGACCTCCCCATGCCCCGGCTCAGTTCAACTCAGTTTTCTCATCTGACAAGTAGCGGCGTTATTTAATTTTAGGGCTGGAAGATGCCCCAGAAAATATCTAGTCCAATCTCCTCGCTGTACAGAGAACATCTGGCCTCCTTACCGCTCAACGCTGCGGTAAGGATTCATCGGCACACAGGACACTGGTACTTTATGGCATCAGGATTTAAGATTTGGGGTCAGTCATTTCATTTTGTTTTTGTCTTGCCTCTCGCTGGCCACGATTCAGCCGCGACCAGAGGCATCTCTGAAACAAAACTCCGAGTTCTTTTTACTTATCAGAACGTGCTGCATGCGCGTGACTACTGCACCGTCTGATCCCTATGAGGGAGGCGGGGCGGGTGGGGAGAGGGGGTGATCAGTGTGGCAGATGGGAAAATGCAGACAGAAAGGCACACTCTATGTCCCACGGGTCATAAGTGGCTAAGGGAGGACTTCCTGGTCATCTTACTCTCTGTCCAGGGTTCTTTCTTCTACACGACTCTGGGTTTTTTTGTGGGTTTTTTTTTTTTTTTTTCTGTTTGTTTGTTTTGTTTTATCTTGTTTCGGAAAACTGAAAACTCTCTTTGGTGTAACCGGAAAACCTAAAAGAGCCTCGGAAAGGAAGGAGCTTTGGGAAACGCGTGAACAGCTGTCCAAAGCATTCCGTGTACGAAACAAACAGTTTCTAGATTTGTCTATTTGCAGGGATAGCCAAAGGTGTCATATAAAAGGTAAGTATGGTTACTATCAAAATCCCACATTGCAAAACCAGATGGCATTAATTCCCCAGGACACCTATCAAACTGACCTTTTGTTTTCTATAAGCTAGTTAGCATTTGGAGAGAATCCCTTAGGAAATAATTCCAAAACCCTGGTAGAAGGTGATGAAAGGGGTCAAGGAAATGAAGCCTCCTTTTCAGATGATAACACGTAGTCCAGGAATCTCTGGAACCATTTCTGGAGTATCCCTTCCCTGGCCGGTACCATGTCTTAATTACCCTCACGTCTCCGGCACCTAACACAACCAAAGTCACAGAGTGGGCACGGTGGCATTCTAGATTCGGGGGAGGGGCTACAGTTGGGTCTCAAACTTTAGGATTCTCATGAATCACTGGGGTGCTCGTTAAAATGCAAATGCCAGATGTGAAGATTCTGCAAGTCTGCGTTCGAAAGAAGTTCTCCAGGGAAGATTCTAAATAGGTGATCTTCGGCCCCCACCCGCCCTTTGAAAAACACGGGCTCGGAAAGGACTCTGAGTTTCCAAGCTGGCAGTCCTCCTGAGGGCTATTAATATATCTCCCATCCATAGAGTCTGCCCCCAAGCTCTTGGGTTTTATAAATATCCCTAGGCCAAGCAGGTAAAGGTTACCACCCAGACTTTGCTCAGGCTCTGGGCCATTAGCAAGGAGCCAGCTGGCTTTGCTGGAGTCCTAGGAACACCCAGGCAAACCTCCCTCAGTGAGGGAGAGGGTGGGGGGTGGGAGACGGGAAAGGGGCATCTGCGGACAGCAGTCCTCGGCTGTCGGCCACAGAGCACTGGACTGCCGCACAGCAGAGCCTCAGCCTGCGCAGCAGCCAGAGAGGAGAACATCAGAAGGACAGTGGGGGCTCAGCGACTGGTTTCTGGCCCAACACAGCTGAGGGCAATTAACCTTTGGAGGGGCAGCTTCATTTCTGGAACGAGCAGCTGCCTCTGTCTTCTGGAGCCTGTTCACATTCCCACAAGGAGCATCGGGCTCAGGGCATCTCCCGGGATGTGGCTCCGTTCCAGGGCCCAGAGATTCAAAAAGGGGAGGAAAAAAAAAAAAAAAAACCAAAAAACCAGAAGCTGGCCAATCTGCCAGCTGCCGGGCTACACCTCCGAGCCCCACACTCATCCCCGCCTCTGCCTGGCTGTTAAGCAGGAAGATATTTCTGGTTTCTTCCTGATCAGGATTATTCATCAGGGATTTCTGGTGAGCTGAGATAGAGGTGGGAGGGGGTGGGGAGACTCACCACACACAAATCCCACTTCGCGGTTTTCTCACAAAGGGTCTCTCGCATGTATCAAAGAAGCAGATCGAAAGCTTCATGCCTGTGCCCCCCTCCCAACCCAGAGCAGAAACGAGGGTTGTGGCCAAGATTCACTTCCTCAGCACCTCGCCTTTATACCCATTACTACATCACCAAGTCCCCTAGGGTTCCGAGCATGTGATGACATCCAAATGACTATTCCTTCTCCATGGCTCACGGGGAGACTGTATTTTCCAGAAATGGTCACCCCTCCCATTCCGTATGCTTGTCTCATGACGAGACCCTGGCACACTTCCCGTTGAGAGGTGGGGTCTGTGGCCCTCCTCCGGAGTCTGGGGACGGGGGAGTTGGGCTACGATGGAAGTGATGCTATGCGATTCTGTGAGGTCAACCATAAAAGGCGATACAGCTTCTACACAGTTCTCCGGGGTTGCTCAGTCTTGGGACCTAGCAGCCGTGCTGTGAGGAAGCTGAAGCAGCCTGAGGAGGACCCCACATGGAGAGGTCCGTGCGGAGGGGAAGAGAGGTCCCTGGTCTTCAGTTCTGGCTGGGTCTCCAACCAGCACAACCTGCCAGTCACCTAAGTGAGCCATGTTGAAGCGGACGGTCTAGGTCCACACACACACTCACGCACACACACATACACCCTACTCTCAGCCACCCCAGTCGATGCAGCATGGAGCAGAGACGAGCCTTCTGAACCCACCCCCACTGAGCCTTACCTCACAGAAGGTTTGTGAGCAAAATAAATGACTATAGTTGTATTAAGTCACTCTGGCTGTCCCGCCTATCAGTCCCTCTCCCTTACCTTTGCCAGTCTGTCACCGAGAGGACTTTCTGAGGTTCTGAAGCCACATGGATTCTTGGAGAGAGACAAATGTACCTGCAGGGGGACAGTTCAGAGTTGATTCTGCCCTCCTGGACAGGTGCCTCCTCAGGCTTCCCCTCGACGGTTTGCCCTGAGCAGAGGGGCTGTGCCTGGCAGGCTGGTGGCCAAGTCAAGGGGTCTCAGCCCGTGAAGTGATACATTAAGAGCTCCAGCTCCCAGGGCATGTGGTTCTAGCTCATGTACACAGCCCCGCCCCCCTGTAGCTCTCTAGAGCTAGCGCTTGTCTCCATACTTTCTCACACACACCCCCCTCCTTGTCTCCAGGTCTCTGTAAATGAGCAACACGATGCAGCATCCTACCGAGGAGCCCAGTGCTAGCAGGTTCACCCAAGCCTGGGCGTGGGGGGTTCGATGTTGATAAATACAAAAAAGCCCTGCTTGGTTATAACGAGAACTCTGAGGAGCCTCAGGATCTTTGCAAGAGTCAGAGAGGATCCCTGGCGATTTATTCCTTTCACGGTGCCTGACATAGTGTCAGGCCATGGCAATGTGGTGTCAGAATCCGGTATGGTAACATGGTGATGACAACAAGAACAGCGCTTGTAAGGGACAAGGCCCCCGAAGAGAAATCAGGAGACCCCCCGGGCAGGCAGCCCACAGAGGGGCTGGGATCAATTCAGCCAACAGCTTCCCAGGGCCTTGCTCTTAAGCCCTCCTCTCTCAACCTTCCATAGTGCTCTGATATGGCATGGGACAGACCACCTGCTCCCGTTTGTCTCGTGTGACTAAGATGCCAGCAGGTTGAGTATTTCCTGGGCCAGAAATCAACCTGTGAGGGGTTCCCTGTGCTCCTAAAACTTCAGAAACCACCACACACAGCCTATCAGCCAGGAGTCCAGCTGCCGTCCCTTCGCCCGTGTGGCTTATCCAATGGCCTCCATGCTCCCGTGTTCTGCAGGAGAGGAGGGACTCAGGGCAGACTTGAGCAGAGGTTCACGTACAGACGCATGAGCATATCCCCACGTGCACATTCACACCCACTCCCTCAGAGCCCCAGCAATGGACACAGTCACAATCAAAGAGGTGGGGAAGCAGGAAATGAACAAAACACGGGGCTGAATCAGACAGGAGACCAGAAGAAACCTGGTCCGAATGTTGACAAGAAACCTACACAGAGCGGCTAGAGGGGTAGGTTTGGGGGTAGGTCAGGGTCGGACCTTGGGCCTTCCATCCCTTCCTGGGAGAGGCATGGATTTCAGGGTGGATCATCAAACTTCCATAAACAGGCAGGAGGAGGTTTCTGTGCTTCCCCTGAGTGGATACCAAATGGGCCTGGTCACGGTCCATGACCATGGAACTGTGCACTACTCAGACCAGGCTGGACAGCAGGAAGCAGTTCTGGGACCCAGTGCTGGGAGTAAGGGGGTCCTGGAGGCCTCACAGCGGCTACAGGAGGATGTCAAACAGTAGTCTGAGACACTAGGCCTCTGGAGAAGCCGAGCGGAAAATGCAGATTGGCTTTGGACTTTGGCATTGAACTTAACCACCCCCCCCCCCAAAAAAAAAGAGGTCATGGAACTGTGTAAAAAGTGGCTTTGAAATTTTATTAACCATGACCCACGGGGAAAAAAAATATCTATCACATCATTAACCAAGACCCACATACCTCTGTGTATAAAACTGAAAGACTATTTCATGAGACAATAACTCTTCGCTGTCTAGGATGCCCCTGGTGTGTTCTAGTCCATTCTTTTTTAGTTTGCTAAAATTACTGGTTGCGACCCACTAAATTGACTTCCCAACCTACTAATGGGTCCTGGCCTGCAGTTTGGAAACAGTGCTCTAGAACAAGGGTTGGCTAATGATGGCCACGGGCCAAATCCTGCCACCTGCGTGTTTTTACTTGAGGTGAAATTCATACAGTTCATCTGATTTCAGACACGTGCCTCAAAGGGACCTCATACACGTGCACCAAACTCAGGGGCATTTGGTGCATATGCATTTACAATGTCGTGCAACCATCTCTCTCTAGTTTCAAAACGTTTTCATCACGCAAAAGAATGCCCCATTCCCTTTTCGGTAATCACCCTCATCCCACGTCCCCCCATCCCCTGGCAACTACTAACCTGCTTTCTGTCTCTAGAGACTTGCCTATTTCAGATATTTCACATGAAGGGATCATAAGATATTTGTCCCTTTGTGACTGACCTCTTTACATAGTGTTTTTAAGATGCATCCATGTTGCAGCATGTATCAGGACTTCATTCCTTTTTTTAGGGATGAATAATATTCCATTGTACGGACAGACCACTATTTGCTTATCGGTTCATCTGCTGATGGACATTTAGGTGGTTTCCACCTTTTACTGATGCTATAGATATTCATATACAAGTCATATACAAGACATTCATATACATATGATACAAGAATATCATATACAAGATATTCCATACAAACACGTGTGGACACACGTTTTCATTTCTCTTGGGTACCTACTGGGGAGTGGAATTGGTGGACCATATCGCGATTCAACGTCTAACTTTCTGAGGAACTGCCGAACTGGTTTCCACAGTGGCTTCGCCATTTTATATTCCCACCAGCAGTACACAAAGGTTCCCGTTTCTCCACATCCTTGCCAATGCTTGTTATTTTCTGTGTGTTTTTTTTTTTTAATTTTTTTTTCAACGTTTATTTATTTTTGGGACAGAGAGAGACAGAGCATGAATGGGGGAGGGGCAGAGAGAGAGGGAGACACAGAATCGGAAACAGGCTCCAGGCTCTGAGCCATCAGCCCAGAGCCCGACGCGGGGCTCGAACTCACGGACCGTGAGATCGTGACCTGGCTGAAGTCGGACGCTTAACCGACTGCGCCACCCAGGCGCCCCTTCTGTGTGTTTTTTAATGCTTCTCTATTTTTTACATAGAACCATCCTAGTGGGTGTGAGGTAGTATGTCACTGAGGTTTTGATTTGCATTTCCTTAATGACCAGTCAAGTTTAATATCTTTTCGTGCACAGATAGACATTTGTATATCTCTTTGAAGAAATGGCTATTCAAATCCACTGCCCATTTTTAAATTAGGTTGTCTTTTTGTCGTTGAGTTCTTTGTATGCCAGATACTAAATGCTTATCAAATATATGATTTGCAAATGTTTTTCCCCATTCTGTAAGTTGTCTTTTTACTTTCTTGATAACGTCCTTTGATTCCGCAGAAGCTTTTGATTTTGATGAAATCCAATTAATTAATTAATTTGTTTATTTATTTATTTTTTGCTTATGCTTTCGGTGTAAAATCTAAGAATCCACTGCCACATCTAAGGTCCTGAAAATTTACCCCTATGTTTTCTTTTAATAGTTTTATAGTTTCAGTCCTTATACTTAGGGTTTTGATCCACTTTGAGTTCAATTCTGTATGTGGAATGAAGTAGGGGCCCAAACACATTCTTAGCAGATGACTTTTTCCTATGTATAGAAAATCCTGAAGAATCCACCAAAACACTACTAAAGCTACTAAACAAATTCAGCAAAGTGGCAGGGTACACGAACAACATAAAAAAAATTAGTTGTGTTTCTAGGCATGCCTGGGTGGCTCAGTCGGTTAAGTGTCTGCCTTCGGCTCAGGTCATGATCTCATGGTTTGTGAATTCAAGCCTCACATTGGGCTCTCTGCTGTCAGTACAGGGCCCAGTTTGGTTCCTCTGTCCCCCTCTCTCTCTACCCCTCCCCTGCTCGTTCTCTCTCTCTCTCCCTCTTTCTCAGAAATAAGTAAACTTTAAAAAATTAGTTGTGTTTCTAGATATCAGCAATGAATAATCTAAAAAAGAAATTAAGAAAACATTTCCATTCATGTTAATGTTAAGAAGCATTAAATAGCTAATAATAAATTAAACTAAGGAGGTGAAAGATTTGTACACTGAAAGCTAAAAAACATTCCTGAAAGAAATTCAGATGATCTAATTAAATGGAAAGACATCCCATGTTCATGGACTGGAAGACTTAATAGTGTTAAGGTAGAAATATTCCTCAAAGCATTCTACAGATTCAATGCAATCCCTATCAAAATTCCAATGGCATTTTTACAGAAATGGAAAAGCTGATCCTTAAGTTCATATAGAATTGCAAGGGACCTTGACTATTGGAAGAAATATTGGAAAAAAAAAAGTTGGAGGACTCACACTGATTTCAAAAATACCTACAAAGCTACAGTAATCAAAACATTCTGGTACTAGCATAAAGATAGACAGGTAAACCAATGAAATAGAATTGGGAATCCAGAATGAATCCAAACATCTATGGCCAACTTATTTTCAACAAGAGTGTCAAAACTATTCAATGGGGAAAGAATAGTCTCTTCAACAAATGGTGCTGGGACAACTGGAATACCACATGCTACCTGTTTTAGTAAATTAAGTTTTATTGGAACATAGCCCTGCTCATTTGTCTATGGCTGCTTCTGTGTTATCACGGAAGAACTGAGTAAATCACAACAGAGACAAACATAACCCACAAGTCTAAAACATCTATTATTTGGCCCTTTAGGAAAAAAAAAAAAAGTTTACAGACCCTTGTATAAAATATTGCATCTCGGGGCGCCTGGGTGGCTCAGTCGGTTAAGCGTCCGACTTCGGCTCAGGTCATGATCCCACGGTCCGTGAGTTCGAGCCTCGCGTCGGGCTCTGTGCTGACAGCTCAGAGCCTGGAGCCTATTTCAGATTCTGTGTCTCCCTCTCTCTGACCCTCCCCCATTCATGCTCTGTCTCTCTCTGTCTCAAAAAAAAAAAAAAAAACGTTAAAAAATTTAAAAAAATAAATAAATAAAAAATAAATAAAT
Organism: Felis catus; assembly: GCF_018350175.1. Lineage (NCBI taxonomy): Eukaryota > Metazoa > Chordata > Mammalia > Carnivora > Felidae > Felis > Felis catus. The sequence goes on along the minus strand of NC_058377.1, from coordinate 18,026,194 downwards.
AAAATAAAATATTGCATCTCATACCTACCTGTGGGGCATTCCTTCATTCAACAAACATTTATTGAGCAACTACCATATACAGCAGGTGTTGCTCTAGATACAACACTGTATAAAACAGACTAAAATATCCTCATGGAGCTTACATTCTAGTAGGTGAACTATCCAGGACAGCCCTGCAATCTAAAGAAATTCAACGGCCCCTTGGGGAGGAGAAGCAGTAAGACTGTAAATTACAAGCAGGCTCCCAAGCTGAGATAGAAGCTATGAATTCCCTAAGCCTGGGCTCACCTAAATGCTCCCTGTTTGTTGGTCCATGTCTCATTCAGCTGTATCTCCGGAGTGGGGGCCAGAGGTGCCTAGCAAGCAATGAATCATACGGCTCTTTTAAAGATCCTAATACGGTTACAGCATTGCTACAGAGGACAATGGCAAGTAAAATACAGTCCCTACATTGCAGAAGATCCCAGTCTAGTGAAAAATGAACCAAACGCACATCACCATAAAACACTATCACTTAATGAGCACCTGATAGGTGCAAGGCACTATGCAAAAACTTCTCTAGTTATTACCTCATTCAATCCTCACGGGAACACAAGAAAGTCTGTTATCACATTTGATAGGTGAGGAGGCCGAGTTTCAAAGAGCTCAGTATTTTGCACTTGGCCACGAAGCTCGCGGATGGACATCAGAAACCTGAACCGAGACTGTATGAATCTAAGGTTAACCATTCGATTATGAAATAGAGATACACAGAGCTCTCCCAATTTTCAAAGCACCTTTCTAGGCTCTAATGACACAATGATGATGGGGACCAGTACTCCTTACACCAAAGCATCCTGTATCCACCCTGACCCGGAAGCAGGACCTGGCATAATTCACCTGCCTGCAGGAATCTATTAGTGATTCAGAAAGCAGGACACAGACGTTAATGAGACAGTGACAGTAACACCAGGTACATCCTCAGTGCCCCCCAAGAGGCATAAATAACAGCATTTCAAAGGAATTGCTTGGGGAGATACAAGAGACAAGGAAAGCTGCAACAAGGAGAGGAAATGGACAGACAGCAGGATTTACAAATGATCACAAATAGTAGGTATGTGCGCCTCTCCCGTTCACCCAGCCCACAGAGCTGGGGCTGAGCTGAGCAGTAGGCTCTAAAGGCTTCAGGGCACACTGGAGAACCTATAAACTGACCAATAAACACAACAAGTCTAGGTGAGCCCTTAAGTTGTATATATTATCTCCTTCTCCCCTCTGCTCTCTTCAAAACATATCCATCAGCTCAGGCGAGGCTACCTCTTTGGAACATTCTACTACCTTCTTGGGAAGCAGAGGGCAGACTGAGAAGACCCTAGGCCTTGGGTCAGAGATCCAGGTTTCCCCACTTAGAACCGCACTGTCTGTTCACGTGGCCTCTAGCCACAGGTGGTTCTTTAAATTTAAATCTAAATTAACTTAAACACAATTGATAAGACAGCTCAGTTGTACTAGACACATTTCGAGTGTTTGATGGCCACACATAGCCCATAGATCCAATATTAGGCAAAGCATCCATAGAATATTTCCATCATTGCCGAAAGTTGTATCAGCCAACACTGATTTAAAAGTCCAAGACCACGGCCACCCGGGTGGCTCAATCAGTTAAGCGTCTTGACTTCGGCTCAGGTCACGATCTCACAGTTTGTGGGTTTGAGCCCTGCATCTGGCTCTGTACTGACAGTGTGGGGCCTGCTTAGGATTCTCTGTCTCTGTCTCTCTCTCTCTGCTCCTTCCCCCACTCGCATGTGCGCTCCGTCTTCCTCAAGATAAATAACCTTAAAAAAAAGAGTCTAAGACCTAAAGGCAGCTGTGTTTCCTCTTTGCACCTTATTTTCTTCATCTGAAAATGGGATTAACACTACAAATACTGCCCTAACAGGACTTGCCGCGGGAGTAAAATGAGATCACGAACTCACAAGTGTGCTAATGTATTCTTCTCTCCCTTTTGATATAATAGGTCTTCCTCCCCTGACCTCTACCCCGCCTCCCCCCCAAGCTGCTTCCTGCAGGGCTCAGCCCTTCAGAAACATCCCTACCCCTGGCTCAGCTACCCTTTCCCAGACTGTGACCCATGGAGCGAAGACAATGGGGAGCATTGAAAAGCAAAGTGAAACAAAAATACCCACAGGAGTGAGCCCCACCTCTCAGTCCGCATGTTACTGGATCTCTTGGGAGCATTTGTTAAAGCAGACCACTCTTCCCTTGGCTTCCAGAAGACCACACTCATTTGGTTCTTGCTGCTAGATCCTGGCTGCACCTTCCCATCTCTTTAATCTCTTTTCCTTCCTTCCTTCCTTCCTTCCTTCCTTCCTTCCTTCCTTCCTTCCTTCCTTCCTTCCTTCCTTCCTTTTCTTTCTTTCTTTCTTTCTTTCTTTCTTTCTTTCTTTCTTTCTTTCTTTCTTTCTTTCTTTCATCTTTTAAAAAAATATTTATTTATTTTAAGGGGGGAAGGAGCAGAGAGAGAAAGAGAGAGAGAGAATTCCAAGCAGGCTCTGCTCTGCCAGGGCAAAGTCCAACGCAGGGCTTGATCTCACGAACCATGAGACCATGACCTGAGCCAAAATCAAGTCAGAGGCTTAGCCGACTGAGCCACCCAGGCACACCCATTCTTTTATCTCGTAATGTCAAAGCACCGAGAGCTTTGTCCTTGGTCCTCTTCTCTAGCCACACAAACCTAGTGTCACGGCTTTGAGCATTATCTGTAGGCTGATAAGTTTCAAATCTGTATCTCCAGCACAGTCCAGGCCTGGAACTCCAGACTCACATTCCAAACGCCGGCGACAGTCCTCCGACCGGCCTCTCAGACTGAGCCCAAGACCGAACTCAGGCAGCAACTTCTCCTGAAACCGGCCCAGGTCCCTTCCCCGTCGCAGCAAACGCCAACTCCATGCGTCCGGAGCCAAGCCAAAAGCCCCGGAGTCCCTCTTGCCTCCCCTCTTTCTTTCACATCTCCTGTTTAAGCCAGCAGGAAATTCTGCTGGGTTTACCTTGAAAATCTGTGCAGAATGCCACCCGTTCCTGCTGTCTGTGCCAGCCGCCCACATCTCTCCCCCGGAGCCTCACATCCACATCTCTGACCTTACCTCCTGCAGCTCTGCCACTGCTCCTGGCCAACCAGCCACGTGGTCCCCGCGCCGTGCCCTGAAGGGGCCAGGCCCGCTCCTGCTGGCGGGGGCCTCTGCGGTTCTGGACTTGGTTCCCCCTCTGACATGCTCTTCCCCTCACATCCGCATGGCTCCGTCTGCCACTTCTTTGAAGCCTCTATCCAAATGTCACTTTCTCAGTGAGGCCTTCCCCGGCCACCCTGACATTTCACACCCCTTCCCTCGGACCCTCCCCAGCCCCCCTCCCTGCTTCATTTTTCTCAATACTCACCCCTAACAGACTGGATACACGCACACCTGTACCTGCACATACAATGCACACAATTCACTGTTTATATTCTTTATGAGGCGGGGATGACTGTTTTAATTCACCGCTTCACACCCAGTGCCTAGAACAGTACTCGGTCCAGAGGAGGCACTAAGTAAATATTTGCTTGGTAAATGAATGGACCAAGAGGCCCGGTATAGACCTTACACTTCATGGGGCTATGGAGGCCTCCGTGGTCACCAGTGGCCCCAAGTCCAGAAGCTCAAGAGCAAGAGCCCTGGAGGAGCCAGCTTGATCTTTCCTCAGAACGTGCAGTTTGCCGCAGGCTTTGGAGGAATGGGGCTGGAGAGCATGAGGCACCAAGAGGGGATCAGGGCAGTGGGACAGCACCTTGCCACCCCGGAGCAGAGGGCCACACGCAGCCATACGAACTGAAGCGACTGTTCTATTAACACCTAGTAGCGATGGGAACCATAAAGCGGGAGACAGAATATGTGATGGGGGCTGCCAGAGATGCCCGCAGGAAGAATTCCCTGAGCCAGACAGGGTTTCTCCCCATTATATACAGCAGGAGGGTAATGGAGTGTTAATTAAAAACTCTTACCTGGGGCGCCACCACACTGGGGGCAGATGAAAGCCAAGAGCCCACTTGCCCTGATTACAACAACGCACTGACAATATATAAAACACATAAACTCAGGGTGGGGTAAATGGGCTCCTGAGATCTGTACTCCCTCTGTCCCAGGGTGGCAGAACCCAACAAGCCTCAGGACCATCAGAGGCTCAGGGAGGTTTGAGGGGCTGGAGGGCAACTTAGAAGCAGGTAGTGGCCCGCTGGGATGGTGGGACGGGAGCCGCAGAGATGAGGAGTGGCGGGGGCGGGGGAGGGGTGGGGGAACCCAGGCGTCCTGGCATGACCAAGCAAGATCGCTTCCCAAGGTGAAGTACAGAACAAAGGTGAGGGTAAGGATATTATGCATATTGCCCGGAGATGGGCATCTGGAGCAGAAGCAGGGGGGAAGTCAGCCCCATGTAAAGAGCTCCGAAATCCTGCACCTTGTTAAGGTCTCATCCACCCGGGGTGGGGGGGGGGGCAGCCACGGCTCTGTGCAATTTACAGACAAGGAGCCAGGGCTCAAAGAGGTTCACTGGCCCAAGGTCACGCCGCAATCAGCGGCCAGGGACAGAATGTGAGTAGGGGGTCCCTCTAACTCCAAAGCCAGCGGTTCTTAACAGCAACCCCCCACGAGGCTTTCTGGAAACTTGGGGCACATTTTCGCCCTCCGTGTGTAGTAATGACTAGGCATTTATGCATTGAAATCCGTTTTGTTACTTCCTTTTAACTTATCCTTTATATCTAAGACATTATGTGTTTTTAAGTCACGTGTGCAGAAAGGTTATATACTGTCTCTAAATTTCATTTTAGGACAAAGTGGCCTTTTACAAAAGACTCGTTATAAAATGGATTGGGCTGAAACTGCAAAAAAACGCCACACCACCCAAGGCCAGAGAGGCCAGTGGCATCACTTTGGCTCTGGCCAAACCACTCCACCCCCTACCCCTGGGACCCTGGAACAAGAGAAGAACAGGGTAGTGCGGGAGCTGAGACCCCCTGTCAAGACCACTCTGGGCCCCCCCCACTCGCTGCTACCAGCCCTTCCCAGAGGGACGGGCCCCACCCCCCACACCACCCCAATACAAATCCCACCCTGGGACTGTGCGGTGGTCCGCATGCCTGAGCGTGCTGCTGACACCTTCACAAAAGCCATTCTGCGGCCGGCGAACTTGTCCCCGTGTGCTTTGCAGCTCGCTCCTAGCTCACCTGGAACCCCGGAGCTCCCTCCCCCGTGGCAGCTGGCAGGCGCTAAAGGAACGCATGCTGTCCTAAAGGTCAGACTTTTGTGAGACAAGTTTGAAGACAGTGTGCTGTCAGGCATTTAGGATTTGCAGTGAGCTGATGCTTCAGGCTGTCCTTTGTCGTCCCCCTTCACTAGCACAGCCAACCAAGGGCTCGAACGGTCCCTCCTTCGAGAATAGAGCTGGCCGCTTAATCCCAGTTGAACTGCAAGGCAGAGCTGGCCCTGGATGGGACTGGAGGGCCACAATCCGAGGGGCCAAGAGAAAAAGTTGGGGACAAAGGTGACTTCGGATGGGTGGAGGCAGAAGGCAGCTTCTTTCATTAGAGGCAACACGCAAACACCAGTGAAGTGCAGCGGTGACACCGGACAAGGGCCACATCAGGGGTCCAGAGGTGGGGCTGTTCCACACGTCTTATCTGCTCCCTGGGTCTGTTTCTCTTCTGAGACATGAAGCAGTTGGACCAGAAGATCTGTAAAGGCCTCTGCTCAGGTGTGACAGCCTATGAGCTGGGGTTGGGGGGGGCGGGGGGGGGGTCCGTTCATTGGCAAGGATGGTCCAGAGAGCAGAGCAGGCTTGCTGTCACTGCTGAAGGTGCCAGGGTCTGGGCGTCACCCCGGGTGTCTTCCTGCCCCTCACGTCCACCCCTGCTGCCACTGTCTTCCTTGGCCAAAGTCTCAACATCCCTCACCTGGCCTGTAGCACTGGCTGCATCCCAGCTCTCCCTGGTGCTGCCTTAGCGCCATCCCAAGTCCATCTGGTTGCCCCTGGTTCCCTTCCAAATAGAATCATGAGGAAGCCCCCACCTACACTGAGTCCCCACCGCTCCCAGGATAACACCTTGACGCCATGCTGGACACAGGGCTTCAAAGCCCCTCTCTGACCTCAGGTCTCTCACTTTGGGCCCCACTGAATTTGAGCTTCCTCGGCTCCTCCCCTGATCTTTCTTTCTAGAACCACCTTGCTGAAAATTTAGCTTAGACTTCACCTTCACTAGGAGGCCTTCCTGTGTCCCTGGGCAGAGCAGAGCATTTGCTACTCAGTTCAGATCGTGCCTCCAGTGCTGTGCATACTGGGTTATAATTATCTGTAGAGACCGCCTCCCTCGTTAGACCCTGAACACCTCAAGATGTGTGGGACCCGCACACATTGTCCCAGACGCGAGGCAGGGAAGACTGACCTTCCTAAACCTCAAGTTCAATCTTGGCTCCAGCTGGCTTTATAGCTTTGGGAAGTCCCACCTCCTCCCTGGGCCTCGGTTTCCTCATCTGCAGAATTGAGTGCATAGGATCTGATTCTGAGGCTCCATCCTGGTCTGATGCTCTGGGCCCTGTCCCTCCCTGCCCACCGAGCAGGACTGTAAGATACCACGTGGGTGCGTGTCTCTCCCTGGCTGCCACTGGGGCAGACACACTTCGGCACAGACATGCTCATACACAGCCCCTGCGGAGATTCATCCTCTTGCTCTGCACTCCCAGGGTTAATTAGCCTGCAGCATCCATAGGGCTGCTTTCTCCTTTAATAGCCAATTAGATCTCGTTAGCTCTATTGTCATTTGTAGGACAAGTCACAGAGGCGCTCCCATCTTGCAGAAGAAGGTAGCCCAGATCCCTCTGCTGGAGAGGGAGAGCCGGAGGTCTGCTGTTGGAACAGGGGCTTCAGGAAGAGCACGAAGGGAGGTCCCCTCGGGAGCAGAAGAGTGTCCAGGCCCCCAGGCATGTGAGAGGCATGTGAGAGCTTCGTGCTTGGCTCCACCTGGCAGACCACGGAGCAGGGCTTTGCGTGGCTGGTGCAAGGTCCCTCGGGCCCACGCTGGTGCTCTCATGTCAGAGGGCTCCTTGGGGGCGGCACACAGCTGGGTCCACGGGCAGTGGTCTGCATGGTGACTCCATCTGCCAACCCGCCAGGCCTCGACAGGGCCGATCGACATCCAGCCAGACTGCTCTGCTAATGACATTGCAACTCACCCTGGTCACCAAGGGCGTCGGCCTGCTGCCGCTTCAGCTCAAGACGGGGCTTTGGCTGTGCTAACGAGGCAGGGATGGCTCTGCCCGTCTCCACCCTCCCCACCCGTGGCTGCCTTCCAGGCCAGATCCCGCAGGCTGACCTCTCTCCCTCTTCTGCATAAATGAAATTTCTGACAAGCATGGCCTGAAGCACCCTTGGCACCGAAGAGCTAACGTCTCGATGTGGCCAGAGAAACCTCCCTCCAACGTCGCAGTGAGAACAGAGTGAGTCGTTCTCACGGGGGCCTGGGTGAAATATGTGCCTTGGAAACAATCCCTAGGCAAGCCGCAGGAGGCCCTTCACTGGCAGGTCATGGCCGTCACCCTGGCTGGAGGGAGAGCCAGGGCCTCTCTGGAAGGACAGACTGATGCCATGACAGGCTGGAAGTTGGGGCAGGGCGGGGCGGGGGGTGGGGGGGTGGGTAGTGGCAGACAGAATGCCTCCAAGCACAAGCCCAGGGCCACCAGAGCTGAAGGCCACTGGCCCATCGACAGCCCCTCTGGGGTCACGCAACAGTTTGTAAACTCCCAGCTAGGAACACAGGTCACCCATTTCTGTCTACAGGTGCAGCTTAGCTTGTGTGAGGGATTTCCCCCCCGCCCCCCCCCCACCTTCTCCTGGGCCTGGAGGAGCGGGAGGAGGGCTCTTAGCCAGGGGTCTATGGGTCTCCTCCCGTGGGACTGTGATCATAGATGGCACAGGCCTCCGACGGAGGGTGGGGGGCAGGGGGTGAGAAGCAGAAGTAGTCTCAGCTGAAGCTCAGGATCGTTTTTTTTTTTGGTTTTTTTTTTTTTTTAACCTTCCTAAATGCTCTGGAGGGGAAAAGGAAATAATAAGGTTCCTGTGATCAAGCCTGAGGATGATAAACTAGGAAGAAGAAGAACCGCAGGAGGGAATGGGGAAACATTAGGGAAGGCTGCAGTGTTTTATGGTCTGTGCTGCTTTTCCTTCCTTCTCTCTTTTTTTTTTAAGGGAAACAAATTAAAGGGCTTGGATTTTAATGAGGCTACAGAAAGATACAAATTATCCTGAGTTTGTTGGAGGGGAGTGGGAATAGACTCCAGGCCTCCTCTTTCTCCTTAGCCTCCCGCTCGCCCCACGGTGACCTCCACGAGATTCAAGTGTCTATTTAACCACACCCCAGTGACCTATGAATCAGGCTCCAGGAGGCCGGTGCTGGATGGAAGGGACCTCAACAACCTCATTAATTTCTATTTCTCAAAGTGTGCTCCCCACAATACCCTTGGGGGCCACAGTGGGGTGTTGGGAGGTAGGGAGAAGGGAACCTCATCCCTAAGCCGCTGATGCTCTGCTTTGACCACAGCGGTTCTATCTTTACCTACTGGGATTCTGTGTGTGATTTTATCTGCACAAAAGGTTGAACCACTGAAAGCAAGTTTGGAAAACACTGACCTGGTCTGATCATCTCATTTTACAGATGAGGGCGTCCAAGGCTCTCCAAGGGGGAAGAGCTCAGGTCATACTGCCAATGAATGGCAAAGCGGAGATTCAAGCCAAGGTATCTTGACATTTAGGCCGGTGTCCTTCTTCCCACGCCACTCTCCCCCCAGCCATGCTGTCTGCTCTCATAGCTTCTTTGGCCGACAATGCCAAAGCAATGCTTCAAATCCAGACCCCTCCTTCATGTCCCAGAGCTATGTATTCAGTGTTTGCACCATATTAAGTAATATGTCTCTGCTTAGATGTCCGTGGGCACCTGCAGTCCCCCACATCTGCCGCTCACTGCCTGCCCCTTGCTGGATGCCTGCCTCATCGGATGGATCATCTGGCCACCCAGGCACCCAGGGGCAGCTCCAGGATTTTTATGGTTGGGAATAAAAGGTGGTCGGGCTGAAAAGAGGGAATGGTGCTAGTGAACTTGTCTCACAGCTAAGTCTGCATGACAGGCATACTGCTCTTCCTTAGGTTATATACTTAATTGGGGTGCTAGGGATGTAATGGGAGATGTCCTCCTGACTCAGCCACTACAGTCATTCTAATTAGAAAATGGGAGACATCCTTACCTCCTCCCTCATGTTCACCACCTCCCCACCCAATCGATGACCAAATCCTACTAAGTGGACTTCCAGAACGACTCCTTACTTCATGGCCCTTCCTCTATTTGCTCTACAAGACAGGTCCAGGTCTCCTCACCTCTCCTAGATCGGCTTTGGAGGGCAGGGACTCTGCCTTTCTTACCTTCTTCTGAATACTCAACACTCTCCAAGTACCAGACGCATACTGGGTACTCAGTAAATACCTGTTCAAAGGATGAATGAACAGATGGATGGATGGATGGATGGATGGATGGAAGGAAGGAAGGAAGGAAGGAAGGAAGGAAGACTACTATAACCTTCTCTTGATTGGTCTTTTTTATCACCCTCTGGGGCGCCTGGGTGGCTCAGTCAGTTCAGAGTCTGACTTTGGCTCAGGTCATGATCTCATGGTTCATGAGTTTAAGCCTCGCATTGGGCTCTCTGCTGTCAGTGCAGAGCCTGCTTTGGATCCTCTGTCTCCCTCTCGTTCTGCCTCTCCCCCTGCTCATTCTCTCTCTCCCTCCCTCTCCCTCTCTCCCTCAAAAATAAACATTTAAAAAATTACATAAAAAGTAAAGTTTTATCACCCTCAAATATGCCTTCCAGCTTACCGCTGAGATGACTTGTCTAAAATGTAAATTTCTAGGGCGCCTGGGTGGCTCAGTCAGTTGAGCATACGACTTCAGCTCAGGTCATGATCTCATGGTTCGTGGGTTCGGGCCCTGCATCAGGCTCTGTGCTAACAACTCAGAGCCTGGAGCCTGCTTCAGATTCTGTGTCCTCCTCTCTCTCTGCCCCTCCCTTGATCATGCTCTGTCTCTCCCTCTCTCTCTCTCTCTCAAAAATAAATATACACTAAAAATTAAAAAATAAATACAATGTAAATTTCCAAGGCACTCTCCTCACCTAGCCCCTCTCTGAGAGCTCGCTGTTACTCCCAAAGTTCTCTGGCACACTGAGTCTCCATGGCTTGGCCCTGGATTCCTCTCCAGCCTCACATCCCTGACTCCCTTACTGTCTTACTTTTTATTCTCCTTTGGAGTATCCTTCTATCTTCTTTTAAACCCAGCTCAGGGGACATCTCCCTTAGAAGCCGTCCCAGCCTCTGCCACCCCTGTTCTAGGCTGGTGGGCACCTTGCCTCCGGTTCCACGGTGCAAATCTCCTTCCCTGCAACTGCCACACTGAGTTATCATAATCTGACTGTGTGTCATTTCTCCCACTAGACTGCACACGCCTTGAACACCAATCCCGTGTCTTACTCATCTGTCTCGCCAATGCCCAGCAAGAAGACCAGCACGATGACCACAGTTGGGTTTTGAAGTGAGTGCATGTGCCCCCATGCAGTTATTTCTGAGAAATGAGACCCCCTCAAAAACCTTCCCCAGAGCTGAGGGTGTTCTGAACAGACGGGTGTCTCCACCATGGACGAGCCAAGGCTTTCCCGTGACATTTTCTGACGGGGCACTGCTCTTGTGGGTCTACTCTTATGACAGGGTGGGTGTGGGGACACCAGTAGAGTGGCCCCTTCCTTAGCTCCCACCAAGTACACGAGCACAGTTGACCCTTCCTACATCCCACCATGTACACCAGTATGGTAGACCCTTCCCTACCTCCCACCGTGCAACAGGGAAGGTAGCCATTATAGCCGGTACCACTAAAACTTGGCTAGTTGTCCATGCTGGGCCATCCTGTCTTCCCTCTGTTGCCTGGCCGGTCTCAGAAAGGATGGGATGGGAGGCCACCCAGAGAGAGGCTATGCTCAGGCCAATCCAATGCATACAACAGAGGAGGGTACCCTCACAGCAGCCCCAGAGGGGAGCAGTGAAAGGTTGGGTGCCGTGTCAACCTACGGGGAAAATTCCTAAACTCTAGGCTAGAGAATGTGCTCCATCCAGCTCTACAGTGCGTGGGGGACTACAACAGTAGCTCCAATGTGCCCCTCAGGCCAAGGGCAGGGGAGCTGGAGGCACACGCGTCCCGTTGCACAAGAGGCGGGAAATAACCTGAGTTCAGGATACAGGCATAAGGACTAAAACAAGTGAGTTTGTTGTCTGGATTTTTTTTTTTTTCCTATCAGACCATGCCAGAACAAAGCCACTAGCCCCCAGAAGCTGGGTTCAATGAAGACAAAGGAAACAGAGTCCTCAACTTAATGCTACTCCCTTTGCAAAACCCTCTCTCCCACTTTCTTTAAAAGAGGCTGCATAGAGTGGAAAGACAGACTTTTTTGGAGTCGCCTCACAGCCTGAGTTCAAATCCCAGATGCATCATTCACTAGCTATATACTCTAGGGAAAGTAGCTTCACAATGCTGAGCTTCAAGTTTCCTGAACTGCAAAAAGGAGGCAGCAACATATATGCTTATGTGTGAATCACGGAGATAACGCATGTGGAAGTCTCACACCGTGCCCGTGACACCACAGTGCCCAGGCACTGGTACCTGCTGGTTCGCTCCACCTTCCACTCTCAATCTTCCCGACCTTAGCATCTACACACTTACAGACTCCTAATCCCCATCCCAAGTCGGGGAATTGGGTCACAGTGAGAATAAGCCCATTGTACGGGAAGGTAAAGTTTAGGGTAGATGACTGGGGAACAGTGAGGCCAAGGTAAGATAAGAAATACACAAGAGCATCATCAGGGGGGAAAGGAGCAAAAAGCCTCCAAAACAGGGGTCCCCGACTGCCCCCCATTTGGGTCATTCTTGGAACACACTCTGAAGTTTTCGCCCTCTTGTTTTTACAAGAAGCTAAGGAGGGAGACTGAATACAACGGAAGGTAATAAAAATGATTAAAGGAATTAGGAGGCTTGACCTATAAAGGGAGGTTAAAGGCACATAATATGTGGAAACCAGAGAACTGGGCCCTACGAGGACATGATAACTTCCCATAAATATGCGAGACAGAGCCACATAAAAGAAGGGCAAGAATTATTTCAGGCAGCTTGGGACACCATTAAAAGAAGAAATGGCCTGAAACTAAAATAAGAAAAAGTTAAATCTGGACCTTGGGAACAATGGCTGGTGTGTGTGTGTGGGGGGGGGGGGAGTTAGGGGACAAGACGGCACCTGGCTGCTGATGCCAAGTCATCAGGAAGTGAAAGCCACAGGTCCCAGGGCTGTTGTCCCCGTTTGGGAGAAACGGCCCCTTCGGGACCCATCTCGGCTGCTCAGAAGGTGTTCTCACTCTCCACGCTGAACTGCTGTCTCCAGGCATCCGATTCATGATGGGCAGGGCCCTGGCTCCCGGTGCCCAGCTGCCCAGCGTCAACTTCGTTCTTGAAACAGAGAGAGACAGGTGCAGCCAGCTCCTGCTGCGGCCGTTGGTTCGGCCGGCTGGAGCATGAGGCCAGGAGGCCAAGGTCACGAGTCTGAGCCCCGTGTGGGCTTTGCCAGGGTTAGAGTGACAGAACGTGCTAGACAAGAGCTATCCCCACCGGTGCAAATGTGCCTAAGAGCACAAGCCCCACACAAAAGGACCATCCCCAAACACGGGGCTGCAGAGTATTATTACATGTGAATGCTACTCACGAGCGCCCTAACACACTCTCAGGAGTGAGCATTTTCATGCAGTACTTGAACACCACACTCTAAAGCCTCTCCCAGGCCTGGGGCGGGGGTGGGGGGGGTGCGCAGCATTCCGCCTGAGGGCCTCCGGCCTTGGCTATGGCTGCCGAGGGCAGCCGTGCCTCTGCACAAGCTCCGGCCGACGCTGCCTGTGAGCATCTCCCCAACCTGTTTGCACAGATCCTCCCACCCAACCATAAATCATTTTTACAGTGCTTCTCAAAGCTCACATAAAATTTATCTTGCTTTTTGCCTGAAATTGACTCAAAAAAAAAAACTTTAATTACAATAAGAGACACCTGGAGCAAAACACATAGAAAGCCCATTCAATACTCATTTATTCATTCGATCAATAAATATTTATCGAGCACCAGGAACGCACAGGCATTGTGAGGCTGATGGAGGCTACAGATGAAAAAGGCATTCTCCCTGCCTTCAAGGAGATTGCCTTGGTGCAGGTCGGGGCTGCTACCAACAGACGGCACAAAACACAGTAAGAGAGGCAGAAAGTGATGTCTGTTAAAGGAAGAGCAAACTATCAGGTAGCTCAGAGGAGAAATGAATCATTCTGATGGGGAGGATCAGGGAAGTTTTCGGAGAGGAGGTGACATGCGATCTGGGTGTCGAGGAAAGAGTAGAATTTCATCAGTTATACGGAATGCCATGAACAAAGCCGAAGCCAGGGGGTCAGGAGAAAGCTGCATGTCTGCAGGAAGGGTGAGTGGCCCAGTAAAACTAGAGAACAGGGCCCCAGGGTAGGATTGGGGAGGGTGCAGAGGAGGACAGTAAAAGGGAAGTACGTGTTGGTCAGATGGCAGAAGGGCTTGACCCACACCGATTATTATGTACTTTACTTTATAAACCCTAAGAAGTTCTTGAGCTGTGAACAATGGCCAGGTCTGCATGTTAGAAAGAAAACACGGGTGCAAGGAAGGGGAGATGGGAGGCAGGTAGAATGTTCTCCCAGGCAAGAGGTCAGAAAGACCAAGGTAATGGCAGTGACCACGGGAATTCTGTTTCTGCAAAATTATGGGCACGTTATAGCAATACTGGAGCAGCACATTTCCTCAACCTGTTCCTTTTGCCTGGAATGTTCTGCACCCCATCCATTCGGCTCACTTCAGAGGTCAGCTCAAGCATTTTCTGGCCCACCCAAGCCCTGTCCCTGCCCTGTGCTCCCAATGCCACAGGGACATTCTTGCATCCAGAACCCAGCACCTCTGTTATTAGTCACCTGGTTACTTGTCAACCTCTACCATCAGACTGTGAGGTCCTTAAGGGTTGGACTCTGGTCTTCTATTTCTCTCTGTATTCCTGGGACCTGGTCCAGACTGGGCACCCATACAGGGTTCTGTGATAGAAGGGAACATCCCGGAAGCACTCTCTGTGCATGCATTTTCTCTTTTTTTCACACCCACACACATAAGCACACTCCAATGGGGTCCACACAGGGGCCAGTCCCTTGTCCAGTGCCTCTCGGCCATCCCACCCTCACAGTGAGCCCCATCGCCCTACTTCCATTGTAAGCTATCCGGCCTAGCCTCTCTCCACCCCATTAAAATATGACAAATTATTTTCAGCTCTCATGCAGGACTCCATATTGGGTTATCTGGGCTGAAACACAATCTGTTTGCTGATATCAAAATGCTGCTGCTCACCCCGGGGATTAACACTCTGACAAAATCATTAGAAACCTGATGGAGTGGCAAAGCCTCCTGAGCTTGCTGAAAGCTCATTCCTCAGCCTAATGAATGCCTTCCTCCCGGGTACGTGCTTACAACCCATCCATTTCCCGGCATCTTCCTGGCTGGACAGCCCAGACACTCTAGTGAATGCCTCCAGGAAGGTTCACACCAGTAGGCTGGGCCACCTATCAAGACTCCCAGCTAAGAATTGCCCTTGTAAATTCCGTGGCTCTTAGACGTTAATAATAAACATTTGATTTCTACTTCCGGCTAGGACGGGATAGTATGTGGCAGATCAATACTTCCACTGAGAACAAGGAGAAATGATAAATAAAATACAATAATCTTCTGTTTTAAGGCAGCATAGACCTGTTGGAGCAACGAGGATCAGAGAGGCTACAATGACAGAGAGAGGAAAGTGAGGGGAGTTGAGCTGATGTTCTCTATGATGTTCTCTAGTAGCTTCTAACCTGGCGGGATTTGCCATTTCTGGGCACAGAATGAGAGGCTGGAAGGCCAGGCTTTGCACTGGCATCGGGTGGCTGCTAGGGAACCAAAAAAAAAAAAAAAAAAAGCCAGCAAAGCTTCCAACAGAGTTAGGACTAGAAAGAGAAAATTAGAAATCTAAACGACTTCAAATGCATGGCCAGTTTTCCCCTGAGGTCATTTACAGAATTCTCAAGCTGATGGAGCAGAAGGTCAAAAAACAAACAAACAAACAAACAACCTAAGCACAAAGCATCTATCAAAACAGAGATTTTCCTGTAGTTTCAAGGTACTGAAGAGACAAGACTAGAATCAGGACCCAGTAGAGAAGGGAACCAGTGAACACACCAGGCTCTCAACGCTGGCTACTCCCTCGGGAAGGGGTGAATCAGACATAGATTAAGCCATATCAAAACACAACGCAGTTTGGACTCAGTTCAGTCTTTCATTGGATTAAGATCATTAGTTTTACTCTGCCTAGCAAAGAGTGAACTCTCTCTTGAAGATTACAGTGTCTATAGCCTATACAATGCCTAGCATTCAATAAAAAAAAAAATACTAGGCATACCTAGACATAGAACCATATGACCAAAATCCAAGAGGGGAAAACAACAACAACAACAACAACAACAACAGATCATAGAAACAGATCCATGGGTGATTCAGATATCAGAGTTAAAAGGACTTTTGATAAATTTGTTAAAAAATGGAAAGTGAATGTACAAGATAGATGAAAATAATGAATTTCACCAGAAAATTGGAAACACCTGGAACCACCTGGAAATGTCACAAGTGAATAATAATAAACATCTTAAAGAATTGGAAGTTCATTAAAGGAACATGGTAAAGTGGGAAAAGCATTGGGACCCAAGAATAAAAAGACAAAGGCTTGTGGTCCCTGTTCTGCTTGTATCTAACTAAGAGAGCCTGGGAAGTCACTTTACTTCCCTGAACCCTGGTTTCCCCATCTGTCAAACAGGCTAGAGAGCTACTCTATCTACCTCAGAGCATCAGGAAGATATAATAACAGAGACGAAAGCTCTTTATAAATGACCAATCATTACACAAATATAAGGTACCATATTATATAATAGTCTGACATCAATTCAAAAGCAAGTGTTTCAGCTCCATCACCTAAAGTATTTTCTGTTTATGACAAGTAATTTGCATGCCCTTGACTAATGCCCATAGTGTTATAAAGGGTTTTTACCAGAGAAAGCTAAGACAGGAATAATAGTAAAACAGCCAATGCTCAGTTATGCTGGGGTTGAGTATTCACTCTGCGGGTTATCCCCACAGGACATTTGAAAATCCTAACCTAGCTTCTCCCCCTGCTCAGCATGCTTCTGGATCATCCCCTTCTGGTTTCCAGATGGTATATGCTCATGGAATGCACACCCATATTAATGTATGCCAGATGAAACATAATCAGCAAGGTAAATCTAAAGCACAAATACCTCAATGCCTTCCAAAGCCAACGGCAGTAATATCAGGACAGTCTGTTATTTTGATTCTCCACACTCTGCTAGTATACGTAATGGAGAGTAATGGATTAACTTTCACATGTAAAGCCAACACAGCCCATCCCCTCCCAGTAGGACATTTGAGCTTCCCTGGCACGGGATGGACAGGCACAGTGCTATGCCTTTTAGAGAATAAAACTATCGTAAGGTCATAAGCTGGCCCGAGTGGAGATTTCAGTCTCCCAGGGAAGATGCCATGTACCCAAGTAATGACCGTACAAGGTATAATGTGATTCAAGTACCATCGGAGTGACAGTTAAAGAAGTACAGGAATTTGTGTGAAAGCTGATTTGGGATTGAGTTGATCACAGACTTGGCCAAGGTAGCAACACAGTTTGGCCTTGAAAGACGGCAAAATTGGAAGTAATCCCAACAGAGGAAAGAGGATGAGCAAAGACACAGAGCTAAGAAAATGCAGGGTGGGTACAAGGAATTGAGTTCAGTTGGATAGAGTTATCAGTCATGAATAACTTTTTTTATAAAAGAAACTCATATTTATTAAGCATCTGCTACATATTATCATTTTATACAAATTATTCCAACCAGATTTGGTTCTAAAGCCCATACACTCACTGCCTCTGAGGGTAGCATCACTGACCCATGGCCTGAGTGGCGCTATCAATAAGTGTGGGACCTTCTGCACATAGCTGGAGCTGCAGAGGGGTAGGGTGGCAGATGATCTGGAAGTTGTTTACACAGAGATGGTATTTACAGCCACAGAGTGGAAGAGACAGCCCAGAAAGGGCGAGGGAAGCAGGAAGAACTCAAGGAAGAATAACCCGAAGAGAGACAAAAAAGGAGTCAAGAGTAGAAAAAGTGAGAAGGAAGACTCTGGTCTGATGGAAACCATTACCAACAGAGATTCGAATGGAAATCGAGATCAAAAAGGAAGGGGTAGTCAAAATGGCACCAGTCACCAAGAGGTAAAGAAGGATGAGAGGAGGAAGAACCAAGAAAGCACCATTTAGCACTTTCTGATTTCATTGGAGAGAAGAAAACCAAGAAAGCACCATTTAGCACTTTCTGATTTCAATGGAGAGAAGAAAGCCAACAGCAAGGTGTATGCATGGTGAGAAAGCTGGCCTGACCCAAGGATGTGGGCACAACTGAGAGATTTCGAAACTTTCCCGATGGCAGGCATCATCTGGGGATGTTTTTCAAAAATACGAATTTCCAACTCTGGTCCCAGTCCTACCAATCAGAATTTCCAGAAAGGAGAGTCTGGGAAGCAGCCCAGAAGATTCTTAAGTCACCAGGACTAGATTGGTGTTTTCCAAAATTGAATGAACGTGAGAATCACCTGGGGATTTGGCTACACTGTAGATTCTGGTTTTGTAGGTCTGGGGTAGGGCTTGAGAGCCTGCGTTTTAACATATTCCCAGGTGATGTCAATGCTGCTAGTCTGAGAACCATATTTTTCATGACAATGGACCAGACCAAGGCTACCTTATCCCAGACAGCCAGGTAACAGCACCTGGCTCCTCTCGGCAGCTTTCGTTTTTACCACCTGAGGACCGTACTCCTGGCTCCTTTCCACACTCACCAACAGATGGCAGCAGATCTAAACGTCATCTTCCAACAGAAGCACAGGCTAGATTTCCATCCCATCCCATCTGGACTTCCTAGATGCCTTAAAGAGCACCCTTTATTCACTTTCCCAAAGTGGATCGGGTGAGCACAGAAATGCTTCCCTTGACTACTTCAACAGAGATAGAGGGTGAGTTCTCCCTCTGCGAGGCTCTTATACTATATATTGTCTCTACTATCCACTGGGCACTTAAAATGTTTTGCCTTACTACAGTTATTAAATTTTCTTGCGTCCTCAATTTTTCATGCGTGTTTGTATTATCTCCCCAAGCTCTCAGAGGTCAAGGAATCAAATACTATCCTTCCTCTCAACCTTGACTTGTGGTTTGCCCATAACACTGAGTGTGAATGAGTGACCGGATCAATCAGCCATCAATTAAATCAAGTGCATATTCTATTTGTTTCACTCTTTCTTCCCAGGAAAGAAGAATGCTTAGCAGAATTTGTTAATGGTCTGGAAAGGTTCTGTACTTATTTGCAAGTCTGCATTCATGATGTATCCCTTGAGAATGTTACAACACATCACTAGGGAAAACTTCTCCCAGCCGGGCAAATAGACGCTCGAGGACTAACGTTTACTTTATCCAGGGCAGGATGGGAGGCTGCACTAACCACAGTATCAACTGGCCCATCAAAAGAAATACTGGTTTTTCAAGATAATTCTTTTCTATGGCTAACCTAGCATTATCAGCCAATATGCTCCTCAGACACAAAATTCACAACTTTCCACTCTTTCTTGCTGGTTGAAATATTTTGGGCTGGTTAAGATTCGTACCATAGTCCTTTAGTTTTGCAGTAGACTATGTCTATTTTGCAAAGTGGCCCCTGAGCCTTGATTCAGCTTTCTTCTCTGAGCTCAGTCATAGGCCCTCCACATGGTTCTCTCCCTAGAAGACTCCCAATAACACCCCGATTTATATATCTGTCCAAGACTTCCTGTCTGAGTTTAACCTGTTATTTCCATTTGACACTCTGGCATCTCCACTCGGACGTCTGTGGATTCCCAGATGGAATCCTTGATCTCCCCTTATCCTCCACCCCAACCAGGCTTGCTCCTCTTCCATTCTCCCCTTCTTAATAAATGATACCTCTGGCTACCTAGTTGCTCAAGCCCGAAACCTGGTCATTCTTGACCTTTCCTTCTTGCTCTACATCCAATCTACTACCAAGACTGGTCAATTCTACTCCATTTTTTTTTTGTTTATTCATTTTTGAGAGACAGAGAAAGAGCACAAGGCGGGGTAGGGACACAGAGAGAGGGAGACACAGAATCCGAAGCAGGCTCCAGGCTCTGAGCTCAGCACAGAGCCTGACATGGGACTTGAACCCACGAACCATGAGATCATGACACTCGAAAAAGAACTATTCACTTCTTCTACTGTTCCCAGATTGTAAGCCAACATCATCTCTGGCCTGGATTATTAAAGGATACCCCCAAACTATTTTTTGATCTTTCAACTCACTCGTTCATTTGCTCCCTCGACAATTTATGGAGTGCCCACTCTGTGTTAGTCAAAAGAGCATGACAAGCTCAGGAAAGACCCATAAACAAACCTGCTAGACACTAGGCACTTATGAGGCATGATGACACTGAGGAAGGGTGTGAGCACTAGGAGGGAGGGGAGAACGTATCAGGGAACACTGCATGGGGACTGTGACATTTAAACTGCGTTTTAGAGAATTTTGGACAAAAGCATTCTGGGTGCGGTGACAAGTAGAAAACTGTGGCATGTTCTGGGTGTGTCAAGCACAGCCCAGAGTTGGGAGAGTGGGTGGCAATGTGACTGGGGGGGGGGGTAAGTAGGGGGACTCTCAGAACTGACCTGTGTCCCCTGAAATTCATATGCTGAAACCCTAACTAACCCCCTATACCTCAGAGTGTGACTGTATTTGGAAGGAGGGCCTTTAAAGAGGTGACGAATGTTAAAATGAGCTCATTGGGGTGGGTGGGTCCTAATCCGATCTGACTGGTGTCCTTATAAGAGGAGGACACTTTGGACACACAGAGACAAACCAGGAGTGCACCTGCACAGAAGGAAAGACCACGTGAGGAAATGGTGACAAGGTGACCATCTGCAGGCCAAGGACAGAGGGCTCAGGAGAAACCAAACTTGCCAGCACAGTGATCTTAGACTTCCAGCCGCCAGAACTGTGAGAAAACAAATTTCTGTTGTGCAGGCCACCCGGTCTGTGACACTCTGTCATGGCGGCCACAGCAAACGAATCCTGCTATAAAATTGCTACTACGTGCACCTGAGTTGGGACCTTCTCCTGGAGGTCACAGGCAACCAAGGAAGGGTTTAAGCCAAGAAAAGACTCTCGATCCACCTATCCCTCACTCCCCATCTCCAGTGTGGGGACTGGGCCAGAACTCGAAGTACAGTCCAAAGGTTTATCTGCAGAAATGATATCTTACCCGAGGGATGAATAGGAGTTGGCCAGATTGGGGGGGGGGGGGGGCGGGGGGAAAGCGGCAGGACAAGCAATGGTCTAGACAGAGAACAGCGTGTGTGTAAGCCCCTGACACAGGAAGGCCCTTGGCACAGGGAAGGAACTGGTGTCAGGTCGGTGTGGGCAGAGCTCGGGGAGAGAGGGAGGGGGTCAAGGCTAGATCGTGCCTCATAGGCCTCAAAGGCAAGTGTGTCCCCTCTCTGGAGAATTTTCCTGGAAATTTCCAGGCCAACTGGAAGAGCCTGCTTGGGGCAGAGGCTGCAGCCACAGCCTCTGGTTGCTGGCATCTTTCCTTCCACCGGGCAGCCAGGAAAGCCCTCCCCGTGGCCCCGACTGTCTGCCCATCAACGCCAAGGTGACACCACCAAATTGTCTTCCCAGCCAGTGCTCTGAGAGACACCAGGATTTGCATTTCAATTTGACTTCGTTCTGATGATTCCAGCCAAAGCTTGGAAATCGCTCCCCCTGCCATTCTCTGCCCGATTCTGTTTTCCTTTTTCCCCCCTCCACCCCTGTGGAGGGCTGTTTTTTTTCCTTGACGTCCTGCTCCTCGATGCAGAGAAAAGTCATCCTTAACAGCAGTTTTATTGCCCGGTGATATTAACACAATGAAGGAAATCACTGCTAATTTTTATGAATTATCTCATCATCTGCAACTAATTAACAGCTGCTCCAAGAGCAAGGCCACAGGCCTCCCCTCGGAGAGCCTTTACCACAGCCCTACCCTTGCCGGCAAGGAGGGTCCTCTGCTGGGGACGGGCACGTCCTCTCCGACAGGGCTCCCCACCTCGAGGCCCCCAGCCCCAGTGCTGCACTCTCCTGCCTGCCCCAGCCTGGGGAGGCAGCACTGGGCAGACAGGCACGGTTGGCGGTCTCTAAGCGGCCCGTGACGAGGATGATTTAGGTTAGCTGGAAACTTTATTAAAATCCAATCTAAGTGGGCCGCCGCTGTGCTCTGTTCTCATTACCCTCCCTCTCCAAAATCAGGCCTTGGCCTCTGTGCCACGCTGAATGTGTCTATAAAACTGAGCGAACAGGCAGCCAACAGCTAAATGGCACTTAATCAGGGGATAATCCAGACCCAGGTGGACAGTAAATACTTGGAGGGGCAGAATGAAGAGAGGGAGGGAAGAGAAAACAGCAGAGGAGGAGGACAGCAGGGAGGTTACGATGCATCTGTTGCAGCCCCGAGAGAGACGAGAACTGCACAGAAACACCGAACCCCAGGCTGGAGGCGACCACGGCTTGAGAAACAGAGGCCCAGAGAGTCAGCAGTTCCTGCAACCGGGGACTTGTTCTCCTCCTGGGTTTCCCTCCCAAGCCCTGAGTTTCTCCAGCCACCGTTCCCGCCGCAGCCTGGCTGTCCCCCGACCCCTCTCTACCCCTCCCTCCAACCCGATCTGACCCTGTGAGACTCCTCTCCTCAAGTCCCCTGGCCCCCTGGCATCTGGCCAAACCCCCAGGCAGCCGCTGGCCGTGTCTGCACAAAGGGAAGGCCACTGAGGGAAGATGTAAAAGGGTGACAAAGCCTGAGGCCAACCCACTCCATTGTGGGGTGGCACCTCCCTGGGTGGGGCTCGGGCATCGGAGCCAAGCAGGGCAGGGGGCCCCTGGGATGCCGGGTCACAAGCATACACAATCTCTAAAGGTCAAATGCTTCACGCAGCGTCTCCACTATAACTAGAAAGGCTGGAGACAGCACATTGTAGTGACAGATAGATAGGACGAGGCATGGGGAGGGCGCACCTGAAATCCCCCTCCCAGGTCTCTTCCTCCCTTCCAAACTCTGACACAGCCAGCTAACAGCTTCCCCCCTTCCCCCAACCAGAATGTTCCAGGCTCTTTGCTGTTCTATTTCGAGATGCATAACTTAGCTCATTTAGTCCCTGTTTCCTGCCCCAATGTCCCCATTTTCAAAGCCAGTGGGTATACGGTCCCATGTGGAACAAATTCCTCCTCCACAGCAGCCCAGGATAAGAATGAGTCATTCATTTACTCATTCATTCCAGCGATGTTTATTTACCACCTGCTATGAGCAAGGCCTGGGGAGTGCAGGTAATATGAGAAACCAATGCCTAAAAAGCTCCCATCGCTGTGTCTCTTGAGTCACACACACCGTGGAATGGGTACACAGGAGAGGCAAAAGTCCTGGAACTAGAAAGGGTGGAAAGGGAGGTGTCTTACAGGAGGAGCTCACGGGTCAACAAGCCGTTGAATGATGACTAAACTCCCACCGGCCGGCAAGGTGAGAGGGTGAGCATTCCAGGCAGAGGGAGCAAAGGCCCAGACACCTGAGAGGCAAGGATGTTCTGGAGACTCCCATGTGTCTAGCGGGTGGGAGGCACGCTAGTGAGTGGTCATGCGGCAGACATGGGGAGGAAGGCGTGGTACCGAACGATGGTACCATCTGGAAAGTCTGCAGCCTGCCTACAAAGGCTTCAGATAGCCTGAAAAGAAGTTTGCACTTTCCTCTAGAAAGACAAGACTACGAAAGAGTGGGTAAGTGTGAGGTGACAGGGAGGGCGCCAGGGGCTGGGAGGGGTGGCAGTGGGTGTCGAGAAGGTCAGTGAGCCAAGTTCTCCCCATGAGGCAGGTCCCGCTCTCCTCCAATATCCGGGTGGGGAAGCCTTGGCTTTGGATCCTGGTGCGTTGGGGCCTGGAAGTGCCCAGGATCCCCGCCACCTGTCACTTTCCATGGTCTTGGCTGCCACGCTCCGTGGTTTAGGCAGGACGGGGCCCACCCATCTGAGAAACCTTTCCTCAGCATCCCGAATGGCACATTCCCTGCCCCTGCCCAAGGGGCCCCCCCAGGTCTATGTTAGGTAAGTGGCCTGTACCCTGGGGACCGCAGACGTCTCATCCTGAATGGCTTGTCAAGCACCGCAGGAGAGCACAGGGAAGCCAAGGACTCCAGTCTCCACGGACAAGAAGCTTTCCATTCTCTTCCTAAGCTGTTTACTCAACAAGTTAAGCTTGGTCAAAAGAGGAGAAGGGCACTGGTTTTGAAGTCAGGCAGGTTGGTATAGCGGGCATATGGTCTCCAGAGGCAGACGGGGCTCCAGCCTCATACCAGCTGTGTGACCTTGGGTAAGTCATTTAACTTCTCTGAGCCTCAGCTTTCTCATCTATGTAAAATGGATATGACAACAGGATTAAATAATTTTAATCTTTACGTTTTATTTATTTACCTTGAGAGAGAGAGACAGACAGAGAGTAAGAGCAGGGGAGGAGCAGAGAGAGAGGGAGAGAATCCCAAGCAGGCTCCACGCTGTCAGCGCGGAGCCAGACGCGGGTCTCAGACTCACAAACTGTGAGGTCATGACCAGGGCCAAAATCAAGAGGCGGATGCTTAACCCACTGAGCCACCCAGGTGCCCCAGATTAAATAATTTTGAAAAGCACAGTCCCTTGCATGTAATAAATACTCAATAAACATTGCTGTTATTATAAGCCTAGACATTTCTGGCCCCCAGAGGCCCAAATCTTACCCCCAACTTTTCTCTCCCTTTTAGAGTACTCCCTCTCACCCCCATCACCACGCCCTCTACCTCAACGGATTGCCCCATTCTATATAAACTCTTGATGAGACCCCTTGCCTGCTCCGTGGGGCCACCTGCCAAGCCACCTCCTCTATTCTCCTTCCCCTGGGGTCTCCTGCTGATCGTGCTTCTCAAGGATTCTCCAGGCCCTTTTTCTCGGTGCCTTCCAGGAAACGAAGCACCCGGTACATTTAACAGGGCTGAATAAATAGCGATAATAATATATGTTCAGCCATTAGCCGCATAAGTAATCAAAGATCACTGCCATATGATTCCTGGTTAAACATCATTTGGAATCTAATAAATAAGTGGCCATAAATAAAGGCAGCATGCAGACTCGTCCCTCTGTGCAGTACAGCCTCTGGTCTTATTTTTAGCCTAAAGGTGCCTTCAGCGCTACTCCTATGGTTCAATTTTGAGTTAATTTCTCTCTCCCAAATGTCTGAACAGGAAGCCTGCAAGGGTAGGACACGGAGGAGGGCACAGGTACCGTGTCTGCCTTCTGCTCCTTTAAAGAACTGAGGTGTCCCACGGGTCTTGGGTGAACCTTTTCATGCCCACCTTCTCCCCGCACCTCCCCCAGGGGCTCCATGGGGGGGGGCACCACAGCAGGGAGCAGGAAAGGGAGATGGCTGGTGTGGCGGACAGAATAGAGGGATGCAGCCAAAAACCCGGGTTCAAACCCACGGTCTTCCAGATTCTGTTTGAGTGACCGTAGCCTCTCCAAGCCTCGGTTTCCATACCTAAATACCGGACATCATCAACTCTACCTCTGGAGACTCTCGCAAAATTTCAATTATGCAATCTATAGAAAGTGATGGGCACATATTAGGGGCTCGGTAAACATGAACGTCATTCCATCTCCTGTGACAAGGCCTTCTCAAGGGCTGGTCCATCACCCTCCCATGAAGCCCATTCTGGAGGGAAGCAGGAGATGGAAAGGCAAAACGAGCCCAAAATGCCTATGTGCCCATGGCCCCCGGACCACCACCGTCACCATGTTTAACTCTAGAGCTGACCCTCTAGCCCTGGATGCCTCCCTGTTTTGTACTGCCCTACGAACTCCTTCATGTCTGAGAGTCCTGCCTTTTCCTATTTAGAACATTAACCAAACAGTTTCTGTCCTGCACTTCCAAAGAGGCTGGCCCACTGCAGGGTGCTGTCAGCATTCAATAAAGCATTCAGTAAGTACCAGGCGATGGAGAGACAGGTTGGACCAGCTTCTAGGTCTCCAAATTCCTTGCCCAGAGCAGTACGTCCTACATCATGTTGTTTCTCAAAGCACTATAGGATCTGTCCCTTTCTGGAAGGATGACAGGCGAGCCCCTGGGGGATGTTATTCTCTCCGGGCCCTGTAGCAGGAAATAAACACAGCCCTCCCAGCCAAGCCCAGCTGAGCCCACCTACCATGGCGTCAGAATGACATTCAGCTTGTAGGTTACTCCTTTAGAACCCTGACATGTTAAATGAACATGATGAAGGGCTTCCTGTTGCACAGTCTCTTCCCGGCTCTCTCTCCCCATGTGGTACAATCTCGGTCACAGTCACCTGGCCGTCCTATCGAGCTCCCTCCACCCAGCAAGGAAATGCACTGGCTTGGCTGCTCTCAACTGCCTGGTTCTCCTGCGAGATGGCTGATCGTGAGAGGAGTCAGGCAACGTGGGCCGAGGACTGGACTTGGGGACGGTTTCGGAGTGCGGGTACTGTCCCCTGAATAAGGCACTCCTCATGAGAAGGCTTTCCAGGGGCTCAGCCTCCCGTCTTGGAGGCTGTCCAAACAGAGGAGCAGAATAATGGCCCCCAAAGACATCTACCCCCTAATCCCTGGAAGCTGCCAGTGTGTTACGTTGCATCTACTGTTGCAGATGTGATTTAGGTTATAGACCCTGAGATGGGGAGATTATCCTGGATTATCCCAGTAGGCTCAATATAATCTCCTGAGTTCTTAAACTCGGACAGCCTTTCCCGGCTGAGCTGCCACGTGAAAATGACTTGACCCCCAGCTCTGAGGATGGAGGAGAGGGGCCACGAGCCAAGGGATGTGGCAGACTCCAGAAGCTGGGAGCAGCCTTAGCTGACAGCCAGCAATAAAACGGAAACCTTGATTTTATAACTGCAAAGCACTGAATTCTGCCAAAAACTCAAATGAGCAGGAAACAGATTTTCCCCTAGAGCCCTCCAACAAGGATACAGCTCAGGCGACATCTTAGTTTTAGCCCAGCGAGAGCCATGCTGGACTGCAGAATTACGGACTGGAAGATAATGAATTTTTCTTGGTTAAGCCACTAAATTCATTGTAATTTGTTATGGCAGCAATAGAAAAACTACAGTTGTAATAATTGTGATTATAGTAATAATAATTAATAGGACTGCCGATAACTATTATTTATTGACCTATTAGTTATCAGGCACCACGCTAGCCATTTTGCGTGTGTTATCACACACATAAGCCTCAACAATCATCCAGGTTGAGTAATATTACTCCCCTTTTATACTAGAAAACAGCTGCCGAGTAATTTGTCCAAGGTCACATGCTGAAACTGTAATTCAATTCTGACTTTGTCAGTAAAGCCCATCCGCATTCCGTTACCCCATGGCGAGACCCAAGATGATGTCTGCCACGACGTTGAGCAAACTGTTGCTGTTTTTAAAGAAACAAAAAACAAATGAACTAACACTTCTTACGTATTACTAGATGCACACACCAGGTACAGCACTTCACACATCTCTCAATTAATGCAATAACGTCCAATGGCAAATTGTTATCTCCTGTGTACAGATGGGAAATTGAGTGCAGGAAAGGTGGTGTAATTTGCTTAAAGGAATATGGACAGTAAGGGAGAGTCATAACCATGAATTTTTAATCCAAGGCCGACTTGCTCCCTAGTGCCCAGGATATGAAGCCTCAAATGTGAACTCCAAGCTTCCCGAGGGGACCGCCCTTATGGCTTCCCAGTAAGACAGGCACTAGCTCATGACCCAAAAGGGAGCCTCCCACCCCAGGCTACCACCCCAAGCCTACAGCAGCGGCCCTCCAAGAGAGCCTGGCCCCCGCCTGCCCAGGGGCCGACATTGCTCTCTGGGCCAATGAGGAAGAAGCTGATTAAACACGGGAAGAGTTCCAATAGGGGCAATCCACAGATGCCTTCACTCATTTCCACGAACTCCACTTACGTCCACTTAACAATCTTAATTCCTTTGGCTCTCTGGCTTTTCCAAATTGGCTCTGACGGGGAAATTAGCATTCAACCACCATTTCCAGGTAAAGGTCCCTTTGGGTTCAGAAACCCCAAGAGCTCCACAAAGTGCAAGGAGAATTCCTCACTGGTGACCTTCGCAAAGCTCGCCCACTTGCCCAAAGTCTGTTGGTCTGAGACTTCCAGGTGGCTGCTGGTGGCAGGTGGGCGGGGGATGGGGTTGGGGGCCACCCGGTGAAATCCTCCTCCCGCACACACTGATGGCTGGTGCCTCTTTGGAACAACTCCTTCGCAGGGCTTCCTACTGAGGCCCCCAGGGCTGTATGTTTCCCTTTTCTGTCATCTCGGGGAAAATCCCTGTTCTTTCATCTGTGAGCTGAAAGCTCAAAGTCTCATGTTGTTAGATCCCTGCCACTGGGGCGAATTTATGAGTGTTGCCAGCAAAGTGGCATTCCCTCCCCTGCCCATGTCACTCCCTGCTTGAAAGACCATGTACTAGAAAGGATGGGAAAAGAAGATCTTGGAAGAAGCCACAGGGGTGACAACTCAGCAAACCTCCGGCACCAGGCTCCCTAACACAGGTGTGTTTACCCAGGTGACACTGGAGCATCCTGCTGCAGGAGCGACACCGGCTCTGGGTGTTGACAGCAAAGCCTAGCCTGTGAAGAGCCAGAGGGGGGCATTTCACAGGCATAGGTGCGACCTAGATGAACATCCTTTAGCCCAAAGACTGGTCAGCCAGGGCTTGGTGGGAATGGGTCCACCAGGGGCTCTGAACCTGGAGACCAGACCCCACTAGCCTGGAACAGATGCTTGCGTTCGACTAGAAGCAGTTAAGGGGAGGGCCTGCCTGTGATTTGGGGGCCATATGCTAACTGGGAAGAAGAAAAAGAAACCCATTCGGAGGAGGGTGACCAGGATGCTGAGAAGGAAGGAACAAAGGTACTGATGATGCATCTCTGGAAAAAAGGGAGACAGGAGGAGCTGTGAAATGACAGTGTTACAGATCTCAGAAATGCCATCACCGGGAAGAACAGAGACTGGCTCTGCATGCTCTTGAGGGACGGGCAGCGCTAGGACAGTAGGCGGAAGGCACAGACAGACAGATGTGGGCTCAGGAGAAAGAAAAACCCAGAGTCGGCACTACTCAAAGTGGAACGCGTTAGACTGGGGTCCCTGCCACCATCAAGATTTTGTGAATCTCAGCACAAGTGGACAGGCGGAGTTCAGCACTGGGAAAATCTGCTGGCAGACAGCAGGCAGGTACCCTGGCCAACGCCGGAAGCGTCAGGAAAGAGCTGGAAGCAGGTGGCAGGGTCGCAGCCGGGAGGCTGGGTCCAGATTCAGGTCCCCAGGCTCTCAGAAGACGGAGACCAGCAAGGCCCGACCACAGGCGCAGGGAAGCTTGCGCACAGGCAACACGTCAGAGTGAGGTCTCAGACTTGATGACAGGACAGAAACTTGAGCACCGCAGTGGCAGCACAGGTGGGGGATGATTGTAAGTCACCAGCCTGGTGTTTGGATCTGAGGGGACGAAGTAAGACCAGCAGCCAAGATTCGCTGTGATGCTGAGTCATTAAACTGCTGGCTTAGGCTTCCTCGGAATAGGATCAAGATTGGCCCCAGGACCCGGGGTTTGCTGCAGGGATCAGAGAACACAGGGACAGGGAACCAGCACTTAGAAAGGGGCACTTGTTCAGAACTGCTTCTGTGTCGAGGGAGAGTACCATCGTCCCTGGTTTCCAATAGCTGGCAAATTTGAAGCTCCTTTGGGGCGTCCCTTGGGGCCACGTTATTCATTTGTTCAGTAGCTATTTAGTGAGCACTTTCTATACACCACGCACTATCTGACATGCTGGGCAAGTAGCAGAGAACAAAACAAAGGGCTTTTCCTGACGGGAAGACTCAGACGATAAGCAAGTAGGACCAGTTTGTCAGGTGGTGATAAGCGCCATAGAAAAAATCAAGCGAGCGAGGGAGAGAGGGGGTACTGTGGGGCAGGGCGTGGCCTGCAGGAGGTGACAGTGGACCATGCAGATATCCAGGGAGGAGAGTTCTAGGCAGAGTGCCCAGCAAATGCAAAAGCGCTGAGGTGAGAGAATACCTGGCACGTCTGAGAGGAAGCAAGGAAACCCGTGGGGTCGGGGTTGGTCTGGAGTGAGCAAGAGACGGAGCGGAATGGGATGGAAATGGAAAAGTAACACAACGGTGGGGCACATCGTGGAGGGACGCTTGTGGGACGTCCCTTGTGGGACGCTGGAAGGATGTTTCCTTTTACTCTGACGTGAGATGAGAAGGCCCTGGGGAGGTCAACAGAGGACTGACAGGATCCAACTTACGTTCTGAAATAACCATTCTTGCTGCCATTTTGAGAAACAAAAGTGACCGGGCAAAGCAGGAAGCCTTTGCGGTGACCCAGGTGAGAGGTAATACCGTCTTGGAACAGGAAAGCAACTGTGAGGTGGTAAGAAGCGGCTGGGCTCTGGGAAGAGTTGGAAAGTAGAGCAAATGGGATTATCTGGTGGAGAGGACGTCTGAGAAAGACAGGGTCAAGCGTGACTCCAAAGGTTGAGGTCTGAGCCCAAACAGATCGAATGGCACTCCCATTCAGGAAATGGCGGAGATGGGAGGAGCAGCAGGCACGGGGAGAGGAATCCACACCCCGATTCTGGATATGTCAAGTCTGGGTTTCTCTTAGCCATCCACATGGGGAGGGTAACCAGGTGCAGGAGTCTGGAGTTGGGGGAGAGGTGGGAGCTGGACAGGAGAGGAGAGAGCCATAAACCCGTAAAGCCCTGAGCTGAATGAGGTGTCTAAAGAGCGGGTGTGCAGGGAGCTGTCTTAGAACCCTACAGCGCATCCATATCCAGAGGTCAGAGAGCTGAGGAGGAACCGGCAAAGGACACCAAGAAGGAAGAGCCGGCAAGGCAGGGCAAGAATCAAGACAGGAGTGTGACCAGAAGTCAAGAGTAAGAAGGTTTTGAGGAAGAGGGAGCGAGGAGCTACGTCCGTGCTGCAAGATGAGGCCTGGGGACAGATGACTGGATGTAGCCAGGCGGGCATCCCCGGTGGGGGCAACGTGCGGGAGGGGGTCCTACTGAGACGGTAAGAGAGAAGAGGGAATGGAGGCAGCTTTGATCAGGCAATTCTCTTGCAGAGTTTCCATGTAAAGGGAAGGAGGGAAATAGCGGCTTAGCTGACGAGGGATGTGGGACTAGGGTGGTTTTTAAGATGGGAGAGCCTTCAGATCCCTTAGCCAGGACCTGGCACCATCACCCCAGCATGGGAAGCCCACCTAGAGATGGGGGGGGGGGGACGACAGAGCTCATCAGGATGCTCTTCGGCTTGTGGGGTCGATGGAATTCAAATAAGGGACAGATGGGTATGCATCAATGACGACACATGCACAAGCACAAGCACGGGAACATTCGTGCGACTTGCATGGAAGATTCTGGAAGCAAGAGCTTTCCCAACCAGGTGAGGATTCTCAGCTCTGAGCAAGAGATGAATTTAAAGCAGGGTTTAGAAAAAGGGAAGTTGGGGGGGGGGGCAGGGTGCTGGGTGGCTCAATCAGTTAAGCATCCGACTTGGGCTCAGGTCATGATCTCACAGTTCATGGGTTTGAGCCCCGTGTCAGGCTCTGTGCTGACAGCTCAGCGCCTAGAGCCTACTCCAGACTGTGCATACCTCTCTTTGTCCTCCCCCTGCTCACACTCTGTATCTGTCTCTCTTTCAAAAATAAATATATTTTTTTTAATTTTAAGAAAACGCTGCTAAAAGGAAAAGGGGA
Organism: Felis catus; assembly: GCF_018350175.1. Classification (NCBI taxonomy): domain Eukaryota; kingdom Metazoa; phylum Chordata; class Mammalia; order Carnivora; family Felidae; genus Felis; species Felis catus. The sequence continues at coordinate 17,995,059 of NC_058377.1, read as the reverse complement.
AGGGCGCCTGGGTTGGCTCAATCGGTTGAGCGTCCCACTTTGGCTCAGGTCATGATCTCACGGTTCATGAGTTCGAGCCCCACATCGGGCTTGCAGACGGCGCAGGGCCGGCTTTGGATCCTCTGCCTCACACTGTTCCGAGTGCTTTCTGTGTGGCAACTTACCGGCCTCTCATAAATGCCTGAGGTGGGACTCCTGTTGCCCCACCTTATAGACGAAGAAATCGAAGCACTGAGTTATCAAGTGCTTGCCTGAGGTCACACAACCAGTAAAGGGTGGAGCTCAGACTCAAACCCAGGCAGTCTGGCTAGAGCCCACGCTCTGGCATCGACATCTACACGATGCTGGAACCTTCCAGAGCCAACCCCAGTGCTATCCACAACACACCTGGCTCCGTGCTCCCTTGGCCCGCCAGCTGCCGATAAACTTGGAATAGCCATGGGAGACACCTGGGCGAGCCCTAGCAGAAGGGATGAAGAGAAAGAGACCCACAGGGACCCTGTCATGGGTTGCCACAGATGGTCACTCGCCCCCCAGTCGCAGGTTTCCTCAGTAGGAGCACACGGAGCCAGAGGAGCTGAGAGCATGTGGCTAATGTCTGCCCTCAGGGTAGAGTTTCAGAATGGTGAACCTCTCCTCCGAGAAGGGTAATGCACACAGAGAATCTCAACGCCAGAGAGCCCCAGCCAGGGCTGTAGCGCCTCCCAAATCTAGCACAGTGGCACCATCTGCCCGGCCAGGGGCTTGGGTATGCCAACACAGGCACATGCTGTGCCCCAGCTGGTCTGGGCTCTCTTCCCTTTCCACAGCCCTCTTCGGTGGCGTGGGCTTTGTGGGCCTCGCCAACCCAGCCACCATGACAGCTGGACCCCATGACTCAGCTCCACGGGAAGAAGCACACAAGACGACACGGGGTGGGGGGGGCTGCTGAGCAGCCTGACAGGTGTCTGCATCCTTCCCGATGCCCAGCGTTCCTCAGCAGCCAAGGCCCAGGCCCTGTCAAGCTGGTACGGGTCACATGCCTCCTCCCGCAGGCCGGAGTAAGTGTGGCCGCTGTCTTGCCCGGAGCCAAGCCGCAGGGATGTCTGGGCTCTGCTCGTGCACACCTGTGCTTCCCACCCACTCAGGCTCGCACACACCCAGGCACTTGGCTGAGGTCTGGCAACAGCTCCCACTGGTGCCCATGCTTCTCCGACTCCCCCATCAGCGGCCACGGGGAGACAAGAAACACCTAGACAAATTTCCACTGACGAAGTGAAAAGAATCCGCAGGGCTCTGTGTCTTATCTGGCTTGCCCATGCAACTGGGGCCAAATGAGGTCATGGCCTAAGTTCAGTAGATGGTCACCTCCATCCTAAGGCTTATTAATGGCTGTTAATGAGAACACGATGATAATGGACTGTCTCCCTATGGGAGTAGGAGAACAGACCAAAGGCCAAAGCATTCTATCCCAGAATCCCAGGTTGAAAGTGGTCTTAGAGGTAACAGGCCCAACCCCCACCTGGATGCTGAAATCCCCGTCCAAACTATCTGTGGCCACCTCCAGCTGTACAAGCCTCGGTACCCAGCACAGGTCATTCCGTCCATCTAACAAGCGTTTCTTTACAACAAATCCAAATTTCTTCCCATAATTTCTACCTTCTCCCCACACCCCCCCCCCAAATAGAGCTTGCTAACGATTCACTCCCACTGTGAGGGGCACAACGAGAGCCCAGGGGGAAGCAGGCCGTTCTAGCACAAGTGACCAGCGGCAGCCACACAAAATTAGCCATAATCCGGGAACACCAGACCATCCCTTCGCTCTGATAGCCCTGCTCCCGGGACCTTTCCCGGTTTTGTCCCAGAGATCAGTCACGATGTATTTAAGAAAACACAACATTTCCTACTTACTTGCCTATCTCCTTTAGCTCAGCCTGATTTCATGAGGTCCTGGGTGTCGGCACGCTGGCCTCTGGTGGCTCTCGGTCCCACCCATCAAGAGAATACTGCCAACAAGCTATTCAAGACTCTGTCACTTTGGCTGTCTATACTGCCTCTGCTCACCAGAACCGCTCAGCCACCACCTGGGCTGTGCCCTCTCCTCTCCTCCCTTTGAAGCCACCACTCTCCTCCGTATGAGCTTGGGCAAGTCACAAACTCTGGGAACCTCAGGATCTTCTTCCATTAGATGTGCTCCCTCCCACCTGCCTTGAAGGTTGTTGGGGAACTTGAATTCATACGTGTGTAAGAACACGTTAAACACTGCAAACCACGGCACAAATGCCACCAGGCACCTGGGAGTCAGGAGTTGTGACACCTGCCAAAGGGACCCTTTGCTAACTTCCTTCACCTGATTGGGAACTTGGTTTTTCTTATCAGTAAAACGAAGCCCGTCTGTACCAAATTCAATCCCCACTTGTCCGCAGAAGAGACCGTGGCCGGAAGCCGTACTTCACAAAAGCGTTCTGGAAAGGCTAAGAATTTAAACTTCCTGAAGGCATCCTGTGTGAGGCTCTTGGAAGAAGACAGGCTGCAGGTGAAGGCAGGTGATGACATCGTGGGCTGAGTGACTCCACACAGAACACTGGGTGCCTGCGTAGATACAGCTCAGGCTCCCTGCTCCCCACTGGAGCTGTAGCAGCAGGGGTGAGTCAGGAGGCAGGGAGAGACAGCCTTGGACAAGCATACATGCTGTAGACACACACACACGTGCACACACACACACACACACACACACAACTTTTTTGGTAAGATATTTACTCTTCTAATTACATGTTATACACTTATTGTTAAATAAAGCTGCTTGCTTTTTTTGAGCACTGACCACTATCTGGGGAGGGAGAAATCTGACAGGTCAGCTCAAGTTTCAAAACTTGCCATCAGTTCATGCATCCAGCAAACATTTAGAAAGTATGACTATGGGGCAGGCACAGTGCTAGACCCAGGAATACGGACGTAATAAGGCAGACACAAATCCCCTAGGGTGCTGGGCAGGGGAGAGAGCGGTGTCTCAGAAATCTTTCTAGGAGACAGATGAAGGAGAAAGTCATCAATTTCTATTTGTCACTAATGTGAAAGACCAATTGATTGCCTGTATGGGTGACTCAATTTGGAAAAGCGATGAAAAGTCACGTGCCCATCAAAATTCCATAAATCACATCACGTGGCAACATTAAGAGAGCCCCTCCTCAAAAACACCCCCTCGTGAATCTTTTGCAAGACACAGAATTCAGCTGGCAGATTTGGATCTCCGTGTGTCAGATATATTTAATACACGGCAGAACAGGATAAAAAAAAAACAAACAAACTGTTTTTTATCCTTCCCTCTTACCTCCCCCAGTTCTCTTATTATCTCCATCTTTATAACATTTGAATGTTCTATGTTTAACGTTCTCTCTCCAGGACTTGGAGCTCATTGGGGGAAACCAACCAAGTAAAAAATGGTAGTTGTAAAGCGCCTGGGTGTCCTAGTAAGGCAGAGTGTCAAATAAATCCAGGCTCTTGCTACTTTCCCACCCAGGGAAACTTTAAACAAGAAAGAGATCCAATTGCTCCAAAACCTGCTGGTGTGTCTGATGCCACCCACACTCCTTAGGACTTCTGTGCCACGACAAGCAAGGCTCTCAAATCCCCAGCCCTCAGTTTCCCCATCTGTGAGATGGACTTTCTCTGTGCCCAGAGGAGATTATTTGCGGGTAAAAGAGTCGACCAGAAGCTAGAACGCCATCAGCAATGGCTCCATCTGTCAAATCCTTTACCAGGTAGAACACGCTAGAGTTAGTATGACAGCTCCAATAATGGGATATCCCTACTGTCCCCGGGGGTGTCCCGGCCACAGTGAAGGAGAGTAGAAAGAGACAGCTTTGGGGACAGGTTCAAATTTCAGTATCTATGTGACCTTGGACGAGTCCTTTGAACTCTCTGAGCCTTTGTGTCTTCATCTGTAACATCGGGTCGTTAATTCTGACACGAAGATTGCCCTAGATCTGTGAATACTAGCACGGTGCCCGGCAGACAGTAAAGCCTGTCCGAGTGGGAGGTACTCTGGTGATTGTTGTCCTGCCGCCATATCCTCAGTGCTTGGCACAGAGCACTCAACAAACACCCGTCCAGCGAATTAATAAATGGAGAACTATATCACCGTACTTATCATTACAGCCAAAATCTGCTTTGGAACCCAATCAGGATCCTCAGCCCACTCCTCTTCTCCATTGTCAATGACAGATGGACATTTTCTCCTTCTCCTCTCTCTCCTTTCTCTTCCCCGTCCTCCAGTAGGTCTATGCCTTTAAGCGTATATACGTAAGATCAGAAGACAGTACTTTAAAACGACAATACCAAGCACGTTCTTGGGGAAGCAGGTCTTGCAAGGGGCCAGGGACCCATCCGCACATCCCATTCATTGAGTCTGAGTGATACACTTGCATACGCGAAGTGTGTCCAAGGTCGATCGCCCTTGGAGTTCCGAGTCTGGTGGGAAAAGGCCAAAACAGCTACAACCCAGTAGGTGCTGGAACAGGCGTTAAGTACCAGGGAATGGGAAAATGGCAGGTAAGAGATGATTTCTCCCCAGGAGGGACGGGGTAATCGCGAGAAAGGACTCTGCAGAGGAAGAGCTGCTTAAGCCAGGGAGAGCAGTGATGGGAGAGGAGGAGAGAGAGAGGAGAAAGAAGAGTAGTGGTGGTTGTTTTCCAGGCAGAGAAGACGGAATGGGAAGAGCTGATCCCAGGCACGCGAGGCCGGTGGGGAAAGCCCAGAGTCAACCTTCCTGGTATATCTGGGGAACAGCGAATCAGTGTGGCTGAAAGACGGGCCGAGGAAGGAGTAACAGGAGACAGTCTGGAAAGCTAATACTCAATACTTGGAGTATTGGAATACTTGGAAAGCTAAGTACTCAACACTTCAGTACATTGAGTACTTAATGTGTTCTGGGCAAGGGTAACCTTTGCTCATGTCAGGAACAGGATGGGAGAAAACCACCAGAGACAACACTGTTGACGGTGAATCTGCTTCCCCGGTGGCCAGGGGACCCCGCCAGTGGGCGGCCAAGAAAGCAGTGTAAGAGGGGTCCAGGAGACTGGGTTCTAGGGCCGGCTGCCATCAGCCTGGCCACCTACTCGCGATGTCCCCTTTAGCCCGTCTTCCTCATGGATAAAATGAGCAGCTTAGAGAATGGGATCCTCAGAATCCTTCATGGCTCTAAGATAGGATGATGAACCTTCGAAGGAATGACGGGCTGTAGAGATGGGGTGGGGTCTTCTCTGAGCACTTATTAACTTGTGGCTCCCACAGTCATCACTCAGAGAACCCAGAGGGACAGAAGCAAAATCAAAAGACATTTTCAGAAGACAGATGACTGAAGGGGGCTGACATATGTGTGAGAGTTTGGGGAATTTATGCAGGCAGCCTCACAGTCATAAATAAAATCCCTTTCTCTTACCCAAAACCTCATTCGGGGGGTAAACACCGGGCACTGTAATAGACAATTTGGCTGTATCTCCCGCCCCGTGCCTCACTTGAATGAAAAGCAAGAGTCCCCAGGCACGGTAATGGGTCTGGCGGCCTCTTTACAAACATCCATATTGTCACCGGCGGACAAGCAGGGCTGAGGATGGAACAGGACGGGCAATTCATCTCTGAGATTCCTCACCCCTTCACACAGCCTCACCCTCCCAGCTATCTATCCTGAGGCGGAGGGGTTTGGAAGGAGCCCAGATCACCAAATGCGGGGAGACGTGACCCTGCGGGAAAGGGGATGAACAGCACCCTCTGCAGGTCGGGGGAGACTCCTGCACCCCCCACCACCCGTGCTGGCCCAGCCCACTGTGCACAGGGCTGCCTGCTGACAAGCACAGCTACTTGTTTTCTTGACCTACTTCTCTTCCCATCCCTGCCCCACTCCAGATCCCCTCCGGAGCCCACAGTAATTAGCACCTTTCCATCCATTAGGTTCAGGAGACTTTTAGAAAAGCTCCCGGCCCCCAGGATGACCAAGGAGACGGCAAAACGGGTCCTGGCACTGTGGCTCTGGTTTTCCTTTTCTTTTCTTTCTCTTTGTTGGCTTAACTCCGCTTCCTGGCCTCTGCAGGGGATCGGGCCCGGTTTGACCTTCCAGCCTGGCTGGAAACCGGCTGCAAGTGGCCTGGCGTGAACCAAAACACAGAGGGCCAACAGAGTCTTGACAGAACTGGACAAGCGATGCTCCAGGGGTGGGTATGGGAGCACGAAGGGTCCCTTTGAAGCCCTCCGTTGTCAGCGTAGCAGCCAAGAGAGGGCTCTGTCAGCTCCTCTCTCTGCTTCCCTCCCAGAGAACAAGTGTCAGGAGAGCCAAGGCCGTGAGGCGCTGCCGTTTCTGGCTCAATCCCTTTCCGCTTCCCATTAGCGACAAATGGAAATTGATGGGTTACCGCTTTATCCACTCGTTGAGAGGGGGAGAAAACCTCGCAGCAAATGCTGAATAACTGTAGGCATCTTATAAATTAAGCATCTTAAGGAGATGAACCGTTTTGCATTGCTGCTAAGCAGAATTAAATTAGGTTTTGAAGTTTCGGTAGAAACGAATGGGGAAGAGGGAGGGAAGATTTTGGTTTTTTAATTCCTTTTCTCTAAGCATGCAGAGTGGCACGTCGAGGGCAGGGTGAGGGGAGGAACTAAGTCACCTGTCTGCATTTCTGATTCCAATCAGCTGCTGCTGCATATGCATGGCGAAATGAGCCCACAAGTTCACACGGGACAGCTCGCTGAGATGCAGTTCGGCCTCTGGCCCGTGGTGCATGGTCTCACCAGGTCTCGGCTTCTGGCTCACCTCTGCCCACCCTGGGCATCCCAACCACCATCAGCGCGCCAACCTCTGGGACTGTGGACCAGTCCTGATTGCAGGCGGAGGAATCCTGCAGCTTAAAGCCAATTCCCTGGGACTCGGCGTCATGATAGCTTCCTTCTGTATCAGCCTCTAAAGCTTTCAGGTTCAGGTTTAGGATCTAGGATCCTGCCTTGTTGACGCTACCCCATTTCCCCCCCTCTGCAGCTCAGTGTGGGAAGAGGGGCATCGGTACCCGTCTGTATAACTCGCCTAGGTCTGAGACCTTCCAGGGCTGTTGCCCAGCCTTGCTCCAGGGGTCCCGCTGTTAAACCAGCTTTCCTAGGACCAACGACCCACCTGCCTGGGCTTCTCACCGCTGTGCCCCCTTCTGTCCCCACTGACCCCCTTCCCCATACACACACACAATTCCCCAATCCCTGACACTCCACGTCAGTCCTGGGCCATCAGACGACCACACAGTGTATGCCGGACTGAACCAACTCCTTGTCCCTGAGGCTGACGCTGTGTCCCCGGGACCCAGATCAGCAGCGCCTCAGCCTGCAGTTAACGCGCCTTGCTCGGTCCTGGGGAAGAAGAGGCACTTGATTTCCCAGGCACTCCCAGTCCTCGCTCTAGGGACGAGGTCGCTGACAGGGCAGGTGGCAGCATTGCCTGCCCACACCTTGAGTGGGCATCCCAGCAGCAGCAAGGCCAGGGAGAGAACATGTGTCACTGAAGGGGCCTTGCCTTCCCTCTCCAGAATCAAGCCAGATACCAAGTCAAGGGTCCCGCCAAGGAGTTGGCCAGGGTCACTAAGAGCACTCCCTGACTTGATCTGAGGCACACTCTCTGGGGAGGGGAGGGGAGGGGAGGGGGAGATCTCTTCCCTGATCTCCAGCCCTGGATCTGGAATCCCCACGGCTCCTCCCAACCTCCTCCTTCCCCTAACAGCTGCCCCTTCGTGCACCAGGCCGAGCCTTTCACACACTGCAACTGGGGACTTGGCACCCTTAGTCTCACAAGGGGGCTGGGCACATTGACCAGACCGGAGCTGTGCGCCTGTCGGCTGCCCCCCTGCCACCACTCCTGCTAGCCAGGCTAAACTCAGGAGGGCACAGTGTGGGGCCAGATGTCCCCGGTGGACACCTGGGATTAACAGGAGGAGGCATCCCCCAGGGCTGGGCTGTCCCCAGGGGGCCGTATGAGCAGCACTTACCGATCCTCAAGGAGTGTGGACTGCAGGCGACCATCACGAGCCACGCGGGAAGCAGCACCAAAGGCGCCGAGACGCGGGGCATCTTCTATGAATCCTCATGGAGCCCTCTGCTGGTCTGGGCATGACATAACTCTGCGAGAGAGTGGGGAGGGGTGGGGAGCAGGTGAGTCCCGTGCCCCTGCTAGGTAGCCACCCACCCAGCCCAGCGACTAGAGCTGGTGCCCAGAGGGCCCCCGGGGAGAGGGCCCGCAAGCCCCACCAGAACCGCCGGTGGGAGAGCTCCAGGCCAGCTCCGGGCCTCTGTCCTTCCTCCCTGTCCCCAGGCCCACAGAAGCCTCAGGTTCTAACTCCATCCCGCTGATCAGATCGGGGACACACGGGTGTAAAGGTGACTAAATGATGCGTGGGGCTCCACCGTTCTTAAATCTCTAACTGGGGATGAAAACCTTCATCCACTCTTACACAGGAGCCATGAGCGAGCAGAGGAGGGAGGGGTAGCAAGGCGGCGCCACGGCCCTGGGACACACTACACGCACCGCTCGCTGGGGAGTGGAGTGGGGACGGCGCCGCGTTCGAGTCCTGCTCCTCCACACGCTAGTTAGGTGGCCTTCCTGAGGACCTCTCTCGGCCACCCAACTCCCTGTCCTCACGGGTAAGACCAGCAGGACAACAGCCACGTGGTAGAGCGGTCCTGCAGATCGAGATAACGCCGGACAAGCGGCCAGGCTAGACAACAACAGTCCCTCCCTGGCACACGCGGGAGAGGTCTGTTCTCAGCAAATGCTGAGGACAGAAGCACGCACACCAGGTCATCGGCTGGTTTCCACACCTGCTCTTGCTACCTGCTGAAAACCAACCCCTCCCCATCCTTCTTGCGCCAACCCCTCTTCCTCCAGAGGCAGGCGGGCCTCTGACGTCAGAACCAGAGCTAGAGACGGGACTGGGGCGGGGGGGACCTCCCTGAGACCTCTCGGACACCCTGAGAACCGAGTCAGTAGCCTGCCAGCTGCACCCCATCAGTGGGGTGAAGGTGGGGCCAGGAAACACCTGGCTATGCCAATCCCGGGTCACCCTGGGTTAGGAAAGTAGTATTAAATGATTCTTCCTCCACCCCCTGGACAGACAACCCAAAAGATAGATGGGCAAAAGACTAGAGCAGGTCTCCCACTAATAACTACATCCAAATGTCTCTTAACATTTGAAAAGGCGCTCAGCTTCACTGGGCATCAGGAAATGCAATTTCAAACCACAGTAAGATAACACTATGCACCCAGTGGAAGGACCTAAAAAAAGGACAGTACACGGAATGCTGGCAGGGATGTGGAGCCCGTGGATACGACTCTAGAAAAACTGGTCTTTATGCTCTTGAAATCCGGAGTTTTGCACTTACCCTAATGCCCCAGCCGCCCCACAAGGAGTGTATTTTCAACAAAAATGCACGGATATGCTCGCCAGAGATGGAGTAGAATGATCATGGCAGCGCTCTCTGGATTCCTCCAAACTGGAAACTACCCAGATGGCCAGTAGCAGAATGGAGAAATACAGAGTACATTCGCATGATGGAATGTAACGTGGACATGAAAATCAACAATCAACAACCACACGTAACCGTCCGGATGAATCTCATGAACGTGATTTGAGCAAAAGAAGCCAGGCACAGCACAGTACGTCCAATAGGATTCTTTTTAAATTTTTTTTTTTCAACGTTTATTTATTTTTGGGACAGAGAGAGACAGAGCATGAACGGGGGAGGGGCAGAGAGAGAGGGAGACACAGAATCGGAAACAGGCTCCAGGCTCTGAGCCATCAGCCCAGAGCCTGACGCGGGGCTCGAACCCACAGACCGCGAGACCGTGACCTGGCTGAAGTCGGACGCTTAACCGACTGCGCCACCCAGGCACCCCAATAGGATTCTTTTTATAAAAAGTAGGAAAACGGGGGCGCCTGGGTGGCTCGGTTGGTTAAGCGTCTGACTTCGGTTCAGGTCACGAGCTCACGGTTCACGAGTTCAAGCCCGGCGTCGGGCTTTGCGCTGACAGCCTGGAACCTGGATCCTGCTTCGGATTCTGTGTCTCCCTCTCTCTGCCCCTCCCCTGCTTGCACTGTCTCTCTCTCTCAAAAATAAACAAACTTTTTTTTTTTTTAAGTACAACTGTTAGAGGTCCAGCAAGTGGTTACCCTTGAGGGTGGGCAGTGACCGGATGGGAACAGGTGGGGTCTTTTGGGAGTGCTGGCGATGTCCCGTTTCTTACTCTAGGTGGTGGTTACACAAGTGTGTTCAGTTTGTGAAAACGGAGCTCTATACTTACGATCACGTTCACTTTTCTGTGTGTGTGTTACAGACCTCGGGTAAGTCTGTTTACCCACATCCCCCTCCACCCCTCACGCACTCAATGTTCCAGCCACACCCAGCACTTGGCAGTTTCCTGTGCATACCTTGTTCGCTCTGCCTGATTCTCCTCTCCTGCACCCCTGCCCCTGGCCAGAATCCCGACCCTCTCTACGTACCCCTGCAGCGGCCTAGAGAGGCTTTGACAGAACGTCTCCCCATTGCTGCTGCCTTTATGTGCACACACATGGGATCAGCGTGGGCTTCCTCAGGGCAAGGACAGCTGCCAGCGTGCTGTTAAATCCCCATAGTCCACTTTACACAGCAGACGCACAGTTTGTACTTGTCCGATGGAAGTCCTCAAGCAATCACCCTGCTATTGGGAGTCAGAGGGAAATAAAGGTAAAGTTCAGAGGCAAAGACAGCTCTGCTTGTTGGCCAATCCGGCCCAGAATCTTTGTCTTTTAATTCATGGGTATTGGTGCAATGACAGATTACGGCAAATACCGTCTCAGGAAAAGCCTGACATTCTTACTCATTATGGATGAAGTTGATCGTTCGGTGATTGTCTCCCCAGTGCAATGCAAGCTCAAACAAAGGAGGGGGGACGGGGCAGAAATCTTGTTCCTCTGTCCTCAGGGCCCGGAACAGGGCCTGGCATATATTACAGCTGCCATAAATATTTGTTGAATGGATAAATGAATAAACGGTCAAAGAGGAAAGAACTGTAAAAATCTGGTTAGGCTATATAAAAGCAACACTAACCATAATCATTTATGTCAAATGCCTTCCATTTATGCCCGATCAGCACGCCGCATGGTAATTATTATTCAGACTGCTAAATAGGTGTCAGATTAGCCTGTGTAAATTCTATTTGATGACACAACTACACCCAGTTCGTGCGGGCCTGACTTCTGTCGTTCGTGGCGGAAGCCTAGCTAATTCTGGAGACCACGTGTGAGGACCACGATGTCTGAGGTCCCAGGCTGCTCTTCAGCCTCGACTGTATAACCCAGGGCACAAAGAAGAGAAAACAATCTCCTCTCAAACCTTGCAGGAATAAAAAGAGCCATCGTGTTACATGACTGTAACGCTCACTGGTTTGCAAACTTCTTTCCGCAGTCTCTTTCTTATTTTTTTTTTTAATTTTTTTTTTCTTTTCAACGTTTATTTATTTTGGGGACAGAGAGAGACAGAGCATGAACGGGAGAGGGGCAGAGAGAGAGGGAGACACAGAATCAGAAACAGGCTCCAGGCTCTGAGCCATCAGCCCAGAGCCTGACGCGGGGCTCGAACTCACAGACCGCGAGATCGTGACCTGGCTGAAGTCGGACGCTTAACCGACTGCGCCACCCAGGCGCCCCTCTTTCTTATTTAACATACAGGACAAACTCTATCACAGGTGAGGAAACTGAGCCCCAGAAAGGTGAAGTGCCCAGTTCAAGGTCACATGGCGGCTATGAGGCAAAGCCAGGGCTGGCCAGGTCTCTGACTCCACTGGCTTTTCTTGTCTAGCCTAACCACTTATATACGAGCACGAGAAGATGAAGCTTTCAGATTCTTTACCAAAAAGCACAACGAAATTTCAGGTCTTGTTTTCATTTTAATGTTTAAATGAATCTGGTCTTAGAACCAAAGAGGGCAGCCGTTAACAACTAAAAATATTTTTAAAACATTTTTAAATGTTTATTTATTTTTGAGAGAGAGAGAGAGAGAAAGAGTGCAAGCAGGGGAGAGGCAGAGACAGAGGGAGACACAGAATCCAAAGCAGACTCCGGGCTCTGCACTGTCAGCACAGAGCTCGATGCAGGGCTCAAACTCATGGACCGCAAGATCATGACCCGAGCCAAAATCGGACGCTCAACTGACTGAGCCACCCAGTCCCCCCTCAACTAAAAATATGTTAGTAGTTGGTTTTTTTTGTTTTTTTTTGTTTTTTTTTTTTAACATTTGAGAGACAGAGAAAGAGAGCATGAGCAGGGGAGGGGAGAAAGAGAGGGAGACACAGAATCCGAAGCAGGCTCCAGGCTCTGAGCTGTTTGTTAGCACAGAGCCCAATGCAGGGTTCAGACTCTCGAACCGCGAGATCATGACCTGAGCTGAAGTCGGACGCTCAACCGACTGAGCCACCCACGCGCCCCCAAAAACATTTAAATAATTTAGGGATAAAAAAGACATGATCCTGGAGATACTGCACCAAGGCCCGCTTCCCACTAACACTGTCCCTCCCTGGGGAATTTCTTCTCCTCCTGTGGCTCCTTACCACCTGCGTGGCGTGGCTTCTAAATCAGCATCCCATGCCCAGCGCTCTGCTGAATGCACAATACAGCTGCCTCCTGAAATTTCATCGGTGTTGCAGAGCACTTGAAACGCTCCCCGTCCCAGGCGAAAGGTATCCTCTCCACCACGCGCACCACCTGCTTCTCCTATATCTTCCTTCTTTGTAGGCGGCACCACACCCCACTCATCACCCAAGCCAGAAAGCTGAGAGACGCCCCAGATTGCTCCTTCCCCACACCCCATTCTGAGCAGTCACTACTTGCCGACAGCTCTGCCTCCGTGACCTTCTCTGCATCACCATGGACTCCCACGCTCTCCCCATCCGGATATTCTACGGCAGGGACCCAGACCTTGGCAATAGCAGCCTTCCTAGCCTCCTTCCCTCGGGTCTTTCCCTCCCTGGGTGGCTCCCCATTCGGCTGGGGGTGGGGATTCTTACTAAAACCCAAACACGATCATGACACATCCAGGCCCAGTCTCCCTGAGCTCTCCGCTGCCTCAGGGATCCAGGGCAAACTCCTCACTCCAACAGGCAAGCCCTTCGTGACCTGGCTCCCGCTCACCTGTCCCTAACGCCCCCCCCCCACACTGCACCTGACACTCTAGCAGAGCCTGAGCCCCGACTTCTCAAACATGTCATCTCTGTGCCAGCTTCCACACCGGATATGGCCTCAACCCGTGGTGGCCTGGGTTTCTATAGGCTAAACTGCATTCTCTCCCCTCTCCGGTTTTCTGTGATCCCTTCCCCATATGCTGCCACCAGGCCTGGAACATTCCTCATCAGGGCACACAACCTGCTACGAGGATGCTATCTTCCCACAGAACCAGCAGCAGTGATGGCAGGGACTGTGACAAGCACCTAGCATGCTACCTGGCACATAGCAGGTGCTCAACTAACATTGGTCAAATGAATAAATGGACAGATGACATCAAAAAGGCATTTGCTGGAGCGGCTGGCTGGCTCAGTCAGTAGAGCATCTAACTCTTGGTCTTGGGGTCATGAGTTCGAGCCTCACGTTGGCGACAGTTTACTTAAAAAAATAACAACAAAGGAGGCATTTTTTAAAAAGGCATTTGCTGAGTTTACACCAACATGAACTAAATTCCCGGTTTGACTCGTACATTTTGTACATTTGCTGCGGTTAAAACCAACAATCTATGCAGACATCACGGTATAGATCCGGGCAAAGAGTAATCACAGCATGGGGAGGGAAACAAGCATTTACTGCTCTTTTCGGGCAGAATTTAAGTTTGAAGCAGGTATCTAAGTATGGCTTCGGATCTCCCAGGGTCTCTGACAGTCCTCACCTGAATAGAGCCAGGCCTCACTAAGGTGCTTTTGGGAACCTAGAAGGCAGAGAATGTAAACACAGCCCTTTGCTGTGTCACTGAGGGCATGGTTCTAGACAACATGGGTAGTCTGCCCATCGGGCCACACCTGGATGGAAGCCAGGCTGGTTTTGGCTCTGAACCTGAGGGAACACTCCCAAGTAGTTGACTCCCCCTTCAAAGCCCACCTCCTCATCGGTTTACATGGGAGCAGCAATGCCTACCTCACAGGGTGATGAGCACCAGGAGAGCAGGGAACGCGTTGGAATTTTCCACGTGTGTCTCCAATGCCTCGCACAGGCTGGCACATAGTAGGCACTCAAAAAATATCTGTGGAAATAATGAAAGAATCCAGTCAGCTAATGCATGTGGAAAAGGCTCTGTCAGCATGGAGTGTTCCCTTGTGACTTACATTTGGAGCCCTTGCCCACAAGGAACTCCCAATCTAGACCCAATTTCTCCACGGCACAGGCTCCCCTGTGACCCTCCAGCTCTCACCGTCCACCATGGCAGGTAGCGCCTGATGGCAGGCACACTGCCCCATGAGTGCTGGGAAGACGTGCTACATACAGCCCCACCTCTGCTCTACCATTTACCGGCCCAAGATGTTTCCTCATCCAAACACCAAAAAGCAGATGTCACCACTTCTTCTGAAAGGAGAACCTAATTTCCATTTTTTTAGAATCTCAGGACAGGTCGGCTTCCTCAAGCCAGAGGATTCCTTGATGTCTCCAGACATCTCTGACTGCCCCCCTTCCATGCTTATATATATATATTTTTTTAAGTGTTTATTTTTGAGACAGAGAGAGACAGAGCGTGAACGGGAGAGGGTCAGAGAGAGGGAGACACAGAATCTGAAACAGGCTCCAGGCTCTGAGCTGTCAGCACAGAGCCCGACGCGGGGCTCCAACTCACGGAGTGTGAGATCTGACCTGAGCCGATGTCGGGTGCTTAACCGACGAGCCACCCAGGTGCCCCCTATGCTTATATATATTTTTTAATTTTTAAGTTTATTTATTTTGAGGGGCGAGCAGGGAGGAGAGGGGCAGAGAGAGAGAGGGAGAGAGAGAATCCCAAGCAGGCGCCACACTGTCCGCGCGGAGCCCGACGCGGGGCTTGAACTCAGGAGCCGCAAGATCATGACCTGAGCCGACGTCAAGAGTTGGTTGCTTAATCGACTGAGCTACCCAGGAGCCCCCATGCTTGTATTTTGAATGCACACTCTTAATCACTGCGACGCCTTCTCCCTCTTACTCACTGCGACGCCTCCGGCACCTGGACAGCGCCTGGCGCAATGGCTGCAAATACACCTCATGAAATGGGTGAATGAATGGGCGAGCGGCTCTTTAACTCTACGCTTACTGATGCCCTCTCTCTCCATCACCAGACTGTGATGGGATGCAAGGGAACAGCCCTTTTGGGTATCTTTCTGACACACCTGCCATGTTGCCTATACCGAGGAGAAGCTTAGTAGGTGTGCCTGTAGATCCCCAAGAGTGTCAGTTCGTACTCACAGACCGCACAGACTGTCCATGGCTCACGGTGTTCAGGCAGCGAGCACGCCGTCTGGACCCCCCCTGGCCCAGTTGTGCTAAATGGCCTCTCCTCTCCCGATTTGTCAGCAGTCCCTCTGCTAGTCCCTCTCTCGTCCTCACAGGCCGGTTACACTATTAATCGTGATTTTCCAGGGTGGGTCCGAGAGGAGGCTGACAGCAACCAGATGGTGTTTGGTGGCAGGGAGGACAGAGGAAATCAGAGGGGCAGCCAGATTAATTACAGGTTTCCTCTCATGTGTGGGCAACAAGATCTTGATTACTCCTCATGATGCTCCAGGCTCCTCAAGACAAATGGATGTGGGTTTCTCTGCTGTTCTGACCCCCCCCCCCCCCCCGGCTGGGAGAAACTCCTAGCAGCAGCCAACAGCGTGGACAGAGTGTGTAGGGAGGCAGGATGGCAGGGTGGCCAGGACAGGGGAGTGGAGCCCCCCCCACCCCCAGGCCCCATGGCCTCCTTAAGGGAGAATCAACCTTCAAGACCTGATACAGTTGGGCAGCATGCATAAGTATTCTGTGTCCCTGGCAAGTAGCATGACATAGGTCCGTCCCAGGAGGCAGGGACCTGAGTGCTCACTGGCTCTGGGAGATAGCTCTCCGGGCCTCAGTTTCTCATTCTGTAAAATGAGGGAATTGGAGTCAACGATCTCTAAGTTCTTTTAAGTTATGCCATTCCGCAGTTCTAGGAATTACACTCCGCGGTAATATGTGCTGAGTATTTACTTCCTCTGTGCAAACTACTATTTCAGATCCACTGCTCCTCAGAAGAGCCCTGTGAGGCAGATACTCTCGTTCTCTCCACCTGCAGACATGGAAACCAAAGGGGGGAGGCTGAGTGAGATCTACTAAGGTAACTCGCCTGGCCAACGGGAGCCCCAGGCCACCAGCTCCAGGACCTAGTCCTACTATCCTCTACATGCGCCTTCTCTCCTATCCCAAACCTGGCACACAGTTGATACTTGAGGAAATACTGCAAGTGATGATAATGATTATCATGATGTTGGAGAAGGGGAGTCGAATCCAAGGAGATCTAGGGCCCATCTGCACATTTTTCAAATCAGGGGACACAAGCAACAGAAAAATGAGTCTGAGTGTGTCCCTTGGCAACACGATCGGTCCAGGTGTCCTCAGTTTTTATCGTTTACCATCAGGAGATGCTCCCAGGATTTTGTGATGAGACTGTGCCAGGTTAGCCAAAGGTGGCTTGTGTCGCCCTCAGAGTTGGACCTGGCCTGACCCAGCCAGATAAAATACAGAGCCGTGGCTGGCCCAGCCCAGGCCTGATGTCAGGGGAGGACATTTAGGGAGGACAGCAACCCCAGGTATCTGCTAGTACTCAGGACATGTGACAAGGGACGGCTGTCCCCAATTCTTGGACACAAATGAGCAAGACATGGTGAACAACCAGTCTCCTTTCCCCGCCAAGCCGCCTCCTGTGTAGGTATCAGACTGATGCCCTCAATTCACTTCTAAACAACTGCCTCTTACCAGGGACCAGAACAGATGTCCCTGGCTTCCATTCCCGGACGCCACTATGTGTCCTTAAGCTGGTTACTCAACCTCTGAGAGCTTCATTTCCACAAACGTAAACCAAGGGCAATCGGACCTCCCTCGAAAAGCTATTGAACTAGTACTGCCATCAGTCAACGTGAACCTCCTTTCTTTCCTCTCTCCACCCGCATTCCGGGCTCCCTCCGGCCCCGTACACAGGTACCCTGGACCCCACCTGCATCCTCTCCCAACAAGACGGGCTCCCACGCCTCTTGCCACTGCGGGCAGGGGGGTAAGAACCTGCCAAATGCTACTCCAAGCCAACCCCGTACCACAAGCTTTCCCTGAAGAAGTTAGTCTTCCTTCCTCGCTCAGACTCAGCCTAGCAGAGGAAAAAGATCAGGGACTGGCGGTGGAGAGCTGACTTTGGCCCCATCTCTTAACCTCTCTTCTGTAAAGTGGGGAAATCCTACTCCTACCACCCCCCTTATAGCGTTGCCAAGAGGACCAAATGAGTGAATGAGCAGAGCACTACTTTGCAGGTGAGTGAAATGCTTTCTAAGCAAAACGGTGTGCATGCATATCGCTCCTTTCCGGTAGCCTGGCCAAGGTGTATAAATACGCTTAATACCGCTACAGGATTTATACTTTATTCATTCAACAGAATATTTCCACTGAGTATCTACCAGCAGGCATTGTCCAGGCCCTGGGGCTTACAGTCAGGGGAGGGATATTAATCCCACAGCCAGGGCACAGGTGCCACAAGTACAGACAATGGAGGAAAAGTGCAGGACGCTACAGAGTGTGTGACAGGGGGACCTCATGTGGCAGGAAGGGAAGGCTTCCCTGAGGACAGGATGTTCAACCTGAGTTGGCCAGGTCTCTCAATGGGGACAGAGGGAGCAGGGAGAAGGAGATCCCAGACAGAGGAACGACACGGAGGAGACTCGGACCGCTGGGGGAGGCCAGCGCAGTGCGTTTGGGAAATGGCAGGGGCGGGGCGCCTGGGTGGCTCAGTCGGTTAAGCGGCCGACTTCAGCCAGGTCACGATCTCGCGGTCCGTGAGTTCGAGCCCCGCGTTGGGCTCTGTGCTGACAGCTCGGAGCCTGGAGCCTGTTTCAGATTCTGTGTCTCCCTCTCTCTGCCCCTCCCCCGTTCATGCTCTGTCTCTCTCTGTCTCAAAAATGAATAAACGTTAAAAAAATTAAAAAAAAAAAAAAAAGGAAATGGCAGGGGATTCGTGAGGCTAGAAAACAGAAACATCTCCGTGTATCTGTTGTGTTTACGTCCAGTCTCCCTCATCAGGCGCCCCCAGGTCCCGGATATGGCTCTGCATCTAACGCCGGCTGCCTCCATGAACCTCGTACGGGACCTAGCTTCCTTCACAGGCAAGGTGAGGAGGCCACAGCATATGGATCTCTTTCCCGGTGCAAAGGACATGGCTACCGGGGAGAAGACGGGGAGTTAATCACCCGCCTTAGTGAGCCAGGAAGAGGATCCAGGGGTCGGATATGAAGGGCAAGACTGGCTCTGGATGGTGAAAAATGTCCCTGGCATTTATTTGAGGCCACTAGGCTGGGCCCTGGGGGAGACGAGCTCCTAGCAGAGACCACGTGAGCCGAGGCTTTGAAATAAAATTGCCCAGAGCCGGAGCCGTTGGTAACACATTTAGAGCAGAGAGACCTTGCAAGAGTGTCCACAGAGGAATAGAGAGTGAGCAGGGGACGAGGCAGTTGCAGAGAGAAGCTGCTTTTTCAGGACAGCATTTTAATTACCTGCAGATAAACACAGCTCTCCCTCTCCTGCTGTCTGGGTGTCTGGGAGGAGAGGGGCTATCCTGGAGAGGCTTGTCGGCACTGCAACCTTGCATACGGAGATCTGAGATCTGGAAAGGGCAGGCCGTGCAGCCTGGGAGAAGAGAAGGCTAGGCTGGGTGGGAGCTGCCTGACGCGGGGAGGGGAGGTGCCTCAGAATTTAACCATCCGAAGCCAGAGCTGGGTTATTTTAGACTCACAGGTGATGGTAAGCAGACAC
Source organism: Felis catus (assembly GCF_018350175.1). Lineage (NCBI taxonomy): Eukaryota > Metazoa > Chordata > Mammalia > Carnivora > Felidae > Felis > Felis catus. The sequence continues at coordinate 17,976,046 of NC_058377.1, read as the reverse complement.
TGTCCCAGCTCCACTGAGGTTAAAGCCAGAGGAAAGTGCTCTGATGTTAGTGACAAAGAAGCAAGCCCGGACCTGAGAGCTGCTGGGTCCCAGACACAGAGCTGTCCCTTGGCCTGGCCCCACCACGCCCAAGTAGAGACCTCACTGCGTCTGTCCTGTCCACAGTCATGCGCATACCAGTCTTTTCGGTGTCTCTGACACCATTGGCAGAAAGTAAGGTCCTGTCGTCTTTTCCTAAGTCCTAGCCAGAACAGGGGACAAAGCAGCTGTCCCTAGGTGTATTCATTCCTTGGGGAAGCCTGGGACATTCCCCTTGTACTCCCAAGGGTACGGGAGGAGTCAGGGTGAGGAGGATAAGGAAGCTAGATATTGTAAAATAAAGGTGCACCAAAAAGTAAGGGGTGTCCCCTTCCAGAGGCAAAGCAACTGGGCTTATTGTGTGGGTGTCACGCAAGCTGAGCACAATCTCTGGGAATCACCTAAGAGCCCGTGCAGGGTCCATCTACCCCTTCCTTGCCCTCCAGCTCCGTTAGCATTGATGGCCTTCTACTGGCACCAGGCTCCGTGAGAGGCAGAGAACAGTCACTGGCTGCTGGCCAGTTGCCCCCTGGAGAGGGTTCTAGAACTGCAGTCAGGGTAGGAAGGGAGACTTGCTTTTCATTCTGAAGTGTTCTCTACTGTGTGCGTGTTCAGAGATTGGATTGCTTTTTCAATTAAGAAATCCAGTGAATAATTTAAAGAACAATAAAGAATCCCAACTTTCTCAATGACTGGCTCTCAGGTGGGCATGTTGCTTACGTCCCTGAGCCTGGGTCCCCTCCTCTATACAGTGAGGCTAAGAACACCTCAGGTTCAAGTGCTCAGTGACTGACTGCTGGGCCTGCCCAGGTCCCTCGCGGCCTCTCTGGGCCACTTGTCACCAGTTGCCAGAAGAGCAGGTGTGGCTGTTCTGAGCTGGCCCTGGAGCCTGGTCCAAGGACACACTCCCGTCCCAGTCACACTCCAGGCCAAACACTCACCTCCCCTCTGCTCCCCCCACCCCTGCCAGCTACCGCCCACCATCCCAGTCTACCTGCAGCCTCAGCGCTCACCTCTGAGCACCCCATACACGCACAAGCTCTAGTTCTTGGCTGGATCCCAAGCCCTGGGCAAAAGGAGGGCCTTCCCCCAAAAGGAGACCCTGGTTGGGGGTGCCGCTGTGTTCAGCTAGTCTCTGTGGGGGTCAGGAATGCAGAGGGCATCCTCTCCAGCGGCTGCCCTGGGCTTCTGCCTTTGTCCCACGCCACAGAAGAGAGCACAGCTCTCATTCAGCCTGCTGATGTCCCATCACCTTCCCTGTTCCATGACCTAGAAGAAGTCACGGAATCTCCAGGCACACGACGCAAGTCTGTGGGTTGGAAGTCCGGGGGCATACACAGTCTCAGAGCGGCCTCAGGGAAATATGACTTCCTTAGCTAAGCAGGGGAGCTGTCCCCACACTCAATACCCCCCGCCCAGGGACCGTGGTAGAACGGGCACATAACCAGGGGAGCCCAGCTCCAGCTGCCAGAAGGGGAGAGAAAGGCAGCCAATGAGGCTGCCCCCTGGGCGGGGCTAAACGCCGCACACTCAGTGATGTGCTGGGCAGTCACGGGCCATCGGACCTCTCGGATGTGCGGTCTGTCCTCAAGGAGCTCACTGAGAAGTATGAGGTCATAAGCAGCACACTGGTGAATGCAGGATGCAGGGCAGTAACGAAGCGGCTTCCCCAAGGCAGGGCAGCCTTCGCCGCCAAATGGGGAAGAAGCGCTGGGAAGACAGAGGCAGAAAGCATCCCTGGGCCTGGACAGGTGAGCACGATTCTTGGACAGTGTGGGCACACGCTGAGCCTTGAGGCACACGCTGCTTAGGAAAGGAGACCTTCCAGCACGTGCCAGGAAAAGCAAAGGACAGTGTCCAAAGGACAGTGACTAACCAACTTGGCAGAAGCACGCTATCCAGAGAAAGGGAAGTGTTGGGGTCAGATTCTAGAAGGCCTCGAACGCCCAGGTTAAGGAGCTTGGACTTTATCCTCCAGGCAATAATGAACCACCGAAAGTTTCTGGGCAAGGGAGGGCCAATACTGGAGTTGTGCTTTTTAAGGAAATCAACGTGACCAAGGTGTGCCAGATGGCCTGGACAGCAGGGAGGTCGGTGAGTGGGCACTGAGCCACGTGTGAGGGGCTGTGAATGGGGGGCGAGTCGTCCCTGAAGGGAACTGACCCCGCACTGCCTGAACATTAGGGTACTAGATTTTCCCACAAACTGGAAATCAAAGCTTCTGGGCCACCGACTTTTGGGTAGGAACGCAGACTTCATGGATCTCCAAGGAAAGCAGAGCTCGTTCGAGGCAGCTCCAGAGTTGTGGCCTCAGCAGGACACGGGACATCAAACATTTGGCAGAGACTGGATAGGGCCCAAATGAGAGCGACCGGGGTCAGGAGGACCTGGGGTCAGGAGGCCCGTGTTCAAACCTGGCTTTGCCGCTGTTCCCTGCAGGACCGTGGTGTCCCGGGTCCTAAAGTCTCTCTGCCCCTCAGTGTCCCATAAAATAGCAGACAGTGCGACATGCCCTATGTCACAGGGTGGCCCCAAAACGTTTTCATAACACGTAATCAGAAAGTCGGGAAGATCTCCTTCTAAACTGATCTCCCTGGTTGGTTTCTGCTTACCTCCTCCGTCCCCACCCCCAACATTTTATTCTGTCTTTTGTTCTAGAATACACGCTTGACTCCCCGTCTCTCAGATTGATCGAACAGATGAATGATTTACCATTGTTTCCTCCAAAACACCTAAGACAAGGTTTTCCACCTAGTTAGAGCTCAATGAATGTATGATTAATTAATAAAAGTGAACCTACAGAGGATGTTTTAATCCTATCCGTCACCTCCCCCCCCCCCCCGCCCCCACCACCACCCTCCACTCAGTGACTCATCTTAGTAACAATGCTAGGGAAAAAAAAATAATTAGGATGGCAAGCTGGGAGATCTCCCCCCTGCCCCCCATCTCCATCCACAAGACTCTACATAATTCCTCCCAGAGGAAGGCAGGACAAGGCAGGGGTTAGGAGCACAAACTCTGTGTCCACTTCAGACCATTCTCCGAGCCGGGGCTCTGTTTCTTACTAGCAACGACCCTGGGAAAGTGGGTAGCCTCCCCCAAACCTCATCTTCCCTGCCCACAAAATGGAGAAGATGTGAGACGTTCCTAAGGCGGCTTTCAAAGATTCGCTGTGATCTTAGTAGTGTTGGTACCGAGCTTCCCGAGAGCTGTTACTATGTTATTGTGACTATTGCTGTTATCGTCCCGAGCCAAATCACCGTGATTTGAGGGGACTGGTATTTGGGTACAGACTTCCCATTAGTGTGGAGGACTGGGAGCGCTCTGTGACTGCCAATACATCAAGTTCTCGTAGTTCTCAACTGGAGAAAGCACCTCAGGTTGAGCTTTGAAATGCCTCGACCCCCAAGCCAATCTAACATCCTGCTATCAAGTGGCATCTGGGGCTGGGGGGCACTGAGTGGATCAGTCGCCCTTATGGCGCTAACCCAGCGTTAATGGTGCAAGTGAATTACAAACAAGGCCCACCTGCTGTGCTCAGCAACAAAACCCGGCAGGAGGGTAATTGTCCGGAACTTGAGCACAGGGGGACACAGCAGGCAGGGAACACATTAAACATGGGGAGGAACGACTTCCCAACACTTTCCTTCTCCATACAGACCCAAGGAGAAGCCAGCGGGCAAGGGGACGCGAAGCCAGCAGGTGCCAGATGGGGAACGCTCCAGAACTGCAAAAGAAAGTTCTCCCAGCAGACCACAGCTGGCTGTCCAGGCCAGCACCTCCACAGATCCGAGAGCAAGGGAAGAACATCCAGCTCCACGCAGCCTGATACTCCTACATGAGCTTGGATGCCAAGGATGTCCAGCATGGCCAAGGGCTCCACCCCACAGGAGGGCACCCTCCGTGATACCAGCCCCCACACGAGTGACCAGGGGTAGACGACGGGCTCACCAAAGCTGGTGGAGGTCACGGTAGCATGAAGACCATTCATCTGCTCATCCATACACACAATATGCATTTATTAGGCGTTAGGGGCAAGTGGGGGAAAAGCTAATATGACACAGACGTTCTTTCAAGGAGAGATAGGCACAGACATCGGTCACTGGGCACAGGCTAGGCTGTGCAGTCACTCAGCGAAGGCCCAAAGCAGTGCTGCTATAAGGCAGAGAGCTCCAGCGCTACCCAAGCACAGCTCAGGAGGCTTTGTAGAGACAGACCATTATGCCCATCTTGAAGGCTGTAGATACACACACACGCACACACCCTTCATACAGACGTGCATTGCATACCACATGTGCATCTACATATACGTGTAGCCAGGTTTTAGGCATCTAACAGGGAAACATGAGGCCCATGGCTCTCATATTTCCACCAAGTTCTTAACATGCTCTGAAGCCAGAAGGAAAAGGACAAATTCAGGCACACAGCACAATGCAAGCCTTGTCTTTGACCATCTTCATGGTTCATGGTCTCCTGCTGGCAAGGTCACCCCTTCCTCGTTTCCCCTTTTACTGCAAAGGGTCATTTGCCAATGACCTGAGAAATGCCTTTACTGCAGGGACTTTCCTCCCGGGCTGGCTGCAAGGGCAGCCTTCCTCCTCCTCCTCCTCCTCCTCCTCCTGAGAGATCAGACCATGAAAAGGGGCAGTAACATTTCAGGCAGGTGCAAGCTCCAGAAAGCTGGGTTCCAATCCCTGCTTCCCCCATTTACTAGCTGTGGTCAAGACACTGACCTCTCAGCCTCGGATGTCGCATCTATAAAACAGCAATGATAACAGCACCTACCCCACAGGGCCGTTGGCAGTTTTAAACGAGAAATGCATATAAAGTGCTCAGTACAGTGCCTGGCACATAGTTAAGCGCCCAGTAAATATATTCCAAATCTAATTCGCAACGGCACCACATTCCTACTACCTGGGAGCAAACAGCTCTACTGATTTTGTCCACACGTTTAATCCAGCAAAGAGCATTTCCATTAGCACAAGTTCATTCATTCAATAAGGATTTACTGAGCACCTAGTGCGTGTGAGACGCTTAAGGTCTTCTATAAAAGGCAGGGTCCCCGCCCTTGAAGCATTTACGAATCATAAAAGAGAAACCCGCCTGGGTCCTGCAGAACTATACGCACACAATCTTACACACGTTTATACACATAGGCACACACGTTTGTGCGTACGCACATAAACACGGTCCCCTGCCCCTGGAAACTGGCCATCTACGTTGGAAGTACTATTACCTACGTCCTTTGACTTGGAGTCTAGGCAGAAGGCAGCCTGGTAATGACTATACTGTTTCCGGAAGAGGAAACTGAGGCTCAGAGAAAATAAACATTTGGCCCAAAGACTAGGGAGAGGGTGTCTAACATCACTGGGCATCCACTCTGCGCCATGCATGTGCAGGTGAGTAAGCCTCTTCCACGAGTTTTCGCTATCCGGTCCCACAAAACCCCTCTGAGGCCCTCGTCAGAACCCTCCTGCAAAGACGAAGAAACAGCAACTCAGCAAAAGGGTAAGCGATTTGTCGAGGATCACAAAGCTAATATGCGAGGGGCCAGGATGCAAACAGCATGTCTGACTCAGACCCGCCAGCTTCTCCCACGGGACCACAGAAGATTTAGTACATGGCACCGGTCTGATGAATTGCGGCCCGTCTGGCTGCAGGCCCAGCAGTCTGTGCTTAGGCCTCCCATAAATACTGGTGGCGGGCCTACTATGCACCCGGCATTGCGCTCTGAAGTGTAACCCTGAGTCCCCCAAGCTCCTCGTGCACTCCGTGCATAGTCCCACCTCAGGGCCTTTGCATGGGTTCTGCCCTTCGCCTTGAACATTCTTCCCCGGAAGACTGGCACATGGCCTCGCCGCCTTCGAGACCCCGACTCAAATCCCAGTCTCAGGAGGCCTTCATTCTCCCTGTTCTACTTTTCCTTTCTTCCCATAGCACTTACCACCTCCTAGCTTATTATGTAATTTACTGCCTTATTTATGTTCCTCATGTATACGGGTTGCCCCTACACACACCTTCCAAAACGTAATAAGCTCCCCAAGACAAAGAATTTTGTCTGCTTGGTTCTTTATGTGTCCAACGTACCTAGAGCAACGCCTACTATACATAAGGTGCTCAATAAATGTAGTGAAGCAATACGAGAAACACGTGAGCAGTAAGTGGGTATTAAGACTCTATCCTCAGAGGGTGGATAAGGCTGTGTGTGTTCTGGGGCGGGGGCTGTGGCCTCCAGGAGTCTCCCATTTCTTTCTGCTGGGGGAAGGGAGGCCTCAGGAGCATGGAGATTCGAGGACTTCCTATCGATTCCTGTGACAATTCAGACACAAAGGCAGCATTAGAAGCTTCCTATTTACAATGTTCTGACAGCAAACAAGATGAAGTGAGAAGGGCATCAGAGAATTTCAAGGCGTTCTCGTCCTGGATACAAGGAGAACCCAAGGCTGTGTCAGAGCCCAGCTGAAGCCAGGAAGCCAGGCTCTGCTTATCAGCACATCCCGAAGGGATAGGAAGACGGACAGAAGGGCAGGGTGACGGCAGGTCCTCACAGCCTGGAAAATCAAGAGAGTGAAGGAAAGCTAACTCTTGGTGAAGACAGATCCCAGGATCTCAGTGCTGCAAGGGACCTTGGAAATCACCTAATACATGGTCCTCACCTCACAGATACAAAACTGAGGCTCAAAGAGGGCAAATGACTTGATCAAGGTCGAGAACTGGTGCCAGACAGAGCAGGCTCTAAAACCCAAGTCTCCTGACTTGATCAACACCCTTTTCACGTAGTGAGTACTACTAAAATGTTTTGGGGTTTTGTTTTTCCTTTATTTTAAAGAGAGAGAGAGAGAGAGAGAGAGCGAGCACACGCAAGCAAGCAGGGGAGAGGGGCAGAGGGAGAGAAAGAGAAAGAGAGAGAGAGAGAGAGAGAGAGAGAGAGAGAGAGAGAGAGAGAGAGAATCTCAAGCAGGCTCCAGGCTCAATGCAGAGCCCAACGTGGGACTCGATCCCACAACCCTGGCCTCACAACCTGGGCTGAAATGAAGAGTCAGACACTCAACCAACTGAGCCACCCAGGCACCCCTAAAATGTTTTGTTTTTTTTTTTTACTATCTTCCACAAACCAGCCCCGTACTAGGTGCCGGGGACACATGACAATGTGGAAAACAGATAAACACACAGACGGCCATCAAATTCAAATACGAGGTGCACAGTGTTATCATGGAGGAAGTGTGGCTGGTTGCCATGGGAACACTGGGAAGGGGTCCCCCACGCCACAGTCGGGGCATCAGGAGGACTCCTCAGAAGCAAGCATGTTTAAGCTAAAGTCAGCCAGAGGGAAGGGGAGTGACCTGGAGGGGAGAGGAAACAGAGATCTTCGGGGATCTGAAAGCAGTGAGAAATGATGCCCAGAGGGAGGCAGGACCCTGCCATCTAAGGCTTTGGCAGCCACACTTAGAAATTTGAATGTTATCCTAAGGGTAATGTGAGCCATTGAACGGTTACAACTAAGCGAGTGACACAATCAGAATTAATTACTTCTAGAAAAATCACTCTGACTGCAATCTGAAAACAGTGTCAGAGGGTTAAGTCTGGAGTCTGGAGCGATCGGTTGGATGGGAGCCGAGGTCTTGGGGAGATCTAAGGGTGACCCGAACTAAGGTAGCAACAGGGAGAGGCAGGTTTGCATCGGAGACCTTTTTAGGAGGTGGAGCTAACATACCAGGTGATAAGTCGTGGATCGCGAAGAAATGGGAAGGAGTTCCAGGCTTCTAGAATGAACAACTGTGTGGATGCTGGTGCCACCAGAGGAGAAACTCGGGTGGCCAGGGAGAGAATGACACCCCACCCTCCAAAGAACAGAGGGACGAACCATCAGGGAAAAGGGACAGCGAACCCCGGGACGGTCAAGAGCACCTGTGGCACATCTGTCAACCAGGAAGACAGTTAAAAGCAAGCCCTTGGAATTCTCCCATCCAGAGCTCAGACCGTTTGGGCCTAAGCTCCAAGTTCACTCTTGCACCTGTCCGTGGTGCTCTGGATTCAGCTGAGCCCTGCGCAGGTGTGAACTTCCTTCCCAGGGGCTGACCCTCTACTCTTCTAAGGTCAAGGGGCCATCTCGGATAGGAAGGATGTTAAGAAAGGCACAGAAAGCTATTTCTCACTGCTGAAAAAGGTGGGCCCCTGGTTATCAGGCCACTTTAGAAGACGTAATTGAGAGACGGCAGAGCGTGGTAATCAAGAGCTCGGACTCTGGGGACAAACCGCAACTCGGCCACCAACTAGCTGTGCGATCTTGTGCAGGTTACTTAACTTCTCTGTGGCTTGTTTCCCTTGTTTGGAAAATGGGGTTCAAGATAGGTGCCTTTGCCTAGAGCCGTGAAGGTGAAGTGAGTATTTGCTAAAGAGCTTAAAAGAGGGCCCGGCAGATAGTGAGCACGACCTAATTGTTAAATTAATGAAAAGACATGCATAACATGGGGATTTAGATGCCATCACCAGGAACAAGATAACGGGGAACGGGGGAGGTGCGGTTTTGCAGGCAAAGGGGCTCAGGAGGAAGAAGCCTTCTGCAGTGTGGGCTTTCAGCGCTCTAGCACACTCCTCACTGGGGAAAAAACTGGGCTGAGGCAAATGAATAGATTAAACCAGCTTTAGCCTCAGATCACTCCAAGAAGTAATTATTCTGGGTGTGGATCCTCTTTGAGAAGTAATGTTTACTTCGGAAACACAGCAGTGGCACCCCAAATAGCTTTGATGTATGATGTGGAATTTGACCAGCCTCCGTTATATTAGGGGAGGTAGTCCTGTTTTATGTATCAAGCTCTCTCTAAAGCACTGAAATTTACAGCGTATTTGCTATGCAGCTCAGCAAAAGGTGTATGAATAAAGAAGAGCCTGCTCAATCAACACTGCTCAGCCAGGGAGCCCGAGAAGCTTCTCACTCGGGCTGCGATAGGGGTCTGCCAAGCGCTGAGGCGGGGGGGTGGGGGTGGGGGTGGGGGTGGGGGGGGTGGGCAAAGGAGCCCATCCCTCGAGGGCACCCTGACATTGTATTTCTACAGCCTCATGTTCCTGCTTCCACTTTGTCACTTGCTAGTGAAAACAATACAGTCCAAACACGAGGTCACTCGCTTCCCCCGAGATCACAGGCTCCGAGCCTTGCCTCTGGGAAGGAGAGGAAAAATATTTGTTCACGTGTCTGCTCTCCCTCTTGCCACCACCCCCCCGTTTTCCCTTCCTTCCTGCATCTTCTTTTTCTCTTCTGTTGTTCCCGACTCCTCCCTCCCAGCCAGCTACCAAAGGCCTACGTCCAGGGCAGCCCAGGGCACCGGGGTCCTCAGACACAAAGGGGGGAGAAGCTCATTTTGTATGAGCTGAGTCTCCAGGTGTCTGGGAAACTTCCAGAAAAGGTTGCTCCTGCCCAGCCAGACATCTCTGACCACGGTCCTAAACTCCAGTCCCATTCTCAGGGACTCAGGACGCAGAGAGCAACACCGTCTCCAGGGAGGAATCCTGGCCGGTCCCCACGATGACCCAATACAGCTTTCCTAAACTGCTTTTCTTAGACCAGCTGGTATAAAGACCAGCCCTAAGCAAATCTGTTCACTCATTTGTTCAACCAACACTTCTGAGCATCTATTCAGTGCCATGCACCGGCCTAAGGAGTTAAAATGTTGCTGTTCAACACTCCTGCCCTCGGGGAGTACTACAGAGTGCCATGGAGGGGGCAACGGGCAGGGGGCGGGGGGACCCTAAGTTCCCCTGGAGATGGAGGTCAGAGGAGGCTTCCCAGGAGAACACCATCCACCCTGAGGTGTAAAAGAGAACTAAGACAGACAGACATGTCTGGGGCACCTGAGTGGCTCAGTCGGTTAACCATCTGACTCCTGACCTCAGCTCCGCTCAAGTTTGTGGGTTCGAACCCCACGTCAGGCTCTGTGCTGATAGAGCTGAGCCTGCTTGGGATTCTCTCTCTCTCTCTCTCTCTCTCTCTCTCTCTCTCCCTCCCTCTCCCTCTGTCCCCACCCTGCTCGTGTGTGTGTATGTGCACGCGGGCATGCACACTCTCTCTCAAAGTAAATAACTTACAAGAAAGACACGTCCAAGAACCTTCAAGGCCTCATTATTCATGACAGTCAAAAACTAGACATCCCAACGCTGACCAAGCACAAAATCAATAAACTACAGCATATCCACACAATGGAACACAGCAACGAAAACAAACCGTAACATGGATGAATCCCACGAAGAGGAGGTTGAACAAAAGAAAGCCAGACGCAAGAGATGCGTATTGTAGGACTCTGAGTTCATACGGTTCAAAGAGAGGCAAACTGGGAGTCAGGAGAGTGGAGACCTTGGGGTCCCAGGGACTAGCTGGGCGTCTATGGGGGGTCAACTGTGCTGTTTCTTAACCCAGGTGTTGGATAAAGGTGTGTTTACCTTGTAAAATTTCAAACCCGTACTCTTATGATTTCTTCACTTGTTTATACAGTTGACAGACTTCCATGAAAAAGTTTACATTAAAAAAATTTTAAGGGGCGCCTGGGTGGCTCAGTCGGTCAAGCGTCCGACTTTGGCTCAGGTCACGATCTCACGATTTATGAGTTCAAGCCCCACGTCGGGCTCTGTGCTGCCAGCTCAGAGCCTGGAGCCTGCTTCTGATTCTGTGTCTCCTTCTCTCTCTGACCCTCCCCCACTCATGCTCTGTCTCTCTCTGCCTCAGAAATAAACATTAAAAAAAAAAAAATTAAAAAAAAAAATTTTAAGGGCCGCCTGGGTGGCTCAGTCGGTTAAGCATCCGACTTCGGCTCAGGTCACGATCTCGTGGTTCGTGAGTTCAAGCCCCGCGTCGGGCTCTGTGCGGACAGCTCGGAGCCTGGAGCCTGCTTCGGATTCTGTGTCTCCCTGTCTCTTTGCCCCTCCCCCACTCATACCCTGTCTCTCTCTCAAAAATAAACATTTAAAAAAATTTAAAAAAAAATTAAGACAAATGAGAGATAAGCTGGCAAAGTAGAGATCCTGTTCATCTTCGATGCCCTTGGCTCCCTTCTTTCACTATCCCTCTGCTACCACCCAAGTGACCTTATGCCCCTTCCACTCTACACTGTACCTCTCTCTCTGTAGCCACAGATTAATTCACACTAAATACACACTCTGTAGCATCAGATTAATTCACACTAAATTGTCCATGACTACAAGCAGTCCAACAGTACTACCCCTCCCTGGGGGATTTCCTTTTTGATAAAGTGGATTTGCCTGAACTCAAAATCGTAACTACTACTGGGCAGGAACAAGGAGTCATCAATGGCAGGCACCTCCCTAGGGCCCTTTACAGCACCTGAAGCCACTGCTCAACCTGGAGGCCGTGTGACATGCTGAGTTTCTCGCTTCTTCCTGGAGAAAGGGGCACGGTACAGGGAGGCACCTTTTGCAGGGGGCCCTGGAGGGAGTAGACGAAGAAATGTACAAATGCTCGGGGCAGAAGGAAGCTGGCGGGGGTCACGGGTGTGTCCACGCACAGCTCGCCAGGGAATCTACAGTTGCAGGCTGGCAAAGAACAAACAGGATTTTGACCTCTGCCTCTTAGTTTACGTAGCTGATCCAGCGCGCTTTGGGCAGCTCCGTCGTTTCTAAGAATTACCCAAATATTTCCCCGCTCCTGAGCGGGAGGGAATTGCTAGGTGTGTGACCCCACAACCAGATTACCTCTGACAAAAATTCACAGCAGCCAGAGCTGGAACCCACGACCTAAGGCTCCAAAGGGATTTCTGGCCACACCTAGCTGCCCCCTACTGTCCTCCCATCTTCTCGGTCCGGAAAGGGGAAAAGAGAAGGAAACAAATCCCATGACTGTTCAAGGTCCCGGGGTCCCAGTGGTCCGTTTTCTCCCAGGCTTTGCTCCCTGGCTGTCAAGACTGAGCGCAACTGAGCAGGGGGTGGGGGAGACGGTGGCCTCTAGCTTTCCCGGGGAAGGAGGAGATAAAGGCCACCCGGTCTGGCCATCTGCCCCGGCATCCAGGCAGTCATACGCCCGCTGGCTCCCTGAGCTGGACAAGGAGACCGGCAGAGAGAAGAGAGAGAAAACCCCTGGGAGCTGGGAATCGTCCCCCTCCTGCCTGTGAGGGTCTCATGAGAGCTCTGGAGATGAACCTCTATGGTCTCCCAACTCTGTTCCCAAACCTGCTGTCTCCAGATCAGTGGGTTTTCCAGACATAGCAACAGGTCCCCCGTCTGACAGACTCTGCCCTGAATAGATCCCCAGGGGAACAAAGACTTTCTCTGAAGTGCCTCTAGGGGAAGGCAAGCTGCCAGCCTGGGAGTCTTGCACCTGGGAGAGTTCCTTCCAGAAAGAACAGAGCAGGGCCCTACAGACAGGCTCTGCAGGGAGCTAACCAGGGCTGGACCCCTGAGGGAGCAGAAGACTGCGTGTAACAGGTGGAGGCCTCTCCGGGCTACCTCTGCTCCCACCTGGGAAGCAGCAGCAACGGACAGAAAGGAGGCGTGAATCCCTCCCGCACCTTCCATGGGCTGTGCGACCTCACACGCGGCCCTGGCATGTAGCGGGGTCTCAGCGAATCTTAGCTGTCACGTTCAACAACAAATACTCTAACCACCTCAGAGAGAGACAAAGAGGGTGCCGTCAAGCACAGGGCACCACAGTCCACCTCTTGGCATTTATTAGGTGACTTACAACATGTCAGGCACCACGCCAAGCACTTCACGTACATTATCGCTCTTAATCCTCCCACAGAGTACAAGCAGGTTTAAAGAGCCCCATTTTTTTTTTCAACGTTTATTTATTTTTGGGACAGAGAGAGACAGAGCATGAACGGGGGAGGGGCAGAGAGAGAGGGAGACACAGAATCGGAAACAGGCTCCAGGCTCTGAGCCATCAGCCCAGAGCCTGACGCGGGGCTCGAACTCACGGACCGCGAGATCGTGACCCGGCTGAAGTCGGACGCTCAACCGACCGCGCCACCCAGGCGCCCCAAAAGAGCCCCATTTTAGAGATGGGGTTCGGCAAGGTGCCGCTGCTGTTCTGACATTGCACAGTTTCAAGTGGGAGCAATGTGGGATTTGAACCCACATTTGGCCCCCCAAAGTCCACACTGCTAACCGCTATGCTACCCCCACACGCTCACAGCTACTCAGCTGCATAAGCTAAGAGGTTTGCGGCGGCCTTTTTTGCACATCTCATGGTAGACGTTCTGCGAGTGGGATGCTACTCTCACGAAAATCTCCCAACCCGGCCATGCTTTCTTTCTGCCTCTGCTTGGCTCCTCCCGGCGACCACCACCAAAACCCGGCAGAGGGGAGAGGGGTTCACATGCCCTGTCCCAGCCCTGCCCCCACCCCCCGCCCCAACACGGCCCTTCCCCTTTCACCTAGGAAGCTTTTCATCTTTAACCTCTTTACTTGAAAAAGCTCCATCGGTAACCGTTTTCACACTTAGAATTTATCATAGAATAGTAACAGTGAATAGCTTCTCGGGTCCCTAATTGAACACCACCAACGGCAGGTGCAGCAGCCTCACTTCAGATGCGGGGTAACCTGCTGGAAACTTCTAAGCCAAAAGATTTTAAGATCAATACATGAGAACACACCCGTGCTCGGGGGTGCAGAGACGAGCCGGAGCCTGCTGGACGCAAGAGGGCCTGCCGTCTGCTCCTAATCAGGAAGGGCTGGGATTCCTAGGAGACGGCCCCCGAGTAGCTGCCTCTCTGATTCAGAGAGCTGCGCGAGCCTCACATGGCTTCAAATATTTAAGCGCTTTAAATATATGCCGGTGATGATAATTACCCTGCCGACGGCATTTCATCCTAAATGAAGGTTCAGACCAAGAAGACTCGGAAATCACTGTCACCGCACAGACAGCGCTCTTGCTTGACTCCGGTCCTCGCCACGGCACCAGTGGCCCCGAGGGCAGCTGTTACCCAAGGCAAGAGGCGATGAACTTAGAGCCAGGTGACAGAGGTGCTGCCATCTGTGTCCCTCGGTGAACCAGGTGACTACTAGGTCTCCTCGTCCATAAAATGAGGATGATGCCGTGGCCTTACAGGCTCTAAGCGAGGAAGAAGGAAACCACGTGTGAACTCTAATAGGAGGGTGACAGACACGGGCGGTTGGTGAGGCACTAGCAGTGACTCCCCCAACGCAAGTGTCCCTAGGAAGCAACGCCCCGCAGAGAAATGGACCTTAGTGTCCCCATTCTTGGCACACAGAACGAACGTGCCCAGGTTCCCGGGAGAAAGGCCTGTTCACCCACGAACACAGAGGTCTCTGGAGGCTCTGGGTGCAGACACCTGCAGGGGACTGGGAATCCCCAATTCCGCTGGCGCTTCTCCACCCCTCCCCCCCACCCCCGCAGGACTCCCTGGGCAGTGCGCCTCGAGCACCGAGCACCGAGCACCGTTCCTAAAAGTTTTCTGCAAGATGAACTGGGGGCAGGCAGAAAGGGGAGGGGCACTCAGGAAAAGCGGGACAAGTTTCAGACCTTCATGACTCACGGCCTAGGGCGAACGTGGAGGCAGGCCTGGCCGGCACAGCAAAGCCCCTAGAGATGAGCACAGAGCTCTAGTGGCTCCAGGATGCCAAGAGGGCATATGCTGCAGCTTGAGGATGCAGGTGAAGATAAAGAAGGGAGATGAGGAGGACAGAAAGGGAGCAACCGGGTACGCAAGCCCCGCCATGAGCTGGGCCCTTCACATGCTTTGTCACCTAATCCCCATGAATCTCACAGGTGGCTGCTCCCGTCCCCAGTTTTCCAGATGAGGAAGCCTGCGGAGGGAAGGGCGCGTGCCCCTGTCGGCTGCGTGACAGTACGTGGCCGTGCCGGCCTGCAGCCGGGGCCACCCGGTTCCAAAGCCCACGTCCTCACCCCCCACCCCACCAAGCTCCGAGGCTGGGGCTCCAGGCCGATGTGTCCCGCACGCCTCCTGCAAATCCAGCTAGATTCTGGGGAGCTCTGGGGTGAGAAGAGATAGGACACAGACCCTCGTCCTCAAAGAGCTTTCAATGTAATTTGAGAGGCAAGCCCAAGACTCATAAGGCCGTCGTAACAATCAGCCCTCAACTATGAGAATTAAGAGTTCAAGGAAAGGATCATCTTCAAACTCTCTTTCGTGACGTCAGTGGGGAAAGACCTCTCCTGACCTCATGGCCCCTACCGGCCTCCACCCTCTCTCTCTCTCCTCTGATGACTGGGTTTCTGAACTTACGAGACTTGTCACATCTCTTCCTGGACCCCAAGAGGCTCCCATCCCACCCGGAGGCCTGGCCCTGGATGACACGTCTACCCAATCTGTGCCTCGATGTCCGAGATGTGCACCTGTGCCCTGGCTACTCAGAGTGTGGCCTAGAGACCTCAGCAGCGGCATCACCCCGGAGCTTGTGAGGAATGTGGAACCTTGGGCTCCACTGCCTTCTTTTTGTTTGTTTGTTTTTAATGTTTATTTATTTTTGAGAGAGAGAGAGAGAGACAGAGCACTAGCAGGGGAGGCACAGAGAGAGAGAGAGAGAGAGAGACAGAATCCGAAGCAGGCGCCGAGCTGTCAGCAGAGAGCCGGATGAGGGACTCGAACTCACAGATGGCGAGATCATGACCTGAGCCGAAGTTGGACGCTTAACCGACTGAGTCACCCAGGCGCCCCAGAATCTGCCTTCTGACAAGGTCTCCAAGTGATTTGTGAGCACATTAAAGTTTGAGAAGTGTTCCGGAACTCCCAACCAGCCTGGCAGCCAGCTCTGTCAGAAATGGAAGGCATGGTGATGATAATGATGCTGGCAATGAGAGATGTGACAGCTGACATGTTTGGGGTGCTGTCTCCGAGCTAAACGCTGCACTCCATGCTTTCTGTGCATCTCTACTAATTCTCACGAAAGCCCGGGAGGGGCCGGTGCTAGGATTACTCCCATTCTACAAACAAGAGAAGTGAGGCAGAGATGGGCTAGCCATCTCGTCAACGACAAAGCAGGGACCTGGACCTAAACCATCCAACGCTATGGCCCCTGCACATTCTTATCTCCTTGGCCAGAGGGCTTCTCCAAGAACTTAGACGTCACCTGGGCACACGTTCTCATCTCACAGAGGAAGAAACAGGTCTGACAAGAGAAGGGGCCTTGCCCGAGATCCCACAGCCAAGACTCCAGAACCTGGTCAGTGTACTTCCCAGCATCCCACAGCACCCTTCCTCAGCACCTGATAGTAATGCACGAAGGGACCTGGAATAATTTTAAAGTCGGCAAAACTAAATCATTCGCTTTTTTTTTTTTTTTTTTTAACATTTACTTACTTTTGAGAGAGACAGAGCGCAAGTGGGGGAGGAGCAGAGAGAGGGACAGACAGAATCCGAAGCGGGCTCCAGGCTGAGCTGTCCGCACAGAGCCCGACGCAGGCCTCGAACTCAGGAACCGCGAGATCATGGCCTGAGCTGAAGTCAGATGCTTAACTGACTGAGCCACCCAAGCGCCCCTCATTAGCTCAACATGATATGGACTCAGGAACCGTAACAGAAGCGCACCCCCAAGAGTTTCTCCCTTACCGGGAGCTCGTGAGACAGGGTCCCAGCCACCCAGAACACAGCCCGGCGCCCTGAGGAGTCAGGAGCTGGCGTCTCTTCGGATGTCATGTTTTCTTGGCAGCGCAGGGACGGGTGGAGACGGCTGTTAGCTCAGAACCACGGCACGGGTGTTGCTTCAAAGCCTGGACTGCCTCCTCCTCCCAGCAGGCTGCCAGGAACACACGCAGCCCAAGATTGTGATTCACTGCTCTCCTTCAAGCATGTTTCAGTTTGTTTCCGAAACACTCTCAGAATATTATCACCAAATGGTCAGGCAGCCTTCTGTCTGAGCTAAAGAGCAGGCCCCTGGAGGCCTGGCTTGCCCACTCCCGCGGGGCTCGGCTCGCAAGTCTGGGCTGAAGGGCCTTCTGTTCACCCCAGAGACTGACAGGTGAAAGGTGGCCAAGGGCCAAGGCTGTGAAGGACAGGGAAGACTCACAGCCATGCAGCCTGGGGCTGGGAGGAAAGAGAGGCAACTCTCCAGCCACTTGACTTGCAGAACGAGCTCAGTGGGCTCCTAGACCCCAGCCGGGAAGGGGTGCTCCCCGCCCTGGGCCCACTGCGCCCCTGCCACCAGCACAAACACCGAGTACCTTTCACGTCTGGGCCGGGCGTTCTGCACCAGAGTTTTGCCAGTCCAAACCGCAGGCTCACGATATTGGATTAACACTAGGAAGGCTGGGCCAGGTCCAATCAGCACGGCGGCCTCTGGCCTGGTGCAGACAAAATGTCAGGCTCCAGCAGGGGTGGGCAGACGGTGCCTCGGAGGGCAGAGCATCCCGCCTCTCCCAGCAAAAGGCCAGCTCCCCAGCTGCCCAGCATGGGGGGGATGCCAGGGAGGCCAAGGTGGCTGGAGCTGTCAATACAGACAACAGCGGGCTGGCGGGGAAGCTCTCTGCCGGGGAGGACGATTGGAGGAGAGCAGGAGGGAAGCTGGGTTTCATTCACACCTGCTAGAGGTGCTCTGGCCTCCTCTGTTTGGGAAGAGGGGATTGGCCAGAGGCCTGAGCACATAACCAGGTGCACGTGTGGCCCAGAAGAGAGATTCAGGGAGGCTGGGAGAGCACGAGGCGCATGGAGGGGGAGAAGCTGGAAGGCGAAGGGCAGAGGACAGCACCAGCAGCGGTGGGAAAAACAGTGATCACCATTTCTTAAAGGTGTGCTGACTTTGGAGCAACCTGGCCCCACGTGGTTGGGATTTTATTTCACTTAATCCTCAAACAACCCGATGAGGGAAATGCTGGTATTGCCCCCATTTCTTGCAGCGAAGAAACTGAAGCTCAGGTAGCAAGGTGATTTGTCCAAGACCACATGGGTATCCAGTGGTAGAGACAGGATACAAACTCGGATCATCAACCACCACCCTGAACCAGTTCCGTTCTCACCACATGCTTCCCACCTCTCCAAACCCCCACGATCGTCCAAGGCCCAACTCTGGCCACCTCCTCCATGGTGCCCTCCCGGACTCCACTGGGCTTCCCCAAGCTGGCCCAGGCCAGAATGGCTATGGCACTGCCATCCGTGCGTGCAGGCCTGCTTTGACTACCTTGTTTGGTGGTTATTTCATCTTCCGGACTAGGCTGTGAGTTCCTGAGAGGGCAGGAGACACGCTCCTCACGCCCGATGTCCTAGCATAATGTAAGGCATACACAGCTTGCTCAATAAATATTTAAGGAAGGACGGAGGGAGGGAAGGAGGGAAGAGGGATGCATTTTTCCCTGAAACCCTCTTTACTTCACATTTATTTTTCATGGTGTAGGAGGGAAAAAAATGAGAACTGAGCATGGGGTTTCTTACCCTTTCTGGAGACGCCTTCCGCCCCAAAAGCTGACGAGACTGCCAAGGCCTCAGGGCCCGCCTGGGCCCCGCGGGGCAGGCTCCCACAAGACCCTCTCCTCCTCCATCTGACAATAACATGGACCAGTGCACGGTGCCGGGGTGCAGCTGACAATCTTTGTGGCTTCATGGGCTTTGGCTCTCCGCACAGGCTATGTGTTGTCCGGGGGATGCTGGGAACCCAGTTCCTGGCTTTAGGAACCTACTGTCTCCAAGGGATGCTCTCACCCAAAGGGGCATGTGACAGTCAGAGAGGCCCAGTGAACACCAAATAAACAGGTTTTCAAGAGTCAGAATCCTCATTTCTGCCAAGGGAACGGGCAGCCAAGAAGCAGTGAGTGGTGTCAGGGGTGGCTGGGGTCTCCTGATGCCAGGGACTGAAGATATATTTCCAGGGCAAGATAAATAACTCCTCTAAGCTGAGAAGACAGCACTCAAATCCATGAGCAGCCAGGGTCAGAGATGTCACATCAAGGCCCGGGGGGGATAAAGACGGAGCCCACTCACCCTCCCCTCTACCCACCAGCTGGCCAAGTGGGGAGTTCCTCCCCGCGTCCAAGCCATCCTTATAGCACCCCCTCCATGGGGCAGGCCTCCCTCCCTCCCCCAGCCTTCCTTTAGCACCCCTGCCGCAGGCTGCCCCCTCTCCCCCAAGGCTACGCTTTTCAAAGCACTGTCACAAGCTCTCCCCTTATCATCCCATCGTGGGCATTCTACGCCCATTGCGCAGATAGGGAGACTGAGGCTCAGGGGAATGAAGGGGCACGGTGATTGTGGGCAGCACCTTGACGTGAGCTCAGGAGTTTTCTCTGGAGTGTGCCTCGCCATTTATTCTGCCGGGGATATGTTATGACCTGAAGAATGAGCCGACTTCGGCTCAGGTCATGATCTCACGGTCCGTGAGTTCAGGCCCCGCGTCGGGCTCTGCGCTGACAGTTCAGAGCCTGGAGCTTGCTTTGGATTCTGTATCTCCCTCTCTCTCTCTGCCCCTCCCCAACTCGCACTCTGCTGGAATCCTGCTGGAATTGGGGAGTGCGCAGACGGATGGGGGCCTCTCTCAAGGGCTCCTCTCTGCTTGTCTGGCTCAGCTGCTCCAGGCAAGGATAGTCAGGCCTTTGTGCGTTGCTCTAGCAGGTGCCCCCAGGCCGCGTGCTCGTGCCGCCTGGGGCCCAGGAGCCGAGGGGCCAAGAGCTGTACTTACAGCTTTGCAGTGCCTGCCCCTCAGGACAGGTGGCCTTTCTCCCCAGGAGGTGACTTGGGAGTTCAGGAGCTTCTGGCCAGCCCCGGGGTTGTGTGTGTGCAGCAGATTGATAAAGGATGGCAGGGCCCCGGTCATACAAGGCAAGCAGGCAGGAGGTGAGGACCACAGGGAGGGGGCTTGGCAACAGCAGGTCCTGCAGGCCTCATCCCACTGCCCAGCCTGGCGCTCCCAGAGGCACGGGGCCCAGGAGGGAGCAGGGAAGACAGAAGGAGAGAAAACTCCAGAACCGGGGGGGGGGGGGGGGAGCGGAGCCCACCCACCCCACTGCAGAGAAGCACGGATGGACACTTGGGTGAAGAGCCCATGTTCACAGCCAACGCCGGCAGAGCGGGGACTAGAGCTCCGCTTTACGGCTCTCAGTCTGGTGCTCTCCCCGCACCTGCTATGCGCCTTTTCCTCTGGGGAAGGAAGACCGAGAGAGCGAAGGCTCCCATCTAATGTCAGTTCTGCGAGTGAACGGCAAGTGGTGTAACTTCTTATGAATAAAGATCTGGAGTAACTTAAGCTCCATGATGCTCCTTCATCAACCAATATTAGTGAAACACCTACTATGTTCTATCCTTGGGGATTCACAGTAAATAAGTTGGACTATGACGCAGATGGCCAGTGAACCATACAAACCCACGTGTACCCCCAGTACCAGCCCAGGAGCTCCCAAGAATAGACCAGCACGGCCAGGTCTGCTCCGGGTGCCACTGACTCGTGTGCCTGGAGCCTCAGGCAGAAGAGACCCTTGAGCCTCCAGGCACCAGGTGGCACTCGGGAACTGGTGTGCTGACCATCGGTGTTGGTCAGTGCTCAGGCCGGCTCTCTGCCAATCACATCAGGTACACGCAAACATTCTATTGTGTTCTGCCCTAGAACATTCTGGCTAGGTGACTCTACCGTCCTCCTGCAAAGCCCTGGACAAGGAGGCATGGGCTGACAGAACAGCGAGAGGGTTTCCAGACTTTGTAGGTGCAGAGCAAGGAGTGGACAGCAGCTCGGCCATCCTTGAGATTGGATCCAAATGGAGGTTCAGACAGAGTGATGGACGGCGCGAACTCTGGGGGGGTCTCTCGGGGCTCGGTGCTCCCCGGGGAAAGCCCGGATCAAGGTGAGCTTGAGAAGCGAGCTCATCTGCAGGCAGTATTGGTCTGGTGGTGGAAAGACGGTCAGGCCATCGGATACAGGGTCCTAGAACCGCAACCCCGTGTGGTCCTGAGACAGCACAACCTTTTGAACAGCTTGCCTTCCCACTCAACACAAGTCACGCTTCCTCCTCCGGTGGCACGGGATGCTCACCAGTTTCCTTCCAAAAAAGTATCTGCACCAAGTCAATTAAACCGGTAAAATGGCTGCAAAGTTCTTCCTGGTGTCTAATGAGAGTAACTCAAACCCACATTCCATGACTTGGTCGCTGTTCCCCTGGGGGCAGAGTCCTGGGGGCATGTCACCAGCGTGTAGGGGAATGGGCAGGGAACTGAGGCCCCCTTTCGTGGACTGCCAACAGGCTCTAGATCAATAGCAGCTGTAACAACTCAAAGAGGTACTCATACATAACATTTTTATGCGATTCCCCCAAATGAATTCTTTCTTAAAGCATCTTTTTTTGGGGGCACTCTGAAATAATTAAAGTCTTCCATCAAATTATCCTAGAGATCTCTTTCCATGAAAAGCCTTTAATTTCATCCTCCTTAATGTAATTCTATCCTGGCAGATGAACTTGGCTTTTCATATTTCTTCAGATATTGTGTCAGGGCCCTTAATCGGAGGTAGAATCTGAATGCAAGGGGTGTGGAGCGGTGTCTGTGCATCAGAGCCTGGGGCGGGGCAGGGGTGGCCACCACGGACACCTCCCCACACCCTCATCTGCCCGTCTCCCCCTGCTGACCAGTGTGTCCCCCGACGTGTCAACTCCACTTGGAAGTGCTGACTCACCGGTCCACCCACCCCCTCCCACCAGACCCGCTGCTGACACCGTATCTCTGGCACTCTGCTTGGAACCGGGGATGAATAGATAAGACAACACAGGCCAGATGGAACTTCTGTCCACTGAAACCCCGACCAAAACGTTTCCTCTACTGGACAGATGGTGCGGTCCCTATTAAAAGACGGGGGGGGGACTCCAAGATCTAAAGAGACAGAGCAGCCGAAGAGCTGACCAATCAGTCATTTCCAATGTTAATGACAAGAGGCAGTAACACGGAATGCCTAACCTAAAATGAAGCAGTCTGTTAACGATTCACCCAGGCGTCTGGGTGGCTCAGTCTGGTAAGCGTCCGAATCCTGATTTCAGCTCAGGTCATGATCTCACAGTTCGTGGGTTCGAGCCCCGTGTCAGGCTCTGCACTGACAGCACGGAACCTGCTTGGGATTCTCTCTCTCCCTCCCTCTCTCGGCCCCTCCCCTACTCTCTTTCTCTCTCTAAATAAATAAGCGTAAAAAAATTCACTCATTTCTCTTTCTGGCTCCGTTTTCCCTCCCAGCTGCTCCTTGGTCATTCCCTTCCTTATCGCCCTCCCGCTCGATCTCTTTCCCAGCTGATCACACCGTGAAATTAAAATCTATTTCTAAATATTTGTTTAAAATGAAGTCTCATGATTGCCGGTCTTTACTTTTATTTAACACGGGTGCATTTCACCTTACCGAAGTCTCTCTTCCACCCCATGGCCTCCCCATCAGATAACCAGATGCATGAAGCGGTCTCTCTCTGGTGTGGTTTTCTGAGCTTTTTTTCTGGGGCAGCAGGCGGGGCAGGGCTGGAGGGCAGGAGGGGAGGCGGGAGCCTGTTCACAGTACTGGAAGAAAGACTTGAGGGTCCGCACGAACGGGTAAGGAAGGTGGAAATGCCAGCAATTCCCAAGGCATTCCAAAAAATGCAAAACACTCTGGGAAGGGTAAGAGATCAAGGGTCTGTCCTGTGAAGGACTTCACTCAGTTTGCCTTCCCTCCTCTGCCAGCTGGCTCGAGAGACGGTACTGAGACAACCAGGAATTCTGGGGTGGCCAGTGCAGAGAGGCGGGCGAGACCTCCAGGAGCACCTGTGGGCTATTTAGAGTGCAGAGCCTGGATGGGGGGCCAGGAGGGGACTGCTGGGGGAGGGAGGCCACCAAAGGCAAAAAGTTGCTAGAGCCTGGCCTGGGGCCCAGCCTTTGCACCTGGTTACAGGTGAGAGGCTGCAGTGGGCACAACCACACAGCCCAGATCTCTGTCCACAGGTGCCACACTGAAGGCCACAGAAAGGACTGGGCAGCCCGTCCTTGGGTTGTCTGTAGGTGTTGCTGCCTGAGGACCCCCACGGGGGCCCTCAGGAGCCCTTGATGAGAGGCTGAAGCAGTACACGGAGATGTTTGGATTTTGGCATAATTATTGCGATAACAATTTAATCATTTAAAAACACTATATTGTGTTGCTCTAATGAAGAGAGAGGCTCTTTTCCATATTGTTTGTGCCATCTGTGAGCAATTTTCACATTAGCCTCTTAGAATGGCAAAGCGGAGGCCCGACAGTGATGTAGAGGGGCAGAATGGGGAGGCGAGGACGTGGGGGAGGGGAGAGCAGGGGAAGGGAGGAGAGAGCTGAAGCCCAGAAAGGGGAGGCCGTCAGCCAGGGGTCCTAGGGCCAAGGGAGGGCCAGCGAATGGAGCTATGGCTCTGCCTTTGCCAGTGCTTCACAGCCAGAGGAGAAAGAAGTTCCTGAAATTTGTGGGAAGGACAAGGAAAGGCAGAATAGGCCAGCACTGTAATTTTCAAACTGTGGGTCCTTGAAATCAGTTAAGTAGACTGCAACCAGTATATGTTTTTAATGACATAGGATGAACTGTATCACAAAGAAATAGTGCTCACCGCTGAGAGAAATCAGGGCAGCCTGGACAAGTTCCAGGGCAAGGGCAAGGAATGCCCAGGTAAGCCTGTGACGTCTTGCTCCAGTTAGCAAGGAATTGCACCCAGGCTAACAAGGGCGTATCCAATATTTTTTTAATTTTGTGTATTTTTTTCATTGATTTTTTTTTTTTTTCAAATTCCAGTATAGTTAACATACAGTGTTTATTAGTTTGGGGTCCTATCTGATGAGCAAGAATAGTGAGGGTAACGGACGGAAAAACACTGAAACATACACGAGTCCATAACTGTAGTGGGATGAAAGGTGGTCCCTCAAAAGCTAGGTCCACATCCTAATCCTTGGAACCTGGGAATATTACCTTAGATGGCAAATGGTTTGATTCAGCCGAAGACCTTGGGGGGAAGGCTTACCCTGGGTTTTCAGGTGGGCCCTCAATGGGATCACACGTATCCACGTGACACAGAGACACAAGGGACCGTGTGGCCAGGCAGCAGAGACTGGAGTGATGTAGCCAGAAGCCAACGAAGGCCTGAAGCCCCCAGCTGCTGGAAGAGGCATGGAACAGATTCTCCCCTAGAGCCTCTGGAAGGCACACAATTCTGACAACACACAATTCTTGACTGGGGGCGTCCGGCCTCTAGAACTGTGACGGAAGAAACATCTGCTGTTTTCAGCCACCCAGTTTGTGATCACTTGTTACGGCAGCCACGAGACGCTAATACAATAACGATATCCAGAAAAGACAAAGCCAAGAGCGATGAAGATAGGAACCATCACAGCACACAGACATAGTATTTCAGTTTGATAATACAACTATCTGTGGGTAATCCGGGTTGGGCTCTGAAACGTATTTCTTGGATCACATCAGAAAGACGGAAAAGCTGGTCCATCTCTCCGGCTGAGATCCCGGACGTTGGAGTCCAAGTGCAGACAAGCAACTCACTTCTGCCCCCTGCAGGCTACAGTGGCCTGGAGCAAGTCACTTACCCTCTTTAGGCCTCCTGTCCCACAGAGTCCCTGTGTACTGCGTCCTAAAGGAACGTCAGTTGTTCCATATTTGTTGTTGTGGCTAATAATAATAGACACACGAAGACAAGCACAAACTACACCCCATGCCGTGTTAATTATTACAAAGGCCCTTTGCTGCCCCAGCTGAGAAGCATCTAGGGATGACAGAAGTGTAGAGTGAATGGACTAAAATCATGCAAGCAAGCCCCTTCCTTTCAGCGAGGAGGAAACTGAGGCCCAAAGAACAATGCCTTGGCCAAGGCCGTGTGGTTAGTAAATAACCAAGATGGGACTAGATCTTAGTCTTTTCAACTGCCAGTCTAAGGCAGAGGCACGCTAACTCCAACTCCCCCTAGGACAGCAGGGCCACCACTCCTGGTGGCCTCTTTCCAGCCCAGGCCTTTGTCCCACTCCCAGGGCCCTACATAAGCCTCCTTTGTGTCCAACCCACAGGAAATCCCCCAGATGCAATGCCCATTGATTATCTGGGAGAGGCTTTCTGCGCCAATGAGCTTTCTTTGCACCGAACAAGCTCACAATATCCTATGATTACCTGTTCAAATGATTCCAATATTTCTCCCTGACAGCTCCAAGTGCCCGATCCCCTGATCCCATCTGGCGAGGGGCCTGCAGACCTCCAAGCAGCCAGCTGATCAGAGACAAGAAAATGGACCGCGAGGAAGGCATGAGCGGGGAGAGGACCCTCGGGGTCACCCGCCAACCCTCCAGACTCAGTGCAGCCCCGGCAGCTTTCCTGACCTCACCCAGGACTCGGAGTGATGTTCCTTCCCTAGCTGATAGGGGCTCTGGGCTGGGCAGGCCGTGTAGACCGCTCTATGGCATCACTCAGCCAATCTGCAGCAACAGAGACGAGGCTAGAGGAGTCCTTGTTTTCAGCACTGAGCCACCCAGCCCTGAAATTAACCTGAGGATGCAGGTTTTGGGGTCAGGCAGACCTGAAGTGGAATTAGAGCTTTTCCGCTTCCTGGCTGTGTGATCTCGGGCAAGTGACTTAGCTGTTGTCTGAGCCTCATCTGTAGTGATATGTCCTCGACCGGACTGTTGTAAGGATTAATGAGATCGTGTTTGCAGAGGGCTTAACACAATGCCTGGCACATCACGCAGGCCTAATAAATAGGGGCTGGAAGAAGCACAGACAGAGTGGTGGTAGTCGCTGAGGCAGTAATAGTTCTATAACACTCGGCAAATGGCAGGCGCTAACTAAATGCTTATTAAATAAATTGAACAAGAAGTTTTCCACAGGGCCGTAAACGTCTGCATTAAAAGCTTTCCCCATCCACATGAACCATTATGCCTTTTAATCATCTAGTCATCCAACAATTATTGAGCACTGCTTTAAACTGCATATACCCGCCCCCCAAACTCGTATGTTGAAATCCTCACCCCCGATGTGATGGCATCGGGAAGGGGGAGACTTTGGAGGTGATTAGCTCATGGCGGTGGAGCCCTCGTGAATGGGATCAGGGCCATAATAGAGGCCCCAGAGAGCTCCCTCACCCCTTCCACCATGTGAGGTTAGAGTGAAAAGATGGTTATACTGAACTTGCCATGCCCTTGGACCGTCAGCCTCCAGAACTGTGAGAAACAAGGGCCTGTTGTTACTGAGCCACCCAGTGTGTGGTATTTTGTTGTAGTGGCCCAAGGGGCCAAGGCAGGCACTGAGTAAGTGTCAGGTGCTGGGCTGGACCCGGGAATACAATGCAAAGGGAGGCAGACAGAATGCTGCTCTCACAGACCTCCTTGCGGTGCTAAACCTTAGCCGTCTGGTGGAGGGGAAAAGGCCATGTTGAGAATCTGACTGAAAGTTTCAGACTCTTTTCCAGAAAAATACCCATCGCTACGTATGTGTAACATTTCACCAACATTCAGGGGGCTCAGAGAAGGTTGGCAAGGAGAATTTCTGACCTAAGCGAATTTTGCTCCAGCCGCACTGGTCTATTATCACTCCCGGAACCCCCTCTGACCAATCTAGCAGAGGCTGAGGGGGGCCTTCAAGGAACCCCCGAGCCTGGTAAAAAGAGCTTGATGCGGAGGGGTGGAGACTGGCATCACTCGCACAGGCCATCATGGTGTATCACAGGCTTGTTCAGAGCGAGAAAAGCTCATCGGTTCATTGCCTGATGCACAGGGGTACCTGGTAAAATCCGAGCAGCCTGGTCTCATGTCTGCAACCTGTCTGCTCGACTTGGCTTCACCTGCTGACCTTGCGTTTTCTGACCATGCTTGGGAGGGGTTCGGCACCTGGCGTTTGTCCAGCTCCAAGCTTTCTACCGCCCACGCAAGGCTCTGCCTCCCTTCCTGCACATGGGCTACAGCTGCCCACTGTTCCCAGGTGCTTGTTACAGATCTAGCCTCATTTCCCCTGGCTCATCCATGCTGGGCCGGGACACGATCCTGCCATCAGGCCTTTGCTTATGCCGTTGTCCTAGAGAGAAACCCCACCCCCTCCCCACCCTCACACTGGTGAATCCTGGGGAATTTTCACCTATATCCCAGTCCACGGCACTCTCTCCTCTTCTGTACTCATCTTCCACAGATGCCAGGAACGTGTGCACATGTCCTGTCTCTGCCCATGGGAGCTAAGCCCCTCGAGGGAAGGGTCTCTGTCTGGCCCACCGGTGAATCCCCTAGAGTTTAGCACAGTGCCAGGCATCTAACAGGTGGCTCGGTCAATGTTGCTTTCTTCTTTGGGAAAGCAGAGACGGTGTCCAGAGAGGGCTGGGTTGAGGGCTGGCTGGGAGGCTGAAGACACTCGGGCATGCTAGCTGAGCCCAGCTCAGGCTGAGGCACTGTAGGGCCAACCTCCTATTCCATCCACCCTGGCTGGACAGCTTAGGGTCAAATCTTCTGGAACAAAGTAGCCAGCTTGCATCTGATGAGAGAGAGAGCTGGTAATGGCTCCTAGAGGGCCATGTCTGTCATAGCCAATTTGAAAGAACAATCTAATGGGTTCTTCCTCCGGACCTCCTTATGAAAGCTCTGTTCTCCAGTGCTATCTTTATGACTTAGCTCTGGCTAAGCCGTACCTTGGGATCCCTCAGTGAAGGGATTACTGACCCAAAAGCCCAGTGGGTACAATCCATCATGGCCTGGTCTGTTCCTCTGGCCCCTCAGCTCCCGGGGCTGGCCCAAGCTCCAGTGGCTCAAATCTGGCCTCATCCACAGCCCTTCTCCCCAGCCACACTAGGCATGCATGGGTCTCCACATTTTCCCTCTGCCCCTTACCCCCATAAAGATCCATAGCCAGCAGTGGGGCGCCTGGGTGGCTCAGTCGGTTGAGCATCCAACTTTGGCTCAGGTCATGATCTCATGGTTCGTGAGTTTGAGCCCCACATCAGGCTCGCTGCTGTCAGCCTGTCAGTGTAGAGCCCTCTTCAAACGCTTTGTCCCCCTCCATTTGCCCCTCCCCTGCTTATGCTCTCTCAAAAGTGAATAAATATAAAAAAAAAAAAAAAAAAAGATCAATGGCCAGCAATTTTTTCAAGCTTCTAGGACAGGCAGGATCCCAGGTCTCTGTGACTGTTATAAGAACCCTGGGTGCTTGAACTGTGGGCTGGCAGATGGCGAGGACCCAAGGGAGACTTGTGTCTGAAATCAGTCGTTAGCCTGTTGCCCTTGGTGTAACCCAGTCACATCCTACGTCTCCCTGACCCCTGGGATCTAAGTGCTACAAGGGATAATGGATTCTATTACTTATCGCATGAAAAAACTAGGGCCCAGAGAAGAGAAGTACAAGGACACACAAGCAATTAGTGGTTTTTAAATCAAGATCTCCTACTCCAGGGCTCCTCAGCTGTACGATTAAAATGAAAACTGAGCACCCAGTTAAAGAGGGCCCTGGGACCCTCGGTCCGTGAGCTACAATCATGAAGCCTGATGACAAAGTGACTGCAGCAGGCCCTGGGGGCAAGGGGAGTGCCAGCCAGGCCCAACAGGTAGAATGTGTTACGGAGCGATCTCCAGGGGCTCCCTGGGACAAAGAGAGTGACAAGCAGGAGCTGGCATAGCCGGGCTTCCTGGAATGGAGGAGAGAGCTGGGCCCGGGCAGCTGCCAGACCCTGCCAGGCAGAGACAAATTCATCAAAGGGCCGGAGGCTGGGCCATGCCTCAGAGCCTGGTTTAAAGGCGGCTTCCATCCATCCAGGTGCAGGTACCAATCAATCCATAATCCAGGGGGTAATTAACGGACTTTGAGACCAACTCTATCTCATATGGGTGTCATTGCAGAAGGAGGCCCACCCACCCCGTTCAGCACCTCGACATGCTCGCCGGCATAAGCAGGCCCCCAGAGCCTGAGACGAAGCGGGAGAGCTGTGCAGGGCAGGTCGAAGGGCCTGGTTAGAGTCCCAGGTCTGCCTCTTACCAGCTGCATGAACCAGGGCAAACCACCTAAGCACCCCGCGCCTCTCGGTCGCCTCAAATGGAAACTAAGCATAATGAGACCTGTTTTAGCGGAAGAGCACGAGAACTAAGGTGAGGTGTGCAGGAAAATCACTTAGGACGCTGTCTGGGCACACAGGAAACCCTAGACAAATGATTGCCTGTTTGCGGTTTTCATAAATCAGATCACCACTGCCAGGCTCTTCGGGAAATACAAATTGCAGAAATGCTCCTAAGCCTAGATGGTGGCCGGCATCTGAGTGCGAGCGGGGGACGGCTGCAGGAGCTCCCCTTACCCCAGCGGGCCAAGCACGGGTCAGAGTGGCCGGGAGAAGCCAGGGGGCCCCACCCACTGCCCCTCGCACTCAGCGACCCGAGAACTTCCAGCTGCAGGCACCTGCGACTCACCCGAGAACTTTCTGGTCTCTGCAGCCCACGTACACAGGCAGACGTGCCACAGTGTGCAGTCAGTGGCCAACAGGATAGCTTGCCCACTGCCCTGCTGGATCCCTCACAGTCCCCAGTGGTCTGGGTGCTGGTTGCCCACAGTGACAACCTCGAACCTGCTCTATTGTCTTCTTTGCTCTCGTTTCTCAGGCAAATGATGGTTCCCCGGGATCACCTCCCGAGTAACCACCTGCACTTAGGGTCTTCATCCCAGATGGGCCTCTGGGGAGCAAGCCTGACACAGGGTGTGGGCCGGGCCCTGTGGCGAGGGCCTGCTCTCATCACCTAGCAGGGGGGCAGGAGGGAGGGAAGAAGAAAGAAACTGGCAAGGACGTGGGCAGAGCCTTCCTATGGAGAGAAGGACGGAACAGAGGAGAGGGTGAACCCACCAATCCCGTAAGACCAAAACTGAACGCTGGGAGAAAAGGTCGTGTACCACTGAGTCAAAGTAGAACAGAGCGTTCACGCACTCCCCAATTCCAGGTTACAGCAGGGCTGCTGACGTCGCCAGAAGGATTCATCAGGCCGATTTTTAAATCCTACCAGACATCCTGAGACAATGAGTGGGTAGGCTTGCAGAAAGCCCACCCTGTGCCAGGCTCTTAGATCATACCCTTGGACCACATAGATGTGTATTCAGAACGTAAGAGCTTCCCTGTCTCCAAATCTGGGGTCACCTTCCAACCAAGGATAGAATCACACAGTTTCTGTAATGGAAAGACATGGAGGGCGTCTCCCCCAAATCCGAGCTGATACATTATTCCCCTTCCATCATTTCCGCAGCACCCTCAAGGCGAGCATATATAATGTGTGCACACGCACAGACACACGTAGGAACATGTATGCACACACAAATGCACAAACGCATTCTCCCTCCCTCTCTTTCTCGACTGCCCTGCACTCCTGGCCAATTCCCTCAGTGCTATTTGCCTCGTACATTCCATTCACACTTTAGCCCTATGCAGAATTAAGAGGATTAGCTCTTATCGAAAGCTTTGTATCTCCAAAGCTCTTACCAACATTAGCTAATTAAACAGACACGGTCCCCTTTCCCTTGGCTGTAGCGTGTGGAAAAGTGTAAGACATGAATTAACAAGACCCGGGTTCTAGTCCCAGCTGGGGAGCCACGTCTCCTTCTACAAGATGCAGAGAAATACAGGCATGCCTCAGAGACGTTGTTCAGTTCCAGACCAGCTCAGTAAATCAAGGATCACAATAAAGCAAGTCAAATGAACTTTCTGGTTTCCCAGTCCATACAGAAGTCATATTTACACTATAACTGTAGTCTACTAAGTGTCCAATAGCAATATGTCTAAAAAACAATGTATGTCCCTAAGTTAAAAAATACTTTAGAGGCGCCTGGGTGGCTCAGTTGTTTAAGCATCCAACTTTAGCTCAGGTCATGATCTCATCATTTGTGGGTTCAAGCCCCACATCAGACTCTGTGCTGACAGCTCATAGCCTGGAGCCTCCTTCAGATTCTGTGTCTCCCTCTCTCTCTCCCCCTCCCCTCCTCGCACTCTGTGTCTCTCTTTCTTAAAAATAAATAAACATGAAAACAGATACTTTAGTGGCACCTGGGTGGCTCAGTCGGCTAAGCATCCGGCTCTTGATTTCAGTTCAGGTCATGATCCCAGGGTCGTGGGATTGAGCCCCATGTGGGACTCCACACTCTCTTCCTCTGCCCCTCTCCCCTGCTCACTCTCTCTCTCTCTAAAATAAAAAAAAAATAAAATGGTAACAAAAAATACTTTATTGCTAAAACAATGTTAACCATCATCTGAGCTTTCAGTGAGTTGTAATCATTGATCACACAGATCATCATAAATAAAACATAGTAATCATGAAAAATTTGAAATATTGTTAGAGTCACCAAAATGAGACATGGAGACACAAAGTGGGCAAACGCTGTTGGAGAAAACGGCACCAACAGACTTGCTCAAGGCAAGGCTGCCACAGACCTTCAATTTGTAAAAAGCACAGTATCCGCAAAGTGCAGTGAAGCAAAGCACGATAAAACGGGTGTGCCGGTAGTTACTAGAATACCCCACACAAGAGATGAAGAAACAAAGGGTCTTAGTGACTCACACGAGGTCAGTCAGCTGGGAAGTGGCTGGCCTCAGCTGCAAGCGTAGGTCTCTCCAGCCTCCAGAACCCGTGTTCTCTCACCCACGACTACATACAGATAGTGGTGATCATTCCCATTATCCTCACACCCCAAGATGACCCGGCAGAGGCCGGCCCTTCCGGCTCAAATGACTGTCTAGCCCAGAATCCCCACCACCCACACACAGAGCTCTACACTTCCTAGGTGCGTGACTGTTTGGAGTGTTTTTTTCATGCACACTCAGGTTCACATCACGTGACCCTGGCCCCGCTCGCCTCCCTGGACTCAGAGGTCATTTCCCTTGCCCATGCTCCCTACCCCATGCCCACAAGAGCCCCTAGCCCAGGACTCCACCCGTGACGGCAGCTCAGAGCCATGGCATGGTCTCAGCCTGGGGCAGAGCAAGCAGAGGTCCCCTCTTCCTTCCACAGATGTCACAGAGAAAGCCCCAGTGCCAGTCACTAGCCACCAGGAGGCAGCTCAATTAACCAAGCTGTTAATGAGGGAGACATTTACAGCTTCTATTGTCAAGTCTCATAATTCCCTTCAACTGAAATCTTTTGCCTTCATTAATGTAATCGGTGCCTATCAGGGCATGATCAGAAAAACTCTTAGGATTTCTACCCATCATGTTGAATCCTACATGCTATATGTTTCATCGCTGGGACTCAGGCTCAGTCAATTCTTTCGAATGCTGTCACCCCTTAGCAAGGCTAATAAGGTTTTTTTTTTTCTTCAAAAGTCTTAATAGGATAGAGAATTTGAAGAAATCAATGAGTAACTAATTACCCATTAAACATTATTTGCCCAAGGGAGCCTGGGTGACTCAGTCAGTTAAGCATCTGACTCTTGATTTTGGCTCAGGTCGTGATCTCATGGTTCGTGAGTTTAAGCCCCATGTTGGGCTCTGTGCTAACAACTCAGAGCCAGCTTGGGATTCTCCCCCTGTCTCTGCCCCTCCCCTGTTCTCACTCTCTCTTTCTCAAAAATTAGAAAAAAAAAATAAGAAAACAAAACAAACAAACAAACATTATTTGTCCAGTACTCTGAGGACACAGAAGTATTTCAAAAGATCCTCGCTTTCTGAGAGCTTAGAACCCTGGAGGAGTAAGAAAATTAGCATAACAAACAATGAGATAACAGGTTGATAGGTTCCTGTACTAGAAATATAGGAAGGAATCATTCATTCATTCATTCATTCATTTATTCAATGAAACACCATTTAGACGATATTAATAGTAGAGTCTACTACAGACATACCCTGAAAGTTCAAAGTGGCGAGAGGTGTCCAACAGGGATAGAGATAAGGTATATCCCCAAAGAGCCTGCAGGAAATAGACTACGTAAGCAAGTGAGCGGTGGACAAGGTAAGATGACAAGGAAGTCAAGAGAAGAATGAGCAGAAAAGATGGAATTATCAGGGACGGTTTTGTGGAAGCAGCAGGACCGAAGGTACCACTGGCCTTGTAAAGAGGTAAGCTGGGTCTCGGGCTCCCCGTCCCTACGAGGGGACCCTTAACCCCAAAAGCACAGCGTTCCCCGCCAAGCGTGAAAAAACTGATGATTAATCTTGGAAAATGAGAAGCTGGTACGTTCAGGCACGAGGGGGGACATCCGGACGCGGGCGGGGGGCGGTAAGGCGGCAGCCCCAGAGGAGGCGATCAGTTCAATCCTGAAGGGCAGGCGGGAGGCGGGTGGGCAGGCTGCAGCCACACAAGGGGACGATGATGACAAGAGTTCAAGAATTACAAGAATTACAATGCACCACTGGTAGCCTCAGTTTTGGGAGTGCCTCCCTCTGGTGGCAGAAACCGTGCTTGGTATTTCACACTCCCCCTCGCGCACGCACACACCACTTCCGATCACGGTGGAGTAGGTCTGTTTGGGGATACAAGCGGTCCTCATAGCGGCACTACATCTTAAGTATTAGTGCCTCGTTGGATAAAGCAATGACTTTCTCATAGCCGTGCAGCCCGTAGGCGGCAGCGCTGAGATTCAAATCTGTGCCCACTGTGCCCATACTACCCACTGTTCTGTACTTTGGAACTTGCAGGGGACGGTCACACGTGAATTCCTCCCTGGCCACCCTGCACAACTGAGCCATCCACAGGTCCACGCAGCCAAAGGAGCGACGCCGTCGGGGGGCGGGGCGGGGGGGGGGGACCCGTCCCCAGCCTTAGCGCTCCGGTCTGGCATCCCTGGTTCTGCCTCAAGCTGTGCCCCACTTCCAATGATCAACTATGGCAGGCTCTTTCAAGACTCCCTGCTCTGACATTCTCCGACTCTGGCTCTAGTCTTTTTTTTATTTTTTTTTAAGTTTATTTATTTATTTTGAGAGCGAGAGAGCACACAAGTGGGGGAGGAACAGAGAGAGAGAGGGGGAGAGAGAGAATCCCAAGGAGGCTCCACACTGTCAGCACGGAGCCCGACGCGGGGCTTGAACTCACGAACCATGAGATCATGACCTGAACTGAAACCAAGAGGCAGGCGCTCAACCAACTGAGCCACCCAGGCGCCCCTGGCTCTAGTCTAAAAGGCCTGGCCAAGGCACCAACAGGGAAAAAGAATGTAGTCAGACTGTCCCATCAACATGTTTCATGTGGGCCAGCCTATGACTTAGCAAGGACCTCCCATCCAGGAGGGGAGACCTCCCCAGAGCAGGGGGGCGAATCCCCAAAGTCCCTGAAGTTCCTGACGCCCCAGGGGGTTCCTATCTTCCTGTCTTTCCTCACTTCACCCTCTCTGAAGTGGGGCTGTCTGAAGATGCACCCCGTTTGCTCCTTCCAACCCCTAGAGTCTACTCCACGAGCCACAAAGAACATGCCACATCGTCTTCCGGGCACACTGCTTCTGGAGAACATTGTTCTCCACCGTCTGGTCCCCCGCTGACCCCAGCTCTCCACCTGCCATGCTCCCCCGCCCTCCGCTCCCAGCTCCTGGGCCAGGTGAGAGACAGGTGGGAGGGACAGCTCACTAGCAGGACCCATGATGCCAGAAAGCTGTCCCTCCCACCCACTCCCTCCTGCACACACACAGCAACACGGTGTTTTCTCAGGCTTAAGGGGCCGGGATCCAGGAGTGCTGCACAAGAGAATAAACAATCTCATCTCAGAGTGTATATTTTGTCTTCATTATGCCACAGTGAAGGTGTTAATATACAACTTACAACATATTAATCACCCCTCTAACTTCCAAATGCTAAATGCATCATTAACATTCATGTTTTCTTCAATTACTCGGCTGTTCTGGGGGAGGGGAGCAGTCGGCTGTCTCCTAAATCCGTCTCCTGTGGATGGCTCAGAGGCCATAAAAGGCAGCCTAGGCCCGTACCATGGAGAGCGGAAGGTCCTGCTCCCTGCCTGGCCCAAATGCAGGCTGGTCATAAAAAGCAAAACTGAAGCCAAGAAGCGAGGGGGAGAAAGCCCAAGAGGGAGCAAAAGGCACGGGGGAGGGAGAGAGGGACATGGAGGAATCGAATCCCCACCAAAGGATCACAGAGGCCAACACGAGCCTAACCACCTGGTTCCATAAATGAGAGGACTGTGGCTCAGAGAGGGTAAGTGGCATGCCCAAGATCACACAGCAGGTTAGAGGGAAGATCAGAAAAAGAAGGGGTAGAAAAACTGAGTGTGGAAGAGGCAAAGGCAATAGGAGGACAAAGTGGCAGGGGGCAGGTCTGTAAAACAGTACAAAGAGGGAGAGAAAGCAGCAGAGAGGGAAGAACAAAGGACGAGCGAGAAAGGGGGGGAAATCTGAGCCCAGAGCGGTCTCCAGCGTCACCCCCGACTGCCCAGTCCCCCAGGCAGGAGGCAGCTGGGCAAGGGGGTTTAACACCTCTGATAGGGGACACACAGACTGGGCTTGCGGGGGAGGGAGAGGCTGGGGCTGGGCCTCTGCCCCAGGCCTCCAAAACGTAGCCAGACTAAATATGACACGCAATTAAAATGTCATTACCCCACAATGGTGCTATCCAAACTTCACTCGGAATTTGTTACAGGCGCTGGTGGCTACAAAATCAATTTGCTATTGTACTTCAGCAAATCAGATTCAATAAGCTCCCTGCTAGTGGGTTGCCGACCAGCCCTGAATGGAAGAGGGAAGAGAAGAAAAGGCTTCTGCTGCTAGGTCACTTTTTTTGTCCACAGGCTGCCATCCAGCCAGGCCTGTCCACCTTGAGGGGGAAGCACCCAAGGTCAGCACGCGACGGCGCTTCCAAAAGGGTGCGACCGGGGGGTGCTCGGGGCCCAGCGAGCAGAGAAGCAGGGCAGGAGAGCAGGATCAGCTCCGGCGGGTACCGTCCTGGGCCTCCCAAAGACGCGGGTCCTGATGATAGTTAAAAACCCACACAGGTCATCACAACCCATGCGGCGCTTTGAAAATACCAGCCGTTGGAGCCTCACAACTTGGGAGGTGAGCATCACTGTTTTCCCCACAATGAGGAAAAGCTTCAGAGGGGTTAGGAGCGCGGCCAAGGTCACCCTCTCGGTAGGGGTTGGGCAGCGGCTATGTGTGTGTCAATGACAACAGCGTTCAGCCCTGAAACCATCCCCCCCCCACCCCTCTGCACACACACACACACACACACACACACACACACTCATGATACAGCAGAGTCTGCAAAGCCCCCAGCAGAGTGTGACCAGCGGGGCCGGCCCGAGAGCCACCATAAAAGCGCCCCGCTCAGCCTAGCGATTCTGAGCCCTATCAAGTCTTCCACACAAGCTGCCGCCCATCTGTCTCCTCTCTTCTAAGCCCACTGCCACATTCCAGGCCAGGACCCGGGATGCCTGAAGCAGCCTCCTCGCTGCCTCTCCTCTCTCCGATCGTGCACGCCAGCTCCAGAAACATCTTCTGAAACGCCACACTGACCTTGACACTTCCTTGCTCATAAACGTCACACAACTGCCTCTGCTCTTAGCTTCTGCTCCCACCACTCAACTGAGAACGCCCCCCGCCCCCAGCCTAGAGTCCCCTCACTGACCTCCTCACTGCCCGACAGATGCTTTCAGTCCCATCTTATTGTCTCTTGGTAGCCCCTGTCACCTCCTCCCGCCTCCTTCCTGGAAACTGCCTCCCTGGGTTCCTGCGGTCTCACTTGGCTTTTGTTTGTCCTCTCTGGTCACTCCTCA
Source organism: Felis catus (assembly GCF_018350175.1). Lineage (NCBI taxonomy): Eukaryota > Metazoa > Chordata > Mammalia > Carnivora > Felidae > Felis > Felis catus. The sequence continues at coordinate 17,939,401 of NC_058377.1, read as the reverse complement.
GGTGGCTTTTCTTCCTTAGCTTGTGCCATAAATTCTCGTGTTCCCCAGCTCTTTCCTCAGTCACCCGTTCCTCTCACCCCTTACATGACTGTAACTGACTTCATCTGAGCCCATGGCGTTGGCCGCGTCTCTACCCAAATGAAGCTCAAATCTGTGTCTCGAGCCCACATCCCTCTCCTAAATTCCACCTCCCATCAATTAGCCGCTTGCTGGATGCTTCCCTGTGGCACCCCAAACTCAACACGCCCAAGCTGAACTAGCCAACCCCCTTTCTGCTCCCAAATGATTATTCCTCCTAAATTCTCTCTCTGAATGGCGTCACCACCCCGTTATCCCGGGAATCACTCTCCACATGCCCCTCTCGCTTACCCACCGCACAGATGCTGGCAGCTCCCCGCCCGCAGCCCCTGGCAAGTGCCTGGACACCCCTCCACAGCACACACTCCCTCACGGTACGTCCTCATCCTCCCTGTTCCTTCTGCACACTTACTCTTAGTCCCTGAGCTCAAGGATCACTCCTTCTATGAAGTCTTTCCTGCTGCCCATCAGCCTCCCCCCAGGGCCCCCCAGGAGAGAATTCCATGCCCTCCTCTCCACACTCACAGCCCCTATGCTTCTATCTGGACCCCTGGGGCACTCTCGTGCCCTGAATGGCGTACCTATCTTTCTCTCTGAAGGTGAGGCCAATGGTTTAGCATCTTAAAACCCCCAAGGCCTAGCTCAGCACCCGACACTCACGAGGTGCTCAATACATGTCGGCTGAAGCCATAAGAGCAGGACTGGATGGAAAGAACGATCATACAGCCTCTTCCCCTCACCCTCTGCCACTGGCTTGGCCACCGTCTGATGTGGGATCTGGAGATGCTTGGCAGAGACCTTGCCCTTCTGCAAATGTTTACAGTGCTATGTAAATAACCTTTCCTGGAGATGATATATGTGGCCTCCCTGCCCTGGGCCTTCACGGGTCCATGCCAAGCGGCTGTCAGGGTGGCTGTTCAAGTGAGACACCGAGGAATGCGGGTCTGCACCGGAGGGGTGGGGAAGGGGATATAATAAGATACCGTACGAGGACAAATCTGGGCCCCATGCCATGAAAAATGTGAGTCTGTCCTTGACTTCAGTGGCAAATGAGGCGTGAAAACATATCAAAATGTGATATTCAATATATGGATGTATTTAATATTTTATGAGACTGGAAATCGGTTACCGAAGGTTTGAACGATAAATCAAGCGCCGAGCAGGTGAACTTTTTCGAGTGTCTGCACCTGATATGTGCCACTCCCCAGGAGGAAAAGACGGAAGAAAGAGGGAAAAAGAGGGCAACAATGAAGGGCCTAGAGACTCTGGAAGGTGAGATCCAGAGGCCCCGGGACACAGCTTGTTTAAACCCCTGCCCCTTTGCACGTTCCGCGCTGGCTGTCTACAAGCCCTCTGCACCTTACTTGTCTAAAGAACTTTACTCATCCTGCAAAATCTGGCAACTTCCTTGAGAATTCTCTCTAAGAGGCTTCCCCTGGCCTTGTACGCTCTTGCCCCAGACCCACGGAAAGCAGGGCACGTGTTACTCTGTGTACAGAGCGGCCTGGTGTTCTGTACGTGACAGCTGGGGACTTACACACTCACCTCCCTACCACACTCTAAGCTCTCTGGAGTTTATCCTCACTTCAATATCCTTCAGCGCCTGGAACAGTCTGGACACAACCCAACGGCCCAGAGGCTCAGCTAGGAACTTGCTGATGGTTTTCACATTGTTCTTTGAAGTCAACTTCATGGAGACCCTATGCTCTAAGTAGTACCTGTCCTGTCCAACGGGTGAGAAAAACAAGGCTCAGAGCGACTGTCACCCGTGCCTAACACTATCCTGTGCTCACCTAGAGGACAGGAGGCTTGTGTGCCCTCCTGCAGCAAGCCCAGAGCCTTGCCTGGGGCGAGTCTTCAAACATTTGGTGCATGAATGACTACTGATTCCTAGCCTCCCTCAAATACTCATTTGGATGTTGAGTGGCCCTCACATCCATCTATCCCAGGGGACCTCCAACCCGGTGGATCATCACGATCACTTTGGAAACTTTTGAAAACTCATGAGTTCTGGGCCTCGCTCTTGGTATTTCCAGTTAAGTCTGGGGTGGGGACTGGCCATGTAAAATTTTTTTCCTTATAATGGCGCACCTGGGTGGCTCAGTAGGTTAAGAATCTAGCTCTTGACCTCAGTTCAGGTCATGATCTCACAGTTCATGGGTTCAAATCCCGCATCCGGCTCTGTGCTGACAGTGCGGAACCTGCTTGGGATTCTCTCCCCACTCTTCTGCCCCTCCCCCACGTGTGTGCGCGTGCCCTCTCTCTCTTTCAAAATAAATAAATAAACTTAAAAAAAATTTTTTTTCCTTATAAATTTTTTTTAACATTTATTTTTGAGAGAGAGAGGGAGACAGAGCATGAGTGGGAGAGGGGCCGAGACAGAGGGAGACACAGAATCAGAAGCAGGCTCCAGGCTCTGAGCCATCAGCCCAGAGCCCGACACGGGGCTCGAACTCATGGACCATGAGATCATGACCTGAGCTGAAGTCGGACGCTTAACGGAATGAGCCACTCAGGCGCCCCTTTTTTTCCTTATTAAAATTCCCTGGCCTATTCTGACAATGAGGCAGATTTGGGAACCACCAATGTGGCCCCTCTAAACCTCTCATTTGAATTGTGACTACGTTTTTCTCCAGCTCAGATTTTAGGGCTAACAGAATCCAGCTGGCTGGCTGTCCTTCTTGGGACAGGAACTCTTTCTGCTTATTATCACCTTCCCCCTACTTCTTTTTCTTGTGAAATCCTCCCATGTCTCTCCATTCAGGGCACAGCTCCCACTGCTTGGTGGTGACTATGAGCTTATTTGGACTCCCTGGTCTGCGCCTACACCAGTCAGGGCTGAACCAGCCCCATTCTAAAATCTGCCTTGGCTGGACCATCAGCTCTTCCCAGACAGTGCTCCCCCTTCCTGGCCAAAATGAAAGTTATCTTCATTTAGTTCCTCTCTCCCTGAAACAGGAAAAGAAGGGAAATATTCAATGGGGCAACATCAGCTATGCCAGGGCGCCTTGACCTTGACCCCACTGACACGTGGGGCTGGATGACTCCTGCGGAGGCTGCCCTGTGCACTGTAGCAGGGGCGGCAGCACCCCTGGGCTCCGTCTACTTATGCCAAGAGTGCCACCTCCACCTGTGAAAACCGAAAATTGTCTTCAGACGTCGCCAGATGTCCCTGACGGGCACAACTGCCCCCAGTTGAGAACTAAGGAGCTAAGCCGGCAAGGGGCATTGAACTTGAAGGCAAAGGACTTATCTTTTAATCCCAGCTCTGGCCCTACCCTACAGGCATTTCTTTGTCCTCAAGATAGGATCAATGACATCCCCCATGCAGAGTTTTTGAGAGAAGAAAATGAGACCGAATTAAATAAACTAACTTAGGTAAACAAGCTAGAACAAATTGGGAGAGGTTTTTAGAGCAAGTGATGAAAGCCCATCCATAGTGGGGTGCAGGTACACCAGCTTTCAAGTGATAAACTAACTCAAATAAATAAAAAGCTCTGATGTGCAGTGTTTGCTGATATCTATGCTGTGAGTAGGCCCAAAATGGCCAATTTTAAGCTACCAACCTGATGTCACTGAACGCGGAATTGGGGAGAGATGTGTAGAATCACTCTCTTGAGCCAGCCAAGCCAATAAAGTTAAGTGTGACCTGGGCAGGCAGGTGGCAGCGGGAAAAGGTGGGCCTGTGGCCTCACTGGAAAGTGCCTCCCTGCCCAAAGATGTTCAAAGTCATTTCAAAGGAACGGCATTTCTGGACAAAGCAAGTCTGCCCATGGGACCCAACCCCCCTGCCCCCAATTTGTGATCTCAGCTCTGGAGAGTCCCCAGTCAAAAATCATTCCTCAGCCTTCTTCCTCCTTCTCTTCTGCCTTCAACCTCTCTTATCAGAGCTAGCACTGAACACAGTGGGCACGTTTCTAGTATTAACGAAATACTAATGAAAACACAGTAAGGGGGTGCCTCGGTGGCTCAGTCGGTTGAGCATCTGACTCTCGGTTTCAGTTCAGGTCAGGATCTCATGGATCGTGGGATCGAGGCCCATCTTGGGCTCTGTGCTGACAGTGTGAAGCCTGCTTGGGATTCTCTCTCTCTCTCTCTCTCTCTCTCTCTCTCTCTCTCTCTCTGTATCCCTCTGCCCATCCCCTGCTCATGCTCTGTCTCTCTCAAAAATAAATAATTCAAAAAAAAAAAAAAAAAAGACTGGCATGTGCTCCTTCACTTCTCTGGGCCTTTATTTTCTCATCTTCAAAATGGGCTATCAATGCTCGCCCCAAAGGGCTGTGATGCCAAGCCGGTCCCTTCCTTCCTCTTCAGGCAGTCCCCATTAGGGCCATTCACCCAATCCCAGAAAGGGCCTAGCAGTCCCTGAATGGGGCTGCCGGCCTGTGAGAAGTCAGCAGGGTGGTAATCAATTCCTACAGAGCTCTATTTTCTCCACTAAATGGAGACTGGCCCCAGGAAGCAAAAATGCTTACCAGTTGAGAATCGCAAAAGGATGTTTCCTACACCCTCATCATTACAGAGAAACCGGAAGTGGGGGGTCCACGGCCCGTCAAAGGTAACACCCAGAGAGGAGGGGCCAATCTGCATGGAGCTGGCCCTCAGGAGCTCTGGGATCAATACCATAAGTGGTGCGAGCTGGAAATTTAAGGAGATGCCCAGATGAAAGAGAAGGATGAGAGCAGACGGAAGCCGGCCCCAGGGTACCTGGCGGGTGCCTGAGCTGGGTGGCAGGGACCCAGGCAAAATCAAAGGCGAGGATCAATGGCCCAGAAGGCTAGAGTTCCATTTCAGTCCTCTGGGCCTGCAGGGGCCTGCAAAAGTCGGGCCCCACCTCAAGCCCGGGGCTCCACGTTTAAAGAAAACACCAACCCCTTAGCCCCACGGTAGCAGAAAACAAAATATGGAAACGCGCCCTAGGTTTGCATCATTTATGCTGCTATTTTTCCGTCTCATTAACTCTGGATGAAGAACACATCCGGGCCGGCTTCAGTTGTGCCCCATTCAGCTTGGAGTCAGTTTTACCCCAAACTCTCAGTGGCTTTTTACTTTCCGCTTCCCCCACGCGAGGGGCCTGTTTATCCCTTATTTATTTTGCTCATCTCAGCCCCTTTACTTCTGGGAGTGATTCCAACAACAGCAACAACAACAACAAAGGCACCACCACACACACAATCAATTAAGAAACAAGCTGCTTGCAAATCGCCAGCAAAGGGGAAAAAGCCTCCCCTCCTCGCTACGGCCTCCCTCCCCCTTGAACATGGGGATCTGATCTTTAAACAAACTGCCGAGGATGTTCTGTGTGATTCGAATCCGGTCACTTGCCCGAGGCCCTTCTGGCCCAAAATGAGGGAGCTGGGTGAGTTCTCGTGAGTCCTCGATCTTTTTTTTTATTTTTTCCAGGTCCCCGACCTCTCTGGGTATGTGAAGCAAGCGACAGATTTACCCCTCCCCCGATTTCACTTTTAATACATAATACAAAACATTCCCGAAGGGGATCCCCACACAGCCCCGAGGGGAGGAGCAAAATGAAGACCCACGGCTCCTCAGCCCTCTTGAAGGAACAGACAAGAACCAGGCAGGCCTTGTGGGGAGGCCCGAGAGTGGGAACCCCACCTTCCCCGGGTTAGCCTGAGGCACTGCTTCTGGAAGGCTGCCATTTGGGCCAACAAAGCTGATCTGACATTTCATTTGCAGGAAAACACTTTATCTTTTTTTTTTTTTTTAAGACAAAGGGGAAAAAAAAAAAAAACCCACCCTCATAACACCTTTTCAAAACTCTCTAGGCTCTGAGCGACCCATAAAGGCTGACAGTACAGGTGCCTAAGGAGTCAGCCTGGGGCCAGGAGGGGCTGGGTGCCTCACCCCCCCCCCCCACCCACTCCCACCCCCCCTCCACCACCCCCCCCCCCCCCCAGAGAGGCAGCCTCCTCTGAGAGCAAACAGTGTAGCCTTTGGTGAGATAGCCTCAGGGCCCCCACACTGAGGGTCTCACCTCTCCGCCCCCCCCCTTCCACCAGTTACATTTCCATCTAAATGGGAGCTGCCAACACCGTCCTCCCCAGAACCTTCTGCCAGAGGGCTTCAGCCACCTGCACAGGGGTCAAGGGGTGAATTCCAGTTCCCTTCTGGAGCTTCTCTCCTGGGCCCTGTGCTAGGTGCTCGAGCCAAGGCCAGAAAGGATAAAACCAAAAACCAGACAACAGTTTTCAGCAGCCCCAAAGCCTCTCACCTTTGGGTCACAGGCCTTCGGGGCCTTGCTGTGTTTGACTTGCTCTCAGAGTAACAGATCCCAAGAAGGTGCAGCTTGGGAAAGGCCCAAGATGCTTATACCTCCTACTGCCCTGTTCTCTCCCTATTGGAAGGAGAGCTTCAGAAGCAACCCTGAAATGAAGCCCACGCCCCCAAAGTGCCGAAGGCAGGCTGCCTTGGAACTGGTGGCCACAAATCTCTGATGAGAGCGGTTTCTACTCCCAAAACCGGTCACTACGGCCTTGGAGGCCTTGGCGGAGAGAGCTGGTGGGCCAGGAATACAGGATCTGAGATGGAGCTGGCAAGATAGATAGAGACTCGATCACCGCACTGATTCCTCTGAACCTCTCCCTCCCTCAGTGAGCCTAAAACTCTCCGGTCTGCATCTCCCAGATCACGGGGGTGGAAAGATGTAAAATTCAGACGGAGAAATGAGCCCCAGAGAAAGGATGAGGCATGGAGCTCAGAGCTGTCCCCTCCATCATGCCTGCAGCCACAAGCCACGGAGCAGGAACAGGCCCTACCACCAAGTCCAAACATGGACTCTCCAGCGTCTGGTCCAGAGAAAGAAAAAAATAATGGAAGATAATGGCCAGTTATGAGGCTGTGGAAAAACTACCAAAGGGAGGTGCTGTTTTCTCATTCTCTGCACGTTACAAAAAGAAAAGAAAAGAAACACCTGTCTGGCACAGCCTTGGTGACATCCTGTCCAGATACAGAGGGTCCATAAGGCCCCCTTCTCCAAGCCCTTAGTTTGCAGGACCAGGAATCGAGAAACAGCCTTCTGAAGAACATTACCCTTTACGGGAGATCGCAAAATGGTCACAGCTTTCCCACTGCTGGACGCATGCCCTTCGTCATGGGGCTCCCTGGCCCTTCCAGTTAAGAGGCGTCTCTTCTCCACCTCTTGAATCTGAGCATGGACGTGTGACCTCCTTTGGCCAACCAGATATGAGCTGACATAAAATAACAGAAGCTCTAAAAGTGGTTGTCCATTAGGATGTCCCTCTTCTGCTCCGAGGAACCTTCTACTGCCTCATGAACGAGTAAATATAGGGTTCACACTGACAGTTACGGGCAAAGAGGAAGGATGGATATCTGTACCGATGTCTCTGTCTACATCCACCTATAATATATATGGAAAAAGAGGCCTAGAATAGCCTTTTGGGAAAGGGGGAGACCCTACAGTGTTTGCCCCAGCAGAGACCGAGTGAGGCCATCCCAGACCCTGCCTTAGTCAAGTCAGTCCACACCCAAAGAACAACTGTGCTAACACAGAGCTGTGAAAAACAATAATGTTTGCTTGTTTTTTAGTGTTTGTTCATTTTTTGAGAGAGAGAGCATGAGCAAGGGAGGGGCAGAGAGAGTTGGGGAGACAGAGGATCCGAAGCAGGCCCTGAGCGGACAGCACAGAGCCCGACACGGGGCTCGAACTCACGAACCGTGAGATCGTGACCCGAGCTGAAGTCGGACGCTCAACCCACCGAGCCTCCCAGGCACCCCATGTTTGTTGCATTAAGCCACTAAATTGGGGGGAGGTTTGTTACACAGCGGACCTTAACCACCACGCTTTGCCATCCACTCTTCAGAAAAAGAATTGGTTGGTTCCCTCAGGGTTAAGGCGGACCGGACCAAGCAGGCCAGGAAGTGTCCGGGAGCCAGTGAGGAAAGACCATAAAGTCAGCACCAGAAGGCTGAATTCAAACTACCATTCTGCCACCTGCTAGCTGTGTGTGGCCTCAGGCCTCCGAGCTTCTCACCCTCACAATAGGGCTGGCAACCTCTTGCAAAATGTCGTTGTGAGAAGGAAATGACAGAATGGATGGGAAAACCCTGGACAACACAGCAAACGCTCCATAAGTCCTCGTCTCCTTTGTACTCAGCCACACTAGACGGCCAAGGCGTCCTTCCACCTTGATGCACACAAGAGTAGCAGGCACAGGTCCCTCTTAGGACCCACGCTCCCTGACCTCAGATCAGCTTAAACCGCAGGGCCACACAGGGGCAGGAGGGAATCTGTCGCCAAGACAGCCACTTGGATCAGTCGCTGAGGCGCTTGGTTTTTAATCTCTTTGGAGGAAAGAGACGTTTCATCCAACATTCACTGCATCAGCAACTCTGTAAGTAAAATGCAGAAAACACAATGTCTTTATTCATTCCATCAAGCGGTAATTAGGGCCCAGAATAGGAATCTTCGTCGGCAGGCACTCGGGCTCCTAAAAGCCAAGCAGGTTTCTAATTGGGCTACAGCACGACTTTGGGGGCATCGCACGGAGGCCGCTGAGGAGGGACTCATCCAGAGCCGCAATTTCCCTTTTCCTCTCGTACCTGAGGAGAAAAAAATTAGCATGCTGCACTGTACCAGGAAATTAGACAAAGTGGGAGCCGCACCAAATAGGCAAAACACACACAGCCCACAACCTGGAGGACCCCCGCAGATCCCTTAATGTAAAATGTTGGCAAGGCGCTCGGCTGAGGCAGCCAAGTACGACGGAGAGGCAATTTGATTTTTGTTGTTTAAAAAGAAGCAGCGAAAGAAATTGCCTTCACATTACACCGAGACTCTGCTGTCCGCCATGGGGTTCAGCTGAGGGAGTTGGAGGGCTGAGGCAAGAGCAGGGGAGAGGGCAACACCTGTTGGGTAGAGCCAGCCAAGAAGGGGATGAGCAAGGAGGGATCTAGCAATCACGGAGCTCCCAGAGTGCTTTGCATGCTTCAGCATCCCCCTGAGTCCTCTCAAGAACCCCACTTGGGAAGCATCATCACCCTGTCACAGCGGGAGGGGCTTTGCACCCTGTCACCCAGCAGCTAAGGAGCAGAACCAGATTGGAACCCAGGAGGAAAGAGGTCAGCCTTCCAAGGTGAATGGAGATGCTTCTGGCGACCAGGGACTGTAGGAACAAAGTCACCTGAGGCTGGACTGGCGTGGGGCTGGTGTGTTCTCAGCTGTGTGAGAGTAGTCCCTGACCAAGCCAAGGTCCTGAAGCAACTGCCACCCCCCCCACCCCCCACCCTCCGATGCCCCGTCCCAGTATTTACACATAAAGAAGCACCAGGTGAGGAGGAAACTGGATGGAACACATGTCTAGCTGCTGAAGCCCCTTTTCAGACTCCACCCCCCCATCCACTTACCTCCCTACCCTGGCCCCTTCTTCTATACATTCTATAGACACAGATACCCAGACATAAACAAAGATACATAAATACAGATATTCATCCTTCCTCTTTGGAAATAACTTTGTGGGCTGGAATCCTACTCCGGCTGTTTCCCTACTTCATCTCTGAAGCTCTCCCTGGCTCCCCATATCCTACTATCCAGGCATAATTCACCGTTCCCTCATCCGTGTCCCCACAGCCCCTTTGCCCACACTCACCACATTGTCTTATGTCTACTGGTTACCAGGGTGGTAACCAGTAAGGGCTCTGTTGGGTCAGAACAACATCCTGGAAGAACATGGTCTGGGGAGGGAAGCTCTGGGAAGAGGTTGCATCTCAGCCAAGACCTACGGAAGTGTTGGGAGTATCCGTGAGAAGAAGAAAGATCTGTGCCAGGCACATGCAGAGGTCTAGAGAGAAAGAGACTAGAGAACATTCTAGAAACTATAATATCATAGGGCAGTACAGCTAGGGTACAAAGTGTGAGATGTCACTGAGTAGCAGAAGACAAAGGTGGGAGAATTAGCATGGATCAGACTGTTCTTCCATTCACGCGATCAGTGAACACAGGAGCTGAGGACCTTCTCTCCGTGATGTACTGTACATGGCGGCTGGGCCAAAGTAGCATACAAGAGACACGGTCTCCGCCCGTATGGAGCTCACAGTCTAGACGGGAAGAAAAGAGTAAAACACAAGAAATACTATCAAAATGTGCTAGAGGCTACCAACGAAACTCATCAGAGCAGAGACAAAGAAACAACAGGGGCAGGAAAATCTGGATGGGGAGGCAACGTGGGACCCAACGCGCTGGCCACGACCAGGTAGAGAGGATCCAAACAGAGGGGACAGTATGTGCAAACCTGCTGGGGCAGGAAAGAGCGTGGCCTGCCCAAGGGCTGACACAGCTAGTGGAGGAAGAGTATCAGTGAGGATGGGTTCAGTTGTAAGCAACAGAAAGCCTTCCGAAAAGTGGCCGGAACCGTAAAGACATGTATTATCCCACTCAAGAGGAGACTGTTGATTACAGGCTGGATTCTGCAGTTTAATCATGTCTTCGAGGACCTGCTCCCCCATCTGTACCCCTTCGGCACTGGCAGCGTCTCGCCTCATGGTGTCCAGGACCACATCCTCACCCAGCATCTGAGAAGCAGGAAGGGTGCCATGGAGGCAACAACTCCATGCACAAATCTCCCGCCTTTCCTACAAGCTGCCGGTAGACATTTCCCTGAGTCCCAAGGCACAGAACCAATCACACACCCGCCATGAAACCAATCACTGGCACTGAAGTCATGGCCTTACCATGATCCCCCTCCTGGCACGGAGGTGGAGGGAAGGGCTCATCTCCCCTGAAAATACCACCACCACTTTCGTGGAAAAAATCCCCTCTGTGTGAACACAATCAGGCTTCTGCTCCAATGGAAGAGGGGAGGAAAGAGGAAATGGCTGTTTGGAGGACAACCAAATCAAGAAGAGGGCACAAGCTGAGGCTGGATAATTACAAGGATGGGCCAGATCATACAGAGCCTCATAAGGCACAGCAAGGAGTCGGGATTTTATTCATTATCCTTAAAACCACTGAAGGGTTTTAAGCAGAGGAGTAACATGAAATGGCCTATGTTTTTAAAATGCCGTGCTAAGGGAAGGACAGGAAGCAAACGCGGAAGTAGAGAGACCAAGGAGGAGGCTACTGTCCTAGGTCAGGAAAGAACATGGTGGCCTGGACTGATGGGTGGTAGGGGAGATGGCATAAATTCGAGACACATGCGGGAGGTACCCCGGCTGGACGTGACGGGATAGGAGATGGGAGGTGAGAGATGGGAGAAGTCAGAGATGACACCCATGTTTCTGGCATTGCAAACTGCTGGACGCCATTTCGTGAGACAGGGGACGATTGAAGGAGAAACAGATTTGGGGAAAGAAATCAAGCATTTGGGTTGTTGGGGGATTATATATATATATACACACACACACACACACACACACACACACACATTTGCGATACCTGTAGGACATTTGAATGAGAAATCCAAGGACACGGAAGGAACTGCAAGATCAGAGCTCAAGAGAGGAATCTGGAAGTCATCTGTATAGATGGTATTTAGTGCCTGGGAACAGGTGTGCTCACCTAGCAAGAACAGCGCAGAAGCGATATCTAGACAAGAGGAAAGGAGGAACAAGCACAAGGGGGGGGTGGGAAGGGAGCCAGGGGAGTGCAGTGTCCAGAGCCTGGAAAAAGTGTCTCCAAGCAGAAGAGGGTGCCGAATGCTGTTGAGAAGCCAAGATGAGCAAAGGGTCCGTGGGAGGACCGGGCCACATGAAAGCTACCGGTGACCTGCCCAGGGGGGAGGGGAGGTGGGGACAGAGGTCAGACTGAAGCGGGCAGGAGAGTGACTGGGAGGTGAGGGAGCTGGGCCCAGTGTGCCAACGACTCCGCTCATGGCCAGGAAGAGGGGCAGAGCTGGAGCAGGCTCTGGTCCGCATCCTCTGCGGAGAGATGCTGGGCTCGGCCTGAGGGGGGGGTGGGAGGGGAGCAGGGAGGTCCGAAGTGAGAGAAGGTAAGCAAGGGAGCCTTGGGCAGCAGAGCGGGAATCTACTAGAGAAGCAGGAGACTACAGGAAAATCTTCTAAGGTCAGGAACTGAACCCTGATTTTCAGCGGGGTATTCCCACCCCTAAGAGCCTCCAGGGGATGTAGCGCTGAGGGGGGGATCAATCGGGAAAGTAGCGCAGGGTCCATCATTAAAGAAAAACAGGTACATTTCTGTAGGAATCCCCGGCAACCATCTCTAAAAGGGTGAGTGCGGCCATGTTTTGGCGAGCCAGACAGCATGTCCCCAAGGGCTTACGCACAATCTCTGAGATGCTTCATTTCTGAAGAATCTGTAATTGGCACTGGTTCTTCAGCTCGAACATAAAGTTTTTCGGTCCCTAAAGCCTCTCTGTCAAGTACTTAATGACCTGTAAACCAGTTACATAAACTAACAGAGCTCCAATTTTAAGGAACCTAGCAGCAAATCCTTCTGTAAAGTGACTTTTTTTTTTTTTTTGATGATGCAAACGGCCTTGACCTAGTGGGTTTTCCTAAAGAGGGGCCCACCTGCATTCCTGGAGCTCTGCGGTCAGAGCAAGCACAGGTGGTTTGTACCGACATCTTGTATTTCCTAGGACACTGACACGCATCTGCTCAAATTAATTACTCTTCCAAGATCTCTCCCCTGACTCATCTGATGGGAACACGAGCTCCTGTGCCGGCAAACACAGATGAGGAGGGGGAGCTCGAAGGGGGGCCCGGAACAAGGACCGTGCAACTCAGCAAAGCGGAAGTATCAGCACTTCCCTGGCACCAAAAACATTGGTCTGTGAGCATCAATCCAGAGCCTCAAACAAACACCAGAGCCCCCGGACAAAGACAGGGGACAGCTGTGTGTGACTGCCCTGACCTAGGGAAGTTTCCGAGGAGAGGCGGCAGTAGAGGGGAGGGTGGGAAGGGCAGAAGGGAGCAGGGGCGCACCCTGAGGCATCTGGGGTTCACCTTTCCAACACGCTGTTAGGCTAAACTGACGACATGAGAACTCTGGCTACGATGAGAAGACCTCAGGAGGAGGAGTGTGAAGTGACATGGAATTGCACAGACTCGTTCAGGGAAGGCGGCTGTAGGATGGCCCTGGTGACGGATTCGCTCCCCTGCCAAGCAGGGGCACCGTCATGCCCAGGCCCGCCCGCCAGAGGCCGGCTGTAGGCCTGGGAAGAGGGGTGAGACAGCCCAGTCCCCAGATAGGGCCAGATCCTTCCACGTGGGGTGATTTGCCTCTGTTTACCCCTCCAGACCAGAAGGAAGTGACTGTCTCAAGCCTCAGTTCAAGAACAGCCTCCAGAAAGCCAAGGAAGGGAGGGAGCCGAGGACTAGTTAAGGCAAGACCCTTAAAAGTCCCTCAACCTCTCAACACCAATAAAGATGGCCCTACCCATCTCAGGGGCTGCTGAGAGAATCAACAATGGGTGTGAATCACTTAGCAGGTGCCTGGCATTAGTCAGTGTGCCACAAATGAAGGTTAGGTGGGGCCTGGAGAAAGGGACCCTGTGGCACAGGCCGCCTCCTAAGGGCCTAAGATCCCACTGACATGGGTCACTCGCTCAAGCATGAGTCCCTGTAAGGTCGGATTTGGAGTTCCCAAGAAGACACCCAAATCCAAATCAAGGGAAGGAACAAAGCATATCTATGCACCCACTTATGACTCCACAATCGCACTGAGTCCCAATTACATCTCAGGCCCTGTGCACAGCCTAGAGGTACAGCAGCGCGGGAGACAACAGGCCAGCAGCAGGTGGCTGGAGAGCAGGGTGCAGGGGATTAATAACTAAGAATTCGTCTGGGACCACAGACCCAGGCCACCAGGCTGATACGCAAAGCCAAGTGTTTGTTCCAGGTAGGACGTCAGGGCCTGCGTGACAGTTTCACTCTATTGCCCTAGGAAAGACCGAGTCAGAGGCCGCGAGGAAATGTCCTGCTCAGGCAGGATGAACTCAAGAAGTGAGGCACAAGGGCCTGGGGGGAAGGGCGGGGCAGCTGAGAGGAAGCAGAGGGAGCGTCAGGGGCAGGTGCTGGGGTGGAGGTGAAAACACTAAAGAGAAAGAAGAAAAAGCCAAGGTACTGAGACCTCCAGGTATGTATGTACCTCTACCTATGCACGTACCTCATACATAGGTATGTCCTTGAATTGGCAAGATGCACCAGTAAGAAAGACCAGGGTCCCAGGACTAACTCTGCCCCTGCTTGAGGTAGTGACCCTGTGACCCTTACCTCCCTCTCTGGCCTCAAGGGTTTGGGTCGCATGACCTTTAAGGCCCTTTCCTGGTCTGGCCTTCTGGGAGCGAAGGAGAAAGAAGCCTTTACACGGGAAAATGCCAGCTGCCAAGGCAGGGCTGTGCATGGGTCCCCCCGGCCCTTTTGGCTATCAATACCTTTTAAATATACATTAAAAGAGACAAATGTGCTCTGCCCTGCGGAGGACAGCCTTTATCATGGACAGACGGGCAATGCAGGCAGGGGGTGGTGAGAGGCCCAAGGGGATCCTCTACGGGAAGGGTCATGTTTTGTTGCCTGAGTCCCCCCCACCGGCAGGCACAGAGTGCAAACAGGAAATGCTCCCAAAGCTAAAGGGTCAAAGGCTCAGTGTCTTTGTGCATTCTCCCAACACTCTGAGCTCTGCCCTCCAGCCCAGTAGTGTCATCTTATTCAAGAGGCCCAGTAGAACGAAACATGGGTAACCAACACGGAGGAGGTTCCAGTGGCTGAGCCAAGAGGAGTTCCTGACACTATCTTGGGCCAAAAGTAGGAGCCTCCAAACTGTCAAGCCTTCCCAAGGCAGGTCTTCACCATTCAGAAGGTGGCCAGGGTAGGATGTTGACCTCTGCTAGGAAGAGGCCTACAGCCTGCAAGCTGTCTTGTTTGGCCTGGGCAATGAGTTAAAATTACAAAGTAGAATGGCTCTCCAGACCAGCAGCATCAGAATTACCGGGAGCATCAGAATTATTCATCAGAATTCCTGACTCTCTACTGATTCAGAAACTCTGGGGGTGGGACCCAGCAATCTGTGTTTTCACTAGCTCTCCACATGATGCAGATGCCCGGTAAAACTTGAGAACCACTTAGCTAGTATAACTAGATAGGGGTCATTCTTGGGCCCAATACAAGCTGTTGAACAACTGCCTTCCACTTGGCCTGCTTGTGACATTTATGTTACCAGCCAGCCGGGTGCCATACTGCATCTGACTTTGGTGACCCTTGGCAGAGAAGGTAGTTCCAAACTGAGCAAAAGCTCTTGATGACGAAAGAACTGGGGGGGGGGGGGGGAATCTTCGATGAATGAAAGGGTAAACAAACGGGGTATGCACACACAATGGAATATTGTTCAGCTTTTAAAAAGGTGGAGCGTGGGGCACCTGGGTGGCTCAGTCGGTTAAGTGTCCTACTTCAGCTCTGGTCATGATCTCACGGCTTGTGAGTTCGAGCCCCACGCCAGGTTCTGTGCTGACAGTTCAGAGCCTGGAGCCTGCTTCAGATTCTGTGTCTCCCTCTCTCTCTGCCCCGCCCACACTTGTGCTCTGTCTCTCTCTCTCTCTCTCTCTCTTAAAAATAAATAAAAACATTTAATGAAAAGGTAGAGCTTGAAGACATTAAGCTAAGTGAAATAAGCCAGATACAAAAGGACAAATATTCTGGGGTGCCTGGGTGGCTCAGTCAGTTAAGCATCCAACTTCAGCTCAGGTCATGATCTTTCCACTGTTTTCCACAGGTTGTGGGTTCCTGCCCCACATGGGGCTCAGTGCTGACAGCTCAGATCCTGGAGCCTGCTTCAGATTCTGTGTCTCCTTCTCTTTCTGCCCCTCCCTGCCTGCGCTCTGTCTCTCAAAAATAAATAAATGTTTAAAAGAAAGACAAACAAAAAACAAAAGGGAGGGGCTCTCTATGAGAGAGCTAGAGTAGTCAAATTTATAGAGACAAAGAGAAGAATGGTGACCCAGGGGCTGGGGAAGGAAGGAATGGAGAGTTAGTATTTAACGGGTACAGAGTTTCAGGTTGCAAAGTTGGAAAAGTTCTGGAAATGGATGGTGGTGATGGCTGCACAGTAGTACCTCTGAATCACCTGCCCATATCTCCCCGTTATTTCCAGAATTCTTTTCTTTTTTTGATTTTTTTATTATAGTAAAAAGCACATATCCTAAAACCTACCCTCTTAACCATTTTAGGCACATAGGTCAGTAGTGTTAACTTTATTTACATTGTTGTGAAATAGATCTCCAGAACTTTTCTTCTTGTAGAAGTGAAACTATACCCATTAAACAACAATTTCCTTTTGTCCCTTCTCCACAGCTCTGCAACCACCATTCTACTTCATCTATCTATGAACTTGACAATATACCTTGTATGAGTGAAATCAAACCAAATTCATCCTTTTGTGACCGGCTTATAGCACTTAGCATAATGTCCTCATGCTGTAGCCTGTGATAGAATTCCCTTCCTTTTGTAAGGCTGAATAATATTCCATTCTATGTATGTGCTACGTTTTGTTTATCCACCAATCCATCACTAGGTACCTGGGTTGTCTCCGCCTCTTGGCTATTGTGAATAGTGCCACTATGAACATGGATGTGCAGATATTTCTTCTGATCCTGCTTTCAATTATTTTTGGCTATATACCCAGAAGTGGGATTTCTAGATCATACAGCAATTGTACTTTTAATTTTGGGGGGAATCATATTACTGTTTTCCACTGTGGCCCACCAACGGTGCACAACTCCATACCCCTGTCGACACTTAGTATTTCTTTTTTTTTTTTTTTTTTTCTTGGTAGTAGCCTTCCCATTGAGTGTGAAGTGATATCTCACTGTGATGTTGATTTGCACTTCTGAT
Organism: Felis catus; assembly: GCF_018350175.1. Classification (NCBI taxonomy): domain Eukaryota; kingdom Metazoa; phylum Chordata; class Mammalia; order Carnivora; family Felidae; genus Felis; species Felis catus. The sequence continues at coordinate 17,922,502 of NC_058377.1, read as the reverse complement.
GATTAATGATATCAAGCATCCTTTCATATGCTCATTGGCCCTTTATTGATCTTTGAAGAAATGCCGGTTCAAGTCTTTTGCCCATTTTTCAGTCAGGTTGATTTTTTTCTGTTGTTGAGTTAGATACAGTCCCAACCTTCTTAATGTGAAACCCAAGGCCCTTCCAGACATGGCCCAACCAACCTTTCTTCTTATCTCTGATTATCCCCTACACCACGGTTCTCAACTGGGGGCAACTCTGCATGCAGATGTCTGGCAAGTCTAGAGACATAGTTGGTTGTCACAACTTGGGGCTGTAAGACTTGGATATAACTGGCACCTCGTGGGTAGAGGCCAGAGATGCCGCTTCGTATCCTACGATGCCAGGGCAGCCCCCATAACAAAGAATCATCTGACCCAAAATGTTGAGAACACTGTCCCGCACTATTCCCTGACACCAAACTCTTCCATTCATTATTCCAAACACTTTGCCCTTGGCTTACACCCTTGACTCCTGGGATGCCTCTCAGGCCACCCCACCAACTGAATCCTACAGACCCCACTCCTGCTGTAAGACTTTCCTCACTCATCTAGCTCACCGTAACTCCCTGCCCTCTGAAAACCTACTCGAGATTAGCCAGTAAAGACTTTGTATTACTTGCTGCCTCCTCCTCCCGGTGAAACCCTATCCCCTTCTGTGCTTTCACACAGTAAGTACCAGATATGTACTTACTGATCAGTTGCCAGGCAGTAAGAAGGAGAGTTGACTGGCAGGGTGGTCACCTCGCCCTAACACTCCAACACCAAGAACACCATACTCCAAGAAACTTCTGCCCCCACGGACCCCAAATCCAGGCACCGCGAAACCTGAGGACAGAAGCATGAAGAGAGCCCCACCTAAGCTCTTTCGCCTCCCTCTGGATTCTGGGCGTCCCCAAAGGCAGGCCAAGTCTAGCCACAAACCAGCAGAGATGAGTGCTCCGGACATCTGTCTTGCTCACCTCCAGCCGCCCGCCCTCTTGAGTCTGCATGCCCACTGTCTGTGGGCCGAGGCTCACAATCCAGGGTGATAAACTGAATTCATGAATACGATTTAGCAAACCCGGGAGCCAAGTGACTGCCAGCGGTTTTCATACAGAGCCCTGCAGGGCTGGAACAATTACGCCATATCAGTTTGGAATTAGAAAGATCTCTTAATAATGCAGCCGGCTGCTCCAGCAGCGGCATCCTTGTCCAACAAGGCCATGATCCACCCACCCAGTGGGAAAGGCAGCTCACCAACCTCCAGCCGCCTGCTGCCTCCCCGTGAAAACACACCCAGCACCACAGCTAACTGGTACCTGGCCCGGGAATCCGGGCCCAACAACAGGGCCCAAGACAGCCCAACACCAGGCGTGCCTGCTGCGTGAGCCAGCAGGCTGGCCTCACAAGCAGGATCTGGGATGAATGTGCTGGGCCCGAACTTCAATCCTGAGCAGCTCCGACTTGCCCGGTACACAAGCTGCCGTCCCAAGCACCTTAACACGCCCACCCCGACCCGGAACCCCATTCTGGAGAGATCAAGAAAGAGAGTAACTCCCTTCTGTCCCTATGTCTCATGCGGTGCTAAGCGATTCACATAGGCCATCCTATTAGATGTCCTTATCCCTATTTGGGGTGTCAGAGACTGTAAGTAATGTCTCCCAGGTGACACAGGCAATAAACGGCAGGGCTAGGATTCCAACCTTGAGCCATCCGATCCAAAGCCACGTTGTTCTCCCCATGCGACATTAGAAGAATCCTTTTTCCATATCAAAATGGCTCCACGATTCCCTGCAACCACTCATCCCCGCCGGCGCCGCCTTCCCTGGGGGCCTCTCACCCCTGATTGTCAGTGTCATTACATGAGGCTTCTTTTCACCCCCGCTCCCATTATATCATCTCAGCCTGGCATTGTAAAGCAGCCCCATCATAAACATCAGCTTGATTATAAGCAGAGACTGTTGCCTCTAATAAATAAGCATGCGTAATGTATACAGAGGGAGAAAGAGACACCTCTATATTTTCAGTTTTGTAAAGACAAATCGCCTCGATTGTTTAATCAATAAAAATGCCTCTCTAACTCCTACTGTTATTACAAAGCAATTTCAGACAGAGTGAAGAAGAAGCATCGCATCTGTATTCCTGTCAGGACAGACAGGGTCTGATTAGGCCAACAGATGAAGGATCAGACCCATCACCCATCCACGGAAGGCCTGTCTGGTCCCCCCCCCCCCCTCACTGCCATGCCCGGGCACAGGAGAAACGAGCAGGTGTCTTGATTTCAACTGCACATCAGGTTTGGGGAAGGCCAAAGCACAGAGAGATTCAGCTAATCAGGGATCCCTAGGGACAAACACACTCTACAACTCAGAAGGGTAAGTCTTGCTGGTGTGGGGCGGAAGGAGGGGACACTAAAAGAGGAGGGTACTTGTCCTAAATGTCCTCACTGTCATCTCTAACTTTCCATCCTTCCGACCCCTGTCAAGTGCAGACACTCTGCTTCTCACAGTGAACAAACTCCTCCTCCCTGACCTTCCTGCTTCCTGTCTCCTGGTCCCTATGGCCCTGGTTCTTTACCTGAAACAAACATGTGACGACAGAGGGATGGTCAAAACGTCACAGAAAGTTTGTCACTGATTCACCCAATGTCCACATGAGAAAGTTTAAACTCTGCTCTCTAACTAATGGCTCTTCCTGAATCGGCCTTGTCTTCTTCCAGACTCATCCCCTCCCCATCCTCCTGCCCATGCATCTTTCCTCTGGCTTCTCCAAACTCTTTGTAGCTTCCTGAAGAACGTACACTTTATGCCCCTCCACCTGTGCACGTTCTAATCCCTCCCCTGAAATGCCATTCCCCAGTCCTCTCTTGGCAAACTCCTACTCACTCACTGAGACCCACTCATGTGACCTCCCCTAAGGTCCTTCCGTGCTCCCCACCTTATGCCTTACCCCAGAGCCCCGCCACCCCCTGCACACAACTCTATTGCTGCGCTGGGCGCATGGCACTCTACGTGTTGGCTGACCTGCTTCTATGCGCCAGTGACTTGCAAAACGTATATCTCCAGCCTTTACCTCTGTCCTGAACTCCAGACTCCTTTGTCAGCTGTCTCCTTGCCAAATGTTCTTATGCCTCATGGGCTTTTCCAAAACATCACTCCAAACTCCCAGCTCCCAAACTTGTTCTCCCCTATGTTCCCCCATCTTAGAAATTCGCACCATAATCCAACCTGATGCTTGAGCCAACACTCAGTCACTCTTAATTCCTCTCTTTTTTCCCTCGTGTTCCACAGCCAAACACAAATCTTAACGATCCCATCTCAAAAACATATCTAATGTAAAAGAAACTCAGTGGAGGAAAGATCATCTTTTCAAGAAATGGTTCTGAGGGGGGCCCAATGGCTCAGTTGGTTAAGTGTCCAACTTGGGCTCAGGTCATGATCTTGCGATTTGTAGGTTCAAGCCCCATGTCAGGCTCTGTGCCAACAGTTCGGAGCCTGGAGCCTGCTTCGGGTTCTGTGTCTCCCTCTCTTCTCTGCTCCTCCCCCACTCATGTTCTGTCTCTCTCTCTATCTCAAAAATAAACATGAAAAAAAAATTTTTAAAAACAGAAATGGTTCTGAAACACGTGGATATCCATTTGCACACACACACACACACACACACACACACACACATATTCAAAACAAAAAACAAAAAAACACCTTAACCCATACCATACCCCTCACCATATATAAAAATAGTTCAAAATGGATCATGGACCAAACCAAAAAAATCTAAAATTATAAACTTTCTAGAAGAAAACAGAAGAGGAAATATTTGTGACTTTGCATTGGGCAATGAGTACTTAGATACAATACCAAACTACAATCCATAAAAGAAAAAAACTGACAAATTAGACGTTATCAAATTAAGAGTTTCTGCTCTTCCAAAGGCACTGTTAAGAGATATGAAAAGAAGCCAAAAGAGTTGAAAACAGGGTCTCAAAGAGATATTTTTATAGATATTTTTATATTTTTATAATTTTATAGAGGCATAATAATCAAAAAGTATAAGCAATCCAAATGTCCACTGACATTTGAAGAGTAGTATGTGTATACAATGGAATATATCATTCAGACTTAAAAACGAAGGAAAATCTGTCCCATACTATAACATGGATTATACACCGTGAGGACACGGTGTTCAGTGAAATAAGCCAGTCACTAAAGTATAAATACGGAATGATGCCACTTAACGAGTAGCCAAATTCAGACAGTCAGAAAGAACGGTCATTGCCAGCGGCTGGGGGAGCAGAAAGTAGTGAGCTGTTACTTAATGGGTGTAAGATTTCAGGTGTGAAAGATGAAAAGAGTTCTAGAGATTGGTTACACAACAGTATACACGTATTTAGTGCTCTGGTACTTTACAGGTAAAAATGGTCACGATACTAAATTTGTGTTATTTTTACTACAATAAAAAAAAAAAACAGAAACTATAAAATCTGGACCATCAAGATAAAAGCCTCAGAGAGGCTGTCTTCTGAAACCATTGTCTGAATGACAACAGAGGAGTCGGCTGTGATAAAAGAATTACAGAGGTTTTAGTCTTCCTTCTATTTTCATAAATATCCTGGGGTCTTATGATTTAAGAGAGAGCAAGAGACAGCAAGTGTGGGAGACCAGAAAAGGACAAACCACAGACCGGGAGAAAATATGTGCAAATCACATCTCTGATAAAGAACTTATATCCAGAATATATAAAGAACTCTCAAAATTCAACAATAAGAAAACGAACAAGCAATACAAAAATGTGCAAAAGACTTAAACAGACACCTCACCCAAGAAGACAGACGGACCGCAAATAAGCAGATGAAAAGATACTTACATCATTAGTCCCTGGGGACAAGCTAATTAAAACCACAATGAGGTAGGGGCGCCTGGGTGGCTCAGTCGGTTGAGCGTCCGACTTCGGCCAGGTCACGATCTCACGGTCCGTGAGTTCGAGCCCCGCGTCAGGCTCTGGACTGATGGCTCAGAGCCTGGAGCCTGCTTCCAATTCTGTGTCTCCCTCTCTCTCTGCCCCTCCCCCATTCATGCTCTGTCTCTCTCTGTCCCAAAAATAAATAAATGTTAAAAAAAAAAAAAAGAAAAAAAAACCACAATGAGGTATCGCTACCTATCCATTAGAATAGAGAAAGATATTTTTAAAATTGAAAAAAAAAATTTTTCAAAAAAGGACAACTGGGTGGCTAAGCTGGTTAAGTGTCTGACTCTAGATTTTGGCTCAAGTAATGATCTCCCCGCCTTGTGCTCGCCAGCTCTCTTTCTCTCTCTCTCTCTCAAAAATAAATAAACTTTAAAAAAAAAAAAGAACACCACCAAGTGTTGGTGAGGATTCAGAGCACCGAGAACTCTCATACATCGCTAGCGGGGATGCAAAACGGCACAGCCACTCTGGAAAACAGGTCAGTGGTTAGTTAAACATGCTCACCGGATGACCCAGGATTTCCACTCTTGGTATTGACCCGGGTGAAATGAAAGCTTACATTCACATAAAAATCTGTATGCGATAGTTTACAGCAGCTTTACTTGAAACTGCCAAAAATGAAAAACGGCCCAAATGTCCTTTAAGTGGTGAATGAATAAACCAGAACTTTCATAGATGGAATACTACCCAGCAGTAAAAAGGAGTGAACTATTCATTTATGAGCAGCATGGCTGACTCTCAAATACGTGACGCTAACTGAAGGAACGTATGGTGCTAAGACTCCAAAAGCTACATCCTGTATGATTCCGTTTGCATGACTTTTTAGAAAAGGCAAACCCATAGGGACAAAACCAGACAAGTGGCTGGCAGGGGTGGTGGCAGGGGTGGTGGCAGGGGAGGGGCTGAAACGGGCCCAGGGGAATCTGCAGGGCGATGGGAAACGCTGCGTATCTTGGCTGGCGGTGGTCACACAACGTGGGCATTTGTCAAAATTCACAGAACTTCACGCTAAATGGTGAATTTTAGTGCATGTGAAGTGGGCCTTAATAAAAAAGAAAAAAAAAAAAAAAAGGAAAGCACACGTATCTGAATCCTGCCCGATAGGCTTGTGTCGTTGTCACCAGGGCCGCCCTCTGCCCAAGCCTCTGTCAGCTTTCAGCCAGCCTGCTACTCAGTCACTTCTTGACTTTTCCTCCCTATAGTTTATTCTTAAAGAGCAGTCAGAATTACTTTCAAATATAAATCAGATTATGTCACCCCCTGCTTAAGACGCCCCTGTCTCCTCGTCTCATTTGAGAGCAAAATCCAAAATTCCTCCCGGGCCCCCAAGGCCACGCCTGGAGCTCTGGCCGCACACCCTCCCCTTTGTGTGCCGCGAGCCAGCCACTCTGGCCATCTTTCTGTCTCTCAAGGACACCAAGCATGACCTATGTGGGGGATTTTGCTCCAGCCTAATCCCCCTCCCCCGGAAGGCTCTGCCCTGACCTCTGTGTGTGGGGTTCCTTCTGACCTTCCAGGTCTAAGAGTAAAATGTCACCTCCTTGGAAAGGTGCCCCGCCAGTTCCCCCTACATGCCATCATGCCAGCCTTAGCCTCTCCAGAATCCCCGGTGCCAAGGCAGGCACAAAGGCTGCATGGACTTCCTGGTATCTTCAGGAAGGAATCTGCCTCCTAGCCTTCCAGGGCACTCACCGTGGGGTGAGACGTGACTCAGGCACGGGGAAGGCACAGTGAATGTCCCACCCCCGGGTGGGAGCACCTAACCCAGAACTTGCAACAGCCAGTGAGGGGCAGAGCCAGGGCTCAAACCCGGCCGCTGGGGGGTTATTGGCATGAGCAACCCTCTCCACCTCTCACTCTGAGTACCTGTGGAGGTGGGCCACACAAGACGGAGGAATACGTGACAGGGCACTGTAGGGGGGAGCCCAGCCCCCTTTCCCCATCCTGCTGTGCAGCTCCAAAATGGTTCTCGGGTTCCAGAGTCTGATTATACCGTGTTGGACTAAGAGCCAAGCATGCGTATGACTAGGCAGCTCATTTACAGAAGGAAGGGAAGGTGGCTAACAGCGGCTCGCCCGCTGCCCGGTATGTCCCAGAAGTTTTTGCTGTGTTGTCTCATTAACACTCGTGACAACCCCATGCAGTTGGCAACAGCATCCTCACTTTTACGTGACCTCAGAGAGGGCGCCCCCACTGTAAGTGGCAGAGCCTCCTGGGGTCCACACCTACAGCTGGTTCCATCGCGTGCCTACGGGCAGCTCTAAACCCCCCCTCCTCTCTCTGGCTTCTTGGAGGTCTTTAATCCAGCACATTCTCAGCCCAAGAGTGGGGAGACGCAGACCAGAGAGCCCCAGAGGACTGTGGACTGTGCCCACCTGGGCCCCTCCATGTTCTTATTTCCAGGTTCCTGTGGGTATAGACTCACGGCTGAGACCAGCCTTGACCAAACGTCCCTGCTCTGGGGAAGGCAACCACCGCCCTACTCTTTCCCTGCCCCCAGCCTTGTTTCTTTCCTTCTCCCGGTCTGCCCTGTCTCTCTCCCTTTGTCTGCCCGTCTGATTCTTTGTCTCACACACACGCATGCACGCGCATGCACGCATTCGCACACTGCACCCCCTTCTCTAACTCACTCCCTTCAGCTGTTCGGCTCACTCTGCCAAAAGGGTAGGATCCTGACAGATCAAGGCTCTGGAAAACCCGCTGCAGGGGATCAAGGGGATCAAAAGGATGTCTGGGCTGCGGCTGTGGTCCCCAGGGCCAGAGCCAAGGAGTCTGTGCACTGCACAGGGGCTCGCGGCTGCTGGGCCCTGCTCGGCATCACCGATCCTCATGAAGCTCTCGGCACTGTTAACTACCCCCAGTGTGGCTGTGCTGCAACACCTGGCCGCCAGGGGGGAGGGACGCTGGCCAGCAGCTGCTTTGGGCCAGCGCAGCTGCAGCCCAGGGGTGAGGCTGTGCAGGGCTGGAGACAGAACAGCACGGACTGGCATAATTTCACGTCTGGCCTTTGCTAGCCGACAGGTGAAACGACTCTGTGATCCCCTAGCTATCTAAATTAGCTGCATTTTAAGAGCCCCCTGTCCGGCAGGAAATGTCCCGTTGAATCTTAATGATCTGCCTTCCAAGAAGCTCCCCGGGCCCCCTGTTCCCTTCGTGGATACCTGGCCCTGGAAGAGCAGAGTGGGACACGGGTGGGGGAAAGGGGAAAATGAGCACCCAAGACATGCTGCCCGGAATGGGGTCCCATGCCGCTCTCATTGGGCAACTGTCTTCAGAAGCTAAAGGAAGAAGGTCCTTCCAAACCAAGAGATCTCTGACATCCCATCCTGTGCTTTCCACAGGACTTCACCCCCTTCCACACTCAGACTCAGAGGCCACCACCCACTCACCCACCCAGAAAACCACCTGGCCCCCCTCCATCTCAGGCATTTGCTTAACGGCTCGACTCCACAAGACACAGAATTTGGGACAAAACCGTACCCCACCCTACTTCTCCACGTGCGCAGCTGAGGCTGGGACAAGAATCTCTCTTTGAAAGGAAGATGCCACGTGACCTTCAGATGATTCATATATTAACTACCTGGATAAACAGTTTCTCCTATATTCTCATTATCACCTCTCTTGCTGAAGCAACAGTGCAGTATTTCTCTTTTATATCCAGAATGGAAGATGCTTCTGGTGACTCCTGGGGAGAGGAGGAAAATGACGAGGGAAGGCGAGGGCAAAGCTTAGGAGAAGAGGGAGCAGAATCCTCCCAGCTCCCCACCCCCACATGGGCATGCCCAGCGGGAGCTACGGTCAGATCTGAAGCAGAAGGTCACCTGGAACCAAACAGCAGCCAACCTTGTCCCTGGCACGGCACAGGCTGGTAGTCACAGAGGGGATTTGGGAACACGGGCTCACGAGGACCCATCCAGCTCCAACAGCTCCTTGCATGACCTTGGCCATGTCACCACTTGGGCCTGCCTCTCCAGAGACACTGCCACTTGCTCCTGGCCAGCATGGCTGTCCACGATCACCAGAGCTACAAGCAAGGTTCGTCATCGACCCTCGAATTAAACCCTACACGTTCTTGGCTGGACCCTTCCCTTCCTCTTCTCTCTCATCTCCCATTACCTTTGGCCTCCACCTGCTCAGGTCATGAGAAAGCCAAGCACCGCTGTGTTGTGTGATCTCTCCCTACTTCCTCCACCACCCCTGGCCAGGCAAAACTCACCAAGTCAAGAACCCCTGCCTCTCCACACTCCCATCCCTCTCCTGGGCGGAGGGGACAGAAAGGGAGGCCCTGGTCCTCCTGAAGTCCAGCCTCTCCCAGCGGAGAAGACAAATCTATTACCAACTTCCATTATCGCAACCCAGTTTAAAGTTATTATTATGGATTCTTAAGATGTCAACAATGAAGAATCCTATTGTCCCACTAATTAATTCAGCAATCTCTCTGAAATAATAGGAGTTGTAATTATAATTCCAAACTCACCCCTCGACCACTGGAATCAACTAATTAAACAACAATTAGCCAGCACCAGGCTTTCATGGGGAAGACGGACCATTCCTTTTTATAGCTACAATTAGGCAACACGTTCAATAATCAGAATGATATACAAATTCACTCAGGAGCCCAGTAAATTATGACCATTCATACTCTGTTTTTTCCTATGGTCGCCTCCTAGAAAACAAAAGGGGCTGTATCTTCCAGTGGTGGCTGAATGCCGCCTGGACCCCCTTTGAGCCAGTCTGCTCAGGGCCCCCCTCAGTAGCTTTCTGATGCCAGGCAGGAGGTCAGAGGGGCTGGTGGTTTCTGGAGGGAAAGTGGCAGAGAACCAGCTAAGAGCAGGAGTTGTACACACAGTGGGACCCGGGTCAGTGTGTGAGGCACGTGCCCCCAACACACTCACTCTCACAAGCACACCCCGTTCGGGAAACCCTTGGCGTCTCCTGCAAAAACATCACGGTGGGGCAGGAGGGCTTGGAGGATGGTGCTAAGACCCACACGCCCGAGGGAAGCAATGCAGGTGGGTTTCTTGAGGAGCCACCAAATCGGGTGCGAAAACTAAATCAGGTAAAAGGCAGTGGCTGGGCCAGGAGAGGGGAGGAGAGGCGTGAGACAACAAATGGAAAGACACCCCCGGCCCGCCACAGGCTGAGCAGAAAACTTACCACGCTGCAGATTTTGCCAAAAATACGCATGTCCCCAAACGGAGCAAGCAAAGGATCGTGGCACGAATGTGCAAAACTGAATCATCTCAGCTCGTCTACCTGAGGGAAGGGGTGGGGGCGGGTATGGCAGGGTCCTCTGAAGGCTACTGGGAACGGCCCTCATGTGCCCTTTCCTAGAACTCACGGAAGGCAAAGTGGGGGGTGGGGGGTACTCAAAAAAGCACAGGAGAGCTTCAGGAGAAATTCCAGGGGAGGGATTCTTTTGCAGAAGATGTGGGAAACCTCTCGATGGCAGGGACCCCTTCCCTGTCACTCAGTATGGACCCTCAGTGGGCAATGTGGGGAAATACAGAAGAAAGAGCTCCCCCCCCCCCGTGGACTGATCGGGGAGTGCTTCAGCAGAGAGACAGCAAAGGATGCTCTCAGTCTGCTCATTCACTCCTTCAAACCCATTTACTGGGCATCTACTCCATATGCACTGCACGCCAGGCCCCAGGGGCTGCAATATGAGCAAGACACGCCTGATCCCTGCCCAGACACGGTCAGTCCTAGGGAAGGGGGACAAGCCAACAGCCAGGAGGAGCAAGAAACGCAGTGACGGGGAGGTGGAGAGCATTAGAGCCTTCCAGAAGGAGAGAGACGTGAAGAATGCCAAGGAGTAAGCCAGGTGCCTTCATTGCCCCATCTGTGAAATGGGAGTAATAAGAACACCTGCCTCATAAGGCTGTACTAAGAACTCAACGAGAAAAAAATAAAGAGGAATTAAGTGAAAAATATCTGCGTAAGGTGCTCCAACAGGTCCTGGGGCAGAGCACGCACTGTTCAAGTGTTTGCTGCTGTCATTACTAGTACCAGCCCGCCATCATTCTCGCCTTGAGGGAACACCATAACCATGGCGGTCCATCCTGCCCAGAGACTCCATCTTGGATAGTTGCTCTCTGCCCGGTTCCCTGCCCACTCTGGCATAGCCACATCGCGTGTGGCCCACTGCTCCACTCGCCCACCACGTATGGAGCCCCTGCCACACCCTGACACATGCTAGGGCATGTTGGGACTAGGGAAGGGGTTCCCAACTTGCTCTCGGGAAGCCTACGATAAGGCTGCAGAGAAGGCACGTGATGAAGAGCTAAATCTCACATCAGGGAGTCTGTCCTGGAGGCCCTGGGTTGGTCCCGGAGGCGAGAGGACGTGCCAGGAGAGGCTGTCAGGACTGAGCCAGTGGAGGGGAGTCAGCAGGAGTCCCAAGGCCTTGCCATTAGCCACGCTTCAGCCACCTTCTGTCCAGGCCTCTGAGGTACAGAAGAGCCGGAGTGAGAGCAAAGGCTTAACTGCTGGTCCAGGCCGCCCCTACCCAGAAGGGGCTGGCAGCGGGTCCCGAACCCCAAGCCCTGGACCTCTGTGGCTCCCTGGCTCCTGGTTCAGGCCCCTGCACACACCGTCTGTGGTGGCCAGGACCACAGCCGGCTGACTGCAAGTCTAGCCCCACCCGCTCCCCCTGCCCCCTCCCACTCTGCTCTCTCATATACCGGCTCCCCACCATCTGAGTCCCAAATGCTCCAGTTCCAACTTTCCATCCTGACATCCACCTCCTCCTCCCCCCTCCTTGGGCGACAAGATTTGAGCTGACATCAAGGAACCTGCAAGCTTGAGCTGAAGGTTGCTGAGCTGAGGCCCAGGGTCCCCTGCAGCTGTGGGGTAGCGTGGGTGGGCGGTGGGGCCCGGACTAATTCACGGAGTCCCTGTTTTCTGCTCAACTTCTCCGTAGCAGCAAATTGCCAAGGCCCTTTTCATCATGCCCCAGCTCTTGGAAACCATAAAGAGCCTGATTAAGCACCCTCAGAAACACGTTCAAGGGGAAATTCTCACACACGCGAGTTCTGATTTATCCCCTGATGACAATGGCAGGATTAGCTTTATTGATCAAGCATCACCATCAACAACAAACATTTATGGGGCTCTCACTCTGAGCAAACTGCCTGTCCTGCTGCTCAAGCTGGATCCTGAGGGCCCCATACCGAGTGAGCAAAACCAACCGGGCTCATGGCCTTGGGGTGACTACAGTCCACAAGTGGTCACACTGCTTTAAATACGCTTAATACCTCAAACAGCAAGATGCTGTGATTTTTATGACACCGGAGCCTAGGGCTTTCTTCGATCAGTAAGATACCATAGAGTGAGTGAATGAATGAATGAATGAATGGTGTACAGTTTTGATTTTCTCTCTCCTTGCAGAATATTTAATGGCCTTACTTGGGTCATTTCATTGCTAATTTCTAGCTCAATCAGAAGGAGAGGGAGGGAGCGGAGGAAATGTAAAGGAGAAAGACACAAATCAATCAGTGATGTTCCCTTCAGCACTTCGGAGAAAGGTTTTGTGGAGAGGCAGATGAAAACTAACAGCTACGGCAGAGCGGGAATTATCTGTGGATGGTATTTGTGCAGGACTTCCGGCATGAATGGCCGTCTTGCTTCCACTCTGCCCGGAAACCTTCCCAGGAAAGGTGATGCTTTAGGAGAGGATGAAAAAGGAGAGGATAGGAGGCAGCCTCCTCCAGCAGGGCCAGGCAAGTCCTCCCAGAGCCGGCCTGTGAAGAAGACAGCCTCTCCCACCCTGTCTGCCACCACAACACGTGCCTACCTACAGAGTTACAAGGGACTTGATGGACAGGAGCCTGACTCTCTCCCCGATGCGCTACTCCTTCCCTTGCTTGATTCAGACCCGAATTCTTCCAGGCAAAGGCAACCAGGCCTGTCGTAGAGGGAATCCCCTCCACTGACTTCCTGCTAATTCAGAGGGAGTGGGGCTCTGTGGCAGACAAAGGGAGGAGGCACCAAGCAGACCGGCCACCCAGAAAAGGATAAGATGCCGGGTCATCTCGCAGACTCTGGGGTTTCCCCCGGGGGACACCATGCCCTGGACAGGGACCGGGCCAGGGCGCAGGGGACTGTTGGAGAGACAGACATCAACAATGGGACTGGCTAGGGAGGAAGGGGAGAAGAAGGGAGGGATGCTGAGTGAGACCAGAGGGATGATCAGTGGCAAGGACCAGGGAGCACTGGTCCTGGTCATGGTAGGAGGAGTACAGATCACACAGCTCAGAGGGAAGAAGAGCACTGGACTTGACCCTGTGGATCTGGGTTCAAGACAGTTCTGATCCTCACTAGTGTGACATGTCTGAGGGCCCTGCCTTCCTAAAAATCAAAATGCTTCAGCAGGGGGAAGGGATAAGAAATAGGGTCACAGGGGCTATAGAAAGCAGGAGATCCTACCCAGGCGGCTGGGGGGGTGGGGGGGGCGGGGGAATGGGGGGTGGAGGAGAGGAGAGTGCTGTGCACCTGGTGCGGAAGGCACCAGCCCAGGGCACGTAGCACCACACTGAGAACTGTCCTCACCAGGCCTTTGGCCACTGCACACTTTCTGAACCAGAGAAAAACTCCTAGTAAACTCCAAGCCAAAAAAGAAGAAGATGTGAGGCCCTAGAAATAAGGAATGTATGCAGGAAGGCAAAGGGAATCCCCGGGACCAGAGACGAGGAAAAGTCCCAGAAAAAGTCCCAGGATAACAGCCTTACTGGTCATCCAGCCACAACAGCGGGGTGGAGGCAAAGTCTCCAGGGAGCAGGTTGGAGCTAAGTGTCTGACGAGACTGACCTAGAAGAAAATTCTTCTTCTTCTTTTTTTTTTTAAGTTTCTTATTTATTTCAAGAGAGAGCGAGAGAGAGAAAGAGCACAAATGGGGGTAGAGAGAGAGGGAGAGAGGGAGAGAGGGAGACTCCCAAGCAGGCTCTGTGCTGCCAGCACAGAGCCCATCGTGGGTCTCGATCCCATGAACCGTGAGATCATGACCTGAGCCAAGATCAAGAGGTGGACACATAACTGACTGAGCCATCCAGGTGCGCTGAGGAAAATTCTCCTGAGAGGCTACTGGTAAGTACCAAGAAAATGAAAGCAAAAAAATTAAGCCAAACAAAGCAGTTATTAACTTCAGGGAAAGAAAAAAACAAAAGGAAACACAACCATAATATAATAGTCCGCTGTGAATAATACTCAAATAGGCACAATGTAAATCCTGAGTATTGATTTAACTAAAATTTAAATATTCTATATAGAGGGTAAGAATCAGAGGACACGGCAATGTAAGAGAACTAAATCCTCATTACCATAAAGAGAAAGTCAATAGATAATATAATTAATGCATTAAACCGCACTGTACATATTATTTAGACCTATAGAGATATGTAAATGTCAGAAGAAACATACCAAGTTGAAAGCCATCGCTTCTAAGGAGGGAGGCTGAGAGGTAAGGGAAGGGTAAGGCAGAGAAATACTGGCTGTTGTTAGAACCCTTATAAGCCTTTTGACTTATAACTATGAGCAATTATTACAATCAGTGATTTTTCTTATTGGTAAAATACCCAAAATGAAGTTTACCATCTCAATCACTGAAGTGTGCAGTTCAGTATAGTTGCAAGTATATTCGTGTCACGGTGTACAATCAGGTTTCAAAATCCTCAAACCCTGACCTTCTACGGTTGGCAGTAGAGGGAGGCTTTCCAGGGAGACGGACAGCAGGCTCCTTCTTCCCCTACCCTTGTCCCCTAAGCTGCTTCTTGTCCCACTCATTATTGCAGACACCAACAGGGTGGTCTCAGAAAACAGCCACCATCCCTTTCAAATAATGCTCTGCTGCGGACACAGTTCCTTTGCCTTAATCCCCAAAGCACAACCAATGAGACTAGAATGATTCGGTAAGACTTTTCCAACAGCCTAGAAATACAAAGGGGAAAGGAGCAAGAGGGACACTCATCTACCCAATCTGCCCTTCGTCGGTCCACTTAGACCCTCTCCGGGGCTCTCGCTTTACCCTTCCTAGCCCCTGCCCATCTGTACGGAGACAGTCTGGCTTCCTCCAAGTCTGTATTCGCCAGAGTAAGGCCCAAAGTTTCTCCTCTGCCACCTCGACGTGCTCTTGACCATTCATGTTGCCTAGTTAATAGCTTTCCTCTTGTCCCGCTGACCGCCACTGTGCAGCGTTACCCTTTAGGGAAGCCCACACCTCCTGCTCCAAGCCAGAATTCAACATAAAATCCCCACTAATCTACGAGGGGACACTCACATATGGAAATGAGAAGGGGGGACAAAAAAGGGGAGGCTCTTACTGTGGACAAAGTAGTAAACTTTCCGAAGCCTCAGTTTTCTCATCTGTAAAATGGGGGTGAAAGTATCTGTTTCAATCTCCGGGTGGTTCTCAAGATTCCATCAGATGACGGATAAAAAAAAAAGGCAGCGCTGTGAACTCCAAAGTCCCTCGCAAATGTGAATTATTACTGTTAACAATACTTTTTGAAAATTAGCAGACTACAAAGAGATCTTTGAGTGGCGGGAGACCAGAGCACTGAAGTTAAAAGCCTCCACCACTGGGGAGCCCTGTCCCAAAGTTAACCATGGGGTATTCTTGTCTGGTTGGTCTGTTATCCAACCTGCAACAGTGCCAGCTGCCCTGCCTGGAGCTACAGACGCCCCGGGCACAGTCCTTGATGCCTGAGGCAAATGGCTCCAAACACCTGTGCCACTTCCCCTTCATAAAATAAAATTGCTCACTAATGCTCTCCGGCTCCTTCCATACGAATGGCAACAGCCGTTGTTCTTATTGGATTGTAGATGAATCACTTGGAAAATATTTTTGGGCACATTATAGAGGCAATAACATAAAAGTACCTGGAAAATGGTTCTGTTTTGTTTTCCACTTTGCAAACCCAAACTGGAGCCTGGGGTTGTATTACATATTTTTGTCTTTTTTTTTTTTTTTTTAGCAGAGCTGTTTTGCTCATTTCCGCTCCGTGCTGGGAAAAGGGACATGTTAATCACTCCTGAATGGGAAGCAAAACCCTTCAGAGGGTCTAGCTCAGTCTTCGGCAGGAAAAATTTGAGCGAGGGGAGAGGTCAGCCTTACAGGCCAGCCTTCAGATCTAGGAAGAGGGACAAGTAAGCATGTCTCCACATCTGCACGTCTGTCTCCACTAAGAACAGGAGAGAAGAAAATGGCAGGAAGAAGCTGTTAAGCTTAGTCCACAGATGTAGCTTTCGATCATCTTAAATAGACCCTATTTTTAAAAAGCATGGATTTATCCAACATCTGAGGCCTTATTCAGTAGGAAGGAATGTGGGATCTGATCTCCTTTCTCCACAGTCAACTCCAGGCTGGATGACCCCCAACAGGTTGCTGAACATCTCTGGACCAGTCACTTCCCCAAAGAGCAGAGGGTAGAGTAAATAATATCTTACCTCCATCGGAAGATCCTGAAATCCCCTAGGGTTCAAGAACTACAATTCCTCACTGAAGGGTCTCTACCAACGAATACTTTTTTTCCCCCCTTTTCATTTTTCAGCTAAAATCTGAGACCTAGAGTCTGAAGGCCCAAAGTGCAAGACCAAGCTGCCATGTTACTAAACCCTGGATATAGGACTTAACCTCTCTGGGCCTCACCCACGTGTCCATCAAGATGACAGTCACTGGCACCACAGCTAATGCACACTAAACATGGCATCATCCCCCTTCCAGCTTAAGTACCAGAGTCACCCTCCAAGCCCAGAACAGCCGCCTAGCTCAGCTCTTTCCCCTTGATTTCCTGTCTTACTTTACTCCCTTTAGGAAAAGATGGCTTTGTCCATTCCCTACCAACTAATGTGCTATTAGTTAAGTTTTCTCTTGTGGCCAGATATTACCTCTGAATTATAAGCGGAAACCCGGAGATGTAAGAAAGAGCCAGGGGGGGCAGGAGTAATTAATGAGACAAAGCCGTGAGCCAGACCCCCTATTTCTGCTCGCGTCTCATTAACCAGTGAAGGCTGCCCTGGGTTGGAGGCCCTCTTCCCTTACCTGTCCCTCCCCACTCGGCTGTTCTCTGTTGTACCTCCTACAATATTGGATCTGTTAAATGCTTTATATTCCGTTTGCCAACGCAGGGATGATTCAGAACAAGATTGGGTTATTACAAATTCAGGAGGCAGTACACACACGGCTGTCATGTTTCAGTTACCCTTTCTCTCAGTTTAATAAAATTTGCCACACTAATACAAAGCCATCTTTTATCGTTTTCCCTGCAGTTGTAACAACTTGTCCAGCTCCCTCCTGCTAATTAAAGGAGGGGATACAGCAGCTCATTGGAAAGCGAGTTTCCGGGGAGGCTGTCAATATCTTCGCAGCCACTTAGCTCTGGTTCTTATGGTCCTTTAACCACCCGCTCCTCCATGATACGAGCCCTAATGAGGTCAGCAGCTGGTGGCGACAAAGCCGGCAGAGCCGCGCGCGCGGTGGCGGTGGTGGCCGGGCACCTCCGCCCGCTGGCAGGAGAGCAGCACAGCGCTCCCCACGGGCCGGATGACGCGGGCTCCGCAGTCGGTCCTCCCACGCCTGCCCCAGCATCACTGCCTCGGCCCCAAGCGTGTGTCACCTCCCTGGTGAAGGGTCCCCAGCAGGATAAGCAGGACTGGGGCGGAGGGAAGGGGGGAGGGGGTGTCAGACAGGCCCCCCTCGCCCCGCCCCCGCGTGGAGCAGATCACCGGAAAGGGGGAGGAGGTGGGAGAGAAGGAAATGGGGGGGGGGGGGTCGGGTGTGGGGAGAGAGGCGCTGTAAACAAAGAGCTGCCCTTGTGCGAAGTCCTGAGATGGGTCCAAAGCAGCCGACTTCCGGAAGGCCCACGCTTTGTTCGTCATCCCACTCGGGAGGCTTCGGGGAGCGAGGCGGGGAGAAGGGCGCCCGTCTCCACTGAGAACATCTACTTCCGCGCCCGGCCCCATCTGTCCGGCTGATTACCTGCTACCGCAGCCGGGCCGCTGCCCTTTCAGAATAAGGAGGCGCGGGCGCATCGTCATTCCGGGCGCCGGCTGCCTCCCCACGCGGGGTGGGCAAGCGCCCACGGGCTGCGTCTGCAGGGAGCCCAGGGCCTGGGGAACCCCCCCCCCCAAGGGCAGGAAGCCTCTCAGTCTCTTGCGTCCGATGGGTGGGCGAGTTGGGGGGGGGTGGGGATCCTGCCCCAGGAAACACCTGTCTCCTCTCTGGGTCCTAAGACCCTTCCCAACCGTGAGTCGCCTGGACCCCACTCCTGGCGTAGCGTAACGTCGGAGAATCGGAGCAGACAGGGCCAAGGGCAACGCAGGGGCAGGGGCGCTCACAGCCGGCTGCCCCTGCTCACCCCTCGACTCAGCCCGGCCCCCTGATTAGCATGCGGCGGCCGTCGCCCCCTTCCGTCGCCCCGCGCGCTGCAGCGCGGATTCCCGGGCCCTCTCGCCGCGCGCGCACACTAATAAGTTTACAAATGGAAGCCGGTGGCGCCGGTTGCAATAAAAGGCAGAAGCTCCGCTCGGGCGCTTCAATGAGAGCATTTTCTCCCCTAACAAGGGGCTGGATTCAGCTGCCTGCCGCCGTCTGAGCTGGACGAGTTGCCAGAGTAACGAAAGCCTAGCGCACACGTGGTGAGAGGGAGCCGGGCGGGGGCTCAAGCTCGGCCGGTCACCGCGCCGCCGTCCACGCCCAGGCCCCAGGGCTCTTCCTTCGGGCCACCAATCCATTCCTCCCGGACGTCACCAACCCCACTCCCCAGCTTCCCCACTGCACACGTTCTCACCACGACGGCGACGAGGACCCCCTCCCCCCGCCCCGCACTCCCACCCCGCGCCAACCCCAACTTCCAAAGGCTTCCACAGGCTTCCTGGAAGTCTGTATTGAATTCATGAGACACAGCTGGCACACTTACTCCGGGAGGGGCAGATAATGTGCCAGGCCCTCGGGCATCAGTCAGGAGTCAAACGAGACTGGTGGCTGGTGCTCAAGGTAGGCCCGGGAGGCACAACCGATCCCAGAACAGGCAGATGGGGATTCATAAACTCTCTGAACAAGAGGTGGGCTTCTATGAAGCTCCAGGAAGGGTGGCGGGGAATTCAGAGCCAATAACCAGGAGTGCCACATGGAATTTCCTTGGATGGAGGACCAAAGGACAGAGTTCCATGAGTGCTTAGGTCAGCTAAGCCGAGAGAAGAAGCCTGCTGGATGGTGAACAAAGGGCACCCATCCCACCCTTAACCACAAGATGGCTGCTGCCACTCCCTGCCAGCCGCTGGCCTAGCTTGGCCTCAGACTGAACTTAGTTTTTGGTCCTCAGTTCGTAGAAGTTCACATTTTACTCCAGAAAGTTCAGGTTGTCACCCACCCACCCTGCTTTCTTCCCCGGAACCCGGACATATAGGGGTTGTCTTATCTCTTTTTTTACAAGCTTTTCCTTGGGCACTAGTTCATCCAGGCCCTAGAAAGTGTCCCCTAGAGCCCAGAGAGGCTGGGGGATAGGGGAACTTGGAACTTGGCTCTCCTGCACTGAAGGCTTCCCGACAGCTGCCTTCCCCATGGCCATATGCTAGTAACCTAGGAGAAGCTAGGTCCAAACGCAGTACTCACTGGCCAAGCAACCCCTAGGCCATACAGGAAAAGAGGCCAATAATAGACTCCGTCCATATGTCCAATACAGAAAGAGCCTACTTCGTTTGTAAGGGACAAAGAAGGGGTTTGCCTCAGGGAGGGGAGGGTGGGGTAGGCGCTGAGCCAGCTGGGCCCCTGCCTGCATGACTGACATCTCAATAATCACATGCTTCCCACAGCCCAGTGGTCAGAATGCATCTAGTTCAACCACATAAGGCCAGAACAGGGCTCGTGTCCATGGTGAGGATCCCCACTGCCACCAAGCAGGTGGGCCACACGTCTTTGGGGACAGCCTGCCCACCCTGGTCCCTCAGACCCAGTTTCTCCCTTTTCTCCACATGACAGCCCAGTATCTAACCAGCACTAAGTCCTGTGGATTCTGCCTTCTAGAGATCTCCCAAGTTTGTCGACTTGCAGACCTTAGTTTAAGCTTACATTTCTCGTGAATATCTGTCGCAGCCTCATGATTTTTCCACCTCCTGTCGTGTAGCCACCCTACCATCCCCAGAGGATCTCAACCTGTTCCCTTATGGATAAATCCTTGCCAGTGGCTTTCTGGTGCCCTTAGCCTGACACAAGGCCCTTCACGTCTGATCCCTGTCACCTCTCTGGCTTCTCTCTCCCTTGCACCTTGGCTCCAGCCTGCCAGCCGTTACCCAGACACAAATTCTCACTCAATTCTGGGTGTTTGTTGAAGCTCTTCCCTCAGCCTTACTATGCACTGAAAGGGCGGGCCTACACCGGCCGACTCCATCTTGTTCTGTGTCCTTCACCTTGACCACGCCTCCTCCCCTTGAGTTACCTCCCGCTCACCTCCCCCGTTCAAACTTTCTGATCAAAACACACCCGGCGACCTGCGTAAGAGGACTCAGACCCTTCCCCAGCCAATCAACTGAAGCCACAGCCATTACCTCACCAACTGCCCCTAGACCCCAATAAAACCTTTGTGCTTTTGAAACTCGCTCTCTCTCCCCGGTATCTCACCACTGCATCAGTGCAGGTAGGGGATTGAGCTCGAGCTAGCTCGAATAAAGGCTCTTTTGCTTTTGCATTGGACTCGGCTCCCTGGTGGTGTTTGGGGATCACGAATTCTGAGCATAACAGCACCACCTCTGTTTCTTCCCTTGGCTGCCTCCTGTACATCCTTCTAGACTCAGCTTAGGCGTCACCTCCTCCAGGAAGCCCTCCCTACTCCCTGAGTTTGCCCCTCAGATATACTCACCTGCTCTCCTTCTTGACTGAGCTTCTCAGGAACAGAGCCCGGCTCCCTCCTGACTTTTCAACAAGGCCTTACTGGCAAATGATCAAAAGTGATCAGAAGTCAGATATGGGTTTGATTCTCAGCTCTTCCATCTGGGAAGGTCACTTCATTTCTCTGAATCACAACCGCTTCCTCATTAAAAGGGATAACGGGGGCGCCTGGGCGGTTCAGTTGGTTAAGCTTCCGACTTGGGCTCAGGTCATGATCTCACAGTTCGTGGGTTCAAGCCCCGCATCGGGCTTTCTGCTATCAGCACAGAGCCCGCTTTGGATCCTCTGTTCCTCACCACCACCCCCGCCTCTCCCACGCACGCATGCTCGCTCTCTCTCTCTCTCTCTCTCTCAAAAATAAATATTAAAAAAGCAACTAAAACAGATGATAACAATATTATCGTAAGACTTGGGGCTAAACGAATTAATGTGTTTAAAGGATGTCGCACAATGCCCGGCCCAAGGGAAGCGGTCTGTTCTCGCCGCTACGTGTATTTCCTCGGTATCCAGCACATAGGGCGTGTTTCAACCACTTATCCACGCTTGCTGAGTAAGTGACTGCATGAAGGGAAGAACAGCACGTGGCTTAGGGTATCTTCACCAGCCCTGGCCCTTCTCCCCCAGATGGGCTTTGGTTTGTTGGTAGCCTGTTTCATGTGGGTCCACAAAACCTGGGGGCTGGTTCACACTCCTAACATCAGATGTATGCAGTGTAGACAAGAGTCAAACCCCGATCCCTGGATGGGTAAGCAGCAGGAAAGAGAAACACAGATAAGTCGGAGGGTCTCTGGGCCACCCTGGGGCTTGGGGAGGAGAGAAGCAACTGCGGGAATGGTCGTGCTCTTCTGGAAGACAGACGGTGTCCTATGTAAAGAGGCCTCCCCCGCGTCTCCTTGTCTTTGCTGCATCCTGACCCCTGGGGAGTATGTGTGCTGCTCCTCTGTGTGGTCTGGGAGGCCCTTCCTCTCCACAAGACTCTCTCACAGCTTTTGCCTTTGCGGGGGCAGAGGACGCCCAGAGTGGCATGCCCTTTCAGTGTGGCTCTCCAGCAGCAGAAGGAACTAACAGAACGGAACGGCTCTGGTCAGCAGCACCCCCGCTTCCTCCGAGGCAGGAGGGCAGGGGGCCTCGCTGGTGGGTGGGCAGGGCTGGTGGGTGGGCAGTAGGGCCAAAGCAGGAGGGAAAGAAGAGAAGGCGGCTTCAAGCCCAGCAGGAGCTGCCCCCAGATGCAGATCTAGAACACAAAGCGGGAAGTCGCCATCAAAACGGGCTGAACTTCAAAGTCTGCCGCAAGCTACCCTCTCCTGCCTGCCTCAACCCCCCGGGGAACGCTCCCGTTCCTGTTCCAAAGCTGCTGCCGCTGAGAGCCACCCTCGTAAGGAGACCACACACAGGGGGCTGGCCAACTCGCTCCCCTCCCGGGCTGTTTTGCAATTTTAATTTCTCACCTTCCTAAACAGCCAAGATTGATAGCATACTTGACAGAAATATTTAATTTTCCAAATGCCTATTATTCAAAGGCTGTGGAAATCTCCAGCCCTCATATTTCTGCATTAATATCCATCTAGCGCCGAGGCCAAAGAAAGATCTTCCCAGAGGCATGGGAGGGGGGAAGAGGAGGAGGGGGAAATCCTGGGCAGAGAGGAATGACCCCTAGAAAACCACCCACGAAGCTCACACCACTCTCCCAAACCAGATCAAACGTTTAGGCTTTTTATCGTTGTTATTAACATCCCCGAGTGGTTACTACATGCCAGGTACGTGCTAAGCGATTTTAACAGCTATCTTGTCATTTAATTCACAACTCTATGAGGCAGCCACTGTCACAATCCCATTTCTGAGACGAGGAAACTGAGGCACAGAGTAATCTAAAATCACCCAACCAGTAAAGGGAAGGGCTGAAATTAAAGCCCCAATTTTTACCGAGCCTTACCCACCATCATACTGTCTCTTTTGTAGACATGATAGAAATACTCTTTTTCTAGTAAGTAGTACTTCTATGCCATATTCAATTTCACCTCCTATCTCATTAAGTAGAGTCACTGATAAATTCAGTGTGCACATATGTCTGAGGTCCCTGTCACACACGGAACACTGCTGAGGGGAGAGCATAACACATGGAAGGTGAGGTCTCTTGTCTACCATGATCTAAAAATCCATCTGGAAAACTGGTCATATACGATCCCTGCACAATCTATACAGATATCGAATCATTATGTCGTGCACCTGACACTAATATCATGCTACATGTCAATTATGTCTCAATAAATGAACTTAAACACCGGGCATGTATGCAAACAAACAAACAAACAAAACAAAACAAAAACAAAAACAAAAAAAACCCAAACCGGGCATGTGTGCAAACAATGCAGCAACAAAACAAGGCAGTCTGATACCACCACCTACCCAGGGGACTCAACTCTGAGATCAAAGAAGAAACAAGACTTCAAAATAAATAACAGACCCTCCCAGACTCCACTCTATGCCTAATGCAGATAGAGTTTATTCACACTAAATGCAAAAACGGACATGAAGATCAGGGAGGCAGGCAGGCTGGCAAGGGCGACAAGAAGCAACTGGTAAAGAGGAGAGGGAAGAAGATCATGAAACAGACAAAGGACCCAAGAAGTTAGCGGTTTGGGGCCACGTGATGTGGGCCACAGAATATCCGGGGGATAGCTCATGTTTATCATAATGACCCTGAGTAATGAGAAAAATGATCAAACTGTGTTCTGTGTACAGGGAGCGCCCAGGTGGCTCAGTCGGTTAAGCGAATGAATGCCTCTTGATTTCCGCTTAGGTCATGATCTCACGGTGCGTGAGTTCGAGCCCCACGTCGGGCTCTGTGCTGACAGTGCAGAACCTGCTAGGGATTCTCGCTCTCCTTCTCTCTCTGTCCCTCTCCCCTGCCTCTCTCTCTCAAAATAAATAAATAAACTTAAAAAAAAAAAGATGCCTGTTAGTGAAACTTTTTTTTTTTAACGTTTATTCATTTTTGAGAGTCAGAGAGAGACAGAGCACGAGCAGGGGAGGGGCAGAAAGAGAGGGAGACACAGGATCCGAAGTGGGCTCCAGGCTCCAAGCTGTCAGCACAGAGCCCGATGCGGGGCTCGAACCCACGGACCGTGAGATCACAACCTGAGCCGAAGTCGGACGCTCAACCGACTGAGCCACCCAGGCGCCCTTTAGTGATACTTTTCTCATGGCCATTTGGATGGCAATGTTTAAAGTGGCCAAAAAATATATATATATTTTTACATTTTGGCACTTAAAGAAGGAAGTTATACCCTGTAACTCATTCTGTAGTGAAGCAGCACAGCCTGACTAGGTCTGGGAGCTCCCGGTGGAAAGATTCTGTCTGGCCCTCTCTGCTCAGGACGCAGCACTGGTAAGCACCCAACGAAACATGACCGGCCTTCACAGGGGTGCTGGTGCCCACATGCCTCATGCATGCACAGCTGAGAAGATAGAGGAAGCTGGGGAGCCCGGGCCCCCTCCAAAACCAGGCCTGGGGAGCCCAGGACCTCACTTTCCCAGCTCCCAGGAGGCCGAGCTTAGAGCAGAATCGCCACTCCCTGGCCCAAGGGGGTCTTTGCTACCCCCCACGGAGTCACCACCACCATTCCTTCTCTGGAAGGAATCCTAACGTAGGTTGTCAGCACATAAGAGAGGAGGTGCCTCTACCTCCCTTTGCCTGCTCCTAAACGGTTCTAGCCTGGAAAGGTGACAAAAACAAAGCCAAACAACAAAGCAAAAAGGTGAGCGTCCCTCAGCATCACTATGGTGAGGCCCAATCAAGGACCTCAGAGGTCTCTGTAAAACCACCCACTCACAGGTGATGAGCCAGAGCAGGAAGAAAAGTAAGACACAAGACAGGGACCCACCGATGGAACCCATACCATGTCCCAAAGGTGAAAACGTCTGCCTGCTCTCTTTCTATGTGAACCTAAAACGTCCCCTGAAACCATCTCGCTCCCCTCTGTCAACTGAATTCGTTGAACCGTCACGGGCACATCATCGATCACTCGTTCATTGTTCATCGACTCACTTGTTCATACCTCTACGTCAGCATGAATGAATGAACCAAAAACATCCACGAGGCTTTTTACTTACTTCATAAGGGGGAAAGGAGCTAATAGTTCCCGAGCACTTACTCTAATACAGACACTTCACGTAGGCTCGTCTCATTTTTTTTTTTTAATTTTTTTTTAACGTTTATTTTTTTATTTTTGAGACAGAGAGAGACAGAGCATGAACGGGGGAGGGGCAGAGAGAGAGGGAGACACAGAGTCGGAAGCAGGCTCCAGGCTCTGAGCCATCAGCCCAGAGCCCGACGCGGGGCTCGAACTCATGGACCGCGAGATCGTGACCTGAGCTGAAGTTGGATGCTTAACCAACTGAGCCACCCAGGTGCCCCATCGTCTCATTTAATCTCGTAATAGCCCTCTAAGGTAGATATTATTTCCATTTTATGCGTTAAGAAAACTGAGGCTCAGAAAGGTTGAGCAACTTGCTCAGAGCTGCAGAGCTAGAAAGCATCAAAGCAGGGGTTCTGTTCCCAGACCATCTAACCCTGAATCCCGAGTACCGCCAGCAATGCCTTCTCGGCAAAAGAGCAGAGAAAGGCCTCTGGGGTCACGGGTCTGGAGACAAGGAAGACCCCTCTCACTTCACATAAGAATGTTCTTCCTTTCGGGCCTAAGCTCGTCTGGCATTTCGGGGGCTGACTTTCATGATAAATGGGCCCAGGGCACACACGAGATGTAATATGTCTTGATTTAGTGAAGCGCTTGATAGGTCGTCTGATGAAATTTTACTTGCAAAATTAATTCGGATTGTCTTGGCTGGGTGCTCCCGTCACCCAGACGGCAGAGAGGCTGAGACACTGAACAAGTGGTCAAGAGAAGAGGCTGGGACGGCAGGAGTGCAGCATCAGAGGCAGGTGACTCCAGCAGCAGGAGGTAGAGCGTTCTTTCCCCTAACGCGAGGACAGGTGCCTGCAAGAGGTGTGCAGGGAATGGAAGATGAGCTGGACATGG
The DNA here is from genome assembly GCF_018350175.1 of Felis catus. Taxonomy (NCBI): domain Eukaryota; kingdom Metazoa; phylum Chordata; class Mammalia; order Carnivora; family Felidae; genus Felis; species Felis catus. Next base: position 17,896,618 of record NC_058377.1, on the reverse strand, counting down.
GAGGCCCTGGCCGGGGAAGAGGGTTCGTCCTCGGTGCTCGCCAGCGGCAGGGGGCAAGGGAAGAGAAAAATGACCCCCAGGGGCTCCTGCAGTCCTTAATTCTATGTGGTCGTCACACAGGGCCCAGAAACGCACTGATGGAGGCAGAGGAGAAAACAGTCAGCCTCGGAGGCTGGCACGGGGCAGCTCCAAGAGGCAGCTGCCTGCCCGAGAGTCGGGGTGATCTAAGCCTATCAGGCCAACTTTGCAGCGGGAACGGGAGGCGGGTGCCTTCCAGGGGCAGGAGGCTGCCCGGAGGGGTCAGCCAAGTGGGGGATGTCAGCCCACCCCAGGAAGGGGAGGCTGGAGGCCCAGGAGGGAAGGGTGGCCAGATGGAGCAGGGGGGAGTGACTAAGGAGGAGGAATCAGAGGCTCTACTAGACTGACACAGGGGCGGGAACGTGACTGCCACTCACAATTAAGGACAGAGTGGAGAAGAGATGAATTACTGCAATTATGAACCTATGGAGCACAGCAGGAAAAAAAAAAAAAAGAAAAAGGAAAGAAAGAAAGAAGGAAGTGTTCTCCTGTCCTCTCGTGTGCATACATAGTAGGTAAGAGGAAAGAGGTGCCATTTTTGTTGTCCTAAAGCAAAGGCTAGGTGTTAAGCCCGCTCCAAAGACAGATGTCACCCAGGATGTTGAGGAAGTAAGCAAGAACCTAGGGACGAAAGGAAACTAGGCAGATCCAAAAGAAAGCAGGTGCCAGAGAAACCCTCATCCCTGTCTCTCCGTGGCGTTGGCAGGAGGTAAGCGGAATTGATCGGATAGGGGGTGGAGGGGTAGGTGCTGCCTCCTGGACGCACCCTGTGTCATCCTGACAAAATGACTTGAGCTGACTTGCATTTTAAACGGCTCACTCTGGCTGTGATATTAAGAATAGGTGTGGGGGGGAGGAGCAGGTAGGATGCATGGGGAGGGGGAGAATGGAAGCAGGGAGGTGGAGAGGGAAAGCAAATGGGACTAGGGTGGTGGTAGCCAGCAGAAGGGGTTAGATTTGGGGCATATTTTGAGGATGGAGAAAACAGGAATTGCATATGGGTATGAGGGTATATGGGTATATGGGTATATGGGTATGAGGGTATATGGGTATGAGGAATCATGAATGAATGAATGCATGCCCCAGTCTGACTGCATTATTATGTGGAACCCAGGGGCAGTAACCTTTTCCTTACCCAGGCTTACCCCCACCCCTGGCAATCTTCTCTTCAGTTTAAACCTTGACCTGTAGCCCACCCCTTCCAACTATCTGATCCCTGGCTTTCATCCAAGTTCAACAGCCCTTTGTATGCCGGCATGGAAACCTAATCACCACCTGAAAGTGTATTTCTCTAAGAACCGGTTTCAAGTCGCCAACAGCCAATTTGTAAATAAACCACTAGAAATATGACCTCTACATAAGTAGGAAGGGCCCGTATAAACGCCGTCATTGCCTAACTCGTCAAATCCAAGGCAAAGCAATTTCTGTTGCCCCTGAGACTAATGGCCTGAGCCCGGCCATGATTCTCAGTGGGCAGGGGCATCTGTAACGGTGACGGTGGGAACAAGCCCCAAGGCCTCTCATGATGACAGAGTGGCTGGGGACAGACATAAAAGGAACTTGCATACGTTGTGCCACTCACAGCTCTCCTGGGAGGCGACAGAACTGCAGGTGGAGGGCAAAGCCTCTGCCCCTCCTCCCACCTCCCTATGGAGACACTGGACGCTTCTCAATTCTATCTGCCAAAGAAACTGCCTAGAAGTGGGTAGGTCAGGAAAGGCAGGTGGGCCGGGAGAGGGAAGGATGCCCGCTGTGTGCATCTGGCAGCAGCCTCAGCCCCACTGTGAATTCTACTGAGGGAAGATGAGCAAGTCTGGGAGTGCTGGCTAGGCTAGCCGAGCACATAGCAGACCCGGTAGAAAGCTTTCTTAGCAACCTCGGTGCAAATCCGACTCAGAGAAACAAAAGCCAGACCTCCGAGTGCTGTGTCAGCTGCGGAGACGCTTCTCCACTCCTCCTCTGGCCCCGCTGCCTCACCGTGGCTTCTGGTTCACCACTCAGTAATGAGAGCTCCCACACCTAATGAATAAACAGGAAGCCGCTAGCTGGGCTCTGCATTGGGAATCCCAGCCTGCGAAGAGCACAGAAACACCGTGCTTTCTGGGGCTTCACGTCTCCATTTGTGGGAGCGGAGCATGAAGTCATGATAAGGATGGGTCAACGGCACAGCGACACCTGCACTTTGACCCAAGCGTGCAGAGCCTGGAGGGCGCGTGGGCAGCAGCTTGTGGTCTGGTCTCCCAGGCAGCTGGAGCAGCCGCCCCGCCAGTGGGCTCCCGTGGGCCACCCTTCCAGGATGCTGGCATTACAATGTGGCTGCAGTCTCCTCCCCCCACCTCCTCCAGGGATGGCCTCCCCACACCCCCAAGCTGAGCACATTCCTCATCTGGCAGGAGGCGAAAAGATGCCCAGGAGCTCTCCAACCGAGCCCCTCACAGGAGACCGGAAGGGATCAGGGCCCCGGACCTCCCCCCTTGACTTTATGCCACACACCAGCTTGGGGAGAGGGAAGAGAGGCTTGGAGAAAAAGAAAACCCAGGGGGAGGCAGGAGCCCGTGCGGGGCGGGGGTTGGGGGGGGGTGGCTATAAGACTGAGAGACACTGTGGTCCCACACGGAGATCTGGCCACCGCCCTGACACCAAAACAGAGGGCGGAACAAGCTAGGCCACATGCAAAGGCTTTCACGGCAAAGAATAATGAATTGCCCCCGCCGACTATTCAGAGCAGAAACTTGTCCCTGCCAGTGATAGCCTGGGTTCAAAACACTCGTGCAATCCACGGATATTTTTGCTAATCCCGTCTGGGCCTGACCTTAGTTTTTTAACGTCAGATATTCATCCACCTTTCTTTCATTCAGGGAGCTTTGTGGCTGCCGATAGCATGGGGCAGGTACGGGGGGGGGGGGGGGGGCGGGGGGTGCTGTGGAGGTAGGGGGGCGGGGGGGGGGAGCGAAATCTACAACATCCGCCTTAACGTAAGTGTCCCTGCATGGAACCCATCACAGCAGCACCTCCCTCCAAAGTGGTTTCTTGGGTTTACAGCCTAACCTTGACCCTGGGGCCTGGACCCTCCCCCGGCCCCTCCCCCACTCTGCCAGTGTTAAGAGCCCACAATCTGTTGGGAGCCCACAGTCAGCTTCTGTACAGGGTGAGAAATCTCGGGGCACAGGTGACAGACGGGCAGGCAACGTGCACTTACTCGGCCTGTTCAGAGTCAACAGTACCAGTCCTCACTCCTGGCCTGTTCTCTGACCCCTTTTAACTTCTCCCCGCCTCTCCAGGCCCAGAGGACTCTCTCACTCACAGCTCCAGGCCCTGAGGAAGACAAGTGCTGTTTTCTGGTTCCAAATATAACCCCCGAGTTCAGATCATAACTTCTTTTTCCTACAGCTTCTTGGAAAATTAACTGATTTCTCATTTCTCTAGACCTGGGTCTGGTTCCCTCCGTATCTAACACTGTTGATCCTCTGACCCCACTCCCTGTTGCTGCCTCCTCCCTTTCCTTCACCGCTCCAGCTGGCCCCTCCACCTCTCTCCTCTCACCTTCTCCTCTCTCCCGGGTGGCCTCCACGTAAACAATTCTAGCCTCGGGGACTGCCTGGAAGCAAGCCACACAGTTGGCCACAGCATCTCCACATCCCTTGTGGTTTCCATGGCACCGCCTCGCCTGGTTTTCCTCCCTCAGTCTCCCCGAAAGGCTCCCCCACTCACCCCATAAGTGTTGACTCTCAGGTTTGGTCAGTGACCTTCCTCCTCCTCACCCCACACTCTCCCGTGGCGATCTGTCTAAACCCTCACTGCTGCCTGTTAGCTGATGACCCCAAACCTTTACTTCCAGTGTCTCTTCTATCTAGAGAGTTGGGGGATATGCGTCATTATACCACGCTATAATGATGCATATCCCCCTTGCAAATTACCCCTAATCCTTTGCGCCTTCCTCCCCACCTTTTCTCACCTAGCTAAATCCCAAGTCCCCCTGCCCTCAACCACACATCTTCTCCATGCCCGCACCTCAGCACCCAAACATTTCTGGACAAACCCACACGACCAGCTGGCTACTAGCACCTTAGTGTATAACCAGAAGCTTCCAATAGGCGCTCATCATTGTCCTGTCTGCAATTCCCCCCACAGATCCCTGGGAGAGCGACCCCAACTCCCTCAGACTGGCATTTTACGCCTTTGCCCATCACTTGTAGCTCATGGCCTTGACCCCCAGTCCACTGAGAACACAAGTCAACGGGAGCCCCCTAAACTTCCCACCACCTGGTCTACAGACTTGCCTCTGTCTTTTGTCACATTCTCTGTCATCCGTCCAACTATACGCCAAACCATTTATTTTCCAACCCCTCCCTCTTTCAAGGTCTTCATTCTGGAAGTCACCCCCTCTCCCCTATTATCAGTTTGGTCACTGTACCCCCTTGTCATTTCCATCACTATACACACGCGCTCTGGTGTCTCCAGACTTTAAAAATAAAATGCGCTCAGAGCACCTGGGTGGCTCAGTCAGTTATTAGGCATCCGACTCTTGGTTTCAGCTCAGGTCACGATTTCATAGTTTGGAAGTTCAAGCCCTGCATTGGGCTCTGCACTGACAATGCAGAGCCTGCTTGGGATTCTCTCTCTCTCTCTCTCTCTCTCTCTCTCTCTCTCTCTCTCTCTCTCAATAAGTAAATAAACTTAAAAAAAATAGAAATAAAAAAATAAAAATAAACACGCTCACTGGCACCTTCCATTCCAACCCCTAGCCACTACTCCTGTCCTTGCGTCTGCTCACAGCATCCCTCAAAGACCTTCCCACGCTCTTTCCCCCAGTCCCCTCTTCCTGTCTGCTCTTCCGTAGCTCCTGTCTGGCTTCTGATCAAGGTCCCCAAGGACCCCCCTATTGCCAAACCCTGCAGACACTTCTGCACTTGTCTCCTTCCCGTGTGACCCCTCAGCACCATGGACGCCATTGACTGCTCCCTCCCCTCCCCATTCTCCAGGCCCTCCCCACCGTGAGATGCTGGGTACCACACTGCCCTGGCCTCCTCACTCCCTATCTCCATGCTGCTCTCTCCACTTCTGCCTGGCTCTCAGCCCCCAGGGCTCCGTCCCCACCCCTCTTTTTCTCAGCATCTCTATTTTCTCCGCACATTACTGTCTTTCCTCCTAATAATCGGCGACTCCCCAACCTGGACCTCTAGCCTGAGTAAGAGACCCACATCCGACTGCTGACCTGTTATCTCTGTACTCGGTCATATAATCAGCATCTCAGATGGAGAAACCCCAGCCCCTCCCTCCTCAAACCTGTCAGATGTCACTTTGCAGCCTGGTCCTCCTCCTAGACGCCCCACATCCCTCCAGATCACTGGTGGGTGGCAGTCCCGCTGATTTTATGCCAGCGTGCACCGTGACCGTGGCATCTGCCCGCTCGGCCACCACCAGCCCCCCGTGTTTAAGCCACTTCTCCCACCTCCTGAGTGGTCTCCAGCTCCCACTCTCACCCCGCCACGGTCCCTTCTCCCCATGGCTGCCAGAGCGGTATTTTTCAAATATAAATCAGATCCTGTCACCCCTCAGCTCAAAATCCTTTAACGGCTTTTCATTGCACTTGGAATCAAATCCACGCAAGTGACAAAAAACCCAACTCAAACTGGCTTAAATGATAAAAGCTAATTTATTGATAGCAGAGTGGCTGGAGGTGTTGCAGAGCTTACGTCTTCCTACCTCGATATCCACGGGTGCCTTTTCCAGAAGGCACCCCGGGCAGCTGGGGGTCAGGGGCTGGGTGGGGGGGGGTGCTCAGGCCCAAGGGGCTCTGTCCACTCAGAGACTGACCCCCCCCCCCCGGTCCACTGGCTGCTATGAGCTGAGCGGCATTTCCGGGACACGTCACCTTTCCAGGCTCAGGGCCGGGATGCTGGCTGTACCTCCCCTCGCTCTCTCCTTCTCTAAATCCTTTTAAAGGAAAGAGCCCTTTCAACACCTGCTACTACCGCTCACATCTGGCCGGACGTTATCACTCGTTCTTTGCTACACTTTGCATCTGTCCACAACTGCCACTAACTGGGCCTCCAGGGGGCATGTCTCTTACGAGAGGACCAGCCAGGAAAGAGAGCATCCTTCAGAGCCCACGATCCCTCAGCTGCCTGCCACGGTGAAGCAGGGAAGAGGGAAGACCCGGCCCCGCACAAGACCACAGCCCACGTATGGCGCCTGGGCCTGCGTGTCTGACGGGGCATCGTATGGGCGCAGGTGTTCTTTGCCCTTTCTCCCCTGCAAATTCCGCCGCCTCTGCTGAGCGACTTTCGATGAATCTCAACCCCTCAGGACTCTGGCGTCCTGTCTGTAAAATGAAGGGGCTGGGAGAGTGACCTTCGGGCCTATTCCGGCTCTGACATGCAACGCTTCTCTGGCCTAGAACGTGAGTCTGGAGTTGTGCATCCGCACAAAATGTCTGACCCCAAAGAAGTTTGCTGATGCAACATAAGGGGTCTCGGGGCTGGGGTAGGCGGCCCAGGGACGTGCCTCCACTTTAGGGCGTGTGCCCTTCAGGTCTCTCTGGAGACCCCCACTCTCCACCTGTTGGCCCTCCATACTGCCATCACAATACCCTTCCCAAAACCCCAACAGGGTCCCGTCGTTCCCCTTAGACCCTCCTGCCTCAAAAAGAACGCTCTGGGGGCGCCTGGGTGGCGCAGTCGGTTAAGCGTCCGACTTCAACCAGGTCACGATCTCGCGGTCCATGAGTTCGAGCCCCGCGTCGGGCTCTGGGCTGATGGCTCAGAGCCTGGAGCGTGTTTCCGATTCTGTGTCTCCCTCTCTCTCTGCCCCTCCCCCGTTCATGCTCTGTCTCTCTCTGTCCCAAAAAAATAAATAAATGTTGGAAAAAAAAATTTTAAAAAAAAAAGAAAAGAACGCTCTGATCCCCGCCCCCCCCCCCCCCCAGCAAGGCAATCGGGAACCACGCCACCTCCAGCCGCTACTCCTCTCCTCCCTCCCACAAGCCTGACGTCCAGCAGAGCGAGACAGAGCGACCTTCTCTGACCACCCCTCCTATTCCCACGCCACCATGCCTCGGCTCGGGTGTTCCCTCTGCTTGGCATCCCTTCCCGGCCTCCACGCCTTTTCCTCAACTTCATGCCATTCTACCTAACGATCAAGGCTCCGCTTCAACGTCCTCTGTGCGTCCTCACCCACCCCTGCCGCACAGTCAGAATTAAAGGCCCATCACCTGGACATCCGTGTCCTGGGTCTTTTACTTATCTACACGCCTACCACGGCCAGCACTTGTAACATGGCCCGAGGCCCGGTGCAGGCAGGGCGGAGGGGAGGGGAGCAGGGGCCTCTGGAGAGTCTGGCAGGCTGAGTTGCGTCCCGGCACCAGGTAAAGACTCTCAGCTGGATGCCTACGCGTGCGTCTCCCCGGCGTCCTTCCCCCGTGTGTGCTCCTTCAGGAACACTCGGGAGTCCCCCCGACAGAAGGCCAGGCAGCCTGCTCACCCTGGCAGGAGCCCAGCAGCCGTGCGTTGCACATTCCCCTTGCACCCAGCACATTTATCCCGCTAATGAGAAGTTTCTTAAAGCTCTAACAAGGCTCTCTCCACCGAGCAGGTTCATAACAGATTCTTATAAAAAATAAATTCAGCGCATTAGTGGACCCACAGGGAGGGGCCCGAATGTACCAAATACCAAGCAGTTGCTGTCTTTTAATTAAAAAATAATGATGAGCTCACGTAATTTCTGGTCTCTCCCTAAGAAAGATTTTCTGATGTTCCATGCAGAGAACCCGCATGTTTTTGTTAGGACTAAAAACGACCTCTGAGTGGCTGGAAACAGGAGGAAGACTTCCGTGCTTTGGGCTCACCAGCTCCAGCCCCCACTCGGGCACCTTCTCCCCTCGCTCATCCGATTACTGTCTTGAAAGCGTGTGTGAGACCTCACGCCGGTGTGACCAGCCTGAGGGAGTCCCGCTCTGCTTCACCACATTCGTCTGTCTGTCCCTGCAGCCATCCAGCCACGCGCTGAGGTCCCCGGGTGCTAGGAGCTAGACACGCAGAGATGCCCAAGGCAAGGTCTCGGACCTCCGGGAACCCAGGGTCTAGCAGCAAAGAGAGATGTCAAAACAAACTAGCAAAGACACTAAAGGCCACGGTGGAGGTCTGCCCGGGGTGCTGAGGGGGCAAGAGAAGAGGAGTGTTTTCTAGGAAAAGCTTCCAAGTGAGGCTTCCTGGTGGAGAGCACCGCACCAGCGCCTGAGGAGGAGGACGAGGGGAGGAGGGGAGAGAGAGGAGGGAGCACTCCGTAGCGGGGCGGCCCAGGCAAGGGCCTGTAGCAGACCAGGCGCCAGCGTGGAGAGGGAAAGCTGCTGGAGCCCGGGGGGGAGGTTCCCGGGGGGAGCCTCTGCACGCAGGAGGTTTAAGCTGGACGGCCAAAGCGATGGCAGAGCCCCCTCACCGTTCGGAAGCTGTGCTCGGTCCCAGACCCTGGGATTAGAGATCGAAGTCCTAATTGGTTTCTCCAGCAAGATTCTGAATCTTGGAAATATAAGACTTCTTATGTTTCCGTTTTAGAGCCTGTCCGTGGAGGCCTAAAGCACCCCCAAATTCCCTCCTTAGTCCTAGGAACCACACAGTAAGGAGCTGGAGGTAGATGGGAGGGTGTCTGTGACTCGGAAGGGGCAGGGACACATGGAGGTGTCCACGGCCCCAGGCGCCCTGCTTGTGCACACAAGAGACTCCAGTCTCCGCCTTCCACACACTCTGTGTGGCAGGACTCCCACGGGGTCATGCTGTGCCCAGCCCCCTCGAGGTGCTGCACTGCGGCCCAGACTGCAGCCCCCCTCCTCAGAGTGGATCTCTGGGGAGAAGGAACCGGGCGATTGGAACAGCAGGTGCAGAAGCCACACACCCACAGCCTGGCAGGAAGCGGGCGGGCACAGTCCCTCAGGAAGTCCCTCGCTATTCCAGAGGGAATCGTTCCAAACTGTCCGGTCTGTTCTCACAGGCTCACCCTCCCTCCCCTCTCTCCGCCTCCTTGGAACACACCCCTGATCACTTCTCTGGACCACATCTAGTTCCAGGCCATTTTTCTTGAGGTGCAGCCCCGAGAAATCCACAAGCAAACCCCCATCAACGGGGGATGAATCGACGAGTCTGAAATGGCTAAATTAATGCTGTAAGGGGTGGTTTTCAGCGAGGGAGGATGTCGTCCCAAGGGACCCTGGGGGGGGCGGGGAGGGGAGAGGGGACGCAGAACCCGCTGTGTCTCAGGGCCAACACTTGGACCAACCACAAAGACCAAGGATTCTTGGTCGCTGGCCACAGAGGCGCCTCAGGGAGAAAGTGAGGGTACCCAGGCCACACTGTGGGGCACCTGACCACAACGTGGGGCCCACAGGTCAAGTGTGAAGCACTCGGGCCCTGAGCCACGCCCCTCGCTGAGGCGGGAAGGACCCTGTTCCATCCACGGCTCATCACACAGCATCAACCGAATGAACTTCTCATTATGGAGTGCAGCTCAATGGTTCTCAATAACTCTTGCTCTGTCTTCATAAAGCCTGAATTAAAGAACCTCTAGGTGTTGTTATCTAAAGATTCTTGGAATTGGTGGTCCCTACCTGACAATTATAATCAAGATTTCTGGAGTCCTGAGTAGTTAAAACCTAGTAAACAGCTCCAACTCCTCCCTTTCAAAATTCATAGCTGTTGCTATTTCTTTCTTTTTTTTTTTTTTTTAGAGAGTGATTTTTTTTTTCTTTAATGTTTTTATTTATTTGTGAGAGAGAGAGGCAGAGTGCGAGCGGGGGAGGAGCAGAGAGAGAGGGAGACACAGAATCTGAGGCAGGCTCCAGGCTCTGAGCTGTCATCACAGAGTCCGACGTGGGGCTCGAACTCACGAGCCGCGAGATCATGGCCTGAGCCGAAGTCGGACGCTCAACCCACTGAGCCACCCAGGTGTCCCTGTTGCTATTTCGTGTAAGAGACAGGGAGTCCTGGAGCCAAACTGTGTACATTAAAATGTCCTCATTTTCTGGCTGTGTGACCTTTGCTGAGTTACTTAACATCTCTGAATCTGTTTTCCTCACATATAAAGAAGGGTTGGGGTGCCAGGGTGGCTCAGTCAGCTAAGCAACCAACTTTGGCTCAAGTCATGATCTGGCAGTTCGTGAGTTCGAGCCCCGCGTCGGGCTCCGTGCTGAACGCCTCAGAGCATGGAGCCCGCTTCGGATTCTGTGTCTCCCTCTCTCGCTGTGCACCTCCCCCCCACCAGCTCATGCTCTGTCTCTCTCTCTCGAAAACAAATGAACATTAAAAAAATTTTTTTTTGAGTAAAAACTAAAAAATCATGAATACGGGTTAATAATGTCTTAAAGCCCTCAGAATGGTTGCTTACTACGTCACAATTCTTCAACACATGTCACTCATTATTACTGTTATTAATTTTACTCTCCATGGTAGGATGATTGAAGACTCCCACCCTCTCACATTTGCCTCGCTGTATGTTTAAATGATCTTCAACGAGCATCTATCATTTTATAATTAGAAACAAAGTATCTGAGGAAAATAACCTTCCATTAAATTGACTTAATATAGTTTCAGCCGAAAGAACAGTCTAAAGACTAGAAGACAAGGTGGTTTTGAGTGAGCAGAGCTCCATGCTCGGGTTGACTCCCAAACACACAAATGTGCTCTCAGGGGCACCTGGGTGGCTCAGTCGGTTAAGCGTCTGACCTTGGCTCAGGTCATGACCTCATGGTTCGTGAGTTCAAATCCTGCATCGGGCTCTACGCAGACAGTGTGGAGCCTGCCTGGAAATTCTTTCTGTCTCCTTCTCTCTCCGCCCCTTCCCTACTTGCGCACATTCTGTATCTCACAATAAATAAAACTTTTTTAAAAAAGTGAGTAGGACCAGCCCTGCCCTGAGGAAGGGCTAGTGCCTAGTCGTCTGGGGAAACAGACCCAGGAATCAACAGTGTCAACACCCTGAGTGACAGGTGCTCCAGGAAAGTTGGTGAAGGTTTAGTGGCGGCTCAAAGGAGGGGCAGTCAGCTCTGCCCAGAGGGAACAGCCCAGCAAAGGCTTGCACTGGGTTTTAGAGGATGAGTAGGAGTTCGGTAGTTGGGGAAGAAGGCAAAGACAGAGTAACGCCAGCAAAGTCCCTGAAACCTGAGCTAGCACAGCACATTCAAGAAATTATACCTAGGGGCGCCTGGGTGGCTCAGTCAGTTAAGCATCCAACTTCAGCTCAGGTCATGATCTCACAGCTCACAGGTTCAAGCCCTGCATCAGGCTCTATGCTGACAGCTTGGAGCCTGGAACCTGCTTTGGGTTCTGTGTCTCCCTGTCTCTCTTAAAAATAAATAAACATTAAAAGAAAGAAAGAAAGAAAGAAAGAAAGAAAGAAAGAAAGAAAGAAAGAAAGAAAGAAAGAAAGAAAGAAAGAAAGAAAGAAAGAAAAGAAGGAAGGAAGGAAGGAAGGAAGGAAGGAAGGAAGGAAGGAAGGAAGGAAAGAAAGAAAGAAAGAAAGAAAGAAAGAAAGAAAGAAAGAAAGAAAGAAAGAAAGAAAGAAAGAAAAATAAATTGTATCTAAATCCTGTGCCTGGACCCCAACCTTCGGTGGGGGGGGGGGGGAGTGGGGTGCTGTGGGGGGGAATACACTGAAGTGATGGGCAGGGCCAGTTGGGGCGGGGCTTATACAACAAACAAACAAGTGGTTCTTTGTATTTTTTTTAATTTTTTTTTTAACGTTTATTTATTTTTGAGACAGGGAGAGACAGAGCATGAACGGGGGAGGGTCAGACAGAGAGGGAGACACAGAATCTGAAACAGGCTCCAGGCTCTGAGCTGTCAGCACAGAGCCCGACGCGGGGCTCGAACTCACGGACCGCGAGATCATGATCTGAGCCGGAGTCGGACGCTTAACCGACTGAGCCACCCAGGCGCCCCATTTCTTTCTATTTTTGAGGTTACAGCCCTCTTTGAGAACCTGATGAATGCTGTCAACATTGTACCCCAACCCTGAACCCTATCAGTGACCCCTACGTGCTAATAAACCCCAGGTTACAAACCCCGGGTGAGCATCCTCAGGAAGAAACTTGGTAATATGACCACACCCCTTTGCTGAGAGCCTGCACTGTGTGGTTTGGGTTATTTCCCCCCCTTAAAGCAACATGCCATACGTTCTCATGATAAAGCCACCCTGCTCTCTCCCGGCTGGATGCCCAGCTCTGTGGGACCTCGGTGATCTCTTGCCAGACCCTCTGACAAACCCGGGGTCACCATCACGGACAGGGGCTCAATGAACCGAGGCCAGGCCAGTTCACAACGGACTCTGTTCTTATCCCCATCTGCCCTACCCTACGCCGTCTGTTGCCAAACACTTTCTGCACCTGTGACAAAGTCATAGCCAACCCCCCATCCCGCCCCAACAGTAACTCAAGTATTTTTAAATTCCTTTTGGTGAGCAACCTTGGAAGGCCTTCAAGAGCCAAACAGCCTACAGCTGCCGGTTCCCTTTACCTGGCTGCCTCCTTACCCCCCAAAGGGATCCACTGAACCACCCCAGCACACACGCCCTCTGCAGAGACCCACTGTCCAGCTCCCAGTGGAGGCATCTGCCTTCTGTGTCTGGCGACCCTGTTCAGCTGGGAGAGGCTGACATGGCTCTGAATATTTAACCACTTTAAATACCTTGGATAATGATAATAACTTTGCCGATGGCAGCTCGAATTAAGCCCCGGATCAAATAGGATTTGTGGGACCTAAAATACTTCCAGTTAGATCCCTGGCCAGCTTCCCTCACGGTAAATGGCCACAAGGGGCAACTGTGGATCCCAGGCAGAGCACTGGACTTGGGAGTCCAGCTGTAAAGAGGGGCGAATAGTACTCTTTCCCATGGTGTTGTCGTAAAAAGCAAAGGAGACTGTGTTTGCAAAACGGCTTCCTTTGGTGACCTATTGTGACACGGATATGAAGGTAAGGGACCATTACCACGGCGAGTTTAAGATGCTCACGGTTCATCCACAGGGGTCCACCCTGTGATTTTCTGGACCTTTTACCTAGAGCCTCTTCAAGACCATAGTGACGCAAGGCCCAGGACCATCCCATGAAGCTACCCCAGCACCCCAGCAAGGGGGGCTGTGCTCTCGTCCTACAGGGAGATGATCCCTCTTAGGGCACCTTCCCCTCAGCAGAGTGCCCCAGTGCTAACCTCCTACCTTAGGGAGCCCTCTCCCAACCAGAGCCTGAGTCCTCTCAACTGATCTGGAAGTGGCTTTGGCCTTGGGGATTCCCCGGGAGCTTTGGGGGCAGGTGGTCAGGGCCACTTCCCTTCCCTTGCACAGAATTTCCCAGCACAGAGAGTCAGGAGAAAAGAAACCTCCAACCTGGCCCCTGGCCCAGCGAGGACACTGGCCTTCCCTCTGCCGGGAGGCTCCTCGCCCATCCTGGGATACAGTCGGAGCCCTGAGTCCTGGCCTGGAGTCACCACTGTCACTGTGCAGACTCAACTTGTCAATGAATCGCACTGACTCGCCCATGGAGAAACGAGCCCTTCTTTTTCTCCTGACTTCCTCCTTCGCTAGGATGAGCTCTAGGTGACTGACCAAGTAGGCTGCCTGTTTAAAGGTCTCAGACAAGCAGCAAACTCCAGCCCCTGGCCCATCTCGGCACTTCAGAAGGAGAAGGAGAACCTGAGGCAGTGTGCCCGGCCAGCCCTGAGAGGCAAGGAAGCCAATGATAATGGCTAATGCAATACAGACAATTTCATTACTAATGTGAAAATTGATTCTAACTCACGGAGAAAGAAAGGGGAAATATGCTTGGAATGTTAAGTCCCAAGGATCTGGAATGGCTGGATGCGCCTGCCCTGGGAGAGGGAGGCTTCTGCAAAGTAGACCTCGTGGTGGGGAATCAGACACCTGCCTGGTGTGGACGGGGGTGGGGGCAGGGGTGGCCCCGGACACGGGCTACCTCCCTATACAAGCACCTGCCTGTAACCAACTGCCGGGCTCCACTTTCCTTCCCAGGAAGGGACAGCATCTCCACAAACATCCCCCTCCCCACTGACCTGGTACCAAACCCGTCTGAGAAAGGAGACCCACCTGGAGACAAGCACAGACCCGGAGGGATGTGCGGAGCTTCAGACACGGTGGGTGCTGTCGGATGCCTGTTTCTTCCTGTCTCCAAAGAAAGCCTTCTGCCCTCATTACGGCTGTGTAATGTATGAAAGTCGGTGGCTGTGACATCAAAACACACTTTTGTTTATTAAAGCTAAGTAATTAAGACGAGGTTCTTATTTAAACACTGGCCTTGGCAATAAATCACAAACTGCTCTGTGGTTTTCCTTGCTGTATGACATACAAATATCTATACATCCCTGCCCTCCACCCTGGCTGCATCCTCTTAGCAAGGAAAAGGCTTGTTTGTTTGGGCGGTTTTTAGGAACAAATGAGTATACGTTCCAACCTGTGCACAGAAGAATGTGTATTTATTCTACAACAGATTCACTCATTCATTATTGAGCAACTACTTTGTGCGTGGCGCGGGGCCAAGGCGGAAGCGACAACGAGGGGAAGGCAGTTCCACGGTGTGGTGGGGGTGGGAGGGCAGCTTTGCAAACGCACGGCCATAATGTATACATGCACAGACACCTGGCAGACGTGGGCACAAAGTGTTTGGAGACCAGAAGAGAAGGAAGGCTTAATTCTGTCCGGCGGGGGGGAGGGGGGGGGAGGTTTGTAAAGAACTTCCAGGAGGCATTTGCGTCTGGTTCCAGGGAGGACTCCCCTAGGCAGTACAGAAGCTGCTCTGGCGAGGTCCCCGAGGTCGCATTCATACACATGCATCTGCCTTGCCTTTGTGCCCAATAAGTAGCAATGCAATATCCCTATTAAGGACAGTGACTATTTTGTTTAAAAAAATTTTTTTAATGTTTATTTATTTTTGAGAGAGAAAGAGAGAGAGCATGTGCAGGGGGGAGGAACAGAGAGAGGGAGGGAAACACGGAATCTGAAGCAGGCTCCAGGCTCCTGCTGTCAGCACAGAGCCCGACGCAGGGCTCGAACTCACGAACCGTGAGATGGTGACCTGAGCCCAAGCAGGACGCTTGACCGACTGAGCCACCCAGGTGATCCTGACTATTCTGAAGCTTGCTATGCAGCTGGGACCGTAGTGTATTTACACTTCTCCAGCTAGGTGCTCTCCCCACTGACCGCAACTCACATTTCCCCCTGCTTTCCATTCCCTCATTTTTAAACAATCCATTAGCCAGGTAAGGAGAGGATGATGGAGCTGTGGGAAAGAAAAGGAGGAGCCCTATAGGTCCACTCGTGGGGCAAAGAGTAAGGGACAGTGACACAGAGAAGTTAGGCTCTCTCCTTTAGCCACACTGCAAACCTTCAAACGTCTGAAGCAGCCACGGGGAATCTTCTCTCCCACCTTCCTGCAGCCCCTTGCCACCTTGCCAGCCTGCTCCGGAATGCACTGCGGCTCTTGTCAGCATGTCTCAGAGCAAGACTCTTGGCACGGAGCACAGAGCACCGTGAGCACGCTCTCATGAGGGTGCAGGGTGGAGAACACGCCCCTCGGCGGAGCACGCGGTGGTCCTCAGCACGCACTGGGCAGCCGGAGCTCGCGGTCAGCCCCACTGCCGAGGATGTGCGAGGCCCGGCCTCCCCATCCTGCGACCGTGTAATTGATTTTTTAGAAAATCTATACGCAAGACTTCCCATTCGCTCATGGCTAATTCCATCGTCTTTGGTTTGGGCCCATCTTTCTGCCTGTCGATCGTTCTACACGCTGATTGTGTCAGCCAGTGGGGTAGCCCTTCCCTGGCCGGCCTGGTGCCACGTGTGAATTCGTCAGTCTGCCTTCTCTCTCCCCATCCAAGACCTCGATAAATATGTCACCCGGGACGGACCCAAGGATGACGCCCTTGGCACTAGAGACCTACAGAAAGGGTTCAGTTAACATTCGTCACACAAATATGAGTTCTTGCTAGGTCTACCCCCATCCTTAATCAATGCCCTGGGTCCGACTGTTCAACTGGCTATGAATCCACCTGTCTGTACCGCAGGGGAGTTTATAGCCTTCCCTCCCTTCCTTCCTTCCTTCTTTCCTTCTCCTCCTCCTCCTCTTCCTCCTCCACCTTTTTTTTTTTTTTTTTTTTTACAGCTTTCCATCTTACCCCTAAAGACACCATCAAGACATGGGTTAAGACCCTCTGAGATTAAGACACCCATGTCTAAGATACTCAAACGTGGTAAGCTTTTGAAAAAGAAAGGGAGGGGGCTTTGACCTGGCGTGTTCTTCCTGAACTGCTGCCAGCCCTGGTGAGTGCCTCTCTTGTTTTCCCAGAGCTCCAAAACCACCTGCTTCACAGACTCTTCCAAAATATTGGCGGAAGAGGGCACCATACTTATTGTCTTACCAGATTTTTTAGCCTACCTTTTCCCTCTTTGTGAAAACATTTGCCTGTCTGCAGACTTCCAGCACCTCTCACCCTCTCCACGATGTCTCAGCGCGATGCTTCCAGAACCGCCTTTACGATTTCCCACTGCTCCCCGGAGAATGAGTTTACCGTCACCTCTTGTTGGTCCTGGTTCCCAGTGCAACCCTGGCTTTGTCCCACCGAGCCATAAATGCAGCCAGGCGGCCAGCAGGAGCCCGCTGAGTTTACAAATACCCGACGCACATACAATCGTGCCTCCTACCGAAAAATTAACACCAGGCCCGCTGACTTGAAGGCAGGTGACGGCTTCGTTTTCCTATCTTAAGGACGGCTCGTTATGCACGAGCAAGGGGTGAATAGGTGTGGCAATGCCAATGTGAGCATATGTGCAAGGGTGTGGATATAAAAACTCAGTATTCACTGAGCTCCTGCTGTAATAGTAATAATAGTAAATATTTTATATCACTTCGCTCAGGTACTAAGTGCTTCATAGATTTAACGCACTTAATTCTCACTACAGTCCTGTAGGTGAGTACTGCCATTATCCCCGCTTTGCAGCAAACAGAAGCCTGCAGCTGTAAGCGGGGGAGAGAGCTCTCTTGGGATGGGCACCCAAGCAGCCCGGACTCAGACGCTGGGCTCTCAACGACGGCTGCCTCCCCCTAGGCCTGATTACAGACATCGGCAAGACCCCATCCCAAGCCTTACACTTCATCTCCTCTAGACCTCAGCGTCTTTACATCTAGACCCCCACTATTCTGTGAACATGCCATTCACACCACTGCATGAACCACGTTTTATACCACTGTGCCCTCTGTTCACACCACCGGCTCTGCCTGGAACAGCCTTTCTCCTCTTGCCCACTCAGAAAACCCCTATTCATCCTTCGAAGCCTAGTTCAATACCGTCTTCTCTGTGAATCGTGTCCTAGGGTCCCCCTAGGTAGAATGATTTGTTCCCTCCCTCCTGGGCCTCCAGCAAGCTGTCTGTACTACGCTATGGCAAGCCCGTCTAGATCAGGCTTTATAAACAGTGGAAGATTCTGGAACAGGGATGTAAGAGCTGACAAAAGTAGCAAGGATAAGCCTGCAGGATGTCTGGGGCTTTCACTTACTAATTCATTCAATAAATATTTACTTGATACCTACTGTATACCAGGCACTGACTGTTCCTTTTTTTTTTTTAATGTTTTATTTATTTTTGAGAGAGAGAGAGTGCGACTGGGGGGACAGAGAATCTGAAATGGGCTCTGTGCTGACAGCGGTAAGCCCGATGCGGGGCTCGAACTCACGAACTGCGAGATCATGACCTGAGCCGAGGTCAGACGCTCAACCGACTGAGCCACGTAGGTGCCCCTGGCTGTTTCTGATGCTGGAGATAGAGCAGTGAATACAACACGGATATTCTTGCTTTCACGGAGCTTACATTCTAGCGAGGGGAAACAGACAATGAACAAAATAATTAAAATATACAGCATACTAGCAGATAGGAAGTGTTGTGATAGGAATACAGAAGGGAGGGAATAGAGAGCAGGAGGGACAGACAGGGATGTTTTCCCTTTAGGTCGTAGTCCAAGACTCATTCTCAGCTGCCACTGGAAGGTGCCAACCAGAATGCCAACCAGCAGGTGTTCCTTTAAGAAGACCCTGAACTTGGACAGGGCTTCAGAGAAACTGCAGGTCCCCTCAGCTGCCTCCCTTCCACCTCTAGCGGTGGAGACAGGGAGTCAAACCACCCCACTCACCCAAGGAGGTAGATGCGGATGCGAAAGAACATCTGAGGGCACAGCCGGAAGGGACACGTGTCCACAGCGATCACATCTAACGTGAACTGAGCGATGTCTATGCGCACGGGCACATGGTGCCCGATGCTTTCCATGGATTATTTCATCGAATCCTCACAGGTCTATACGGTGAGGGCTACTGTTATTCCCCTTTAATGGAGGAGAAAACTGAGGACTGGAGAAGTTAAACATCCTGGCTAAGGTCTCTTGGAGTTTAAATGATGAGGAGGGGACTTAAACTCAGGTCTTTCCGATGCCGAGGCCACTATGCTGCCTCCCTAAGCCCCAGAAGTCATTAGTCTAGAGCTGCACCAGCTCCTGTTGTCTGGGTCACCCCCGAAACATGCCCAAGAGCAGAGACAAAGCGCAGCACAGAGAAAGAGGGACTCTCCAAGCTGAGCCTTATTCCAAACGGGGAGCCTGGACAGTCCTGGGGGGAGGGCCGGCTCCCAGGCTGGGCGTTCAGTTTTGCAGTCAGAATGAGGGGCCTGGCTGAGGAAAGAGGCTCCAGAACCTGCAGGTAGGCCCCCGCCCATGTCTCCCCTGACTCCTCAGGCCCGCCCAGCGCTGCTGATCCACACCCCAACCTTGCCCGCTTGGTAAGAGGGTTTCCCCACTGCCCCCCTTAGCAGCCAAGTCACAGCACAGACATGGTCGTCCAAACATGCCCTTGGCTGCCCCCATGGGGCTTCTCCCTCCTGCCAAACCTGGCTCCCCGGGGCTGCAGGGCTCCTGGTCACTGTTTCTTCTTTCCCCAAAAGAAGAAACCTGCACTCCTGACCGCATCTGCCCTTGGGGGTCACGCGCCCTCCCAGGCTGATCTCTTCGCTCTCCCGGCCCTGGTCCCTGGCCCACCGCACCCCCTCCAAGCGGGGTCTCACTTCCGGGACTGGTCTGAAATCCATGCCCAATCGCTACATTAACCGTGACCCAGAGCCCCTCTGCCTCGCTCTGGTCCCCATCGAGGGACCAGGTCTCCCAGGTCCCTCCCTCTGGTTCTCTCCTGATGTGAGCTAGAGCAAGCCCAAACCAGCTCACAAGACTAGGTGTGATACTTCTTCCCAACTCTGCCTTCAGCGACATCATCTTGGTGGTTTAAAATGGACTGTGGCAAGACCGTTCCCCCCATACACGGGCGTTCACACCGTGATGAGAGCGTTCACACCACGGCGAGAGCGTTCACACCACGGCATTCAGTAGATACTACACATCAGGGCTTCCTCCAGAAGAGCTCCTTGTCAAACACTGACCAGCTCGCCAGCGGAAGTAAACTCTCCCAGGATGACCAACCGTTCCAGTTTGCCCAGGAACATCCCAGGTTTAGTCCCAGGTCCCAGGAAACCCGTCAGTTCTGGCAAATGAAGGCACCCTCAGCTCTTTACCTCTGCTGATCTTCCTCAGCCAGTAAACCGGGCTCAGGTCCCTCGGGCTGAGGAACCCCTGGCGGAACCTGCGCCCCTGCCTGAGGCCTTTCCTGGTCTCCCCTCTCCTCCCAGCCCGGCCGCGGTGAATGACTCCCAGCTGCCCCAAAAGAAGGGTCTGAGGCAACAAATGTTGATGAGCATGTGGAGAAAAGGGAACCCTCGTGCACCGCTGGTGGCCATGCAAACTGGTGCAGCCGCTGCGGAAAGCACGATGGAGGCTCCCCCAAAACATTAAAACGAGAGCTACCATACGATCCAGCAATCCCACTTCGGGGTATTCAGCCAAGGACGATGAAAACACGATGCCGGAGCCGTATCCGCACCCCAGTGTTCGCTGCAGGCTTACTCGCAACAGAAAAGACAGGAGAACGGTGTAAGTGGACTATTACTCAGCTACGAAAAACAAGGAAATCCTGCCCTTTGCAACAACGGGGATCGAACGAGGGCATTATGCTGAGTGAAACAAGTCACACAGAAAAAGCCAGACACCCTATGATGTCGCTTATATGTGGAATCTAAAAAAATAAATAAAGCCAAAACCAAACATCCAAACGCCTAGAAAAAGAGGTCAGACTTGCGGTCACCAGG
This sequence comes from Felis catus, assembly GCF_018350175.1. Classification (NCBI taxonomy): domain Eukaryota; kingdom Metazoa; phylum Chordata; class Mammalia; order Carnivora; family Felidae; genus Felis; species Felis catus. The sequence continues at coordinate 17,876,314 of NC_058377.1, read as the reverse complement.
GATGGGGAGCAGGGAGAGAGAGGGGCAATTGGAGGAAGGTGGTCAAAAGGCACAAACTTCCAATTATAAAATAAATAGAAGTCCTAGAGGGTGCCGTGCATGTGACAACTGTCATTAACACGGGTGTAGGCTACACAAGAAAGCCATTGAGAGAGTTGACCCTAAGTTCTCATCACAAGGAAGCAAATTCTTTCTCTTTTTCTTTTTTGCTTTCTCTTTTTATCTGTCTACCAGCTGATGGATGCTACCTAAATTCATTGATCAATTCCACAATATACGTAAGTCGAACCATCATGCTGGACGCCTTAAACCTACATAGTGAGACACACACGTCAATTGTATCTCAGTAAAACTGGGGAGAAGCAAGCACCCTGTCCTGGATGGGGAAACCGCGGTGAGGAATCCTGTAGCTAATGAGCCTCGCGGTCCCATCTAGACGGTACCAAGTACTAGGAATGCTTTCTTTTTCACCCTGTGGAGTTTCGATACGCATCTTTTCCGTGTTTGGGGAAACATGCTATTAAATAACGCTGGTGAGTGGATGCACCATCAACTAACGGTCTTCAGTGTAAGGTCCGTGCAGTAAGTGAGTCTCCTCATCAGCAGGCAGACCCAGCCTGCAGCAGCTACAGGTATTCCCTTCTCATTTTTAGGGAATGTGAGTGTAAGGCCTCTCCACGATCAACAAAGATATTTCTCATTGATTTGGGAATCATAACGATAAGTTGACTTCTGACAAGACTGTATTTTGGTGAGATTTATCCGTGTATTTTTCAAAAAATACATTTTTGTAACCTTTGGCTAAAAAACTAAAAAAGGGTGGCACAAGACAGACACTCAGATCAATGGAGCAGAGCAGAGAACCCAGAAATGGACCCACAAACGTATGGCCAACTAATCTTTGACAGAGCAGGAAAGAATATCCGATGGAATCAAGACAGTCTCTTCAGCAAGTGGTGCTGGGAAAACTGGACAGCGACATGCAGAAGAATGAACCCGGACCACTTTCTTAACACCAGACACAAAAATAAACTCCAAATGGATGAAAGACCTAAATGTAAGACAGGAAGCCATCAAAATCCTCGAGGAGAAAGCAGGCAAAAACCTCTTTGACCTCAGCCGCAGCAACTTCTTAACACATCTCCAGAGGCAAGGAAACCAAAACAAAAATGAACCTCATCAAAATAAAAAGCTTCTGTACAGCAAAGGAAACAATCAGCAAAACTAAAAGGCAACCGATGGAATGGGAGAAGATATTTGCAAATGACATATCAGATAAAGAGTTAGTATCCAAAATCTATAAAGAACTTATCAAACTCAATGCCCAAAAACCAAATAATCCAGAGAAGAAACGGGCAAAAGACATGAATAGACACTTCTCCCAAGAAAACATCCACGTGGCCAATCGACACATGAAAAAATGCTCAACATCACTCAGCATCAGGGAAATACAAATCAAAACCACACTGAGATACCACCTCACCCCTGTCAGAATGGCTAACATGAACAACTCAGGCAACAACAGATGTTGGTGAGGACACGGAGAAAGAGGATCCCTTTTGCACTGCTGGTGGGAATGCAAGCTGGTGCAGCCACTCTGGAAAACAGTATGGAGGTTCCTCAAAAAATTAAAAATAGAACTACCCTACGACCCAGCAATTGCACTACGAGGCATTTATCCAAGGGATACAGGTGTGCTGTTTCAAAGGGACACATGCACCCCCATGTTTATAGCAGCACTATCAACAATAGCCAAAGTATGGAAAGAGCCCAAATGTCCATCGATGGATGAATGGATAAAGAAGATGTGGTATATATATACAATGGAGTATTACTGGGCAATCAAGAAGAATGAAATCTTGCCATTTGCAACTATGTGGATGGAACTGGAGGGTATTATGCGAAGTGAAATTAGAGAAAGACAAATATCATATGACTTTACTCATATGACGACTTTAAGATACAAAACAGATGAACATAAGGGAAGGGAAGCAAAAATGTAAAAACAGGGAGGGGACAAAACATAAGAGATTCTTAAATACGGAGAACAAACAGAGGGTTACTGGAGGGGTTGTGGGAGGGGGGATGGGCTAAATGGGTAAGGGGCACTAAGGAACCTGCTCCTGAAATCATTGTTGTACTATATGCTAACTAACTTGGATGTAAATTTTAAAAATGAATTAGGGGCGCCTGGGTGGCGCAGTCGGTTAAGCGTCCGACTTCAGCCAGGTCACGATCTCGCGGTCCGTGAGTTTGAGCCCCGCGTCAGGCTCTGGGCTGATGGCTCGGAGCCTGGAGCCTGTTTCCGATGCTGTGTCTCCCTCTCTCTCTGCCCCTCCCCCGTTCATGCTCTGTCTCTCTCTGTCCCAAAAATAAATAAAAAACGTTGAAAAAAAAATTTTAAAAAAAAAATAAAAAAATAAAAATGAATTAAATTTTAAACAATTTAAAATAAGAATCTGAGAATCATCTAAACACTTGACTTTTACCCACCACCCTTCACCCATACGCAGTCAACCCCTAGGTGTCCTGCCTCCTCCTTGCCGCCAAAGCCCCCGCTCCCCCTGCCTTAGTCAATACCTAGCTTTTGCACAGGGTCATTGCCAAACTAGGTTACTGCTCTCTATGCCTCTGGTCTGGGTCAAGTCCCACCCATCCTCCATACTGCAGCCAGAGTGGTTTGTTTTCTTTCTTTCTTTCTTTCTTTCTTTCTTTCTTTCTTTCTTTCTTCCTTCCTTCCTTCCTTCCTTCCTTCCTTCCTTCCTTCTTCCTTCCTTCCTTCCTTCCTTCCTTTCCTTCCTTTCTTTCTAAGTTTATTTATTTACTTTGAGAGAGGGGGTGGGGGAGAACAGAAAAGGAGAGAGAATCCCAAGCAGTCTCCACACTGTCAGCACAGAGCCCGATGTGGGACTTGAACTCACAAACCATGAGACCATGACCTGGTTAAGCTAGACGCTTAACCAACTAAGCCACCCAGGTGCCCCTAGAGCAATTATTTCTAAAAGCAAATCTCATCTATCTATTCCTCTATTTAAGATTTCTCAGTGGCTCTCTGTAACTTTCAGGATAAAGTTTAAACTTTTTTAGCGCACACACATAAGACCTTCCATAATCTGGCTCTGCAGGGAATACCCCAAGGTCACTGACCCAACCCTTGGCCCGACATCCTGGGGCCAGACAACAGGTATGAGATAGAGGGGTGCTGAAGGAACCAGCATCCCTGGATCAGTTGCCTGAGTTCCTATCTCTCGTCCTCTACCAAGGACATGTGGGATCTGAGCTCTGCCAACTCAGTGATTAAAGATGCTAACGGTGGGGCTCCTGGTGGCTCAGTCGGTTAAGCATCTGACTCTCGATTTTGGTTCTGGTCATGATCTCATTGTTTGTGGGCTGGAACCCCACCCCGGGCTCTGTGCTGAGAGCGTGGAGCCTGCTTGGGATTCTCTCTCTCCCTCTCTGCCCCTCCTCCATTCACACACTCTCTCTCAAAAGAAATAAATATTTTTTTAAAAAAGATGCTAATAGTACCTGTATATAGGATTGTCATAGGTGTGAACTAGGTAATCCAAGGAAAGCCCTTTGCCCCTGCCTGATGTTTAGTGGGTGCTCGGTTGTAATCACGATCAGCCCCTTGCCTTACTCTTGGCCACCTCTCTCTCCCGGTCTCGCTCTGGCCCAGCCACCACACGTTGTTCCCTCTGCCCAGGATGCCTTTGCCCTTTCCTTTGCCAGACGAACTCCAACTGGTACTTTGAAATCCGCTCAAGCTGCAGTACAAGTATTGTTCCTTCTCCAGGAAGCCTTCCCTGTTGCCTATGTCTGATTCCAATGTCCTCTCTGTGTCCCCATGGCTCCCTGCCTTGGCCTCCGCCTAGACATCATGCCAAATTCTCAGGCAATTTGGGCCTGGTATAAAGTTGAACACAGGGCCTGCTATAAAGCTGATGCCCCCAAAATAATGAATGAACGAATGAATGAATGAACGAAACGAACGAATAAACGAACGAGCAAAAGCAGGCCTCATCCTGTAAGTTTCCAGACCCCTTTTCTCTGTCTTCCAAAGAACATCTCAAAGCATTTAAATCCCCAGAGAAATGTACCAGGCCGACTCTGTCCTCACCTGGGTCTCCAGATACTTTAGAAAACTCCAGTTGGGGAATGAGTCATGCGAATCCACTTGGGAGAGACTAGTGGCTACAGGGAGGCCAAGGCTGGTACCAGGAAACAAAAGATGCTCATGATGAAGCCAGTGAAATGAAACCGAGGTTGGGGGGTGCAGGGGAGGAGTCCGCGTTAGGGAAAGAAAAACGAGGACCAAGCAAGCAAAGTGTTTAAGCAGTCTGCTGAGACTCGGAAGGGAAGGACAGATTAAATCAAACCTCTGACAGGCAATCAATGGACATTCAATTAACAGTTACAAAATTACTCATTTACACGCAACGTCTAAACAATACCTTTTCCCCCTCAGGGAAGATCTTGAGTCAGTGCCTCCCAGTTGTTGGGACATTCCCCGATAGCCCAGCAGGGTCACTGTGCCCCTGCTCAGGTAGACCCCAATGGGACACACAGATCAAGAGACCTTGGGGTGCAGGGTGGGCCTGGGCAGATGCAGAGAGCCGGGCCTGGGGCTGGGGCAAGGATGTTCAGAGCAGGTGGCCAGCTCACTTGAGGACTCGGGAGAAACAACCACAGACTCAAAGAGGCCAAAATCAGAATCAAGCAACCAGGCGAGTGGGCCCAGGCCCCGGCTCAGCCTTTGGAAGTCCAGCTCCCTGAAAACCATGGCACTTCGGAGGCAACATACGTGCCAGGGGCACTGACATCCTTCTTCACGTTCAGGGCATCCAGACACAGGGCAGGACGGAGGCCTCCGTTTTGGGGTCAAGGGGAGAAAACGGAGGGCAGCCACTTCACGGGGACACCCCAAGGTCACTGACAAGACCCTGGGCATGACATCCTTGGGCCGGAACCTCGAGGCAACAGGGTGCTGAAGGAGCCAGGCAGAGCCCGGTTCTAACTGTGACCTTGGGGAGGCCCCTCACAGCTCGGGGCCTCAGTTTCCTGCTGCAGGAAGAGGGGATCATACGGGTGCCCACCTTAAGGCCGGGTGAGAGCCAGACAGCAGGCGTGCAGAGCGCCCAGTCCGGCGCACTGGTGACGCCCGGTGTCCGAGCACTATTTTGGGCAGCATTATGGAGCAGGTGCATGGTGGGGGCAGGGAGGGCGAGAAGAGGAAGATGCCCTTCCTCCTTCCATTGTTCCCGACAGGTACCTGCTGAAAGCTGTCCCGAGTACTACCTACACACACAAATCCCAAGACCCCTCCCATTTTCTAAGCCCTCCAGAAGCCCAGCTTGAAGCGAAGCAGTTTCTTGAGGAAAGGGTGAGTGCGGTCTCCAAACATCGGAAGGCCCGGCACCTCCTTTCTGCTCATGCGGCCCCGTTTTCCCTCTTGATCTATGACGGGCCAGGGCTCATCATTCCCGTTTTACAGATGAAGGAAACCAAGTCACAAAGAGGTTAAATGGCTTGCTCAGGGGGCACCTGGGTGGCTCAGTCAGTTAAGCGCCCGACTTTGGCTCAGGTCATGATCTCACGGTTTGTGGGTTCAAGCCCCACGTCGGGCTCTGTGCTGACAGCTCAGGGCCTGGAGCCTGCTTTGGATTCTCTGTCTCCTCTCTCCCTCTGCCCCTCCCCCACTCACACTCTCTGGCTCAAAAATAAACATTAAATAATATATAAATATTAAATAATTTATTAAATATCAATCAGTCAGTCAATGGCTTGCTCAAAGTCACAGAGTAGCAGGCCTTGTCTTTCTTAAATTATACTCTTGCCAGCCCACGCTGCTCCTGAGACGCAAGCAGGACCGATGAATTACAGGGGTTAGAGGTGCGGTCTACTGCAGGGGAGAGGGGAGAGGGGTCTAACGATCAGAGCTGTCCTCACCCCCAAAATGCTCTCCAGCTCCGAGTCCCCTCAACACCCCAGGGCCCTCTCTCCCTCTTCCTATACTCTGACACCGCGGAGCCTACGGTCTGTCCCTCGGTTTGTCTGAGAAACTCCTTAGGTCCCTGCCCTGCCTGGCAGAAACCAGCCCGCTGTCCCAACTCCGGCGTCAAAGGCAGAGGTGCCCACTGATCGCAGGCATAGGTCACTGCAGGAAGTGACTTTCCAAAGTACGCATTTTAAGCACAGATAACTGAAATAGATACCTGGGAGGTATCCACCCAGCCCGGAGGGTGGCACTGCCACCATTGACAAATGCTCTCTGACAAACGTAACATGCAGATTAACGACTCCCCGAACCAGACCAGGAGTGGAGAGCTGCCCCCAGTAACGGTCCCTCCCATCCCCTAGCCAGTAAGGAACCTGCAGGAGCTAGGTCCCCCTGTCACTCCGCTCCATGAAATATCCTTCTCTGCATCCTCTTCCCACAGGCCATCGACCAATTCATTTGCTCACCATTATTTTTAAAACTCAAATTTTATTAGCAGTGGAGCATGAGTAATAAATACTAATACACTGTTTGCACTTGAATTAGCCCTGCATGTCCTGGGACCACAGGGCCATTCGTCAAAGCCAGACTTCCCCCTCCCACCCACACTTTGTGGTTGGGACACAGGCCCTTCCAAGGTCACAGACTCTCGGGCACCAAGCAAGAAGAGGAAGGTGCTCTGAGGACTCACCCTTGGGGCTCCCCGATTCCTAAGCAGGGCACCGAGCTGCCTGGAAGGAAGGGCAGCTATGGTAGGGCTGTTCTGCCGGACGAACTGGATCCCAGGATCCCAGCTCTCCCGCTTACCAGTCAGGTGACGCGGTGCAACCACGCCTGCGAAACCACCCGGAACTTCCGTTTCCTCATCTGTGAAATGGGTCAGTAACACTCACCTCCCGGGGTTGCTGGGAGCATCGAATGGAGAGGCTGGATACGAGAGCACCCAAAAGCAAGCACGCCCGTAGCGGAGATGGTGGCCGAGGGGGGGGACACGTGGGAGGAAGGCTTCTCTCTACCAAGAAGCGTAGGATACGGGTACCACCCCCACCCGCTTCCATGGAAGGATAAATGATGGCCAGACCCTTTCCTGGTCCCCTCCCCACTCCCTGCAGGGGTCTTACACATTCGCTATCGAGGCATATTTGTGGAACACCGTTATCCCACAGAACACACACCTGTGTGCAGCTGCCAGGAACTCAGCGTTGAGCAAAAAAGGATGCGGTCGCTGGCGCCCAGGCTGGGCTTTCGACCCCTGCCTCTAGCAGCTGTTTCGGGGGCTCAAACTCAGCTGGAAGGAGTCACAGACAAGGGCAGCCTTCCGGCACAGGCAGGCACAGCAACCGGGCTCCCGAAGAAGCAGCTCTGGAACCCTGCTCCCTTCTTGGGCGCTCCATGGTCTCACCTCTTTCAACAAACATGCAGCGAGATGCCAGGCCCTGGGTCGGAGTCTGGGGCACAGAAGTGGCCAGGACAGCCCAATCCAATCTCTGGTTCCCCAGAGTTCACGGCCCAGTCAAGGAGACTCCAAAGGGAAGGAGTGCTGGAGGCTATGGAGCACACAAGACAGACCTCGTTCAGGCTGAGGGAGGCAGCAGGAAAGGGCTGCCTGGAAGAGGAATCCATATACAGGAGTGAAGCAAGAGAAGGAAAGGAGGTGGAGGAAGGGGTTCCAAGCAAGGTAGACAGCATGTGCAAACATCCTGGGGCAGAGAGCCAAGGCTACACTGGGCAGCTAGAGTGAGCACTGCAGATGGGTAAGTAGATGGGATCCCCAAGACAGGCTCAAAGGAAGGGTCCTCATACTCCCTGCCCTCAGTCAGCCTCCAGTCAAATGGGGGTAACGGGATCAGTGTCCTAGAGACAGACTTCAGACAAAGTAAATCATAAACAACCAGAACTTGCTAAATGTATTTACTCTATTCACAGTGTATATGTCCTTGCTGAGGGCCGGGATGTGACGGGAAAGGGCTGAAAGGGGTTAAATCAGGGCAGGCCCCCCAGAGGAGGTGAGCAGGCTCATCTGGTAAAGAAGCTGTCTGCCCTCCGGCACCCTGAATGAAGCCACCAGGCCCTCTTTTTCACCATCTGATTGGAAACCTTGGACAACAATGAGGCTTTATCCGTTTTGCCAGTTGCATATAAACACGAACACAATGCCACCTCTCTCCCGGCAGACAAGGCCACACGTCAGGGCGGCTTAGTCTGAGTTTGGCTGACTTACTTAGCCAAATAATACAGGCAACAAAAGCACCTGACTTCCCATCTTCCCCCCAGCCCCCAGCCCACTGGAAGATGCCAGCGTGTGCCTTGGCTTCTCCTGAGCAGGAAGGTGTCTATGAAGATGCAAATACATTAGGAAGAGCGGCTCCCTCCTCCTTCTACGACTGCTGGGAGAAATACTGCGTTCCCCCTCTCTCACCTGGCGGGGATCCACCCCGGAGGGCTCCACGCCGCCCCCTCCCCACCGCGACCCCGGAGACCCTCGCACTGAGCTCAGCACGGCTCGCTCCTCTCCAGACAAACGCGCTCCTTCTGGCTCCTGCTTCCCACTGACTCGCATTCTAGAGGCGTCTCCAGATTGGGACCAGCAGGGCAACAGTGGCCGCTCCGCACATTCCACCACAAGCTGCCGGGCCCAGCAGGAGCCTGGCACAGTCGGATTTGCGACGACAGCACAGGCCAGGAGTCTCGCCCCCGGTTAGCGGAGGAGGCGGTCAGGGCAACGCTTCCGTCCTTCACACTCTGCCGAGAACGCCGGCCCCGGAGTCACGCCTGACCTGGGCCCCCCTCCGCCACGGGCTGGCTAGGTGACACGGGGCAATTTATGTCACCTCTCCGAGCCTCAGTTTCCCCACTTGCAAAATGGGGTTTGTTGTAAGGGACCAAATGAGAAAATGCACAGGAAAGGGGCGGCACCCTGCCTAAAATGTGTTCAACAAATATCACCTTCTATTTCTATTAATGCCATTCCAGGCCTCCCCTTCAAGCGACCAGACTTTAGCCATTATAACCACTTTTAAAAACTTTTAAAACAGAAGTATATGGCTCGTATACTTGGCTCAGTTGGTTAAGCGTCCGACTTCGGCTCAGGTCGTGATCTCGCGGTTCGTGAGTTCGAGCCCCGCGTCGGGCTCTGTGCTGACAGCTCAGAGCCTGGAGCCTGCTTCGGATTCTGTGTCTCCCTCTTTCTCTGCCCCTCCCCCGCTCACACTCGGTCTCTCTCTCTCTCTCAAAAATAAACATTTAAAATAAAACAAAATAAAACAGAAGTATAACGTATGTACAGAAAAGTGCACATACACGTAGCACTCAGTGAATTTCCCATATGATCAGTTCTCACATCAAGACACGGAGCAGGTCCCAGTCTCTAGAGGGAGCCCCCCGCCCCCTTGCAAGGGTAACTACTATCCTGACTTCCGTTACCGAAGATTGCCTTGCCGGTTCTTGAATCTTATATAAATAAAGTCACACAGTATGTACTGAAAGCACCTTGTGATTTAAGATGCCCGTTCACAGATGCTACCTGATTTGTTCTTCCCCAAGCCCTAGGAAAAGAGGCTCTTTATTGTCCCCATTTTGTTGCTGAGCAGAGGCTTCGGATATGGTAACTGAGATGACTAAGGCTACACAGTAAATAGAGACAGGGACTCATGCTGCCAGGAAGTCCCCTCTTCTAAGAAGCTTCTGTGGATCGCTCCGAGGAGAGTCGTCGGCCTGTCCTGCTCTGTGCGTTTCAACCCGGACCCTGGATCTCAACGCACAGCTAACCCGGGCACGTACCCGACAGGCCCATGGGTACTGCCCGCCGTGGGTCCGTGTGATGCCTCTCCCCGCCTCTTCTCCCCACGTCTCTTGGGATCACAACTCCCAGAGAGGAGGGCCTGCATCTGTGGTTCATTCGGCACCCTGTCCAGGATGGATGGCTAGAAGCTGGGGAGGGCCCCGGCCAGGGAGGGGCAGGGCAGTGGAGCAGGGCACTGGCTCCCCTGGCTCGAAAGGAGGCTCCCTGTGAGTCGGAGGGGGCGCGAGACAAGAGCAAACCAGGGGTCAGGGGAACCCCGATTCTGCAAGCCGAGTGACCTTGGGCAAAGTCACCTCCCCTCTGCGAGCAGTTCCCTCAACTGTAAAACAAGATGGTCAGCCTAAATCTCCCTTGATCCCTAAATCCCCTGCGGTGAATACAAGTCACCCCAGACCCGGCCCCAGACCCCTCTCAGCCCACGACCACCCATCAGCAGAAATGGGCACAGGAGGAAACCAGGCTGACACGGCTGACCATGGCCAGCAGCAGGTGGCCGGAGCCACTGAGCCCGTTTCCACATGTAGCTCCTGATCACGCCCCAGAATCCAGGGGGTGGGAGGTCAAGCAGGACCTCCTCTCTTCCCCTACATCCTGGGTCCCTCTTCCTAGCCACGCCCCGCCCTGCCCACCGCCCTCCGACACAGCTAACTCCACGTGCAAGTGAACGAAGTTCAGGGCACACACGGTCCCAGCTCACCCTGCGTGTCTGGAGGAGCATCCACGGGGCTCAGGCCTCTGCTCCCCGAGCCACCCCTCTGATCTCAAGTCAGAGCCCCTCACCCACGCATGGGCCACCTCTGGTCTCACTAGACACCCCTGTCCAGGCCCCCCAGCCCTTCGTGCCAGGCTCGGCTGGGTTGAAGGTCGGCGTGAAGTGCTCAGGGCCAAGGTCCAGGAAGACCCATGGTTGCTTTTTTTTTTTTTTTAACGCTTATTTATTTTTGAAAGACAGATGGACAGAGTGTGAGAAGGGGAGGGGCAAAGAGAGAGGGAGACACAGAATCCGAAGCAGGCTCCAGGCTCTGAGCTGTCAGCACAGAGCCTGACGCGGGGCTCGAACTCGCAAACCGCGAGATCATGACCTGAGCCAAAGGTGGACGCCCAACCAACTGAGCCATCCCGGCACCACCCCTACCCCCCCTACCCCCGCCATGCACAGTTACTGTTTGTACTGGTTCTGTTCGTTATGGGTCACGCTAACCCCGCAATGCAAGGAGAAAATGTATTTTGAGATCCTCACAACTGAACAAGTCTGAGTTGAAGCAGCCCATCCAAGCTTTCCAGAACTAACGCTCATCACTAGCTTAGGGATGCCACATCCACGGCCTCTGCAGACAAGGGGCTCACAAAAGCAGCCGACCATTCTGCAAATATTTATTGAGCACCTACTATATGGTGGGACTGTCCTAGTTATTGGGGATGCAATGCTGAGAAACAGACCCAGGCCCTGGGCCAGAGGAGCTCACGTCTCATAGAACAGACAGACCATGACCCCTGCTGACCTCCTGGAGGCATCAGAGTGTGGCCTGACCCTCCCCCAAGAGAGCTGCTCCAATGGAAGTCCCTCCTCTGCGGGGGCTGGAGGGCTGAACAGAGACACCTACTGGCTCCTTGGAGAAGCACAGGCCACCGTGGAGAAGCCATGGATGCGGAAAAAGGGCAGTGCTGTGGTTCAGCTGCATGACCCAAGGCAAGCAAGTAACTCCGGCTCCTGGAGCACCCCTTCTCTCCTGGGTCAGATGGAGCTAATAACCCCTCCAGTGCCCAGCCGGGGCTCCAGTGATGACACAGGACAATGGACACAACAAGACACAACAAGATCAGCAGCGGTTATCGGCTTAGGAACATGGGACAAAGGGCGGCTCCGTCCCAGCTCCCGAGGCCCCAGGTCAAGTATCCCCCTCGGCTAACCCCCTCTCCAAAGAGGAGCAGAGGGTCAGAGGGACGGCCGGCCAGCCGCCTGCCTGGCCAGCCTCGTGCTGATGGAAATGCACTTTCTCAGCCGACTCTCCACTATCCACACAGCCCGGTGGCCTTGTTACTTCCAATCTGCACCCCACCTGGCAGATCGCATGTTCCAGCCTATTTACTTTGGACTCTGGCAGGACTCTCACTTTTCAAAGGAGAACGGGACGGTGCTATTTTAGCTCAAACTGGCGAGCTTTCTCCACCTAGTTGCCCACTCTGTACTACTAGATTTGGGTCATCTGAACTTTCTGGCCCTTTCGGGGAGGGGGCGGGGTATCTGCAGCATCACCTAGCCTCGTAGGAGCTCAAAGGAGCAGGGGGCCACCTCGGTCCTCAGCCACCTGCCCCCAGGACACGAGGCCCAGTGTAGCATCGGACAGATTCAGAAGGGGTCTGTGCACGTGTCATATAAGGGCCCGGTCCTGGGGCACGCCCGGTCAGTGCCACTCTGTGGCCGTGCCCGGCACACCAGAGGCGCTCAGGAGACGATCACTGGGAATGGATGTGTGGCAACTACCCACAGAGCCCTGTGGCCAAAGGTCAGGCACCTACCCGCCCAGGCGTCCTGGCCTTAGACATCTCTCTGAGCTCCACCAAGCCATCTGATCTTCCCAGGCAGGGGACTCCGTGTGGGGAAAAGAGTCTTGGAAAGCAACCCAGTGAGGAAGAGACTGAATGCTGGCTTTGCTGCTTGCTCATGAGGTATCTTCACAGCCCGAGGACTGGAACAGGAAGAAGGGTAGAAGTACCTTCTGGGGTTCCCAGGAGGGGTGCAGAACAAGGACCCATGGGAAGTAGATTTGGCTCAGTATCAGGTAAAACCTTCTGGTATTTTTTGAAGAAAATCGCTAGCATTTCCTGAGCGCCTTCTGTATGCCAGACCGCATGCTGGGTGTTCTCACATGTCCCCTCGTTTCCAGCTGTCGCACAAGTGGTCAAGAGCATGGCCCCGACAGCCAAATTTATACCACTCGCTAGTTTATCACCTTGAGCCAGCTATAGGATCTCTCTGGGCCTCAGTTTACTCACAGGGTTGGTTGTTGGTAGGTCAACTTAGCACACGTAAAGCATCTAGAACATAGTAAGTGCTCAGTAATGTCAGCTTTCAGAAGACGGGGAGGAAGAGGAGGAACAGGAGGAAAAGGAGGCAGCCGAGGCTGGATAACTAGCCAGCGGACGTTCCGTCTGCAGATGAGAGGACAGCATCAGGTAGGATGCTGAACAAATGATCAGGTTCCTTCCAGGAACAAGGCTCTACTTTTCATTACCCTGGGTTTCAGTTTTCCGAGCAGGAAAATAGGCATTTCTGGACCAATGCTGCTTGATTCTGTGCAATAGTCTCAACCTTGGGCAGAGCAGGTGCGCCCAAGGACGACTGCCTCCACTATTTGCCCGGAGCGCGGGGTGACCTTCAGAAGGCACTGGGTGTGCAGACAGAGCCCTGAGCGGGGGACGGGAGTCCTGGCATCTGATCCAACCTCTCCACCAAATTAACACTGGTTTTCAGCTAGTTGCTGAAATTCGGAGAGTCTGGGACGATACTCCCTAGGTGCCCCATCTACCTCTGAGAGAGATCCTTGGGGCAGGGGCAGAAATCACCAAGAAGAACACTGGAAGCCTTTGACTATGGGATCCCCACCAGGAAGTTGCACTGGCAGCTTCCGCATAAGGGCTGATTGTCTGACGGGAGCCCAGGAGCAGAGAGCAGCTGGGGAGAAGCTCCACAACCACCCCCAGGAAATGACTCCCCAGGGGTCTTCTGGCCCTCCCTCTAGTCTTCTCCGCCTCTGAGAGAGGTAGCTGCCTCCAGAAAGAGACGCCCAAATTCCCACCCTGTCTCCATCTTGCCGGGGACGTTCTTCTATCATGATCTGACGAACTAAACTGGGCTAGGGGAGATGCTGGAAAGATCACCAAGCCCAAGTGTGACAGGGGTGCTCCATCAGATTTCTTCCAGAGACACCCCGTCACGTCTCTGAGAGTCCAAGACCCCAGCGAGACCTCCCTCCTGATGATGCAGGTAGCCACGCCAGCCAGCTGGGCCCCAGGGCCCTAAAGGGGATGGTTGGTAAACTGATGCTGGTTGGTGTGGGCAGGGTGGGGCGGCTGTGACCTCGAGGAGCCAAGGGTCACCTGAGCTCCATCAACACTCAAACTTCTCATCTCGACGAGAGAGTCTCGTCAATGGTTCATGGCGCTGCCCTGGTCTGGCTTCCACCCCAGGCCCTCCTCGCCCGGATGGAAGAGACTGACACAGGATTCAGGGCCCACTCAGGGGCTCTGATGAGGGTGGTCTTTAACCGATTCCCCCACATTGCCAGTGACCTCTCGCTTGGGGGTCAAAGAAATCAGGCCAAGGAAAGACAAGCAAAGCACCAGAGTGTAGGGAAGACTTATGCCCCTCCAAGCTGGCCTCCTTGCCTACAAGATGGGGGACAAGACAGTGAAGCAGCCACAGGGGGACTCCAGGAGGTCAGGGGAAACCCAGTACATGTGTCACATACACGTGCGTGCACCCACACAGGCACAAAGAGATTTCTGACACCTAGTTTGAAATCAGACCACCTGAGGGGCGCCTGGCTGGCTCCTTTGGTAAAGCATGCAACTGTTGATCTCAGGGTCGTGAGTTTGAGCCCCATGTTGGGGGTAAAGTTTACTTAATTAAAAAAAAAACAAAAAAACACCTTTTTTTTTTTTTTTTAAATCACACCGTCTGGGTACAAATTCCAACTCTGCTACTTACTAGCTAGGGGACTTTGGGCTAATTAATCATCTACACTGAATCTCAGCCTCCTCACCTATAAAATGGGTATAATAGTACCCTAAATAGTGCCTAAAATAATAATAGAACCATAAAGAGTTATCTTCAAGGTTAAAGTTCTTAAGAGGATGAACTAAGATACGGAAAGCGCTTTGTATTGTGCTTGATATATAACGGGCATTTGAAAAGCACTAGGGATTATTATTACACTTTGTCCCTACTACTCGAACCTTCTGCTAGAGACAAAAACACAGGCCATATCTCTGCCCCCAAGGAGTTCACAATCTAAGAGCCTTCGAGAATTAAGATCGTTCTCCTGGTTGGTGCCAATCCAATTTGGTTTGGATGCCAAGATGGGACCAAATGGTTTACTGATGTCGCTCATTGCCTCCCCTCTCGCTCCTGTGTGGAGGGCCACAGAGCCCCCCGGAAAGGACGCAGGCCGGGGAGCCTGGGGCCCTGGGCTGACACCCCAGCTCCGTCACTACCCACCTCATAACTTGGACCAAGTGACTTCACCAAAAACAAGTCCCAAAGGGCCATGCCCCATCTCCCATCCCGTCACCAGCCTCGCCAGGGACGTGATTCCGTGGCGGCTCATGAGCCGAGCCGGGCTATGAGAAACTCTGTAAAGATGGAAACGTAACCATACTTGTAACAGCCACCACCGCAACCCTTCGCTGGCCTTCGGGGCACCTGCTGGGTTGCTCCTAGGCTCCTTCGCTCCCGCCCAACGGCGCGCCGCTGCAGCTGCAAAGGCCCGGATTTGCATCCCGTGCCATCGGGGCCAGGCGTGGCCGACCACTGTACCACACAGCCTCTGGCGCAGGGAAAAGGGTGTCTCGGAAAGACCGAGAGCAGCAGAGAGCTGCCCCCAAAAGGTGAGGGCAGCGCTGTCCACTCCCGAGACCCCGTCTCCCTGCTCAGGAGCCTCCGGGCTGGAGAACAGCAACTACCCCGGCCGCCCCGACAGGTGCCGCCATCCTCCACGGCTTCTTAAAATCTTTCTTTTTCATTAAGTGTCCCTTGTAGGCAGCCTCTCACTTTCGCATCTTAGCCTCCTCTGGGCTATTGATTTCTCATTCTATTAAATCCTCCTCTTTAACTCTGGCCCTTAAACGCCCATTCTCAACTTGTGTTTACTCCGCAGCCGCTCTCCCAGACCACCGGCTGTGCCCCCCCCCACCTCCATCCTGGGAGTCGTGCCCCCTCCACCTCCCCCCCTCCAGAGAGCCAGCAGAGGATGATCATCATGAGTCAGGCGCTCCGTGACGTCAGGTGTGTTATGTGCCCGAGATCGCAAAGAGTAAACTGAGGCAGCCGGGGGAGCCCCGGCACACCCCACTCCCGGAAGCCCAAGGCCCACACGGCCCTCCTCCACTCTCCTCACCCACTGCGTTCCACCAGGAATTTCTCTCTGGAACCAATACTTGTGAAACAGGACTTGGGGCCACTTAATAAGACAAATACTCATGTAGCACCTGCCCAGTGCTGGGCACTGGGGACACACTCCTGTGAGCGATGCTCAGAGCGAAGCTGGGCTCGGGCCCCCCCCCGGGGGTGACACACACAGGAGTCATTTCCCGCACAGCAGCCTGGTGCCAGGTCGGAGGCGCCCGCCTCGCACAAGGCTGCTCAGAGTCCCCAGGCCACCCAGGCTCCATCCCCAAATGCTCCCGCCGCCTGCCTCACAGCATGTCTGGGAACAACACTCGTCAGCTCTCCCTCAGGCCGGCTTCCCCTTCTGGCTTCCCTATTTCTGATGCGGCATCACCATCCTCCGGGGCTGTAAATCTCAAAGTTCTCGGCGACACTTGCCCCTCCCTCATCTGCTGTTCCCAATCTGTCCGTGCGTTCTGCTGTAGTTTGGAAACGCCACTCAGATGCACCCTCCTCCCGCCACCTCCCCCCCTGGAGCCCTCAGACCCCTGATGGGGCCCTCACTCCTCCGCCCAGGGTCCCTCCGCGAACCCGATGCACCAACCTGAACCTTTTCCTTCCGGCTCTCAAGGCTGGTTACCTCTGAGTCAGTTCTGCCCTGCCCTGCCCCTGCCCAGCCGGGCCCCTTCTTCCCCGGCCCTCAGGACGTCCCCGGCCCCCACTCTGCCTGGGCAGCCCGCCTTGCCCACCGAGTCCTTCCTCCTCCTCACCGAGCTCCAGCCCCATGCGGCCGCCAGCTACCACGGGGTGGCCCGAGCACAGCCACACAGCCCTCATGTGTGCCCTCCTGTGCTCTCCACCCAAACCCCAGACCTGCTTCGCTGGGCCCTGCCTCGCGGAGGTGTGTAAATGGCGGAAGCGTCGAGCTGTCCGAAGAAAACCTGTGTCGAATCTTTTCACAAAGAGCCGCTCCCTCCCAGTTTGAGGCCCAGGGAGAGGGGAAGGGAGTGGTGGGGTTCTGGAGCGCTCCCTGAGCTACGACGTGGCTCCGATGGGCGCCCCTCCCCCATCTGTAGAACTGGAGGTGCTCACGTGTCACTCACCAGGTAGCTGGGGCGACTCCGTGAAATCAGCAGAGAGAGTGCGGTCAATACAGTGTTCAAACTGATTCCCTCCATCCTTCCCACGAGTGACCTTGCCCGGTACCGTGGCATAAGTTGTTTTCTCGTGGTGGACGTGTTAAACGTAAGGCATACCCTACTTTCCGGAACCGAACGTTCCAACCAACCAACAACTACTTCTGACGTTCCTACTCTAAGCCAGGGGCCAATCTATGGGTGTTGAGTGACCGCGCGCGCTCGGTGAGGAATCAGGGAGCGAAAAGGCACGAGGCAGAAGGCCTGGCTCCTCAAGGGACTTGCCTTCTGGGTGGGCGACAGACAGAGACGGATAAGCAGCAGTGGCAGGCAGGAGCTGGGAGCGAAACCAGTGCGGCAAGAGGGCAGCGTTAAGAGGAGCCCAGCTGCAGGTGCTCTCAGCATTATATGGGTGAGGCCAGTGAGGCTCAGAGAGGTTAAGCAATTTGTTCAAGGTCACTCAGAGAGTGACACCAGGAACCCTGGGGGGTGGGGTGGGGCGGGGCACGGAGACTCCCCGAGACGTGGTCACATGTTACAAGCACCATCTTTCCTAGGAAAGGGGGTGTGGCAGCAGGTGCTGGGAAGCGGAGCCTGCAGGCTGCCCAGGGAGGAGGCTGTGTTAGCATAACCCGGGGGTGAGCTGCTAGCCCCAAGCGGGACAGTGGCAGTGGGCAAGGAAAGGTCAGGCTGAGCACCGCTGTCTAGAACCGAGGGCCAAGAGGGGGAGGCGCAGAGGAGTGGGGTGGGGGAGGCAGAAGGACACAGAACCAAGGGGTCCGAGGGGTCCAGACCAGTGCCTGGGAGGAGCAGGAACTCTCTGCAGGAGGCCGTCAAGAGGAAGAGCTTGCCTGGGGTGGGGATGGCCGGACATCCGGGGTGCTGGAGCAGCCAGGCGAGGGGCTGAGGGTGCAGAACCAAGAATCAGCCAGATCCGAGCCCCGGGGCGGAAGTGGGGATGAACGACCGGCCCACCCCACGGGGAGGAGAGAATGTTGAGCAGACAGCGGAGAACGTAAAGATGAACCGGAGCAGGGGATGGGGGGAGAGAGGGCTGAAGAGCAGAGACAAGTTGCGGCACAAGAGCACCGGGCCGGGAGCCCGGCGGCCTCGGGAGCGGCTGCAGGGCGTCGGACAGGTCATCTGACCTCTCCGAGCCTCGGTTTCTGGGGGCTCAACGATACCTCCTTGAGGGTGACAGTACAGATGAAATGCTTGTAGGGCCCCAGCAGAGATCAGATGAAGCATTTGGAAACCCGTGGCACTCGTTCCACGCATAAGGGATTCGTACTACGCAGAAGTAACAGAAGGTGCTCTCTTCCCACACGCTCACTGCCACTGCCCCCCCCACCCCAGCCACACAACCGCCACTTCCTACTTGCTGCTCCTCTTGCTTTTCCAGCAAGCTTTACCCTCCCTCACCCAGGACAGGTCTTCCTGCCCTTCTCCCTTCCTTCCATCTCTTTCCAGGAGCCCCTGCGGCCCAGCGGCTGGGACCTCTTCTCCAGGGTCCCCACTTTTCTCCCACTCCACCCAAGTTCCCTCCCTCTCCATCCCCGGGGAAAAGCAGACTGGAAAGCCAGACCAAGATGCAGACCCAGTGTCTACGAAGAACTTTTGGTGCTGGAGAGAAAATGTCAGCCAATGATCAAGACGCCTGGGGGGGGGGGTGGGGGGTGGGGAGGGGGAAAACAAAGAGAAACCAGAATGTCCTCCCCAGGACCCCTCCGCTGCACCCCACCTCTTCCCCACCCAGCACTGCCAAGAGCTCCGGGGACCAGCCTGGCCTCTGGTCTCTGGTGGCAGGCCCACAGGAGGACTGCGGGACGGAGCTGGCCACGCAGGCAGGAAGCTGGTGGGCAAGCCCGGGCCATGGCTCCCCGCGGAAGGTTCGTTCCGAAAGAAATGAACAAAATACGGAAAATTAAACAAACCCAGACACTGTAATGTGTGCATATTAGATTAACTCTCCAAAGGGTCGCGACCTTGAGGAACACATCCAGCCAGTGTGGAAAATAATAAACCTGATTAATGATGAGACATGGGCTGCAGCTTCAGCAAATACCACCGGCCTGATGATGCCCGGTGGAGTTCCTGGGGCTTCCGTCCCAGGTGGGAGCGGAACACGGCTGACCTCTCCAGACCCCTCGCCCCGATCACACGAGCGCAGACACTTCAGGGAGCAAAGTGGGACCACACTGCTCTCTCAGCTGCCCACTGCCGGCCCAGACCGCCTCTATCCCAGGGGACAGCCTGCTGTCTGCAGATGCTCCGGGAAGTGTCCCCGTCACCCAGGTGACCATAGGGAGCTTAAGTGAAGGTACTTCTCTTTGTTCCTGGCAGGACTCCGTACTCCTGGCCAGTCCCAGGACCACTTGGTCTGGTCTCGAAGGGCCCCAGCGGTGCCCAGAGCTCCCCTCCTCTTTCCAGACAACCCAGGCCCTTGGGAGACATGCCCAGGAGAGCCACTGGAGGGAGGCAGGGAGGTGGCACCTCGTGGCATCACCAGACAACAGCACCGGGAGGAAGATGGCAGCATAAAGTAGAGGTGCCAAGAGCCGTGCAGCCAAAGGTCCAGCGGGGGAGAAGCTCCGGCCGCAGTGCCCCACCACTGCCAGGCAGGCAGGCCCCAGGGCCCTGGCCCAGCCCCCCACCGCGGCCTCCCCCTCCCCGGCCGGCTGGCCAACTCTCCCCGGGCTCCAGCTCCTCCTCTCTCACTTTCTTCAGCTCAAGGGAGCCAGGGAAAGAGACACAGGTGCTCTCAGTGCCTTGAAACCCCTGTCCCAGCTGTCGCAAGCCGGCCCTCCACCCTGGCCAGGTCTGAGCAGCTCACCGCTCTGCCAGTCCTCACTGGAGAGAATCTCAATCAGCTCCCCTCCCCCCCCCTCCTCCTCCAGCCCCCTCCCCCATCACACGCCCAAATGCAGGTCTCCAGAGTTTCTCCCTCACTTCCCACTCGGGTGAACTAGGGTGAGATGGGTGGGAGCCTCATTAGTCCGGGGAAAAGAGGGTCATTCCTGATAGGACGCCGGTCCCCCGAAGCGAGCCGGCGTGTCGGGTGGGGGTGTGGTGGTGGCCGGAGTCCAGCGCAGGGGCAGGGGGCAGCGGAGGCAGATGGCAGCGAGGAAAGGGGGAGGGGGGCCCCGTGGGCTCCGGGGCTGCGCTGGGATGGGGCAGTGAAGCCGGGGTCGGGCGGGAAGCGGGGGTGACGAGGGCTGGGGGAGCGCGCCGGTGGCGGGCAGGGGCCGGCAGCCCTGCAGGGGGGCAGACGCTGGTCTGGGAGTTGCACAGGGGAAGGGGAGGACCAGAGCGGGAGCACCGCGAGCCCGGAGGAGGGCTGCGGAGGGAGGGAAACGGGGATGGAGACTGGAGGAACTACGGAGCGGAGCGATGGGGGGTCCAGAGCCCGGGAGACGCAGGGATCCGAGCGCAGGGGACCGGCGGGCTGAAGGCGGGAGAGGGGAGGCAGGGCGCCGGGGAGACGGTGGGGGCGGGGGGCAGGGAAGGGTGCGGGGCAGCGGCCCCGGGGGGACGGAGAGGCGGAGACGTCAGAAGTAGGGGGGACGGGCGCGGGAGGGGGCGCGCGCGGGGCCCGCGCGGCCGGGACGCGGGGGGCAGCGCAAGGGGCAGGCTGGGGGGACGCCGCGGAGGGCCCTGCCCTTACCTGGGCGGCTCCGCACTCCGGGGGTTGAGCTGGGGCCGGGCCGCCGGGCTGTTGTTTTCCGGTTTTCCCTGCTTCCGCAGCAGCCGCGGCGGCCCCAGCGCGATCCGCCGGCAGCTGAAGGCAGTCTGTGTCCGGCCGCGAGCGAGCGGGGAGCGGGCAGCGCGGGAGGAGCGCGGCCGAGGCGCGGGGCGCCGCCCGGCGGCCAGCGCCGGAACTGCGGCGGCCCGCGCACGCCGGCCGGGGGGGCGCCCCTTCGGGGCCCGGCGGCCGGGCGGCCCGCACGCCCCGGGCGCCCGCTCCGAGCCTCGCCCGGCGCGCCCCGAAGCCGAGGCGCAGGAGGAGCGGGCGGCCGCGGGCAAACTTGCCGCCGCCCCGGGGGGGTTGGGGGGGACCGAGGCCGAGCGGGAGGCGCGGGGCTCGGGCGCGAGGGGCGCGCGCGGCCCGGCGGCCGCGGGACGGGGGAGCGGGCGCTGCGGTGTAGCGACCTCGAGGGCGGAACCCCGGCGCGGCCCGCGCCCTGCACCGCCCGGCGCGAGGGGGGCAGCCCGCTCTGGCCCCCGGAGTTAGGGCCCGGCCGGCTTCGGCGGGCGAAGGGCGCCCCCTGGTGGGGCGCGTGGGAAGCGCACGGGGGCCGAGCGTGCCCGGGGGCCGGAGACTGCGGCCCCGCGGCGGCGAAGATGGAGAGCGGGAGGTTTCGCTTGCGGAGGCAGAAGAGCGAATGGTAACCAGGGGGCTGGAGAGACAGGCACAGCGTGCGTCTACGAGTTCCCGGGCGCTGCTTTCTGAGTACAAGCGGCTGGGGAGGAGCCGTCTCCTCGGGTTTCGGATGAGGACCCCGAGGCTGGGAGAGGCGCACGGTCCAGCCCGGAGCGCGGGGCCCCAAGTGAGCAAGGGAGCGAGGGGCGGGGACCGGGAGGGCAACGCAACTGTCTGACACGCGGGCGGTGCGCGTTTTACTACGGCGCGGCTGCCCTCAGGAGGAGGCTGGGGACCGGGGCCCCGATCCCGAGGAAGGAGGCCCGAGGCCACGTGACCTCCTCAAACGTTATTCCTCTTTTCCACCCCGCACGTCGGCCTTGGGGAGGAGACAAGCGAACTGATCGCAGAGCCCTCCCGTCTTCGAGGGCCCGGGCCCCCACACCCACTATCCGCACACCCACAGCCTAATCAGACCCTCCGGGGACCGCTTGTCCCCAGCCCCACCGGTTGGGCTTGAAGGGACGGGATACTCTCGTGGTCAGTGCATTCCCCAGGGAAGGCCAGCCGTCCTGCTCTTCCCACTCCCCTACCCACCCGGGCCGCAGGCCGGAATGTGGCTCCCGACTTGACTTCCCATCCCCCACCCCACACGCTGGCGTGGTGCATGCTCTTCGGGGAAGACATTATTTAGCACCTACTGTGTGCCGTGACTGCCGCACTTAACAGTGCCGTTTTCGATAACCTTGGCCTCAACTTTGCAAGGTGACACTAACCCCACTTCGCAGGGGAGGAAGCCCGCAAACCAGCCACGCGGGGGGCGAACAAGCTACACAGAATCCAGTTCTAATTCCAGCCTTAGTCCCTGGGGCTGGCGCCTCATTTGGCGAAATGGACAGAAGGACGGCCCTGGGCTAAGCAGCAAGTACATTAGAGGGGCATCCCTGGGATCCTTCCTGGGCAAGGGACGTCACGTCCCTCGGCTTCCGTTTCCACATCTCCAAACCGGAGAGAAGCAGACTAAATCTCTAAAGTTACTTCAAACTCCGAAATGCCAAGCGTGGATCCAGGGCCCTAAACTAGAAGGGTGCAAGATCAGCAAGACGATAGAAGCTGTCGGGTGGGGGAGGAAAAACACGAAGTGCAATGCTTCATGTTCTTTTGCCTGGTGAGCTCCAGCCTATTAACCAAGGAGGCGGGAAGGAGCTTTTGACAAGGTCAGAGAGATTGCTAACAGGTCTGAGGTGGCCTGGGCAGTGACCTAATGAGGACCCCAGTCGCTCCCCTCCCTGCAGGGGTGATTCTGACTTTCTTTCCCTTCAGGCCTCTGCCCCTTTCCAAGTCAGAGGGTTGAGAGCCCGTGGTCAGCCCCACCCTGGCGCCAGCCCCGCCCCGGCTGTGCCTTGTTTCTGCTTCCGGCTGCTGAGTACTCACAGTTTGCTCTCTACTTCCTTTACTCCTCGACCTCAGTGCCACTTGCCCACCAGAATTTGATTCCAGACAAGCTTAGTTCCCAAGCTCCGCTGGGGGGTGGAGATGGGGTGGGGAGGTTAGCCCAGACCATTTTGGAGATTCCACAGAGGGCTATGTCAAAGGGGAATGAGGCTGGTCCAGCTCAGCTACCCTCAAGGATGCTCTCCTCTGTCTCTCTCTTTTTTTTTTTTTTTTTTTTAGTTTATTTATTTACTTAGACAATCCCAAGCAGGCTGTGCACCGTCAGTGCAGAGCTGGACGCGGGGCTCGAGCTCACAAACTGTGAGATCATGACCTGAGCCAAAATCGAGAGTCGGACGCTTAACCGACTGAGCCACCCGGGTGCTCCTGATGTCTTGAAGGAAAAGGCAGAGTAAAGCATCCCTCACAGCCTGGGCATCATGGGGAAGTCTAATGGATCTGAGTTCTAGTGGATCTGAGGAAGGAGTCTGTGCTCCTGGATTTATTTATAGCTTCTTCCTTCTTTGAAAGTGCTTCAGGTATATCCACGAAGACTACTCGATCTTAAATTTACCTACCCTGTCTTTTCCAAAGGTCCCTTTGGAGGTTTATCACTAGTGCATAACGAGCCCACTGCATCGGTAGGGCCAACTGAGGACCACAGTGACCAAGTGACTTGTCCACGCTTGACTTCATGGGACATGCCATCAGTGTGTCACTGTCTCTTAGAAACCAGTGCAGTCTCAAACTGATGCCCCCGCCTTTAGACTGGCTTCCGAACGCCCCACAAATGGCTGCCCGAGGGATGGACCTAAAATGAGCCCCCAGCTCAAAACCCTTCCACGACCCCCTATGACCTATAGAGTAAAACTGAGTCCAACACGCCTCAGCATATATGCTCCCTGCTGACTTCTCCGGCCTCGCCCATCGTCCACCACTGCCCGTCTCATACCCCATCAATGCCAGGCTGCCCACAGTTAGTTCTCTGGTTCTCCTATTCTATGTCTCTCTGCTTTAACACATTGATTTCTGCCTGGAGACACCCCCACCCCCATGCACACACACATATACACAAAACCCAGTTTAGGAATCTCCTCCTACAAGAAGTTTCTCCTACCCTGCTGTCTGGTCTCTTCCCAGCAGAATTAATTACTCCCCTCTCTAGAATTCTCTTGCACTTATTAGAGCTTACGGTTGCTTACTTGTTTCATGTCTGCGTTCACTAAAAGACTACAGACTTGTTCTCCTGGATTTATTTTTAGCTTCTCCCTTCTTTGTATTAGCCTCAGGTATATCCACAAAGCAGAATAGCTGTTCTTAAATTTACCATCTCTTTTCCAAAGATCCCTTTGAACGTTGATCACAAGTTCATAATGAGAGTATGGACTTAAAAAATCCATATTAACAGCATAATGCCTGGGATAGTAGGTGCTTGGTAACTGTGTTGAATGAATGAAGCAACGTGAAGTAAGGGCTACGGAGGACTGCCATTCTGGAAAATCAAATTTGCTTCTGTCGCTGGCCTAAATGAGCCAGATGGGATTACCTGACCGGCGGTATGAAACCACGGGTCCCTGCTAAGCTTGAAGCCTTTACAAACGTAAGCTGAAGGTGGGGTTCGACTTGAGGGGCTTGAGGGTGAAGCCGGCAAGAGCCTGACTGAATATCCTTATCGCCACGCGGTGTTAAAAATGCAGCAACCCCGCTAGCATACTACGCTCAAACTCCAGATTACATGAAAATAATTCTGTGTCCTTCTCGTCACCTGTGTGGGGGATGAATGGTTCATTCCTGAAGGATAATGTCTAACAGAACCAGTTTAGAAGCAGAATTGAAATTAGAGAGAGAATTGTTCTTTGATTTTTACTTCAAGTTTTTACTCATGCCTTAAAGGATGCGCTGAGTGTTGGTTTTGCATAACGACATTATGGCCAAGGGTTGTGTGCATGTGGGTTTCGACGTACATAGCCCCCAAGCCTGCTCGGCAGAAGACTCCGTCGAACGGGGAAGAAGCCCCACCTCCGCTTGACAACTATGTTATCATGCAGCTCCCTTCCCCCAACCTCTCTTATCTCCATTTGCTTAGTCTAGACATACAGAATACTGCTCACACTGAAATTTCAGCGAAAACTTGGATCCTCCTCGCTCAGAATACAACCTGCCTCTCCTGTGGTCCTGCTCCTTATCCTAATGTAAGATCCAGATTCGTTCCCACCCTGTGTCTCAGTTTCCATTTACTGCTCTGCAGAGGAGATCAGCTGCCATGGCAGTCAGTTCTTCTTCAGGAAATCTTTGGTGCCTATTACGTGCCAGGCACTGGAGACGAAATAGAAGACGAGGTGAATCCAGGGCTTGGCCTCTTGGGGTTCGTAGAGGTAGTACATCTCCTTCTAGCGCTTACGGCCCAATTCTGAGACCGGGTCGTTTTCTGTATGATATTTCCCATACAGTTAACTCAGGTGCAGGGTCGTAGTCTAGGCTGGCAGACTGGGTGGGGGTGGCGGCAGGGGCATGTGGCTTTTGGCAATTGCAGCGTTGGGACCGAGGTTCCTCAGCACACACGGGCTTGGGTGGGCACCCAGAATGCTCTGCCTGGAGCCTCTACAGACCTATACTGCAGCTGGAGGCCCGCCGCTCGACTGCACCTGCATCCTGTGTGGGAAAGGGGCAGTGGCATTCACCTGCACCATGGAGGCTGGTAACCAGTACCGAGGTCGGAGGGTAAAATGCATTTTACTTGCGGTGGGCTTTATACTTCCATACCCACCTTTCCTCGTTTGCTCTCACGCTCAGTATAGGCAGGTTCCATTATACCACGGTATCGATAGAAACCATTCAGTGAAGTGGTTTCTATCTAGCAAAGCTGAGTTAAAACTCAGGGCTTCTGGCTCCAGGAGGGAGCTGCGTGAAGGACATCGGACAAAGATCGCTGTGAGGAAGGAAGGGGTAAGCCCACCTAAGTCAAATTGGGTAAAGACTAGGCAAAGACTGAAGAAGCTGTACTTTTGGGGCTCCTGGGTGGCTCAGTCGGCTGTGTGTCTGACTCAGGTCACGATCTCACGGTTGGTGAGATAGCCCGCTGGGATCCTCTGTCCCTGTCTCTCACTGCCCCTCCCCCACTCACACTGGCTCTCTCCAAAATAAAAAATAAATATTAAAAATATTAAAAAATAAATATTTTTTATTAAAAAATTAATTTTTTATTTTTTATTAAAAATTAAAAATATTAAAAAATAAATTAAAATTTAAAATTAAAGGGGCGCCTGGGTGGCGCAGTCGGTTAAGCGTCCGACTTCAGCCAGGTCACGATCTCGCGGTCCGTGAGTTCGAGCCCCGAGTCGGGCTCTGGGCTGATGGCTCGGAGCCTGGAGCCTGTTTCCGATTCTGTGTCTCCCTCTCTCTCTGCCCCTCCCCCGTTCATGCTCTGTCTCTCTCTGTCCCAAAAATAAATTAAAAAAAAAAAAAAGTTGAAAAAAAAATAAAATTTAAAATTAAAATATAAAAATATTAAAATTTAAAAATATTAAAAAATATTTTATTAAAAATAAATATTAAAAATCTCTCTTCCTCTGCCTCTCTCAATAAATACATAAAATTTTTAAAATTATACGAAAAAAGAAGTTATGCTTTCTCTCCCCCTTCCACTGTTTTCCTTCTCAATCTCCAATAACAAGAGTAACTTGAGTAACAAGAGGCAATCCAGTTGAGCAGGAGGGAGAGGTGGGAAGATGAGGAATAGGGGTGCCCAGGGGGGCACATTCTACCTGGGGGCAAAGCACAAGCACGTTAGCAAGGGAGGGCACACAGGAGAGGGTCTACCTTCCCAAGCCAGCCACCTCAGGATACAAAGATGCCAAGATAAGTAAATAAATGAATAAGATGCCACATGTCACATTACCCCAGGTGTTTAGGGTCTGCAGTTGACCCAGAGAACGGTTTTGTCTGTACTGTGGCATTAAGTCTTCCTATGAACTATTATGAAATGACCCCAGGATAGTATAAAGGTAAAAAAAAAAATGTGTATGTGTATATATGTGTCTCTCTACAGATAGGTAGGTAGGAAGATACATGATAGATAGATGCATGTGTATGTGCATTCCCAAATACGTGTATATTTCAACATAAGGTTGGCCAGTTCTCTTTTTGAGCTCAACAAACCAATAAATCAGCAAGCAGCTTCTATCTGCCAGGAATGATATCGGGCACTAAGGGGGACAGAAAGAAAAACTGGACATGGTTCCTACTTTCAAAAATTTATGTTCCGGTGCCCCTAATTTTCCCTTGTAAAGGAAAACCTTTACATTTTAGCTCACAGTGAGTTTTAGGAGCCTGTGCCCTCTGAAGGAATTCAGAATAGTAAAAAGAATGAGATAGTAGGATTTCTCTTCACCCAGGACAGATTTCTTACAACTCCTAAATGAGGGATGAGTTACATCCAAGAACTGTACTACGTAGTGGGCTATGCCCAAGTTTGAATATAGAAGAGGCGCTTTTTTCTTTTATGTTTATTTATTTCTGAGAGAGAGAGAGAGAGAGAGACAGAGCTGGGGAGGGGCAGAGAGAGAGAGGGAGACACAGAATCCGAAGCAGGCTCCAGGCTCCGAGCCGTCAGCACAGATCCCAACAGCACAGATCCCAACAGCACAGATCCCAACAGCACAGATCCCAACATGGGGCTCGAACTCACAGACTGTGAGGTCATGCCCTGAGCCGAAGTCAGACACTTAACCTACTGAGCCACCCAGGCGCCCCTAGAGGGGGTGCTTACCAGCTAGCCGCAGTTGTGACAAGTATTGTGTTCTGCGATGGCTTAACCCTCAGCTGTTTCCACCTCTGTTCTTCCAGATTCCAGGCAAGAGTCTTAATTTAGAAGAATCCAGTTACCTTAACTGAAAAAAGACTAAAGGAAGATGTGACACTTAAGACCTTTCCTATTTGCTCCATAACCAGGACAAACGGATAGAAATTACAGGCCAATTTTAGCTCAAATAAGAAAGAATTTATGAGTCGCCTCAGGAGATAATGAGCTCCCCAGCATTGGAAGTATACAAGCAGATGGATGGCCATCTGCCAGGATTGCCAGAGAAGGGATTCCAGCATTGGATTAGGAGGTTGAATGAGGTTTCCTCCATCTCTAAATTCCTTGATTCTCAGTCTGTCTCCTTGGCCCAAGGCAAAAAAAAAAAAAAAAAAAAAAAAAAAAAAATTCAATCTTGGGAGAAATGTAACTCCTATTGTCAAAAGTAAAAACATGCCGTATGCATTTGGGTTTTTCTGTCTAGATGCGTGGGCGCTTTCCTTTAAAATGTAGTGAAGATACTTAATATTAGGAAATGCAATAATCACTTAAATGCTTCATCGACAAAATTAATACGATTGATATACTCAAGCGTTATTAGGTAAATAGCATTAATGGCCTTGTTAAAAAAGGAAATCTGTTTACAAGAAAGGACGGCAGTTCCAAAATAAGACCAATCTGAGTAGATGAACGTCGTGCTTGTTTTTTAAATGACTTCTTACAACGCGCACACATGCATACACACTCAGGAAGCAAAACAGTGAGTGGAGGAAAATGAACACGTATCTCACTATATCTACTGCTTTTATGCCTTGGAGTCAGGCTGTACACCTGCTGCAGGAAGGATGGTTTTCTTCATGCATTTTCAAGCATTAAGCACTTTGGCGAATCTTAGCCTGCACAATAACACCTTGTTCCTCGGAATACAAATCGACTCCGAGGTCTCCTCCGCTCCCCCCCACCCCAGTCTGATGGAATGCGCTGCTTTTCAAACGCTAATTAGGCCGGCAGTAGAGGTGAGACGGTCGACTTCAAAATTGGGCGGGTTAAGGGGCGCCTGGGCGGTTCAGTCGGTTAAGGAGTGAAGCCTCTGACTTCCACTCAGGTCATGATCTCACGGTCCGTGAGTTTGAGCCCCACGATGGGCTCTGTGCTGACAGCCTGGAGCCCGCTTCAGATTCTGTTAAGAAGCATTACAAATAAATTAAAAAAAAAAAAAAAAAAGATTCTTGGCGGGGTAAGAAAAATAGAGAAATGAACTTGGGGAAAGAAAAAAAAAAAAAAGGCAAAACCAGCCCTGAGCGTAAAATACCTACATATAGATGGGTAGACATTTAATAACCAAAATAGAATGAGAGTCTCCTCTCTCCCAGCCCCCAGAGACAAGATGTTTTTATTTTTATTTTTTTCACGTTCATATAGAAGATCTGCTTCGTGACACAGTTGGGTAAAGAAGTGGGTGGGGGCAGAGGGGAGAAAGTTTGTCAAATAACAGTTACCGCGGGGCGTGGTGTTCAGGGTTCAGCTGGCTTTAGTGAACAATTTCTTCTCACTGGCTGCTCCGCGCCCGGTCCTGTCCTAGGTGCTGGGGACGCACGCATGAGCAGACGTGGTCCCTGCCCTCCAGAAGCTCCCTCACTCCTGAGAGGCATGGAGAGGCCCCTCTTTAGGAGTTGGCCCCTTTCAGTTTCAGCCCTCAGCTCAACACTGCGGCCCATGCACCCTACTCACTAAAAACAAAATAAATCTCTTACATATACATGCAAATAGATAGCAGGCATTCTCAAGAGAAATACCTTTTGCTTCTATCACGTGGGCCCCTGGCCCACCTGCTCTGACACAGCAGGCACTAACAACTAGCACAACACTTTACAGTTTATAACACGCTCTCACAAGGCACGATCGATCGTATCTGTTGTTCATCACGGCCCTGGGCTTACTGGTGTCATCCGCATCTCAAAGATGGGAGAGGAAGCCATTTAATAGTAAGTTATGAGCCTTCAAGTTGTATTTTCCGATTTTAAACCAGAAAATTCCCCTTCCGCTACTCTGCCATCCTGATGTAAGACATACATTTTTTTTTAATTTATTTGTTCAGTTTTAAAATTTTTATTTTGAGAGGGCTCCATGCCCATGGGGCTTGAATTCATGACCCTGAGATCAAGAGTCACATGTGGGGCGCTTAGGTGGCTCAGTCTGTTGAGCGTTCAGCTCTTGATTTCAGCTCAGGCCATGATCCCACGGTTTGTGGGATCGAGCCCTGCTTCAGGCTCTGTACTGGCGGTGTGGAGCCTGCTTGGGCTTCTCCCCCTCTCCCTCTTTCTCTCTGTAGCCGGCACACTCTCTCTCTTTCTCAAAGTAAATAAATAAACATGAAAAAAAAAAAAGTCACACACTCTACCGACTGAGCCAGCCAGGCGCCCCCATGATGTAATACATACAGAACCTGTGGAACAAAGTGTTTAATTGAACAAGTCTCTGCCACTTCTTGAAGTGAGCTGCAGTCCAAATTCCTGCTCCTTAAAGTTCCAGGCTTTTGCCTTGTAACTGAGCCAAGCCAATTTTGCCTTGGGCCAAATGAAAAGATCAAAACGTTCTTGAGAGAATGGAAACATTGGTAAGACCAAAACCCAAAGTAGCTAGAAAAACCAACCTATCACTTGAGACAAGAGCAAAAACTAAATCTTTATTTTATTTTAAATGTTTATTTTTGAGAGAAAGAGAGAAGGGGAGGGACAGAAAGAGAGGGAGACACAGAATCCGAAACAGGCTCCAGGCTCTGAGCTGTCAGCACAGAGCCCAACACGGGGCTCGAACTTACCAACTGCGAGATCCCGACCTGAGCTGAAGCCGGATGCTTAACCGACTGCGCCACCCAGGTGCCCCTAAATCTTATTTTTAGATCCATCTTCCTTTTAAAGTAAGTTCCAGTGTATTTTATTTATATCTCTCTTATCTTGTGCCTTGTTTTGTATCTGTCTCTCCCAGGGGCAGGGTCTAATGTTTATTAATTGCACAGAAAATATTTGGAAAACATACCCTAGGACGACATACACTGTCCACTCTGTGTATTTTTAGTCGCTGGCATTGAAACTGATCTCATATACATTCTAGATTCTTAATTCAGACAGAAGCATACGATTCTTTGTGTTTAACAGAGCACATGGTTGCCATTTAATAAATGTTAGATAATAAAAATAGAAGCAATACTTCAAAGTAGCAATATCTGAAGAATCTCATTAAACACAAAGTAAGATAAACAAGCTACCGTCGCACATCTGGATTTGTGTAGATAGGCAGCTTCCCCCCTCTGGCTGCTACAAAAGACGTGGGCCAGCTGGGATCTCACCCGACGTGCCGGACGGCATTTTTCACCCCAACACCATGGTGAGAGAAAGAAAAAAAGGGACTCTTTTGTCCAGCTCTCTTCCCTAATTATACCTTGGGTCTAAATAAAGAAAATACAGCACACGTAATCAGAAATAATTTGAAGCAAATGGAAAGCACCAGAGTGGAGGGTTTAATCATGTTATCGGTGGCGAGGGTCAGAGGAAATGGACAGATAAGGGCACCAAATTATCTACAGTGGCATGCAACGGAGAAAGAGACGCAAAGCCAGAGGAGATGACTCAAGAAATTAAGTTTGGTTTCCAAGTTACTTCCAAACTGTTTGGCAGCTGAAGGAAGGAAGGAGCAATGACATCTCCAGCAGGGACTCTGCTCATTAATAATGTCCTGGCAGAACAATAACCTCACATAATAAGAAATACCATGCTGTCTCCAGAGGCGAGAGAAGTCAGGTTTACTTTCCCAGCCACGGAGTTCCGTTGAATAGGGTGTGTGCCACCTAGCTGGATGAATTTCGAGGAGGTTCAGACATCGATTAGGGGAAATGTTTCACACCAGCGACATCTGGAAACAAACCAACCAGTTCAGGGAGCAGGTGGGGACATTTCAGTTGTATTGAGCCCCTGAAAGGCACACTGGTGTTTCGAGGTTCTAGCCGCCCCGTGTGGGGAGCGGGTACGGAGTGGGCAGCAGGAAGCAGAGGAAATGAGAGGTGGGAGAGACGCTCCCCGGGGGCAGAGCTACTGAAGGCTTCTCTGCTTGGGTTTATTACAGTGTTTTATGAAGCCGTGCAACAGGTCACCCAGACATCTCCAGCTAACACAGGACCACGCTGGACTAATGTAACGTTACCAAGTGGCTTGTAAAAGGTCACCAGATCTTCCAGATGGTGAAACCTACGTAGATTGTCTCCTGTCTAGGATTTTAGCGCCGCATCATTTCCTAGCTCTTGCCCGACCGTAGCCAAAACCACGATTAAAAATTCCGAGATTAGGACAAGAATCTACGAGACGACCCGTCATTACTCTCGTTCACTTTCCAAACTATCTTCCTTTCTGTCTTCCAGTTACCAAGAAACATAGGGATATTACGAAGGCTTGGGGGTCTAGGTTAAACAAAGACAGCCCCCAGCTCTTAATATCATTGGATCTTTGGGGGAGGGCCTGAAACTAAACACAAAGCCCGCCTGGCATCTTTCTGGGCTGTCATGCAGCGGTCCAGATCCGAAAGCACCTCAGGGTAGATCCCATCGAGATTCTTTCAAATCTTGTTTTTTTTTTTTTTTTTATGTTCACTTATTTTTGAGAGAAAGAGACAGTGTGAGAGGGGGAGGGGCAGAGAGAGAGAGAGAGAGAGGACAGAATCCGAAGCAGGCTCCAGGCTCTGAGCTGTTGGCACACAGCCCGACATGGGGCTCGAACCCACAAACCGTGAGATCTTGACCTGAGGCAAAAGTCGGCCGCTCAACTGCCTAAGCCACCCAGGAGCCCTGTGGCTTTTTTTTAAAAAATAAAACCACTAACCAACCTTCACATTTTCACAGATTATTCCAATAATGTCATTGCTTCAACAGGCTTTGTCGGCCGTCCGATGACCAAACACGTGTGGTAATTGAGCTCTTACTAGGTACTTAGTGTTGTAAAGGGCAGGTGAGAAGCAAGAAAAAATTGTTGCCATTTATCAAGTGTTGACTACGTGCTGGGTACTACACGCTTTACATTCATTTATTGCTTTGTTTTCATCCACACAAGCCCATGAGGTGTGTGAGACAGCCAGGTCCCTGTGACAGGAGCTCTTTAAGCACTGAGAACGAGTGGGAGCAGAGATGGAAGAAGGCGCTGAGTCACCCCGTATGGGAACAAAGTATGTGATCTTTGAGGTACTGTTTCCTCTTCCATTTAAAAAAAATTTTTTTAATGTGTATTTATTTTTGAGAGAGAGAAAGAGCGCGAGTAGGGGAGGGGCAGAAAGAGAGCGAGACACACGATCCGAAGCAGGCTCCAGGCTCTGAGCTGTCAGCACAGAGCCCGACACGGGGCTCGAACCCACAAACCGCGAGATCATGACCCGAGCCGAAGTCGGATGCCCAACCGACTGAGCGCCCCTCTCTTCCAGTTTTCAAAAGGTATGATTCACATGCCATAGAACTCACCCTTTTTAAAGCATACGATTCAGTGCTCGTGTATGTGCGAGGTTGTGTAACTATCACCACCGTCGAATTCCAGAACCTTTTGATCCCTCCATACCCATTCGTATTCTCCCATGTCCCGGCCTCTGGCAACCAGTAATCTGCTTTCTGTTTCTATGGAATTGCCTATTTTAGACACTTCATGTAAACAAATCCTACAATCTGTGGTATTTTGTAACCGGCTTCTTCACTCGGCGCGGAGTTTTCAGGGACCTTCCTGTTGTGGCACGTGCCCGTCCTTCGTTCCTTTTCGGGGCCGGATGATATTCCATCGTGTGGATGCGCCTTTCCTTGACCTGTTCATCAGCTGATGGGACTCTGAAGTACTTTCCACCCCGAGCTCTTGTGGACACGGTGTTCCGGTTCTATATCCAGCCAGGACACTAGCAGGTATGACTCAATACAGTGACGCTCCGGAAGCCCACTTGCAGCTTCTTAGGGGGACATCTCTGTTGATAGGCCGCTGTCTAAACTCAACGTGTCAAATGAAACTAATTTCTCCCCACGGCCTCTCTCCTTCACGCTTCCTCACTTCTGCTAATGGCAACACCAGTCTCTCAGGTCCACGAGACCGTCTTTTAACTCCTCCTTCCCCCGCACGGTGACTCACGTGCCGACATCTGTAAATCGTACCTCAGTGACACCATTTTCCCCTACTCCGTCCCGAGCGACTTCGAGCCTCCCGTTGGCTATTACCACAGCTTTCCGCCAGCCTCCCTAGGTACTAACTCTCCCCTTTCCACTCTACTCTCAGTTGCTGGAATTGTCCTTTTTTTTTTTGAATTCAGCTGTGTCCAAACCTGTCCCAAGATCAAGCAGCTGAAATGAGATGTAAATTTCTGCCCCTTGGTCCGGCGTAAGTGACTTCTAAGTCAGTCAGGGAGAACGACAGAGAAGTGACAGTCGTGCACCTGTCTTCGCTATTCGGCCGTAGGCACCTCTAAGGGAAGAAACTACTTCCACAGCAGGGTTGTAAAGACAAGGCTTTGGTGGAAGCCAGACTTTCTCTTGAATTCTAGCTATTCCATGAGGATCATCAAGAGTCATTACTAACTTCAGTTACCTCATTTGTATTTAAAAAAAAAAGTTGGGGGGAGAAAAACCCCTTACCTCTTGGGGTGCCCATGGAGATTAGAGGCCACGCACTTAGGGGTAGGACCTGACATGCGGTTCGCACACAGTGCGCTGTAGCTCCTGCTTTTCATCCTCCCAAGACGTAGCACACTACTCTGCAGAGTGGCTACTCGCCTACACTCGTATTGCTAAGTGGAAAAGGGGGGGTCTGGTGGAATGCAGCGGAAAAGCACAACTGCAGAAAAAAATGAGGCAAAGCGAACAGCAACTGGCAGTTGCATAAAAATGAAAAAAGTGAGCTCGAAAACATAAGCAAGACATACATGGCCAGGTAGGTTTCAGGCTGGTGGAAAAGCCGAGGTGGAGGCAGGCCCTGGGAGGCAGGGTGAGGGAGGCGGGGAGGAGGCTGAGCCTTCCTGGAGGGGAAGGGTCACAGTGGCTGGGAGAGGGAAATCGAGTCGCCCAGATAAATTATGACCGTCTCAGAAACTGAGCAGAGTTCAGTCTCCACACAGCAGTCACCAGAAAGCCACCATGGTTCTTGGGCAGGCCAGTGACACGAGGGGACTGGCGGCTTTTTGGAAAATGGGATAGGGAGCCATGTGCATGACAGACAGAAGAGCAGAGTGACCTGGTCGTGGTGGGAACAGAGCAAGGGGTAAATCAGGAAGGTGCTTTGAGAGGAAAAAAAAAAAAAAATCACAGGCCCTCGTGACAAATGCTGTAAAGGATCCTGGTCTTTTGCCTCTTTCCTCTAAGGCCCGTATTTTATTTCCCCCCCCCAAAATATCTCAAACACCATGCTCCTCCAACTCTTTGTTTTCTGAAACAAAGCTAGGAATACACTGACCAATTAATCAGTCAACCCGCGAGTCATGGCTGCCAAGATACTCTGACCCAAGATAGAAAGATCCCTGCTTATTTTAATCTGCCTACATGTGCCCAGTCTTAACTGCAATCTGCTCAGAACTTCTCTGAAGAGACAGGAAAAAAAAAAAAAAGTTGAGAATATAAGCCAGTCAATCATAACTCACATTTAAAGATCCAGAACCTTCCCTACATACTCCTCTTACGGTGCAAATACCCCCACAGGAAGCAAACGTTAGGCTCTCTGTGTCTTCGAGCCAAATGTCACTGACTGTCCAATGGAGTTAGAATTTATCTTGAAGAGGCCACTTTCTAAAAGGAAAAGAAAAAAAGTGGAGAAAATTTGAAGCTTTTACTTTCAATAGGTGGCAAGACATAGGGACAGTTTTGTTGTGTCTCTTTTCCTTTCACTTGAGCTGTTAGTTCACAGACATTTGATTGCATGAAAGCTTCCAAGTTCTCTAAGACTTATTCTTGCTGGCTGGACCAGTTTTTCTGATGGTGCATTTGCTTGCTAAATAATCAATCCAGCTACCTCATGTTCCGGGCACTCAACTTTTGTGAATTTGCCAAATTTCATAAACCTTTCAGAAGAGGCCATCACTCAGGACACGAGTGGGAACGGAGGTAAGATCTGTCAGTCTCTCCTCAGCCAATGCTCAAAAAGTCTCCTCTAACCAGCAATGTCAGATTTGCTTCCACCAAAGCCCCCAAGATTCTTACAAACTGGCAGTGAGATTGGGACAGAAGAAGAAATGTAAATAATGCTTCATCAGACCGTAGATAATACTGAACTAGAGACATCTATCAGAAGAGATTCCAAAGAACGGGAGAAAAAAATTTCTAAGGACAGACTTCAGTGAGTGATGTTAAAATTATATTCTTATTTGGAGAAACACATGAGGTCAGGAAAGCATAGAGCTTACCTGAGACTACCCATCAATTTCACAGGACTATCAGCATTGGAGGGACCTAAGAGAACAATCATCTAACTTCCTCAGTATAAGATGAGAAAACAGAGGTCCAGATAGGGTAAATGACTTGTTCTAGGTTAGACAATGAACTAATAATATAAGAGCAGAGAGTAGAAAGAACTTTAGTTTGGTCTTGCTTCCTTGGTCTTATTATGGCTCTCCCTAAGAACTGGAGAAGGCAGGGAGAAACCCCAGAAACCCTGCCACAAATGGGACTCCAGGCCATGATGTCTGGGCTACAGGGTTTGGGTTCTCTAGAAAAGGTCTCAAAGTATATGAAACTCATACTCATATGAATTTGAAAATTGTTTATGGTCTTCAC
The DNA here is from genome assembly GCF_018350175.1 of Felis catus. Taxonomy (NCBI): domain Eukaryota; kingdom Metazoa; phylum Chordata; class Mammalia; order Carnivora; family Felidae; genus Felis; species Felis catus. Next base: position 17,839,904 of record NC_058377.1, on the reverse strand, counting down.
TACAGTAGATATGGCAACATATGCATTTTCAGGAAGATAAAACACGAAGTCTCATTAAATAACCACAATATAACTCAGTTTCCCATTAGTTGAAAATATAAGCAGCACAGGACGCCTGGATGGCTCTGTCGGTCAAGCATCCAACTTTGGCTCAGGTCATGATCTCATGGTTCGTGGGTTCGAGCCCCGAGTTGGGCTCTGTGCTGACAGCTCAGAGCCTGGAGCCTGCTTCGGATTCCGTGTCTCCCTCTCTCTCTGCCCCTTCCCCCACTTGTGCTCTCTCTCTCAAAAATAAACAAAAAAGTTAAAAAAAATATAAGCAGCTCATATATTTTAAGGAAATAAAGAGGTTTCAAAACAGCCAAGATCTAGCTTTAACTGGAAGATAAACCCAAGGAGTACTAGCACATTGCATACACATGATTTTGAAGTTTCTGGAACATCGACTATCAACCACACTCCGCCCCATTATAACAGTAACACCAAAGCAGCACACATCCAACATACAGGTTTCTTAAAAACCAAGGTTCTTACTAAATCAAGTTTTTTCTTTCTTTCTTTACATTTAAAAGAACAAGTAGGTTAAAAGAGTGTATTATAGAGGCTAGCAACGAATTTTGAAAAAATGAACATACACTCTCTCCTCCCCTTCCTCCTTCTCTCTCTCTCTCTCATACACACACACACACACACACACACACACACACACACACCACACACAGGAGCCTAGAGTTTGGACATACAAAACCATTATAAAACATGAAATATGGCTGCATTAGTAAGAGAGATATTCACATATTCTAAATTCATTAATCATTTTTCACCGTCCCTGCTTTACGTATTCAACTCCTAGAATAAAACACCACCACCACCACCATCTTTAGGCACCAATCGCACGCCTGGAAATTTCTCATTCCCTCCTCGCAACAACTCCGTTAAGTATTACTGACTCTCATTTACGGCTGAGGAAATGGAATCTAGAGGGAACCTGCTTATGGTGACACAGCAAGTAAGCAGAAGTGAATCTGGATTGTCTTAGTTCAGGGTCTTTTCACCACACGATCAGTTTTCAAAGTATGGTCTCCAAACCCCTGGCAGTCCCCGAGACTCTTTCAGGGACATAAAGAGTCATAACTATTTTCACTGAACTACCGATTTGGAAATTTGTGTCCACCACCATGAAGCTTTCTGATGAGATCAGTCATTGAGGCCAATAAATGTGAGCTTTGGATACCATATAAAGAAACGGGGGCGCCTGGGTGGCTCAGTCGGTTAACTGTCCAACTTCAGCTCAGATCATGATCTCAGGTTCGTGGGTTTGAGCCCGGGGTCGGGCACTGTGCTGTCTGCCCAGAGCCTGGAGTCTGCTCTTGACTCTGTGTCTCGCTCTTTTCTGCCCCTCTCTCGCTCATGTTCTCTCTCAAAAATAAACATTAGAAAAAAAAAAAAAAAAGGGTCAACATTTGAAGGCCTACATAATTCGGCAAATCAGTGTTTCCCAAATTACTGATACAGGATATTACAAAATTATGCATAGGTAAAAGATTCCATCCTTCACCCATTTAAAGTATGAAATGGACTGATGGATTTTAGTGTAACAAAGGACAAAAATGTTACTGATGGGGCTTCAGATTCCACACTGCAGCTCTTTTAAGAAACTACTACTTGTCAGAAGTTTCAGTGTGGTATCCAAGAAGAAGATCCACAATCATCTGAAGAAAGCTATTAAAATACTTTTCCCCTTTTTAAAATAGATGTGTGAAGCCGGATTGTCTTCATAGACTTCAACCAAGACAACATGGCCCACCAGACTGCATGCAAGAACAGAAATGGGGATCTGGTTGTTTTCCACCAGGACAGGCTGAAGGCATTTGAAAAACTAGGGAGGCCTGGGTGGCTCAGTCGGTTGAGTGTCTGACTTGGCTCGGGTCATGATCTCACGATTCGTGAGTCTGAGTCCCGCATCAGGCTAGCTGCTGTCAGCATGGAGCCCGCTTCCGATCCTCCGGGAGCCCTGCATCAGGCTCTGTGCTGACAGCTCAGAGTCTGGAGCCTGCTTTGGATTCTGTGTCTCCCTCTCTGCCCCTCCCCTGCTCACGCTCTGTCTCTCTCTCTCAAAAAATAAACATTTAAAAAATTTAAATTAAGATTCTCTCTCTCTCTCTTTTTGCCCCTCTCCCCTGTTCACTCTCCCCCTGCCCAAAAAAAGATTGAGAATGGCTGCCCTTTATTATTTAAAATAATAGAGGGCAGAAAAAAATTTCTGTACAGATGCTCCTCCAAAAACTTTAAAAAATTACCAAGATACACCCTCATTATTGTTACTGATCAGAATGTTGACTGGGTGGCCCCAACCCCATGGTCACATGTACAAAGAAAGAGATCCCCTGGAATAAAATGCTATAAAGGAAGCCTTAAGTTATAGGTAGGTACCAAAGCACCCTAAGCAAATAAGGGGGAAAGACTGGGACAGAAAGAGAGCTCTACCTACCTTAAATGATCTCACATCAAGGCCTCGGCTGACGCTCAGGGAATGATGGTGTCTCCCTAATAACAGGTGGCAGAACCAACCCACTCCCTGACGGCTAAGATCAGGCAAGGGCTTGCAGTTCGTAATACGAATTACACTTGACATTAGAGAAAGAGATGGGAAACACCTACATCTAGCTATTTACCTGTAATATTTTAGGACATTCGTCATAGTAGGAAGCCATCAAGTCCAACTGAAAAGCAACTATTCATCCAGATAGACCCTCTTATCTTTCAAAGTGGTATTAAACTTTCGGTGAGCCAGTCATTTAGCTTGGAAGAGGACAGCAAAAAGTGAAAGCAACTGCTCATATGCAACGACAGTATTTTATTTTTGCCACTCTTCTTAGAAGATGGCCATCCAGGAGTGGGGATGCAACAGGCATGCGTTTCCCTACCGGTTATGTTCATAAACACAGCCACAAGCACAAACAGGTTCATTTCTGCAAAGCACATTTGCGTATTCTTCAGTTTTAGAAAGCTTAACTAAAAAATCCTACAAAATACTGAGCATTTTTTGTCACGCTTATTAGATCTATCAGCCAAATGTGCCCCCGAATGACTGAAAACTAAAATATCATCCCAAGAATAAGTCGAATGATACCTCTGCGTCAAAACCAACGTACCAAAAAGCCCAAAAAGTTGAAACGGGGTCCATAAAAGCATAGAAATATTGCTACTTTAGGAAGTCCAGCACTGCGGATAAGAATGGTGATAAAGACATCATATTTTCATTTAGGGTGGCATTAAACCAAAGTCATTTTCAAGTGAACCATAAAAGCTGCCCCATTAATCCCACTGATTTATACACTTAAAAGATGGTTAAGATGACAAATTTTAGGTTACATATGTTTTACAATTTAAAAAATACATACCAAAAATCATCGAACTGTACACATTAAATGAGTGAACCGTGCGAAATGTGAATTATGTCTCAATGAAGCTGGGAGAGAGCAAAAGCACCGCCCCGGACGCTGCGGCAACACCCGCCGTCGGTGTCCTCACGGACGCTGGCCCGTCACAGAGACGAGCTGGCTCATCTGGCTAGTAAAGATGCTCTAACAAGCAGGAAGCTGCCCGACAGTCACTTGCCAGTAAGATGAGTGAAGGCCTCCTTGGGGCCTCAACTTTTCTAATGCAACTCGGAGAAGACAAACCAAGAAGAACATAAATAAAAAGCCACATACTTGGTTCCTTTAAGCATATTTAATATTTGAACTCTCATTTTCTATTTTCCCAGACCCCAGAAAACAGAAAGTTTTTAGATGACCAATATTTTGTTCCAGAAACATACAGCCTTATCAGCTAATTCATAAAAGAGCTATTTTACAAAGGTACATCTGGATAATTAGAACAATAAAGTCTTTTAGGCATTTCAAAATGTGATCAGTAAAAATACATGATTATTAATAAAGTTCTTTTAAAGATAGTTCCAGATTTTTTTAAAAGTAATTTCTGTTAAAGAGTACATGATTGTATGGTGAACAAGGAAAATAAAACGTTCTAGTAGGAAGAGGCTTATTAAAAATAACCAATAGTGTGCACATTACAGTTACCACTTTTGCAGTACATCTGCTTAGCCATTGGCACCTGGAAATGGCAGACAGGGCTTCCTTCTACGAGGTACGTTGTTCTTCCACCAATTTATTATCAAAACCATCAGTACCAGTGGGGAAGGCATACGGAACGAGGCAAAAGAAACTCTTTTCTCGAAGAAGGAACTATTTTGCAGATCAACGAAAGGGGTGGGTCAGAAAACAAACAAACAGAACAAACAAAAACGAAAAAAACCCCATGATTTAAAACAAAAATTGTAACAGGAGGGGGAAGAAACCAGCCAGCAGAAAGATGACTACACGGTCCTGACAATTTTGTATTCTGAGGTCCTCTGTACACAATTCTCAATGGTGCCCTCTGTGACGTATACAGAAGGAAATATTGACCAAAGCTCTAGCAGTTCAAAATAACATCATACACCACCTTCAGAGAAGACAGTTTCCAGTTTGAAATAGAGAAGCTCCATGTAATACACCAAATTTACCAACATCAAAAGAAAAAAAAAAGTATGCAAGTAAAAGACAACTCACAGGAAGCCTTAATTATCTTCTCTAGCTTCTAAAAAGAAGAAAAAATAAGCTTTTCTCCTTTACTCTCACATTGGGTTCCCCCTCTTGCCTCCAAAAAAACAAATAAAAACTGTCTTAAACAGTGGTTAGAAGTTGTTTTGGGGAATGGGAAGCCAGAAAACTAATGAAATGCGCCTTCTTACGGTACGATAGAATAGTTACAGTTTAGGTTCTAAAAGCCAAGATAACTCAAGCAGTCCAAGTTGGCTGATTTTAAAGTATGTAATCATGATTTTAAATTATAGCACTTTGGGGGCTTGCTGATTTGCCTTGATTAACTCTGTTCTCTGAAAAGGAAGGAGACACTCCAAATGTAATTTGCCACTTAATAGCAAAGGAGCCATCAGGCCCACAAGAGAGAGCACAGGGTCACAGCGGGTCACTTGGATGGCTAAAGCCCAGCCCTCCTGCTCTGGGAAGGTTGCTGTGTTCACCACCCTTGATTCCAGCTTCTAGTCAGGTAACCTGGGAGAAAACAGCTTCGCTGGGGACCACTGTCGCTCAAAGACACTAGGAATATCTAATTCCATTGTCCTGAAAGGCAGATATGGTATCAAAGTAAAATGGCTGTGATTATAACGGCCAAAAAAATGGAAGGTGTAGGAGGCAATGCTGGGAAGGAGGCGGGAGGAAGGTAGGCTGGGAGGATAAAAAGAACACACTCAAAATTGTGGAATCTTTTCAGACTCAGACTTTGTCTTGGGGCTTCATTTAAAAATCCAGATATGAGTTTATTTGGAAGTACTAGAGCTACGGTCAAAGTATTTTTCCAGTTAGCCCTGTTCCAAGGAGAGCTTCAACTGCAGGAAAAGCAAAGCCAATAGTTGTTAAGGGCGAGATACACTGGCTGAGCTAGAAGAGAAACCCAAACGCTGTTGACCTACAAAGCTTCTTGAGTGCTAGGGAATTATGGGATTACCCTGTACTGTCTGAATTTAAGATAAAAGTTCCATTTACAGTTCCCTTTCTCCAGATTAAATGCCAGCTGATGACCCCGGTGTCAGGTGGCCACGGGCGTGCTGCCCTTTTGGTTGCGAGTGACTACGTCATCTCCAGCAGCACTACACGATCATTTGGCTTTTCCACTCGCTTCTCTTAAGAGATACAGAAAGTTCAAGTCCCAAGCTTCACTTGCCAGCTTCTGCCTCTAAAATTTTTAAGCCCACTCAGATTTAATTGATACTTGGTCTACGACTCAGAATAGAATTCTAATTTATAGATGAGGTCCAACAGTCCAAATTGGTCTACTTCAAAACATAGGTCAGATTTGAAAAAGGCAGGAAATAGGAATCCGGACTTAGATGAGCTTGTTAAATTGTAGTGGTGTTTACAAAAGCAGTAGGGAATCCTTACCGCTTGCGATGAGAGTGCGGGGGAAGAGTAAAATTACTTCCTGATTACCCACAGAGTTCAGAGGGCACTACTGAAATGAGCAGTGGAGGTACTCTTTATGTAGTAACAGAATTTGAAGACTTGACCCACGATTTAGCTTTAGTTGGCAAAAATACTCCAAAACACATATACCCGATGCACAAAGAAAACCACAGAAAGCCAATATCACTGAAGGCGTTCTCAAGTTACAATTCTGAAACATTTACCCTCTGCAGGGGGCAGCCAATACTACAATTCATTCTAGAGCAGGCAGTTAGCAACCCCTTGCCCACAGTATCCAGTGTATGCTCTGGTCTGCAACTTTTAAGGTCGGTCATGCACCAGTGTGGAAAAAGCTCCGGCAGTGAAGTCAGAGGAAGTGCTTCGGGAGCTGGTTTGAGCGGCTCTGCCTTCTCCACCTCATCTCTCTCCACTCCACTCGCGGCTCTCCTCTGAACTCAGAGAGCCCTTTGGCACCCATCAGTGCAAAATTAATATTAAGAGTCAAACCTCCAGGTACTAAAATTTTACTGGCCTTATATTCAGCAGTACCCGTGGCTAATGAGAGCCATGGTTCAACTCAGTAGTGATTCAGTTAGATAACCTTCCCAAACTCTTTTCCCCGCTCCCATCCCCCCCTTCCTCAGCACCCCCACCCCTGCCACCATCTGAAGCATCTCCATTCGTTTGTTTTTACTTCCCGCTCAACCTGCAGGGATAATTTACACAAGTGCCGAAGTCTAATGTATAATTATAAAAATGAAACAATACCAAGAATAGCAAATTTATAGCCAAGAAAATAAAATTTGCTTTCCTCTCCCTCCCAAATCCCTACCCTCGATAGAAAGAAGACAAGAAGAACACACCCATTTTCAAGTGCCTGCTCTTTAGTACACTGAGGATTTCTGTTAATTGGGGGTTGATCCCGGCTACAGAGAAGAGGTGCTCGCCTCACGTGGGAGGAAGCCCACCTAGTTCTCTGCCCATCTGGGTAGCACACGGCTCAAGTCCTCTGCACACAGGAGCGGAGCCACGGGCATACTAGGCCTTTGAGGTGACCCTCAAAGACGACGCCCACTGGGCAGCAGAGGGCATGGAATACAGTTTAGTGGAAGCTAGATGCTCCTTGCTCCCCCTGCTTACTTCCCCCTCTCCTTCACCTCTCTACCCAACCTCCTAACACCTTATCCTGAACTCTTGGCTTCAGGAGCAACTGACCCTTGGGTGTACTAAATACAAAGGGCTAAAACTCTCACTACTCAAAACAAAACATGGCAAAATAAAAATTAAAATGTGCTTTCAAATACGGAATGAAGTCAAATAAATACATCTGATTTTCTCTTTTTCTTAAGTCTAAGTAAAATTTCATATCCTACACCCAAAGCTCTATACATTTGGTTTCTGTTGTGAATCAAAATGAATTTCCGATAGTGAGGAGAGCAGAGTGAGAGAACGAATACTCCCTCACTGACAGACCAGTGCAGCTGCCAGACTGTGAAGAACTAGTCCCGCTCTGGGCGCCCGGGCACATGGCTGCCCCGGGGTGGGGGGAGGGGGGTGGTTCACAGGCAGACCCTCTGGGACACACTCTTCTCTGCACCCACGGTGGAGCCAGGATGGGTGATACAAGGCCGACGCTCAAAATCCAACAACCTTCAGTCACCTCCAGGACACGCGGCTCTAACTTTTATCTGGGAAGAATAAAGACATGCGGAGATCCAATTAAGAAGAACAAATGAACACTCAGAGAATACCGAGAGGTGAGGTCTGAGGGCATGGCTGGGTCTTTTGTTCACTGGATCAGAACAGCCTCATTCGAAAGCACGTAAGCAGATGGGTACAAATCGCGTCACCGAGCACAGATCCATTTGCGGTCGCGGGGAGGCACCGCTCTGGCTGTCGGGACAGACACCGGAGTACAGCCAGGCCCGAGGAGCACCAAGCCCCCTCGCAGCAGCACTGGCAGATCTCTAAGGAACCTAGGATTGCCCAGGCTTCCCACCGCCCTGCTTTCTGCTTCTGTAAAGGTGAAGAAAGACGGGGGCGGGGGAACGGGGGAGTGTGCGGTGGGGAGGGACCGCACAGAAACTGATGGCCGCGGCTCCTCTCACAAGAGGAAGAGCACAGTCAGCAAATGGCAGCCTCTGCCTGATAGATGATGTTTGGAAACAAGCAGTTTTTTAAAGACAGGAGAGAAATGGAATCTCAGAAGGCTTCCACTTTAAAGAATAATAAATCATTTCATCCGATGTACTGTTCAGGCAGAATGATTCTAGAGTCTGGAGTCCACAATTTTCACATACCTGAGTGCTTGTCTGTGAGGGCTGATCCAGCCAGCCTTTGGCAAAGAATGTTGTAACTTTCCTCCACCTTCTGTAAAATAAAACCCATAGGTTTTCATTTGAACATCCTAATCTTTCTTTATGAAAACAGGAAAGAAAGCTTTTGCATATTACTGGTACATGCCTCTAAATGTCCATATTAATGTCGTTAACAATTTTGTTAGTGGGGAAGAAGAGGAAACTTCATTCCTGTAAAAAGATTCTCCCTTGAGTGAATAACTTAAAACCTTCTCGTGTAAAGGTGATTCTCCCACCCCTAGAGTCACCCTGAAAATGGTCCCATAGGTGACATGAACGGTGGCAGAGCCAATCTGCCCACAATGGCCTAAGAGATATCTCATCAGCTCTGGGATGAGGGGAACACCGACCAAGTGAGGTTAAAAGAAAAACTAAGATGGGTGGCTCAGTCGGTTAAGCGTCTGACTTCAGCTCAGGTCATGATCTTGCGGTTCGTGGGTTCAAGCCCCACATCAGGCTGTGTGCTGACCGCTCAGAGCCTGGAGCCTGCTTCCGATTCTGTGTCTCCTCCCTCTGCCCCTCCCCAACTCACACTCTGTGTCTCTTTCTCTCTCTCTAGAATAAATAAACACAAAAAAATTTTGTGTGTGTAAATAAAGAAAAGAAAAAAGGAAGACCAGTCTTTAGCTAAAAGGCTAAGATCACTTTTAATATTGTCTGCAAAGTAATGAAAAAATGTTTGGGCTCTAGCAGTTGTATCTACTGATGACAAACTTTAAGATAAAGTCCTTTTCTCAGAAATTACCACCTAAGTCAGTTCTGAAATAGTGGCCCATACGGTGACAGCTTCAACTACCAACTCACAAAAATCCATTCATGTCCAGGTTTTCAGATTACGGGGGCCATTGGAGCCAATGTCTATGTGTCAAAGCGGCTGGGAAACTACTGGCATCACCTGACGATTTGCAGATAATTAATAAGTGAAAGCATTTTCTAGCCTAGGTTCATAACGACACAAACCCCACCTCCGTCAGCTTGCTATTCACATTTTCTCATGGAGGCCAGCCAGTCATCCCAAATATATTTGGGTTCTTAAACTTAGAAACCCAAACAAACACGCTGTCTACAGTGCTACAACCTTTTCCTGTTTTTGTGATCTGCAACCAGATAAACAGTGCTGATTTCGGCTTTTTATCCAGGTCTGTTCATGGATACTGGTCAAAGAAAACAGCAAATCTAGAACCTGAACAAGCTTACTGACATGACATGTCATCAGCATGTCAGTTGTTCTGTACGTCCTCTCTGTTAGGTATGTTTCTTTACCCCAGCCACGAGGACACGGACATCTGAGGTACCTTTAAGTGTTCAAGGTCAGCCTCGATCTTACGAATGTACTCCATGATCTGGCTTTGTGAGTCTGCACAAGAGGGGGGACTCTGGATCTCAAAACAGGAATCCTCCATAGCTCCCCAGCGCTGCTGGACCAGGAATTCCGGGGTGAACGGTGAGAGCGCCCCATCGGAATGGGCGTTCTGGGGAGAATGCTGCTGCTGGCCGGCAGAGTCCGTGGGGGGGGCGCCTGTCGTGGGCGGTGGGGGGAGTGAGGAAGCAACCTCCTCATCCGTGGAGCTCTCCTGCACCGCATCGTAGCCGTCAAGGATCAAATAGTTTCCTATTGACAGAGACGGAAAAGCTTGATGAGCTTGGTGCCGCCATCCTCGCATCAAAAAACAGAGACGAGGGGATATGCTGACAACTTTCAAAGCCACTAAAGATGGAGAAAAGCCATTAATTCTCCGATCCTCAAGTTCAGTTTTAAGTACATTGGGGTCTTCGCACTTTGGCTTGAAGCTAAACTTAGCACACTTTCATGGTAAATCTCCAAAAAACTTCGTGTTAGTGTCTTAAAAGTCAAAAGCTGCAAACTGCAAAGTCCCCATATGATCCTGCCACAAGTGCCCTAGCCAAACAGTCCTCATACCTCATGGTGCACCACCTTCTCCCTCACCCTGCACCTAGCCACCGCCAGACGCTTGCTCTTGACCAGCGGCCGCTCTCTCCTAGAGTCCTCTGCACCCCGACCCTGGTTGCCGACTGCCCTATCAATCTCTGCCGCCTCGGACTTATTTTTCCTCCTAATTCTTCTTACTGTCTGACATCTGTTTACTCAGTTACCATTATTCTTTCCTCTCCTAGTACTTAAGCTTCCCAAGAATAGTGGATTTTTCTGCGTTATCAATGCCGTATCTCCCAGCACCTACGTTGGGGTCTGGCATAGAGCAGATTCAGTCATCATTTACTGCATGAAAGATAAATGCTACACACACACACACACACACACACACACACACACACACACACACACGAGAATGCGTAGATACCGAAACATCCATCTCAGCACAGCACACAGCACAGTTAATGACCATCAAAATCAAAGTTTAAATGTGAAAGAAACTTGCCTGAGATGCGCAAATTAACATCCTCTTCCTTCTTAACCACTCCATCACCTTCTGATGGATTATCATCACTATGTGCTTCCCGGGCATCAAAAAAGTGCTCTCCACTCTCATCAAGACTCCCTTCTGGCTCTGCAGGAGGCATCTCTGGGGTCATAATCATGTGGTCCATTACTAAAATGTTACTTGCCTGGCTATCTTGGAATGCCAGTACCACTGAATCTCGTGGAGCAGAAGATTCAGTTGAAGTCCGTGGACTGTAACAAGTGGAAATGTCACCACTTTCAGTTCTAAAGGACACCTGTCCTTCACCAGGAGGACAGGCCTTACTATTTTCAGAGTTCTGGGTTACACTGTCTGTCTGCACCCCGGAAGACGCTGTTCCGTATCTCAGGAAACGTGACCAGTCTTCCTGAGTGCTCTTCTCAGCCAAACCCAGCTGTTGTACAAGCAACTGCTTCAACAAGCCCACTGAAAGATTTAGGAGGGAGGAGAAAACACACATTCACAACAATAGCCTCAGACTGCCAGAATTAAATTCGTCTGCGGAACTACCAATTATTTCAAAAAGTATCTTTTTAGTAGAGCCAAAATATTAATTTCATACCATCATTTTTTTTGTTTTGTATTGAAAAATGAGATAAAGCACCATCTAGAAAAGATTTAATATCAAACAAGACTTGAAAAGATATAAGTAAGCCTTCTGAATGAGGAGATACTCCTGTTCAGAACAGCTAACTAATACCATGCCTGTGTCTATTTTTGATTCCATGTAACCTGAATAATACCCTGAAAGTACTTTTTAAAAAGATGTTAAAAAGCTGTGTTATGCTAGAAAAGAAGCCCTGAAAGTTTTGCTTTTTCCAGAAGCCGACACTGTATACACAGGTGTTATTTTTTCTAATTTTATTAGACACACAGAACATTTATTTTGTCATTTTATAATAATCCAAAAAATCTCCTTACATGGTGAAGAAAATAAGGTTGCCTTATAATAAAAATTTAATTTCAATGATTTGGTAGCATGTATAGTTTCAAAGGATAAGAACATATTTATTAGTTTTTTAAAAATGACCTTACTAGTGGGACAGTGTTAGTCAAACCATCAGAAATCATTCTGACTGTCAGAATCAGGAGACTCTAGAATGAATTAGATTTTAAAGAACTTGACCAATTCCGTACTTTTCACTCTGGCTTAATTTCTATCTTGTTTCTTTAGGGAGACTGTCTCCATATAGGTCTGAGTCTTTGGCCCTCTGTCCTGCTCTACCTTCATTTCCCGAGAGATATGATGAATTCCTATGGCTCTGACATTCAAACCCATCTCTTTCTCTATCCTCTCCCCAAAGCTCCAGGCTTAAAACTCCCAACTTCCTGCTCGTCACTTCCTCTTAAATAGCTTGCCAGTTTTCAAATTGAGCCCGTGATCTCTGGTAAATAAAAAAAGGAAACGATAGGGTGCCTGGGTGGCTCAGTGGGTTGAGCATCTGACTCTTGATTTTGACTTCACGTCATGATCACAAGGTTGTGGGATCGAGCCCTGTGTCGATCAGATCACACTGCGCGCCCCTGCGCTGTGCCACCCTTCAAATTCGGAGGACTCAAGCTGGTATTCAAGGTTCACAACAGCTGGCCTCAGCGTCCCACCTTCCACCTTTCCCACCTTATCTCCCCTGCCTCCTTGAGCTCACAGGGTCTACCTGCGGCTCTCTGAACACACTCAAGTGTTTTCTGCCTCTGTGCTTCTGGCCCTATCACTATTCTGATCTGCATGTTTTCTACATGCCTACCTGGATCCTGCCCATTCTTCAAGGTGATAATCACATCCCCCTTGTTTCCTGATGCATCTCTCTCTGGTCACCACCACCAGATCAACTGTAACAACCCGTACCGGTTACTTTACAAGGTGGGAGGAAGTGTTCTATCATCTTCCCAACGAGATAGTACAATTCTTTAAGGGAAAAGTCAGAGTTTAAACTTCCTTGGGTTCTCCCTAAATGGCTGCGTGGTACACGACACAACTCTGGCACTTCACAAACATCTGTGTTAACTTATGAACAGCACTTACAATTCCTTAGTGCGTCCAAGGCCCACCGTTCTTCTGAGGCAGGCAAGTGCGGGTCTGGGATTGGGATTTGGTAACTTGCTCCAGCTTCCTGCAGAGTCCCATCTGCATGCCGCTCCTTAGCAAACTGTCTCTCAGCCACAAACAGATCATCTACCTCGGACTTCCCAGAGGCACCCAGTGAATGAGACTGAGGTTTTGACGATATTAAGGGAGACTCTAATCCCAAATCTCTGTCTGTTCAATGGAACAGAAAAAGTAGAATAGATCTTAAGCAAAACTTTTAACTTTCAATGTGAAGCATTCAGGAAATACTTGAAAAAATAACCACAAGAGTACAGAGATCATCTGCTGTTAAGTGAAAGACACGGCACTTGGAGCAGTGTTAAAATGGCACACGAAAGGCTCATAAGTGAAGTCTGTTAAAAGAAACAGCTTATGCGAGAATCTGCAAAGTCCAAAAGACGTAAAGGCTCTTTGCGTCTTAGTAATATTTAGACTCCACTCTTCCAGGCAAACCTAACAGATCAGTTTACCTGGACTCTGCAGACCAGGGACTGAAATGCTATGATGCTCCACTTTTAATTTTGGAGGTTCTTCTTCATCGTTGTCTCCTCTATGGAAGAAAGAAAACCATCCTTCAGCTTCACGAGTTGCCAAAACATCATTGTGACACGATCTAAGAATTAGCTAGTCCCTTCCTGACAAAACGCGAAGTCAGTCCTACTACAATGCAAATGCACACTCACTCGCAAGGTGGTGACTGGGGCAGTGGGATTGGCTTCGCCGACTGTTCCTTCACTGATGCGGCCATCCGGCAGATAAGGTCCTGCCAGCTGCAGAAGTTTGAAAAGGTTCCAGAATCCAAAAGTGGAAGGAAAAACAAACGTCCTTTAAATACACGCAGAAAGAAGTAACAACACAAACAAACAAACAAACCAGAAATCAAGCCAAGCCAATCCAACAGAAAACCCTACTTCTGCCAGAGAGTTATTTTTATTTTGGCAACGTAAGCAGACTATAAAAAATGCTATACCTTAATGAAAAACCTAACAAACAGCGTTATGCACACACTGCCCATTAAAAGCTTCACATGACACTTGTGAGAAATTTTCTTCAGAAAAGATACTTTCAAAAGAATAGAATCAAAATAGGAAAGGTCAACCTAAAAAAAGAACAGCTTCTTAGAAAAACATCTCTAAAAGAATACAGAGGAAGAGCTTCTTTCCATATAGTTTTCGGTTGGCAAACGACGATTACAAAAATGAAGTTTATAGAATATTATATTCAGGACAATAAAAACCATTAGGGTAAGGTAGCTATATCTAATACATACACAGTCTTTTCAGAAACTGTCTGTGCCACCAGTTCATAAATTTGGGCCCCATTGTCCGACATGGAGATGACAAACAAAGCTTTGTTATCTGGAAGAAACAAGACAAAAATCACTCTGACGACATGAACGTGACCTATAGGGGCCATGAAGGATGCTTCTAGTGTCCTGATTTATTCTGCATCTTAATCTAGGTAAAGGTTAATGTGTTCACTTTTAAACATGTTCACTCTGTAAAAAATTGTTAAGCTACACGTTACAATTTTGTGCGACTTACCGTAGACGATGCTGTATATATCATATGTCAATAAAACAAAGACTATAAAAACCAGCACTGATTCCACAGTCACTTATTAGAAACAAGAGGTGTCAATATATCTAAATTACTGAACTGACTTTTTTGCACTTATTTTGAATTGCCCTTTTGCTAAACAGCTAGATGTTGGAGAAAAGAGGTCACCAATTTTTCTTGTCATTGTGGAACGAACAAGTTTTAAAAGGGATCTCATTGTTGGTACAGTTAACATATAACTTGCTGACTTAAACGGATTTCAAGTACCCCAAACTAAACCCATCTCTTCATTTTTGTTTGTTTGCGGTTTTTTCACAAATCAAAAAATACACCACTCTCATGAAAGCCTTTTCGTTGGGATTACCTCTCAATTCTCCATCTTCACTGGTGTCAATCAATGATTTGAACACAGAATAAAGATCAAAGTAGTGTGCAGAAAATTGCTCAGAGAATCTAGGCATCCCAAATAATTTGGGGGCACAAACTCTTACTTTCTCCCTAGTAAATAAATTTCATTTGTCTAAAAACATTAAAAAACCAAAACTCTATACCAGTTGGGCTACTTAAACAATACCGAACATCTCCTGTAACTGTATCACGAACCCGAAGCTTCCTGTCACTCTGCAGACATACTTGCCTGTTGCCACTTGTCGAACCAACACTGTATTCAACTTAATGACAGGGCTAAATGTGTGTTTGCTATCAGCTGTAGATGCCAGAATCTTACTATGACATCGTAACACCAGTCTGTCATCCTGTTTTTGTAACAATACCAGAATGTCTTCCAGCAGCAACGTGTACAGATCTAGAAACAAAAACATAGAGAAGGTGATGAGTGCAGATACTGAGATGTGGTTTATAAACTTTTTAACAAGTTGACACAGAAAATTTATTTCTGTTAAATCTAATACAGTCTAATACATGTTAAAAATTAACTTGCTATTGCCTTTTTTAGTTTTATTTTTAGGGGTGCCTGAGTGGCTCAGTCGGTTAAGCGTCCGATTCTTGATTTTGGCTCAGGTCACAGTCTCACGGTTTCATGAGTTCGAGCCCCACCCACATCGGGCTCTGTGCTGATGGCCCAGAGCCCACTTCAGATTCTCTCTCTTCCTCTGCTCCTCCCCTGCTTGTACTCTCTCTGTCTCTCTCAAGATAAATAAACTTTAAAATAATAATAATATTGATTTTTATATTGTATTGACACACATGCCAATCTGGGACCGATGAGGAAAAAAAAACACTACGGTTTCTCACCACAGACAGTTTGAACTGGAGCAGTTTAAAGAAAGCTTATTGGAAAGCTCATTAGAATACAAGAATGATGGAGACAGGGCAGAATCATGACAAACCTCTGCTTCACCCCAAATGAATATGTAATGCACTTCACATATAACAACACAGCGTAAGCAGATCTGCAAAAATACAAGAGCAGCGCTGCTCACGGCTGCAGCTGAAAACTGTGAACGGTCATCTCTTCTCTCGGGCATAAGGAAACTTTACTATTTTCTTCTTTCTTCCACTCTCCCCCATACTGACAGACATTACACCTACCGATAGTTTTATCCCGATTCACCTTCCAGACCAGTGGCCCTTCATGAATCATCTTCCTTTTTGTTAAATCCAAATTCTGCCAAAACAAAGACGATTATACACAAATTATTTCCAAACACTTAGGGAGATCATATTCCATACAGTCGCTTTTCAAAAAATTCTTCACATAAAAGACGCCATTTACCTTCAGTATCATTATCGAGATCTATCAACTATTGACCATGGAATAAAGATCAAGTTAAAGTAAGCTGCATAGAATCTCCTAAAAAGGGAGGAAGCATCTTGCAGGAAAATATTCAGGAGTGCTGTCTTATAAATCTCACACTAAACACATGACAGCAGCTTATGAAAATGATCAGCACCGGATTCGCAGCCCATCCCTCATTTTTCTATGAATAACTAGATAAGGGGGGTGCCTAGCTTATCTGCAGGAGGCCTGCGAGTGCCAGACTCTAGTTCCAAACCAAGTTAAGGAAGAACAGTACTCATAAAAAAGTCGAGGCGGTGATCAGTCTTGCTCTAAATATTAATAATTTAGTAAGAGAATCATCTTTTAGTCTAGGTAGCCCTAGAAAAATCCCACTGTCTGGAAGAGATGGGGCTAAGCATATTAAGCCTGCTTTTTGATAAGCTGTTATATAGGACATAGAAGTCTGATTAACCAGCCACCAAATATATCTGCCAAAAACCACCACCAAGTAAAACAGACCAAGAAAGATTAAAAATCCTAAGCAGTTACTTAACACAAAAGCCCCATGTAACAGAAATGACAATTACTAGATATTTTACTACCATTCCTGTAATGGTTTCAACATTTATGCTTCTGAAGAGGTTCATGAAAAAATTATTATCTTGTTTTACTCAACAATCTAGAAAGTTCGCAGAGTAAACAGCCCTACTCCCATTCAGACTGTAAGAACAAAATAAAACTAAATTACTAATGTTCCCTTAGTCTCCTGCAAATTTCTCTTACAAAGAGTTCGTTTCACACAAAAGATTCCTCTAATGAAAGACTAAGCTTCACGCAGACCAGATGTTGCAAACGAAGAAAAGAATCATAAATACAGACAATCTGTGATATAAGAACTCCTTCAGGTGATGGATGTTCCCACAGAGATGTTAATTACCTGCAAGGTCTTTAGTAAACTGTATTTCATTTTTTAAATTATGATTAGACAATCTCTCACCCTGAGCTCTTCCACATTTGGGTACTCTGACAACTTCAGATTGGAGGTATCGAGGCGACGCTGATAGTCTTCTAAGCGCTGCGAGTACGACAAGATGGAGCCAAGGTTACTGCTTTGGGTATCAATGACCTCTCTGTTCCTAAACCAAATGGACATCTTTTTACCTGTATTTTACAGAGCTCTCTGCAACACCGGACATAACCGACAGCTCACTCGTTCTTAAAACAACCCCCTCCTTCCGCTGGCTCTGGAGACATCACACCCTCCTAGTTTTCCTCTTGCCTCTTTGGTTGTTCCTGTTCAATCTGCTTTCCAAACTCACTGACCTCTATCTAGCTTGTGGCTATTTTCTGAATACGTAAATCATGTACGTGGTACAAATTCCGAAAAGTAATATAAGACACACAATGAAAACGAAGCCTCACTCCAATCCTGTCCTCTTGCCTCCTCAATCTTGATACCCATTCTTGGGTAGCCTATGAGAAAAATTCTAAGCAAACGGAATATATGCATATGTAAGTATGCTTCTCTCTGTGCATGCTGTGTGTGTGTATATATCCTTTTTAAAAAGATATGGTAGCATATTAATATATTAATTACTCAAATGGTAACATATTCACATACACATGTGTACGTGTACGTGTACGTGTACGTGTGTGTGTGTGTGTGTGTGTGTGTGTGTGTATTACTCATCACTGTATCTTGGAGACTGTTCCACATGAGCACATATAGAGAGAACTCACTTTTCAAATGGCCGTATGGTATTCAGCTCTATGAACGTACTATAGTTTACCCAACTACACTGACTGAAGGACATGTAAGTTACTTCCAATCATCTCCTATAACAAACAATATTGTGATATAAAGGCCTTAAAACATATATTTTTATGGACATGTGTAGATATATCTGTAAGATAAATTTCTAAAGGAACAACTGTTAGGTCAAAGCGTATGTGCATTTTCCCCCAAGATTACAAAATGTCCAAGTGAACAGAAAAGTCTGAATGTGTATTGTGAGCACCTATACACTCATTACTTACGTCCACAGTTAATATTTGCTGTATTTGTTTTATTATATGTCTGTTCATCCCTCTAGCTATCCATCAAGGCACAACACATTTTGAATGCATTCCAAAATAACTTACAGATGTAAGCACACTTTACCTTTAAACATTTTAGTGTGCATATCATTAACAAGAGTCAATATTTATTTATAGTTACTTTTTAAACATTTTTTTAAGTTCATTTATTTATTTTGAGAGAAGAGAGAGAGCATAAGCAAGGAAGGAGAGGGGGAGAGAGAGAATCCCAAGCAAGCTCCACGCTGTCAGCACAGAGCCTGATGCAGGGCTCGATGCCATCATGAGATCCTGACCTGAGCCAACATCAAGAGTTGGACGCTCAACCGAATGAGCCGCCCAGGCGCCCCTACGGTTACTTTTTTGAAGTAAAATGTACCTGTGAGATGCACACACTTTAAGCGTACCTTTCCACAAGTTACACACGTATGCCCCTGTGCAATCAAACTCCTATATGAAACACTGCCATCACCTCATGTGATGTTCAGAATGTTCCCTCGTCCTTCTTCCTGGTTAGTATCTGGCCCCGCATCGCCAATAGCAACCACTTTTTTGACTTTTTTTTCCCACCCCAGATTAGTTGAGCCTGTTCTAGAAGTTCACATAAATAAAACTATATATATGTGCTCTTATCTGCTCTCTTTCACTTGGCATCATGCTGGTGAGGTTCATCCACGTTGTATCAGCAGGTTCCTTTCTTTTTATGCTGGTATTTATTATTCTAGTTTATGACTACACCACATTGGCTTTATGCTATAAACACTCCAGTACAAATCTGTGGGCACATATCTTCATTTTCCCTGGGTAAATCACTAGGAACAAAATTGCTGGGTCAAAGGGTAGATGTATGAACGTATGCATTGTTAATTTAGGTACATATTGCCAAACTGCCCTCTGGAGTTTTATCATTTTACACTCCAAACAACACATTTGAAAGTTCCCGTTTTCCTACAGCTTTACCAACAGAGCCATCATCATAATTCAGTTCCTAAGAAATTACATCCAGGTCCACGGATTCAATTAACCTCTATATATACTCACAATCTTACATTTTTATCTTCAGCGCAGTCCTCTTAGAGGTGGGTCCAGATAGCCAACGGCACACTATACATCTTCACCTGATATTCCAAACTGAACTCCTCATCTTCCCTACAAATCTGGGGCCTTCTTCACTCGTCCTGTCCACCCAAATGTGCAAACCAGAGACCTGGGATTTATTCCTACCATCGCACCTCCCTTCAAATCCTTCTCTAAATCAGTCACCAAATCCTGTTAGTTTTACTTTCCACTTCTCCAACTCTTGTACCTCTCGAGCCGCCACTACCTGTCCTGAACTGCTGCAACAGACTGAGCTCCTTCATCTCCTCCCTGCCCCCTTCCACCCCTCTGCCACGGACCAGTACAAGTGATACTTACAAAGTGTAAAATCTGAACACGTCACTCTTCTTATAAATGTCTGTAATGAATTCCTACTGCTCTCAAAATCAGAATCTAAACATGGTCTACAGGGCCCCGTGTGACTTGGTCCTGGCCTACTGTGTGTCCTTCTGTTAGCACTCCGGCTTCACTTTTTAGGCATGGTCCACACTAACCTAATCTTTCAGTTCCTCAGACAGACCATGCTTCCTCTTTACCCCAGGACTTTTGCACATGCTGCTCCCTCTACTTGTAAGGATGCCCCCTTCCATATTCTTTTGGTTGATTTCCACTCATTCTTCAGGGCTTGGCTTAAATGTCACCTCCTCAAAGAAGACTTCTCTGATGGCTACCACCCAACACCCTCAAACCAGGCTCTCCCTGTACCCCAGCACTAAGCTATACACTCTTAGCACTCCAAAGTCTCCTTCATAGCAGCTATTACATAAAATACTTGCACCACAATCTGCTCGGTACCTTCTTCTCCTGCCAGAAACTACGCTCAATGTGGGCACTTACTTGACTTATTTACTTAAGCACTCTATACCCTATACTCAGCATACACTCAGGATACAGGTGCTCTAGAAATATTTGTTGAATGAACACATAAATGGAAGACCGAACTACTACAGATGCTCAAGAAAGCCAAATACAAAACTGATGCTCTACCACAGACTGAACCGGACCCACCTACTACATGAATAGCCAACAAATGCTCCACCTGTCAATTATGTCATGATAATTTCAATTATTATTTCACAGATCCCAGGTAACACTAATTTAATACTCTCCCTATGTCATCCTATATCTTCTTGTTTTTCCCTTCTTACCTGCTTATTTTCTGCCTCCTTGACAGCCTGATTTACATAGTTTAAGATCTGACGACAGTGATCTGCAGCTTTCTTCACCTTCTCCCTTTCCATTGGCCATTCTAAGTATAGAAGAAAAATCCAAAATGTAAGATAAAGGAAGTCAGAAAAGAACATACATTTTACATATATATGTGTGTGTATATACACACACACACACACACACACACACACACACACACACATATGTATATATATATGTATGAAGAGTTTGAATATTTTTATATCAGGCCAAAATCTACAGCAGAATCTCAATTCAGATAGCCTTTGGGCAGGTGAGATGTCTTAGGACAAATAAGCCCAAATTAAGCCCAAATTCAAGGAGCTGTGCATTAGTGTCAGCCCCACCATGTTACATACTCCAGGGGGTGGGTCTCATTCATGCTGTAAGCTATACAAGTGGGACCCCTTCTCCCCCTGGAATCTCCCCTGAGGGCACAGCCTATGTGATTATGTCCAGGGAACCTGTTCAGCAATAACTGTTTAACGGTAACACTGAACTCAAAATAACTGCAGAAGACGTTTCTTTGAATTTGAGAATATATTTAAGGAAAGAAAACAGATTACAACATTTTATCATTAAAAGAAGATAAAATTCACCAAAATGTGTTGAGATTACATTGAGGCCTACAATGTAAAGAATGACAAAACCAGAATATTTAAGACAACAACCCTCAGAACAACGGCCCACCTATCTGGAACAGGTGTGTTCACAAATGAACGTGCATGAGTATTTCCAAGTTTTCAGGTACAGGAAATAGTTTGCATAAAATTATTAATGAGAACTACGTGTAAGAACCTAAAAGCTCAACTCAGAAACTCAGACTGACCTCCTGTTTTTAAACAGGAGAGCTGGGGTTACAGCGCACTGCTGGGGCTTCATGGAGGTACGTGTTAGATACACAGAATTTCTTTGCCCAGGATACGCCTTCTTCAAAGCAAATATGATGTATGCTAGAGGAAGGGCTGGTGCTCTCTGTAAAGCGCCAGATGTACGTTTTGTCTGTAAAGCACTGGATGACAAATATTTTACACTTTGAGGGGCTAAGTGGCCTTTGTCACAACCACTCAATTCTGTTTGGTGCAAAAGTAGTCGGAGACAATTTGTCAACAAACGAACACTAGTATGTTCCAATAAAACTTTTTTACAAAATATGGGATGAGCCAGATCTGGCCCACAATCCATAGTTTGCCAAATGCTGTGTTAAGAGCTACTAATGGAGCATATTAAATCAAACAGCCTAAAGAAGACTGGACTGAATCTTGTTAGGAAATGTTGCCATATTCTTTGGAAATCAAACCCTCGGACACCAGGACTCTGTGAGAGATTATTCAGCAGGACATGGGTTTTTTGTTTTGTTTTGTTGTGTTCCTAGGCTTTTTAATTTCAGTGAGAATGCTGTACCTGTGTATTTGGCAATATTATCTAACAGAAGAGGGTACTTAGTAAGCCTCTGCATTTGGGTAGGAATGATATCCTTCAGCTGCAGACGACGACACAGCGGATTGCTCTCGGCATCCTAAAATTAAAGTAAAATAGGTGAATTTGTGATTCTTATTAGTTACCTAACATGTACCATATATTCATCATGTATGTGTCTACAACATCACAGTTCTGGTTATTAAACCAAGACTTAAAACATGGCAAGGTATAACACGGTCTCACTGTACTTCTGGCTTTCTCCTTTATTGACGTAATGGGGGAGGGGAGCCTTTATCACTAAGCCAATGGCTTCTTTCTTACCTGTTTAAGCAAAAACTGAGAACATCCATAATCAACTCTAAGAACTGCTTGTTTGTGATAAACGTTTTATCTTTACATATTCAGAAAATCTAGCTACATTTTCCTATGACTGGCATTCCTACCAAAAGTTAGTTGGCTGATTTGGTATTTGCCATTCCAAAGTGGGCACGATGGATCATCAGCCCGGATATATACCAGCTCATCTCTAACAGGGCGTCTGCAAACTTTTGAGTAAAGTGCCAGATGATAGATACTTAAGGTTTTGCATGCCATCCAGTCTTTGTCACAAGTACTCAACTCTGCTGTTTTAGCACGAAAGCAGTCATAGATAGCACGTGAATGAATGAACATGGCCGTGTGTAGTAAAGAGTTCTGAGACGGCCTTCTAGATTCCCATTCTCTGGTGCACACACCTGTATAATCACCTCCCCTTGAGGGTGGAAAGAACTTGTGAATGTGATAGGATATCACTCATATGATTAGATTACTACCAGTTAACTTTGTATTGATCAAAAAGGAGAGTGACTCCTAGGCGAGTCTGGCTTAATCAGAGGAGTCCTTAAAAGAAAGCTGTCAGACAGACACAATCCTTCTGGCCTGCAAGAAAGGAAACAACCATCTTGTAAACTGCCTATGGGGCTGCATGGCAGAGATATGGGCATTCTCTAGGAGACAAGAGCAGTTTCTAGTCAACGACGACAAGAAGACAGGGGTCTCTGTTATACGTTTACAAGGAAATGAGTTCTGTGAACAACCTGGGAGCTTAGAAAAGGACCCCAAGTCTCAGATGAGAGCTGCCGCTCCAGTTGATGCTCTCATTTCAGCCTGGTGAAAAAGCATGAAGAGAGGACCCAGCTAAATGACACCTGTACTCCTAAACCACAAAAACTGTGACATAATACATTCCCATTAAGTTGCTACGTTTGTGGTAATTTGTACCACAGTAAAAATCTACTACACTGTGTTCCAATAAAATTCCATAAAAACAGGCAAGAGGCTGGATATGGCCCGTGGGCCACAGTTTACTGACCCTTGATATATACCAATATCAACACCTCTGTAAGCATAACCGTGGTTACACTCTTCCCTGGCTAGTTACGAGCCCATTCTCATGTTGTGACCGTATTGTGTCACTGGCGTACATGGGACACTTCCTGACAATATCTCCGTGGTAATGTGGACTTCTCTGTCAAGTATTTTAACCCTGATAATTATTCTTTATTATTTACCATTCCAACATCATCTTTATACTCTCCAATAATTTAAGAGATCATGTAGGACTTGCAAAAATATTAACATAATCCTTTTAAAAATCTTGGTCTGAGACTCCCCCCAGTTTATTCCATATTCCATAAAAAAAAGTTGCATTATTTTTTTCCTTACATGACTCACTCAACTCACTTGCACAAAAGTCTGAAATCGGGAATCCTTTTTCTGACGAGACTTGATCATTTCCAGGGCAAAAGGTTGGTTACTGCAAAAGGTGGCAGCAGCGTGTTTCAACTTCTCCTCCCCTGGTCCGCTGAACTGTGCCGGGAATGCAAAGAACACAATAGAGAACGGCATATGGAGCCCATCTCAGGCCAGGCAAAATGAGAGACAACCACGATTCTTTCCACGTCCCACTAATTACTCTCAAAAGACAAGAAACGGAAATCTACATATGTCTGTGCGCTATCAATGCTTTTCTGTTACACGGGTCCGACCCTGATACAGCCAGACCTTTTCTGACCACGTTCCAATGTTTTCTTGCTCACAGGCTACCACAGCTTATCACTTGCTCAGTCTACGCCACTTCGACATGAAACAGAAAGATTGACACTTGGGAAATGTAAGACACAAAACACTTAAAGACTGAGATTAAAACT
The DNA here is from genome assembly GCF_018350175.1 of Felis catus. Lineage (NCBI taxonomy): Eukaryota > Metazoa > Chordata > Mammalia > Carnivora > Felidae > Felis > Felis catus. Next base: position 17,815,718 of record NC_058377.1, on the reverse strand, counting down.
TGATTTTCTTATAAGCGGACCCCTTCACAAAAATTGCTAACTGCTCTAGGAAGAAACGCTGTGGGCTCTGGCTTTTTATGAAAACCCAGAACAAGTCATCAGTTTTCCTGTCACAATAAAACTGAAACGCTGCTGCTTCATCCACACGGAGGGTAGAGGTCCATGCCTTCAACCTCTCTGGGGAGGGTCCCATGAGTCTATGAACCTCTTCTGCCAAAAATTACACCTTCTACTGATATTTTTAAATTTCTAAATTTAAGTTTGTATATATACTGATTTTAGGCTCTTATAAAACACCTAAGAAGTGCCTCACTCATATAGTCTTATATAAGTACAGATTCAATTATTTTTTAACCATCTTCATGTTCATAATAGTTGCTCTATAGTTTACATAGAAGCTTTTCATATAATCTCCCATTTAAAACCATTATTTCCAGGGGCACTTAGGTGGCTTGGTTGGTTAAGTGTCTGACTTCAGCTCAAGTCATGATCTCAGGGCTCGTGAGTTAGAACCCCACGTTGAGTTCTGTGCTGACAGCTCAGAGCCTGGAGCCTGCTTCAGAGTCTGTGTTTCCCTCTCTCTCTGTCCCTCCCCCACTTGTGCTCTGTCTCTCTCTCTCTCTCTCTCAAAAATGGATAAACATTAAAAATTTTTTTAAAAATAAAGCCATTATTTCCAGAAGTTTGTATGTGAAGGTATTTTGTGAAAAATCCTTTTGTAGTGCATTTGTAGTTAAACTCAGGGTATCCTTTCTTCAAGTAGCATACGTACAATGTGAAAACTTTAATAGTTTGCTCCAGTGTCAATTGATATTTTATTATAAATATGACACTTAACACATTGAAAGATGAGACTGGCAGAATTTTTGGTATGTTAGTCAATCAGAGTGCCATATATATACTAACAGCAGCTGGGTTTACAAAAGAAAGTAACATCCCAACCTCAAGTAGCTTTTTTCCTCTTACAGTAGTTGTCAAGTAGCTTAGTATACATAAGGTGATCTCAAGGGACCAATACCAGAAAAATACTCTCCAAGCCTGTTTTAAAAAATAGAGCAAATCTAAAGGCCTATTTATGATTTTTGCTTGTAGTATTTCTGGCCAATGCTTTGCCCTAAGCAAACACTTTGTACCTCACAGTTACTAACCAAATTGGTTAGTCCATTCTATTTTTCCTTAGCTTTTTATAGGTACATCACAATGGTCAAGAATACAATTCTTCTGGGGCACCTGGCTGGCTCAGTCGGTGGAGCATGCGACTCTTGATCTCAGGGTCCTGAGTTTGAGTCTCATGTTGGGTGCAGAGACTACTTAAAAAAATAAAATCTTAAAATTTTTTTCTTAAGTTTATTTATTTATCTTGAGACAAAGAGAGAGAGCACAAGCAGGGGAGGGGCAGAGAGAGGGAGAGACAGAATCCCAAGCAGGTTCTGCACCATCAGTGCAGAGCCTGACACGGGGCTCAAACCCACGAACCGTGAGATCATGACCTAGGCCGAGATCAAGAGTCGGATGCTTAATTGACTGTGCCACCCAGGCACCCCTTAAAAAAAAAAATCTTAAAAAACAAAAGAATACGATTCTTCTTACATGTTCTAAAATTAATTTTCTTCTGTCCCACTCTGTTAAGGGGTTTCTCTACCTTATTTGTACCATGTAGTAGGTTTATGCAGTCTAATGGACTATGGCAAAAGGACTGACTGCACCTCTGTACCTTATTAATGATAAATCTCACTTGGCACTTGGTGGCAAACACTACTTATATGAGATCCAAGTGAAACTGTATAGGAATCAAGATTGGTATCTTAGGTCCACATGACTTAAGCTTTTAAGTCCAAATTTGACATGAAAATTGATGCTTTACCATGTCATACTATGGATTTTCTGTTTCAAGTTGAGTAGTGTGCTGCCAAGCCAAGAGAACGCGACTGCAACCTTCACTGTCACCCTGAGATCAAGGAACAAAACGAGCCACACCATCACAAAGTAGTTGTAAAGTGAGTTGGGTTTTTCAAGGACTTAAATCTCCTTAGTAACAATAATGCCAGAGCAGGCCTTGTGAGAAGATGGTTTGGAAAGTTGGGTAAATGCAAAATGAGACCGGATTGTGATTCGGCAATTTTTTCTAGGAGTCAAGTGGCTGAGAGAAGATCTACTATTGGATTAGTAGATTCTGAGCCATGATCTCACCATCAACAAAAGCACTAAGATGGACATTGTTTTAGTCAACTTTCTAGCATTTAATTTTTTAAAAAGTTATCATTGTAGAGTTAGCAAAATCTTGTGGCATTTTCTCGAGCCCTCTGCATATTGATGTAAAATAAGTTTCTGTGGGCACATCTAACCAGTTCCTGTTCAACTTGGGTTAACATTTTGAGAACAGGATCATATACTTTACTATTATCACAGCCTTGACTATAGTACTTTAAAAGTTTGGATCAAATTCACTTTCCCTTATGAAAATGTTCTCTATGTCCTAGTTTGGGTCTCCCTGCTATTTCTTCCCCTAATAACCTGTCCTCTCCCTTTTTTGTAACTCTTAACACACTTGGAAGAACTAATGACTGTCTTCCCAGGGATTGTAAGCTCCACGCAGGCAGAGGCCATGTCTGCTTCGACTGCCACTGTACCCCTAGCATCTAAAACAGGGTTTGGCTCAGAAGTACATACTGTGGGGTACACACTCACAGAGTCGGACAGAAAAACAGAACAGCTATGAAACAGCTATGACAGTCTCCGAACTCTTTCCTTACACTGTAAATAACTGTCACTTCTTTACTTCTGTGATGGTAGCTCTGGATCTACAATTGTTTAATGTCTTAGAGCACGATTCTGAGACCTGGACAACGGAAGACGGCTAAAATTTTACATTAGTTAAATTATTCTTATCAAGAGTCACTTTGCTATTTGTTAAAACACAAAGAATATCTTTGATGAAAAAAGAGCACTTAATTTGAATGAGCACCTTTTCTAAGATACTAACAACAACAAAAAACTGATATTACCCAAGAGAATACATACTTGGACCCCTTTCATCTTTACAGGAGCTTTGCAACATGGATGAGTTTGCAAATTTGCAGATTAGTTACTCAACCCTGAATGTGATCTTCAAGTGTCTATAAAAACATTAAAATGAAATAGCAAATTTCCTTACCCAGGTCAGTAAATCTTCCCCAATCTGATCAATAACTGAGGTCTCATTCCTCTTGCGAACTGCCTTCATTTGCTCATTCAATCCAACTAAGGGGGGAAAAAAAAACAGCAAAAAATAATTAAGTATACAGCCTGCATTACTGGTTGTACCAAGAACCTAAATTTTCAAAAAAAAATTTTTTTTCACAGTAGTGTAGCTGCTTCTTGCCTCCTTAAATATAAATCGGAACACAATTCTTATATGTACAGATACCTGTGAGCTCTCTCTGAAAAACAGGTGCCAAAGCATAAAACAATGTGGAAACTAGCACATTACATACAGTATAGGTGTATCAAATATGCATCTAACTTCAAGACTCCCTCATAACCATGCTCATAAAGAAATTTAAATAGAACAGGTGATTCTGCCTACTGTTGCTCTCAAAACGTTCCCATTCACAGGCAGTGGATATAATCACACTGAACTTGTCAGTTCATGCCGGTGAAACCTAAGATCACCCACAAAGACGTAAAAGGCATCAATTTGGTAGGCAGGCGTTGGCAGGTGCTGATGGCATCATTGATGCAAGAAAGCTTGAGAATTAAGGATCACAGAGAAGCAGTGACTTACAAAAAGAGAAACTGTCTACAAAAGTCTGAGATGACTATAACCAAGGAAAGCCAGCAAGGTAGAATTTTTTTATATATTTACTCAAACCTTTGAAGCAACAATAATTTAATTCCTGAAAATTATTCCATCATGAAATTATATACTGTATATTTTATATCCAAAAAATATATACATCATTATATTGGACATATATTTTTAAAAACACATACACTGCAACTGAGAAGAAACTTCCAAGGGTAATTTTAATTATTCATATTTTTTATCTTAGACATCAACTTTAGACCTTAACTCCTGGTGCTAATACTTTATATACAAAAGGCTGATGGTGTGAGTGGGTGTTTGGGGAGGGAGGTATTCAAACATCAGATCACTTCTTTATTTAAGTTATGTGCTCACATATTATTATATAATTTCAGGAATGCTAACATGGATACATTTAGAAGATTTTACTGTTATGGTGCCTTTATGCACTCACAATCTTTCATCTATTAAAAATGTTAACCACAAAGATCAGAGTTGATTTTTCTTACTGTGAAGTTGAAGAATATCTTCCAAGTTTGAAAAAATTTTCCGTAGTTCTGAAGGTGACAGAATTCCTTCTCTGGATACTCGCTGGTAGAACACTTGATCAAGAACCTTCAGTGTTCGAACATGAGCTCTTTCAGTGTAGAACAATTCTAAGCAGAAAAAAAGGAAATATGAAATATACCTCATTTAGAATGATTCCATGAGACCAAACACAAGCTTTAACTGGAATTAAGCAGCAAATTAGCTCTATAATCATTGTTCATAGTCTTGAAAGGATGTAGTATTTCTGATGTCACTTTCTTGAATCTATGAGACCCTCCTACATACTGGCTCTAAGAGCTGAATGCCAACAAATGAAAAATATCATTCAAAGCCATTCTGTATATTAAAGGTAACAATGTACTCCCAAATACTTCTGTCTCTTCACAGTAGTACCCACCAACAACAGTAGAAAGCTAAAGCCCAAATAGTATATAGTCTTTCAGTTGAGACCTCTTCAGAAGTCATAGTATTTTGGTTATCTCATTTGCCTACAAACCCTCATTTCTGAGGCCAGACTTGTTATTTCACTACGTCTCAAAGTGATCAGACACAGGAAGGATATTTATTTAAATAGCATCCTAAAGTCAGTGGAGGGCACAGCCTCCGTGTCACCCCCATTTCTGTCACATATATGCTGGGGTAAAATAAAGAATACTGCTCGAGGATAAAGGAAGGACTGGTTCCCAGTTTTCTCCCTATCACTTATCAGCTAGCCGTGTGGTCTTGATTAATTCAACCAATCACCCTGAGCCTGAGCTTCCTTATAATCTATGCATAAAAATAAGTTGGCATAAAAGTGAAGTGAGAGGACCCATATTGTCTTAATGACTATTCAAGTTCAAGATCTATAGTGCTATGAATCTTAAATACCCTGAAAGCTAAACACCTTTGCCTTTTAAATTATCATTAAGAATCATAGAAGCGTTTGCATTTTTTGAGTTGGAAAGTTCAAGGATCAGCTATCTAGTTTAAGTTCCCTTTTATGTAAAACAAAAGGCTAGCAGAAATTTTGAAGCAAACTCCAAGACTCGGGGGCTTGTTTTAGTCTAATAAAACTCACTATGTGTGAACAACAACAAAATCTAATTACACTCACCATTAATTACTTCCTGTCTTTTGATCTCACAAGGCTTTAGTCCCAGTAACACTTCTCGACTAACGAGCTGTTGCCAGTTGGGTGGATCTGTCTCTAAGTCATTTTCAAACTGTTCATCCTCACTTTGACTTTCTCCAAAAGCTATGCTGTCGAATCTGATGGGAAAAAAAAAATAACGAATTCTATTCTGAGGACATCAGGTGGACAACGGGAAATAGCACAAGTTTTTATATTACAGCAAATAAGTCATATTTCTGAAGTACTGCCTAGCGCAGGGCCTGAAACATCATCCTCTCATACAAAATGATTTACATGTGTTATATATAACTCTATAAATATCTTGTGAATAGTTTGTGTTTACTAAGAACTTTCTTTTATACTATCTAACGGATCCATGCACAGGTTTTTTCCTTTAAAATTAGAATGTTAGTTTTCTATTTCTTAAAATATGCCTCTACTGAAAGTTACTTCAGGATTACTCACTTTCGAAAGGGCTTTGGTGTCCCATGTTCAGGCACCCTAAAAATAATGGAGAATAAAGGGTCAACGTAAAAACAAAATGGTAATCAAGAAATTTATGCCAAAGACCCTGAACAGACATTTTTCCAAAGAAGACATACAGATGGCCAACAGACACATGGGAAGATATTCAGCATCACTGATCACCAGGGAAATGCAAATCAAACAACGAGATATCACCTTGCTAGAATGGCTAGTATCACAATGACAAGAAATAGCAAGTGTCAGTGAGAATGTGGAGAAAAAGGATGTGATATATATACACACATATACATATATATATATACACACACACACACACACGCACGCACGCACACACACACTATGGAATATTACTCAGCCATAAAAAGTATGAGATTTTTGTCATGTGTGACAATATGGATGAACCTAGAGGGTATTATGCTACGTGAAATAATACAAAGACAAAAACCATACGATTCATGCGTGAAATCTAAAAAACAAATGAACAAAGAAGCAAAGAAAGCAGGAACAGACCTATAAATACAGAAGTGGTGGCTGCCAGAAAAAAAGTGGTGAGGGGATGGACAAAATGGGTGAAGGGGTGACAGATCCAGGCTGCCAGTTAATGGAGTGTGTAAGTCAGGGGAACGAAAGGCACAGCACAGGGAATACAGTCAATGGTGTTGTAATAGCTGCTGTGGGGGGACAGATGGCAGTTACACGTGTGGCCAGCACAACAGAACGTATAACCTTGTCAAATCCCTACGATGCACACCTGAAATTAAAGTAACATTGTGTGCCAACTATATTTTAATAAAAAGTAAAAGAGAAAGAAATTTATGCCAGAGATACTCAAAACTGGGTTAAACTACAGTGGCTAATAAACAATTTTTCTGGAAGTTATAATGATTGAATATAAAATAAATTAAAAACATTTCAGTACCTGTCTAAGATTTACCAGCTATAAGCTCTAGTTCCTTTCTTAAAAGCATATGTGGGGAAAACGCTACAAAGTGCAGGAATACTATACGATGAAATAGGTGAAGTTGGCCTACCCGTCCTCCATAAGATATCACTGAATTACCTTTCCACCTCCCACTCTTCCTCCTGCACTTGGTCTAACGGAGGAGGTGGGAAATCGAAGATGGTATTGGGAGTGCGAGGGGCGCCATCCATGCAGTCTCCAGATGCAGGTGTTTCTCCAACTTGCTTTGATCCTGAAAAGACGAAAGTCAGACCCTTAGACGGTGTTAATGAAGACAACGATTCCAAAAAAAATCAGTCTCCAATGAGAGCTTCAATCCATCCGTAGCACATTCGTAATTCAATTACAGGTTAGCTAGAACCAAAACTCTAATATAAAATGCACTAAAAAATAAACAGAAATATTATTTTTAAGCAACTTTTTAAAAACCAACATAAGACACGTAAACAACTCAGAAGAGAAACATTTGCTGACGTTATCTTTCTCTAACCCCTGTGCTAATCTTTTTCATACAAATTTTAGTTATTATGGTGGTCCAATTTGAAATAATAACCTCATACTTCTTTTTCTTGATTTACTACCTTTAGGTAATATACATTTCTTCCCCCTCTGAGGATTTTGCTCAGTTATACTTCCCACCTTCACTTTCCTCCCATTTCTTCCTGATGGATAATAATTATATTATTATTACTAGCTGAGTTACTGGTTATTATCTAAGTTTAAATGATAGAATTATACCTGTGTTTTTATTCCATCAAGAAGTTAGTACCTTAAATCTTCTCTATATCAAATTAGGTATTTGGTTTATCCATATCCTTCCCTTTAATTGTATTTCTCTCCTTCTACCCTTCATTTCTTTCAACTACATTTTTACCTGAATCAGTCGATGGAGTTTTACATTTCCCTGATCTATGGCCACAACTAAATATTCTGTGCCTTGCCTATTAGGTGGATTCTAAAAGCCTGAAAACCAACAGAGTGCTTACATTATCGTGTCAATGTACACAGTGTCATAAGCAAAATACAACACATTACATATACATATTATTCCTGCCAGGTTAAGAGGGATATTAGTTAGGATTATGTTTCCTTTTCTGCTGGTCCAAAGATGCAACTCATGGATCATGAGAAACAGAATGCTCATTGCATCAAGGTCAGGCACTCCATCAGCTACTTCAAGATTATGCCACTTAACTTTGTTTCACATTTAAATCATGACTTAACTTTCTTGAACAACTGTTTCGCTGAGCATTTCTGGATGGCTTTATTTTACAACTGTCAAAGCACTATCATTTTATCAATTCTCAGAGTTTTTCATTTGCTACATCATACTATCAACTGCTTAGAATCTCCCTTTTTCTTATCTACTAGTCTCGTGCTCTAGTCGGGAGCAGCTGCTCCCTTGGCCTGTGACATAACTATCATCTAGGAACTGCCTGCCCGTCCCCACTTTTCTGGGTTGTTTCCACCATTTCCTGGATCCCGTAACATTTTCTTCTTCAGTTTTCTCTCATTTTGCCGGAGTGTGTATCTTCAAATCATGTTCAAGGAAAGGGTGCATTTCAGCTAAACTTTGAATCGTGGCATATCTGAAAATGTCTTTGTATCTTCCTTCATTTCTGATGGGTAATTTGGATGGATATCGAATTCTAAGTTCAATGATTTTCTTTCAGCAAGTTGAAAGGCATGGCTCCTTTGTATTCTAGCCCCTCGTGTTATAATGAGAAATGTGATGCAGCATAATCCCCGTTTTTTTGGGTTTTTTTTTTTTTTTTTTTCCCTTCAAAGCTTTCAGGACTCTGTATCTCTGATGCACGGAAATTTCCAGAGACATTTTAGGTATGGCTCTTGTTATTATTACTGTTCTTGTTATTCACTGTAGGTGGTTCCCAGTGAAGACAACTATTCTTCTTTACCCTTAAGATGGTCTCTCTCATCATTTCTCTGTCTCTCCTCCATTTCCTCTGTTGATCTTTCATCAGACAGGCAGATATAGGACCTCTCGAGTCTCTCTCTCTATATATAATTCTTGTCTCTCCAATTTCTGTCTCTTGGTATTTCTGATACACATTCTGAAATATTTCCTTGACTTTATTTTTACGGACTTTTTTTTTTTGTTTAATTCTTGGTAGCTCTGGTGGTTCAAAAACGTGCACAAAGTTTTGATACTCCTTCCTTCAGGGGTCGAGCCTAATTATTCTGTCCCTTGAGTGTGAGCTAGATTTAGGGGCTTGCTTCTAACTTGCTGAAGTGACAATGTGCACCCACAGAGACTAACTCATTAAAGATAGCGAGGCTCCTTTCTTGCTCTGTCTTTTGGATCACTCCGGAGAAAGTTGGCTACCGTGTCATGGAACACTCAAGCAGATCCATGGAGAAGCCCGTGTGGTGAGGAGTCAATGCCTCCAGCAAGGAGCTAAGTAAGTCCCCCTGCCACCAGCCACCTCCCTGAGTGTAGAAGCAGGTCTCCTGGCCCCAGCTAAGCTTTCAGATGACTGACAGACACCTTGACTGCAACCACATGAGACAGAATTGCCCAGCTAAGCTGCTCTCAAGTTCCCCACCCACCAAAAATGTGACGCAATAAGTGTTTTTTTGTGTTAAGCTATAAAGTTTTGAGGTGGTTTATACAAAGCAGTTGATAACTAATATGGTAGTTATTGTATTGTAATAGTTACATTAAATCATTTCTCTTTGGTTTCTGAATGTTCCTTTTTCATAGTACTGTTATTCTTGTTTTACAGATGTAATTATTTTTAAAATTTCCCCAAGTATACTATCTAATTTAGAGGTATTTTTTCAACGTTCTTGTCTATTACCTAAATTACGGTTTTCTGCTAGGGGCGGTTTTTCTGTTTATTTCGTTTTCTTTTTTTACGCCATCAATAGGTTTGGCATTAATGTATTATCTTAGGTCTTGACTCTAGCAAGCAAATTTTTTCAACAGCGAGTAATACTATTCGTATCTGAGTAGCTGCTGGGGCTTTCCTTTGCAGCTATACACAAGCAGATCCATTTCAGTTGGGAGCTCTCTGGACAGGGTGAGACCCTGGCATGTCTACTGTCAGGCTTCAGGCCCCCAACTGTTAGAACTAATGTCCTAATTAATGCCCTCCAGGGCACTAATGTCAAGGAGGACCTACCCAGCTCTCCCTACACAACTCACTCAACTCCTCTAAAAGAGCACACTCACGTTCTTCTGGTACATAAATGACAGACGGCTCACATTTTACAATGCAAGGATCAGAAACTGTTGACGTCATTGTTGTGATTACAGGCCTTCAATTAATTATTTTCAGCTTTATTTCTTACTCATGCACTCCATGTAACACATGCCAACTGCTGAGCCCAACATCTTTCCAGGGTTCTAATGGGCAGACTGGCTCTCCGCCTGGGACCCCTTGTACGGATTATGGACTCCAGCTTCCTCTATGTTGTTTTACTCATCAAACCACTCTTGTCTACTTTTAATCTCCCCAAACTCTGTTGAAATCTCTTACTTATTGATAACATGTTCTCTTCCTCCACTTCCTTTCTCTTCATGGTTTTTATTTATTTGTTACTGGTTACCCATCTGCCATGTTTTTATTTCAGTGAGAGCTAGGAGCCATGAATTAATGCACGTACTCAACCCAACATCTTCAGAATTCCACGTAAGACAAAACCTCCAGAGTTTTCTACAAATGTCACCCCTCCTTCTTTGCCTTAAATAAAAACCTGCCTATCCCACTGGCGATGACCTCTTCTGCTACAGTGCTCTCAAACGGAGACAGATGTTTCCATCGTACGCTGTGTACTTCAGGGCAGAGCGGAGATAGATACCCTTGTTCCTCAATACTACTGTCAGACCATTATCTTGCCTTCCTATAAAAATCTCTTGCCGCCTGAGACTCTCACTCCGAGATACTATCACATGCTCTCCCTCCTCACGACAATCATCTAGCAATACTGAACCTTTGGCTGCTGGCTCACAGCTTCCCTCTCTCTGCTGCTATCACATGAGGTGACCTCAAAACCCAGGGATATTAAGGTATTCAAACCCCTGGCTTGTTGGCCCCTTACTTTCTTCATCTCTAGTTACTTCCTTTATGCCATTTCAGTGACCACTCCCATAGCTTTATCCTCGACCCTGTCATACCAGAAATTGAACTGCTTCCAAAATCGCCAGTATAGACAGGCATTCCCTTCTCCAAATAAAACCACTGATTCACCCAGCTCACTTGCTTAAGAAACCCATTATAACAAGTATGAAGAAATATGGTAATAAGCTCTTTTCCCAGTGACCTACAATTACTTTACATCTTCCTCTACTCCTCAAGTCCCCTTGCCCTTCACACACGCTCTGCCTCTCATCTCCTCTCTCCTTCTCCAAGCTCTTCCCTATTCATTATATATAGTCTGTCCCCTGCATCTTCAACCTCCTCCTCTTTCCTGGCTTCCCTATAGTATTAAAACAACAACAACAACAACAACAACAACAACAAAACACCTCTAGTATCTCAGGTTTTTAAAAAAGTCTTCTTCAGCCTCCCCCCAGGTCTGCTTCTAGCTACTAAATCCCCTCAACACTTCTTTTACCCTTCCATTACTGGATCGGGCACAATCTGAATTTTTTATTGGTGTGACTATCTCCCCACGGGACTAAGCGGCACAGGGCAAGAATCTAAGTGTCACTTCTGTGTGCTAGCATCGGATACAGAGCTAATGCCTGACAGAGCGCTCGATCGATATTCCTCAATTGGTGAGAATTCAAAATGATCACTTAGCACAGATTTATCACCAGCTGTAGAAGATATTAAAACGTTAAAATGAAGTTAAACTGGGATTCAGGCTTGATTAAAATAATATGCCACTCTATTGCTGACTTAGTGTGACCGTTTTAAAGTCTTGAGACTTAGTTAAGTTGCACTACAGCATTCGCTCACCCAGATCATTCTCTTTCCCTCCTTCCTGGGAAAGAGTGGCCCCTGAAGCCCCAGAGGACATGGAATTGGCTGGCAGGTACCCAACGTCTGTTCCTTCACCTGCTAACCCACTCTGGCGCAACTTGGCAGAGTCCTGAGGCTCAGGACTCACAGAAGAGGGTGTGGATAAGTGCTTAGGGTGCCGCTGCTTCTGTAGTTCCATAGCTCTGCCAACTGAACAGAAAGCAATGGTTAATAATGTATGTTTCAAAAATCTAAAAAAAAAAAAGAAGAAGAAGAAGATGTAAAGGATCTAAAAATTGTCTGGAACATGGAAAATATTTGTGAATTATTACTGTGTGAGAGATAGATAAGACAGGAAGAAATGAAAGAAGGAAAAGAAGAATAAAGTAAAGAGAAAAATAAAGGGAGAGAAAGAGAGCAAAAGAAAGGAAGGAAAGAAAGGGGGAAAGAAGAAAGGAAGAAAAAAAGAAAAGGAGGGAGGGAAAGAGAGAGGAAGGCAGGGGAAGGTGGAGGAAGGTAGAAGAGAAAGGGAGGAGAAGGTGGCAGTGAGAAGGAGAGACAAGAGGGAGAAAAGGAGAGGAGAGCAAAGGTGGGGAGGGAGCGTGTTGAGAGAAGAGATGGACGCACACAGAACCGTACTCACTTGTAAGAGTGAAGATGGAGCCTTCTGTGAGCCTTGGTAAGGCCCCGCCCGCCCCTCAACACTCACAGCTGCACCATCATAACGTGCCTCAGACACGATCGAGATTAATCTGCAGCCTGCTCACTATCCCTGTTTGCATCAGTAACCACGAGAAGCTAAAGACACTTAGGTCATCATCCCCCACAGCACTGCGCACCCTCACATAGCTCTGTACTTCCCTAATCCTAAACTTCTCCCTTCCCTAATTCCTAAAATTCTCCTTCTGTATCCCTTGGAACTCATGGACAGCACCTGTGAAGGACTCCATTTTTGGAGTAGCTGGTGGATCAGCCAGTGGAGCCTCCAACTTTTGATTTCGGCTCAGGTCACGATCCCAGGATCATGGGATTGAGCCCTGTGTCAGGCTCTGTGCTCACTGAGCATGAAGCCTGCTTAAGATTCCCTCCCTTTGCCTCAGCCCCTTTACCTTGCTCACACATGCACTCTCTCTCTCTCCAAAAAAGAAAAAAAAAAAAAAAGACATATTCCATTTTCTCCACCTCGTCTCTAAAAATTTCCTTCATCTTCTCAGTGTTTGGGGCACTACTGGTATTCGACACCACTACTGGCGTCGGACATCCAGCACCGCTGTTAGCACAATGCCACTCCCACTCCAACCTCGCCAATATTTTCCAACGCGGTGCTGCCCGGTCGAAGACCACTACATGACCTAATTTCCCGCCCGGTGGTACCACCCTCCCTATTTCTCCCGCAGAGGGCCGAACTCTCTCCGTTAGGCCTGAGGGTGGAGGGAGATCAGGAAATAAAGCACAATGGAGAGGTGGAGACATTGTATAAGTATGGAGAGAGTGAGTAATACGTGTATAAAAAGATTAAACAAAGAATGGTGGAGAAATCCATGCACTTTTTTTTTTTTGATTTAACAGAAGTTGAATGCAAATAAAATCCGAATAGGTAAGTAAATTATGTTATGGACAACTGACAGGATACTACAATTAAAGAAGTCTTTTTTAAATTTTTTTAATGTTTATTTATTTTTGAGAGAGAGAGAGAGACAGAGAGAGAGACAGAGAGAGCACAAGCCGGGGTGGGGCAGAGAGAGAGGGAGACACAGAATCCGAAGCTCCAGGCTCTGAGCTGTCAGCACAGAGCCCATCGCGGGACTCTAACTAACAAACCGCGAGATCATGACCTGAGCCGAAGTTGGACGCCTAACCGACTGAGCCACCCAGGTGCCCCTAAAGAAGGTGTTTAAGATAATTATAGAGCCACGTGGGGATAGTTAGCTCAGAAATAACCTTGAATGCCAGCACGGTAGATTGGAAATTCAGTGGAATCATTTCAAGAACACCTTTCTCCAATACTTCTAGTTAACTGAGCCTCTGAAGGGAAGATGGAGGGAGGTGGTGAGAACGCGCCATTTCCGGCTTCACATACTTGCACTGTTGTCATGACGGCTTGGTCTCCTTGGGGGTCCCAGGATGCTGGGGAATCCTCTGCGCTTCCCTTTTTCTTCGCCTTCTCGATCTTTCTTCATACTTTGCTAGAGTCAAGGTACAATCAGAGAGATAAGAGACACACAACAGAGTCGAGTTCTTTTGTCGCTGTCGAACACAGAAACGCAATTCTAATGGTCAGCTGAAAGAACTGGCTAAATGCAAGTGAGAGACACACACGCAGCACTCGTTAGAGGCCGGCACACAGTACCGTGTGCACGTCAAACTCAAGATGTCTTTTCAACCTATTTCAAGCTGACAATTTTGGAAAACAAAGAAGTAGTTTGACAACACATTTACCGGGAGCCAGTTCCAAGCAATTCATTCCTCTGCTGAACAAACAATAAGCCCTTCCTGCGTGATGGCACAGTGCTAAAAGCTGGGGACACGACGAAGGAGGCCCTCGCCCTCACAGAGCCGCCCCGTCTGACAAAAACTAAACGAAAACATAAATAATCACACACTGTGACCGGCGCCGTAAAAGGAAAGACTGAGGCTGTGACAGAGCTGGGATGGCACTCGGCGTAAAGTGCTATCTGCACTCCTCACACTGTCTGATCATTAGTTTCCATGCCTGAATGTCTCACTAGATTTTTTACTTTCTTGAGAACGGGGACCACGTCTTACACACATTAGCACGCCCAGCACTAACTTGCTGAATCGGTAAATATGAAGACGAAGGAAGGCACTGCGACCCTGTGTAAAGAAGCACAGGGACCTGAACGCACTAGTACCCAGTCCTACCTTGATTTTTGGAAGGAATCCAATCCGACCTCGCTTGTGCTCCAAATTTCGAGGTTCTTTCACTTTTACTCCCAAATGCTTCATGTACATAAGGATAACATACTGCATTGTTGAACTGGAGGAAAAGGATTAAGTCAAAGAAGGACTCTGAGAAGGGAGGGTGGGCAGAATAAAGACATCAAATGACTTAAAAAAAAAAAAACTCAATACTGGAATTCTTAGAATTCATTCATCAAGAAAAAACTAAGCAGGTATCTACTGGTTGCAAATAGAAAAGGACTCTACTCAAGACACTAGAATATTAGTCAAATAAAACAGAGGCCACCAGAGGGAGACACTCTATACTTTGAAGTTAAAAGAAATCATAATTTAGGACTTAGAAAAGACAGTTTCTTTTTTTTGTAAAATTCTTGGGAAAAAACCCAGTTATATTACCTTTTATCTTCTTCTACAGCCTGAGCAGTCATCCTAAAAGTAAAAATATTTCAAAATCAAACATTAAAGTTTAACGAAGGAGGTGCTATTAACTCAGATACCTGAAGCAACAGAACAGAGCTCAATCTGTCACCTGGCATGAAATAGCAGAGAAACCCTAACCCTCTAGGGGACTACAGGCTTTTCTCACTCCTGTCATCAACTGTAAATGTTTTCTGACCTCAAACAGTTTCAAAGGCCATGAACTAAAACCACTGGAAGTGTTTCTGATCAGTTAGACATTTTGTAGTTACTCATTTTACCGATACCCAGAAAAAGAAACACAAGAACTTTTCTAAAACATCAGCAAAATTTAAAAATTAAAACATTAGGGGTGCCTGGGTGGCACAGTTGGTTGAGCGTCTGACTTCGGCTCAGGTCATGATCTCACAGTCTGTGAGTTTGAGCCCCGCATCAGGCTCTGTGCTAACAGCTTGGAGCCTGGAGCCTGCTTCGGATCCTGTGTCTCCCTCTCTCTCTGCCCCTCCCCGCTCATGCTCTGTCTCTCTCTCAAAAATAAATAAACATTTAAAAATCAAAAAAAAAATTAAAATATTAAAACCAAAATACATGGCTCCACACACGTGGTCTGACTCCCCTTTTGAGTTTGTTCAAAGTGTGCTTTAGGCATTAGGGAGCATCTCAAGAGAGAGGTGCATTTGCACATGCTTCTGTTACTTACAACACTTCTTCGATTTTGGCAACAATCTGTTCCGCACATGCCCGTTCCTTCTCCAAAGTTACCCGGTCCTTGTCTCGCTCTGCATCGAGTTTTGTCAGCTCGCTTTCAGCCAAGGTCAGCCCCATGCTACGTTTCTGCCTAAAGGGAACAGGAGAAGCTTCCTGAGGTGGCCTAGAGAAGAACCGTCTCCCTCTGGAGATGTTTCATCAGAGTTTCCATGGCTATGAGTTTCTAGCAACAGGCGAAATGTCACAGTTTTCTATTTTGGGGCCCCTGTCACCTAGGACACCAGAGGAAAAGAATTCTAGAGGCGATCACTCAACAGAACACACATCCTGAAGGAACACACTTAGCCTAGAGGAGACCTGAGCTCAAATCCTGAAAGCATACAGAATGGGGACTGTGGACTCAGTACCATGCCAACTGTTCGACTCTAGGTATTCCTTACATTTTAATCACAGTGATAAAGACCATATGCTAAGCCAAGGACTTAATGTGTAACCTTTTCCTACCTAAACAGAAAGTTAATTCAGAACTACCATATCAGTTTATATCTGCCACCAAGCTTACCGAAAATCTTCCAAGTGCCTCTGAACTTCTGGGTGGACTCTTTCCTGCATAGTTTGAATATAGTGGCGGTGTAGATCCTCAGGTATAAGCTCAGGTCTTCTTTTTTCTGCATAAAGAAAAGGCAAGGAGTTACCTGATGTGAAGGTATATCCTGTGCATTATAACTGGCAACATATCAATGCTATTTGGTACAAAGTTGGAGTAAGACAAAGAGAAGGTCTTCAGTACATTTTGTTTTTTACCTCACAATTCCAATTTCATATACGTTTAATGTATTACAGAATCTATTTTCTGTTGTGATTCAGATGATCTGCTCATTATCACATGACAGATAAAACCTTTAGAGATGAACTGTGCTACATACCTAACAGAGACATAATTCTCCAGAATACTGATACTCCAAACTTACCTAGATCTATTGATATTTCATCAGGAACAGAAACTTTCAGGTGCTAAAACAAAAATGCAAACAAAAAGTGAAACAACACTAAATACTTATATAAGGTGTATATATAAGGACTTGTATAAAGTGAAGAGATACAAATTGAATAACTATTTTTACAATCACATTCAGGTTTAAGCTCACTTATCCCATCCAAATTTCACAGCTCTGGAATGTACCACTGTTTCCACATGAAAATAGGCCCTTTCCCCCAGTAATCATATACAGGAAATATCTATAATCACTGGTTAATATAATCAGTTATATACATCATTTGAATCAATATAGCTAACACCGAAACTGTGTATATATGGTATGAAAAATTTAGTCATATATAATCATGACTTTTTTTTTTTTTTTTTTGCTGTACTTGAGACTCCAAACCACATATTACCAGTAATTTCCTATGTAAAGTGAAAGAACCCTCACAACATTCATGCCCCGATGAGAAGGTACTGGATGTCAATGTCGAGCCTTTGCAGTATTAAATCTCCAATAACCATCCATAGTTTTTACTATTGACCCATCTAAGGTAACCGTGTCATAATTAACTTCTTCTTAGCTAGGATTTTCCCCATAATAACTGCAGTTTTCGGTCCTATTACCACATAGTTGTGTTTTCCCTCTCATCAATCTGGGAAGTATCTTAGAAAACAACTTATTTTGTATTAAAGAAAGTATCTTAACCTCTTCATGCTTACTTTATAATGTATACCTACTTGTCATATACTTTGAGAATTTAAACAGTTCCTGTAAGATCTAAAGCTTTACATTAAAAAATAAGTCTGCTGCAAATTATGAGATCTCCAAATTCATCTGAAGAACAGTGAAATGGATTTCAAAGTTTTCTCTTTCACTGATGTTGTCACACAGTAGCTCAAATCAACTGTCCTAGAAGTATTGCTAGCATAAATGTAAAAAAGTATATACACGCTCATTTCTGTATTTATATGAAATAAATAAACCACCTGTGACATGAAAGAATAATCAGCAAATAAATCTATCAGGGTTATTACACTTTAATACTGATAAATTTAATACAGATCACAAGCAGCAAAATAAAGATTTGACTTAGCTTGGAGCTCTTAAGATATGTGACATTAACTTCTGGGGATTTACCTGAAGTAAACAAAAACACTAATTCAAAAAGACACATGCACCCCTATGTTTATAGCAGCATTATTTACAACAGCCAAGATATAGAAGGAACCTAACTATCCACCAATAGATGGATGGGTAAAGAAAATGTGGTAGATATACACAGTGGAATTATTACTCGGCCATAAAAAAGAATGACACCTAGCCACTCACAACCACATGATGGACCAAGTGGGTATTATACAAGGCAAATGGTCTAGACAGAGAAGACAGATATTGTATAATTTCATTTACATGTGGAACCTAAGAATTAAAACCAATGAGCAAACACACACAAAGAACAGAATTAGGCTTATAAATACAGAGCAGACTGATGGTTGCCAGAGGGGAAACAGGGTGGGAAATAAGTTAAATGAGTGATGGGGATTAAGAGGTACCAACTTCCAATTGTAAAATAAATAAGTCACAAAGTACAACATCCATTCATGATAAAAACCCTCAACAAAGTAGGTTTAGAGGGAACGTACCTCAACATAATAAAGGCCATATTTGAAAAACCCACATCTAACATCTTACTCAATAGGGAAAAACTGAGAGCTTTTCCCCTCGGGTCTGGAACAAGACAGGATGTCCACTCTCACCACTTCTATTCAACAAAGTACTGGAAGCCCAAGCCATAACAATCAAACAACAAAAAGAAATAAAAGGCATCAAAATTGGTAAAGAAGAAGTTAAACTTTCACTATTTTCAGATGACATGTTATACGTAGAAAGCCCAAAAGACTCCACCAAAAAACTGCTAGAACTGATAAACCAATTCAGTTAAGTCACAGGATACAAAATCAAGGTACAGAAATCTGATGCATTTCTATACACTAATAATGAAGCAGCAGAAAGAGAAATTAAGAAAACAATCTCATTTACAAGTGCACCAAAAATATAAGATACCTGGGAATAAACCTAACCAACAAGGTGAAAGGCCTGTACTCTGAAAACTATAAAATGCTGATGTAAGAAACTGAGGACAACACAAAGACATGGAAAGACATTCCACGCTCAAAGATCAGAAGAACAAATATTGTTAAAATGTCTATGCTACCCAAAGCAATCTACATATTTAATGCAATCCCTACCAAAATACCAACCATATATTTCACAGAACTAGAACAAAGAATCCTAAAATTTGTATGGAACCACGGGAGACCCCAAATAGCCAAAGCAACCTTGAAAAAGAAAAGCAAAGCTGGAGGCATCACAATTCCAGACTTCAAGTTATATTACAGAGCTGTAGTCATCAAAACAATATGGCACTGACACTAAAACAGACACGTAGATAGATCAATTAAAACAGAATAGGGGCGCCTGGGTGGCGCAGTTGGTTAAGCGTCCGACTTCAGCCAGGTCACGATCTCGTGGTCCGTGAGTTCGAGCCCCGTGTCGGGCTCTGGGCTGATGGCTCAGAGCCTGGAGCCTGTTTCCGATTCTGTGTCTCCCTCTCTCTCTGCCCCTCCCCTGTTCACGCTCTGTCTCTCTCTGTCCCAAAAATAAATAAATGTTGAAAAAAAAAATTTTTAAACAGAATAGAAAACTCAGAAATAAATCCACAACTATATTGGCAATTAATCTTCAACAAAGCAGGAAAGAATATCTAATGGGAAAAGGACAATGTCTTCAACAAATGGTGTTGGGAGAACTGGACAGCAATATGCAGAAGAATGAAACTGGACCGCTTTCTTATACCATACACAAAAATAAATTCAAAATGGATGAAAGACCTAAATGTGAGACCTGAAGCTATAAAAATACTAGATGAGAACACAAGCAGTAACCTCTTGGACATTGGCTATAGCAACTTTTTTCTAGACACGTCTCCTGAGACAAGGGAAACAAAAGCAAAAATAAACTATTGGGTCTACATCTCAATCAAAAAGCTTCTACACAGCAAAGAAAACAACATACAAAACTAAAAGACAACCTACAAAACAGAAGAAGGTATTTGCAATGACATATCCCAAAAGGGTTCCTATACAAGGTATAACAAGAACTTACAAAACTAAATACCCAAAAAGCAACGCAATTACAAAATGGGCAGAAGACATGAACAGACATTTCTCCAAAGAAGACATCCAGATGCCCAACAGACACATGGAAAGATGCTCATCATCACTTACCATCAAGGAAATGCAAATCAAAACTACAATGAGACATCACCTCACACCTGTCAGAATGGCTAAAATCAACAACACAAGAAACAAGAGGTATTGGCAAGGATGTGGAGAAAAAGGAACACTCATGCGCTGCTGGTGGGAATGCAAAGTGGGGCAGCCACTCTGGAAAACAGGATGGAGTTTCCTCAAAAAGTTAAAAATAGAACTGCCCTACAATCCAGCAATTGCACTACTGGGTATTTACCCAAAGAATATAAAAACACCAATTCAAAGGGATACACGCAACTCTATGTTTATGGCAGCATTATTTACAATAGTCAAGATATGGAAACAGCCCAAGTGTCCAGTGATTGATGAATGGATAAAGATGATGTGGTATATATACGTACAATGGAAATCACTCAGCCTTAAAAAAGAATGAAATCTTGGCCATTTGCTGCGACATGGATGGAGCTAGAGCATATAATGCTAAGCAAAATAAGTCAGAGAAAGACAAATACCGTATGATTTCACTCATACGTAGAATTTAAGAAAACAAATGAGCGAAGGGAAAAAAAGAGAGAGACAAGCCAAGAAACAGACTCTTTAATTAGAGAAAACAAACAGGGTTACCAGAGGGAAGTGGGGTGGGGGATGGGTTAAATAGGTGATGGGGATTCAAGAGTGCATTTGTGATGAGCACCAGGTGATACATGGAATTGCTGAATCACTATGCTGTACACTTTCAGCTAAATAACATTGTCTGTTAATGAACTGGAATTAAAAACTTATAAGAAAAGTAAAAAAATAAATAAGTCACAGGGATTAGAAGTATAGCACAGGAAATACAGGTCAACAATACTAGAATAACTTTGTATAGTGACATGATAACTATAGTTATTACCATGGTGAGCATTATATATGTAATTGTCAAATCACTATGTTGTACACATGAAACTAATATAATATTGAATGTCAACTATACTTCGATTTTAAAAAAAGGAAATGTGAAATTCAAATATACTTCAATATACTATAGTTTCCTCATGGAAGTAAATCATCTTAATGAGTATACGTATAATATTTTATTTTTTAAGTCTATTGTTTTATTTTTGAGAGGGAGGGAGGGGCAGAGAGAGAGGGAGACAGAGAATCCTAAGCAGGCTCTGTGCGGCGCACAGAGCCTGACGTGAGGCTCAAACCCATGAACCATGAGATCATGACGTGAGCCAAAACCAAGAGTCAGACTGCTTAACCAACTGAGCCACCCAGGCGCCCCTATAATATTTTAAACAGTGGCAGTATAATCAGAACCCTAACTCATTCACTCAATAAATATCAAAGTGACCACTCTTCCAGGATCGATCAGTGTTGGAAAAATAGCAATGAACAAACAGAACAAAAGTATCTGCCCTAATGGAGCTTTACATTCAGGGCAGAAGAGTAAGAATACAGACAAAATAAACCAACAAAATAAAAGTTCTATGGACAAAAATAACACATGACAGGTGACAGAAAGTGAAGGGAATAAAATTTCAAGTAGGTTGGTCAGGGAAGGCCTCACTGAAAAGGTAACTGTATTCTGCAATGAGTAGGTGTGCAGGCAACTTTGTAAAGGAATACAAAGATAATGAGGTAAGAGTTGGAGGGAGAAGTGGAGACAAAAATGTTTCTGGGTATGTTTGTTTTAGGACTGGTAAACTCACAACGTCTGCATGCTAACATGAACGATTCAACAGAAAACAAAACGTTGACGATATCAGAGAAAAGGATGGCAATTGCTAGATGATGTTGTCAAGTAGGAAGAAGGAAATGCAGTCCAGGTAAACAGGGGAAGAGTCACCTTGGTATAAAACAAGACAGTCTCTCCACAACATCAGGAGAAAGGGCAGAGCATATACTATGATGAATGAAGGCAGCTGATATCTGGTAGAAGTTCACCTGCAGATACTTCAAATTTCTCAAAGAAACAGCAAGGTCATGAGCTGAGAAAGGGCAGGAGAGGAGGCGATGAGGTTTCAGGAGAGGGAAGTTGTGACACAGTCATAGAAGAGAGGAGCAAACGTGGAAGATGCCTCAGGAACCGCAGCACAATTATCCAGGGAGCATTACGGGCTGGTACTTACCTTACCACGAGGCCAAGAATAATAAAACCCATTAGTTTAAAAATCTCATAAAGACTTCTACTGGTAAAATAAAATAAAACACTATTATCATTCATGTAAGATCTTTTCCACCACTTTTTAAACTTGTGCCTCTAAACTTCAAAGAGGCCAACCAGAGTTCATTATACCAGCAATATCCTCTGGATCCCAATATATACATATATCATTTGGGTTCTCCTTTTCACTCTCTCATTATGCACATGTATAAGCCCAAATGTACGTGTATACCCCCTAAGACCTACTGTGAGAATTCAAAGCCTACAACTAATTTAAAAATAATAAGAGCAACAGTCAAGAGTAATCAGTAACTGAGACACAACATAGATGTCAGAAAGTCCAAAACAATAATGTCCAAAAATATGAGGTCAGACTGGAAGTAGGAGACCAATAACTCAACGTACGACAGTGCAGATGACATAATATTAACTTGGTAACTTACTGCAGATCGATCCAGGAAAAACTGATGAAACTCGAGGAAGACACGCCGAGTCTCCTTGGAATTGGTCTGCTTATATAGGTCTGAATAGAGATAACAGAGCTGCAGTAGAGGAAGAAACGGAAAAGAGAAAGAAAGTGAGAAATCATGAAAAATATAACCTGCTAGATCTTCACTGAGTAGCAAAGTTTCCCACAAGTAGGCCACTACAGACAATGTAATCATTACCATGCAAGGAAGTTTAAAAATAAATAACTTTCAACTATCTTATGTATCTATCCGTATATGCTTAGCAACTCATCTTGCAGAAGTGCAAAGTTTTACAGTATAAGAATCAATGTAGGAACTCTGAATTGGCTAAATCATCAAATACATTACCAACGTTGCAGGGTCAAACTGTGAAACTACGTGGTGTAAGAAAACAGCCAGGTGAGCAGGGCGAGATTTTAGCAGTTCAATGCTCTGGAAACAGCTGCACTGTCCATTGATCTAGAAAAGGAAATAATGATACATCAGTAACTCCACCACACAGATGCAAAATGTAAGGTAAGCTCGGTTAAACACAACTACCCAAATTTCACTTTGACATACCCTAAAAAATTCAACATCTTAAAAACTTCACCGGAACTTATGAGCACCTGGGCTTACGGAATCTCTCCCTCTGGAAATTAATAATCTCTTGGAAACAGCTTGGAAGAAAAACCATCTTAGGAGAATGCAAGTTCAATAGATAATTACCGAGGAACTCAGATGTCTACAAGTCAGTAAGTAAAAAAGCAGTGTAGCAACACTTCTAAAAAGGTAATGGGAGGTTTTTGCCTAATAATGAAATAGGTGTCTTCCTTTCCTTTTGAGCTAATCGCAGAAATGGTTGTACGAAAATGGAGATGTATAAGTTTAAGTGAGACAACTCCTAGAATAATTGTATTCCCTAACTGCACTGAACACAGAAAACTAATAGTTCAACTTAAGGTAATCTTGACTCACAATTTCCATTTAATTTCTCATGTTTAAATAAATTAAAGAAAGTTAATCTAAACAAATAATACCAATTCTTCACAATCTCTTTCAAAAAATACAAGAGGAGGGGACACTTCTGAAGTCATTTTAAGAGGACAGCATTACCTAAACATCAAAACCAAAGACATTCTAAAAAAAGAAAACTACAGACCAATATACCCCATAAAAAACAATGTAAACATCATCAGCAAAATAATAGCAAATTGAATCTGGTAATATATAAAAAGGAAAATACACTATACGACCAACTGTGGCTTATCCCAGGAATGCAAATCTGGTCCAACATACTAGTATCAATGTAATTTATCATATTAAGAGACTAAATTAAAAAAAAAAAAACCTGTATGATGTCAATTATTTAACAAAGTTCAACATTCATTCGTGACAAAAAAACTCTCAGCAAGTAGAAATAGAAATAAACTTCCATAACCTAATAAACAGTATCTACAAAATACCTACAGCTAACATCGCACTTAATGATGAAAGACTAAATATCTTTCTCCCTAAGGTCAGGAAGAAGGCAAGAATGTCCTGTCTTACCACTCCAATTCAACCTCATAGTGGAAGTCCTAACCAGTACAATAAAGGTAACAACAAGAAATAAAAGATAAACAGATTGGAAACAAAGAAATCGATGTGGTTGTCTATGTGGAAAATCCCAAAAAGCCATTTAATTTTATGTATTTAAAAAAAAATTTTTTTTTTAATGTTTTATTTTTGAGAGAGAGAGAGAGTGAGCAAAGGAGGGGCAGAGAGAGAGGGGGAGACACAGAATCTGAAGCAGGCTCCAGGCTCTAAGCTGTCAGCACAGAGCCTGACATGGGGCTCAAGCTCATGAACTGAGAGATCATGACCTAAGTAAGCCCAAGCCAGATGCTTAACCCACTGAGCCACCCAGGGGCCCCCAAAAAGTTATTTTAAAAAGCTCCAAGGGGCACCTGGGTGACTCATTCAGTTAATTGTCCAACTTTGGCTCAGGTCATGATCTCAAGGTTTGTGAGTTCGAACCCTGCAACGGGCTGTGTGCTGACAGCTCAGAGCCTGGAGCCTGCTTCGGATTCCGTGTCTCCCTCTCTCTCTGCCCTTCCCTGCTCACGCTACCTCTCAATCTCAAACATGAAATAAACACTAAAAAAAAAAAATAAATAAACTAAAAAAAAGTAAAGGCTCCTAGAAGTAGTGAGTTTATTAGCAAGATCATGGGATACAAAACCAAGAATCAAGCCAATCATATTTCCAAACCATTGGAATTTTAAATCAAAAAAAGATATATTTACAATTGCACCCTCCTCTCCCAAAAGGAAGTACTTTAGTGTAAATCAATCACTTCTTATCAGCTTTAAAAGCAAAGTCATTTCTATTGGTCAAAGCTAAAATAAACAACTAAGCCAAGCAATTAATCTTAGCTCTAAGATACAGCTTCAAATCTTTACAAATACAATTTCAATCTCCCAAAAGCATTCATTTTTGTAACAAAGTAAACATCTCAAATAATTAATAATTTGTTTTTTAGAAAAAAAGCCATCACCTGTTCATGTTCAGTACCAAAATCATCATCCTCTGCTCCAATAATATGAGGTGCCATTCGGGGAGAGGGGCTCCCGATGAGTGACTGAGTGTCCTGGTAACATTCAGAGAGAAAAAATAGAGAAATTATCTGTTGGTCAAATTCAGAGAAAAAATGAAGCCAAATCATCAAAAAGAAATGGTTCAGTCAACCGACCAGATTTCATTTTATTGATTTTCTTTAAGTGCTTCACTTTCAAAGAAGTGGTTCTCAAATTTTCAAGGCAATGAATCATTTTAGCAAAGAAAACCACAACAGTATCAACTGTTCTTAGGGAGAAAAAAACATTTCCTCTGGAAATAATTAACACCTTTTGCTCACTACACTCTTGGATATCTGATTCTAATCTCTGTGTACTCCACTCATTTCATATAAACCTTGTTCCAGACAGAAAGTTGGCTTCTGTAAATAATTACAATTCTCAAAAGCTAGATTAGGAAAAGTGAACGAAGACAACAAGACAAAGGAAAAATGAGAATAGAAATGATAAGATGAAGTGAGTGAAGAGGTTAACACAAAGACTTCTATTAACATCGCATAATTGAAAGCTGTCACTGAACCCTGTTTTTTCATTTTCAATTCATTTTCCTAAGTGCATAATGCAGGGTTTTTCAACCCTGGCACTGCTGACATTTTGGGCTGGACAATTCTTTGTTGTGGGGGCCGTCCTGTGCATTGTACGATGTTAAGCAGCATCCTGGGCCTCTACCCACCCACTACATGCCAGCAGCAGCCTCCCAGCCATGACAATCAAAAACGTTGCCATACACTGCCAAATGTTTCCTGAGGGACAAAATCACTCCCGGTTGCAAATCGCTGGCATAATGCAACAAAATTTTCAAGCAATCGCACAAAATTAAAATCATTTTGTATAGAAACAAAGAACCAGAGTTGCAAACACGAAAATGTAGGTTGGCAGATCTCCCTCCCGTGCCACAGCTCATCCACTTGTCAGCTCACTCACAAGGACGGACTGAGCAGGAAGAAGGCAGTGTGAGGGCACGAGCATACGATATAAAAAATATGCGATGTATGAGGTCCATAAATACTAAAATCAAAGGCCATACAGTATTAAGGAAATAAAAATTGGGGAGGAAACAAGGAAGGCATGAGTTTGGCTCAAACCTCACAGCAGCTGCCATGCAGGATCTGGGGCTGAGCAAGGACAGTGGGGCGATCCTGACTCGGGGGCCACGTGCATCTCAGAGCTGAAGGTACGCGCATGTAGCCGCAAGATACATGAAGTCGTATGTAGCTAAGTTTTCCCTCCTTAAGTGTGCTGCAGCCCTTTGTATTTGCGTCTTCTAACCTTGATTCTGACATTTTTACTGCTTCTTTTTTAAACTCTAAGGCTTTTGTAATTTTTTAAAAAATGGTGCAACAACAGAAATTTGTTCAGAGTGGTTGTCAAGACAACTTTTGATTTTATAGTTGTTTCCATGTCTCTGAATTTTCAATAACCCTTATGTTGCTAATAATTGACGGATCACTTGCTGTTTAATTAAATCTTTTACTATAAAACTTTATACAAATCTAATTAGAAAACAAAAGCAGAGTGTTAAAAGTATTCACATAAGAATATGCAAAATCCAGCAATCTCACTTCTGAATAAATACCCAAAAGAACTAAAAGAAAGCACTTGAATAGATATTTTACACCCATGGCCACAGCAGCATGATTCACAAAAGCCAAAAGGCAGAAACAACCCAAGTGTTCACTGACAGATCAATGGATAAGCAAAACATGGTATATGCAAACAATGGACTATTATTCAGGCTTAAAAAGGAAGGAAATTCTGACATAGGCCACAACATGGATGAACCTCGAAGACACTGCGCTAAGTGAAATAAGATAGTCACAAAAGGACAAACACTGTATGATGCTACTTATATAAGGTTCCGAACCTAGTCAAATTCAGAGTAAAACAATGGTTGTTAAGTGCTCTGGGGAGAAGAGAACGGGGAGTCAGTGTTTAATGGATACTGACTGAGCTGGGGAAGATGAAAAAGTTCTGGAGACAGATACGGTGACGGTTGTACACGAAGGTCAATACGATTTAATGACAATAAGCTGTATACTTAAAAATTACTAAAATGGTAAATTTTACGTTACGCATTTTTTACCACAATAAGCAAAGTAACACTGAACCACCTAATACTACTATCATGGAGTAGCTCTCCATTTATCAAATCTTACTGAATCAGTTTAAGCTTCTTCTCTCCCCACTCCCCCTCCATCCCCAAATACACAAATATCAGGGGTGTCTGTTACTGAAGTGGAAGGAAAGCGAAAGGAAGCCCTACCGCTTCATGGACTCCATACTCACAGTGTCCTGAATCACTTCGCTTTTCTCTGGGTTTTCCTCTAGATAAATCCTCTCTTTCAGGGCACTCTTGGGACTCTAAAAAAAAGACATTCAGTTCATTTCAACAGGCTCCCCAAAAAGGGACAAGAAAAAATAGGGTGGAAAACAAGGTTCCGGATTTCACATTTGTATTTGAAACCACAAAGGATCTTGCATCATACCTCACTCTACTATTTTTTTCCCCGACTTTGGCAAGGCACTTATTCTCTTGGCCTTTTGAGTTTTATGCTGATGAACAATATCACACTAACAGAATAGTTGTACCTCATCTCCAGGACTGAGGGCTAATTTCTACCAAATAAACCTAACTGGATGCATTATGTATCTCTCAAACTAGTTATGTCAAAGTCAAACTCTGTCTTTATCCACCACTTCTAACCCCCTCTGCCCCCAACTGTTTCTTTCTATGCAAGTTAAAAGCATTTTGGCCTATTTATAGGAGTGAGATTAAGTCTCTATTTTTCTGTGAGTATCGTGTAGAAGTGACGTGTGCATTCTTCTAAAATTTACAGGGTATGTTTGGGATGACCGAATACAAAACACAAAGAATATGATGTGTGGAACTTCGATTCTGGAGGATGAGGAACACTCCACAGCAGGGGAGCCACTCGTCAGAGCAGCTGAAAATGAGGTGCAAGAGATTTTTGTGTGAATGCCAACGGGGAACACGCATGCTATTTATACATATACTAAGACAGCACAAGATAAAAACAGTAGCTTCAAATATAAGCTCCACCTTGGACAAATGGACGACTCTGGGTCTTGGACAAGAGACATAAAGATAAAGATAGAATAATCTTGTCACAGCAGAAAGCGTTGCTGACAACTTGTTATCAAAATTACTGGGAGATCATGTTAAAAGAACACATAAGACAACTAGAAGGAGCTCCCACTGCCCAAAAAACGGACAATTTAAGCAACAAAAAGAAATAATGACTGCAATGGACTAAAACACAATAAGCAAATATGTTAAAATCTATGAATTCAAAATATTACACACGTGTGTGTACACACACACACACACACATCCCCACATTGGTGACCTTTAGATCTTGTTAGGGTACCAACTCCTCTGGAAACAGGCACATGATGGGATAAGAATCAAGTATTTATCCCGCATTTCCTGTATCAGCTATATTTTAGGGTCACCTAAAAGCTAGTAAGACAAAATTCTTTTAAAATGATTCCATCTGGGGGCGCCTGGGTGGCTCAGTCGGTTAAGCGTCCGACTTCAGCTCAGGTCACGATCTCGCGGTCCGTGAGTTCAAGCCCCGCGTCGGGCTCTGGGCTGATGGCTCAGAGCCTGGAGCCTGTTTCCGATTCTGCGTCTCCCTCTCTCTCTGCCCCTCCCCCATTCATGCTCTGTCTCTCTCTGTCCCCAAAATAAACATTAAAAAAAAATTAAAAAAAAAATTAAAAAAATAAGATGATTCCATCTGATAAATATAGAAGGAATGACAAAATTATATCATCCTTTTGAAACCACTAAAGAATGGATGCAGGCATTTTGATCATCAGTGACTGGTGACAACATTATATAAAAGCTTAATGGAAAATTTGATTATGAAGGAATCATGCTGACATAGTCTGCACACTTTAAACTTACAGTCAGAGAAAGACAACCAGACATCCACCTCCTGATGTGATGTAACAGGATATACACAGTCCCACCCATGAACTGTTCTGGCCAAACAACAGCTCTTAATCTGATCAAGATTCTAGATCTCACTAGTAGCTTTCAGGAAATATAGAGAGATGAACATGTTAAACAACACCATGAAAATACAATTAAAATGTGGGTTGCTTTACCAGGCATATGACCCAGTTTCTGTCACAAAAGAACAGCAAGAAAAAAAAAAAAAAAAAAGGACATAACAAATTAAGAGACTTATGAACCAAAGGCTGAAGACCTTGACTAGATCCTGACTCAGATAAACCAACAGCAGAAAGATCATTATGAGACAATTAGGGTAATCAAATTACATACTTAGAAATTTGATTTGATAATGTTATTACGCCTGTATTTTTGAAAAAGTCCTCTTTTCTCTTCAAGACACATATTGATGAAATAATGTCATGGATTTACTTGAAAAGAATCCTGTATTTGGAGGGTGTGAAGAATGAGGGATACAGACAGAACAAGTTTGAGCACTTGTTGATGACTTCTGAGGCTGGGTGATCAAGTACGTAAAAGGGATCATTATGTTAGCCTCTATTTCTGAATAGGTTTAAAAGTTTCCAAAGTAAGTTTTTTTAAAATATCAGCCACAAATTCACAAAAACCAGACAGATGCTCTACACTTTAGATGCTGATTTGTGATGTACATGCTTCTGCTGTGAGAACCGGGTACATGGGTGTTCCTCACAGCTTTCTCTGAGGTGAGCATAAGCAGGGAATTTTACAATAGCAATGGTATCACAAACATTACAAGAATATTATTTTATAAAATGGGAGCAGAAAATGGGAAACAAGTAAAAGCACTGATTCAAAAGTAAGACCCATTGGTTCCTGTGGTCTTAACAGAGTACAAATGAAACAAACATGGAAATCCACAAGCTAAACAAAGCACATCTTAAGCTTCCAACAGACCTTGTAGGAATTAAACTAGTTATGTGTTCAAGTAAATATCCTAGTTTGCGATGTATTATCTCTCATCTGGATTTCCACAACACCCATTTATTTACCTGGCTTTAATTTCTTCATCTATAAGATAGTGATATTGCTTCTTTAATATTATTATGAGAGTTTAATAAAAGAATATTTGTACCGTAGGCATGACTGTGGACACAAAGTAGGAGGAAGTCAATAAATGGTAACTCTTTATTAGCCATTCAGCACATATTTGCTAGGGTCTTATTAAGCCAAGCAATCTTTTTTCCTTACAGATCTCCCTGTCTCTTTATTCCAATTTATTGCCACACTGACATGTTTCTGATCGTGCCTCTCCACTGCAAGCAAGATAGAGCCCAAACTTGCATTCGTTCTGTTGTTCATTCAAATACTTATTATAGGGGCGCCTGGGTGGCTCAGTCGGTTAGGTGTCCAATTTCGGCTCAGGTCATGATCTCAAGGTTCGTGGGTTCGAGCACTGCATTGGGCTCTATGCTGACAGCTCAGAGCCTAGAGTCTACTTCAGGTTCTGTGTCTCCCTCTCTCTCCATCTCTCTCCTACTCGTGCTCTCTCTCTCTCAAAGAATATTAAAAAAAAATAAAAAATAAAAAAACAAATACTTACTAAACACCAAGTACATCTCAAATAATCTCAAGTCACTGGAATGTTTATTTCTACACTTGCCAATTCACTCTGTGTTTCATAAAGTTATATTTCTTTTTTTCTTTTAATTTTTAGCGGGGGACGAGGGGGGAGAGAGAAAGAGAGAGAATCTTAAGCACAGGCTCCACACTCAGTGCAGAGCCTAACGTGGGGCTCGATCTCATGACTATGAGACGACGACCTGAGCCGAAATCAGGAGTCACATGCTCAACTGACTTAGCCACCCAGGTGCCTCCATGAAGTTGTATTTCTAACCCACATATTTTATTGTAACATTCCTCTAAATACAAGGTAAAACTCAAAGTTTTCTTTTGTACCATCTGTCCTGAATTCCTGATTGTAGGATCTGCCAGACTTTGGAGACATGGAGTCAAATAAGACTGTCCCTGTCCTCTCAAGAAACTATCGAATGGTAAAGACGAGCCATGAAAACAGGAGAAGCAGCAGTGAATCCAAAAGGAGAATGTGAGAAGGACCTCCCCAAAACAATACTTCTAGAACAACTTGAAGGCCTCTAAAACCTGAACTCAAGCCTCTGTTTCTAAGATAAACTGTAGCCATTCCATTCATCATCCCAAATACCAGTAAAATTGTCACTGCTCTCCCAAAATGTTATGCATTTTTACTCCTCAGGGCTTTTGTTTATATTTCAGGTAATGGTACTTTAGAGCTAGATGTAGGCAGATCACATACTATCGGGGTAAGTCAGCAAATTAGTTAACTCCCTTTGGCCACAGTTTTTTCTTCTGTAAAATTATGGTAACAATAGTACTACTTCATAAGGCTGTTTTGAGAATTAACTAAAATAAGTAACATAAACGAGTCATTATAGCATATGGTGTGTATGGCCAGTAAATGTCTTTTTCTTGAGTCAAAATTGAAATTTTTCATTAAA
Organism: Felis catus; assembly: GCF_018350175.1. Classification (NCBI taxonomy): domain Eukaryota; kingdom Metazoa; phylum Chordata; class Mammalia; order Carnivora; family Felidae; genus Felis; species Felis catus. The sequence goes on along the minus strand of NC_058377.1, from coordinate 17,783,877 downwards.
ACCTTTAGCCTATCGACCAATCATAAGACTGTTATGTTAGCACTGTCTTTCCAAAAAAAAAAAAAAAAAAAAAAAATCCTCAAATTTTCCCTGAATGAAGGACTGAGTCATTGGGCCTAAGCTTCAAAAGGTGGCCTGAATGATGGCTCTAACTGGTGGCTTCCAAACTTTTTTATCACAACCTTCAATAAGAAAAAGAAATTTTAACTGTTGGGGAGCCTAGGTGGCTCAGTTGGTTGAGCGTCCGACTTTGGCTTGGGTCATGATCTTGCAGTTTGTGGGTTCGAGCCCCTCATTGGGTTCTGTGCTGACAGCTCGGAGCCTGGAGCCTGCTTCGGATTCTGTGTCTCCCTCCCTCTCTGCCCCTCCCCCGCTCATGCTCTGTCTCTCAAAAAATAAATAAAATAAACGTTAAAAAAATTTAAAAAGAGAAATTTTACATTGTTAATCATCATACGAACGAACACACACACACACACACGCACACGCATACATGTGTATATAACAAAAGTCACAAGAAGTAACAGTTACCTCATCTACATTTTGCAAAGCATTATTTCCTATACTATTCTTTCTTTTTTAATGCTAGCCCTAATCCACTAAACTGACTCCATGATCTACAGTTTCCAAAACACTGGTTTAGACTATTTTCCTCCTCACTTTTAAAGAGGGTGGTCTACTTTTTTAAGTCATTATCCTTATCACTGCATACCATTTACAAAGTATTGCTAAGTAAGCAACAGTGAACTTAGCTTTTAAGTACTCGTATGACTATGGTGCTACATCATATTCAATTTGAAATATTTTCTTATGATCTTCTTAACAAATACCCATGTTTATCTGGCAATTCTGGGGTTAATCAAGAAAGCATTACTAAACAAGGGCTATTAACTCAAGTCTATCTAACAGGACTAAGGCTTTTCCTCTTTGTAATGGCAAAGTGCCCCATGATTCAAGACTGAGTCACTCTGACCACAAATGGAATATTAACATGCACTTAAAGATATCAACAGTTGGCTTCTTGGTTCAGTAAAAAAACACTAGCATTATTAACTTCTCAACCCACAAACAAGAGGCCTGCTGGGAAATTCCACCTCCTCAAAAGAAACATTTGGCAATGTGTGTCTAAGGGAAAAAGTGAACTCTGGAATTAAAAGCTCATATACAACAGTGGCCAGGATTTCTGCTCATCAGATTGCTCTATTAAAGGCGGTGGTGATAAAAAGAAAGTATAAGAGAACACCTCTTATTCACGTAACTTAAAATCAAATATGGAAAGGAGCTGTAAAGAAGAATACAAGACCAAGACGTAGAACACTTACTTCCGCGCTGTCACTACTGGGCCGAGAAGCATCTCCGCTGCTGTAGTCAATTCTCCCTAGTCCGTCACCAGGGTCTGCTTCTACCTCACTGACTGTCGGGGGGTCACCTAAAGACCTGGAGGACGTAACTACAGCTCCATCCTAAAACAGATTAAACACACAAACACACACACACAAACACACCAACACAATAAAAAAAAAAGTCATTACTGACTGCATAAAGAAACAGACTCACGCTGCAATCTAAACGGAGACTGGTAAAAGCTGGCCAGTTTGATGCGATCAAGAAAGTTTAAACCTTTAAAAATTTAAAGCATCAGTAGTTACTAATTCTGTGGTTCTAAAATGGCATGATCTGAATTTAGCAAAGAGAATAAAAGTTCAAACTTCTGAAGAGAACAAAAAGGTTAAATTGTATAATTCATATTTCCTGCCCATTACAGCAAAGATTATTACACTATAGATTCTGGTTAACTACCTTCTAACACTTTAAAATTTAAAAAAATTGCCAATTCTGGGACACAATACTATAATATAAATTATTACAGGCTTTTAGATCAGGAACCACGTTTTTATTGTTTGAACAGAATAAGAATGTTGTCTTCGCTCAGTAATTATAACAACATAAAACTGTCAACATTACTGAGGCATATGACTCAAAATTTCATAGGGATAATGGGACTAAAAGTAATGAAAAAAAAAATACTGTGTAAATGGAAAGGACACCAAACCAGGAAGTCAGGAGACCTGACAGCTCTGCGACCTTGTGTAAGTCACTTAACCAGTGTAGCCCCTTATTTTCTCAACCGCATGATTTTTTGACTTTAAAATGAGATGAGGCTAGATGATCTCAAAGAATCTGCGGCTTTCTATGAACCAGTGTTTTTCACTTATAGACTCAGGAAGCATGATAAATCAAGAGCTTTTACTCAGTTTAAATGGTGCAGGTAATTTGTCCGTTTTGCTTTAAGATAAATTATAAGGAGCCTTTCATATTCCAAACATGAATATTACAGAATATAAATCCGGTTAAGCTATTTTTCTAATGAGACCATCATCTCCATAACTTATACCTATGTAACAAACTCTGTTTAAATCTAGTTTAAAATTCCAGTAAAAATATAGTTGTAAACAATATGAAAGTGCTTTGAACTCATCAGACTGGGTTTAAATCCAGTTCCGCTGCTTTTGAGGTACACGACCTCAGACAAGTTATTTCCTCTCTCTGAGGTTCTCTAAGTGTACACGTAGAATGGGGGGAAACAATAGTAGTATCTAGTCTTGGAGGCTTGTTGTGAAGATTAAGCAAGAAAACGCTTGCCTCTGTATTTAGCATAATGCCTGTCATTTTATAAAATCTGTTCCTAAAAACTTAACTGCCACTCTGTTACAAAATGGCAGAATGAGTCTCAAAAATGTAAATATATGCGTCTGAATACATTTTGGTAGTTTGTTACATCAAAGCAAAAGCACTCAATTCTTTTTAAAGTTATTACGGAACAAAGAAACATGATATCATGAGCAAGCAGAGAATTAGAAGCCCACATTTCTTTTAGTTCATCATTATTTCTGTAACATGCTACACAGGACATCCTGTTGGCCTAGGCTAGAAAAAAAATCACTTTTAAAAAAGGCAACTGCAACCCTCTGAACTGAACACATTCCCAGAAGAAAAATCTCCTGCAAAAAGTTGGGTAGCATTTTTAACAGCGATGCTACCTGAGCAGAGCCTGTGGCTTTGGATAACTGCTCTTGCAGCTGAGGAATGTGTTTCTTGGCCTCTTGGATCTCTTTTAGCAATCTTTGGGCAGGTGTTCGGTTGTAATCTTCCTGCAATAACTGAAAAGTTATAAAAATATTTTGAGAATTAATTACTTATGTCAAGAAAATATAGAAAAAGTCCATTCTTAATAAATTAGCAGATGGCATTGATTACAATACTGCGTGATTGTGATCATGACAAATATCAACTCAACTATGCCCACTCACATTTCCACTGGCCTGTAAACAGCCCCATTTCTAATTTAGTACCTGCAGCCGTTCTTGTTCTTTCTGTAACATTTTTCTCAGAATTTCTACTTTCTGGTTATGAACCACATTGTTTTCCTCCTAGAAAAAAGATAAAAAAAACAACAACAACAACCAAACAAAAAAGAACCAATACAGGGAAAGTGAAGCTAAAATAAATAGCAGTTATGAAGACAGGCTATTAGACATGACAAGGTTATTGAGAAATTTCAGCCCTTTTATTTCACTTTTACTAAACTAGGTTCAAGAAAACATTAAATACTGATTATTAGCTGGAGAAATGAAGTTGCCTTAAGTACAAGAATAAGATGTTACACTTTCCATCCTTTGGATCTGTATTACCAATCCCCACGCACGACTCCTAGTACTTCCCGCCTGAAATATTAAGACAGCTCCCTAACTCCTCTCTCTTTGCTTCACAACCCTATAATATTTTATCTAATTAGCCTTCCTAAAATCACTCTCTCGCTCCCCCCAAATTTTAATAGGTTCTTACTGCCCACCCAGTTACATGTAAATGAGTCTGGTAGTTGTGATTTTTCAAATAGTCTTACCTTTTTCAAGCCTCATCTCCCACTACTTCAAGCCTTAATAGGCACCGGCCAAACGAGAGTCCTGGCAACTTCCCCCCAATACTTGGTGCTTTCTTGGCTCTTTGTTTCTGTTTATTCTACTTCTTTTACCTGGGCTACTTTTCTCCCACTGCCACCACTTAAGTGATACCCATTTTTCAAGGTCCAATTCAAATAATAGCCTTCCATAAAGTCCTTCCTTACTACAACTGGATGTACTTCCTCCCTTTGAATTGTCACAGAACTTAGTATTTTCCCCTTCGTAATGCCTACATTCTGCCTTTGTAATTACTCATATACCCTTGATTCTATCTCAAACAACAAAGGTTTAAGTACCTACTGTATGCCGAGCAATATTTTAAGCATTGGGGACACAACAATACACAAACAAAAATACCTCTGTCTTCTTAAACTATATATTCTAAGATAACTAGGGACCTTGAACATAGGGTATCTTAACTGTATTTTTGTGAATGACTTCTTGTTTTGTATACGGCAGGTGTTAAGTATTTGTTACTTAAATGTGTTATCCCAATACCCTATAATCATTTCAAAGTATTATGTAAACTTTTATATTAGGGAGCTGTTTTCTACTATCTTGAACTTGAATTTGTCAGCTCAACACTTCAAAAGTCTTAATATAAAGCAAAGGCACCATTATATAAACTGAGCATTTATAAAGAAGTGTTCCCCCTCTTACCCCCATGAGCACAGGACTAGTAATTCTCTCCATGTTCCCAGATGCTCCAGGTGAATGAGGGGATGTCATGATGGGAGACATATGTCCAATGACTGATGACTCTACTTCAGAATCGGCAAGTGGAATCTGGGGCGACCCAGGTGGGCGTCCCTGAACAGTGAGAGCTACATAGGAACCAGCTTTGGAGGGGTAGATAGAGGAAGGGGAGGGAAGGAAAAAGAACATTGTCACCTTTTTTTACAGCATTTCACTACTTCATCTTTGACAGTTCTATAAGATCCAGTTATGTAAGCAAGCACGATCTGCTAACCATCGCTCCAGAAAAAAAGAATCCAACTTGTCATTTCTCTTTTGTTACTCCCCTAAAAATCTAAAAGAACAGTGCCATTTTCAGATAGCAAATTACCACTCAAAATATCAGATATTACATAAAAGCAAATAAAATTTCTAGTCCCAAGAATTGTTTTTAATTTAGGGAAGAGTGTGTTAGTAGCAACCATCTACTAATGGTTATGTTCAATTAATATCTCAAATGTAAATTTAAGGAATGATCCTATTTTAAGACGCTATAATGAGGCAGGGATTAACCAATTTTCTAGAATATCATGATGCACTTTTAAATTAACTTTAAAAAATGCATATGACCAAAAAAACCCACGAAAATTGGAGAAGAAAACCCAATAAATAAATAGTGAGTTTTTATTTTAAACTGTGGAGAAGACAGAAATTCACTAAGCATATTACAGGGGGAAGAAAGCACAGAAAGCAAAATCAACCCTGACCAGAAAGACTCGACAACAGATGCTCATTTATCTAGCATTGAGAAAAAATGAGACTTTCAAATTAAGGACTTTTCTAGATAGCTGACCTTTGAATAACAAAATCTTCCTCTTAGACTTTCCAATAGAACCTTTAAATGCATTCATACTTTTCTCCCTATTTAACTGTCCATGGAACTCACTGTCAATTATTTCAGTGTCTGGGGTCCTAAAAACCATTTTTTTTTTTTAACACTTATTGGTCACAAATGCTATTATTTGGGGGTATTTTAGGTACATATACTTTTCAAGGTTTTATTATATTTCTCTCTGTGAGAAAGTCATCTACTATGTCTTATTTACTTATCCATGTGCTTGCCTCTGTTAACTTCCTATTTCTTCCCTTCCCTTCCCTTCCTCAGCTATGTTTCAACTGCTTCCATTTGAAATCACTTGTATTATGTCTAGAAAATGCATTCATTACACAGTAGGACATGGGGGACCTCCAGTGTAAGTATAGTATACTTTAGTATGCTATAGTATACACAGGTTTGAGGCACTGCAAATTTATATCTGTTGGACACTCAGAGTGTTTTATGCTTTAAGTTTTTAGCTAGGCTCTCGTTATTAGATAAGTCATCTTTTGCTATAGTGCTAGGATTTAATTTTTTAAGTAAAATTTACGTTGGAATGGATAAAATATATAACCTAAAAAACTAAAGAAATCATCTTTTTATACTCTGCAATAGTTAGTTATCAGGCATATATTTAGTTATTATCATAAGCCATATTTATGTAGCACATAAAAATGCATAAATCACAATCTCATCATATAAATAATCAAATTTATTCATAAACGCAGACCTAATTTTGATTGTCCCTTTTCTTTTTAAAACATACTGAGATTAAGAACTATGATCACAGTGACCATTTAGAGCACTGGGAGTCTGATAAACGTAAAAGAATTCAAGGGTTGTTTTAAACAGTAAGATGGCCAAGGAGGAATGCCATTTATTAAATTTATCCAAAAGATGTCCAGTCTATGAAAAAAATGGATTAAATAAAACAGTAGTGTTTCTGCTCAGCTATAAATAACTATTTATTTGTAGTCTACTTTAAAAAAAAATTTTTTAATGTTTATTTTTGACAGAATGAGAGAAACAGAACATGGGTGGGGGAGGGGCAGAGAGAGAGGGAGACCCAGAATCCGAAGCAGGCTCCAGGCCCTGAGCTGTCAGCACAGAGCCCAACGACGGGCTTGACCTCATGAACCGTGAGATCATGACCTGAGATGAAGTCAGATGCCTAACTGAGTGAGCACCCAGGTGCCCCAACTGTAGTCTACTTTACTGTGGAATAGTCTGATGCAGAAGATTCTAAATTCTTAACTCTGGAGATTTCCAAGAGATCACTACCCTGCATTTTATTTAATCATTTACTTATCTGAGGAAACATGATTATGCCAGATGATTTTTAAAGTTCCATTTCAGTTCATCTGGGTCATTCCATCTCAATTCTCAATCTCTTCCCCCTCAGATGACTCATGCATTTCCATATTACCATATGCTTTCCGTATTACCATATTACCAAGAATGACAAGGATATTATAATCAACCATGTATACGAAGTGGACCGAAGATAGTTATTAGTAAATTAAGAATTTTCGCCTCAGACTTTCCTTTAATGCAGGGTTAAAGCAAACTCCAGCCAAGAGGCTAAGTCCAGCCCAGACTGTTCTGACAAAATAAAGTTTTACTGAAACACAGCCACACCCGTTCATTTACATACTGTGTATGGCTGTTTTTGTGCTACAATGACAAAGTTGACTAGCACACTGTAAGGCCCACAAATCCTAAAATATTTACTATCTGGCCTATCACAGAAAATGTTTGCTGATCCCTACTTTAAGGAATTCAGAAACCAATTAACACTAAGAATAACACTTACATTTGATTAGCTTCACCACTTCCAAATGGTTTGAATGAGTCACCAATGTACCATTCACCTTTAAGAAAATGGAAAGTGCATGTCAGGTACATTTCACTGAGAATGGAGAAATCGACTTCAGGAATTATTATACATAGTACAACCCATTATAATATAACATAGTACACATAACTATATTAAAATATGTATGTATTGGGTGCAATATTCACTTTTCTCACTGTTCTATAACGTATACTCAGCAATCAAATGAAGTTGAATGCAAAATAGGGCCTTGATTTAAAGGACATTACAATTTACCATGAAAAATGACAAAATACACCATGCAACAGGCTTTATAAGTCCTTCACAGTGAAGGACTCTTGCAAACAAAAAGGACTTCTCTGCTTTTAATTACAAATTCTCTTACTTGTCAAAATCATACTAATTTTTTTGAAAGATAAAAAAATAAGCAATATTTCCACAATACTCAATTTACTTTGAGTTTTCCAATCGTGACCTAATCTTTACAATGAAAATTAATTTTCAGACAAGCTAACTGTGGGAAAGGTTATCCAAAGTCTCAACTAAACCAAATTAAGATATAAATATCAAACACGGATCTAACATTATTTTTGTTGATGTAAGTAATGCTAATTTTTACAAGTTCAAATATGTCAGTGTCAAAAACAGCAGTAAAATACTAACCATGTGCACCAGAGATGATCACTATTAACCCAAGAAATTTAATCTGTGAGACACTATTTTAGCAAACACACACCAGATACACAGGCACATATACATATACATTATATCTGTCTTTTTTTCTGCAAATACTTTTTTATTCTACTGTGGATATCTTTCAATATAGGTACACACAGACCTAATCCATTCTTTTTTTAACAGATGTAGATGAAATGGAATTTCTTTCTCTCACCCTCCATTTATGCACATTTGGCCTGTTTACAAATTTTCAATATGATAAGGATGAAATGAATGTCCCTGTATATATACCAGTTCACATTTGTAAACTTACTTTCTTAGGTTTAAGTTCCTAAAAGCAAAGTTTCTGGTCAAAGGTTATATACTTTTTGAAAGTATATAATTTTTGATGCAAATTCACAGATTTCCATCCAAATAGATTCTACCCAATTTATACTCACAAGTTTATGAAAACAGCCATTTTACCATACCTAAACTATGCCAAATGTGTATTATCAATAATCTTTAAAATTCCTCACAACCAAATATATTTGCACCTACCATTTTATTTTTAAATGTTTGTTTATTTTTGAGAGAGAGAGCACGCACCCAAGCTGGGGAGGTGCAGGGAAAGAGGAAACAGAGGATCCGAAGCAGGCTCCACACTGTCAGTGCACAGCCTGATGTGGGGCTTGAACTCACAAACTGTGAGATCATGACCTGAGCTCAAGTCAGATGCTCAACCGACTGAGCCACCCACCCAGGCGCCCCTCACTCACCATTTTAAATTCTACTTCTTTGTTATCAGTGAGGTGAGACATATTCTCTATATTTATTTCAGTTACTTTGGGGAACTGATAAAATTCTTTGCCTATTTTTCTATTAAGCTATTTATTTATTCTTTTCTTAGGAATTTGAAAATGCTCTTTACAAGCAAGGATATCCTACTCTATACTAAGTTTCAAATATTTTTTTTCCAGGTAGTTGTAAATACATTCATGGTGTGTTTTCCTGTACAGTAATTTGATTTTAAGTATTCAAATTACTCAACTGTCTCAAGAATAATTACTAACTGGGGCGCCTGGGTGGCTCCATCGGTTAAGCATCCAACTCTTGATTACGGCAGAGCATCAGGCTCTGCACTGACAAGTGTGGAGCTTGCTTGGAAGTGTCTCTCCCTCTCTCTGCCCCTCTCCCACTTGTGTGCGTGCTCTCTTTCCCTCTTTCTCTCTCAAAATAAATAAATAAGCTTAAAAAAAAGAGTAATTAGTAACCAATCCACTCTTTTCATGCTTGTCAGATTTCCAGGCTTGTTTCTGGATTGATAGGTCTATATCTAGACTAGAGCCACTTGCTTTGAATTAATCCTTACATCTCATCTCACACACACCCATACACATAACATGTGTTTGTTTTTTTAGCTATTCTTATACCTCTGTAAAATTCATTTGGAAGAATCATCAGTTTCACAAGTAGTGACACATCTCCTCAATCATATTAGTATATTTTGATGAGACTTTCTTGCTAACAGATTAGTCTGTAGAGAAATGATCTTTATAACTGACTTACTTTCCTATCCCAGAACAAGACTCCATTTATTCGAGTCTTTTATTATGCCCTTCAGTAGAATAATATTAACCTTAAAATAAATAAGTTTTTTATAAATACATCCTATATAATGCACTGTTTTTGTAAAACTCCAAGTGAAAAATCCAATCCAAAAAACAAATCCAACCCAACATATGGCTAATATATGCTTTTTTAATCTACCATAAATTCCATCTTTTCCTTACCTTGATGATTCGATCACCTGTCTGTACTCCAGCCCGCATGGCTGCTCCATCTGTAAGAAAAATTAATTACTCAAAATGTAATTCATTTGCCATGTACTGATAATCTTCTTGAAAAAGGCAACATAACCAAATGGTTAAAAAACATGGGCTCTGCCACTCACTAGTTGTGTGACCATAAAATCAGTCAATTTTATGTTTTCTTACTCTAAGCCTCAATATCACCTATAAAATGGGGATGAAAAATACCTACCTCAAACTACAGTACCCAAATAAAGTATTTGACACAGAGTAACAGAACATATTATTATTATCATTTTGGGAAAAGTAGATGTTTTTGAGCATATAACCATTTCTTTAATCTGGTCTACCAAAATATCTCTGGTACCATGAAAAAAATAAAAGTCCATAAATTTCTGTAAGTGATAATGAATAAACATGAACAAGGAGTCATACGGTTTCTAGAACTATATGAGACTGTTTTCGTCCTAGTGAGTACAAAGAAAATCACCTAGGGTAAATTTGTACCTATAAATATGACACTAAAGACTGATCTAGCCCAACAGGCCACATGACCAGCAATGCATGTGATTATTTTATTATGCGCAAGAAACATGAAGCTTTTCTGTTCTTACTCTGTTTGCTCCCAAGTGACAAGACTGTTTTAAAAAATGCCTTGCCTTCTTTGACAGACTGTACGAAGACTGGATTGTCTCCACTGACCGTCAGCCCAAATCCATTGTCATCCTTCTGGATGATCACACAACGCTGAACAAGACCTGCACAAGAACCACAGGGTAAAGAGAGAAGGAAGAGAAAATGGAGAGAAAAAGACATTATTACATATTAATAATGAACTGTAATGAACTGTATTCTATCTGGAGAAACACAAGATGACATGTGAGGCCTTTATCAAAAATCAGAGTACTAACCCCATAAACAAAACAAACACAAGAACATCACGAAGAGCCATATATGTTGGTCTCTCACTGGACAGGTAGAGTAGAATTGCCTCAAGATTAAAAACAGCTACGGCAAAGTGGAAAAGATGAATTATTAGAGAGGAGACAGAACGGAAGCCTATTCACATCTCTGCTATTTATCTGTAACACAAAATCCTCCCCACCGCACTGTGTTTTTTGGTGCTCTAATTAGTATTTAAACCCAAGAAAATCAAGTATTTTGGGACATAAGGCTAGAGGCATCCCCTGGTAAACCCTAGAGAAATCCAATCTCACTCTCAGAAAAATCTACTCAGAAAAAAATGACTATGTAAGGGAAACTGACTATACAAAGAAGAGCACCGGCAGATCTTCTCCCAAAACGAACAAGTTCAAAGACAGACCCCGGCTCATAGAAAAAATAAACAGAAAGGAGAAAAAAGTAGAAAAGACAAAGAAAGAACCTGCGAGCTCAACCAGTTCATTTCTTTCACACACTCACCTGGATTCTACAGGAGAACTGTTTTCCTTTTAGCTAGACAGCAAACAAAAGTAGTCAAGGCAAGGCGAGAGAAAGAGGGCCACAACCAGAGGAAGAGAGATGTCCCATCACAGAACCCTGATTGACACCCAGGGCTGTTTGATCACAGATCAAGATCTAAAGATCCTGAACTCTGTGTTAGCCAGAGATTTAACACTTTCAGCTTTGCAGTATCTAAATGCTTCACCAAAAATCAATATACAAAATATGGAAAATAATGCAAGTATAGTGATGATGAGAAAATAAAAATTTCTTCAGAATAAAGATTTTTATACAAAGAGCATGACCTTTTAAATAAGTCTGATGCACAAAACAAAGGGTATGTTAAAGATTGCATGTTAATGAATACACGTATTTCTCGCTGTTGTGCAATGTCACAAGTATGTGAGCCTACTACAACCGAAAGCCTGGAATAAATATATCACAGTACAGGAAACACAAACTATGAACCTCACTCATAACCCTACATGAGAAATTAAAGTGAATCATGGACCTAAACACAAAGGTTTCAACTTTTCATAAGAAAACACAGGAAAAAATCATCAAGACCTTAGGGTAGGCAGAGATCTTTTAGGATGCAAAATGCATCAACCATAGAAGAAAAAAAATCATACATTGGACACAAAATTTTAAATATCTGCTCTTCCAAACACTGATAAATGAAAAGGCAAGCCACAGAGTAGGAGAAAATATTCACGACACAAATATCTGATAAAGGACTTGTATCTTTATTATATTTAAACAACAACTCTACAATTCAACAATAGGGGACACATTTTACTTTATTTATTTTAAATGTTAATTTATTTTTGTGAGAGAGAGACAGAGAGAGAGAGAGACAGAGCATGAGCAGGGGAGGGAGACACAGAGTCCGAAGCAGGCTCTAGGCTTTGAACTGTCAGCACAGAGCCTGACGGGGGCCTGAACTCTCGAACGGCGAGATCATGACCAGAGCCAGTCAGCTGCTTAACCAACTGAGCCACCCAGGCGCCCCTAGGGGGACACCTTTTAAAAACAACAAACGATTTCGGGGCACCTGACTGGATCAGTCAGTGAAGCATGTGACTCTTGAATTCGGGGTTGTGAGTTCAAGCTCCATGTTGGGTGTGGAGATTACTTAAAAATAAAATTATATTGGGGCACCTGGGTGGCTCAGTTGGTTAAGTGGCCGACTTCGGCTCGGGTCATGATCTCACAGTCCGTGAGTTTGAGCCCCGCGTCGGGCTCTGTGCTGACAGCTCAGAGCCTGGGGCCTGTTTCAGATTCTGTGTCTGCCTCTCTCTGACCCTCCCCTGTTCATGCTCTGTCTCTCCCTGTCTCAAAAATAAACAAAACATATTAAAAAAAAAAATAAAAATAAAATTATATCTAAAAAAGAAAAAGAATAAAAGATCTGAATAAACGCATCACAAAGAAAGATACTGAATGGCCAATAAGCACAGGTAAAGGTGCTTAACATCTGCAGTCATCAGGAAGACGCACATTAAGACTACAATGAGATACTACTATACGTTAACTAGAAATGGCTAAAAATAAAAAGACTGATAATATCAAATGTTAGCAAGGATGTGGAGCAACTGGAATGCTCATGCACTGCTGATAGGAGTGTAAAATGGTACAAATGCTTTGGAAAACAGTTTAGAAATTTCTTATAAACATGAGTACTCCAATCAAAAGGTGAGTATGCATTTACACATGACACAACAATTTCACTCCCAAGAGAAATGAAAACCCATGTCCACATAAAGACTGGTACACAAACATTCATAGCACTTTTGTTCATAAGAACCAAAAACTAGAAACAACTCTAACGTCCATCAACACGTGAATGGATAAACATACTGTCGTGTATCCGTTATAAAAAATACTACTTGGCAAGGAAAAAAAAAAAAGGAATAACTCACACGTGTAGCAAACATGTAAGAATCACAAAAACATCATGCTAAGCAGAAGAAAACAGATACAAAAGAGAGTACATACTATGTATTCCAATGGAGAACAGGCAAAACTGAAGAACAGTAACAAAAGCAGATTAGTGGTTGCCTAGGGGCAGGGTTGGGAGGAAGGGTAAGAAAGAGACACGCAGGAACAAAGAGCCATGCAGGAACTTTCTGGGGTGATGGTCCTGTATCTTAATTAAGGTAATGGTTACATGAATGTATTCATTTGTCAAACTCATCCAACGGTACACTTAAAAGGACTGCAACTTATTTTATACAAATTGTACCTCAAGAAAGTTGATTTTCAATATCAAAATCTGTTAACCCTCAATTCTAGAGACTACTAAACACCAAACAGTATTTGAATTAGCAAATTCGCCACTTCCACAAAACAGTACATTGAAACGGGACAGAGGAAAGATAATCTATCAGAATTCAATGTTTGACTTAATGTTGCGTCCTTCAAGTAATTGGGAAAAGTTATAAAATCAAGGAAGAAGTGTTCTTTGTAAATTTCTAGTACATAATACAATCAATATAAGAATCAGACTAGAATAAGAGCAATGGCTTATCAGAATCTTTTAAAATCCATGCCCGGTATTAGAAAAATAAATATTTGATGATCTATTTCCTTTAAAATTATTTAAAATTTGTTTTTTAAATTTTTTAAATGTTTATTTTTATCTTTGAGAGAGACCAAGCATGAGCAGGGGAGAGGCAGAGAAAGAGGGAGAGAGAGAATTCCAAGCAGGCTCTGAGCTGTCAGCGCAGAGCCCAACATGGGGCTCGAACTCAAGAGCTATGAGATCATGACCTAAGCCGAAGTCGGACATTTAACCAACTGAGCCACCCAGGTGCCCCTGAAATTTCAAAGTAAGATATCATGACTTTAAAATAAAAATCAAGACAGCTGCAACGTTGAATATAGAGATTTTTCTCACACTTATATCTATGTTCCCCAGTTCTCCTATCCCACCTCCCAAGAGCTGAAAAATCAGTGAATTAAAGGTTTCTAATGTTGGGGTTTGCTGTGCTAAGCCACTGGCCTTCTTAAACAGACTGTTTTTTTGATCCCTGTAGAGAATAGGATGCTTGTAAAAAATGAGGGAGAGGAGCAATGGGCATTAAGAGTTTTGCTACGTTTGTGTATTTCACTTGAATATAATATATATTAAGTACTTAGCTTAATGCCTGACAAACATAAATAACGGCTCATAAATGTTATTATTTTATTATGATGAGGGGTAGCATGCCCTTGGATTTTCATGCTCAGAAATATAATACTCATCTCTCCATGCCATCAATTAAAAAATCAATTAATAAACACTTTTAACTTATGGGCAACTGGGTGGCTCAATTAAGCGTCCAACTCTTGGTTTGGGTTCAGATCGTGATCTCATGATTCATGAGTTCAAGCCCTGTGTTGGGTTCTGTGCTGACACCGTGGAGCCTGCTTGCGATTCTCTCTCTCTCTCTCTCTCTCTCTCTCTCTCTCTCTGCACCCCTGCCTCCACTCTCTCTCTCTCAAAATAAATTAAAAAAAAAAACAACAACACAACATTTTTCTGTTAAACTCCTGTCATTAATGGGAATGCTCCTTAAAAGGATCAATCCCCATTTATGTCTTTGTCTAAATTTCATTTTGTTTTGTTTTAACAAAACAAGCAAATTAGATTTGGGTGGGGAAGGAATAGAGACGGGAAATATTACAGAGTAGGGCTTCTTATAAGAAGGCAATGTTAGAATATGGGAGACAGCAAGAAGGCCTCAAGAAACAAATCACCTTCTCTTACAAGCTTTTCCTAAACATCCAGACTGGGTCGGGTACCCCCTTACAGACTGCACCCTCTTGTTATGCCCACAGTATCATTATCATTCACAATTGATTCCTATTTCTTTTTCTCTTCTCACTAGATTATATGCTTCAAGAGTATAGGGTCTCTATCTTGTTTACAATCTTATCTCAGGAACTGGCACATGTTCAGACACAGAGAAATTTTCTTTAATTGGAAAAGTTGAGGAGTCTAGAGATGGAAGTTCAGAAAAGAAAGTCATTAATAAGAGAGAAAAAAAATCCATCACCGTCAATTTTAGCAACTATGTCTAGGGTCCTAACAGACTGCTAAAATTTGAACGATATAGTAGAATTACCTCAGAATACTGCAAACCTGTTTTCTACAATTCAAAACTGTCCAGCTTGATCACTTTTCCCTCTTAATTCTACATCAAAAGGAGATGAGGACCAAAGGAGAAGAGCAAACAGAGAAAGAGCTATGTACATATCCTATTTATCTTTCTCCTCTCCTCAACCCCACTATATTGTCCATTTATTATTATTCTATCTGCTAATCTGAGAATCTGATATACTTTAACATATAAGAACTACTAGAACAATACAAAAAGAAAACATGACTTACATATACAGCCGATTCAGAATCCACGGAATTCAAATTAATGATCCTATTTTGTCCTATGAATCTATGCCATCTGCAAAACCTTAGATTGGGGGTCGTAATTAACTAAAAACTAAGCTGTTGTTCCATTCAAAATTCAGAAATCCAGTCTTTCAAATGCTTAGATCTATTATGTCCCTTCCCATTGAAAATCAAATAAAATGCTTTTCTTTTTTCTTGGGAGAAATTTTTTTTTTATGTTTATTTATTTATTTTTGGGAGAGAGAGTGCAAACGGGGGATGGGAAGGGAGAGAGGGAGACAAAGAATCTGAAGCAGGCTCCAGGCTCTGAGCTGTCAGCACAGAGCCTGATGCAGAGCTTGAACTCACAAACCACAAGATCATGTTCCGAGCCAAAGTCAGGAGCTTAACCAACTGACCCACCCAGGCGCCTCATTGGGAGAAATGTTCTACTTGTTGTAGACCAGAAGCTGTTTTAACCCAAATCTCACCCTTAACACCCTTAACACTGAAATCACCAATACACCAACAATGAAATCACCGAAGATTAAATTATTATATCACTGAAATATCCTTTTTGACAAACTAGAACCCACTTTCTTAAACAAATTTGCATTGAACATCTGTCTACTAGTTATTTAATACCACAGTCTATAGGTGTTGTGAAAAGTACAAAACTACTAGAAGCCTTTGCTCTCCAAGAACTTAAAATCTTGGCAGGAAAGGACAAAAGAGAAACAAATAGAGAAACAATGACGATGTTTAATAAAGAATCCAAGTATGGTACAGATAACAGGCCCTGTATGTTATAAAAGAAGGGAAAGATAACAGTGGAGTCCTAACTCCAAAACAGCCATTTTCAAATTTCATTGATTAAAAACCAACCAACCAACAAACACCGTCCACCATTTTTACTTTTTCTGGTTTTTACAAACACATGTAGTTCATAGTTTGTTTGTGGCTCTGTCTTGCTGAATCACTTATTGTCTGTGATAACTGCATACAATGTGTTGACCTCTGAGTATGAGTTTCTATACGGTCCCAAATCACTTTGGAGCTGCATCCAAGTGCCATGTGTGAAGACAGGCAGAGAGTGCTCAACAAGTAAGATAATGGTGAGGCTCAACCTCCCCTGAAACTTGGTCATGGTAATACTTCCTCATTCCCATTGTTCTTAGTGCCACGTGAAGATTGTTTTCACAGCTATCCACTTGTTAAGGGCATACGGAGCACTGGTAAACAAGTGCCTATCTCTATTACAGTACTTACCAAAATGTATTAAGATTCTTCTTTTGTGCTAGACTGTGAACTCCTAGAAAGCACGTACAGATCCTATTATCTTTGCATCTCCATCCCTTATCATAGTGCCTGGCATACAATAGGTACTCACTGTATATTCACTAAGTAAATCTGCATGTATTTTATATATGGGAAATTTTAAACCATATTCAATCACTTTTTAGGAAAAAGTAAAATCATAGGCCTGAAAACCATGCAAAGTAGTGAAGTACTTTTATAAGGACACTAATCTCCTGCCTTGCCTAAATTCTAACTAAAGTAATTTGATTCCCCACCTACCCTAAAATAACTCTAGTTACAAATAAATTTTTCTTTATTTCCTGTTTTTTAAAGTTTATCATATTTCACCTGGAAGCTAACAGACATCATACTTCATATCATCAGTGAAGAGTGTTCTTTAAAATTTATATAAATACTATTCTTTTCCTAAATTTTATTTTCTCTTTATAACAAGACATTTCTTTTTCTTGTTATAACAGAATGTTATATTGGTTTGAAACCAATATAAAATGACTGTTTGTTACTTAAAAGGTAATTACCAAGGAGGGTATTTTAAAAGTGAAAAAAATCAAGCCTTTGTAGTGCTTTGGAGTGGGGAGGGAAGAAGTCATGAAAAGGTCCCCTGAAAAAGAGGAGAAAGTTCTCTCTGATTTCACTATAAGACATATGTGGAGAAAGGCAACAACCATAGTGCCAAAGAGCAAATTACGGAAAATGGAGTGTTAAATACGCAAGGCAATATGTGAACCCTTCCATACTGCATTTATTCCAGGGAAAGCACATTAGTCTTTCTTCACCTTTGATTTTATTACATGACCAAACTTCTCGAAGTCTCACCTCTTAAGAATTAGCTTCAGGGAAGGGTGTGGAGAAAGACCATGTGCAACCTCATAAAAAACAGCTCATTTTTAAACTGCTGCCAGACATACATGTTTTATGAGTAAGACCTCAGATAATCCTTTGATTAAGAAGCTTCTGGATTCTAAATGCACAATGCTGCCAGCAAGAGGAAGCCTTAACTTCCAAGTAGGCTGATTTCATTCGTTTAGACTATTACCAGCAACGAGGCTCTTTTCTAAGTTAAATTTTCTTCTACCTTAAAATTTTTCTGAAGACAAGAAAGATCCAATCAAGGTGAGCTACCATTTTATTCTATCGATTCTCTTTACTAAAATACTTTATTCCAATATCAATAATCACTCATTCATAACTCACTTGATGTGTGCTCCCCCTGTGTCAGACACTACAGGAGACGCACAGATGAAGATAAAAAATAACAAGACAGTCAAAACAGTAGACACAAAGCAGGATGTCGAAGGTCAGACAACAGAGGAGTGGGGTGGACCTAGGAAAGCCCTATGTTGGAGGTAGTATTTGAATGGCGCCTTGTAGGAAGGAGAGTTAAAAGGAGGTAAACCGTTCAAGACAATGGGAATGGCATGAGCAAAAAAAGAATACCAAGCTATGTTTGGAAAGTGAAACTTTGGAGGAGGGGCTGGTATCTCTAGGTGAGTGGTAGTAGAAGTTAACAGTAGGAGATTAAGGCAGAATGATAAACTGGAAACAAATTACAGCATATCTAAACTATCTGTACTCTCCTAGTAAGTGAGTGAATGACCAAATCCTTACTTTAGTAGTACTAACAGAAAGAGTAGAATGGAGAAAAGGAAGTGAATCAATGTGAAACAAAGTTACGAGTCTACGAAAATAGTCTTATGTTGTGATGGAAAACTGAACAAAGTGGTGGTAATAGAACCAACGAGTGAGGGCTGAAAAACAACGTGAGGGTAGAATCAATGGGACTTGGCAAACAGTGGACTACCGAGGACAGGGGAAAGAGAGAAGTCAAAGGTAACTTCAAGAAAATGAGACTAGGTGAATGGAAGAACGGCAGTACCATGAAAAGAATCAGGGAAATCAAAAGAAAGTCTGATTTCTGGCCACTGGGAACAATGATGAATCCCACACTGGCCATTCCGAATTTGAAGGATGGTTAGGGGCACCTGGGTTGTTCAGTTGGTTAAACGTCTGGCTTCAGCTCAGGTCACGATCTCACGAGTCGTGGCTTCGAGCCCTACATCAGGCTCTATGCTGACAGCTGAGAGCCTGGAGCCTGTTTTGGATTCTGTGTCTCTCTCTCTCTCTCTCTCTCTCTCTCTGCCCCTCCCCTGCTGCACTCTGTGTGTCTCTCTCAAAAATAAACATTAAAAAAAAAATTGAAGGATGGTTAGAGTGAAAGTATTCAGGAAATGGTTAAAAACAGAAGACTGGAAACAGGAGAAAAGATCAAGGACAGAAAAGTGGACCATGCCTACATTTATAAGAGGGAAAAAGCAATCAAGTAAAGAAAAGCCAAAACAATCGCAGACAGAAAAGGACCAGATTAATGCAATACCATGGAAATGAAAAAAAAAGGGCATCAGCACTGCCAAATTGTTCAGAGGAAGGTGAGAACTGAGAAAAAGTACTGATTTTTAAGGATCTTCTGGTTCACCTTCCAGATAGTACGTGTTCAGAGGTCAGATTTCAAGAGGTTAAGAAGTGAATGACTTATGAGGAAATAAAAGGTTCATGTTGTAGAATGCTGTTTGTCAGGCTAAAGAAGAAAGCAGAAAGAATAATAACTTGGTGAGAGTAAGAGTCAAACCAAGGACTTTTATATTTATGAATCTGAAGAAGCTGAATTTAAAAAAATAAGAATTTTTTAAAAATACACTCTGAAGTATCCAACCAGGACAGTTCAAGTACTAATAGTCTGCCTCTGTTACGGACTGCTGCTTGTGTCCCCCCCCCCCCAAATTCATATGCTGAGCCCTAACCCCTAACGTAATGGTATTTGCAGATGGGGCCTTTGGGAGGTAATCAGAATGAGATGAGGTCAAGAGAGTGGGGTCCTCATGATGAGACTCGTGTCCTTAGAAGAAGAGACACCAGAGAGATTGTTCTCTCTCTACATGAGCTCACACCAAAGAAGGGCCATGTGAGCACAAAGCCAAAGGTGGCCATCTGCAAGCCAGGAAAGAGAGCTCACCAGAATCTGGCACCCAGATCTCATACTTCAAGCCTCCAAAACTTCAAGAAAATACATTTCTGTTACTTAAGCCAAGTCTCTAGTATTTTGTTATAGTAGTCCCAGCAGATTAAGACAGCTTCAAAAAGACATGGGTTAATTTCTTGTACATAATACTATCAGCTAGAATCTCTTCATGAAACAAGACAGAAGGTAGGAAGAAGCTGCAAACTCAAAATTCCCTTGCCCTTCTCTCATATCCCACAAAAATCCACAGAATTTTCCATTACGATAGTAGTGAGAAAAAGACAAAATTAAGTATAATTAAAATTGCAAATCAGAAACACGATCTGCTCGTGATCAACGGACTCCAAAAGGTGCAGAAGGAAAAATAAGGAGAAATGGAATAAGTACTGACCTACTGCACCAGGCAGAAACTTAACAAAAGAAGCCCATACAAAACAAACATTTGGTTTCCTTTTAAAATGAGCAAAGTAAATCTACCTCACAAAGTAGCTCTAAAGTAGCCAAGAGAGTTCAAAATAAGTAATTTGTAAGCAAAGAACTAGCATTCGTCTAAGTAGTGAGCTAATGAATTTTACCCCAAGACCATATATAATCTCAAAAGTTAGAAGTGGGCTTGTTAAGAGACCCTACACTAAAGCAATGTCAGCAGTTGCTACAATTCTACTCCATCATATTTCAGTATTTCCAAGCTTTTCTGGACTCCCTAGAGATTCCTTTCCAACTGTGCTAACTGCACAAAGTCTGAAGGAGTCCATTCACACAGGTGACAAAATATTTGTAATGTCAAAGAGATTTAAGTTAGTATGCTAACTCTGTTCCGATCAACTCATCCCTTTTATAAGTGCTTTTTAAAGACTCACGGCTCAGTTCCTTCCAGAAAAGGTATTTCGAGGGTTTTCAA
The DNA here is from genome assembly GCF_018350175.1 of Felis catus. Classification (NCBI taxonomy): domain Eukaryota; kingdom Metazoa; phylum Chordata; class Mammalia; order Carnivora; family Felidae; genus Felis; species Felis catus. The sequence goes on along the minus strand of NC_058377.1, from coordinate 17,763,009 downwards.
GAAACAAACATACAAAGAAGCCACACCTTGTTTCCCCATTACCACTGAAAATGTTTCTATTACTAACAAGCGAATGGCATGCCTGAACTAGCATTGATATTCCTATCACTGAAATATTAACATCCAAATCAAACAGCAAGCTTTTGCATACATACCACAGATCTAGGAAAATGGTGGGGAGGTGAAATACAACACTGCAAAGGCTACTGGAAAAGAAGGGGGCCGTAAAGATGGTGTTCACATTCCGAAGGAGAGGATAAACCATAGGAAGCTCTCTATGTAGAACAGAAAGACAGAGTCTCGAGAAATTCAGAAGCTATTTCTTACTTATGGGAAGCCAAATACTTTGGAAGGGAGGAAAAACACAAACCTGCCATGCCATACAGCACGGTGCACATTTCATCTTGAACTACTGTAAAAGGTTTCACTGCACGAAAAAGGTCACCAAAACCAAAGCAAAGAACCGTATTTATCCCACAGAGAAGCATTAACTGGTTTATAACCAAACACTGAAGCCTCGTAATATTAAAAAGTATGTGACACTGTGGGCTCAAGTGTCAGGAAATACAAATTACAAAATGTCTTAAAGGGGGGAGGGGCATTCTCATATATTTGTTTCCTTTCATGTATGTCAAGCTAGGAAACAGCTACATCTGGGGGAACTTCCGTTTGATAGACTTTTTGTTCTTTTAGAGAAGACCTGGTTCTCCTTTGAGGACAAATTTGGAATCTTCGTAAAAAGAAGTAACTTATTAGTCTTTCAGTTATTTTAAAAGTCTTGGCTGCAAGCAGTGCTTCTCCTATTCACTTTTCTCAAAAAACGAACTGGATGCCAAAACAAGGGAAGAGGACGGCAGGTAACACTGTGCAGAGGAAGGGGAAGAACACATATGAACTTCACAAACATGGTTTATATTCTCTTTGGAAGACAGGACACAGTCCAGAAATATTAGTGTTTCAATCTTCTGTTGCAAAAAGTTAACCATTCAGATTAAACCTGCTCTTTGTGAAAAATACCTTTAAAAGGTACCATTTTGAAATTTTCCCATTCAGAATAAGCTTCAGGGAAACTTATAAAAGGCATAAACAAATTCTTCAAGCCACAGAAATAAAATACTTAAGGTATTTTTGCTGTTGTGGATAAATCATACACGAACAGCATTTTCAGATAATGAAGGCAATTAAAAACAAATAAAAAAATCAAATAAGAATTCCAAAGAACTGCTAACACCTCTGAATCACACCAGTGCTACACTTAGAGGGAAAGACTGGTGCCATGAAATTCTACATGATCCAATCTCTGCAAATGGGACACGGAAGAAGATGCCAAGAATTCAAAGCCCATCCATGCTACATGGAGGAGGCTGACTCAAACATATCAGACATCATCACTTTCCCATCATCCACAAGATGGAAGAGAAGATGGGTCGTGTGGCCTACCCTTACTCTACAATGTTAGTTTCTAGCAACCTTAAGCTTCCCAGTTGCAGCCACATTAAAACCCCGGCTCCCTTTCCCTGCAGTAGGTCATGCCATGCAGAGCAGACACAAGGAAGGCTGCAGTTATTAAAAAAAAAAAAAAAAAAAAAAAAAAAGGAAACAGCATGAAGCAAGCTCCAAAGGTGCAAGGCTGAATCAGCTACATTAGCTTACCATATATCTCGGATCTACTCTCCTCTGAACTAGACTTTGTCTTCTTGGAGGAGCTATCTGCACAAGAGCGGGAGAAAAGGAGAGAGATATAGAAAATATGGAGACCAATGTAAGGGGAAAAATTCATGGGGGAAAAAAGAATGAATCATGATCAAGTTAAATCGTGCAAACACAAAGTATGAACATCACAGGTGATAGCACTTAGAACAGTCACGAACAGCACAGGTAATGACATATTTTAAAGATTTATCGAAGAAAAGATAGTGCAATAAAAATATGTTCAAACAAAACAACACATGAATAGTCTACAAAATGTATCATCTGACAATTGTAGAGATGACAAAAGCACCAAAAGCTGTGATAATCTCATTTTGAAGCACTGCATACCCCTCCGCGAAATCTGTCTTTGGAGACAGCACATCACAGGTGAACAATACAGAGTAAGTCATTCTAACAAGACTATACTATTTAGGTGCACTTGGGCAGAAACTCATTAGCAAGACAGTAACTAATCATATAAATAAATAAAAGCCACTGAGCCTCATGATGTCAAAGTTAAGTATCAGAGATAATTATCTTTTAATAGAAATCCAGAAGTTATACCCCACCACAAAGCCTAAATTGATGATCGGGACTTCATTTTTACCTACTACTCAAGATGCAAGTAAATTATTAGCTATTCACTTCCTATTCTTCCCTGTCTAGATAATAATATTTTTTCAAAATAACAGTTTATACTAAGAATATGAAATATTAGACACAAAAAATATACTTTTAAAAATTAAAAATCGTATTTATAAACAAAAAATATCAAAAAAGATATTTTATTTGTGTATCTAAGACCTTAACATTCATTTACTTTATCTTTTGTCATAGGAACGTACAACTGAGTGAAATTGTTATGAGCACAGAGAACACAAATCAGTTTCAAATGACAAAAGCAAAATTATCAAGCATTTTTTTATAAATTAAATACTGAGAGAGTTTATAAGGAGAAAACAAAAGACCGTATTTTACAAAAGGAGTTCAATCTGTATGTATAAAATTAAGAATTTAATAATCAGAAGTCTACTAGCATGAAAACTTTAGGAAAGATCAACATTACTTAAGACTCTCTAAGCTCAGAATACTTGACTGAAGAAAAAGGGATCTCTATTCATTTGCTTACTCTAAAATCGTACGATCATTAATTTTTGAAGTTGGATTTTATCTAATACTCCAATTTACCACAATCACACATGAATTTTTAAATAACTACAGAAATCTGTAGTTGTTACTGCTTTGATTTCATGAATTACTACTGTTCATACTTATGATTCATTTTAACACTAAGTCCTTGGTCTGCCTGGAATCTCTAATTATGATATAATAACTATTTCTCTTCTCATGATTATTTTTTTAAAAATCACACTCTACAATGATGCTTCCATAGTGGAATCCATAGTGTTGAGTGTTAAAAATGCATGCAACTCCTCCTGAATGCACAGGTTTTATATTACATCACTGAGGAGGAAGGAGAGTCCTGAACAGACCAAACAGTACCTCCTGGTGTTTCAGGTAGTTGTACAGCTTAAGCTGTATTAGTCTGAACTTCATTACTCTCAATAGTCTTTGGAAAAATGGTGTTTTACCTGTGGGATCAAAATCATGTGATGCACTGCGCTCAACTTTCTGCTTCTTATCTGTTGGTGACTCTCGGTTCAAAATACTTCCATGCCTAAATTAAAGTAAAGCAATCAAATATTTACTACAAGCAAATCAACAGAATAAAAACTTAATTTAAAAATTGCTGATCAGTTTACCCTATACAGTCTCATAAATCTCTCTAACGTATGTTTTTCAAGAAGTTTTAAATTCAGTCTATGCTATGTGTAATAAAGAGTCTATTTATTTGGTTATATAAAGTGCTTAAAAATAATAAAAGTAGTATTTAGCATTAAATCTATTTTATTCTTAGAAATAAATTCTTTCAGTGGTTTTCACAAGTTACTATTATTTCCACCGAACAGGTAAGAAAACAGTGCCTGAAAATAATTAAACACATTCCTCAACCAGACTCTACATATACTATGATCAGTTTCAAAATCACTGTGTAAATATAGCATGGATGAGAAAAGTTAAAAAAAAAAATCTTAGGCGAGCCTCACTATAGCTCTAGCTACACAAGTCAGGCAGGCCCAGTTGACACTAGAATCATTATTTTTCCTATGGCCTACCCAACTACAGTGATCAAATAGTGGCTGGGCAGCAGATAAGACCCTCACCGTAACACATACACTACTAATTAACTGAAATGTCAAGATCAGCATTGGTATCCTGGACCACACTGTCACTAAAAATGACAAAAGTAGTATAATAGTTAGGAATCATATACTACTTACATTGTAAATAATATTCACAACAACCAGGATGAGAAAGAGATGTTGAAGAACAAGTACTGAGGAAAAGGCATTTAATCCCAGGGTATGAATACATATGGAGATATGGATGTGGGCACAGGCATATTTGAACATTCTGGATTTTTCCCTTTACTGGCTTAAAGTAATTAAGACTGATTCAGTTTGCCAAAGTTCATTAACTAAAGGCAGCTGTAGTTACCCAAGTGATAAAACACATCAAAAACTGGCAATCCATTCGCACTCCCCAAGCTACTCACAACTGAAAACAGTCACAATAGATTTTAAAATTAAATCTCTTCATAGGGAGTGACCTTAACTATCAATTTGAACAAACTTTTAAAATGCTTACATTAAAAACATTGAAAATGTTATCAAAACAATGCTCTCTCCAGAAAAAATATGCAACACCTGTTATATTTTAAATTTGTAAAACATTTTGATATTTTAAACTACTTAATATAAAAAATCCACATTTTCAAAAGCCACAAAAATCCACCATAATTTCGAAGGAATGCTTCTAATTAAGAGTTAACCTGAACATATGAAGGGCAACTGAACAACTTACCTTATAGGTTTTTTGAGGGGAAACCTGAAACAAAGGAAAGAAAAAAAAAAGGGTTAAATGTAGTTATCTCACTGGTAAGACTGTTATTCAATTTATTCATTCTATTAAACCAGAATAAGAGATTTAAATCTTACACTAACTTTCCCAAAGCAAGATTCAACAAACAGGCAGACAAAAAAAGCTACATTCTATTTTTTTAATATCTTAACTCCTTTGTTAAATCTTAAATTTCAGGTGCTAGGAGCTGTCACTAAAATCTAAATATTCAGTGCTCAGCACTATTCTAAACTGTTAACATGTACTATCTCATTTAATCCTTATGTACTTATATACACATATTATTATTTCCATTTTACAGGTTAAAAAGACTGAGGTAAAGAGAAATATCTTACCGTTAAAATATTCTACCTCGTTTCCCTGGCAGAGAAAGTTTCCTCCCTTCCGTCACCCCCTCCCCAACCCCCACAAGATATCTGGGTGCTGATTACTGCTCTGTTGATCTGCATCTACTACCCTTTGATCATAGTCAAATCACAATTCTTGTTTATTTACATTTGGCATTTATAACAGAAATCTAGAGAAAATACCATCGCAGGATTATCAGTTATTAAGAATATGTTCCAAAAGTAGAAAACAAAGGTTACATCTTTTCTTCTTGCAGTTCTATAAGCTATAAAGAATACTGCATTTCCTCTTGGTTGTCTTTTTTAAAGAAATATTATTGGGGCTTCCTGATAAGAATCTGATGTTACATATAAACACTAAGTCTCTAAGTGTTTCCAAATTTCTTCCCATTCTCCTTTTCAGGTCTGTCCTTTCAGAAATCACCTCAACCTATGGCATTTTATGTAAAGATTATTTAGCCTGCGTAATAAAAACAGGCTTTCTTAAGAATAGCCATAAAATGTTTCTTTAAAAAAGGTTATTAGTAAACACAGTAAGAAAAAAAACAAAACAATGACGCTCGAATGACTTTTGTCATGGAGATAGTTTAGTTAAAAAAAGAAAAAACCCTCTAACATAAAAGTTTAATTACAATTTTCTTTAACTCCTACATAAGCCAAAATTGATCCAAAGAAAAAGACAAAGAATCTAAAAACTTCCATGATAAGTGCATGTTAACTCACAACAAAGTCAGGGAAAAGGGGTTCTGGGGTAAAGAGCACATTGCTCTACTGAATGTACCAATTACAAACGATTATCAAACTTTTAGAAATAGTTCCTAAGAAGTCCATCCCTACTTGTTGGGGAAGTGGGGAGGTGGGAATGTTTTTTAATTCGGAAACAAATATAAAAGTTGGCAGGAAAGAATTCCCAGCTGAGTTTCTGCAAAGGATAATACCTGCAGTTAGCAACCTCAGCCACTCTTCCTGATAGCCGTTACAGAAACTCCTACCCCAAAACAATGGCCGCTTGCGTCAGGGGCTGACTGCAACATCCAGGGAGATTCTGGTAAAGAATCCCGGAAGTTCCCAGACTACTGATTGAAAACCAGCTTCCTGAGCGGTTTTCTCTTACGAGGGAATGGAAGAGGAGGGGAAAGAAGATAAAAATGGAATGAAAAGATGAGCAAGGACTACTGTACAGGAAAATTTGCTTACCACAATCTACTTACTAAATTCTTAAAGCACAGATGAAGAACAAAAATTTTTAAATCACAATAATTTTTCTCTAATCACTAAATTGCAGTTAGCCCGACACCAGGCTGATGAAACGGTTCCACACAAAATCCTCTATTTTCAAGTCCTTGTCCATTCTGTAACCCAAGCATAAAACTGACAATCTCCTCTAGTTCGATATTTATGTAAAAGAGCTACAGTTGAATGAAGACATTATATTAATGTACTTAATTAAACTGTACCTGGCTTTTGAAAACACCATATTGATGACTTGGGCATTTAGCCAACAATGAACATGTTTGTGCTTATTTACATACACGTGTATGTATTCTTCCAGATGTAAGACAAAGTCCAAGTACTAATATGAAGAACCATAATTTAAAAAGGAAACTGGGGTGCCTGGGTGGCTCAGGTGGTTAAGTTTCTGACTCTTGATTTCAGCTCAGGTCATGACTCAGTTCATGAGTTTGAGCCACACATCAGGCTCTGCGCTGACAGTGCAGAGCCTCCTTAGGATTCTTTCTCTCTCTCTCTCTCTCTCTCTCTCTCTCTCTCTCTCTCCCCCTCCACCCCCACTCTCTCTCTCTCTCTCTCTCTCTCTCTCTCCCCCTCCACCCCCACCCCCAATTGTGCATGTGCTCTCTTTCTCAAAACAAAAAAATAAACTTAAAAAATAAATAAATAAAAAGGAAAGGGTTGTCAAAATTTGAGCCACTGGGATAAAGCAACTAGATGCCCTTACTTTTGATAACCTTAAGCAAGCACACTCATACGCCACAAATCCTAACCAAGGGCCTCAAGCTTATAATTACATTGACTCACTTGACTTCGGGATGCCTTTCTTTCTTTTTTTTTTTTTTAACGTTTATTTATTTTTGAGAGAGAAAGACAGAGAGACAGTCAGACAGAGCACAACTGGGGGACAGGCAGAGAGAGAGGGAGATGCAGAATCCAAAGCAGGCTCCAGGCTCCAAGCTGTCAGCACAGAGCCCAAAGTGGGGCTGGAACCAATGGACCATGAGACCATGACCTGAGCTGAAGTCGGACACTTAACCTACTGAACCACCCAGGTGCCCCAGGATGCCAGGTTTTTTAAGTTTATTCATTTATTTTGAGAGAGAGAGCATGTGCAGGAGGGGCAGAGAGAGAAGGAGAGAGAGATAATCCCAAGCAGGCTCTGCACTGTCAGTGCGAGGAGCCCAATGCAGGGCTCAAACTCACGAACCTGTGAGATAATGACCTGAGCCAAGATCAAGAGAAGGATGGTTAACCGACTGGGTCACCCAAGTGTCCAGGATGCCTTTCTTACAAGTTCTGAGCTCTAATATTAAAGCCCCAGGTAGCAACACATAGAGGCCTCCCCAAAGTTTTTATTTTCACACTCCACCCATGTGTTATTACAGTATAAAGGGAGTTATGATTTGATAATTACATAAACCCTAACTAACTATTTATTCTAGTAAAACTTCTAATTATAGCCAGGTTTAACTATACATATATACATACACATATTTAAGTATATAATATATATACACACATACATAATTTTCTAACTGGGATATTCCTTTAAGTTTGTTAAACAGAATTTGTTGTAGATGAAAAAAGAATTGGAAAGGGCCGCCAACCTTTGTGTTTTCACATATTTGCTTATAATGAAGAGCCTGTAAGAAGTCATTTTTCCTTTTTTGATTTTTGTGAGAAAAGAGCTAGCCTTTGACACTGTTCCTATGAGAAATGTATTACCAAAAGAAAAAATAGAGATTATCACACTCAAACCTTAATTCCTACCCTCTCTCTCCTTCAAGGTAGATATTTTTTTCTTGGGGTTAGTAATGATGAAGAATTTGGGACTCTGGATGGTTCTTAATAAGGGATGATTGAAATGAGGAGAATAAAGTTAAGGATATTTTACCTACATTGTTGGACTGTGGTCGAGTTTTCATTAGCAAGCAATGTTAGCTACTAAATTTAGAATTCCAAAAAATTCCATTGTAAGATACATCCTGACTTTAGCAATGTTAAAATGCAGGGTGAAAAGCCTGTGTACCTTGGAATCCATGACATATAGCACTAGTTTATTGGAATTCATGCCAGTGAGGAGAGTTTCTAGACAAAGAACTCTGCAAAATAGGTTACAGCTAAGATAATTCTAAGGCTCAATCCTCATAAAATGATGGCAAATATCAATGCAAAAAATACAGTGTTCCAATACAGTTATAGGCAATGAAAATCACGTGTGATCTCAAGGCCTCAGGAACAGGGATGTCTCAGAAAACAAAGAACAAGGTTCACATTCTAGTTTGAAAAGGCGCTTGCACTTGGGCAAGTTGCTTAACCTCTCTAACAATCATCTGTAAAATAATGATAATACTACTACCTACCTTACAAATTTGTTTTGAGGATTAGATTACAAAATGAGGAACATTAAATGAGAAGCACTGCCTAGCACAGAATAACCACTTAATGATTATTAGCTATTAGTTAAAATGCAAATAAAATCTGAACTTTAGAGACATAACTACAAATTAAGTAGAGGAGAAAAATAAACTTAAAGACTAACAATATTCAAATAGGCTTTCAGTTCAGCAAAATCCACAGAAATGCAAAATCCAAAGCCAATGATGAAACCATAGGTTTAACGTGCCAAGCCATATTATATAAAATTAACGTCAATACTCAAGTTAACAAACTTCCCAGATGCTGCAGGGTAAAAGAAAAGATCAGGTTACAACCAAAACTTTTAATTTTCATGGCAAGTAGGGTCAGTGATTTTTTTTTTAAGGCTGTGAAATTGTGCTGACCATACCTGTCACTTCTTAGCAAGAGAGTGCATTATTTCCACATCTCCTTTAAAATATCAAAATGATTAAGGCATCCCGTGTCCTGGATATAAATTAGGTTTTTTACTTCTCTGTTTCTACAAAATAATTTAAATAGCCTAAAGTACAACACTTAAATTTGAAATTACTCCAACGTGAATACGAACCAGCTAGCTCTACTATTACATCATTTTTTCACAAAATAACAAACAAAACAGCTAAAAGGGCATCTGTACCCATAAGTACCCATAAGTATAGGGATTTAGAACATACTGCTGACTTTAGCTAAACTGTTAATTCGAGCTTTAGATCTCTGGACAGTCAGATTCATAGAACCAAAAGTAGTAATGACCACTACCACTCCTCCCCCTTCAAAAAAACACCAGTCGTAGGTCCTGTCACCACCTACAATTTATAACTGGCCTGGCTGAAAGTCACTAAAAGAACTAAAAATTATGGAAAGAACAAAAAATAAAAGTCTGAAAATGACCTACCATTGTACCTTTTTATTAGGATATAGATCCAAAGCATGAAAAGTTGTTAGCTGAGCTGGCAATAAAACATTAGTTACATCAGAAAGACTCAGACAGAAGCTACAGCTGACAGGATGACTCATGGAGAATTTTTCATGGTGTTATTAGTTTTAAACCTCTGGACCTTGCAATACAAAACCACAAAATGACAAGGACCAAGGAGCTCAGTTCTGGTGTAAAATCCAAAAACAATTCACTGAAATGTAATGTAAGATCTCAAGCTAACTTCTTAAATATGGTTTGGTATACTGTCACTGTTACTGAAGAACTTGAAACACATGACGACCCTCAGTAAGTGGCTCTTCTTTCCTGGACGTACTTTGACAAATCAAACAGTAAATTCTAAATTATCTTAATTGCCTCTGTCAGATATTGTAAGCTGGACACTGGTTGTTTCGGAACTGAGAAAAGTAGTTCACAATTAATGTAACAGCTTATTTATTACAGGCTCTCATTTACTCATTGATAATCTGGAATAGTATCACTTTTGCAAATATTTCCTGTAAGGTTTCTAAATAACTTTCCTTTGAAATCATGAGTATCACCATTAACTTATACAGTGTCTTTTTAGACTTCAAATTACTCACTTCAAAAAACAAAGAGAACTGCCAGAAAAAAGTATGAGAACCTCAAACTACTTAGTTATTTGCATCCCATTCAACATCAGTCAAACCATCAAATCCATGATTATATGGATCTGGGCTTATATAAACAATAAACTGGACTCAACAGAATAATCTCATGATTTCTAAAATAATGACGATACATAATTTTCATTTGATAGTGATTAAAATCTCAATCTTGTTTCACGATTCCCTATTTCAGAATTTGTTTGGAAAAGTGGCTCAAGACGGCAGTGCCTGAAGATCCTAAACGCGCCTCCTCCCATGGACACAAAATTCAACAGCTAAAATGGAAGAATTTCCTCCGAAAAAGTTCTGTGAAAACTAAATGAACAGTGCCTCTACAACAAAAGATAAAAGGGCCACACTGAAACAGGTAAGGGAGGCAGAGACAGACATGCTCTTGCCAAAATGCCACCCCAGGGGCAATGACCCACAATTGGGAGGGATCTCAAAAAATATGGAACTTTTTACAGAAGGGTGAGGGGTTTGTGCCCCACATCAGGCACCCCAACCTGTGGGCCCTGCACCAGGAAGACAAGCCCTCAGAACTTTGTATCAACTAAGATTACATCCAGGAGAACCATAGAAATGTAGGTAATTAAAAAAAAATTAAAACACTCTTAAAGGTCTTGCAGGCAGACTCACTCACCTTGAGACCTAGCACAAAAGCAGCAGTTTGAAAAGTTCCTAGACCACATGTAAAGGAGACCGAATTACTCATCTTAAAGCAACTTCCAGAGAAGAAGGCACCTGATGGTTCTCTCTCCAAGAACAGAGTGTTGGCAGGTGCCATTTTTGTGATCACATTCTATCGTGCTAAGGCTGGCACTGGCGGGCACCGTTTTTATAATCTCCCTCTAGCCTGCTAATGGAGGTTGGTACCCCCTCTTCAGTGCCCAACCATGCCACAGCCAGGCAAACATCTCTTCACCACCTCCAATGCCATAGCCATAGCTCCACCACAACCAGCAGGCATGTACAGAACACACAGGGGATGCCCTTTGAGAGCCTGGCTCTGGTGACCAAGGGGAATGCACTTCTGGGCCTCCGGGTCATCTCCTACAGAAGGCCACTCCATCAATACTAGGAGATGTAGCCGTTTTGCCTAATATATAGAAACGAACTCAGAAACTCAGGCAAAACAAGGAGACAGGAATGGGTTGCAAACAAAAGTACAAGACAAAAACTTCAGAAAAAGATCTTTATGAAACACAGATACGTAATCTACCTGATAAAGAGTTCAAAGTAATGGTCATAAAGATGGTCACGAAACTTGGGAGAAGAAAAGATGAACACAGTGAGAACATCAACAAAGAGAAAGAAAATAAAAGGAGGTACCAAAAAAAAGTCACAGAGCTGAAGAATGCAAGAACTGAACTAAAAAATACACTGGAGGGGTTCAACAGCACCCTGGATGAAGCAGAAGAACAATCTGTGAGCTAGAACACAAAGCAACAGAACCCACCCAAACAGAGCAGCGAAGAAAAAGAAAAACAAAAGGGAAAATGAAACTTTAGGAAATGAAGATATGTGAAAGGACAGATGGGATAACATCAAGTGTAATAACAGCCCCACTATAGGAGTCCCAGAAGGAAAAGGGAGAGGCAAAGGAGCAGAAAACTTATTTGAAGAAATAATGGCTGAAAACTTCCTTAATCTGGGGAAGGAAACAGACATCCAGGTCCAAGAAGCCCAGAGTTCTAAACAAAACAAACCCAAAGAAATCCACACAAAGCAATATTAAAATTAAAACAACAGAAGTTAAAGATAAAGAGCCGGGTGCAGGGGTGGCTCTGTCGATCAAGCATCCGACTCTTGATTTCAGCTCAGGTCATGATCTCACAGTTGGAGATCAAGCCCCACAGCAGGCTCCACACTAGAGGGAGAGAGGCTCTCCCTCTCCCTTTGCCCTTCCCCCCTCTTTTGTTCTTCTCTCTCAAAAACATAAATAAATAAAAATAAAGATAAAGAGAGAACCTTAAAAGCAGCAAGAGAGAAACAATTTGTTATGTACAAAGGAAACCGGTAAGGCTATCAGCAGAATTTTCAGCAGAAAATTTGCAGGCCAGAAGGGAATGAGATGACATATTTAAAGTACTAAAAGAAAAAAACTTCCAACCAAGAAAACCCAACCTGGGGGGTGGGGGAGTGGGAGGAGGATACTCTACCTGGCAAGGTTATCATTCAAAACAGAAGAACTAAGAATTTTTCAGATAAACAAAAGCTAAAGGAGTTCATCACCACTAAACTGTCCTTATCAAAAAAAAAAAAAAAAAAGTTATAAGAACTTCTTTAAGGTGAAAAGCAATGACACTAATTAATGACAAGAAAACACATGAAAGTAAAAAATCTCACTGGGAAAGGTAATATATACAGTAAAGGTGGTGAATTAATCACTTATAAAGCTAGTATGAGGGTCAAAAGACAAAAGTAATAAAAATATCTATAACTACAATAGTGAGGTAAGGGACACCTAAAATAAAAACCTATGAAATATGACATCAAAAACAAAATGTGGGGGGGATAAAAATGTAGTTTTGGAATGTGTTCAAATTTAAGTTGCCATCAACTTAAAACAGACTATTATATAAATAAAGATGCTATTTGTGAACTTCACAGTAACCACAGAGCAAAAACTTATAGTAAATACACACAAAAAAATGAAGAAAAACCTATACATAAACGAAAGAAGGTTATCAAACCACAGGGGAGAGGGAAAGAAGACAGGAACAGAGAGGAACTACAAAGACAGCCAGAAAACAATTAACAAAATGGCAATAAGTACATACCTACCAATAATTACTTTATAAATGTAAATGGACTAAATTCTCCAACCAAAACGTACATTATAGTTGAATGGATTAAAAAAAAAGACTCATATACATGGTGCCTAAAAGAGACTAATTTCAGAAGTAACACAGAAACTGAAATTAAAGGTAGGGAAAAAGATAGTCCATGCAAGTATGAACTGAAAAGAAAGCTGATCGTAGCTATGCTTTTACTAGACAAAATAAACTTTAAAACAAAGACTTTAATAAAAAGAAAGGCATTACATAATGATAAAGGGGTCAATCCAGCAAGAAGATATAACGTTTTTAAATAAATATGCACCCACCATAGGAGTACCATAATAAATAAATATTAATGGACCTAGAGGAATAAACTGATAACAATACAATAGGCATCAATAGATGAATCATCCACACAGAAAATCAATAAGAAAAAACTGAACTAAAACAACACATTAGACCAGATGTCCTTAACAGATATATATGGAACATTCTATCCAAAAGCAACAGAATACACATTCTTCTCAAGTGCACATGGAATATTTTCCAGGACAGATCACATGTTAAGCCACAAAACAGGTCTCAATAAATTAAAGAAGACTTAAATCCTATCAAGCACCTAGTCTGACCACAATGGTATGTATGAAACTAGAAATCAATTTTAAGAAGAAAACTGGAAAAACCACAAAAATGTGGAAATAAACAACATGCTACTGAACAATCACGGGGATATCAGAGAAATCTAAGAAATAAAAAAAATGCCTAAACACAACTGAAAATGGGCACCTGGGTGCCTCCAGCAGTTGAGCGTCAGACTCCCAGTGTCGTCTCAGGTCATGATCTCGCAGTTCGTGGGTTCAAGCCCTGCATTGGGCTCTGTGCTGAAGGCATGGAGGCTGCTTGGGATTCTCTCTCTCTCTCTCTCTCTCTCTCTCTCTCACACTCTCTCTCTCTCTCTCTGCCCCTCCCCTTCTCTCTCTGTCTCTCTCTCTCTCAAAAATAAATAAATAAATATTAAAAATTAAAATTAAAAAAAAGACAACTGACATGCAGCAAAAGCAGTTCGAAGAGGACAGTTCATAGCAATGCAGACACACTTCAAGAATCAGAATATGTTTGGGGCGCCTGGGTGGCTCAGTCGGTTAAGCGTCCAACTTCAGCTCAGGTCACGATCTCACGGTCCGTGGGTTTGAGCCTCGCGTGAGACTCTGTGCTGACATCTCAGAGCCTGGAGCCTGCTTTGGATTCTGTGCCTCCCTCTCTCTCTGCCCCTCCCCTGCTCATGCATGCTCTGTCTCTGTCTCAAAAATAAATAAAAACATTTAAAAAAATAATTAAAAAAAAAGAATCAGAATATGTTTGTGAGCATAATAAAAATAAGAGGGAAAAAAATGTCCTCTTAATCTAGGATAGGCATGTTTCCGAACAAGATTTTACATAAAATACATTAAGATTGAATGTTCAAATTTTGTAAACTGAAGAGAGAACTGAGCAAAATTTGTTAGGACAAACTGCTTTGTGTAGATTTGCCAAAGGTCACAATTGTACTTCTGAAAAAGCAGAAAGTCTTAGCTTTTACCTTTTATATTGAGGTGTCATTGAGACAAACTCCACCATCAATGTAAACTGGAGAATGTTATGAAAATGTAAAATTAAAATATAAAATAATATGTCAAATAACATATTGTCTAGTATATAAAAAAGTTCCACTCAAAATACAAATTCTTCTGTATCACTTTAAAGCACATATACGACATATTTGCAGTTGGCCATTTTTATTAAAGAAAAAGTCTGAAACACCCATAAAAATAGCAGTTTGTAGCAAGGAATACCAATTCAACAAAAAAGCAAATTATAACAGATTTCTCTTAAATTTTCCTAAACATTTCTTAGCAAGTGCCAACACAATGATAATAGGAATCTTTTAGGAGAAGGAAAACCAGTCAGGATTTACACTGACACCCAAATCACAGAGTATTAGTCATGATCTCTGCGTACCTTCAGCTATTGTACTTGGTATGCACTCATTCCTTGACTACAAAGAAAGCTAATTCATATCATATCTATACCACAAAGCTGAATAAACAAGGATTTACCCCCCAAAAGTCACAGCACAAGGAAACACAGGGAATGAGAAAAGTATAAACTTAGCACCCATATACTCTAAAAATGTGCACAATTTCTTTGAACCAAACCAACATAGACCTATTTCTTACAAAGAAATAAAAACCTCAGATACTTTGCAGGAAGAACTCTAAGAGAATAAGGATTAAGGACGTTCCATGCTTTCTACTTATAATTGTTACAATTATTTAAGAAATGCATTATGAGTAAGCATTTTGATTACATATCATTACATTTATATGTCACACTCCTTAGTTGGTGAAATGTTTCCATAAATAAATAAAACTTACAGGATATATGAATATAAAATATCAGTAAAGATAAGGCTACTAAAAAAACTGATCATAGCCAATATCATTACAATTAAATCTTCTATATAACACACATCCCACCTTCATAAAAATGTCTTATTTTCTTCTAAGGAAATTTTTTTTCATTAAAAACACTTTTACCAGCTATGTATACAGTGAATGTTATAATGCAATTTTTGGTTTTTTAACTAGAGACTTCTCTTCATAAATGCTTTCGTTCTGGCATCAAATATTACCAATTCTTCAATTCCCCTTAGCCATCCACTTAGTCTATCAAGAAACCACATTTTCTATGACAAATCTGAATACCCCAAACTTTCAAACCAGCACAAAGGAAAAAAAGACCTCTGATTCTGAGAGGGAAAGGTGAGAAAATTAGTTATATGCAGGCTATCTCACATCTTCTTCTACAAGAGTTTTTCTTGGCCCAAAACTATGGAGTTAGAGTAGAGGGTATACAGTCTTATCAGTAACATGGCTCACCACAACACTGAATTTGGAAAGTTGGAGGGAAAGTGTGTTTTAAATATTTTGACATGGTTCTTACATCACTCCAGATCTGGGAATCATTTTTAATTCACTGACATTTAGTTCTATTTTCTTCTTTAGATACTAAAAATGTGACTTATCCTAACACACTTTCAACAGGTAAGACTACTGACATTAATTTCTAAATAGATCTATGTTACCAATAGTATTTTTCTAACATTTTCAAGAGAACTCCTCTCTCTCAAGGGACTGAAGAATTAGACTGTCATCTTTCCAAAAGTGTAAAGTTTCCTAGAAAGCAATAGTTTTCTACTTTTCAACATGAAGAAATATCCTCTTTATTCCCCAAAAAATATATGCACAAAAGTTTTAAAAATTAAAAAGACAAAATAGAAAATAAAAATCACCCAAGAGTTCAATACCCAGTATTTTTATGAATACTTCCCCCAACTTTACTAAAAATACAGACTTCTCTATTTGTATATAGTATAGCTACAGTGTAAAAGTTTCTTTTTGTAACAATTACAGCATACAGGACATACTGTTTGGTAGACTTTTTGACTAATGAAACATTGGCATAATTTTACATCATTAAATAGTTCACTACAGCACTGATTTTAAATTGTGCTGCACACAACCTTAAGGGTTCAAAAGACATCCCTCAGAGAGCCCAAGTGGGTAGATGGGAGGGAGTTTTAGGTTCCCTGCACATCAGAGCTGCTTAGCTTTTATTTATTTTATATTCTGAGCTTCCAAGTAAGATAAAGATTTGAGAAAGAGATCTCTAAATAAATAATTCCTGATAGCTACAGAGTGCTTTGAGATAGGCTATTCAATTTAACCAATTATCTTTTGTAAATATTTGGACTAGGCCCATTTTTTTTCAGTATAACAGGCATTGTTGTAACAAATAACCTTGTAACTCAAATTAGGCACTCCCTCTTGATTTCTTCCTTAGGATGCATTTATCTATAGTAAAGAATCCGCATGGGAGTTTGGACTTGAAGAGGAGTTTGTGTGTGTGCCAGGTAAAGAGAAAAGAGAGGACACACTGTTCCTTTAGCTCAATCCCGTGGACTCATGCCTAACCCTTATGGAAAGACACAGCAGCAAGAAGCTAATAAAGGAGACATTTGGGGAACAGACCTTGTAAGACAAAGGGCCAGAGTAACATTACATTGGCGTTCAAGTTGACAAAATTTTTCTAATAGACGAAGGAGATTCTTTCTGTTAAAAGTGAAAACAGGGGCACCTGGGTGGCGCAGTCGGTTAAGCGTCCGACTTCAGCCAGATCACGATCTCGCGGTCCATGAGTTCGAGCCCCGCGTCAGGTTCTGGGCTGATGGCTCGGAGCCTGGAGCCTGTTTCCGATTCTGTGTCTCCCTCTCTCTGTCCCTCCCCCGTTCATGCTGTGTCTCTCTCTGTCCCAAAAATAAATAAACGTTGAAAAAAAAATGCTTTAAAAAAAGTGAAAACAAAACAGAGGAACCATATAAAAGCCACAAATTGAATAACTACCAAAAAGCTGTATTTATATTTTCTAATTATAATACCAGAGTTACATTTGAAAAACAAGTAAACATAGACGAGGAAGATGCATTACTTATGCAGTGTGGGAACTGCACAGAAGTGCATACAGAGATTATCAGTTCCCCTGCATTAAACGTGAAAGCAACCCCTAGGGGCACCTGGGTGGCGCAGTCGGTTAAGCGTCCTACTTCAGCCAGGTCACGATCTCACGGTCCGGGAGTTCGAGCCCCGCGTCAGGCTCTGGGCTGATGGCTCAGAGCCTGGAGCCTGTTTCCAATTCTGTGTCTCCCTCTCTCTCTGCCTCTCCCCCGTTCATGCTCTGTCTCTCTCTGTCCCAAATATAAATAAACGTTGAAAAAAAAAATTTAAAAAAAAAAAAAAAAAAAAAAAAACGTGAAAGCAACCCCTAAACTGGGCACTACCACACTTGTTATAGGTTGAATTGTATCTCCCCACAAAGGTACATTGAAGGCGCACTTGGGTGGCTCAGTAGATTAAGTGTCCGACTTTGGCTCAGATCATCTCACAGTTCATGGGTTTGAGCCCTGTATCGGGCTCTGTGCTGACAGCTGAGCCTGGAGCCTGCTTTGGATTGTGTGTCTGTCTCCCTGTGTCTCTCTGCCCCTCCCCTGCTCACCTCCTGTCTCTCTCAAAAATGAATAAACTTTAAAAAATTATTAAAAAACCAAAACACTGAAGTCCTGATCCCTAGTACCTGTGAATATATGACCTCATTTAGAAACAGGATCACTGCACATGCTTTGGGTGTCATATCTAAGAAGTCTTTGACTAACTCAAAGTCACAGAGATTTTCTCCTATATTTGCTTGTAGAAGTTTGAGAACTTTCCAGTTTACTTTCAGGTCTTTTGACATATTTTGCAATAATCTTGGTATAAGGTGTGAGGTATGGATAAAAATTTACTTTTTTTATATATGAATATCCCACTGTTCCAGCATCAATTGTTGAAAAGACCATCCTTTCTCCACTAAATTGCCTTTGCACTTTTGTTAAAAATCAGTTGTCCCGGGGCGCCTGGGTGGCTCAGTCGGTTAAGCGGCCGACTTCGGCTCAGGTCATGATTTCGCAGTCCATGAGTTCGAGCCCCGCATCGGGCTTTGTGCTGACAGCTCAGAGCCTGAAGCCTGTTTCAGATTCTGTGTCTCCCTCTCTCTCTGACCCTCCCCTGTTCATGCTCTGTCTCTCTCTGTCTCAAAAATAAACGTTAAAAGAAAATTTTAAAAAAATAAAAATAAAAATCAGTTGTCTGTAAAGATGTAGGTCTATTTCTGGGATACCACAGAAGTGAAGTTCCCTTCTTATCACACATCAGGGGGTGTACAACTGGACTTGTCCCTTGTAATCATGTAATCATGTTAACCATGATCATTTGGTCAAGGTAGGGTTTACCAGACTTCTCCCTGTAAAGTTACATTTTTGCACTTTTCATACTCTATTCTTTAAAAGCAGGTCACTAAATCCAACCAATACTAGGGGTTAGGAAGATTAAGCTCCATCTCCTGGATAAAGGAGAATGTACACATGCTATTTGGAATTCTTCCGTAAGGAGTATTTCTGTTTTCTTATTTATGCAATCACTTATGTCAATACTGAACTCATATGTATTATTTTATACTTGGAATTCTAATCCAATACATTACTTATTTTCCTGCTCAAACGGTTTCAACTTAAGCCATTCACAGGTATTTCAGGTCGGTACCTGTTTCCTTTTGACATGTCCCCAGCTTTTTTTTTTTTAATGTTTATTTGTTTTTGAAAGAGAGACAGAGACAAGGCGAGTGGGGAAGGAGCAGAGAGAGAGAGAGGGAGACAGAATCCCAAGCAGGCTCCAAGCTGTCAGCACAGCACCCAATGTGGGGCTCGAAGTCACAAACCATGAGATCATGACCTGAGCTGAACAGACTCAACTGAGTCATCTAAGCTCAGCCTTTTGTTTTTTGGAGCATTTCCTTGCTTCCGGCACTATAAGGTGCTCTAGACTCCTCTTTTATTTCCCCTAATCCAGCCTTGGAATCAACCATTTCTCCAATGAGCTATTCACTGGGGATTGGTAGTTAGAAACCAAGATCTGGGTTCTAGGTGTGCTTCCTGTTATTTCTATGCTTCCTCAGCAGACAGAACTAGAAAATCAAAACCTGCCTCAGTATCTATCCATCTTTATGTATATATTAAGCTAAACATGAGTTCATACTGATGTCTATAATTCTAATCCAGTACAAGGTTCATTGATCTTCCCTCCTTGCCTAACTCCTTTATGTGACAATGAGAAAATTAGCTTCCATCTACTCTGTACTCAGAGGATAAACTCCACTCGGTTATAATATATTGTTCATTTTATATGTTTATATATGTGTGTGTAAATGTGTATACATATGTGTGTATATACATACAACTGTGTGTATATCTGCACACATACACACATGTATGTATTTTACATGTTCATATATATGTATGCATATATAATACATAGTTATACCTTACATATGTTTGTATATTGGTAGACTTTTTAAAATCCCAAACCATATTTCATCTAAGTTGTTAAACTTACTGACATAAAAGTATTCATAATATTCCCTTATTATCCTTTTTTTTTTTTTTTTTTTTTTTAGAGAGAGCGAGCGAGTGAGCATGCGAGAGGGGGAGAGAGTCTTAAGGAGGCTCCACGCTCAGCACAGAGCCTGTTGAGGGGCTTGATTTCATGACTCTGGGATCATGACCTGAGCCAAAATCAAGAGTCAGACACTCAACTGACTGAGCCACCCAGGCGCCCCCCCCTCCTTATTATCCTTTTAATATCTGTAGAATCTGTAGTGATGTCACCTCTTTTATTCCTGAGAATGGTAATGTTTGTCTTCCCTCTTTTATTCCTCATCAGCCTGGCTAGAGGTTTAACAATTTTATTGATATTCTCAAAAGAAACAGCTTTTGCTTTCACTGATTTTCTCTACTGTTTTTCTATTTCTACTTCATTGACTCCTACTCTGATCTTTATTATTTCTTTCCTTCTTACTTTGGCTTATTGTTTCTTTTTGTTTTTAATTTACATCCAAATTAGTTAACATATAGTGTAATAATGATTTCAGGAATAGAATTTAGCGATTCATCACTTATATACAACACCCAGTGCTCATCTCAACAAGTGCCCTCCTTAATGTGCTTCTGCTTACTTTGTTTTTAATTTTCTCTTATTTTAGTTTCTTACAAAAGAAGTCAACTTTAGACTTTTCTTCTTTTCTAATAGGTGTTTAATGCTTTTTAAAGTAATGGTTTAGTGGCATCCTGCAAATTCTGGTAAATTGTGGGGTTTTTTTTCATTTAGCAAAAAATAATTTCCTATTTCCCCCCTTTTTTTAAGCTTATTTATTTGAGAGAGAGCAAGCAAACAGAGGAGGAACAGAGAGAGAGAGAGAGAGAGTATCCCAAGAAGGCTCCATGCTGTCAGCGCAGAGCCCAATGCAGGGCTCAATCTCACAAATCATGAGATTGTGACCTGAACCAAAATCAAGAGTTGGATGCTTAACGGACTGAGCCACCCAGTTGCCCCCATTTCCCTTCTGATTTCTTCTTTGACCCATAGGTAATTTAAAAGTGTGTTGTTTACTTTCCAAATATTTGGGGATTTTCCAGAGATCTTTCTTTTATTGGTTTCTAATTTAATTCCACTGTGGTCAGAAAACATACTTTATAGGACTTGAATCCTTTTAATTTACTGAAACTTACTTTGTGGTCCATAATATGATCTTAGCAAATGTTCTGTGTGTACTTGCCCAAAAGGAAAAAGAAAAAAGTGTACTATGTCATTGGCTAGAATGTTCTATAAAATGCAATTTGATCAAATTGGTCAATGGTGTTAAGGAATCTATACCCTTGCTGATTTTCTGTCTACTTCTTTCAATTATTGAGGGATACTGAAATCACTGATAACAATTGTGGATTTGTCTATTTGTCCTTTAAGTTATATCAGTTTTTCTTTCATGAACTTTCAAGCTCTGTTATTAGGTGCATAAAAGTTTAGAACTGTTATCTCTTCTTTTTTACTTGATGCTTTTATTATTATGTAATGACTTTTTTTATCCCTAATATTTTTGCTCTGAAATTTACTTTATCTGATTTTTTAAATTATTTTTTAATGTTTTTATTTATTTTTGAGACAGAGAGAGACAAGAGTATGAGCAGGGGAGGGGCAGAGAGAGAGGGAGACACAGAATCCAAAGCAGGCTCCAGGCTCTGAGCTGTCAGCACAGAGCCCGACGCGGGGCTCAAACCCATGGACCGTGAGATCATGACCTGAGCCGAAGTCGGACGCTTAACCGACTGAGTCACCCAGGCGCCCCAACTTTATCTGATATTAATGTATCACTATAGCTTTCCTTTGATTAATATTAGCATGGCATATCTGCTTCCATCCTTTTAAACTGTATGTGTCTTGGGGCACCTCTGTGGCTCAGTCGGTTGAGCGTTTGACTCTTGATTTCGGGTTGGGTCGTGATCCCAAAGTCGTGGGATGAAACCTCCTGTTGGGCTCCACACTGAGCGTGGAGCCTGCTTAAGATTCATTTTTCTCTCTCTCTCTCCCCCTCCCTCTCTCTGTCTCTCTCGGCATCTGGGTGGCTCAGTCAATTAAGCCTCTGACTTCGGCTCAGGTCCTGATCTCCTGGTTCGTGAGTTTGAGCCCTGTGTCTGGCTCTGTGCTGACAGCTCAGAGCCTGGAGGCTGCTTCCAATTCTGTCTCCCTGTCTCTCTCTGCCCCTCCCCTGTTCGTACTCTGTCTCTCTCTCAGGAAATGAATAAACATGAAAAAAAATTTAAAAAAAGATTCTCTCTCTCTGCCTTCTCTTCCACTCGCATGCTCTGTCTCCTCTCTCTCTCTCTCTCTCTCAAAATAAAAAAAAATAAAAATAAACTATATGTAAGAGGGGAAAGTAGGTGATGGGCATTGAAGAGGGCACCTGTTGGGAAGAGCCAATCTGACAATAAACTGTATTTAATATAAAAAAAAAACTATATATGTCTTTATGTTTATTAAGGTGTGTTTCTTGTATGTTGTATATAGGTGGGCTTTGCAGTTTTATCCAATCTGATCACCTCTGCCTTTAATTGGGGTGTTTACACAATTTGCCTTTAATGTGATTATTGATATGTCTAGATTTAAGCCTATCCATCTTGCCATTTGCTTGTTTGTCTCATATGTTCTTTGTTTCCCCTGTTCATTTTTTTTTTTTTTTGCTTTCTTTTGGATTAAATTACCTTCTTCAATTGATTTTTGAAATAATGTTAATAATCTGTTAACTTGTCCCTCTCACTAGATCTTAAATTATCTGAAGGTGAGGACAGTATTTTATCTGATTTTGTATTCTAATTAACTAGTTCATCACTGAGCTTATACTTGACAATTCAATGTATGTTTAATAAATGAATTCATTCATTCAAAACATGTTTATTTAGAATTATAGAGGATATAAGTACTTCCCAATCCACACCACAGCCCTCCTTCTAACCCCAATTCTATTCAGTTATCTACCACTTTCCCCAGAATGACTCAAGGAAAGATGACCCCATTTGCAGCAACAGAGATGGGCCTTTTTGCACTGAATGGTAAATGCATTGCTGGGTAACTGGTTCAGAAAGAGACGATGAGAATAGAAACAAAGTTTACTAAAAACATCTGTGGAAGTATTTTCTTACTCTTAAGAAAGAACATGAAACTTCTTTTCCTCTCTCCCACTGGACAGGAATGAGGAAGAATGTAGCCTTGACTGCTACTTACTTCGCATTCATCCTTAAGAACTAGTTTAAGATGATGCTGACACTAATGGCAACAGTGGAGAATTAGAAAGAACCTGGGCTCTTGACACAGGTAAGCCATGAGATCAAAAATCCCTGAGCCCTGGGGCGCCTGGGTGGCTCAGTCGGTTGAGCGGCTGACTTCGGCTCAGGCCATGATCTCGCGGTTCCTGAGTTCGAGCCCCGCGTCGGGCTCTGTGCTAACAGCTCAGAGCCTGGAGCCTGTTTCGGATTCTGCGTCTCCCTCTCTCTGCCCCTTCTCCGCTCATGCTCTGTCTCTCAAAGATGAATAAACGTTAAAAAAAAAAAAATTAAAAAAATTTTTTAAAAAATCCCTGAGCCCTACCTCTAGACTTCTTTTTATGTGAGCCAGTAAATGTTCTTACTTCTTAGATTTCCTGTTAACGGGCCACCAAACACACACTAAGTTACACAAACAGCAATCTGTGCCATGCACTGTTCTAGTCACGGGAGATTTATATCTATGAACAGATAGAGCCTCTGCTCTCAAGAAGCTTACATTCTACAGGAAGACAGACTAGACAAAGCAAATAATTGTACCAAATTATTTCAGACAGTGGTAAGTGTTATGAGAAAAATAAAAGAGACGTGACTATGACTAAATGGGTTAATTCTGTTTACTCACAGAAGACTTCCAGGGCATTTGACCTGACACCTAATGAGGTGAAAGAGCCAGCGATGAGGAGATATGGGGCCAGAGAATTATAGGCACAGGAACAGTCGTACAAGGTTCACAAGGGAGAAGCAGCTGAGTGTATTTGAGAAATACAAAGTCCAGTGTGGCTTGAGCATAGAAAATGACCGAGTAGTAATGAGATGAGATTAACAGATACAGGGGACCAGATAATGTAAGAATGTGAGCCATGTCAACAAATCTAGATGTTATTCAAAGTACAATGGAAAATTAGAGGGTTTTAAGTGATGATCTGATTCATGTTTTAAAGGAGCACTCTGAAGAATGAATAAACCTTCATATGCCATAGACATGAACACCAAGAAAGTCTAATTCAGTCTTTGTTTACAGTAACAGTGTATTTTGCCCCAAACATCAAATACTTATGAAGCACCTAACATGTGAAGAACACCAAAGTTTATAATGTGACATGTTCTGTCATGTATGAATGACATGTATGAATGTATGAATTCCCACCATGTATGAATTCCACATTATCTTAAAGTTAGACTTTATTAAAAAAAAAAGAATAAAATGAGCACAGGAGAGGTGGGCTGTTAAATTTTTGTCTATATAATGTCTGAAACTCAGACGTAACTTTTTCTAATTTTAAGTGTAACATGACTGAGAGGCATCTGGTAAACTTAGAACTATAGTTCAGCCATTTAGTGTCTGCCCAGGCAAGTGTTTCAGTCCTGTTCTAACACAAGTATTTGGATTTTTCCAAGAGCTGATGTCAGGGCTTTTCAGAGAGACAGAACAGCATTTACAGGCCAGAGAAGGAAAAAGGGTTTCCCCAGCAGCTATGCTCAATGTGGCCTTTGTACTGTTCCACTGCTAACGGCAGGAAGACCCTGCTAGATAAAGCTATTTAGTTCCTGAAAAAAAATTCTACCCGGGGAGGGTGAAGGAGGATGAATGGCCAGACTCCCCATTAAGGGAACCCAGCTCGGTTTTCTATCAGTGCTCAAACCCAAATTTAAATGAGCTCATCATCAGAACAAATGTTTCTGAATTCTTATGAGGAAAAAAACATTCTACTGAACTTGTATTTAAAGAGGAGATGAACTGGCTGGAAATTGTAAGTCAGAGAGGTGAAGAATAACACAGTAAGCTGTTGCGTATTTCCTGGGGTTGGATTCCCTGAAAAATACTCATTTGGAAAGAAGGATTAGTTGAGGAACACTCCATACCTTCAAGTCCACACCTGGGAGTTAAAAATAACGCTAGACAAATTGCTCCAAATACGTGTCCTCCATTATTCAGAAGAATAACGATTAACAATTACAAGTATCATAATAATAGCTAAAACTTACCTGACTAGTTTCACTGGAGTTAACATATTTATATTACATATAATATATATGTATATTATATATTATCTTGTATATATATATAAATTCTAACAATAATTCTAAGAGATAAATACTATTTTTAGCCTCCTTTTGTAACAAAAAAATGTGAGGTTCAAAGAGGTTAAAGTAACTTATACCAGTTACATAATCAGTTGATGGAGCACCCTTGATTCAAAACCTCATGGTCTAGAGTCCCTGCTCTCAACCTCTAGACCACTGCCTTCCCACAAAATACTATCTTCCCTTTGTATAGTTTTTTATAGTTGACCAAAAGTTTTCACATTTTCTCATTTCAGTGAGCATCAGAAAATTAGATGTGATATAACTACAAAATATTTAGCTAGAAAGGTGTTCACACTCTTTATATAGTTTCAGGCAAAGACAAGCCAATATAAACTGGTTACAAAAGAACTCCCAATCCTACGGAATCTGCGTGTCCAAATCCCAAAGCTCAGTGGAGAATTCAGTTAACATCTACTTGCCACGTAGGCAACTTGCCAGCTACGCATCATAAAGGAAACCTGTTTCCACCTGAAGGTGTTTCTTCATGGCGACCATCTCACAAACCACCGGTTCCTTCAATAAATATGCATGAAATTCCAAGTAAAGATGAAAGATAATAAAAACAATTTTACTCCACCAGCCTTCCTCGACACTAAAAGCAAAAAGAGAAGGGGGAAAAAAAAATCCATCTTCTATGAAAGAAGGACATGATTATAACCTTAAACCGCTAACTACAAAACATACTTGCCAAATCTATTAAATTCTGGATCTCTACCAAAACAGTCTTGGTAAACCTGAACGGGAAACTGATTTCCCTAAACATAAAGATCACAGATCTGAAATGAAGATCTAACTGTCCTTCTTTTAGGAAGTCAATATCCAGTTTGGGGATAAAACAAAGGAGAAGGGGACTCCGTAGAGACTCAGAACAACAGGAGGAAGTAAAATTAAAAAACAAAAACATGCTGACACATTCCTAGGTTTATGATACTGCTGGAGGTAAAGTGGAGATAATGAGGGAAAGACAGCACCTGCCATCAGAACACAACACAGAAAATCCTGTAACCAAGAACTTTGCTGTGAGCCACATAGGTGGTCTTTTGAACACAGACAGAAAAGAACAGTAAGTAACAGAAAAAAGGAATAGTTAACAATAACAGCTAACATTTATTGTGCATATAGCATGTACCAGTAACTGTTGTAACTGTATTACATATATTAACTAATCCTCAGTAAATACTATTATTATCCCTGTTTGACAGATGAAGAAACTAAGGCACAGAAAGATTAAGGAATTTGCCCAAAGTCAAATAGTAAGCAGAGAAGCTGAGACATGAACCCAGACCTTACAATTCTTGTTCTTAATCACTATGTAATCTTTTTACAGGAAAAAAGAATATTCAAAAATATACTAGAAAAAAATCCCCCCAAATACAAAATAATTGAAATCTGAACAATACACCATACTCTAAAAACAGACACAAAATAATCACCACTAACACACACACTGCTAAAGTTATGAAAATATAAGATTTTTAAATAAAGAGTTATATGACAACAGCGTTTTTCACAGAACTAGAACAAAGAATCCTAAAATTTGTGTGGAACCACAGAAGACCCCAAACAGCCAAAGCAATCCTGAAAAAGAAAAGCAAAGCTGGAGGCATAATTCCAGACTTCAAGTTATATTACAAAGCTGCAGTCATCAAAACAGTATGGTACCGGCACAAAAACAGACACATAGATCAATGGAACAGAACAGAAAACCCGGAAATAAACACACAACTAAATGGTCAATTAATCTTTGACAAAGTGGAAGAGAATACCCAATGGGAAAAGGACACTTCAATACATGGTGGGGGGGAAACTGGACAGCAAGTATGCAAAAGAAAAACTGGACCACTTTCGTATACCATACACAAAAATAAATTCAAAATGAAGTTAAGACCTAAATATGAGACCTGAAATCATAAAAATCCTAGAAAAGAACACAGGCGGTAATTTCTCTGACATTGCCCATAGTAAAATGTTCTAGATATGTCTCCTGAGGAAAGGGAAACAAAAGCAAAAATAAACTATTGGGACAGTATGACAATAAAAAAGCTTCTGCACAGCAAAGGAAACAACGAACAAAACTAAAAGACAACCTATGGAACAGGAGGAGATGTTTGCAATGACTTATCTGAAAAAGGGTTAGCATCCAAAATATATAAAGAACTAATAAAACCCAAAAAACAAATAGCCCAATTACAAAGTGGGCAGAAGACATGAACAGACATTTCTCCAAAGAAAACATCCAGATGGCCAACAGATACATGAAAAGATGCTCCATATCACTCATCATCAGGGAAATGCAAATCAAAACTACAATGAGGTATCACCTCACACCTGTCAGAATGGCTAAAATCAACAACATGAGAAACAACAGGTGTTGGCAAGGATGTGGAGAAAAGGGAACTCTCTTGCATCACTGGTGGGTTGCAAACTTATGCCACCACTATGGAAAACAGTATGGAGGTTCCTCAAAAAGTGAAAAACAGAACTACCCTATGATCCAGCAACTGCACTACTATTTACCCAAAGAATACGAGAACACTAATTCAAAGGAGTACGTGCATTATCTACAACAGCCAAGATATGGAAGTAGCCCAAGTGTCCATCAACTGATGAATGGATAAAGAAGATGTGGTATATATATACAGCGGAATATTATTCAGCCATAAAAAGAATGAAGTCTTGCCATTTGCAGTGACATGGATGGAGCTAAAGAGTATCAGCTGTCAGTATCAGTATCAAAATAAGTCAGTCAGAGAAAGACAAATACCACATGATTTTACTCATATGTGGAATTTAAGAAAACAAACAAGCAAAGGGGGAAAAGAGAGAGAGAGAGAACCCAAGAAACAGACTCTTAATTACAGTGGTACAAACTGATGGTTACCAGAGGGAAGAGGGTGGGGGGATGGGTGAAATAGGTGATGGGGATTAAGGAGTGCACTTGTCATGATGGGCACAGGGTGATGTACAGAACTGTTGAATTACTATATTGTACACCCGGAACTAATATAGCACTGCATATTAACTAACTGGAATTTAAAAAAAAATTTTTTTTTAACGTTTATTTATTTTTGAGACAGAGAGAGACAGAGCATGAACGGGGGAGGGTCAGAGAGAGAGGGAGACACAGAATCCTAAACAGGCTCCAGGCTCTGAGCAGTCAGCACAGAGCCCGACGCGGGGCTCGAACTCACGGACCGCAAGATCGTGACCTGAGCTGAAGTCGGACGCTCAGCCGACTGAGCCACCCAGGCGCCCCTGGAAGTTTTTTAAAAATTATTTTTTTAAAGTTATAGCAGTACCTAGACAAAAAAATCTAAGTCTTATGCAAGTAGGAAAGATTAAGTTAGCCTAAGATTTCTCCACAGTAAGATTCCATATGCCATAATATAGGACTCCAGTGTAAGAGATAATGACACAATGTCTAAAATTTCTTTAAAAAGTTTCTATGTATACTGGAAATTAAAATATAAGGAATCTTTAGAGAAATTAAGGATATAAAGCACCTATGAGCCCTTCTTGGAGAGGGGGAAAAAAAACCTACTTAAAGACAAAATCCATCCAATAAAAATATCTTCAAAATAAAGAACTCAGGAGCCATAGTAAAAGGATTGAGGGTGAGCACTGGACCAATTAACATACAGAAACTAATAAATACCTGTAACAAAAGCCATTCCTACTGCCAATCAACAAAACATTAGTATCTCCTCAATGGAGAATTTGTCTTCATTTTGTATCCTCACTATATCTTACACTTACACTTCTGCACACAGTATCAATAAATAAATGCTTTTTAAAAAATGATCATCTGATACATTAACTACCCACTCATGCCCCCTCCCTCTCTTGCAGGAATATAAGCTCCATGATGGCAGGATCTCTGGTTCACTGCTACATTCCTGGGCAGTGCTAGATACAGAGCTCAACAAATATTTGTCTGATGAAATAATGAGTATTAGGCTCAGGAAATGGACTTCTTCTATCTTCTGGGCTTTAAACAACTGCTATTTGGGCATATTCATTGAGATATACCACTGACATCCCAAATTCAATAAATTCAAAACTAAATCCTTACTCAGCCTCTCAAAACTTCTTCTCCATCTAAAATAAATAGATCTGTCCACCTACCTGATCTAGTTAGAAATCTAGAAGTCATCAGTGACACATTCCTGTCCCCGCTCACATCCAATACATTCAACTCTCCATCCATCCAACATTACTTATTGAGCATTTACTGTATACCAAGCATTGTTCTAAAGGTTGAAGACACAAACTAAAAAAGTCTCCATTTTCATGGGTTAACATCCATCATTGCATTCTACTGATTGTACCCTCAACACATATCTCAGATTTGTTTATTTCTGACCTTTGCCACTGGTAGCTCAGAGCTAGCCACCTTGTCACAAGTTTATACTATTGTAATAATTTAGGGGCACCTGGGTGGCTCGGTCAGTTAAGTGTCCAACTCTTGATTTTGACTCAGGTCATGATCTCACAGTTCGTGGGTTCAAGTCCTGCATCGGGCTCTGTACTGGCAGTGCAGAGCCTGCTTGGGATTCCCTCTCTCTGCACCTCCCCTGCTCTCTCTCAAAATAGATGAATGGACATTTAAAAAAAAGTCACTTAAAAGGTCTTGCCACTTCTACTCTTGCACCATCCCCCAATTCATTTTCCTATTCAGGAGCCATAAAATTTCAAAACACCAATCTTAGTGAGTTCCTCCCCCACTTAAATTCTTTCAATAACTTCCCAGTGCACTTAAGAAAAAAAATTCAGGGGCGCCTGGGTGGCGCAGTCGGTTAAGCGTCCGACTTCAGCCAGGTCACGATCTCGCGGTCCGGGAGTTCGAGCCCCGCGTCGGGCTCTGGGCTGATGGCTCAGAGCCTGGAGCCTGTTTCCGATTCTGTGTCTCCCTTTCTCTCTGCCCCTCCCCCGTTCATGCTTTGTCTCTCTCTGTCCCAAAAATAAATAAAAAACGTTGAAAAAAAAATTAAAAAAAAAAAAAGAAAAAAAATTCAAACACCAAACATGACATGCAAGACCCAAATATAAAATACAGCTCTTCTTACTTTTTTTTAATGTTTATTCATTTCTGAGGGCCAGAGAGAGACAGAGGGTGAGTGGGGAAGGGGCAGAGAGGGAGACACAGAATCTGAAGCAGGCTCCAAGCTCTGAGCTGTCTGTCAGCACAGAGCCTGATGCAGGGCTCGAACTCAGGAACCACGAGATCATGACCTGAGCTGAAGTTGGATGCTTAAGCGACTGAGCCACTCAGGTGCCCCAAGCTCTTGTCACCTTTCTAATTTCAGCTCCTCCCACTCTCCTGGCTCACTATGCCCCAGCCAGTGGCCTTCCCTTAGTGCTTCACATGCTTCCCCCAGAAAGGGCTATCGTGCATGCTGCTCTATCTGGGAAACTCTCCCCACCAACCTAATTCCTGAATAAACTTTAGGTCTTTGCTTCAAGGTTGTTACCTCAGAAAGGCCTTTCCTAACTTCTGTTACCCAATTTAAATTGGGTTCCTCCTGCTATTGCCTCCCACAATTACCCTGCTCTCTCTTTTTTTGTTTGTTTTTACATTCTGTAATTATATTGTATTTAATGTTGGTCTATATCATCAGCTCTAATTTAGACATGGTAAATTCAGCACCTGGCACAGTTCCTCAAGGTGTTCAATAAATATTTCTTGAATGAATTAATACTTCAACCAAGGAAAAGAGACAAATGGAGACATTCTAAGCAAAGGAAGAAGCATATACTGATGTGTCTGGAGAAAATGCAAGTAGCTCAGTAAGGCTAGAGCATGAGGGTTGGGTTGGGGGAGAGTAATAATGTCTGCGGAGGAGTCTATATACATATATATATATATGGAGGACATATGTATGTGTGTGTGTGTGTGTATATATATATATATATATGGAGGACTAGAAAGATTCTTAACCCAGACTCCAGCTTCTACAGGCATGGAACATTTTGGGGTGAGAGAATCTCTAGAGAGAATCTCAAAAGAGGTCCATTAAAACACGGGTCTTCTCCAAAGAACCACTGCTAGAGACCACGCAGGAACACTGACAGGTTTTAAGCCAGGCAGTAATATGACCCAATATGTATGTTAGAAATATCCCCTTGGAAACAGAATGAAGAATGGGCAGGGAAAGTATGAAACTGGCGGCTGCAAAACCAATTAGAAAATAGTAACAGCACAGATATTTTAAGTGACGAGGATCTAAACAATACCAAAGGCAATGAAGAAAAGGGAATAAATAGTAAACATAATATTACAGTAATAAACATTGAACCTCCAAGCAGATCTAGAAAGGAGAAGGAAAGAAACTCCCAGGATTTTGGCTTAGATGACAAAACATTTAACTGTGCCACTCACCATGGAAAGAAATGCAGAGCAAGCTTGGGTAAAAAGCAGTCTGATGTTTGCCAAGGTACCTGCTGGATGCCATGGTAGACATGTCTACCAAGGCCTTGAGTTCAGAGAGACTGGCCTGGAAATTCAGATTTGGATGACAACAGAGTTCATGAGAGTAGGGGTAATTCCCCCAGAGATCTACTTAACATCATCTGTAAAATGTTAAGGGTTACACTAAATCTGAAAGATACTTCTACAGTAACAGTAACGTGGTTTTACTCTTCATTCTTAAAAATCAGTATTTCAATTTTTTTATTAAAAAAGTCTATAAATGAATGAAAAAAAGTTTATTACAGCTGATCCTCGAACAACATGAGTTTGAACTGTACAGGTCTACTTACATGTGGATTTTTTTTTTATAAATATAGTACAGCACTGTAAATGTCTTTTCCTTACAATGCTCTTAGCAATATTTTCTTTTCTCTCGCTTACTTTATTATAAGAACACAGTATATAATACACAGGACATACAAAATATGTGCTGTTACCCGTAAGGCTTCGGTCAACAAGAGGCCATTATTAGTTTGGTTTGGGGGGAGTCAAATATTAAACATGGATTTTTGGCAGCTCAGGGGTGTCAGCGCCCCTAAAAACCTTCATGTTGTTCAAAGGTCAATTGCATATTTAAAAAAATTTTTTTTAATGTTTATTTATTTTTGACAGAGAGAGAGAGAGAGAGAGACAGAGCATGAGCGGGGGAGGGGCAGAGAGAGAGGGAGACAGAATCCAAAGCAGGCTCCAGGCTCCAAGCTGTCGGCACAGAGCCCGACGCGGGGCTCGAACTCACAGACCGTGAGAGCATGACCTGAGCCAAAGTCGGACGCTCAACCGGCTGAGCCACCCAGGCGCCCCAAAGGTCAACTGTATATTAAAGTTCTTCTTATATATCTATAGTTTCTACTTCCTCCTCATATTCTTATGATATATTTGAATTCAAATTTATGTCACAACTATTAAATACAGGGAAAATACTAAAAACTTGTCTAGCTGTAACTTCTTGCAATGCCAGAATTTTGGCAGTGGTAGAATTTTCTGTTAAAAAGAGTAATTATTATACTGAAAAATACTCTGAAAGTCTTTGTTCTTTATTTTTATTTTTTTACTGTTTACTATTTATTTTTGCGAGAGACACACAGAGCATGAGCAGGGGAGGGGCAGAAAGAGAGGGAGACACAGAATCTGAAGCAGGCTCCGGGCTCCAACCTGTCAGCACAGAGACCAACATGGGGCTCGAACCCACCAATTGCCAGATGATGACATGAGCCAAAGTCAGACGCTTAATCAACTGAGCCCACCAGGCTCAGTCGAAGGTCTCTATTCTTTAAAAACATAAGTATGCTCTTTTCTATTTAAATTTGTTTTACTTAATTTGAACAACAGGATTATCGATTATATTTCTAGTTCTTATAGTAATAAACACTCACAAAAAGAGCCTAATCTGATAAGTGACATCTACAAAAATCTACAGCTAACATTGTAGTTAATGGTGAAGAACAGAAGGCTCTTCCTCTAGGGTCAGAGACAGGATAGGGACATACCCTCTCATCACTTTTACTCTACACTGTACTATTCTTACAGCTAGTGCAGTAAGGCAAGAAAAATAAATACAAGGCATCCAGATTGGAAAGGAAAAAGTAAAACTGTATTTACACAGAGTACATGATGATCTATATGAAATCAGCAAAAAAGCTACTAGAACTGATTAATAAGTTTAGCAAGGTGGCAGGATTCAAAATCAATAATCAATTGTATTTCTATATATTGTACTAACAACGGACAATTAGAAACTGAAATCGAGGGGTGCCTGGATGGCCCAGTCAGTTAAACATCCAACTTCAGCTCAGGTCATGATCTCACGGTTTGTGAGTTCGAGCCCTGCCGTCGGGCTCTGGGCTGACAACTCAGAGCCTGGAGGCTGCTTCAGATTCTGTGTCTCCCTATATCTGTGCCCCTCCCCCACTCTGTCTGTCTCTCTCTCTCTCTCAAAAATAAACATTAAAAAAAAAAAGGAATTGAAAAGACAATATCACTCATGGTAACGTTAAAATGTTAAACACTAAACACTTGGGGTAAATCTGACAGAAGATATATGACTTGTAAACTGAAAACTTACATGGCTAAGAAAAATTAACATCTAATTAAATGGAGCTATATGCCATGTTCATGGATTGGAAAGCTCAATACCGTTAAGATGTCATTTATCCACAAACTGATCAACAGATTCAAGGCAAGTCCAATCAAAATCCCAACAGGCTTTTTTCCAGAAATGAATAAACTGACTAAAATTCATATGGAAAAGCAAAGGGCCTGGAAGAGCCAACAACTTTGAAAAAGATCATAGCTGGAGGATCAACTCTACTTGATTTCAAGACTTACTACAAACCAACAGTAGTCAAGACAGTGTGGTATCGGGGTCAAGAGAAACAAAGAGATCAACAGAACAGAATACAGAACTCCCTGTATATGGACAACTGATTTTTGACAAAGGTGCAAAAGTAATCCAGTCTTTTTAACAAATGGTGTTGGACTATTTGGATATCCATATGCAAAAAAATGCACTTCAATTTATACCTCATAACATATTAAAAAACTACCTCAAAATGTATCCCAGACTTAAAAGTAAAGCTAAAACTATAAAACTTCTAAAAGCAAACATAGGAGAAAATATTGATTAGGAAAATATTTCTTAGACATACCAAAAGCACAAGCCATAAAAGGCAAAACTGACAGACTGGAATTCAAAGTTAAAAACTTCTGATCTTTGAAATATGAACAACATATCAATAAAGTTGTTTTTTAAATAAGGAGAGAATACTAAAAGAATTTAAAGACAAGTCAAAGACTGGAACAAAGTATTTCCAAATCAAGTATCTAAGAAAAAGGCAGCATAATTAAAAATAAGACTTCCATTTGCAACTTGGATGGAACTAGAGTGTATTATGCTAAGTGAAATAAGGCAGAGAAAGACAAATACCGTATGATTTCATGCACATGTGGAATTTAAGAAACAAAACAGATGAACAGAGCGGAAGGAAAGGAAAAATTAGATAAAAATGGAGAGGGAGGCAAACCGTAAGAGACTCTTAAATACAGAGAACAAACTGAGGGTTGATGGAGGAGAGATGGGTAGGGGGATGGGCCAAATGGGTGACAGGCATTAAGGAGGACACTTGTTGGGATGAGCACTGGGTGTTACATGTAAGTGATGAATCACCGGGTTCTACTCCTGAAACTAATACCACACTGTATGTTAACTAACTTGAATTTAAATAAATTAATTTTTAAAAATTTAAAAAATAAGACTTGCACAGGCAAGTCATGAAAGAAAAACATATGAATGATAAACACATAGAAAGGTGCTCAACATCACTGGTTATTACATGAAATGCACATAAAACCTACATGATACCATTATACACCCACTAACATGGCTGAAATTAAAAAGACTGACAAGGGGTGCCTGGGTGGCTCAGTCGGTTGAGCGTCCGACTTCAGCTCAGGCCACGATCTCGCGGTCCGTGAGTTCGAGCCCCGCGTCAGGCTCTGGGCTGATGGCTCAGAGCCTGGAGCCTGCTTCCGATTCTGTGTCTCCCTCTCTCTCTGCCCCTCCCCCGTTCATGCTCTGTCTCTCTCTGTCTCAAAAATAAATAAATGTTAAAAAAAAAAAAATTGAAAAAAAAAAAAGACTGACAATACCACGGGTGCCTGGGTGGCAGGGTCGGTTAAGCATCCAACTTCGACTAAGGTCATGATATGGTTCATTGAGTTTCAGCCCCATGTCGAGCTCTGCTCTGACAGTAGGGAGCCTGTCTGGGTTTTTTTTCTCCCTCTCTCTGCCCCAGCCCCATTTTCTCATACACTCTCTCCCCCTCCCTCTCAAAACAAACAAACAAACAAACAAACAATGAAAAAGACTAACAATATCAAATATTGGTGAGGCTGTGTAGCAACTGGAACACTGCTGGTAAAAACATAACACAGCCACTTCAAAAAACAATTTGGCAGTTTCTTAAAAAGTTAAATACACTCTGAGAGAGAGAGAGAGAGAGAGAGAGAGAGAGAGAGAGAGAGAACACAGAGCGTAAGCAGGGGAGTGACAGAAAGAGGGAGATACAAGAATCTGAAGCAGACTCCAGGCTCTGAGCTGTCAGCACAGAGCCTGATGTGGGGCTCGAACTTGTGAACCTCAAGATCATGACCTGAGCCAAAGTCAGATGCTTAACTGACAAAAATCAAAACCTATCATACTGTATACTTTAAACATATATAGTTTATTATACAATTATACCTCAATAAAGCTGTTCAAATCTCAAAAAGCCTAATGGTCAAATGAACCAAAACTGCCAGTAAACATTATGTCCATACCTTAAGCCACTTAAGAAATATTTTAAGTAAAAAGACTCAATGGTTTGAGTATTTTCTACTCATTGTAAACTAATAGCATTTGAGAGTATATATAACTTAAAGGATAAACCAAAAAGCTATGGAGTTTTGTTTGTTTGCTTATGTGGCAGCATCCAATAATGCTTTAGTACAGTATTTTTAAATATAATATTGGGCAAGCCTATGGTCATCAAGTTCTATACTGTCAATAATTTTATATGGAGAAATTTTAGCAAACTTTACTTGCCTAAACTTGATTGTAGATTCTCTTCTTTTCAAGATTCTCACACTATTTAGTTCTTCAAAAGATCATTGGAATAACAAAATGAATAATTTTAGCCCCAACTGAATGTGTTGGTATTAAAATGCACAAAGTTACTTATCTATTTTACCAATGTACTATGCAAGTTTATCATTCATTCATTCATTTATTCAATAAATGAATTTATAACTACATACTCTATAGTCAAGCCCTAGCCTAGATCCTTGCAATATATCTGGGGTAAAGGGAAGAGGGAGAAAACAGATAATAATGATCTCAATAAATATATACTGTAAGAAGTTAGAAGATGGTACATACTTTAACAAGACACATTAATGAGACTTGTTTCCATAAGCCACACGTGAAAATCTCTTACACTAAATAGAATCACATTATGTTAGAGCTCTACTTTAGGGTGACTTAGTTTAATCTCACATTTTACAGATGATGTTAAATTATTTACACAATCGCCCAGTACTTGGCAGAGATTAGGATCCCTATCTCCTGTTCACTCTATTGGCAACACTCTTTGTCATGTACAATAATTGTGATAAAATGTTTTCATCTGCTCAGTGGAAAGAGATTGGGATTTGACAGGCCTAGGCTTCATGGTTTTGTTAATATTACTTAACCTCTCAAAATATAAATTTCCTCCACTACAAAAGACGGCCAGATGTAATTCTGTGACTGGGTTGTTATGAGAATTAAATGTAACAGTTTATGAAAAATACCTACATATTAGTACCTGAGTATATAACCAGTATTCATATCTTGGCACCAAAAATAGCACATCATTTGCATGAGTTTTTTTATATCCTCTACTAGACTATAAACCTCATATATACCTAAAGTACAGAACATAATGTAAATACTCAATAAGTAATCGTTAATTTGTTAATATTCTAAGGGTCAACCAGCTTTCAAAATGTGGCAAACAGTATGATAACTCAAATCACCAAGATGGGGATGATCAAATTAACTGAAAGCTTCAAAGTATACTTAAAAATGGTTTCAGGCAATCTTTTCTAAACAGAGCTGTCTGTAGCACTAAACAGTTTTTAGCGTCATAAATCATGGTCCTGGGTCTTTCTGTCCACAAGAAAATAACTTCCACTATGAAAAACACATTCAGGAGGAAACAAAAAAGCCTGCAGCATTTTATACTATTTCTTTTCACATTCATGCTTCTGCTCTGGTATGAATACAGATATGAATGCAGAAAAAAAAAAAAAGCAAAATGCAATTCCAATGCCATCACATAGTAATCCGGCAGCGTCTTCATATTTATAACCAACATTTTAGCTGACAAAGGCAAAAAACACCACAAATTGAACAAAGGATAAAATAATTCAAGTTCATAGGAGTGTTTGGCACCATGGAGATCACCTTTTCCAAATGACTGTGTGCTGCTGCATTTTAGTTTCAAATTAAAAAATAATCATGAAAATTACTCTACAAAAACATTCCCTTCCCCCCACCATAGGATTAATCCCTGTTCTCTCATACCTCATCTGAGGTCCCTTGGGTATCAAAGGGAAACCACCATCCTGAAGCTTCAGATAATTAAATCACAATTTACAGAATAATAAATCAAAGTCCCTAGCTCAGAATTAAGAGAAGTTATATCATTTCAGTTCTAAAAAAGGTAAAAAAAAGGATGCTGCTTCCTATCCTTTTGAGTGAAAATATCCCTGCAATGCTGGATGTTAAACCTTTGTTCTCAAGCTAAGCAATTAAAACACAGATTTTCAAAACTAGAAATTTTCTTCCTTTAGGTCAAATTAGGTTTTTTAAAACATGAAACAAACCTTAAAAGCTATTTTAAGAATAATGAATAATGTAAAAACATCCTTTTCCTTTTCTATCTTGCTCCTCCGTGATAGGTACATCCCTTTCACTGAAGCTATTTTTCTACCATTTTGCTACATTTCATACACCACCGAGAAAACAAAGACTGCTATAGATTACCTGGATCACCGGACAAATCAGCAGACAAGTAAAACCTCAAAAGGCTCGTTTCCATGGAGTAAAAGAGAATGAAATCCTCACCAAAACACCACTCCCTTAGCAATCTCAGGCTTTTCCTTTATATATACACTCGACATCCTTGGAAAGGCATTTGCCAGATGATTTTACTGCCCACAAGAGGGATGAGAGGAAGAAACCCCACCTCTTCTCCCACCCCCCAATCATCTACTATCATCAACCGAAGCCCACCACTACGCTGCTAAGGGAAAGGCAAAGAACAGCATCCATGAACACTACTCTCAACGGTTACACCATAAAAATACTTCAAGAAAACAAAGATTTAACTGACAATTTTTTTAAGGGAGCAGGCCAAGCAACTCCCACAATATTGAAAATACTCGTAAAAGATCTAATTGTAGAGCTACAAAAAATTAATTTTCTTCAGAATTTCCTGAATAAAGTATGATTTTTTTTTTTAATTTTTTTAACATTTATTTATTTTTGAGAGAGAGAGACAGAGCATGAGTGGGGGAAGGGCAGAGAGAGAGGGAGACATAGAATCCAAAGTAGCCTCCGCTGTCGGCACAGAGCCCGACGCAGGGGCTCGAACCCATGAATCGTGAGATTATGACCTTGGCCGAAGTCCGATGCTTAACCGACAGAGCCACCCAGGTGCCCCTAAAGTATGATTTTTGGAAAAACAGTGTGTTCTCTATGAAAAATGCAGTTTTTCAAATACCTTAAAATTTTGTTCTTGCTTACTGCTCCTTTCCCTACAGGCAAATCAACCAAATAAATTAAGATTTATAAAAAAGGTCTCTTTGTTGGTAGTGTGATCTCTTCAATGATAATCTGGGACAGGAGGTGGCGATGGAGGAGAAACAGATAAAATATGGGAGGAGGAAAAATAGTTTCTGCCCCAATAAGCCTAATTAA
Source organism: Felis catus (assembly GCF_018350175.1). Taxonomy (NCBI): domain Eukaryota; kingdom Metazoa; phylum Chordata; class Mammalia; order Carnivora; family Felidae; genus Felis; species Felis catus. The sequence goes on along the minus strand of NC_058377.1, from coordinate 17,723,669 downwards.
GTTTGTAAGCAAGGCTGAGAGGATTGAAATTTCTTCATGCTACTTTGTCTGTGTTTGATTATTGTAAATCTTCCCTGGTCTCTAACTATGCCCCAGGCATTATGATGTCTGGCACTCTGTTAACTTGCATCCCTGCCACTTACAGTACAATGAGGGAGGGACACACAGTCATTCAATTTAATCCCTGGAAGCCATGTAATTTTGCTAAAACAGTAATTTGCCTCAAATACCGCTCCCTAACAAATGCACTGCCACTCCAAGAGGACTCGTTAGCCTCTGTTTTCCTTTTCTGAAGCATCAACCCAATTTGACAATTTGTACACACATAATTTCTGGGGTCAGTACATTAGTAATGAACAAAAAACCATATTCTTTGTTTGATAAAACATATTCCCTAAAACATCTGAATGTATCTAATTTTAAGTTAAAACCCAGTAATCATTGCACTCACTTAAATTATAGCCTAGGGTTCTGTGAATTTATAAGCAAATTCACATAACCTCAGAATCAGTCAGTGATGTATGAGGAATCAGCTTCCATGGAACCACACCTTGGTAAATTCAGTTTGTAAAAAATAAATGAAGGAAGAACCAAAGGACAGATAGAGGAGTAGATTTTCAGATTTGCTAGACTAGACACTAATGATTTTAATCCTCTCCTTGGACAATATTAAAGAATAAATTTATTGCATTTGTGACTTATAAGCACTTAGTACAGCAGCAGTGATGCAATTTACCATATGACCATATGACCCAGAAATCACAATTTGGAGGGATTTTACCCAAATGATGTGAAGATGTATGTACACACAAAAATCTGCCTGTGGATGTTTACAGCAGCTTTACTCATCAGTGCTAAATATCAGAAGTAACCAATATGTCCTCCAATGGGGGAATGGATAAACACACTATGATTCATTCATACACGGAATATTATTCAACAATTTTTAAAAGATGAAATACCATTTCATACAACAATACGGATAAATCTTAAATGCATTTCACTATGTTAAAGAAGTCAGATGCAAAACCCCAAGATTTTGATATCATTACATTCATAGGACACTCTGAAAAATGCAAAAGTAAAAGCAAATTAGACCAAAAAACAAACAAAAAAAAAAACAAAAAAAACCCCACAAAACCCAAAAAAACAGATTAGCAGTTACTAGGAATTAGGGGAGGGGAGAGTGGTTGGCTACAAAGAAGATGCAGACTGAAACATTTGGGGATGCAGGATCTTTTCCATATGATACTAGGGTCATAGATACAAGACTCTACTCTTTAGTCAGAAAACACAGAACTGCATGTTCTGAAGAGTGAACTTCTATGAATACAGACCAAACAATAGCAAAAATCCATCAGCCAAAATGTTGGAAGACTCCAAGAGGAAATGCAGACCGTGATAAATGAATCTAACTGTGTTACAAATTATGACATAACTGCACTAAAGGGGTGGAGGGAAAAGGAGCTGACCTAACTAGTTAATTCCCAACTAACTTTGGAAATTGTAAGGCTAATGACAAAAATAAACACTGGACTCTAATTGGAAGGTTTGTTTCTCCATGGGTATACAGGTTAACACTTCTGAAACAGTTTTGCGTGTATACTGAAGTAGAACAACTAAGTAAATGGATAATATATGGCTGGGGCCAGGTTTCTCACTGTCAAATAGGGAAATCACATATAAACAAGAAAAGAAGACCAGAGTGAACTCTGTACTGAATTAAAATCAGATATACCAGTAAGAACTCAAGTTTAATATATATACAAATAGGTACAAAAACAATTACAGGTAGGTGTGTATATATGGCCATATATATATATATATATATATATATATATATATATATATATATAACACACACACACACATATACACACACATAACATACACACACATTACCTATATATACATATATTACCTAGCTAGCTCTGTCCCTTGAGAGGGCTTAAAAGCAATGGCATCCCAATAGTCATGAGCATACCCAACAACTACATTTTGGTCTCTAAATGCCATTCTCCAGTAAAAGGAATCACAGCTCCTTGGGAAAATGGCTGCAACTAGGGCAAAGAAAATATAAGATGAGCATCTCAGAGTACCAGAAAATAAGGATGTACTCAAAACACAAAAGAGATACATGCAAGTGCCAACCTGAAAGTCTTTCCAGTGGTCAAAGGTGGAACAATATGAGCAACAAAATAAAAACATAGTATTGGATTAGAACTCAAAGTATAAAATAAATATACACTAGTCATACTGATAAAAGTAACTGAATAAATAGGAAGAAAGAAAGAAAGAAAGAAAGAAAGAAAGAAAGAAAGAAAGAAAGAAAGAAAGAAAGAAAGAAAGAAAGAAAGAAGACACAAAATTCTTTCTTACAGAAGAATTCTAAATCATATATGTAGATACTTCCTCCTCCCCTAAGTGTAGATTGGACATAAACGACTTGCTTCTAAAGAACAGAGTATGGAAACAGAAAAAGAGTAACTTCAGAGTGGAGAAACCTGGCAAACACTACCTTACCCAAGAGGTCAAAGTTAATACCACCAATGATGTCATATGGATGCCATACAGACATCATATACTCCCGATACGAAATGAAAGAGCACTTCACCCCTGCGGCATCTTTTCCAAAAATGCATAACCTTAATAATCAAAGACAGCAGCAAACCCAGACCATGGGAAAATCTAAAAAATACCTGGGCCACTACTCCTCAAGTCTATTACGGTCATACAAAACAAGGTAAGCTTAAGAGACTTTCACAAGCCAGAGGAGACTTGGGAAACATGAAAACTGCAATGTGGTATCCTGAATAGGATCCTGGAACAGAAAGAGATCATTAATGAAAAGCTGGTGAGATCCGAATAAAGTCTGTAGTTTAGTTAATACCAGTACCAGTGTCTTAGTTTTGATAGATAAGCCATAGTAATGTAAGATGTTAACAATGAGGAACACTAGGTGTAAGATATATGGGAGCTCTCTACCCTGTCTTCCATCTTTTCTGTAAATCTAAAATTAGTCCAAAACAAAAGTTATTGAATAACTAGTATATAATACTAGAAGTCAGAACAGTAGGTGCTCTTAGGTAGTGACTTCAACTGTTGGTTAAAAACATTCCCACAAAGAAAACCCCAGGCTCAGATGACTTCATTGAGGAACCATCACAAATATTTAAAGGAAGATGTAATAACATCCTACACACACTCTTTCTGAAAACCCATGACACTTTCCAACTTAGTCTCTGAGGCCAACATTACACTCAATATCAAACCAAGGCAGTGATATTACAAGAAAATGAAAACCAATATCCTTCATGAACACAGATGTAAAAATCTTCATCAAAATACTAGCCAACCAAATCTATTAATATATAGAAAGAAAAATACATAGTGACCAAATGGGGTTTATCCCCATTTGGGGATGCAAGGCTGGCTTGACATTCAAAGTTCAATGTAACTCACCATATCACCAGTCTAAAAAAAGAAAAACCATCTGATCATCTCAATAAAGGCAGAAATAACATTTTACAAACTTCAATACCTGTTAATGATAAAACATCTCACAAACTAAGATAGAAAGTACTTCCCCAAACTGCTAAAGAGCATCTATAAAAAACAAACACATAACATCACACTTAATGGTAACCAATTAAATGCCTTCCCTCTATGAGAACAAGGCAGGGATGTCTACATGTCTACTCTCACAACTTCTACTTAACATGTTAGCCAGAGAGATAAGATAATAAAGTAAATATGTAATAGGCTTACAGACTGAAAAGAAAAAAATACAACCGTCTGTAACCACAGATGACATGATCATCTATGAAAAAAATCCAAAAGAGAGGCGCCTGGGTGGCTCAGTCGGTTGAGCATCTGCTTCAGCTCAGGTCATGATCTTGCTGTTTGGAGTTTGAGCCCCACATTGGGCTCTGTGCTGACAGCTCAGAGCCTGGAACCTGTTTCAAATTCTGTGTCTCCCTCTCTCTCTCTCTCTCTCCCCCGCCCCCCAGTCAAAAATAAACATTTAAAAAAATCCAAAAGAAATCTATATTTAAAAAAAATAGAATGTTTAGCAAGATAACAGTACACAATATCAACATATGAAAAGCAATTATACTCTATATACTAGCAACAAATTAAAAATTAATTTTTAATTACCATTTACAATAACCTCAAAACACATGAAATATATAGAGATAAAGTTAAACTATGTGCAAGACCTATATACACTGAAAACTATAGATTTTTTTAGAGAAATAAAATACTTCAATACAGGAAGAGATTATGTCCATGAATCAAAAGACTCATACTGTTAAGCTACTGATTCTCCCTCACCTAATCTAGATTCAACACAATCATCCTCAAAAAATCACAGCATTAAAAAAAAAAAAAAAATACAAATTGACATGCTGATTCTCAAATTCAGATCCATTCAATACAAAAGATCTAGAAGAACCAAAACAATTTTTTTCAGAAAACAAGAACACTGGAAGGCTTACACTATCTTATTTCTAAGCCTTAAGATAAAGCTAAGGTAGGAGTCCCTGGGTGGCTCAGTCAAGTTAAGCGTCTGACTTCGGCTCAGGTCATGATCTCACACTTCATGAGTTCGAGCCCTGCACTGGGCTCTGTGCTGACAGCTCAGAGCCTGGAGCCTACTTCAGATTCAGTGTCTCCCTCTCTCTCTGCTCCCCTCCCCTACTCACTCTCTCTCTCTCTCTCTCTCTCTCTCTCAAAAATAAACAGTAAAAAAATTTTTAAGAAAAGATAAAATTAAGGCACTCAAGATACAAGGACAGGCATATTGATCAGAACACAATACAGAAAGAACATAACAAGAATCATGTGTAGACGGCTGATTGAGTTTTTAACACAAATGCCAAGGTAATTGAATAAAAAAAGAATAGTCTTTTCTACAAACAGCACTGGAGCATATGCCAAGACACACACACACACACACACACACACACACACACACAGAGACTTCAATCCTTACATCACACCATATACAAATGTTAACTTGATATGTATCAATTGGACTAAACATAAAAGCAAAACTATTCAACTTCTAGAAAAAATTAGGAGAAAATTCTTACAACCTTGGGTTAGGTCAAGATTTTTCAGGTAGGACCCAAAAAGCAAAAGCTTTATAGTTGTTCTTTTACAGAAGTTGACAGATGGAACTTAACCAGAATTAAAAACTTCTATTTTTTGAAAGACACTTTTAAGAAAGTGTCTCCCAGAAACTGGGAGAAAAATTTTCAAAACACTCACCTAATAAAGGACTCATATCTTATATCTCAATAATAAGAAGAAAGGCCAATTTTTTAAGGATTTTAACACATACTTCACAAAAGAAAACAAACAGCAAAAAGCACATGAAAAATCCTCATCATTAATCATAAGAGAAATACAAATTAAAAAATACATCGAGATGGCCATCCATACCCACTAAAATGACTAAAATTAAAAAGACTGACAATACGAAGTTCTCATGAAAATATGGAGCAACTGAAACTCTCCTACCTTGCTGGTGGGAATGTAAAATGATACAATCACTTTGGAAAACAGTTCAGCAGTTTCTTATATAGAATGCATACATTTGTCAGATAATTTATTAGCAATCCTACTTCAAGGTTTTTACGAAAGAGAAATGAACATGTAAACCACACAAAAATTCACATGCAAATGTTCAGATTTATTCAAAACAGCCCAAACAGGAAACAATTCTAATATCCATCAACAAATAACTAGATAGGGAAACTCTGATATACTCACACAACAGAATATTATGACAAGAAGCAGCTACCGTAACATGCAACAACTTGGATGAATCACAAAAGCATTAAAGAAGACAGACACAAAGATTACATACACTGGATGATGCACTTACATGACATTCTAGAAAAGGCAAAACTCCTGTAACAGAAAACAGATCAATGGTTGTAGGAAACTAAATGAAAAGATGTAGGAGAGAGCTTTTGGGGGTGATGGAGATGTTCTTATCTTAACTACAGTACTGTTAGTTTAAAACTACATACACTTGTCAAAGTTCTTCAAAATACACAATTAAAATGAGTGGAGTTTATTATAGGTATCTCAAAATAAGTTTTTTTTTTTTAAGATAAAATGAAGAGAGTAAGTCCAGAATTTAAAAGGCTGATAAACTAACTTCTCTCACTCCCTACCTAAAATATAAAACCCAAGTTGTTGCTTTAAACATAAGATCCTTAGAATTCCACCAAAAAACAAATGTTTATTTCAAAAATAATACTTGAAAGGCTGAGCATTTTAAAATTTAATTCTTAGCTCCAAACATATTATTTATAAGAATATTTAACATTTCAATGACTACTATATCAATATGATGACTTACTTCAATACCTAAAGCCCAAGCAATTATCAAAGCAATTCACCTAACTTGGATATTCTGGCCAGAACAGTACAACACTTACAGTAGAGAAACCTGATGAACGCTACTTCAGACAGTTGATCAAGGTCATCAATAGTCATAAATTGTGTTGATGGTACTACCCTTGATATGATGATATGATGAAAATGGCACTATACCTCTGTGATCTTCCTTCCAACAACCCACAACTCCAGTCTAATCACAAGGAAAACAGACAAATTCCAATGTAGAGGCTATTATAAAATACCTGACCAGTACTCCTCAAAACTTTCAAGATCATTAAGTAAGTCTAAGTAAGTCTAAGTCATAGTCACATCCAAGAGGAGCCCAAGGAGACATGACAACAAAATGAAATATGGCATCCTGTACAGGATCCTAGAACAGAAAAAGAACAAGAGATAAAAGCTAAGGAAATCAGAATAAACATTGGACTTAGTGAATAATAATGTATTAAAGCTCATTAACTTTAACAGAAGTACCGTACTGATGTAATACATAATAACAGGGGAAGCTGAGTGCAAGTCTGAAGTTCCTCTCTAAACTAGCTTTCTAATTTTTATGTAAATCTAACCCTGTTTTAAAAATAAAATGTTAGAAAAAACTCCCCCTCCCTCCACTACCAAATAAAAAAGGCCATTACATCAGAACTTAGAACACTACCGGAAAAGGAAAGACACAAGGAGAAGGGAATCAAGAAAAGGACTGTACAGGTGTTAAAGAAATTCAGTACAGCTTGGGCAGAAAATTATGTTATAAAGCTTTTTTTTTTTTTTAACTATTTAGTGGAAGAGGAGAGAACATAAAAAGAAAGGTCAAAAGATGATCTAACAGGGACGTTAAAAATACTCTTCCTACTGCTTATACAGCTGTACTGGTGTTTTGACGTCAATCTCCAGACTCCCATGGATTATAACAACAATTCATTCTTTGGTGTTTGCTGTATAAATTTCAAAGTGAAACCCAGTTGTTAATGAATGTTCACAGTTTCCATGATGAGAAGATTAACTTTGCCTAAAATCTGAGAAATACAGTGGCTAATGATGGGGGGAGGAGAAATGGAGAGAGCAATTTTGAACATGTTCATTTGAGTTTAAAGTCAGTCTTCTCTCTTCAGTCTTCAGCCTGTGAAGTCATTTATGTTCTTTCTCATTCTTAATCTTCCAGTGAAATACTAATCTCTTTCATTTCTTTTACACACCCAGAAAAATTTGATTGGGTAAAAGCAAATTATTAATGTTCCTTTCAACTGATAGTTGATATCCAAAAGCATTTGGAGTTTCAGTCTGGAATATCTGGAATATTTTGTATGGTAGATTTAATAGTTATATTAGTGATGTGAATCACTTATCTGTATGATTCAGTGTAATCAGTTATTCCTAAGAGCATAGTCTTCACTAAAACCATCATATAAAATCTTCACTATCCCAAGAGAAATGTTTTTTTTTTTTAATTTTTTCTTTTTTCAACGTTTATTTTTGCGACAGAGAGAGACAGCATGAATGGGGGAGGGGCAGAGAGAGAGAGGGAGACACAGAATCAGAAACAGGCTCCAGGCTCCGAGCCATCAGCCCAGAGCCTGACGCGGGGCTCGAACTCCCGGACCGCGAGATCGTGACCTGGCTGAAGTCGGACGCTTAACCGACTGCGCCACCCAGGCGCCCCGAGAAATGTTTTTTAAAAATACTTTTTTCCCTAAATTTGTAACTACATGAGGGCTCTCTGTTATACCAAAATTCATGAGGTAAATTTTGCTTTCTGGAAGGTGATTTCTGCTATGTTATATGTGTCGTATACTTAGCTATATGAACCTCTGGAGCTGAGCAGAAAAGTTGGCTAGAGATGGTCAGTGGTTCAACAAAGCTATTTTTATCAAGTATCACAACATTCACATACATAGTTAGCTGTACACAATAATCCAACTTTATCTCCAGAAGTACCTCCCTACTCTTTATAGGTGATTAAATCCAAAGGAGTGAATGTTTCTTCTCTACCCAAGGAAAAAATATGCCAGCAATGTCAAAATTGCAGAACTGTTACATTTTTTTTAAAAAAGTACTAACTAGGCACATCATTTTTATGAGAAAAAGCCTATCTAGACATCAAAGCATCTCTCCTACACTGAACAAAGGTTACACTCTGAAATGATCATAGGAGAGGGACACAGGAGGCATGTAGGAGGAGATGGTTAATGACAGCCACTAGATCATATTTAAAGGAAGCATAATATAGGGAAATAACCACAAAAATACATTTTCGTATTTCAATTTTGTTCACAAATTAGTTTTTTATTTCCACCATTATAAAAAAAAATTGTTCACTGAAAAGAATATGGAAAAGAAACATAGAAAAATCACCTGAAGTCTTACCATCCATCATTATTCTACTAAATAATTATACAGCGATATAGTAAATTACTATACAACCACAGAGTATAGGCATTCACATAGAAATAAAACATATTTATGGGGTACCTGGGTGGCTCCGTCAGTTAAGCGTCCGACTTCAGCTCAGGTCATGATCTCATGGTCCATGAGTTCGAGCCCAGCGTTGGGCTCTGTGCTGACAGCTCGGAGCTTGGAGCCTGTTTCAGATTATGTGTTTCCCTCTCTCTCTGACCCTCCCCCATTCATGCTCTGTCTCTCTCTCTCTCTGTCAAAAATAAATAAACGTTAAAAAAAAAAAAAAAAAGAATTATGGGGCGCCTGAGTGGCTCAGTCGGCTGAGCACCCGGCTTCGGCTCAGGTCACGATCTCACGGTTTGTGAGTTCAAGCCCTGCGTCGGGCTCTGTGCTGACAGCTCAGGGCCTGGAGCCTGCTTCGAATTCTGTGTCTCCCTCTCTCTCTGCCTTTTCCCTGCTCACGCTCTATCTCTCTCTCAAAAATAAACATTAAATATAATAATAATAAAGAAATAAAATATATTTGAAAAGTATATTGCTAATTGAAAACTTGAAGTTAGAAAACAATACATATAGATTAACTTCGTTTACATAAAGCAACTTAATGGTTGTTATGTCTGGTAAATCAGATTAAGCAAGCGAATGAAGAGAGGGAATCTGTCTTCATTATACCTTCTTCTATGGTTGAAAAAAATTAAAGTATAGTTTTAGTACTGAAGTCGGTAACAGGTATATGAAGGTTCCCTGTGTATTCTAACTTTAATGTATGTCTAAAATTTTATACAATAAAATCATGTAAAAGCGCACTTTAAAAAACTACTTCTAAGGAAAAAAAACGTTTGCAACTAGTTTCTTTCTGAATTAGCCTTTGTGTCTGCATTTATTTTTAACTCTAGAGGGAGGTATCTTACTGAGCTAGATTCCCCTTAAACAAAAAAACTATCAACCACCTACAATCTAATAACTAAAAAATATATATATATTACTCAAAACCTCTTGAAGTAGAATTACAGATTTTACCGATAAAGAGACAAAATTGAAGTTAGAGAGGCTAAGTAATTTAAAGTCACTTAGCTAACAAAAGCTAGAGACAAAATTAGAAACCCAACGTATCTGATTGCAAATCCTGTCTGTTTCTATCAAAAGGTGGAAAATTTTGTGGGGGGGAAACCCTACAAAAATTGGGCACCTGTCTTACCTCTAAGAAACAAACTTCAGTTTCTCACAAATAATTCTTTCCTTTTTTTTTTTTTTAATTTTTTTAACGTTTTATTTTATTGTTTTTGAGACAGAGAGAGACAGAGCATGAACGGGGCAAGGGCAGAGAGAGAGGGAGACACAGAATCTGAAACAGGCTCCAGGCTCTGAGCTGTCAGCCCAGAGCACGACGCGGGGCTCGAACTCACGGACTGCGAGATCATGACCTGAGCCAAGGTCGGCCGCTTAACCGACTGAGCCACCCAGGCGCCCCACAAATAATTCTTTCAAATGTAAGGAGTTAACCACAAAAGGATTCCTAAACTCTATTGCTCACTTGCCTAGGAAGATCAAGATATGTCTGAGAGCAGATTGAACCCTGCAAAGCAAACTGATTAGTAACACACTGGGAGAAAGGTCTGCCAGAAAGAACTCTGTATTACGCTGGTATATGACACGGTGCGTCTACTGAGGCACAAATAAATTCAGAGGCATTAAATGATATCAGGCCCATGTTAAAGATGACATCTCTGTTAGAATACATGAGAATTTTACTTCCAGAATGCAAAAAAAAAAAAGAAAAAAAAAACATTATCAGCAGATGAGAGCAGTAAACAGTTATACTGAAACCCAGATTATAGTGCTAATGGTGACTAGTAAATAATAAGGTAGTTGTAGATTCTTGCCCCGCGTCAGGCTCTGGGCTGATGGCTCAGAGCCTGGAGCCTGTTTCGGATTCTGTGTCTCCCTCTCTCTCTGCCCCTCCCCCGTTCATGCTCTGTCTCTCTCTGTCCCAAAAATAAATAAAAAAAAAAAAAAACGTTGAAAGAAAAAAAAAATTAAAAAAAAAATAATAAGGTAGTTGTAGATTCTTTTGTAATTTATAAGGCAGTTTTACTGTAGTACTAGTTACTTGGTAGTTACTACTACTTTTCAAGTGTTCTTTTATATAGTGGCTTTAAGGGTGCCACTAAAAATTCCAATATTCAAAAGTATGAAGGTACAGTACAAGCACAAGTATAAACACAAAAATGTTTAGAGTACCACTTTTCAAGATTATAATCCAAGTTCATGCTTTGTAAATTAGATTATAAAATATCCAAAGTAACAGTACCTTAGTCCATGCAAAGGATAGTTTTGGTGAGTTACGCTTTATTATCACTTCAGGTTTTTACCAGAGGTCATTAGAAAAGACATTTTAAAAAGCCGCTCATGACTTGTCATAAAACTGTTATTTTGGTTCTTTGCCTTCTCCCCAGGTAGTAGGGTAGTAGGGTGCAAAAATATCCATTACATTCTTTTCTCTTGTTTTGCCTTATGCCTGAAATATTTCACAATGAAATGAGAGGAAAAGAAAAAATTAAAATTAGGTGTTACAGCTAATTGAGACTTCTGTTTAATGACACTGAGAAAGCATATGGTTTTTCCTTTTTTAAATTTAGAATTCATTGGAAGAATAAAATGTTCTTATATTTCTCCCAAATACTACCTTTGTTAAAACTGCAACACTCCAATTAACGTCTATAAAATGATAGATGCAGTATTTAAAAGAGCTTATACCACCAGTTCACTGACTTAAAACTCTCTAAAACGTATCAGCAAGCGCCAGTTCTGAAATCGCTCTCCCTTATCTCTGAAATTTATTGTAAGTTTTCAATTAAAAACAAAAGATTTGCGTGTACACTTCGGTAGTCATCAGTCACTAATAAGATCACACTGCTATCACGGAGATAGCTAGAAACCAAGGATAAAACCAATTCTACTTTTCCAGCAGCTAAAGAATAACCACCTATATTATAAATGCTGGCAAATAAAACTAATTGAAAGGCCAGACGATATTTATTAATAGAACTTTTCTAAAAGGGATGTACAGAGAGAAAAAAACATGGGTTCTGCTATTGGTCAGAATGAGGTCAAAATCTGGCACAGCCGTTCAATGCTTTGTGTGACCCTGAGAAGCTTACTGAACTTCGCTGAACCTCAATTTCCTCACAAATGATTAAACTGAAGGCCTGCTTTACAGGAATGCTGTGAGGAATTAAATGACATAAGGATAGAGCCCAGTACTTCAGATATAGGTAATAAACAAATGCTGATCCCCTTTAATAAAAATGCTACTCAAATAAAAGGTACTATCTTAAATTCTACATTCCACGTGGAAACTTTGGGTCTTATGTCATCAGTAAAACAAAGTATTCCAAAATACCTTTCAAAAATCATTCAAAGCATGTAAACAACAGAAATAATTGATCTTTTTGCGCTGCTCTGTGATCCCTGGGAAACTCCCACTGACATACCTTTCCCCAAAACTACAGAAAAGGTTTCAGGACTATTCACATATCTAACAGTTCTGAGATGTGAAGAGCAGAACCCAGATCAATCGGACACTCTCTCCTTCCCATGCTGTGGGATCCCTCCCTACTTGTGTAACAGCTCAAAGAATCCATGCAGTAAGACGACTACTGGACAGCAATGAAGCTTTTTTAAAACTACCGGCTCCACTTGGCCATAGTGTAGCAGTGACTGGTTAAAATTCTTCCTTTTCTATTTATTTCTATCCACCTATGGAGTATTTATCATGTGACCTCCAAGAAGGGAAGGCGGGTAAGTTTAGAATTAGGAAACAGAAGTCAGGATTTGGGGGGCAGACTGTGGTCATAGTAATTTACCTGTTTGCTCAGTCAAAAAAAGGAAGAGATCAATACTTTTGTGGAAAATTAAGGAACCTCATATTCGATACACAAGAACAGAGCACTCACTGCATTACTTTATTGCCCACAGCATCATGAAAAGATCTTAAAAGAAATCTAATGTAACTTCCCCAAAGCAGATATGTTTTAATTTAAATTTTGGGTCACCAAGAAATATCCCTTTGGTAGTGTTTTCTGTTTTTAATTAACTCTTTTCCCAGAGTCTTGCAGTGGAGGAAGAGTTAGTTGGCAGGATATTTTTTTTCCCAACTCTTTTGTTGTTGTTGTTGTTGTTGTTGTTGTTGTTGTTGTTGTTGTTGGAAGTGCTACCAGAGGTACACGTAATTTTTCCAGTTTGACCTAAAAATTATCCTTCCTACTTGAGAGGTGCTCTTTTTCACTAAGATTATAACTTCAGGAGTGGTGCTCACAAATTGGTGAGCAAATCAGCTAATACCTGTCAAGAAACCCAGGTCCACTGACTGGCAATCCACAGGGTGACTGATGTCAGAAATATATCTTTACTGTCATACGTTTGTTCTTCTTAGCCTTAACAAATTACAAACAGCATCTTCAACAACATACAGGATTTAAAGAATTCAAGTATAAAGAAAACAGAATCTGAAGTTGTTAATGACCACATTAAATTTATATGTTCTGCAAATAAGAATACATTTTTTAAGAGCCAAACTTTCGTCTCAATTTTTTTTTAAGTTTATTCATTTTGAGAGAGAGAGAGAAAATGGACACACACATGCGGGGGAAGGGCAGAGAGAGAGGGCGAGAGACAGAACTCCCTCTGGGGTTCAAACTCATGAACTGTGAGATCTCTTGAGCACACATTAAGAGTCGGATGCTTAACCTACTGAACAACCCGGGCACCCCGTCTCAAATTCTTTATATTTACAATGAACATGCAGAAATGAGGGTTTTCCACAGCCCTCATTTTCCTTTACCCCTCTATCTTATTGGTCACTCAGGTCCTCTACAATCCTATCACCACTGCCCCACTGTAGAACTTCTGTCTCCCACTGTAGTCTCCCAACTGCCTTCCTAGTCTCAAGAATTACCTCCCTCTCGGGGTGCCTGGCTGGCTCAGTCAGTAGAGCATGTGACTCCTTGATCTCAGGGTCATGAGTTCAAGACCTACGTTGGGCCTAGAGCTTACTTTAAAAAAAAAAAAAGAATTACTTCCCTCTGGTCATCTTTCAGATTACTAAGTTTTTCATTAAAATAAAAATCAAATAAATAAATAAATAAGTAAAAACTAAATAGAGTTTTCACTTCAAAACATTTCTAATTACAAAAGCAGTATATATTCATTGCTGAAGGCCTGGAAAATACAGATAAATATAAAATATAAAATAAAAATCATCCATAATCTCACACCCCAGAAACATTTATTTAAATGTTAATTTATTTTTGAGACAGAGAGGGAAAGAGAAAAAGCATGTGCATGCGAGTGGTGGACAGAGGATCCAAGAGGGCTCTACACTGACAGCAGAGAGCCTGATGTGGGGCTCGAACCCACAAACCGCGAGATCATGACCTGAGCCGAAGTCAGATGTGCAACTGACTGAGCCACCCAGGCACCCCAACCCAGAAACATTTTAAAAATTAGTACATGACCTAGAAGTCTATATATTAAATATTTTAAGCACTATATGTGTTTTTAAAACATTGTTGTAATGTTTCATTTATTTTTGAGAGAGAGAGAGAGAGAGACAGAGTCTGAGTGGGGGAGGAGGAGAGAGAGAGGGACACAGAATCCGAAGAAGGCTCCGGGCTCTGAGCTGTCAGCACAGAGCCCCACGGGGGGGCTGGAACTCGTGAACCGCAAGATCATGACCTGAGCCGAAGTTGGACGCTTACCTGACTGACCCACCCAGGCGCCCCAAGCACTGTATGTTTTTAAAACATAACTGGCACTATATTTGAAGTTTTATCTTCTACTTTTCACATGCCATGGATGCTTTCCCATTAAAGTTTACTTGAAAATGTCTTCAGTGCTTGAATATAAAATATTCTATCAAACGTCATACAGTAACTTAACACTGATCTGACAGCTCCTTGCCACCACAATTTCTAGGTCTACCTCTTCAGAGACACCAGACTTAGACTGATTCCTCTTTGCCCCTACTACAAATAATGGTGTGGTTGACATCTTTCCATAAAAACTGACAACGAAATCTTTATTTCCTTTTATGTCTTGAGATATATACTAAAATTGGCATTAATGGATCAAAAGGTTGAAATATTTCTTGGGCTTTTGAGCTATACTGTCCAATTATTTTCTATAAAGTTTAAAACTACTTTATATGCTCAACTGTAGAGTATAAAAACCAGTCCTTACCACAATCCTCCCTGGCATTACATATTTGCTTAAATTGAAATTGAAAAAAGAAAAAAAAAAAAAAAGCACCAAAGCATCCAAAGCAGTGTCCTATCAAACTCCCTCTGGACTAGCTACCTTCCAGATCCAGTCTGGGCTCAATTTTCTTGAGGAGAGGCTGTCCCTGTGTTGACCAACATGAAAACTGAGGCAACTGAAAGTGGTGAGGTACATCACCAGAAAAGTTAGAGGCCAAATTGTGAGTGGTCTTAAATGCATGTTAAGGAACTTGACTCTAACCCATGGGCTACTGTTTCTCACACTTAAATACTACCTTACTGATTTGCCAGTCACATAAGCCCTGAACTATTAGTTGCTTAATGTTTTCCTTTAAGTACCATGGAAACTTTATTTCACGATTATAAATAAAAAGCCAATATTATTTGCCACAAATAGAAGATAATAGTAGACAAAAAATACAAAAAAATACAAATTTTTTAATTTTAAAAAATTAAAAGTGAAATGTAAATAAAACATTCTTGGAAGTAGGAACATAATAATTAGCAGACTTGTTACATGGTCATTACAGCAGCCTAGAAAAAGAGGCATTTCTATGTTTCCTTCTCTTCAAATCTGAAGTCATGACATGCCTTTAGCCATACAGTAAAAACTTCCATTCAATTCACTGATAATAGTGATAGGTTATTTAGTGGAAAAAAGTTGAAGTAAGGAAATGTTAAAAAAAAAAAAAAAAAACCTCATATATACTTTAAACTTCATTTCAATTTAGAATATATAAGCAGTGCCTGAGTGGCTCAAGTGGTTGAGAATCCGGTCATGAGCTCAGGTCATGATCTCACAGTTCACGGGTTCAAGCCCCACATCGGGCTGGCTGCTCTCAGTGCAGAGCCCACTTCAGATCCTCTGACTCCCTCTCTCTGTCCCTCCCCTGCTTGCTCTCTCTCAAAAATAAATAAAACGTTAAAAAAAAAAAACCAATAAAATATGTAAGTGTACATTTCTTTACCAATTTTTAAATGTAGGATCAAGGCCTTTTCCTGAAGTAAGGATGTGTTGATTGAAGTGCCCTATTATCTTTTTTGTATGAACTATACTAAAATACCTCAGCTATGATTTATTTCCTGTTTCAGTTTCCTTACAGTAGACCAAGAAACCAAAAATACTCACTAGGCTCTACTTTTTTCCCAAATAACTAATAGTTGTTTTTCAGTCACATCTAATACAAAAGCCATTTCTTTACAGACAAGCCTCTATTCACATTTCCAAAGTGAACACAACTCAGTCATAGAAATACTTCTCTTTTTATGCTCATATTTCATTGTTTTTCATAGTATTTAACTAAATTATCTAATTCTAATACAAGTACAACAGGTTAGGATTATACAGTTCAACCGGAAGCAGAAGTATTTAGATATATTACAAAGGGGCCTACTGGACAGAAACATTTAACCCACTGCAGGTATAAGTCACACTCTACAGAGGAAATAGAGTGCACTAAATTGAGGTTAACCAACAGATTGATTCTCCCCTCCCTTCTTCCTAATATGTTAGTTACATCGTTCAAGACTTGACCATGTTTAGCTACCCTTGATGTTACAGTACTTCAAGGATTCCTAAGTGACCACCCATCTTTACCACATTTCCTCCAACAGTTTCTTAGCCCTAACCAGCCATCTTGAGATACTCCAAAACTGTATCTTAACATCAGGAATGATACTCTTTTTTGGCACTTTTGTAGCATCTCTAATGCTGTTATTTGCATGCTTTTTCTCGGCCATTAGAGCTTAAAAACATTCATTAAAAATCTTATGAAAGTACTCCCTATCTTAACTTCAAAATTGGAACTATGTATATAGTCTGGCAGAAACAGTGGAAAAGTCTTCACACATCCATTTGGGATGCAGGAAGAATTTCAACTATTTTGGAAGAAATCTTCAATTTGTGAGATCATATGCGTGACTGAGACAAGCTCTGCAAATAAGCACATCTTGACAAATATATCTGCTCATGTGAACAACTTAAATTTATCCTAACGAATTGAAGTATTCCATGTACAAAACAAAGTGAACAAGATAACTGCAAGACTAAAATCACAAGATATGTGAGGTGGATTTTTTTTTTTTCTGCTCTAAAAGGACCACTTGAGGACTCTTCTGAAAAACCACTGAAAATATTTCAAATGTTATAAAAGATGCTTGAAAGATTTGGTATTTTTTCAGAAGAATTTTCCCAAACCAGATGGCAGCAAAGAGTAGACGAGGAACTCCTTTTTCCATTTCATGAACATCACCTAATAAATAACTGGACACATTCAGAAGAACAGACTCTAGAAATTCCTTTACGCGATTTCTTGGAATAAAAGATCTAATATTTATTAGTATAAACTGTTGATCAAAGTTGACCATTAACTAGCTTCTGACCTTTCCAACTAAAAATACTTGAGCGTTGAGATTCTTGGTATTTGTTAACATCAAAATTTTAACAATGCATCTGTCTTAATGACCTCAAGTCTCATCTTAGTTATACACCAAGCAGTGTCCAAACAAATATCCCCTATTGCCAACTAAAAACAGTCTTCTCACTGAGGAACTGCTATTTCAGGCAGACATTTCTGCTAATCAAAGGATGCATTACTGTACTTCATTTTTAATTTTTAAAAACTTAAGAGCAGTTGTGTAATTTTTTCTACCGTTCCCTTCTGTAAGTGGCAAGAATAGTGATTTTCTATTTATAATAAGGAAATCAAGTTACTTTTGGAAATGGATTTTCAACTTAAAAAGTAATGTTAAAAAACGTATTAACAACAACTCATGTTAAAATTACAAGCAACATAAAATATAAAATTCCAAGGGCACCAGCATGGCTCAACCAGTTAACTGTCTGACTCTTGATCTCAGCTCAGGTCATGATCTCACAGTTTCATGGGTTCAAGCCCCACAAAACCCACAGTTTTGTGGGTTGTGCACTGACTGTGCAGAGCCTGCTTGGGACTTTCTCTCTCCCTCTCTTTCTGCCCCTCCCCCTGCTCACATGCATGCACACTCTCTCTCTCTCTCTCTCTCAAGAATAAATAAACTAAAAAAAAAAAAAAAAAAAGCCAGAAAATTTAAAAAAATATGTATAAAATTCCATCTAAAAAAATTAAGTAACTGACAGTTCTGTGATTATAAGACTAGGGCAAATTATGAAGGCAGTATCCAAATAATTTCAGTACAGAAAAAAATAGCCTACAAGATAAGGGCAATTCCTTACCGTGCATTCAAGAACACTCTATCTTCTCATTCTCTTTCTCACCACTTTCCTTCACCACAAATTTCACGTTCTAGCAATATCCCACACATAAAAAAATATACTTTCATATACATCCACTGTATTATCCATATCACGACCACCACCACACCTCCCCCCATACACACCTAAACATCTAACTTGAATCCTTACCTGTTAAAGAAGTTCTTCGCGAAGGTATTACTTCCTCCAAGAAAACTTCCCTTAACCATGTCTCCTCAGACTGTATTACAGTCGTGTCTCATTTTATTACACTTTGCATATACTGCGTTTTGCACCAATTGAAGGTTTGTGGCAACCCTGCATTGAGCAAGTCTATCGGTGACATTTTTCCAACAGGTTTACCTCATGTCTCTGTGTCACATTTTGGTAATCCTCACAATATTTCACTTTTTCATTATTATTATATTTGTTATAGTGATCTGTAATCAGTGATTAGGACTTGCTGAAAGCTCAGATGATGGTTAACATTTTTTAGCATTAAGTATTTTTAGTTAAGGCATGTACTTTTTTTAGACATAATACAATCGCACACTTAACAGACTATATACAGCACGGTGCAAACATAACCTGTATATGCACTGAAAAACCAAAAAATTCATTTGACTTGCTTTATTAGTGGTCCGGAACTGAAGCTGCACTATCTCTGAAGTACGCCTGTATAAGTTATTAGAAACTATCTTAGTCTCTATATTATCTTTCTCTGGTTCTCAGCAGTTATTCAGTAAGTAATTTTTGAAAGAATGACTCTCCTATGTTTTACTTCACTATTTTATATTACTTAACAATGTTAATTACATTTTACTTTCCACTTTAGACCTTCATGAAGTTTCCTTTGTACATATATCTGTATTCTCCTGGTACTCCTCTACTCCTCTGTAACCCTTCCCTTGATTCTCTGTAACCATTTCTTAATAGCCTTTGAGAGCAATTCTGTCCTCCCCCAAACATGTGACCCAAGCTATTATTTTGGTCAGCCTTCCCACACAATCTTATTCTTTTGAACTCACCTATTCAAATTACTTCAACTACCATAACAAACACAACAGCAGTAGCCAAGACCTCACTTCTATAGAGCTCACATATATGTCACTGAGTAGCCACTTACACCCAGATATTCATAGGTACCTGTGGTGAGCAGCCTCTAAAGCATCCTCCAAAGAATCTTGCCTCCTGGAATTCATGCTCTGTACAGTTCCCTCCCAAACAGAATCGATTTGTGTTACCAACAGACAATTATAAAAACGACAGCAGTGTGACTTCTGAGGTCAGCTCATAAAGGTTCTTATGGCTCCCACCTTGCTAAGATCATTTGCTCTGGGTGAAGTCGGCTGCCTCAAATATCCTCACAGAGAGGTCCACCTGATGAGCAACTGAGGCCTCAACGACAAGCACTCACCCAGCATGTGAGTGAGTCACCTTGGAAGTGGATCCACCAGCTCCACTGAAGCCTTTGCTTATTCAGAAGCAGCCATCTGGACTACACCCTCATTAGAGACCTCGAAGCAGAACCACCCAGCTAAGTTGCTCCCTGATTTGATCACAGCAAATTATAGGAGATAATAAATGTTTAGCAGCACTGTCCAACAGAACTTTTTGCACTGATTAAAATGTTCTATGTCTAATGTCCGACACAGTACCCACTGACTACATATGGCTACTGAACACTTAAATGTGGTTAGTGTGCCTGAAGAATTACATTTTCAATTTTATCTGACTTTAACTAGTTTAAATTTGAATAGCCAGGTGTCTTATGGCCAACATAAGTAGCAAGTTTATGCATTGTTTTGGGATAATCTATCCGCAGCAACAGACAACTACTGTAGTACCTTAAACTAAATCTGCCCCTTACTGTATCTATCCTCTCCTCAATCTTTCATCTAACCAGTCAGCCAAACAAACATAATAAAACGAAACAAAACTGTGCCTCCTGTCTTTTACATTCCCCATCTTGGCAAGTGGTACCAACATCCAAACACCCAAGCCAGAAAGGTCTTCCCTTTCGCCACCTACCCTTTTCATACTGCTGGTATTCTTAACACCTTCTTAATAGCTCTATTTGTCTCTTCTCTCTTCTGTATGTTGGTACAACTTCAGTTTAGAACTTCGTCTTTTCACCTGGATTACTGAAAAATGTCCCTTCTTGGTCTCTCTGCCCCTAAAACTGCTTCTTGAGACTAATCCATTCTTCACACTGCCACCCAAATGATCATGCTATGACATAACACTGATCTTATTACCCTTCTAATGTTTATTTTTGAGAGAGAGAGAGTAGAGAGAGAGAGAGAGAATGAGAACATGAGTGGGGGAGGGGCAGAGAGAGAGGGAGACACAGAATGCGAAGCAGGCTCCAGGCTCTGAGCTGTCAACACACAGCCCAACACGGGGTCGAACTCACAAACCGCGAGATCATGACCTGGGTCAAAGTCGGACGCTCAACCCACTGAGCCACCCAGGTGTCCCAGGTCTTCAGTGGCTTCCCACAATCCAGAAGATAAAACCCCATCTCCTCAGAACATAAAAATAATCTGGTGCCTCCCATCACTGCTTTACAAACTTTATAAACTGCTATGCCCATCATCAACCCCTCTGCTCTAATCACCTATATGCTTTCTTAGAAACCATGAGTAATTCACTTCTGTGCCTTTGATCATATTGCTACTTCTACCTGCTATGCTCTTCCATTCCTCACCTGTCTGGTAACTATGCCCCATCTTTCAAGATTCAACAGAAGCCTTCACCTCTTCTGTGAAGCTATTTCTGATCTACCCAGAGAGTACTGATTCTTCCCAAGTCCCTACTGTACCTTGTGCACTTAGCTGCCTACATGTTTGTCTCCCTCTATTAGTCTAGAACTCCTCAAAGGCAGAAACTGCCTGATTCAATGCTAATATATCTGGTAGTATACCACAGTATTTAAGAACGTAGGTTGTAAAGTCAGACAAATTCAGACTAAAATCCTAGTTTTATCACTCACTAGGCACACCACTTAACCTTTCTGAGCTTATTTCTTCCCGTGTCAAATGGACATTTTATAACAAAACCCATTACTTCACATGATCATTATGAAAATTAAGTACAATACTATGTATAAAATATTACAGCGCCTATTATATAACTTTTACTCAATAAATATATTTTGGGTGGAGAGGTTAATGGTTGGGTTACTACCTCCTAGGTAGGTAAAGAAAGGGTTAGAAAGGTCAAAATAGAAGGTATCATCTTTGAAATAACTTGTTGGGTTACTCTAAAGACAAATGAAAGGTAATCCAGGAAGCCTACTGGGTATCTACTATGTGGTTAGAAAAGTGCAGGAAATGGCAAAAGGACTCAACTAGAAATAAATAAAAGCCTGAGGAAGAGCAGAGGTTCTAGATGGTATCAGACAGGAGAAGAGAAGCCTGGTGATGACCATACAAATAAAGAGTTCATGCAAAAGGGTATGAGGGAGAAGGAAGAGAAGAGATAGAAAAACAAAAATTTCAAAGTGGAATCCTTCCAAGCAATGACAAGATCTAAGATGTACTCATATTGATAAAGCTCCCAGGATAAATCCTATGAAACTACAAATGCTGGACTGCTTTTGACTAACAAGATGGATTGGGCCTTTTTTAAATAACAGAATAAAAGTTTGGGGATGACATATTGATTCCATTTTATATTCTACCTTTTGCCTTGTGTGCCAGAGACAATGGAAGGATCTTAACACAATCTGGCAAAATAAAAAATGATATTTCTACTACAGTGTCCTGATGTTCTCTGGAACACAATTTAGAAATTGCTACTGTAGGGGCAGTCTGGATGGCTCAGTCTATGGAGCATACAACTCTTGATCTCGGGGTTGTGAGTTCAAGCTCCAAGATGGGTGTAGAGATTATGTAAAAAAAAACATTTTAATCTTTTAAAAAAAATTTTTTTTGTTTATTTATTTTTGAGACAGAGAGAGAGAGAGAGACAGAGCATGAACGGGGGAGGGGCAGAGAGAGAGGGAGACACAGAATCGGAAGCAGGCTCCAGGCTCCGAGCCATCAGCCCAGAGCCCGACGCGGGGCTCGAACTCACGGACCGCGAGATCGTGACCTGGCTGAAGTCGGACGCTTAACCGACTGAGCCACCCAGGCGCCCCAAAATTTTTAAATCTTAAAAAAAAAAAAAAGGGATTGCTGCTTCAAATTATGTTAAAAGAAACTAAACAACCTTCTTTGGCTGAAAAGTCAAATAATTTTATACTTTCTATTTGTGGATTCTGACTTTACAGAAAGGATGAGTCCCCAAAATTACGTGCAGTAGCAAATACCACAAACTAAGAGTCAAAAGACCCGGATTTGAAACTTGGGTCCAAAAATGTACTACCTGGGAAATACTGGACTAGTCAATGAAGGCTATAAATCTAAGATTTTCCTCATCTGTAAAATGGGAATAACATTTGCCCTGTGGTACTGTTCTATGCATTAATTACAATGCTTATAAAGCATTTAGAATAATGCTTCATAAATGGAAGCTGTTATTGTTACTAAGTGAGAAAACAACTGTAAAAGTATAATAAATGTAAACTAGTACTAGCATCATACGAATAAACATATGAAAGGGACAATAGTTTGATTTGTCACATGTGACAAGACTGAAGTGAACTACACTGTTGTGAGATAATAATCTTCCCATTTTTAATTACAAAAAATAAGCCTGGGCAAATATTTTTATAATAACCAGATTATTTATAGACTATGAACTGGTTATTTACCTCCGTGTTATTTTTTTCCAGTCTGATTTTCACCTTCAGCAACCCTCAGAAAATAACAGAACATACTCCAGACTAGTCATATAGAGAACAGTAAACTTTTCAAGCTGGATAAGCAAAGGTTTCCTTATTGCTAACAGTGTGAGGAAGCAATGCTAGCTAAAATGAGATATGGTAAATATTTATGCAAAATTAACAGACCTTTACCCCACAGGGAGGCTGCAAGCATGGGAAAAAGCAGCTTCCCAGAACTCAGCATAGCGGATGTCTGCAGATCTCCCTAAGGGCTAGAAAAGTCTCCACATCCATAAGAATGCTTCAAAGGGCACGGCTTTTTTGCAGGCATCCTCTCTGTGGGTTTTAAACCTAGTAAAATTCTCAAATTGTAATTTCCTAGCCTTTCTCTACCTAGAAGTAGTACTTATTCAATAAAAGATTTAGTTTGTAGGCTTCTTTTTTAAATCAACTATCTGCCTACCTCTGTTCTAGACTCTCTAAGGTTACTAAGAAAACGCAAGGAAAAAAAAACCAATTTATAGCTAAAAAGGATTAGATTTTAAAAATACACTTAAATATCTCTTAAGCAAATTTCCTTTCCAATGTTATGACATAAAAAGTGGCTGGACTAAAATGATTCGTGCCGCAGGATTTCAGTAACAACAACAAAAAAAAATCATTTACGAGGAAAAAACAAAGATTAAAATTAACTCTTTTATGGCTCAGAAGATAAATCTAGAGCTTTAGAGTAAAAGTGTTTACACGTTTTTTTAAGAGGTAGAATATATAAAATGAATGATAAAGAACGAAAGATCACTATCATAAACAAGAAATCTTTAAAAGGAAATTATCTCCATTGCCACTTAACCAAAGACTCTTGTTTAGGAAAAACTTAAACCCAATTTACTCAAATCACTTATACTTCACAAAGGCACCTAGTATTAAAATCATTCATTTGCTGCCTTCTTTTCCTTGTACTCAGTGTAACAATTTTTAAAGTCCCTTCTTACTGCTTTGTGTGCTTACAATACCAAAACAAACAAAAAAACCCCCAACAAAACAAAAAACCCCCACAAAACTTGTTTTAGATGGGCCTTCAACTTCTTAAAAGAACTTTAGAATAGTTATAATGGAAAATGATTTATAAGCAACATATATCAGGCTTCAAAAAAGTCCAATGTTTACAGATGTGTGTATTTAAAGCAATGAATAAGAAACCAAAACACAATGTAGCCATTCTTTAGAGGAAATGAGACAAAATCCCTCATGTCAGCAATCTGGAAAAGGGAGTAAGTGAATAGGTGATTAAAAATAGAAAGACTAAAATATAGTTATAAAATTATAATGCAAGACAACACTTTAATGGTGTTGTTGAAGACAAAATCCACTTTCTGGGCTTCGTCCAACTGATTCAAAAGATCAACGGACTGATCGAGATGAGCCAATCTGACTCAGTATAAGCAGGCCTGAGATCAGAAGGCCAAAGAAAAATGAACATTGGAATCATAATCCCAACTCTCTTGCTTAGAAACTATGTGACCTTAAGCAAGTTCGTGAATGTCCTAAAGCCTCATTTTTCTGTTTTAACATGGAGACAACAATATTTAACTTACACAGCTAAGAAGATTAAAAAAGACAATGCATAAAAAGTTCCTGGGACAGTGCCTAGCACTTAATACGCAGTCAATAAATACAAAAATCTTTTACCACATCCCAAATTTCTTTGTAAGACTAAACTGCATCCACTTTAAAGTGTTCATTTTTACCCACACTCACCTTTCCACCTTTCTGAAGTATAAAATACTAGTATACCAAGTCATCAGGATTTAAGCAGTGTCTTGCTAAACAAACTACTGTACTTTCCAGAATCTTTCACTGATCAAATCAACATATTTACCACTGGATGTACAAAGTATAAGCTTAACAGGTTGCTAGCACCTTCAAAGAGGTAGCTAATGAGAGGGTCTCCCTCCAAGAGTGACTAAAGCAATGTCTAATCAATAAAATGTGATTTCTTCTATTCAAAAGCAATGAACATCTAAAGCTTCTTAAATTTCACCTTAAAGCACTGCCCTTTCCACTTTAAGTAACTCACCAAAACATAATTAAACTGAAAAAAGAAAAAGGAAACATAAAAGGACAGTTTGTGAATTCTTTTTGTGATGGGAAATAATTTAATTTGGAAAATAAGGTAAGTTTCATCAGTAATCATTTTATTTCCCCAAAATACACGACTTCTCACCTTAATCTACAGCATGACTCAATGGATGTCACTCTCACAGGCAAACTTCTTACTTGTTAAATATAAATCAACAGGTAGCAAGAGCTCAAAATAACTTTGCCAACACAATGACCCAGGAAGAGCAGCCATTCATTATTTACTGAATAAATGAATAAACAAATGAAGGAATGTTGTAAAGACAGAACTCAACAAATTCTGAGGGATCCAAGGCAGATGTAAAAGTTGATTGCCAATCCTAAAAGTCTTACCGCTTCAGCAACTAGACAGGTTAGTTACTATTTCAGTCGGAATTGAAATAACTGTCTCTCCCTGTCTATTCCTCCCTTCCAAATGTATCTTAATTCTAAAGACAACCTACAGTTTGAAATATAAAGGATAAGGAATACTATCTCAGCAAGGAGAAAACACCATCACAGCAGTAGCAGCAGAAAATACCTGTGAATTCAAAATCCTTTTACATGCATAGATCAAATTTTAGGAAAACCTAACAGCTACTGTAACTTACTGACCTCTTACGCGCTAGGTACTTAAATACTTTCTCACTTCACCTTCACAAGAGCTCTGCCAAGTAAGTATTGTTATCCGCATTTTCACAGATGAGAAAACTAAGCTGCTGTTCTGAGAGGTAAATCTACCTATGGTCCCAGATAGAAGTAGCAGAACAAGTCTGACACCCTAAACCCAGGAGGCTCTTTTCTCTGCATCATCCTCAAACAGTTCCCTTCCATTGCTCCCTTTTACAAAAGCTATATATACATATGATGTGTGACTATATATATATACATAATATATAGATACACACACACATAAAATTAAGAACTAAAACACCTTTTCCTTTCACAGCTACTTTTAATTTCTGACAAAGAGGATAGTCTCAAAAAGAATTCTGCCAGTGGAATCAAATTAATATAATTGCTAATATTTATCCACATAATATTTCGCTTAATTCCTATTTTTAGAAACAGGACTGTACCTTGTATCCTATTAAGCAATAACTGCATGATGAGAAGCTTCTCTTTTTTTACTGGTCGCATCCAGGCAACACACCCAACTTACTTCTAAATGCTGTCTTGAGAATTCTGATCTTGCGGAGCTTCTGAGTAAATACAGTAACTAGAAATCACAAATCTTTCCCCAAAATGTGCAACTAACAAATGCAACCGAGGTACAAATATATTACTCTGACAAAGGTGCTGACAAATTATTATCTCTGAAAACGATGTTTTTCAACTGTGATACAACAAAAAAAATAACACGAACAATGGCAAGTCCAAGGGTTATTCTCCATGGGGAAAATATTACTTACATTTTAAATAGACTATATTGTTCCAAGCAACCAAAGTCAGAATCAGTTCAATGCCAAGAAAAACTCAAATTTAAATAAAAAATTTATTTACAAGCTAATGGTTTTACAAGCCAAGCATTTTCTACTGCAGTTACTACATGGATTCTGAAATGAGACTAACAACATAACTTAATTAAAGAAAACAAACCACTTGGATACCTAGAAAAACCATTTTATCCTAAGTGTTTCTAAGCACAGGGACAGAAGCCCATTAAGAAAACAAAATTAGCTAGTCGTACTATACTAAAATAACCATGTTAATCAAATTATATACAATAATTTATTCACTAGTCTGTAAAAATCCTCTTTGATCACCTCACTGTCACCTGCCAATCTACAAACTGAAGGATTATATCTGCTTGACTGCTTCCCACTGTTGATTACATAATACCCCTTTCCCCAAAGAATTTCCTTGTGAAGCTGATGATCACAGATGCATAACGTAGAAATGACAAGTTATTGTATTACGCTGTATGCTAATAATATCTATAAAGTCTTAAGTCAAAATGGAGGCTTGAAGTCCCTCAGACAACTAACCTGAGCAGAGGAAAGTGGCTTTAATTATTTCTAAGCTAAAGTTAGACTCTCTTCCTTACTTTTAGATCACCTTAGGGATCTCCTTACAGATTGATCGAGCCTTTCTCTGCCCAGCAAATAGCAAAGGTGAATAGAAGATTTTTAGAAATGATTCTGATGTTCTTCCTCCAGAGTAAATAACATCACTGACTGGGAACTCCCAGAACACTTAGAGCCATTAAGGGCTGGGATTCCTTTCAACTGGCACCACGCCAACAGAGGCTCAGTGAGAAATGAAACCTCCTGCAAATCAAATCTGTTGCCATGTTATTTTTTCCAGGGGTTAATTACCTGCTTCTGCTATACACACACTCTCTCTCTCTTTCTCTTTCCCTCTCCCTCTAAAGTGGAGAAAAGGAGGTGCTGGGAAAACAGATGACATTCTGCTGCTAAGCCTCCTCCAGAAACACTCAAAATGAAATCAAAATAGGTTTCTGGCTGTCAAAATCCAGATACACTCCATGAACATCCTCTCCTACTTGACACCTGTCAGTCCCTGGTACCATTACCTCAAACTACTAGACAGTAAAACTTTACTAAAGGAAGTCACACTTTCAGACTTTATCTTTCAGAGCTAGTGAAATATTTACGGGTGAAATATTGAGAAACTGCTTCAAAATAATCTGATGGAGAAGCAGGGCAAGCAAACAGATGAACCAAGGCTGTCCATACACTGGTAATTATTGCAGCTAATGACAGGTACATGGAGGTTCATCATACTATTCTCTGTACTTCCGTGTATCTTTGAAATATTCCATTAAAAAAATAAAATTTTTACAGATTCAAAACAACCCATCTAATAAGCATTTATGGAGTACTTCCTGTGGTAGACTATGTTATTGTTCCTAATTTTTCCCTCTCCTCTCTCCTTCCTTGAGGTTTATACACCCTCACCCATCAGTATGCGATTTGCAATGCCACCTGTAGGAGGAGTACACCTCCCTGGCACACTGCAATGAACCTGACTGTATGACTTGCTTTGGCCAATGACACGTGAATGATTTATGTACACCAGACTGAGTAGAAGCTTTAAGAGCCACTGCATGTTTGCATGTTTCCTGCTCTCTCCCTCTGCCATGCAAATGACATATCCCAGACAGGGACTACTCCTTCAGCCAGGGCTCCAAAAATGTTACAGCCAATCCACAGCTAACAAGGTGTAATGCAAGCAAGAAATAAACCAGTGTTGTAAGCCACTGAAATTGGAAGCTGTTGTTATGGTAATACAACCTAGCAGAAACAGATATACCTACTACCGGCTAAATATAAAGAATATTAAAATGATAGGCTGCTATATTTGTAAGGATGTTTTGGTAGATAGACAAAGTTTAGCTGAGGAGAGTATGAGAAGTGGTAGGTGTGTAGGGATAGAGGTAAGATCAGAGGGAGACTTTATTATTACTGTTATATATCACTGGAATTTTCTGGTGTGTGTTTTTTTTTTTTTAACCTGAACAACACTATCTGACTGGTTGACTAATTTGGACTATTTTCTTCTTATGGTTCTTTATATTAAAAAAGAATAAAAACACAGTAAAGCAAATAGTAATCACTTAAAAATGAATAAGAACTATTCTCCTACCTTTGAGGAACTCAAAACTTAGTTGGCAATGTAGCTTTAAAGAAAGCCTCTTCCCAGAAAGTATTCATTGTTAATTTTTTAAAGCAACAAAGGGTAAATGCAAGCCAAAAATAAGCAAATAAATAAAAGTATAACATCTGCAATTCGATCAGTTTTTTTAAGGTTCGAGCAAAGCCAGTACAGGGTTTTGTATACGAGTGGTACAGCCATTGATTTCAAAGGAAATTCTCTTATTTCTGTAGGCCAGTTAAACTAGTGAAGAAGCATGCTTGAACCATTAAGTTTTGTGAACAAGCCTTAACCAGTACTATAGATAAGGTATCCACTCCATTAAGTTAACCCATGTACAGTAAAATTATGGTTAGAAGAAAAGAAAAAAAGGAAGAACTCCTAACCCTGACTATCACAGCGATTAAACAACACCTGAATGGCTACAGAAGTCAAGGTCCACAGAGTTAACACTTTACTGCATAAGAATGTTTTCTCCTTAAATTTGAGCAATATCTGAACAAAGCAGTAACTTGCAAATATGATTACAAGCATGTCTGCACTATTCATCTTAAGATCTCAAAGCATCTCACAGACATTAATTTAACCTTCCTATCCCCTGAAAGGTAGATGTTACATAACATTATAACCATCCATCCTGCTGTTACAAAATATTTCAATACCCCTTCAGCAGTACTCGCTCTGAGAAGGCCTTGCCCCAAAAGCCAATAAAACAGGAAATAAGCTGACAGTGCATGTGCCACCAACAATCTCTGAAAAGATCAGACCTTCACCCACAAGAACCACTTCCTCTGAGTAAACCACAGAGACAGTACAAGGCAAACCACATCATACCAGCTTGTGTCCGGAGCGCAGGCAGATAACCCATCTAAAATCAATGGAAGGATATATTTAAGCCCCTTCGTGAGATTTCTTACACGGATTTAAGTGTACAAATCTTCCTCAACTTACGATGGAGTTCTGTCCCGATAAACCCATCGTAAGTGGGAACTATCGGTAAGTCAAAAACGCATTGAACGCATAGCCTTCGGGACATGACAGCCTAGCCTAACCTACCTGAGACGTGCGCAGAACACGTACATGAGCCTACAGCTGGGCAAAATCATGTAACACGAAACCTTTTTCATAATAAAGCGTTGAGCATCCCACATAATTTATCGAATACAATACTGAAAATGAAAAGCAGAATGATTCTCGGGGTGCCGAATGGTTCTAAGTATACTGGTTGTTTAGCCTTGTGGCCATACGGCTGACTGGGAACAGCGGACGTGCTGCCTCTGCCCAGCATCGAGAGAGTACCGTGCCACACAGCCCTAGCACAGAACAATACCAACATTCCAATTCCAAAGTACAGTGTCTACTGAAGGCACATTGCTTCTGCACTGTCTTAAAGTCTTAAAAAACTATGGTAAGTTGGGAACCATCTGTACTTTGGGGACTTGTGATTCTTCTAGATAAGATACAGCCACCTTCTGCATTACATGACCAATTTTAACATATAATTTTACATATAATTATATTACATATAATTTTACATATAACTTCTTCAGATGCCGATGAAATCTCCGGTTTACGACAATATAATCTACATTTTCTGAATTCAAAGAAGACCCACAAAATCCTCTTTGACCTTGTCAGTATGTAAACCTAAAATCAGTATTTAAATGTAATATTTGACCAAAAGTACAGTCTCAGAGCAGTATCATTAAATGACAACAATAAGCTTTGTAACATTAAAGAAAAAGCCGTGTACAAGTGGCAATTAACTGTAAGCATTAACTAAACCGGGTCTTCTTAGATTTCTCTGTGAATTTCTTCGTGAATTGTTACTCACAGTCCCAAGACAGGAAATCTAATTTTTCATTGGCCATTAGATTTGCTTGTCTTTCAACACTGGGAAGCCACCCAGGCCTATCATGTGACTATGATCTCAAAAACCAGGATTCAGCATTTGAATTAGTAAAAGATCCTGTTTTGGTATGAACCTAAACTGTCAGCTGCATTGGTACATGCTAATTCAATGAGGCAAACTTGGTGTAAATTTCTTCTTTTACTGAAAGTCAATAATGTATGCTTACGCAATTTAGGCAAAGCCTCTAACCTTCAGCACCATCAAGTGTTACCTCCACAGAATCAAAAAGCTAAAAATGATTCTAAAGCACTAGCTTCAGAAGCTTGTCTGGGAGGTAGAAGCTGCCTTACAAAACCTTTCAAACTTGGCTATCTTGGTCCTCTACATACTCTAAATTGCAAAAGTAAAATGCCCTCAGTTTGGCATGTTTCCAAAATTCTAAAGTTTGAGGAAACAAAATCATGAGCAAAAGGCAAAAGAACAAAGACATCTATTTAAATAATTTTAAACTAAGTTACCATCAGTGAAAAAGGTCTACTAATAAAACATTCAAGAGGTCTACAATCTTATGTATTTTGTAATAATTTAATGCGTACTTTTTCCTTCTTTTATGGTCTTTTATCATTAGTAACAGTTCTTATAAATACAGTGACAAAAAGAGACAGTATTATTTCAATATTAACAATAGTGCATCTCACTGGAAGAATAACGCTAAGCATTGCAGGTCTATTTCTTTTTCACTAATATGTGGAAACAAAAAAAAAAATGCAAGAAGTGACATACAATTTAAGGTGAGACTGAAAAACTACTGCAGGGGGAAAAAAAAAAGGAACAACTTCCAGATATATCTCACCCCACTGCAACAGATATTTTACTTTAGAGCTACAATCACATCTCTTCATTTACTTACAAGTTCAGAAATGTTTTATATTCACTTCTGATTGATTTTCAAGCAAAGATTCCTCCTAATGTTTATTATTTTTGTTTGCTACCCATTTGTCACATAACTGATAACACTTGTCACATTAGGGGCACTCATATTTTAAAGAATCACTTTGTAAAGAAGCCTTTTAGAACATACATAATTGCTTGATTTAGTAATTATGCTGTTTGTATAAATTTGTTTTATTTGATTGTGATATCTCCCATATCCATTGTAAAAACTATCTAAAATAAAAGTGAGAATCTCTATAGCCCTAATTTTGGGCTATGCCTGGAAAAAACTGAAGACCCTGTGAATTACATTAAACTGAAGTTGGAAACTGCTGCTCTAGAATATGGGTAAAGATAAAATACAGACATCTAAGGAACAAAATCACTTTGCACTAGGAGAGCGACTGAGGAAAAGTTAATAAAACATTAAGAGGGGCAGGATAATTGTTAGACAACAAATCAGAAATACAAACTGGCTAAGCAAAGAATAGGGTGGGGGTAGGGAAGAGGTGCTGATTAACTGTCTAAGCCAGTTAGAGTCATATAAACACAAAATGGGAGGACAGCAAGTACATACAAGTAACAGGACAAATCAAAAGTCTGAGCTAAAGATCAGGAAAAACTTCCTGACTACAAGATCTATCAGATTGTTGTTCAGTCTCGTGAGGAAATGACGAGAGCTTTATCCTCCAGAGATACTTCAGGCAAGAATGTATAAAGGATAGAAAGCATTCTATAAGAAAAATCTAACTTGGTCAGATTGGAAAATTACTAAAGGAAAGTAAGAAAAAAAATAATACACATAGAAACACCATAATTTAAAGTAAAAAGTGGGGGGAGGCCTTGAGAGCCAGAAAAATCTAAGTTAAAATGGTGGCTCTGTCCTTTCCAGTTTTATAATCTTGACTTAAATTCTATGAGTTGCCTGAAGTGTAAATGATGATCTGACCCGGGAAGGGGGGGTGGGGGGGTGGGGCGGGGGGGGGGGGGGAGTCAGAAACATTGTAAATGTTAAAGAATTACACCACAGTAAGATATTGTTACATACACAAGAGTGTTTTACTCAAAAGAAAACAAAATGTTACTCATTTTATACTTTCAGTTCAAATGCCACCACATTTTGAAGACTCTTAATTATTAAAAGAGAAAAGAGAATATCATCAAACGAACATTTAAAACATCATCAAAACCAAGTTTTAACAAACAAGACTGAAAGAAGTTAAGCTCCAGCTCGCTGTTCCTGAAAATGTGACATGGTCAATTTCTAGGAGATAAGCAATTATATGATAAGAAACATTTCTAGTAACTTTGTCAGACAACCATGATGTAAGAGTCTCTCCAATTACCTCTGGAAAACCATTAAAATATCCTGCTCTCTGTGACCCATATCAGTTTGCTTCAAATTTCATTTCCTAAACTGAAAATTCAAACTTAATTTAAAAAATCCTATGTTAACTCAATGCTATCTACATTTTAACAAGAAATCATCAATGGGTTAAGCAGCATCACCAGGTTAACATATTTTTGCAGTGATTCAACTAAAGATTCTCTTGTCACCTCACTTAAATAAATGAGAACATCTTATAAATGTGCCATTAATCAGGAAGACTATAGCTCTGCACTTTTTTAAAAACTTCACACTGTACATGCTGACTCATGTAAAAGTGTGCAAGTGAATGTACTAATGCACGCCTATATGAATCAAGATTTTATACTGTGCTGGAAGAAAACAACATTAAACTGAATACAAAGCTAGCACTATGATCCTGGTCCCCAATATCAATTTTGTATTTATCAAATGACTGACTTCACAAGTAAACATTACAAACAATCTAACCTTGCATATGACTCAGGCAACCTTGAAAATAGCACTCATACAGGAGTGTTTTGTTTTCTTTTTTTAATCAAAAGCATTATGTGGCAATGAGGGCAGAAAAAGCATCATGAATGAAAACGTTAATTACTGGGTACATGCGTATAAAGTCACAGGTTTGCATACTCACTAAAAGTTTGCTGAAGTTAAACAAGCTCAAACTTGAACCCAGTACTAAGGAAACGCCAATATATCAAAAACCTTTGTTTTATCAATCAAAGTAACAAAATCCACAAGTCCTAGACCAGACAAAGGTCTATTTATTTCAAGTAAGACCCCTATAACAAAATCCTACCTGTATCGTCCCGGAAAATTCACTGTTCTAGAATCTGGCCTGAAATCATTTAGTGAGTCCACTGAAAGAGCATTCCCTCGCCTCTATCTCTCAGAAGAAATTCCAAGGGCCATAAGACCCCTAAACGCTCCAGGACAGAAGACAGGCATCTAAGAGGACTGCCAACAATTAGGATACGTTTGGGGACTGAACACGGCAATCAACGCAAAGTGAAGAGCAGTAATCAGATATTTCTGCCACTTTTCAAGTGCTGATTCTCAAAGTGGAAAGAAAACTATACATCTCACAGAAGTTACAAAGCAAGACACTAGATGGTATTCATAAGCTTCTTAGATTTAAAAAAAAAAAAAAACACAAAAAACAAAAAAACCTATTCATATACCCTACATGAAAACAGTAGCTACCATGAACATAGTTTGGATTTCAAATTGACGACTGTACCTTTCAAAAAGTGGAGCATGAGGGGTCTGGAGAGTAGATGAAGAGGAAGAGAAGGGAGTAAATGAATGTGTTAATTTAACTGCAAAATAATAACAGGATATAACAGAGTTCTGAGTATCCACAGTGACCAATCAGAGCCTAAACATAGCTGAATTCCATCCCAGCCCCAGCACGTCCCTAACACAAGAATAAAACCCTTCTTATCTTGTTCAGCCATGTGTCGCCTGCCACAAACTGCAAAACAGAACAACGCCCAAAACCAGCTAGTCTGATTTCAACTGAGGACAGACAGACTCTGTAGTCAGAAGCACCACAATGAAAGAACTCTAACTCACACAGCTGGCCTGGTGGGTCTGCACACTCTACAAAACAAAGCCATACCACATACGGTACTTCAAACTTGAAAGGATCTTTAAAAAGCTACACTGGCACTGTTAATTTGCCAATAGCTCTAGAATCAGCAAAATATACCTACAGTATGCTGGAAGTGGACCGTGAGAAGAGAGGATGAAGGAGGTAAAGCTGAGAAGCTAAGAACTATTCTATACTCATAACTTTGTTAAGGTACCCTAGAAAAAAAGTAACACGAACCCAGCACTTCCATATTTCACTCCAACATATATTCAGATCAGAGACAGCTACTCTTCTAATGCACAAATAGATGCTTGATATTTACGGAAGACGTAAAGAAAATGTAATAGTCACCCAAGAATAATCTCATTAAAAAAAAAAAAACGAGTAAATTCCTAAGATACAGGTATCCATACTGTCTCAGCAATGCATATTAAATTAAATGGCTATTAAATGGTTTTTTTTACTGTTTAAAAAAAATCTATAAAATCAGCCAGCCCCTGAACTAATTCAAGGATACTAATACCCAAACCAATTTGCAGATTCATCTTATAGTTAGAATACTCATCTTTTAATCCTTCGTGCCTAGCACAGTGCCTGGTAAAGGACATTCATTGACTGCATGCTTATTGTATATTTGTATCTCATCTAAGCTATGAGAAAAAAAAAACCCAAATCCCAAGATTTTCTTTCCAAGATAATGGAAAAAGGAAAAAAAAAAAAAATCTCTGAGCACAGAGAAGAAGAAAGGTTATCAGGTGGGCACTATGAGGTGATTTTCATGTGAAATGCGCTGGTGACCCTAGGTTCTGTTTCTACAAAATTAAACACCCCTAATACCACAGTAAAAACTACCAACACTACCCTATTTCCTAATAAGACTTCTTGTCTAAAGGCTCAACAGAGAGGGCAAGAATTGAACGAACCAGGAAAATAAAAACAATTACCCACACACCCGTTCAAGTGATGTCTCAGTACCAAAACACCCTGAAAGTTAAAGGACTGGGGATGATTCAAGGAAATTAAGATAAGAATTGTTGCTACTCAGGGTACGGGTACCATCTGAAGAGCTGAAAACCAAAATTCGTCTTAAAGAAAAATACGCAAAGACTACAGTTTAAATATTGGATGGAATCTTTTAGGTGAACATTCACGTGACACTGGAAAGCATCAACAGGAAGAGGAAGTTCTGTTTCTGGAGTAGCTGTTATGGTATGATAATGGAATTTGGCCCTTTTAAAATCAACAAATGAGTCTTACAATTGGGTGAAACTCTCTTATTAGGAAATTCAACTATTTTTTTGCAAGAGCACTATGGTTGCGCTTTTCATCAAAGTGCTTTCTTTGGCCCCCTAGTTCAGTCATTTGATTTTTTTTTTTTTTTTGATGATGTAATGGTTTGAACAGTGACTAAAAAAAAAGGTTGACTGAAATTTGGAATCAGCATACAATGCCATCATGAAAGTGAGAAATAAAATATAGTAGTGGAATTTATCATTTAAAATAATATTCCAAAGAATAACCCTTAAGGGTAAAGAAGCTCCACTTACCAACCACCAGCAACATAAATAAAACCTATAAAGGACCCACAGAACTCAACAAATCCACCTGCCATGCTTGTACGACCTAATTCGCTTAGGGTTTGTATCCCTTAAATGTAAATACTTCTCAAAGACAAAATACTAAAAATGCAGCAATTAAAATCAAGCCCCATGATTTTCTCTCCCCCCTTTTTTAGCTCCAACAAGAGCCTGTGATTTACCAGTAATTTCAACATTCTGTAAAATTATTAGATAATCAACGCTACGCAGGTCAACATTCAAAGATCAAGTTCCAAAACCACCATGCAGCAGTCTCAGAATGAAGTTTACAAATAGCAATTCCTAAAAATCTAACAGGGTCTGCAGAACTACAGGGCAGGAGTAAAACTGATGATGCACCAATACCCCAGCCGACTTCGGGCACTGACCTTCACCCAAAATGACCTTCCTCTGGTTCCAAGATAAGTACAGAATCCCAATGCACGGTACAGACACAAAACCACAATCATGGTTTTACCTACCCCTTCGCCGAGAATCTGGAGAAAAGTTTCTCCCCAGAAAAAAAAAAAAAAAAAAAAAAGCTACATTTCCAAATCCAATCAACCGGGTAACTTGGCAGCAACCCCAGACTAATTGCAGAGCTCCTAAACAACCCTCTCTCCTATGCCTGTCAACTTCACTGGTCAAAGGCAATCGGCTATCACGGACTCTCTGCTAGGTCAGGCCGAACCCAGGGAAGCTAAAGCGCAAGGGGAGCTTCATACCAACCTGTCGGTGATAGTGGACTGTGTGCCGCTCATTGGGGCCCTTGGCGAGAGGTCCTTCTTTTATCCAACTTGCATTTTACAGTAACACCTCCACCCCACCCCCAGTGCTCTGGGATCAGGCCCGACTCCGTAAGGGACACAAAAGTCCAACTCAAAACTCCATTCAGTCATCTAGAACGTCCGACTGGAAGGGGTCAAGGAAAGGGGATGTAGGTCGGAGCAAAACAGGGTATCTCCCAAAACAACCCGAGAAAGTCTGCCAGAAGGCGAGTTCTAGAGCTAGAGAGCAATCCTCGGGAAGGCACAAGGAGAAAACTCCGTCACGGGGGGGAAGTCGGCGAGCCGCAGGGAAGGGGCCCGGGAGTCCCTCCGGGGCTGGGGCGGGATCAGCTCGGGGCTGGGTGTCGGCTCCTCCTCCGGAGTCTCGGGGGCTCGCGAGTCCCCGCCGCCGCGGGGCCAGCCGCTGTGGTCTCCGCTCTCTATCTGGGGCTGCCGGCCGCTCGTGGCCGCAGCCTAGGCAGCGTCTCGGGCCGTCCCGCGCCAGGCTCGCGCGGCCCCATGTCCCCGGGCCGGGGGACCCCTCTCGTCTTCCTCGCCGCCCCCACCAAGCTCCGGGCGCTGGGACGACCGCGGGCGCCGGGGGAAGGGGTCCCGCAGCCAGAGGTGACAGGAACTTGGTCTCTCAGCGCCGCGGGCTGCTCCCCATCCCTGGGAGGCCCGGACTCTTCCGCAGTCGGCACGGGCGGCGGCGGCTCCTCCCCGACGCGCCGGTAGGCGGCGGTTCCCGCGAGGGGCGGGAGGTTCCCGTCCGGCCCGGCCTCGAAGCACCGGCCCCGGAGGCCGGCGGCGCGGCGAGAGCGACCACTCGGAGCGCAGGACCGGCTCGCCGGGTCCTGGGGCCCTCGCGGGAGCGCGCGCGGCGGGCGGAGGAGGCCGCCGGCGGTGGGGGCCGCGCGACGGTCGCAGGCGCGCGCACGGGTTCCGGTTCCGGTTCTGTCTTCCCGGCCCCGGCCGCGTCCAGCGCGAGCTCGCGCTTCCCCTCCCCCGTCGACTTTTTTGGCCTCCTCCCCTCTGACTTCGGGAAGCCGCCTCACCCGGGATCCCTCCGCGGCGCGCGGGGCCGCCCCGCCGCCCTCGCCGCCCGGCCTCGCTCGTCTCCCCCGCGCCCGCCCGCGCGCCAGGGCCGCGCGGACGCCTCCGCCGGAGTCCTGTTTGGGGGAGCGGAAAAGTAGTTCTGCGGGGCGGAGGGAGGTGGGAACCGGCCGTCTCCGGGAGTCCCACCCACCGACCCAGCGTCGCCCTCAAGGCCCCGGGAACGCCGGAGAGCTGTACTTTGGAGTCTAGCTTGTACTAACTCGGCTTTACCCGGAGACCGCCAAAGAGCACTCCACCAGTGCTGAGGCGTCCGGGATGAGAGGCATCACCCGCCCCCTTGCCCTGGAAACGTTTATTCCTTAATGGAATGTACTTGTTCTTATTTTCTGATAACACGTAACGACTACTTGTAAACTGCTGGCAACGCACTCCGGTCCAGGTGCCAGGACACCATCCCTCTCTTCCGCAGCAAACCCCAGCAAAGAGAGGGTTTGGCCTTGGCCGCTCACCTGGGGCACCTGCTGGCCTCCTCCCAGGACAGGGGCGGCCGCTCACAAATCCTGGCTGCCGGGGCAAAGTTAGAGGACGGTGGAGCGTAGGGCTGGGGGGAACGAGAGTATGGGAATTGGAGCCAGGATTTCTTGGTATAATATTGCTTCTAAGCTGCTTCTGCCTTGGCAAAGTGAAATGTCTGAGTTGCCAAATGGAGAAAGCATGGTGCTTTCCACAGCGACTTCACAAGCTTGCTGTGGAGAGAAATGGGAGCAGCAAATAAAGTGCATTTATCCGGTAGAAAGCATTGCAGTTCTCTCTGAAGAGTTCCCAAATATTTGGGGAGGGGGCTTATTTTTTTTTCCTACCGGGTACATGTCGATATCCATCTAGTTTTATGATTGCATAATCCCGTAGTGTAGCAATTGTAAGTACCACATACAATATGGTTCAGTTCCTCGGGCCACTGCCCTAAGTGGCTGTCCCTTTACCTGTTTTCAGAGTCAATGAGTTCAAACCTGCATTGGTGGGTGAGCGTCTTCAGCCTTTCTGTGGAAGTCAGGTAATAAAGCAAATTTAAGAAAGAGTGGATGTGGAGAGGGGAAACAAGGACCTCTTCATGATGCTGGTTCTAAAAGTCAACCTGCAACAGTTCGTGAAAAGATCATTATCCCTGAATAGATGCATGAGCTAAGGCTGACGTTAGAACGGGGTAAAAAAAGGAAAAGATAAACAGAGGCCAAAGATGACTCTTTATTGCTTGATTTTTTATTTTTTATTTTTTTTTTACTTTTTCAGGGCACAGCCAGCTAATTTTGTAATGTTTATTTTGGGAAAGAATAGCACCCGATAAAAGTTCCAAGCCACTTTCCTAATGATCAGACCAGGACACATTGCCACCTGCTGGTGTACCCCAGGATAATTCTACCCTGAGAACTCCTTTAATTGCATATTTTTGGCATATAACTGGGAAGAGCTCTATCCATCTGCATAAAATGACCAAAATGCAAACCTTATCTCCAAACCTGTATCTTTCTTAAACACAGTAAATATCATTTTGCCATACCCTAACAAATAGGCACGAAATTAATTGGACCCAATGACTCGTCAAATCACGCATTTAAAAAAGGAGTTCTCCTCTTTCCTTCAAGAATGCCTCGCTACTTGAGCTTCAGGAATAAAACAAACTGGAAAGCTTCCTAATTCACCTTCCCTTCCTTGCATACAAAACCTCTTGGCAGGCTGCTTTCAAGATCTTTCCAAACTTAAACAGACCCAAAGTTCTAGCTGTGAGCAAAGAAGGCATTTGCTGTGGGAAAGCTTCAGAAGATGGTAAGCAAAGGATTTAATTAAGCCAGTGGTTATTCATTCCAGAGCTATTTTTTTCAATGATGAAAATCTCTACGTTCACCCACAAAGCTCTAATGGTAAAAACATCCCTGAAAGCCTCTTTAGAACTGTTGGTAGCTCTAGACGGTTCTAAAGGCTCTAACTATAGAATGCCTTCAGAAGAGTCCCACCAGTCTAGGTGGAACACACTCCCCATGGTCATTGGTCCCTTACCTAAAAAAATGACACCAGTGACACAATCCACCATGCATGCTCTTTGAGGTTTCCCTGGGGAGGGGGGAGGGGAGGGAGACTGGCTATCCTAAACCACATCCTTACCCATTCTTCTTTCAATGTTTATTGAGCACCTACTATGTGTCTAGCACTGCCCTAGGCATTGGAGGTACAGTTCTGAAGAGAGCCGAGGGTCCTTATCTTCATGGGGCCCACTCAACATCATCTTCAAGGCAACTGCCCAGACAAATGGCAAAAATAAAGAAAGGAAGTTTTTCCTCAGTCTTCAGCAAACTGTTTTCTGTATTCTGTATGTAGATTGTTGCCCCGAAAAGTAAACAGCATTAGGAATGGTTGATGGTTAAGAGCAGATAAGTGGTATTTCACAGATAATTATAAATATGGGTCAACATTTCTACACGCCATTTTTTTTTTTTTTTTTACACTTCTTGGCAAAATCACACCAAAGATACAAAGGCAGACTCTGGGTTGATAAAAATTTATTTTTATAAAATTTAGTACAAATCTTATTGAAATATAAATCTTTCTTGAGCAGTGTTAGGAATTATTACATAGTAATCCAAATGCAAATGACTAAAATACTTCATTTTGTCCGACCATACCACAGGTTAATTAGCCCTTCGTTTACCCGTGATGTCAAACCTCAGCATCTGAACTGCTGAGTCACCTTCATTTCCCATTTTTCTCTCAGGGAGGTTCCTTCAGAGTTACTAGTTAAAGCATCAAGAAAAGCTGAAGTGAGCTATTTTTTCTTCTCTTATTATTTAGGTTATTCAAAACGCAAAAGAAACCTGCGTACATTCCCAGGAGTACCCCTAAAACACCGAGGTCTGCAATCCCTTCACGTCTGAGGAGTAAAAAGAAAAAAAAAAATTGGTACCAGCCAAAATTCAAGAGCCAGCTTTTTCTTTTTTTAAGCTCCTGAGCCAAGCCACTCTTTTTCACTAGGCTTTTGCTGGAATCAGCATTCCCCGGCATCCAACTTTGACCACAGTTTTGTTGGAAAGAAGCTCACCAGCATTCTGGGGATACTGATCACAGGGGAAAAAAAAGAGACGGGATGCTACTGTCAGATTGTTTCCATCTGCAGCAAAACTCATTCACCAAATGACAGTCATTTTAAAAGACCACTGTCAACCTGCCTTGAAAGTTGCTTTTCCCAGAGTAATGATGACGTCATGCCATTCCAACGCTCCGTCATGCCTGGGCACTGACATCCATTTTCAAGACCCCTCGTTAGGTTCGTATTACCGGTGACCACAGAATGGGCGGAGACTTCCTACTGACCTAGGCTTAGACTTCGGTAGCCCCACACGTTTACTCACCAATTAAGCAAATCAATCCCCAGGGGTCTAAATGACATAATCCAATAAATAAATAACAAGCAAATAAATAAATAAATAAACACACAAACACACAAACAAATAAATCGTCCCTTTCCCCATAAAAGTCCTACATTCATTCACAACAGGGTTTAAACTGAGATAGAGAACACAAGGGACCTGCCCAAGTGATCTGGCAAGTGAGGAGCAAAATTAGTTAAAAGAACCCAGAAAGTCTTGATTCCTAATCTCTCATGTTAAGCTTACGTTCTTGCTTTTCCTGGGTGGGATGACAGACTATCGCACTGAGAAATTTTTGTTTGTTTGTTTCCTTCTAGGACTGGCCTTGCCATCCGATTTTATCCATAGAGAGTGGCACCTTGTTCAGAGAAAAGAAAACGTAGGAAGTGGGCTACAGGGAATGTGTGTGGGGAAAAAATAAAATAAAATTCGCCTCATCCCCCTGAGGCCGGTACACTTTACTCTTTGGTTCTGGTTTGCAGGATGTATAGCAGGGCTGAAACCTGAACTGCCATCTCAAGCACAGTGGAATCCACATGCTAAATCCCTATGGAATTCAGTCACAGCCTCTCATGCCTAGGAGATTAATGCACAAAAGCCCTGAGAATTGGCATCATTTTCTCGGTAGGGCAGAACCCGTACAACAGGACTCGGTAAATCTGCCCACACCTCATTCATCTCTCATCCGAAGCCCTAACTCCCTGGTTTTTGTACAGAAAAGAGTTGCCAGAGCAGGCCTGAACTCCTGTCCTTGGAAAGGCCTCCTTGCAAGGTTGGCCCTTGGCTGGCATCTGGAAACTTAGATTTCAGGAGGGCTCCTTTCATTAACTGATGAGAATGGCTCACCGTGCCTACACTGTGCGAACAATATGGTTTAGGCTGGACACCTGCTCTCCTTCTGGGGGTCAGGAATTCTGCTACATGCCAGGCGATGGCTGCCTGCACGACCCCCAGTAAAAAACCGGGGCACTGAGCATCTAATGAGCTTCCTCGCTGGACATTTTACACGTATCGCCACAAATTGTTGCTAGAGGAAATCAGTGCATCCTCAGTGATCCCACTGGGAGAGGACTCTGGAAGCTCGGGCCCGGTTTCCCCTGGACTCTGCCCAAACACCTTTTCCCTTCACTGCTCTTCCCTTGAATCCTTTCACTGTAATTGATCACAGCTAGGAGTTGCACTACATTCTGAGTCATGTTGAGTCCCCTCAGCAAAGCACCAAACCTGGGGGTGTCTTGGGGCCCCTCGACAGTTGGTTTAGGG
The DNA here is from genome assembly GCF_018350175.1 of Felis catus. NCBI lineage: Eukaryota > Metazoa > Chordata > Mammalia > Carnivora > Felidae > Felis > Felis catus. Next base: position 17,681,011 of record NC_058377.1, on the reverse strand, counting down.
TCGCTTCTCTCATCCTTTCCCTTTGTTTAAGCACAGCCCCTTCCCTGATCCAAGGCTCAGAATGCCAGACATGCATCTTCCTGGAAGTCCCTCACTTTAGAGTAAATGGGGTGACTTTATTTAAATTGCTACACGGAAAGCAGGAACACGGGTTTCTTCAAGGAGTCAATTCTCGAAGAAATTCTCAAATTCCTTCCTGAGCGGTCTAACCATCAAGCATCCCAGAGACAAGAGGACCCGGGGACACCACGAACAAAAAGGAAGGCAGCTGTGCCCACCCCCACCTCACAGCTCTGACTCATTCACAACTACCACTGAGTAGTCTCACTTTCTACACCTGCGCCACGGTAGACGTGAGTGTTTTAATACTGGTATGGGCTCCCCTCAAAGACTGACCACACTGCCTGATACGTTTAGCCCTTTCTTGAAACCTAAGTGTGTTATGAGCCTGATTCTAGAACAGCCGTTATCTCCAACCTGGGTCCTGTGGCTGACTAACCCGATCCGGCATCTGGAGGAAGCCTTGGCTAGCGCGTTTTGAGATGTCCGTTACGTTTCAGCTGCCGCTCCTCCCTCCGCCTGCTTCTCCAGGCGTGGTACTTTTTGATGCTTTTCCTCCACGCAAAGCGCCAGATGCTAAACATGAAACACCAAGAGACAGCATACATCGCCACTCCCCCAACCTTCACAAACCCCTTGGGCTTGGGGGAGACCATTTCACAGAAAAGGAGGCGAGCTCCGACGCCAATCCTCACTCCGGTAAACAGAGCCACAAAGAGGAAGTCCACCACATCTCCAGTGAAACTGTGGTAGTGCCCTGTTTCTCGGAGAAACCAGCGCATCTGTAGCAAGGGGTTGGTAATCTCACTTCCAAAGAGGACCGCGTTGACCTCTGTGCCTGATTCTCCGAGCACCAGGGCCATGATGATGCCCAAAATACTCAGGGTGTGGTGAGCCAGCATCAGGGCCCCCTCAGACTGGAAATAGACGCACCAGCCCAAGTCGAAGATGAAGTAGCCCAAGGTGAGACACAGTACGTGCACTTGGAGAGGTGTATTGGGTGAGCCTGCAATAAACCGAGACAGAAGCAAACTGAGTGACCGGGAATTGTATAATAACAGTGACCTTGCACGAGGGTCCTATGTTGTTGTCTCCCACAACAGGGCCACGATGATCAGTTGCGTCACTGAAAGCAAAAACAAAGGCAGGCACATGCATTGTAATGACAACCAAGACTAAAATCTAAAACCTTGGTCTTTATCAAACCACATGATGTGACAGGCCCAGGAAATGCTGGATTTGATGAATCAGCTCTCAATGAGTGATCTGAGCAACAGCCATTATCTCCGTGTCCACTCAGTTATTTTGTTCCTTCAACTAAAATCTTACAGTTTCTTGCTTTCTTCTTCTTTTTATTTTACGTGTTTGTTTAACCAGCTTTAAAGGTCTGTTTCCAGACTCTTTCAGTTATTCTGCCCTGGATGTCGGATTAATTTCTTAGCTTAATGGGTTAGATTGTTGGACACTGGTGGCCCTGACCCTTCTTGAAAGCGGGCCTTGGAAAGAACCCCAGAAGTTAGTGTGTTCCCAGCTTAAGAAAATCAAGTACAAGGACAGGACACGTTGAAATCTATTTGAAACCTTCATACGAGACACAAAGCTTAAGAGCTGCTTTCGTATCAGTTGGACAGTTTGGGGAAAAACTCAGAAGCTCACTATAGAAATTTAAGGAAATTAAAACAAAAAAGGATCTAAGGAATTGAAAAAAAATCACATCCTAGGCGATTTCTGGATTGAACTGTCCCTTGCAAACTCACGTGTTGAAACCCTAACCCCCAATTCCCTCAGAATGTGACTGTACTCGGAGATTGGGCCTTTAAAGAGGTAATTCAGTTAAAATGAGGTTGTGAAGGTGGGCTCTAGTCCAATATGGCTGGTGTTCTAAAATAAGGAAATGAGGACACACACACACACACACACACACACACACACACCCCAACGGAAGACCACGTGAGGACACGGCAAGAAGGAAGCCACCTGCAAGCAAGAGTGAAGCCTTAGAAGAAACCAAACCAGCCAACAATTTGATCTTGGACTTCTCGCCTGCAAAACCGGAAGTAAATAAGTTTCTATTGTCTATGCTCCCCAGTCTGTGGCATTTTGTTATGGCAGCCCAAGCAAACTAATTCAAGGGGACACAACTTTTTTATTCTAAGGAAGTAATACTCAGACATTTAACAGCTTAAAAATCAATATGGGTGCCCCAAATAATGAGACATGAGTTAAATAAATGACGATGTATGCATACAACACAATATTATATCACAATTAAGACGGGTAAAAAAAATCTATATAGATGTCCTTCGAAAATACAATCGAGTGAAAATTGCAGGCTATCAAAAAGTATGTGTAATACAGTCCATTTGTGTCTGTTTGGGAGTGGTGGTGGAAGATACTGATATTAGCTTTATGTTTTTGTACATTTCGGTGGCTTACAACGTAACAGGCATTTAAAATTTGTTTCAAAAGCAGAGAGTTATGAAAAGCAGAAATAGGGACCCATACAATATCAGAGTTAAAAATGAAGACTCCCGGTACAAATTATAACGGTAATTCCTCTTCAATATTGTACACATTCTGTGAAAATGTCCCATCCTTCCAAGACTGCCCCCAAATTATATAATCCGTTAGGGAAAGCCCTCTAATGTCTCCACCTACCTGGGTGGGTAAAAGGCCAGGGGCCATCAACGAAGCCAATATAAGCTGAGAGGCCTATGGAGAGGACTCCATGGGTGAAAGTAACCAACCGGCAGTTCCACTCATAGCTTCGGTGCTTGTTCAGGCGGCAGAAAGAAATGTAGAGCGAGAGCCAGCCCCCCAGGCTGCACAGCACCTGCGGACACAGACCTAGTGCCATCCTATGATGAAAAGACCGAAACCAGAAAAACAAGATATACCCTAAGAAAACAGCACTGGGTCAATTCGAATATAATCTTCATTTCTTCTATAGGAGAGTACAAAAACATTGCCTTCACTGAAACTCTTCCTGATCTACACAGCTGAGAATCTTCTTCTTTTTTAAAAAATATTTATTCATTTTTGAAAGAGAGACACAGGGCGTGAGCAGGGGAGGGGCAGAGAGAGCGGGGCACAGAATCCAAAGCAGGCTCCAGGCTCTGAGCTGTCAGCACAGAGCCCGATGGGGGGCTCGAACTCACAGACTGTGAGATCATGACCTGAGCCGAAGTCGGATGCCCAACCAACTGAGCCACCCAAGCGCCCCAACTTTGAAAACATTTTTTTAAAATAAGGATGAGTACATGTCAATAATCTGTCAGTGATGACTGACCTTGAACAATGATACATGAGGAACATAGTACACGTCTTCGATAATGTGTTCACTCCAATGAGAAGCTCTGGTGAAAAAAACAGGACTACCGCCTGTGGTTTCTGCTAGAGGTCACATGACATGTAGGAGTTTAATGTGGTTTGAAGCTGATATTAAACTCAACTGAAATTGGGACTTAGGTCACAGTTTTACCAGTTAAAATGGAAACTTGAGGTAACCCTAAACATAGAACTAATCAGACTCCAGATATTTTGGAAGAGAAAATAATCCGAGTTCGATTCAGTTCCGAAACCCAATTCAAAGACTAACCAAGAGGGAAGCAGAGGGATGTGGAGGTGCATGTGGGAAGTTTTTGTTGATATAGAAAAATATCTTTGGGGCGCCTGGATGGCTCAGTCGTTTAAGCGGCCGACTTCGGCTCAGGTCATGATCTCACGGTCCGTGAGTTCGAGCCCTGCGTCAGGCTCTGTGCTGACAGCTCAGAGCCTGGAGCCTGCTTCCGATTCTGTGACTCTCTCTCTCTGACCCTCCCCCGTTCATGCTCTGTCTCTCTCTGTCTCAAAAATAAATAAACGTTAAAAAAAAGATTTAAAAAAAAAAAAGAAAAAGAAAAATATCTTTAAGGCAATTATTTAGTTAAACATACAGTCAGAAAGCTACATTTTGAAATTTTTACTGATGAGAAATATATCAGGCCAAGAAGGACTGTAACTGAGTCAATCTAAGTCATATAGGACTAAAATCTTCAAGTAAAACCAAGATGGTATTAATATTCGTTAGCTCCTCTATTGAAATTTCGTACAAAAAAAAAAATTTCAGGTATCTGTCTCATCTCTGCAGGAATTTTCTGCATGGCTACACTTATTGCTTAACCCTATTCTGACAAGTGAAATAATATCTGAGGACCAACACACTTCAGTACACAAGCCGCTCCCAGGAATGCTATCCAGAGAGGGCTTTATGAAGGTCAAGTTCTGCGCTGCCTTCAGCTGAAAGCAGCTTTCTATTCAAGAAAACAGTAGGTGTCAATCACAGACCTGAGTTCCAATTCTGTCTGTGCCCCCTAACTAGCCATAAAACACTGGGCAAATCACTGTCACCTCTTGAGCCTCCCTTACAAAAAAAGGGGGGGGGGGTGGGGGTAGGAAAAAGAAAGAGAGAAGAAAAGAGGATTGTAAACTCTAATCCGGCCCAGTTCTGACAAGGAGTTCTGAGATAAATTTTGTAAAGCATCTAGGCCAGTTTTCGGAGCAAGGCCCAGAAATACAAAGTACCCAGAGTGAAAAGAACCGTCCTCGCTTATTTCCTTCTAAATGCCAGGGTCACCGGCCAGTAATGCGGATCAGCTCATTTGGATCTGCTGATTAGTATTTTTAGAGTCCTCTTCCCTGAATCCTAATTCCCTGGCAGAACAGAAGAAACAGTAGTCTATTTACAAACACTTAAAAGAATAGACATTTGTAAATGGCAGATACAAGTCTGTGACCTTGGGAAAGTCAGTCCATCTCTGGATTTCGGTTTTTTACTCTTGGGTAAAGGAACCGAGGGGTATTGAGATGGCCGATCGGGCACAGAATTCCAAGGCCCCTGTCCTCGCTCCTCCCGTTCCCGGGCCAGATTCGGGAGGAGGAGCGCGGGGCGGACCCACCTGGCGGGCGGCCGCGGAGCAGGCGTGGCTGGGGCGAGCAGCAACCCCGGCGCCCCGCAGGCACCGCGACCGGCGCATCTCCCTCGGACGCGCCCGCGGACCGGGCCACGCCCGGCTGCGCGCACCTACGCCGCGCCGCTGTACGGGCATCCCGCCGGTCGCCGAGCCTGGCGAAGCAAAGCCTCCCGCGCCCCGAGGCAGGAGGAGCCCCCCACCCCCACCCCTCGGCCGCCAGGCCGGACCAGACCATCTGCCCGCCTCCTTCCCCACCAGTGGGCCGGGCGGGCCGGGCCCCCGGCGTCCCGAGCCCAGCCACGCTTCAGGAGCCGGGCGGTTCGCGCCGCGCTGTTACCTGGCCGAGCGCATCGGGAAGCCTCGGGCGCCTGGGCCCCAGAGCTCGGAGCGCGGATCGTCGGAGCAGGAAGCGGCGGAAAGAGGGAGAGAGGACGAGGATCTGGCGGCGGCGGAAGAGGAGCCGGGGGTCTGGGGGCACCTTGTGGCTGGGAGGACGGAGCGCAGAACCCAGGCTGGACGGGGAACGTCCGTGAAGGGAGCCGAAGGGTACTCCTCCTTCGCTCGGGGCCCAGGATGGGGGGGATGGATAGCGGAGGGTTACCTGGTGGTCACGTGAGACCTGCAGGTTGTTGCCCTTGTTTGTGTGTTGTTGTTTGTTTCAATAATTACCCATCCCGCCTCCCCCTCCCCCCATGTGGGGACAGCCCATCCAATAACCAGTGGCTGAGCACCTACTGAGGGCTCGCACCCCTACTAGGCACGATGGGAGATGTAAGACGTAGTCGCAGCCCTCCCGCTGGAGTCTCAGTTGTGAAACAAGCACGCAATTAATTAGCCAGGAAAGTGCTCAGGCCCGGGAATTAGAAGTTATTCCTTTTCGTTACAGCCCTATCACCCTACTTGCTGCCACCTTCTTGCTGCCACCATTTTCCGGGAAAGAACAGAGTATTAAAAGGCTTCAGGGGTCTGAAGGCTGAGGCGATAAGGAAAGGGGCCAGTTCTTTCTAGGAGCCTTGATCCTAGGGTGACTGATGGTCCAGGTTCAAGCTTCATTACCTAGGATTACATTTACTAATTTAGATATCTTTGGCCATAACACTTGTTCTACCAGATCAGATAATCCTCAACGGTGGTATCTCCCCCCACCCCACCCGCCCCCCACAAAAGTTCTGGGCTATAAGGGAGAACAGGAACAGGAAGCTCTCCACCAATTTATTTGAATAATAATGACAATAATTATGTTTATAATCACAATAATAGCAGACAACACTTATTAATGTACCAGGCATTGTTCCAAGCACTTTACAAATATTAACTAGTCAATTCTCACAGCCCTTTGAGATGGGTGCTATTGTCATCCCCATTTAATAGGGGAGAAACTAAAACACAGAGCATTTCAAGGAACTTGCTCAAGGTGACATGATTAGTAGGAGGTAGATTTGAGTATGAACCCAGGCAGTATGGCTCTGCACTTGACTAGAAGCCCCTACAGACGTGTCCTGTATTATTCGGCATTCACAGCTCACAGCTCCTAACCTCAAAGAAGGGCACTAGAAGTTAGTTAGAGGTAAAGAAAAAAAAAAAAAAGGAATTTCATTTTCAAAAATCTTAATTTCCCATTAGGTACCAGGCACAGTGTTAGTCATGGGCATATAGAGAAAAAGAGACAGACTCAACTACAGGGAGCTCCCCACAGTCTAGAAGCAGAAGAGTCAGCAAATGCAGTACGTGAGCTATGAGAGGCACACGGAGAGTGTGTGGGAAGGAGAGGCATGGAGCCACGAAACCTGGGGGGCTCAGGGCAGGATTCCTCATTTGAGTCCTGAAACTAAACTCATTCTCTGAGTTGCACCAAAAGGCCTTAGTATTCCAGCCCACGGTGGGGCCCACCAGTCTTGAGTCAACAAAAAATTGAAGTGTGAAAATTTGAAAAGGAGCAGGAGCAATTCTTCTCTTTCTTTCCCCCTGGACAACGACTGGGTTTTGCCCTTCGATTCTCTTGTGCCTAATTAGCCGCTGAAGAAGCTAACCAAGCTTTGGTTGAACTTCACTGGGATTTTAGGGCATCACGTGGCTGTGAGAGGCAAATCAGTGCCTGCTTCCAGGGTTGGCTCTGCTGAACAATTGTCCGAGACAATGGACAATGGAAGCTACTGGAGGCTGAGAAGTTAGGCTACAATTCTGTATTTCTTTCATAAAAAAGTATGGTCAAATAGAGAGCCCAGAAAGAAACCCCCATAAATGGAGTCAACTGATCTTTGACAAAGGAGCCAAGGCAATACAGTGGAGAAAAAATGGTGCCTTTAACACACGGTACTGGAACTATTGAACATCCACATGCAAAAAAAAAAAAAAGGCAACTGGACACCGACCTCACACCCTTCACAAAAATGAACTCAACATGGATCACAGACACACATGTAAGATGCAAAACTATAAAATTTCAGGAAGGTGACACTTAGATGAAGAAAACCTAAATGCCCCTGGGTATGGTGCTGCCTTTTTAGATACAACAACAAAGACACAACCCAGGACAGAAATAATGGGTAAGCTGGACTTCATTAAAATTTAAATCTTCTGCTCTGCTAAAGACAAATATCAAGAGAATTAGAAGACAAGCCACAAACTGGGAGAAAATACTTGCAAAAGACACAGCTGATAAGTGGCTGCTATCCAAAATATACAAAGAGCTCCTAAAATTCAACAATAAGAAAACAAATAACCTGATGAAAAAGTCGGCCAAAGGCTTCGCTAGACCCCTCACCAAAGAAGACATACACATGGCAGTTAAGTGCATGAAAAACTGCTCCACACCCTATGTCCTCAGGAAAATGCAGATTAAGATAACTGAGATACTGTTACACGCCTATTTGAATGACCAAGATCCAGAATGCTTGACAAAACCTTGCTGGCAAGGATGTGGAGCCACAGGAACTCTCGCACATTGGTGGGAATGCAAAATGGTACAGCCACGTTCTGTTGGGAGGCAGGGTGGAGGTTTCTTACAAGACTAAATGTACTTTTACCGTATGATCCAGCAATCATGTTCCCTGGCATTTACCCAAAGGAATTGAAAACTTCTGTCCACACCTCGCCCCCTGCACACAGATGTTTACAGCAGCTCTATTCATATTTAAAAAAAAATTTTTTTAAACAATGTTTACTTATTTTTGAGAGAGAGAGAAAGTGTGCAAGTAGGGGAGGGGGACAGGGAGACAGAGGATCTGAAGCAGGTTCTGAGCTGTCAGCACAGAACCCGACACAGGGCTTGAACTCATGAACTGTGAGATCATGAACTGAGCTGAAGTCGGACGCTTAACCGACTGAGCCACCCAGGCGCCCCCCAGCTCTCTTCATAATTGCCAAAACTTGGAAGCAACCAAGATGTCCTTTGGTGGAGGGTAAACAAACTGTGGTGTATCCAGACAACAGAATATTATTTATTCAGTGCTAAAAGGAAATGAAGAGATGGAGGAACTTTAAATGCACACCGCTAAGTGAAAGAAGCCAATCTGGAAAGGGTGTGTGCTATGATTCCAACTATATGACCTTCTGGAAAATGCAAAGCTATTAGAGACGGTAAAAAGATCGGTGGTTGCAAGGGTGTAGGGAGCAGAGAGGTGAAAAGGTAGAGCACTGAGAATCAGGGCCGTGCAAATACCCTGTATATTACAATGGTGGGTATGTATCATATTTTTGTCCAAACCTGTAGCATGTGCAACACCAAGAGTGAGCTCTAAGATGAACTGTGAACTTTGTGTGATTATTATGGGCCAATGTAGGTTCATTCTTGGTTTAAAAAAAAAAAAAAAAGGACTTTCTGGTGAGTGATGTTCATAATGGGGGAGGCTATGCATGTGAGGGGGCAGGGGCATATGGGAAATCTCTGTACCTAAATCTAAAACTGCTCTAAAAAAAAAAAATAAAGTTTTTTTAAAAGGTGAAATGGATGAAAACCATCAGTGTGGACAGCGCAGGATATCGGCTTTCAGCACTTACCTGAACAAGATGTCATGGTAGCCAGGATGGCCACAGAAAGGGTTGGCTCTGGCACCCATGAGCATACAAAGAGTATACACATGCCTGCGTGTGTATGCACACTTTTGTACACATGGGCTGGTGGGTGGCAGAATGGTCCTTTCATATACTTAAATCAGCGCCGAAGGCTCCTCTTGCTGTCTCTTTGCTGCATACGTAGCCACTTCCAACCAGATCTTTTCTTGAGACCGTAACTACTACCAATAGGCTTTCTTCTCCAGCTTCATGTCGTGAAAGATTAGTCTTACTATAAGGCCCATTCAAACATCAGAAACAGTTAAGTCTTGATTATTCACACATAGATTCCCCACTTGGATATTATTTGCAACAAATGCTTCATCCCAATTTTGGTTTTTCCCCATCAGCCGTTAGAAGGGCTTCCCTTTCGCACAGGTCAGTTGTCAACCTCGGGCATGGTAACGATTGAAATTTTTATTAACCTCAGAAAAACCACCAGGAGAGCTTGCTTGCCCCTCAAGCCCCTCACCAAAAGTCACAGCGCATTTCCAAGGCCACCTATATTTGATTGTTGAATTATGCTTTGTTTTTCATATCTATTGCTTTCCATTGTGGATATTGAATAACTGACCTTCAGGATATCTGGGATATGAGCCTCCTCAGCCTCTGCCTCCACCTCTTAAGTCTGAATGACTTGGCCTTAAAATTCCCCCTTTCTATCCTCCCCCTTACAAAATGAGGCAACCAGCCTCCTCCTCCTCTGTCAGAAAGAGTAAGAACTCTGAACTCTTCAAAGCCCTGTATTAATGTAGATCATCTTCAGCAGCAGGTCTGGGGAGTAACAGACTTAATGCACCAATTGGCAACATTTTCCCCATCCCATTTTTGTAAGTAATCTCTACGCCCGGCGTGGGGCTTGAACTCATGTCCCTGAGATCAAGAGTTGCCTCCTCCACTTACTGAGCCAGCCAAGTGCTCCCCCATCCCATTGCACTATACGCACTCATATCCCCCTCAACAAAAGACACAGAACAATCATCTAAACCTCTTCTTATCAGCGGTGGAATCATTTATATCATAACTATACAAATTTATTTAGGAACGGAGAGATTCCTTTGAATCTCAACATTTTCTTGGATATACAGTCTTTAAAAAAAAAAAAAAAGGTTACCATCTCTGGAATGGCTTCATGTTACATCTCTACACACTGGCCCACAAAGAAGGAGACTAGAGATAATGTTCCCGAGAAGTCAACAAAGATTCCCAGCCCATGTGGGAACTCTTGTGGAAGCTAGCACAGTATTTCACACTTTGGCATTTTTTTTTCCTTTCTTTTTCTTTTTTTTTTTTTAAAAAGAAGATAAAATATTACAGAGATATCTTCAAAATTCACACCTGAGTTAAACATTTTGTTGGAAAATTCCACATTAAGGAGAGAACGTCATTGCAAAAATTGGAGAGGGCTATATACAGGTATTTTGCCAACATAACATAACGTATTTGCTTTTGTGTCCTTTCTTCTGCAGCCGGGGTTGGGGGGCGGGGAGGGAGAGAGGGGACCCAGGTAAGGACAGGGAGGGAGAGAAGGAGTAAGCACTCCTGAGCTCCGGGGCAGGTATAGCAAACAAAAGAGCACCTGTGGGCAGAGAAACATGCCCCGGGGGCTGGGGGTGGCTCAGCCTTCTGTAAAGAAGATGGAGAAGGCAATCAGGACTGGATCTTGGTTCTAGAAAAGGGGGCTAAAGAGAAAATGGGGTGAAATGAAGATTCAGTCAGAAAAGTTTGCTGAGCGGAGAGAACATCAAGTCTTTGGTGGAGACATCAGATTCAAATCTTTTCACAGATTTTAGAATCGGTTCAGAGGTGGAGGCTAAGTTCAGAGTCAAAACCATCATCTCTCCTTCCGGTTGTTTGGCACACCAGGCAAACGTCTGTCCCCGAGAGGCCCACGGATGCATTGGGAAATCGTGGCAAGGTGTCCTTTCTCCGAGAGACTACTGCCACAGTGAAGCCGTCTGAGATATTTAGAACTAGGAGATAGGAGCACGGGGAAAGAAGGTGAAAATGGTAAACAGCGAGGAGGGGCATATGTTTCAAGAGCACTAGGAGTCGGCACATGCTTCAATCACAGTTTAGATCTCTGGGGGCCCTCGCTCCTGAAGAAGCAAGAGTTTGGGTTGACAGTGGGGATTCTCTTTCACTCTTCTGACCGTAAGCTGTCCATACACAGAAGGCGTGATTCCCTTCCTTCCAGTGGGGAATACAGGGCCAGGTGGATTAGGAGAAACTTTTTGGTCTCAGTGGAGGTAGGTGGGATGATTCCATCGGTACCAAGATCTGGAAGGAAGGAAAAAAAACGAGTCAATGCTAAAAGGTGCTAATGTGACTGAGGGAAGACGCAAATGGGCAGTGACTGCTATAACAGGTGTAGGGTTTCTCTCCGGGGCGATGAAAACGTTCTGGAATTAGATTATGGTGATGGTTATGCCACATTGTGACTACACTAACACGCACTGGATTGTACCTTCAGGGGTAAATTGTAGGGTATGTGAATTCTAGCTCAAAACACAGTAAAACATGTGCATTATATGGTTTTTTTCGCCCCCCCCCCTTTTTTTTTGGCAGGGGTGGTTGAGGAGATCCAGAAGTTTGGTGTGTGCAACAGTTATCGGTCAGTAAGACCTCGCTGCCTTGTGGAATGGCCTGGGTTTGGACAAGTGGATTCTTTTCTTCCGACGAGGTACTGCCTAACTTTCAAATCTCTGCTGTGCTCTGAATCCGTGAGCCATCTCTCAAAGCACCTGCTCTGAGAATACTTTTTGGAGCAGACTCTTTGGTCCCAGGGGCGGCTTACCTCGCTGCATGCCAGGTGGGAACCCGAGATGGGGGCGGGGGCAGGGAGGCAATACTTCCCTCTGTCATTGTGTCAGCCACACTGACAGCTCCCGCTCACGTCCGAACGCCCCAAGAGCAGGGTTCCTGGCAGGGAGTGGAGAACCCCTAAGCCCACTGAAGGACCTGGCCCTTCCTTATAGGAGTGTTTAGAAATTTCCACCCTCCCCGTGAGGATGGAAATATTGGCTTTGTTGACATCAGCCTCTTGCCAGGACTGCTGGCTGGCCGAAGCTTCTCTTTTTAAAGCCCACTCCCTAGGGATACGGTCCAGCCTGGCTGTCCACTCTGTCCCCGTCCTGCCACCCCAACTCTCCTCTCCGAGAAAGTGGCAGGCTTCCTGCCCCGAAGGAGTGACCCAGCTTCTTGCATGGTCCCTTGATCCTGCTGGAATGTCTCCGTATTCTCTCCTCCACCTTACCCCGAAGAGTTAAAACCGGAGGCGCTCATTGCTGCTTTGGAGTTATTTTGAGATGCAGTGGGGCTGTTGGCGTGGAGTCCGGAGCCGGGAGACGAAGGCCCGCTGTTGTTCCCAGGGGAACAGGATGACGTTACTGAGGACGAAGAGAGGCCAAAACAAGGGGAAAATAATGCTGCTGGGTCCCGGGACCTCGTGACCTGGCCCTTCAGACGTGTATCCCCAAAGAACTCCCGCCCCCTCCCTACCGCCCACCCATCGGCCCACCTCCTGCCTCGTCTGCATCAACACCCGGCCCCAGAGGGACACTCATCATAAATGCTCTTTGCAGCGCAGGCCCTGGAGAGCGGCATGGCTGGTTCTGCGGGTCCAAGAATTGCCAAACGCAAAAGGACAGATGCCAAAATCATCCTACCCCGGGACACACCCTGGGCTGGGCGTATGTAGCCCCAGATTGCGAGGCGGGAGGGGGAAAGGAACAAGAAGGCTCGGAAAGGAGGAGGGGAGGAAATCGAGAAAAGGGAATTGGAGAGGAAAGAGCATCTGAGGCCACAATTAAAGGTCGCCGGCCCCTCTCCTGTTTCTGTCTCCACAGAAAGACGCCCGTGTATCTCCTAGAAAGAGTACAGCCAGGGGACAGGCTTGGATCCTCATTTTTGGGTTTCCCTAACAACGTCCCGTGAATAAGGGGACAGATATCTTGCCATCCAAGCAGGCCAAGATACTTTGACGAGTGGGAGCAGTGCTATTGATCGTGTCCGGACAAGAGGCAGACGGTGGGGCTGTCCTGGGCACAGGCAGACGTATGGTCACCCCTGCTAGTTCTTTGGAAGGCTGTAGGTACTTTTTGAAAAATAGAGTTCCGCAGAAAACTGGTTTGGAAAACCCTGCCTTCTATACAGCTCCTTCAGGGATGTGAAATGCACTCTGGTGCTGAGAAAGTACGGCAGCGGAAGCAGAAAGCAAACGCTCGTTTTGAACTTGGCCTCTTCAGCACTTCCCAAACTTAGGTGGTCACAGAACCCTTCTTCTCCTGGCTGAGATTTTATTTATTTATACTTTTAATTTTTTTTTCAACATTTATTTATTTTTTTGGGAGAGAGAGAGACAGAGCATGAACGGGGGAGGGGCAGGGAGAGAGGGAGACACAGAATCGGAAACAGGCTCCAGGCTCCGAGCCATCAGCCCAGAGCCCGACGCGGGGCTCGAACTCACGGACCGCGAGATCGTGACCTGGCTGAAGTCGGACGCTTAACCGACTGCGCCACCCAGGCGCCCCACCTGGCAGAGATTTTAATAGCCATTGAAATACATTTAAGGAAGGCTGACTTAGTTACCTTTCAGGTCTACTATCCCATCATTTAAAGGAATTCTGGAGTTCTTCAGAAACCCCATTGTAAAGCTCACCTGTTCCAGGCATGGTGCTGTGGACAGGAGGGACAGAGAGGGGGCCCAGAGACCCAGAGGGAGAGACCTGAAAGGCAACAGAGGTTTGTAAATGTCTTGTGTCTGCTCCCTTCTCCAGTCTTGACTGCTTCTCCCAGGGTGCTGGGCCCCAGACCGCAGATAGCAGGACTCAGCTTCCTGGCTGGTTGCCTAGTTCCAAACCTCTGCTCGGTCCCCCGCTTCCAGAAGAGGGCCTCTGGACCACATACAGCATCGGCTCCAGTTCTGCAGACCCCGGGGCCCTGCCCTCCCTGCTGTGCCCCCTGGCAAGGCTTCTTCGGCACTGCCAGGATGAAGCTCGCGTACCGAGGGCTTGGCCCCTGTCGTGGCAGATGCTGTCAGTTGGCTACAGCGCCTCGTTCTTTTCTTCCATGAGATCCCTTTGCTCGGTGCAGCAGAGCCCGGCCCTAACAACCTGTTTCAGGCTTCCTGGCCTGGTGTCTGAGCCGACCGCCCACTCTCCAGAGAAAACTGGAGGGGCTAAACTTTCATTTTGCCCTGAAGACCTCCCAGCATTACCGACTCTGAGATTGGGAAGGGACTTAAGGTCATTTAGTTCGAACCTCCTTACTCTTCAGGACTCTCCCCCTTAAGAATCACTGCCTCAGCACGACCTAGAACAAGTTGTAATAGAAAGAATGGGCTTCGGGGCCCAACAGATCTGGGGGTGAGAACGTGGTTCCATCGTAACTATCCACGTGACTTTGGGCGAGTTACCTAACCTCGCTGAGATTTGGTTTTCTCATCCGTGAACTAGAGGTAATACCTCCCTTATATTTCCTTTTAATTAAGATTTAATAAGATAATGTCCATAAAGCTTCCAAGTCAATGCCTGGCAAAGAGTGCCAGGCTTGTTAAGCGTCCGTTCCCCTCCCCCCTGAAGGAAGCTGTCAACTGTCTCTGGACACCGGTCACCTCTTCATTCGAGCTGAAATCTGCATACCTTGCCTTCCCTTTATTCTCCTCTTGCCGACAGGGGAAGCTCCAATCGATGTTCCCAAAGGACGTTGGAAGGAAGTTCTCAGGGAGCTGTGATTTGATATCCCTCCCCTCCCCAGCTCGGATCCTCTCATCCCAACAGGATGTGGCATGTATTCATTTCCCAATTAATCAGCTACGGTTCTGCTGTCTTCATTTACCTCCCTTTTTACAATGAGCCTCCTCAGTAGGGCCGGGGGGGGGGGGGGGGGGCCCATGAAGGGTGGAGGCAGGTGTGAGGCCTCCTGGTAAGAGATGTTATCAATGATTTCCCTCCCTCTTCTCCTCTCCTCCCTACTGCCACACCCAAGACATTTGTTGTTGTTTTAAAATAAATAACGTGTTCAGTCACTGTGACCAGCTTCTTCTGTTTCCTTCTGGAGGCAGGCTATGCATATGCAAGCAGACGTATCTATGGTTCCCCCTTTTTACTTTTTTACATAAATGCTAGCATTCAGCCCACACTGGTTTGCACCATTGTGTTTTGCTCTTTGCTTTTTTTCTTTTTTTTTGCTTAACTGTATATCCTGCAGATCACTTCATATCAGAAGCGGAAGAAACTATGTCCTAGTCCCAAGGAGACTGTGCCAATGAGACCCGAGGAGAAGATAGGATCAGAACATGCTCTCTCTCTGCTGCCTCTGTAACATCACAAGCATTAATGTAATTATTTATTTAACATCTTCCCCCCCCCCCCCCCCCCCCCCTCCGCTAGGCTGTAGTCTTCCCAAGGGCAGGATGATGTCTGTTCAGGTCTACCGACTGCAGTGCCTAGGACTTTGTAGGTGCTCAGTAAGTAAGTGTGAAATGAATGATGAGAACGAAATCAGGCTCCTTCCTGGCTCCTCCATGCCTCCCACTGCTTTTCTCCATGTGGGTGTCTTGGATTGGGCTTGGACCAAAGCGAGAACCTACCTCCCAAAGCCCCATGTTTAAAGATTCCGATGCTCTTATGACATGGTTCCATTTCTTTGACACGCCTGACAGAATCTAGCCCCCGCCTACCCCTCCAGCCTCCTCATTCACACTCATTCACTCCCTGGGTTCCAGCCCATGCCAGCTTTCTATGCTTCCTCCTTTCCACCCATCCCAGCCTCAGGGCCTTTGCATACACTCTTTCCTCTGCCTCGGATATTCTTCCCTATGCTCTGTCCTCCCTGTGCACCCTCGACCCCCATTAACATCTACTCATTCTGCTGCTGCCAGTTTGAGCATCCTTCCTCCAAGAAGCCCCTGACACCGGGACTAGGTTAGGGCCCTCTAAATCACCCTCCGTCTCTTCTAGAGATTCCATCACAAAGAGCATTTGCTTAGTGTTTATTTTCCCTGCTGGGACCGTAAGCAGGGATCATACGGGTCCTGTGCGCCACCATATCCCAGTTCCAAACATGTGGTGGCTGCTCAATAAATATTTAAGAAAAGAATGATGACTGACTATCCCTTGCCTCCACCTTAACGTTTTCATTGCTTTCTCACAGCCTGCAGGGTAATTTAGTACCTGTGGCCAGTCGTGAGCCAGCCCTCATCAACCTCTCTTAGTCCCTAAACCTTAGCTTCAGTCAGAGGGCAGTGTTGTGATTCCCCAAATGCAGCACATCGTTTTATAATCCCATGCCTTCTCACAGATGGTTCCTCCCGCCTGGTATGGCGCTCTTGCTAATTCCTAATGTGTTTGAAGAACAAATTAGGGGGTCAGCGCTCCCAGCCTCCATTCGGATCGGAGAGTCTCTCGTCTTCGGTGTTTGTCTGTGTTCCCGGAGCACTCCTACAGGGCTTCTCACATCTCCTTCACTGCAATCTCTTGCCTCTTCTGGCTCCTCCTTAGTTTCCTCCCTGGATCCTTTTCCTTTACCTGTCCCTCACCTGCTGGTGTTCCCCAGGGTTAAGACTAGACTTTTCTCTTGGCTCTGTTGTGCAAACAGCATAGCTGAGCTCCTCCTCCCCTAGGATTTCAGCCACCAATTTATGCTTATGACTCCCTGACCTACGTCTCCATCCCAGCCTTCTCTCCGGACCTCCAGACCCATCAATGCAAGTGCCCAAGGACAGCCCCACGTGGGTGTCCCACAGGCCTCACTGGACCTTATAATAATGTAAAGAATGGAAATCGTCACCTTTTCCTGCTCCCGAATCCGCTCCTCCACCTGTGTCTGACTGTCCCATCCGTGGAGCAACCACTGGCTCCATCAGCCCAACAACCTGAATGCTGACAGTCAGCCCAGAGTATTGTCTTTCCTTCGTCATTTCCCTGCCGCCATCTGATTTCCGATTCATAACCCAAGACCCAAAAATTCCACCTTCTCATTGTCCCTTGACTCTCTCCCTTCCCCTCGTTCTTAGTCCCTAGCTTTGCTTCAGCCCCCATTCTTTCTTTCCTGGGTAACTGCAGCCACATCCTACCTGGTTTCCCCGCAACCAGTCTCATGTCTCTCAAACCTCCCTTTATACTGCACTCAGAGTGATCATTCTGGAAAGCAAATCTGATGGTGTCAGTGGCCTGCTCAACATCCTTCGGTGACTTCTCCCAGCCGTCTCCTTAGCGTTGTACATAGTCCCCTCAGTCTGGCCCTTGCTGGTCTGTCCAGCCTCATCCTTCCACATCCCTCCACAGGGACCACCTATAGTTCTGGGAACATGCCATACACTCTCCCTGCTCCCTGGTACTGTTCTTATACTTTCCCCCCAGGAGAACTCCACCCACACCTATTTGCCTCTTCACTCCTTTTCCTTTTAGACTCAGCTCAGGTATTAATTATCTCCTTGGGGGAGCCTTCTCTAACCACCACCTTGGCAAGGCCTTGTTAGCCGCAACTCCTAAATTCTCCTAGAGAAATTATGATGTTGTTTATCATTTGTTTCTTTGTCTGTCTCCTCTGCTAGATGGTGAGATCCTCCGGGACAGGGGACAGATATTATTTATTTGTGTATCCCCAGCACTCTGCACAAAGGTCACTCTATGGTAGATGGCCAAGGAATGTTTGGTGAAAGAATGAACAATGGTGTTGTTTTTATGAAACAGCTGTGTTCCACCCCAGACAAGGCTGAATAGGACAGTGGCCTTGCCCCCAATTCCCTTAACCTTCCAACCATGGCATCCCCAGGGATGGAGGAAGAGAATGTTCCTCCAGACGCTATCTTTCCCTGGATGCAGAAGATATTTCCTACTCCCCAAACGTCCACGTTATTCCCAGCCCTGACTTTTCCCCCTGACCACCAAAATCAGACACACAACTGTCCGCTTGACACTTCCTCTCCGATCCTTAGGAGGCATGTCCAGCTTAATCTGACCAGCTCCAAATTCTTAGTCTTTTCCCCCCTCATACCTGTATCTCTGGCTTTCTTCATCATCTTAAAAAAAAAAAAAAAAAATGGCAGCGCCTTCCAACAAGTCGTTCACGCCAAAACCCTTAAACTCATCTTGGCCTCATTTCTCACACTCCTTATCTGAGCTCTCAGCACATCTCGTTGGCTCCACGGTTGAAGTATATTCAGAATCCAACCACTTCTTGTCACCGTCCTGGCTACCACCCTCCCCTAAGCTTCCTCTACTCTCAGCCTGGTTATTATAGTTCTCCTCACTGGTGTCCCTTTGCCACGTAGATTGTTCTCCACCTCAGTCAGTTTAGGCTTCTCCACTCACAGCTCTCCAGTGTCTTATTTCATACAAACCCAAAGCCAGGGTCCTTCAGTGACCTCCATGACTTTGGGTGGTCCGCTCTCTGTTATGTCTCTGATTTCCCCTCCTATTCTCGCCTCCTTCCTCACTCTGCCCCAGCCATACTGGCTTCCCTCTGTTCCTCAAACATGCCAAGACTTTTTTACTTGCTGGTCCCTCTGCCTGGGACACTCTTTCTTCTAGATACTTCATCTATTTCCAACACTTTGGGCTCCACTCAAATGTCACTTCCCCAGGGAGGTCCTCTCTGACCTCTCTATTAAAAAAGCATCTCCTCTGGGGCGCCTGGGTGGCTCAGTCGGTTAAGTGTCCGACTTCAGCTCAGGTCACGATCTCACGTTCCGTGAGTTCGAGCCCCGCGTCGGGCTCTGGGCTGATGGCTCAGAGCCTGGAGCCTGCTTCCGGTTCTGTGTCTCCCTCTCTCTCTGCCCCTCCCCCGTTCATGCTCTGTCTCTGTCTCAAAATAAATAAACGTTAAAAAAAAATTAAAAAAAAATAAAGCATCTCCTCATAATTACGTTCACTCCCCTTACCCTTCTTTATTCTCCTTTATATTATGTTTATTTCACATATGGCATCTATTTGCCTATTTATTGTATGCCCCTCTCAACACCCGACGGCCATCTTCCCCCGGGTGGAGAAGACTCTTCACCTTCCAGGCACCATTCCTGTTCCTGCCCCCTCCCCCGCCGCCCCCCCCCCCCCAATGCTTGGCGGGCAGCTTGGTTCTTGGCCACTTACCAAGCGGGAGTTGTAGATGGGAGATTTGATGGGTGTGGTCACGGGGCAGTTGATTCGCTTCTCCTTCTGACGTCGATTGCAGAACCAGACTCTCACCACCTCCTTCTCCATGGACAACTGCTCTGCAATCATGGAGATCTCTTCTGAGCTGGGTTTGGGGTTCTGCGGAGACCAAAGGGATAGAGTGTGGTCAGCAGGAAGGGGGAACAGGGTCAAGAATCAGGGGTGGGGGCCAGAGGTTCCAAGGAAACAAGATAGGCCAATGGATGGATCAAAAGCTTTAGAATCAGACCTAGGATGGAATGCTGGCTCTATCGTCTACTGTGTAGCTTTAGAAGCCTTTCGTAACTTCTCTGAGCCTCAGTCTTACCATGTATGAAGTGAGAACAATAAGGTCTACTGTATAGGATTGTTGCGAGGCTAAAATGAGAAACCATGTGTAAACTGCCAAGCCCAGGGCCTGCCACAAAATACAGGATCCACACATGTAGCTCTCTTCCCTCCCTTCTTACTTCAGGAGAAGTTCTGAAAGGAGAAGTCCTTTGACATGTGTGTGGGACGGGCAGGATCCCGAAGCCCATGTTTCGCCACACAACCTGATAACCTTTCCTTGTGTTATCGCTTCCTGTCCCACCTCAAAATAGGAAAACGTAAACTAAAGCATGTGGACCCAAGACTGTGGAGACCTATATATTCAGCACTTTCTTGTTCCAGCCCCTCCCTCCACCCAATCTTTGATCTCAGCCCCTTTCCCTCCTTCCTACACACCCCCTCCCTTGCTCAGGCTGCTCCCAGAAACCTAATCAGCAGGAAAAGCCAGCTTTTGTCATTGTGCCAGCAGGATGCAGCCATCAAATCCTTGAGCCAGATGCACCAGCGAATGAATTCGCTGGAGCGGGCAGCAGTCTCGGAGGCCTGGGGCCCACAAGATTAAATGAGGCCAAGGGCACATCCTTTAGGGACCTGGGTCGTGTGGATAGAGGCTCTGAAGGCTGGTATCCAAGGGATCCCGATTAGAAGCTGTGTAGACCACACCTGTTTTCCTTCTTCTCTTCCCTAGCTCCCACAGGGCACAAAGCTGGTATTATTATTAGCGTCTACATACTGGCTCAGGAATATGCTTTTGCTACAAGTTCAAACAAATGTATCATATTATATGATCACAAGTATTTAAATGCGGGTGGAGAAGGAAACAGAAGGAAATACATTTAGGTGCCATTTGATGGTAGATTTCTTTTTCTTTCTACTTCTCTATATTTTCCTAATTGTTTACAGCGAGCATTTACTACATTGATAATTCTAAAACTACAACTCAATGCATAGAAAGTAAAGAATTTCAGATGGTAACTATACTTGTTATGATGAGCATTTTGTAATGGGTAAAATTGTTGAATCCCTGCCATACACCTGAAACTAATATAATATTGTATGTCAACTAAGGTAAAAAAGAAAGAAGGAAAGAAAGAAAGAAAGAAAGAAAGAAAGAAAGAAAGAAAGAAAGAAAGAAGAAAGAATTTATATGTAGTGTTCTGCCTTTGCTCCACTGGGACTCTATATCCCTTTTTTTTTTTTAATGTTTATTTTTGACAGAGAGAGAGAGAGAGAGAGAGAGAGCAAGCAGGGGTAGGGCGGAGAGAAAGGGAGAAACAGAATAAGAAGCAGGCTCTGGGCTCCAGCTGTCAGCACAGAGCCTGACGTGGGGCTCGAACTCATGGACTGGGAGATCATGACCTGATTCGAAGTTGGATGTTTACCCAGCTGAGGCACCCAGGCGTCCCCCTATATCCCATTCTTTAAATCTCCCGGTGAGAGGGACAACGGGCCCTTTAAAAATGTCAGGGCAAGAAGAGTCAGTGGGGGAAGAAGTTCCTGAAACCCAAGACGAAGGCGCCCGCTCCCTGGGACACATGGGTGCCTGGAGAGGGTGCCTGGGCTTGCTTTCCGACCCTTTCCCAGGGCAGGTGTGGTACCGAGGGGCCTCAGTGTGTCCGCTCATCCAACTCTGCACATCAGCCCACCCGTTCCCACCCGGAGGAGCCGCTCACATCTTGAAATCTCTTCTCCAGAGTCAGGCGGATATTGGTCTCGATGCTGGTCCGTTTCTTCCTCTTCCTACCAAACACTTCACTGAGGGTGGGGAAAGAGCTGGGGGTGCTCCCCGAGGGGTCCGATGGAGAGGTTTCTGTCCGGAGGTGGAAAGACAAAGGAAGCTCAGAGAAGAGAATGCATGGCCAGTTGAGGCTCTGTGTCAATGGCCTTGAGATCCACCAATGCTGCCCAGTAGGCTCTGCAGTGGCTCTTTTGGGACCAGCCCCCTCCTCCCGGAAGGGGAACCAGAACAGGCCAAGAAGCCTGCTTGTCCTCATTGCTCTGGGCAAAGGTCTTCCGCGACTCCCACGCCAATGCCTCCAGTGTTTGCGGTCACGGTTCAAGGACACTCAGACATCAGCGGCATGTGTGGGTGTGAGTGGGTGCAGGCAGGGCTCCTACAAGGGACTCTCATGAGTCTGTCTTTTGCAAGGATGCTTGGATATGGATGCTCAGTAAAATGGGAACTGGTGTTTTGAGCTAAAAGCAATGGCACTTGGTGGCAGAATGTTGGTGCTGGTGTCACTTTCTTTTCAGGGCAAGTGTTGGAGCTGAGGCTGTATGATCGGTGGGCAGATATACCCCACAGGAAGGATTCAGGCATCAGGTAGGGGGGATGCACTAGAAATGACCCGTAAGGTCTCTTCCCAAAGATCCTAAGACCCTCTGATCATCTCTGTCACTTCAGTGCCCTGAAGAAAGCTGACGAAGGGACAAGTCGTTGGGGACAGCTTCCTTGACCTTCCATGTTTCCTCGTGGAGGGACTTCTTTTTTTTTTTTTAATTTTTTTTTCAACGTTTATTTATTTTTGGGACAGAGAGAGACAGAGCATGAACGGGGGAGGGGCAGAGAGAGAGGGAGACACAGAATTGGAAGCAGGCTCCAGGCTCGGAGCCGTCAGCCCAGAGCCTGACGCGGGGCTCGAACTCACGGACCGCGAGATCGTGACCTGAGCTGAAGTCGGACGCTTAACCGACTGCGCCACCCAGGTGCCCCTCGTGGAGGGACTTCTGAGGGGGTGACTGACCCCCTTGTCTGCCCATCCCACCCTTTCCTTCCTCTGCACAGGAAGTACTCGTGAACATGTGTCTCCTGACCAGAGCCCAGCCCGGTGCCGGCTCTGCTCCTTCCCTCTCTGCCTGCACCAGTGGTTCTCAGCTGGGGCGGTTTTGCACCACGACTGCTCCCCCAGGGGACATTTGGGATATCTGGAGACATTTTTGTATGTCTCAACGGGCGGCAGGTGCTGCTGGCACCCGGGGGGTAGAGACCAAGGATGCTGCTAAATGCCCTATAATTCACAGGACAGCCTCTTCCAACCAAGAATTCTCCGGACCGATGTGTTGATGGTGTCCTGGTAAGAACCCTGTCACCCACTGTCCCCAGACACCAACCTCCTCCATTCAGTATTCCAAACGTCTTGCCCTTGGCTTGCACCCTTGACCTCCTGGAATGCCTCCCAGGTCACCCAGCTGACAGAATTCTGCGGACCCTGCTCCTGCTGTAGGACTTTCCCCCACTAGTCTTGCTCACGGTGACTCCCTGCCCTCTGGAGACCTCCTCGAGGTTAGCCAGACAGAGGGCTTGTGTTGTGACTCTTGCCTTCCCGGCTCCCCCAGGAGATCCTAGAGAACCCATTCCCCTGTCTTCCCAACCTAGAAGGGGTCCAGAGCGCAAGGTGAGTAAGTTTGCAGACCCAAACTTTGTCTCTGGTGAGCCGTCCCCAGGTGGCTGGGTGGCCGTAGGGTGGACAAGGGAAGGGGGCCAAGTCTTCACGGCCACAGACCTGAAGCCATTTCTTTCAAGGGGCCCTCTCAGCAACGAAGAGGACATTTCCCTCTCCCCTTGTCTGTCTCCTGTATCTTATTTCTTAGGTGGTTCCAGGCCCAGGAGGAGAAGGGGTCTTACACACTGACCGCCTAAAGCCTCAACTCAGACAAGTCACCAGCCCCTTCCCTGCAGAATCCTCTGGGGCACCGTCCACCCGGGAGTCCCGGATGCCTACCTGCATCGTGCAACCATTTCTCCAGCAGTGGTTTGAGCTTGCACATGTTCTTGAAGCTCAGATTGAGGGCCTCAAATCGCGAGATGGTGGTCTGGCTGAAGTCATTACCGTACAGTTTTCCCATCGCCAGCCCCACATCTCCCTGCATGTGGGGACCGAGAGGGAGAAGCCGGAGGGACGGGCTCCTTCTCTTCTTCGTCCACGTTCCCCACCATCCTGGCGCCCATCATGCACGGACAGAACCTTCAAGCACCCACCCGTGACCGTGACTCCTTTCCAGGTTTTTTCCCTCTAAGAGGGAGACTTTGGTTCATTTCCCTCCCCAGACTCGGAGAGGGCCGTGCCCATGTGCCCAACCCCTTGTCTGGCTCTCATTCCTCCCACCCGTTTCCCAGCAGTGTCCCCCAGTTCCCTCACCAATAGAAAATGTGCCCTGTTCTCAGGGAACACAGGGACACGTGGGCTTGCCCCAAACACATTGAACGTCCGGCCGCTCCTCAAATGTACACTCGGGAAGCCCCGTCTCCGCTCGCTCAACCCGATCCCTTCTAGCTCCCCGCAAACCAAACCTGTGTGAAACCCAGCTTAATGCGCCTCTGCTTGAAGGTCTTGGCAAACTTCTCCAGCTCTTCCAGGTCACTGGGCTCATCAGCCCCTCCAGAGCTGGGTAGATGCTTCGGCGCTGGGAGATGTGGGGACGCTTCCAGATGGGGGTCTAAAGAAGATCCCGGCAGCCCGGGGCGCCCAATCGCCTAAAAGGGAACACATGCCAAACAGATCCACAATGGCACAGATCAAATGGCACTTTCTATTGTGTGCTTAGAAGGCGACAGATGTCTGGGCGCGCTTGATTCCTATTTTTTTCAGGGGCGTGGAAGTGAAAATTTGGGTTTCTACAAAGGGATAGCAAATAGCTAGAATAGCTGGGGCAGACACAGGACTGCAGGATGGGGAGGTGGCCTTCTTGGGTTTTAGTCTATGACTCATTGTTTGACTCTGGGCAGGTAACTTCCTTCTTTCAATTTTCCGCCGTAAAAGGAGCTAGCGGGGTTGTTTACTAAGATTCCAAAAGCAAATCTCAGAATGGGACAAGGAAAAGGTTGTTTGCCTTGCCTGTTCTTTTCCACAAAGCAAAGTAACTGAGGGGTTTAACAGGCATTAACTGAAGATAACAGAGGACATCCGAGACTTGTTATATTAATAGACCTTCCAGAAAAATTTAAACCCTTATGACTGCCATTTTACTTTCGAACCCATCATTTTCTTTCATGAGAGTGTTGTTTGGGTGTGTTTCGTTTTGTTTTGTTTTTGTTTTAAGTTTATTTATTTAATTTTTCAGTAATCCCTACACCCAATGTGGGGCTTGAACTCGTGACCCCGAGATCAAGAGCCGCATGTTCCACCGACTGAGCGGGGCAAGCGTCCTGTGTTTTTTTGTTTCTAAATCAAAGGTATTCCTGTGCTATCTAAATATACGTTGATCTCATTTAATGTTGTCAGGACATAGTCTTCCTTTAGTTCATTTTCATAGAAAAATGGGCTCTAAAACCTAGAGTTCATGTGGCGCCCTTTTGGGGTTGGATTGAATCCCCCTCCTGGAGACATCCACGATGACACAAGCTCTGGAACCCAGACCGAGGGGTCCAGGCATTGCGTCCCGTCCAGGTGCCACTGCCCACGTGGACAGCACTACCTATATCCGCCCTTGTCTTTCTCCTTCCCAGTTTACGGTTTTCCTAGACTAAAGTGAACTTTCCTCCTTCTCTCTTCCGAGACCTGCAGATTTACAATTCAGATGGGCAGCCTCAGGATGAGGAAGGTGAGAGGACCCTGGCAAAGGATCTTTTAGGACAGAATGATTTGGAGCCTTATGGGTTTGGTCCTGTTTTGCGGGATGGGGGTGGAAATCTTCAACTCTCTTTGAGACTTCCTTCTCATCGATTCCTTTGTTCTTTAACAAATACTTCTTGAGCTCTTTGCTAGACCTTCTTCTCCCTTCCTCTCATATCCAACGAGAGGCCAAATTGCATTCGTTTGTCTTCCCCAAACAGGTCCTCGTTTGCCCTTCCCTCTCTACTCTTATTGCCACAACCCTGAGCAAGTCCCTCATTACCGCTGCCCCGGACCATCTTAATAACCTCCTGAACGGCCTCTTGGATTCTCATGTCGTAAGATATGAGAGTTGATCTCAGGCCTCTATAAGATCTCTTCCAGATGTAAGTCTATGATGACATTCCGAGTCCCCAGGAGAGAGTGAGTTTAGGATTCCAGTGGCCCCCTTCCTATTAGCCACTAGATGGCACCCTCTCCCCTTCCTGATGTCTTCAGTGGACACTCTAGCCCTCTAGAGTCAGGGCCCTTAGTGATCCGTGGGGATCTTCGAGCACAGAAGGGCCAGTGGGGCCCTGTAATCTGTCTCTGCAGAGCCATCTCCTGCAGCTGTGCACGGGGGCACCCAGATGAGGGGAGGAGAGGCACATACCAGACAGCTCCTGCTGCTCTTAGCCACACACCTAGAATGAGGCCACGTCCGGCCAGAGGAAGAGGTGCCTCCTTGTAATTGGCAAACAGGTACCGTGTGGCAACACAGCAGCTCTGTTAACAGCCCCTCGCGCCGGTCTCGGACCTCCTGACCCGCACAAGTTCACTGCAGGAGGTGGTCGAGGATAGTGGGTCTTGACAGGGACCCAGAGGTGAGAGACTGTGGCCTGGTGGGGACTCTGGTCTCCTCCTTGGGGCTTGAGAGGACCCGGGCAGGGCTGGCGGTCGCCGTGGCATCCCTGAAAGTCAGCCCTCCTTAGGACCTGGATGGTCCTAAGAGGAGTGAGCGAAACCAGGGCTGGTGTGGAGGACCCGCGCTGCTGAGCGGGACGGCCTGGGAGCTGAGATCTCTGGGCTCCAGTCCTGGGGCTGTTGGCGATGCTGGTTGGATCGTTTCTCCCGGCCGTGGCTTGGATTCCTCGTGTGTGAACAGGGATAATCCCTCGCTAGCCCCTCTTCCCAGAGGTGTAAGTGCAGCATCGAGGGGGTGGGGGAACACCGGTGAGCAGCTCTGTCCAGAGCTGAGGCATTCTCAGGGGGAGGCAGGAAGAATGTGGTTGTTTACCTGGGACGCCAGGCCAGGCCCGGTCTGCGGGAGGAGGAGAGAGCTCTGTTGCTGCGGAAAGGGGAGAAGATTTGGCTGCAGACCTGAGTGGAAGGGGAGGGACAAAGGAACACACAAAATAAAATCCAGGCCGTCTGAAGGACACGCTCCACAGCTTCGGGACCGAGATAACCGTCCCCACCCCCTGCTACCTCGTCAGGTCCCTCAACCCACCCCGAGCCCTGTGCAAAGGGCCCCCACGGGACTGCCAGGCATTGCCACACGCAGGTGGAGGCGAACGAGACACGGATAAGCAGGTAAACAGCCATCCGCAAACCAGTCCTCCGGCTTGCCCGCCCGCCTGCCTGGAATGGTGCTGCACGGGCTAAGGAGGTCGAGGCCAGCCTGCTCTGGGAGCTGCTAAGCAGGCTGAAGAAATCCAACAGGGAAGGAAAAGCAGCTAGAACGGAGGGGCCGGGGAGCTCCATTTTGCCTGCAGACAGCCACAAATACCTGGGCAAATCTGCAAATATGCCAGGCCACATAGATGGGGCCAGAGAGCCCCAAAAGGCGGCACATGGCTGGCCAGAGGCTCTTGGCAGAACGAGGATGTTTTCTACTTGGGAGGAAGAGCTGAGAGAGAAGGGGAAGACCAGGGGCCAAGCCTCTGGAAACTCTGTCTGGTGGTATGGCCTCCACCTGCTCGTCGTACTGACGACCGCTTTCTCCTTCCCTCTCCAGGAAAACGGCCCAAGAAGGGCTCTGCCTGACTGGTGGTCATGAGAGTGGCCTCCCTCTAGGAAGGTCCTCAGCCAGGAGCTCTCACTGCCGCTGCGGGAATGAAGCCATTGAGCTACCAGAACAATGGGCCGGGTCACTGCAACCACTCAGCACAGACCAGAACCTTGGGGTCTCTGGGGTCCCTAAGAGGCTCCAGGTCACTGATGTACGGCATCCGTGGAAGCTGACCTTTACGCTCCTCAGTCTATAAAAGTCAGGGCTTAATTTTTCCTTATTAAAGTAAACAAAAATCTCTCATAAGGAGCTCCGAGCCAGGAGTCAGAAGCTTAAATGCTAATAGTAATCTAACATTTATACTGCGTTTTGAAATACACGAAGCCTTTTTATATGCATTATTTGGAATAGCCCTCAATAACCTCGTGAGGTAGAATTTTACTATTTTTCTATTTCTTACTGTTTTTCCATTTTATTTTATTTTGCTCCGTTTTTATTCAGAGAGGTTAGGTGACGTTTCCCAAGGACACACAGCCAGTAAGTGATTTAAAAAAAAAAAAAAAGAATTTTTTTTAACCAATGAGTTTTCTGCCTTCAGAAAATTTTTTGTTTGTTTATTTTGCCCTGCATCATACACTGACCTCACTGGTCATATGTCTACCTCTGGGCCATTTTCACATCACTGTCTTTGAAATTTTTTTTCTAGGGGCGCCTGGGTGGCTCAGTCGGTTAAGCCTCCGACTTCGGCTCAGGGCATGATCTCGCGGTCTGTGAGTTCGAGCCCCGCATCAGGCTCTGTGCTGACCGCTCAGAGCCTGGAGCCTGTTTCAGATTCGTGTCTTTCTCTCTCTCTGACCCTCCCCCGTTCATGCTCTGTCTCTCTCTGTCTCAAAAATAAATAAACGTTAAAAAAATAAAAAATGAAATAAAAAAAATAAAAATTTTTTCTAATGTTTATATTTTTTGAGACACAAAGCGCAAGTGGGAGGGGGCAGAGAGGGAGGGAGGGAGGGAGAGAGAGAGAGCGAGAGAGAATCTGAAGCAGGCTCCAGGCTCCTAGCTGTCAGCACAGAGCTCGACGCAGGGCTTGAACTCAGGAACAAGAAGATGGTGACCTAGGCCGAAGTCGGACACTTAACCGACTGAGCCATCCAGGTGCCCCTCACGTCACTATCTTTTAAAACAGAAGGGAATTAGCTGTTACCTAGGAATGTGATATATGTTGTTTAGCTAAAATAAGTACTTAAAGGCTCAAGTATGTTCTCAGTCATCATCATAAAAATACTCTGAGATGCCTCAGAACCTAGGGGTAGGGACTGTAATTTAGGCAGGTGTTAGGGATGGAAGGCAGAGTTGCACGTTGTTTGGATTCTGGGTTTCCAAAGCCTCTACCTGGGATTTGTACACAGGTGGCAAACTCCTACTTCCTCTATCACTTTGGCCCTAGTCAGTGGAGACCAGAGAGAGGGGGGTGGTGGGCAGGCAGTGCAGGTCAATGGCCAGGAACACAGGTTTCGGGCAAACTTCCGGACTTTTCTTATGTCGCCAGAGACACACTATGACTATCTACCACACAAGGTTATTTTGAAAAATGCCAGGAAAATCACTCATCAGGGCTCCTGGCAAATCACGTCCAAGAAATACCAGCTATTATCATGAATATTCTAATCTGTTTGCTCTTGGCCCAGGAGCCAGTCTCTGGTAGTAATTTCCGTGCCAAAGAAAACCTGAAAACCCCTTCTCCCGCCTGAGGGTGGCGCTGCTGCTCTACCCAAGCAGAGTCAAGGCCGGCTTCCAGGAGGTGAAAGTCTGAATCAGTCCTGAAAGATTTCCAAGGAACTGGGACTTGTCTGCACTGCATGTCCCAAGGAGCTCTTCCTTCCTGTGCTCCCCTCCGCCCCCAGCTCCTTGCCACCTTGCACCTCAGTCTCTACTGGCCGTGAAGTTGAGGAAGATGAGAGGGAAAAGCCGAGGACTCTCAGCCTGGCGGGGGCAATGCCAGGCTCCCTTCCTCGGGTCTCAATGCCAGAGGAGTGAGCCACTCACCCATGCCCCACACTTGGGCTCCTTTATCCAGCAAGCCGCAGCAGCACTTTGCTGGACTTGATCGATGTGGAAAACGCCCGAGTTCTTACCTTGTTGCCCAGATTGGGTCTGGGATAGCAGGAACTGGGATACGGACTGGAGGTGGCCAGGAACCAGCACGAGCTGCTGGAGCGGATGGAGGGAGGTCATGTCCTGCACATGGGGAGACACATAAATCGCCGAATTTACACGCTGGGGGTGCCGGCTCCATCTGCCTGCTGCCCATCTGTCCCGTGGGGCTCCAGACTCTGAGAGTTTGTTGGCAGTGACCCTGCCTTATGCCTCTGTGTAGCCCAAGTGCCTGGCACGTAGTAGCGATTCCATTAATGCTGGCATTGTTACAGCTCCTGCACTCAGCCAAGCAGTGCCTCTCAGCCTAGTGTACTTAAACTTTGCCTTGTTATTTAACTTTCGTGCGTGTCAGTCTTGTCTCCCA
Source organism: Felis catus (assembly GCF_018350175.1). Lineage (NCBI taxonomy): Eukaryota > Metazoa > Chordata > Mammalia > Carnivora > Felidae > Felis > Felis catus. The sequence goes on along the minus strand of NC_058377.1, from coordinate 17,651,417 downwards.
AGTAGACGGTAAACGTTGAAGGCACAGGCTCAGTGTTACCCGGCTCTCAGAGGTTTACCCTAGAAATGACATGAAATCCCGATCGTCTGACTCTGTTTCTTTAATCTCATGCCACTCGACTGTACTAAAAGCCACGTCTTGGCCATTTCCTGGGCCTGAGCCTTTCCTGGAAGGAGGACAAGTTATTATTTCTTAACACAACCGATCTGATGAAGCAGAAAGGCCACTGCCCCTGGGCTCCTCCCACCAGCCCTCAAAAGGGAGACAGCAGTTCCGATACGTGGGGGATCGAGATCCTCAGGGCTCTGTGCCCCCCGAGGGCTGTGCTTAGGTCTGTACACGAAGAGGTGGTAAACCCCTGCTGAATGAGGAAGTGAAGGAACGGGCACACGTTCCGGTCTTAAGTATTTCCAGGGAAGGGGTGGCATTTCTTCCCCAGGTGATCCAGACCAAGAGAGGGGCTCGCCACATGGACATCCGCCCTCTCTGACGTTTGCTGTTACTGTTTCAGGGTGCCTCCTCTTCCCCGCACGACACTCTGTTCTACTTTGGCTTTGGTGCAAAACCTCGAGGGAGGAGAGTGGGCTCACTGGAGACAGAAATGCTCTATATCTGTAGCCATGGTTGTCGCAATAGGGCCCCCTGAAATGGGGGCCAGCTCCACAGCCGCTAGGTCCATTGTTCTGGCCAGGCCGGCTCCTTTTGGTCCCAGACAGGTAGAGGCAGCCGGGCTTCCCCTATGGACTCCCACCTCCACCCCAGGCCTGAATCCCTCGGTCACACTCCCTACAGGGGGCTTTTCGGACCACGAATTCACCGAGAGCCAGGTCTAGAGGTCAAGCATTGTGGAGAATGCTCGACTTCAACTCCCCGGCCCACTGATACTATCAGGGCTCCCCGGCATCAGGCTGGCATTTACCCCAGACATTTGGTTTCCAGACATCATGGCAGGTCCTTGACTCAGGTGACATGGCCGATGCGAGAGGGTCTGCTGCAAGGAGTCACTGAGGTCCTCAGTTTTAATCTGTGTAAGTGGAGGCAGGAGAGCATCAGTGCGGGGCCTCCCCAGGCGGGCAGAAGCAGAAACGTAGAGAAGGTCAAGGTGGATTAGTGACCAGCCCCGAGAGTAAGGAGCTAGGTCCGTGCCTACAGTACCTACAGGGCTGGGGCTTGGTGTGCCTGCCTGTGTGTGTACCTCAGCCCAGGGCAGCCGTAAGAGACAGGGAAATGGCACTCTGGAGTCAGAGTCTGCAGGAGGGGGGTTCACGGAGATCCATGGTTCCTCAGCACATTCTGTGGGCTGTGCAGGCCCACGGTGCAGTTTACGCGCTTCCTCGTTGAAACGGGAAAAAAAGAAGGATATTGCAGGGACTTGAAACATTTCTTTTAAATTTGGAGATGGCGTTCTTCCTTTTTTCTTGGGGGGAGAGGTTAGAATTTCTTTTGTGACATGATGCTGATTCTAAATGGTACTTTAAGGGGCATCTGGATGGCTCAGTGGGTTAAGCGACCAACTTCAACTCACCACTTGTGGTTTGAGCCCCGTGTCGGGCTCTGTGCTGACAGCTCACAGCCTGGAGCCTGGTTCGGGTTCTGTGTCTCCCTCCTTCTCTGCCCCCCTCCCCCCGCTCATGCTGTTTCTCTTTCTCTCTCTCTCTCTCAAAACTAAATAGACATAAAAAAAACATTTTCTAAATGGTATTTTAAAAACTCCCCACCTTGCAAAGTGGAAAAAAAAAAAAAGGCAACCCTTTACCAGTCTTCCCCATACTGTTTGTTTATTTTCCTGGTCCACAAAATCCCAAAGTCTGGGAGCCAGCTTCCCCTCTCTCTTCCCCTTGTTTTCCACAGTTATCTATCTTCTGCGTGGTGAGCTGCCTCTGCAGTCAGCCCTCTGCACCCATGCGGCTCTGATGATAGTCTTTGCTGGTCTCCCTACAGGTGGGGACACGTCTCCCTCATAGTCACTACTGCAGGGGCAGCCCAAGGGGGCTGTGATGGCTTCTAAAACCTCTCTAGCCTCTCTCCAGTGAGAGAGGCTAGTGCTGTCTCACCCAGTGCTGTCTTGGATGACAGCACCAATCACCCACCTGTGGGGCTCTCGGGTGTCCAAGGGCAGGGCTGGATGGGTGCACTATTTGGGCCCATCCAGAGAACTATACTCTTGCGGCTTTTCAGGAAGTCCACTGGGGCAGGGGGAGCCAAGTGACTCTGAATTCATATAATATGACAAAGAGCATAGGATCTAGACATTAGGGAGACATTAGGGAGACCCTCTGATGGAAATTCTTGGCCATAGACGTCCTGGCTTAAACCATTTTCTTGGTCTACACTGGGGATGTCACAGACATCCTGGAATCACTCCTGTATTAACTTAATCCAAGTAAAACGTTCAGACCAATGGCTATATTTATGCTTCATTGTTGTGAAATGAATCTTTAGATCACTAAAGAAAGAACTCCCTTTGGTTGATGAGCTAGGCAGATCCTACTGAGTGATATCAGAGACCGAGGAAAGAGCTAATGTCCTAAATATGGTACCTTGCACATAATGGGAATTAATGCAAGTTAATTACCTAAAAGACACAAACAGAGCCCATTTCTCCATAGACTCCAGGGGGATACAGTCAGGAAAACGTTGAACAGGGAGCTAGACCTTGTGTCTAAGTCCTCACCCCGACTTGAACTTACTACGTAACCCTGAGCAATCTTTTAGCCTGTACGAGACTCAGTTTCTCCATCTGTTTGATGATTCTATGGGATTCTTCTCTCTTCCAGTCCTAAAATGGAATCACAAGTTCCAGTTCCATAGTGCGTTTGGCAGACTTGGCTAGCCCAGGTTGCTGCGGTGTTCTAAAGCAGACCTAAAAGGGCACCAACAAGGGCTGGTGCCACCAAAGTTGGGAAGAGGATGCTTCTTTCAGGGACAGTCTTTACAAATCATTCCTCTCTTCTCTCACCTAAGGAGACTTATTCTGGGGCACTGGAAGCAGAGAAGAGGAAGGGAGAGAGACAGGAAGTAGGACAGTGGGGGCAGAGGGTTGAGACTTTGTGAAAACTCTAAAGACACGGCCAGCCGGGAGGGATTGCCAAGACGGCCCCAATCGCTTGCCCCAGGGTCCCTCGGTTCTTCCCACCCAGGCTTGGCATCTCCGTCTAAGAAGCTCTGGTGTCCTACTTTCTTCCCCTAGAAATTAAGAGTTTTCACATCCTCGATTCTGGGGAAACATTTGTTAGCAGGTTTTTAAAAAACCAGAAATAGATGATACAACTACTTATTTAAAACCACCACCACCACCACCACCCTTAAGGTTTGTTCGAAGAGATTTTAGTTAAGCAAAGCCTTTTGGGGGCCACGTCTCCTTTGTAGATCCCCCCCCCCCCGCTCCTGCCCCGGTGCATCCCTCTCCCAGTGCGGGGATAGGTGAGGCAGGATGGAGGAAGGGGGACAGAGGGAGAACATGGAAAATTGGAGCCAAAGCCACGCTGGGTAGAACCACCGCGGGCAGCTTGGCGGGGCTCCAGCTCAGAGGCAAGTGGCAGGGTTCCTTTATAGACTCATTATGCGCAATGGAGATAAGAAGGTGCAGCTATGACAGAGCTTGAAAACATGTGCTTTGCCTCCAACCTGGGTGCTATCTGTTAGAATCACTGCCAGGTCTTCCTGCAACACTTAATTTCAGAAACCAGCGCCATCATAAAAGAAAACTCACCCTTTCATCTGCTTCCCGGATCAATTGCCCTCCAAACTCGTTGAGGGGCACAGCTGACCTCCCAGTTCTAAAAATGAAGCGACTGATAGCAGGAAATTCCTCTGGGTGTTCGTCTGGGGCGTTCTGACAGCCCCGTGTGTCATTGTTGTGACTTTTTGCTTCGGCAACGTTTCACTCTTTCATTTCTCATATTTCATCAGCCTATGGGTGCGAGCTGCTGACAGTAACCCCCCAAGGAAGAGAGTCCTATACAAACCAGGTTGAAAGACAGTAAAGGAGATTTCTTTTTCGGTGACAGATTCTAGAAGTCTCTGCCTTGGTGGGTGGGTCTCAGAAAGAGAGGAAGGGAGGAAGATACGTTAGCGGCTCTTAACAGCCTCCTTCGGCAATTCTCTTAAGAGTTCACGGGGGAAGAAACTAAGAAATTAAGAAACAAAGTCCTTTCCAAATCAAAAAAAATCCCTTTCACTGCTGTCGAATGGAAAAGATTGGAGCCTTTCCAGGCAACTGGGTGTTGGCTGTGGATCTGGAAGACGAGATAGAGAGACTTCTGTTGGAATCCCATTGACTTCTAATGTGAGAACCGGAGGCAAATTGGACGAAAATCCACTTTCCCCCGTACTTGTGAAAACCCAATCAAACCCACAGCCTGCCTGGAATCATGAAGACTGTCTCCAGAGTCCCTTTGGTGGTTCTTCTCACGCAAAGGGATATCTCTGCAGGCCCTGCTTGGGACGGACTAATCCCTGGGGACACGGGCCGCCCAGAGGGCTCGGCCCTGTCATAGCCACTGACCGTCCCGTCCATCTGTTAGACAAGGTTTGTTCGCTCAGGATTTTCTCCACCCACTGTGCTGTGTACAGGTATTACACTGAGTCTTGGGCAGTGACCAGGGAGGTAAAAAGTCATCATGGGTGATTATCTTTTCTAATCCCAATGAACTCCCTGACATCACCTGCTTGAGAAAGCAGTAGCCTCATTCCGCGAAGAGAGAGCCCCCTCTGAGGGGCTGGAAGCCTTCATACGTTCCTTACTCGGCTTCACACTCCCAGCCAGGGGTGTGGGGACAAGTATTTGCCTTCCCATCTCATGGAGGCCCAGAGAGTTTTAGAGATGGGGATAAAGTTACATAACAAGACACTGGCCAAGTCCCTTAAGGGAATGACCCTCTGATTTCCCCCCGGTTCCCTTTCTACAAAACAATACTACCAACTTTCCAGGGGTGGGAGACAGCACAGACCGTAGGTGATGGAAAAGGTGGCGTTCTGGCCCAGATAGACCCACGGACCTCCTTATGAACCATGTTTTGGGGTCATGTGATGGGGCACGAGGGTGCTGGGGTACTCCTCCTTAGCCCCACCCATGACATTTTCACATGGTTCTCTCTCTCGGGGAAGCAGCCCCACACTAATGAACAGATCACTGGCGATGAAAACGATCAAAGCTGTTGTCCTGGTTGCATAACTCGTTTGTGGAAAGTGTTTCATAAACATTTCACAAGAAGGAGAATTTCAAAGCATGAACATCTCCCAACCTGCCTTCAATTACAGGCAGGATTTTTTTTTTTCTTTCTCCCCCCCCTTCTACACTTCTCCTAGCAGTAAGGAGAGTTTCTGTTTTGTAACTGATCTATAAAGGGTTGGCAGCGAACATGTTGCTCATGAAAAGATCCTAAAAATATATTTCCAGTGGTAGAATGGGGCAGGCAAGTAACTCATCTCAGGTGAACAGGGCTGAAAGTCCCCCAGGAGATGTTGGCTTGCATTTTCGCTTGGGAAACTCTCCTCTTTCTGTGGTTCTTGGTTGTTCCCTGGGAGTCCAAGACTCCTGCCTTCAGATGCCTCCGGGAAGTGCCTGGGGAGATGGCCTCACCCAGGTTTCCAGTCAGAGCAATGACAGACCAGCTTCGAGGCACTTTTGCCCAGGGACACTGGGATCTTCTCCCTGCCCGCATCAAACTTCTAGACAAAGGAAGAGAAGAGACGGGGGACCCTTGAATAAACTAGTAGCTCCTCAGGAAGCCGGGGCCACTTGGGGTTGCTACCTCCTGAAAAGGACCTTTTCAAAGAGGCATCCTTGTTTTTCTGGCTTGCACCGACTCTGGAAATGCAACAAGCTTATCAGTCATGTTATTTAATGCTTTGGCTTCAGTTCTTAAGACATAGCATTGCTAGTGCTGACACATGCGTGAAAAACCCCATCATTTTAAGCCTATAAAAGTTTTCTTCTCCCTCTGGCACATAAGTCCATGCATTCAAGTTTAAAAACTCTGGGAAGGGGCTGCGTCCCTATGGAGGACGAATCCTCACAAATGTTTCTTGGTGGCCAGGACTTGAACGATGTCACGCTCTCCCTTCCTTCAAAGCCTTCCCGAGATGCCCACCATGTTCCCTTCTGGTGGGTTGATGGAGGCTCTCTTTTTTCTGACCCTGATCCCCTTTGAATCACACCCTTCTGGCTCTCCTAGTAGGCCACCTGGTAGAGAAGAGCCCAGAGCTACTACTGTCTTGAGAGGAATTCCGCACAACTCTTGATTTGCCCACACAGAGAGCTGTTCTGCCCCCAAAGAAGTGAAACGGCAGGAGGTAGGAGGTGCAGTGGGGGAAGAAATGCTGAGCACGTTCTCTGAATCAAACTCTGAAAATGGTTCCTGAGCCCAGTGGCTATTCTTGGGAAGTGTCTGGTGAGTGAATGCAGTTTGGCATCACACTGGGTTCTTCTGCATACACCTGGGCTGCCTATCATGGAAGGCCTTTGCTGTCCTTTTCAGAGCAGGAGATGATTTAGAAAGAAAGAAAGAAAGAAAGAAAGAAAGAAAGAAAGAAAGAAAGAAAGAAAGAAAGAAAGAAAGAAAGAAAGAAAGAAAGAAAAGAAAGAAAAAAAAAGAAAGAAAAAAAAGGAGGAAAGAAAGAAAAAAAAGGAAAGGAAAGGAAAGAAAAGAAAGGAAAAAGAAAAGAAAAGAAAAGAAAAGAAAAAGAAAAAGAAAAAGACATCCAGGAAGCAAGTGCAAGGCTCAGGAGCAACCAGGAGTTCTGACTTTTGGTCCCATCCCTGCTTCTAACTAGTGGCATGATCTTTTTTTAAATTTATTTATTTTGAGAGAGAGAGAGAGAGAGAGCACAAGCAGGGGAGGGGCAAAGAGGGAGAGAGACAGAGAATCCCAAGCAGGCTCCGTGCTGACAGCGTGAAGCCCGATGCGGGGCTCGAACTCACGAACGTCAAGATCGTGTCCCGAGCCGAAATCAAGAGTCAGGCATTTAGCCGACTGAGCCACCCAGGCACCCCTGGTTGCATGATCTAATATTTTAAGTTACTTCATTCGGTTCTCTAGGCCTAGACAAAAGAAGAAAAGGAGACTAGATGGAATCTACTTAAGAAATTTATAATGCATGAAAGAGAGCAGGAGCAGACTTGGGAGCAGAAAGTATGCTGACTGTCTCACCAGCCCCATTTCACAGATGACAAAAGAGATTGAGGCTTGTAGATATTAAGAAACCTGCCTGAGGTCAGACTGCAGGTAAATAATAGAGATGAGATTCCGGTCCAAGTCTATGTGACTCCATAGTTCTACGTAAACCTAAGTCTCACCTGCGAGTGATGGATTCACAGAATCATAGACTCTTCACGGTGCACACCGTGCCAGCTACGTGGCAGACATTCAACAAGTGTTGGTTCCCTTCCTTCCCCATCAGAACTGGAAGGAAATGCAGCTAGCACCTGGCCCAAACCGTTCATTTCACAGCTATGACTCCTGAAGCCCAAGGAGGGGCAGACCAACTTGCTCAGGGCCACAGACCTAGAGTGGCAGGCAAGCCCGGCCCGGAGACCCAGGGCCCATGAGGACAGGTCTCCTAACTCCCCACACACTATTCCGTCCATTCCATTGCACGGCCGCATGGCTCGGTCTCGTGTTTTGATCGCTCAAAATATTGTTTCCTACATTTCCTTGTCATAACTCAGTAGCAACCCTAATCCCACTGCTCTAATGAGATTTCATCAAAAGAAAAGTTCCCATTCAGAGTTCTTCATTACTACACAGACTAAGGTTCATGTCCAGATAGAGCACAATTGACTAGATATGATAACGTAGTACTTGGCTTGGGACCCAGTATTCTGCATTTCCTTGACTCTCCCCTGCAGGAATTCACTCCAGGGGCTTGATATTTGCTCATTTCCCTCCCTCATTATCAGGAAGCTAAGTGGGGTAGGCGAACAAGAACATCAGCTCCAGAAAGAGAGAACATAATACTTTTGTAGCACTTTAGAGATCCAAAAGCACTTGCAAATATATCATCATTTATCCTTCATGATAATTCCACGAGGCCAATAATCTTATCAAACGTTTTTACAGATGCAGGAACGATCAGGAGAGCCGACCGAACGCGCCCACCATCATGCAGCCAGGAAGAGCGCAGCGTGACTTTCTACTTGGGTCATTCGCCTCCAGACCCTCCCCCTCTTCTTCTGTACCACTTGGTCCAAGTGAGGCAACCCCATTGGCCTCCCCCCAGAATTTCCCATCCGAAAATGTCCCTGTGGACCCCTACCTCCTCTAAGTTCCATGTTGTTTTCACATTGGTACGTGGTTGGTGTAAACATTTTCATAAGGGTGGCCTGGGACTTTTATGTGCATGTGGGGCTTACATAGCTTTGGAACGTAAAGTTTGCAACAAGTCTGAAAGGGATTCTCCTTGGCATTTCCTGGGTGACTGCCTGTGACCTGGAAGCCTGCCCCTGAAAGTTGGAGCATGGGTTACCAGTGTAAGTCAATGGGTTTCCCTGGTAATTTTTACCTTTTATTATTTTTTTAAGTTTGTTTATTTATTTTGAGTGAGACAGAGAGAGCATGAGCAGGGGAGGGGCAGAGAGGGAGTGGGGGAGAGAGAGAATCCCAAGCAGGCTTCGAGGTCAGTGCCCAGGGTCCCACACGGGGCTAGAACTCACGAATGGTGAGATCATGACCTGAGCCAAAACCAAGAGTCAGACGCTCAACTGACTGAGCCACCCAGTCGCCCTGGTGATTTTTACCTTTGAGAACAGTGTTCTAGCAAGACCGAGGGCCTCGTGTCTTGAACTGCTGTGGAACTCCAGATAAACTGAGGCACCCCTCGTGGCCTTCCAACACTGGGTCTGCTCTGACAACATGGAGTAGCTGGTCTTCCACGCGGCATGCTTGAAACACAGAGGTTTCCTGTCCCATAAAGGTCCCCTTCCCAGGTCAGTTTAGTTCAACGAGAATTTAGTATGCACCTACTGTATACCAAGGGGGAACTAGAGGCACGAAGATGAACGGGGGCCTGCCGGGTTAATCAGGACACAGGACACGAAAAGTAAACAGCAACCACGCAATGCTTACAGCAATCACAAGCACGCGTCGTGGTGGCACGGAAAGATTGTGACTCACCGTGGCAGGGCACAGCACGGCCAGAGGAAGGGGAGCGAGGTGAGGAGAGCCCCCCAGAAGAAAAGTCCTTCTGAGCAGCCCTGAACGGGGAAGGGGGCTCCCCAAGGGAAGGCACGGAAGGGCATGTCAGGAAGTGGGAACGGCTCGTCCCAAGTTGCAGAGGACGAGAGCAACCAGCAGTCCAGCGATGTTGCTGCCGCCTGGGGGTGCGGAGGGGAAGGCCTGGACGAGCAGCCAGGGCCCCCTGGCAGCCCCGCACACCGTGCAGAGGAGTTTCGACGGACTCTGGGGGCAAAGGGTCACCAGAGGAAAGGGGAATAGCACGGAGAGACTTTTGCTCAGCTCAGTTACGCCGACGGCGGTGTGGGATACGGGTCTGAAGTGGGTAAACCGCAAGCAGGGCCGCTGATTAAGAAGCTATTGATGGCAACAGTCCAGGTAAGAGCTGATAGGGATACATGCGCCCAAGGCCAAACCAATAAGGACGAGGCAGAGGAGACAAAACGGAGAGACTTTAGGACAGAACATATATTTCCACCCTTGAAGCTTTATCCTTTGTAACAAAGGGCTGTTTATTTCAGGAATCCCCTGGTGAACGCCTGCGGGCCTCAAAGAGCGACCCCAGACGGGTATCTGAAAGGCCACGGTCAACCCCAACTGCTCACAATAGCCGGAGCGGAGAGGGTTTGGGTTTCCAGAAGGCGTGCACAGTTCGGCAATGTTTAATTTTTTAAAAGCTAATTATGAATTTTAAATGAAAAAAAAAAAAACAAAACAGATTAAAGAGCGCCCGGGCGGCTCAATCGGTTACGCGTCTGACTTCGTCTCAGGTCATGATCTCCTGGTTCCGGAGTTTGAGCCCCACGTCGGGCCCTGTGATGACAGCCCTGAGCCTGGAGCCTGCTTCGGATTCTGTGTCTCCCTCTCTCTCCCTCTCCCCCGCTCGCACTCTGTCGGTCTCTTTCTCTCTCTCAAAAATAAACTTAGAAAAAAAAAGAAAGGTTAAAAACAGTAAGCACTCAAAATGTCACATATCCGTATAGAACTTTTTAGCTTACGAGGTGTTAAAGTTAGTTGTAGGGTTCCTTCTTTTTCCTGGGCAGAGGGACTCTTGAGAAGTTAAGGGGCACACGATGTTAATAAACATACATACAGATATTGCTGTATGTGCGTGTGTGTGCACACGTGCATGTTTAGCAATAACAATAGCTAAAAATAATAATAGCAAAAATAACCCAATCTCCTTCTCTCCCCACTTCTTGAGTCACTGTCTATACCAGCAGGCAACACCTAGGATGTGGCCTACAGACCTTAGAACTTTCTGTGATGTTCTACAGTTTACAAAGCACTTTCAAGCATACAATTTTGGTTGAGTTTCAGAATATCCCCATAAGATGAAGAGGTAGGTGATGGTCTTTCCATTCTATAGTTGAAGAAAACAAAGTTCATGAGAGGTAGGTTTTCCCCAAATACATAGCTGGCTAGCAGGAGGCCCAGGGTCTGAACCCGAGTCCTCTGCTTTAAAATTCAACACATCTTGGGGCGCCTGGGTGGCTCAGTCGGTTAAGCTTCCGACTCTTGATCTTGGCTCAGGTCATGATCTCACAGTTTGTGGGCTCGAGCCCTGCATCGGGCTCTGTGCTGATAGCGTAGAGTCTGCTGGTGACTCACCTCTCTCTTCCTCTCTGTCTGCCCTTCCCCTGCTTGCACTGTCTCTCAAATTAAGTAACTAAACTTAAAAACAAAAATTCCACACATCTTTAAAATCCCTAGGATATCCTCCCTCCAGATAAGCAGAATTTTCAGTCCCAAAACCTATCCCTTGCAGCTCCAAAGACTTTTATTGCAGCTTGGGATAGAGATATATTGGTTTCATTTTGACTAGAGATCTTACTAAAAGGTAATGTATATATCTCTACTCTCCCTTAAAGAGTACTTGAAAGATAATTTAGTCAATGACTCAAGTCGTAACTGTGAACTCCTCTTAAAAGCAATCATGCCCTTGGGGGTAGCAAGTGTTTGGCCTCTGTTGGCTGCAGCACTAAATAGTCCCTAGTTGCTTTTTTCTTTTTCTTTTTCTCTTTTTCTTTTCTTTTCTTTCTTTCTCTTTTTCTTTTCTTTTTCTTTCTTTCCCTTCCTTCCTTCCTTCCTTCCTTCCTTCCTTCCTTCCTTCCTTCCTTCCTTCCTTTTTCTTCTCTTCTCTTCTCTTCTCTTCTCTTCTCTTCTCTTCTCTTCTCTTCTCTTTTCTTTCTTTCCTTCCTTTGCAGGTCTATTTTTTTCCAGGTTTTTAAACTCCTTTCTCCCACCAGGTTTTTATCTGCTACTGTTGGTATGCTTGCTTTTAGCAGCCCCCTCTACCAGCTCAAATTTGCAGTTCTTATTTGCGAAGGGATGGAAACACCAGATCATTAAACACATTACAATTGTTTCTAAAATAAAACTTTAAGGCCCTGAGAAAGGGCTTGGTACGAGGTCTCATTTTGCTTCCTTATTCTTAGTTGGGTTCTAAATGGGTGAGGCTTCGGGCTCCCTGGATAAGTGAGGCACTACAGTAGGTCTGGGTAGCTCCCTTTTACATTGGGCTCACCCTTTGGTTCAATTTCTATTGAGTACATAGCTCTCCTATTACCCTTCTTAGCCTGGGATAGGGCTCTCGGCATGATGGTTGTTCAAACCACTGTAATTGACAGTGTAAACTCAATTGTCTAGGGCTGGGAGCAGTTACCAAATTGGTTATGAAAAGGCTGTGTGAACCTGAGTCAGAGGATTCTCTAATCATGTATCTGTTTCCCTACCTATAAAAGGGAAATAATCTCTGATTCTTACTCAGATCTCAAGGGCTAGGGCTAAAATATCTATGAAACATTCCAAGGAAGGCTCTCCTTGCTCTGGTCACCAAAACAATATGACGGTAATGACTGTTGTTCATTTATTACCTGGGAGACCTACTTGCTTGCTGCCAGAGCACGACGCCTGTCATTTCGTAGGTGCTTATTAGATCTACGGGGAGTGAATGCGTGAACACTTTCAACAATCCTAGAACACAGGACACTGGGTCTCAGAGAAGTCAAATGATTTCCCGAAGATCGTACACCTAGGAAGTGGCAGAATACCACCTGGTTCTGAGCGGATCCAGAATCAACTCTCTCTCCACTGTATCACACGGACTTGAAAAGTCACACCACACCAGGCTGATTTCCTTTCATACAGGGTTCCTAGAAATAAGGATCCGGCAAATGCTATAATTATTGTATGCGTGCGTACAGTACATGTATGCACGCACTTTGATAAAACATATATTTCAGTCTACCCATCACCCTCTTTAAGTATAATATCCGCAGGTGGACAACGTTCAATTATCAGATGACATCCAGTTAGGCCAGAGCACAGTGGGATCATTTGTGCGTTCACTGATCCATTTACTCCATCAACAGATGTGTATCGAGCAGGTACTATGGCTGTGTTGTGCCCTGATTGCAGCCATTCCCAGCACAGATGAGACATAGTAGGCCTGAGCATACACGTATGTGCGCTCGTATACGCGTATGCATGTATGTATGTATGTATTGTCTCTGGAGGTCAAGATGGGGTCACATGGGTTGAGATAGGATTAATTAACACGTCACCGTCATCCAGGTGGGAGGTCTCCGGCGACATGTCGTAGGACTCTGCGTGTGGCCAGTCTAATGTTATCAGTAAATTGGATGAAGATACAGCACGCGTACTTCATAAATCTCCGTGTGAGGAACAGGACTACCTAGTACTTTGCCCAAAGATGTCAATTTTTTTTTTTTTGAAAGCTTGAAAATATGGAAGGAAGGGAAGAAAGGAATAAGATAAAACATAGGGAGCAAATGTCACAATCGTTTACTTAGAATATGAAACTTAAATGTACAAGTTGAGGCAACATTTAACATTTAAAAATACTCGAGAGACATTAATGAATTCTAAGAGCATGCAAGTTGACAGTGTGATAGAATTATCTTCTTAAAAAATCTGGAGGCTCGGCGGCACGAATGGAAGTAGAGCATCAAGGAAGCTTCCCCTATTTGACCATATAAGTTCCATGAAGACAGGCCTACTACTGTCTCATCTGGGCTGTGAATGACTGCAATCAGGGCACAACACAGACACAGTACCTCCTCGATACACATCTGTTGAATGAGTAAATGGATCAGTGAACGCACAAATGATCCCACTGTGCTCTGGCCTAACCGGATGTCATCTGATAATTGAACGTCGTCCACCTGTGGATATTATACTTAAAGAGGGTGATCGGTAGACTGAAATATATGTGTATCAAAGTATTGAGGCACAAATGAGTTCAAAGAGGTCATCAGAACACCGTAAAAAGAAGTACTTGAAACAACCTAATGTCCATCGACAGGGTGGTAAGCAAATAAAATTACACTGAAACCATAGAATGTTACATGGTCGTCAACAAAAGTCATACAACTATCTGCCATGAAACAACCTATATATCCTATTTTTTAAAAAGTTTTAATGCTTATTTATTTTCAAGAGAGAGAGACAGAGCATGAGCGGGGGAGGGGCAGAGAGAGAGGCAGACACAGAATCCGAAGCAGGCTCCGGGCTCCGAGAGGTCAGCACAGAGCCGGACACGGGGCTTGAACCTGTGAACCAGGAGATCATGACCTGAGCCAAAGTCAGATGCTCAACCGACTGAGCCACCTAGATGACCCTGTAAATCCTATTTTTTAATTTAAAGAGAAAGTTGCAGAAGAATACACACAGCATAATTTATACACATAGACGTACATGCGTGTGAATTTTCAAAACCCACAAACATTTGGACATTTGCATTTGTACCCATGTCCGCACATGTGCAGGAAGAAAAGTCTTCTAGACATTTACACACCACAGTGAAAACAGGATTTACCTCTGGGAGGAGGGCTGAGAGGGACAGGGATCCAAAGTCTTCCTTTTTATCTCTACTATTAAATTTTTTTTCCTACCAGAGGTATTCATGTATTCTGCGTGTCGTTGCTTTAAGTAAAGCAGTCGAGAACCTGATGTGTGGAATCATCCGGGGAATTCCAAATGTCTACATGTAAAGGGGAAGGTTTTGGGGTGATAGCTCTTCTCAAATATTGAAGGGCTGTCAGGTGGAGGAGAAGGACTCAGGCCCTGGAGCTAAGGCAGGCAGAGTGACAACTCCTAGAGATGGTGACCATGGGGACATTGATCGGGGTCCAACAGGAGAAAAAGTGGCCTAACAGTACAACCACTGACCCTGGAGTAGGCTGTATTTTGGGTAGCGAGGCCAAAAGCCCTGAGCGAGCTTTGGCACAGATGTGGGGGCAAGGGCCATCTGACAGGGGTGTGAGACCATTTCATCACATACAATTAATATTTTAACACACGCACGCACGCGCGCACAAAAGCTCAGATGGTAAAAACTGAATATATCTGGCTTTATAAAAATTTGCTCTGTTTTTTCATTTAAAATGTCACTGCAGACAGTGAAAGCTTAGTCCTAAGATGTTATATTACGAATAAGCCAGAGTATTGACACGCAAGATGGAAGGGAGGAAGAAAAAGCCTTTGTGCCAGATAGCAGAGGTCTGTGGCGCCCTTCTGGGAACAGGGGACCTTTGACCTGAGGGATCTTTTCGCCCTGAGAGTCTGTATGTCTCTGACTCACTCCAGATAGAGAGATTCAACCCAAACTTGTCTCCACGGTTGATGAAAAATAGTCACAGTGACATCAGGTGTCATTGGATATTCCCAGCTCCCACTGTTTCCGTTAAACGGCCAGGAGAGGGCAGTCCCAGGAGAGCCACATAACCCACCAAGGGGCATTTGTTAAGGGGCCCGTTCTGGCTTGGGTTACTAGCTTAGCTCAAAGAGTTTAAAACACTGGGTCGGTCAGAGTCCTCTCTGCAGACCCTGGGTCCCCGAAGGGTGGCCCCTAGCACCCCAGCAACCACTGAGCCTCAGCCAACAGCTCCCAGCGCTGGCCAGCAAACTGCGGAGTTGGGAAATATTTACCGGAGCAGACTGGATGGAGCCCATGACATACTCTATTTGCATAAACCCAACAAGCTCACCTTCCTGGGGTAAGGTGTGAGATTGTGTGGATCACTTGCTGAGAAAAAGACACCAGGAGCAGAGCAGCACGAAGGGAAGTAGGCCCCCGAAAGCAGAGAGATGGGAGTTCACGACACCCAGGGCAGAGGGACGGGTGGGTGGGCGGATGGGCTCATGCCAACTATCTCTCAATCCATTTATTTAGGAAACATGTACTGAGTGTCTACTCTATTACACGCCTCTACTGTAATAAATAAACCACAGACCCTCTCCTCAATTATTTCACAGTCTGGTCGGGGGGGGCAGACCCACTCCCAGTAGAAGCCTGTTGAGATACAGAAGGTGGAGGGGGTGGTCCCAGAGGGCGCCCTGGAGAAGGAGGCATGAAAGCTGATGCCAGGGCTCACTCAAAACAGACTCAAGATGCTTGTGTATACCTGTTCCTCTCTACCTTCAGGACACTTCCATCATCCCAAGGAGGATTCTCATTGATTCTTTTTTTTTTTTTTTAAGTTCACTTATTTATTTTGAGAGAGTGAGTAAGGGAGGGGCAGAGAGAGAGAGAGAGGGAGAGAGAGAGAATCCCAAGCAAGCTCCGCACTGTCAGCACAAAGCCCGATTCAGGGCTTGAACTCACAAACCATGAGATCATGACCTGAATCAAAATCGAGAGTCAGATGCTTAACTGACTGAGCCACCCAGGAGCCCTGGATTCTCATGGGTTCTAATAAGCACCCAGGCAGTACTTAGAAGTCCTTAGGATCTGGGAAAGAGGGGAGCTGAAGCCCTCTTGTGAAGCTGGACTCCCCAGATCCTCTTCCCGCAGAGCATCCTGTTCCCTGCCTGAGCATTCCCGAAGAATCCTGGGTCCTCACTGAGCTGCCAGGTCCTGGGCAAAGTCCGAACCCCAGGTCCTGCTGTTCCCTGCTCTGCTTTATGCCAGGAAAGTGTCTGTCTCTCCCAGGCCCCTGGGCAAGGCCAAGCTCTGGGAAGTACTCTGCGAGCCAGGAAGCTGCCCTCCGTGTTGCCAGGCTAAGTGTAAGGGGAAGTACCAAGTCCTGAGAAAGGAAGTTGGTTCTGGTTCATGTCAGAGAGGAAGAGACTCCTTGCCTCTGGGCGGCTGCACTGCTCCCCCTTCCAGACAGAGCCGTGTTAACCTGTTCTGGCCCGGTGGTTCAGTGGTTCCTGCTCTAGCAACTTGATCCCTCCTCTTCGTAAGGGTCCCGGGCCAGAGCGAGGGGGACTGAAGTACTCCACCACTGCCCCCTGCAGGAATCAGCGTGTACCCCCAGCGACTGGGTGTCCAAATCTTTGCAGGCCTCAGTTTACCAGCTACACAAGGGGTCTACAAAGCCTGCTTCCGATCCTTCAGATGCACCCCTTCATAGGGATGGGGTAAAGTTTAAACAACTTTCTTGCTATGATCACACACTTTCTTTTTTTTTTTTTTTTTGAGAGAGAGAGAAAGAGAGAGAGTATGAGCAGGGGGAGAGGGGGCAGAGGGAGACAGAGAAAGAATCTTAAGCAAGTTCCATGCTCAGCATGGAGCCCGAAGCAGGGCTCAATGCTGCGACCCGGGGATCACGAACTGAGCCAAAATCAGGAGTCTGGACGCTCGACCAACTGAGCCACCCAGGTGCCCAGGATCGCACACTTTTCTTTGAAAGATGTCATCAGAGGGAAAGGCAAGATTAATCTGTAATTTACCTTAAG
The DNA here is from genome assembly GCF_018350175.1 of Felis catus. NCBI lineage: Eukaryota > Metazoa > Chordata > Mammalia > Carnivora > Felidae > Felis > Felis catus. The sequence goes on along the minus strand of NC_058377.1, from coordinate 17,634,537 downwards.
CAAATACTATAGATGATGCTTGGTTCTAACTGACTGTAAAAGGGCGTTCTTCGTTTGCCTGAAAAGATGTGGTCTAACATTCCTTTAAATAGCAGGCTCTCTTTTGGGAGGAAAATCAGATTTAGTTCACAAACTTTGACTTAAATGTGCATTTCAGGAGCCACCCTCTTAGGTACAGTGAGACATGCCTGTGTTTACCTGGCACAGACCAAGCCTGGCATATTTCTCTTATTATTGAGGTAGCAACGGCATGAGTCAGGTACAAGGACACGGGTAAGAACACTCAGGAGAATCTGAATCTGAGCAGAACTGCCACCTGGAAAAAGGTGAACCCCAGGCCTCCAGAGCCTTCTGAGGGCAGAGCTAAGACGAAGAGGCACACAGGAGCCAGGCTGACGCGAGATGGGACAGCTGGGGCCAATGTTATTGTGACAGCACCAATAACTCATGTTCATTGAGCATCTACTGTGTCCCAGACACTTTACATTCAAAATCTCATTTCATCCTCCTCCTGACAATGCTGTAAGGTCCGTGCTATTATTTCCCCCCATTTTACAGAGGCAGAAACTGAGGCTGAGAGAAGGTGGAATGACCAGATGACGCAGAGCCTATTGGTAGAGCCAAGATTTGAATCCAGGTCTGTGTGATGCCACAGCTGGACCTCTGACCACGACACTGTCACCTGTAAGCCTCGAAGCAGGGACACCCTGCGGTAGTCTATGCCAACAAAGCCTGTGCTACTTTCGCAGAAGATGCCGGTGCAGGAGAGGGGCGCTAAGAAACAAAAGCAAAACAGGATGTGAACCAAGGATCCTTGGGGGTTGTGAGCCAAGGGGGTTTTTCGTGGCCACGCAGGGCAGAGGGAGGGGAGTCTTGACTCTGGAGAGCAGCGGGGGCAGCTGCGATTCGCAGAATAAGCTGAATTTGGAGACAACAGACCCGTACTGAACACGGTGCCGATTGGCGAGGAGACTCAGAATAAAGGTAAACTGAACAGGCCTCAGCTCCCCACTTAGCCGCAAGCCACTTTACCACTTGAGGCGACTGACCAGGTACATTGGTGTAGCGCCTGAGCCCTGAGGGTGGCCTTCAAAGCCATTCTTGGGCTGGACCAAGAGAAGGAAGTTTGAGATGGAAAAAGCGTATTTTCAGCTGCAGCTGGGAGCCTGGGAGAAGTAATCTCCTGGTAGGGGGCAGAGAGAAATCCGGGTCCCACCCCCTGCCCTGCAGGCACATACACAGGCAAACAGTCCTCTCCCTGCGCCCTTCTCACGCACAGGCCCAGGGAGGCGCTTCTCGTGGGGCCAGGGGAACCCTTCTCCACCCCACCCTTTACCTGGCAACCTTCCCTGGGCCTGCAGATACGATCTCTGTCACCCCAGCTGGCAAGCCGTGGCTGTAAGAGGTCTGCGGGAGCCGATATGAGTGAGAGGACTCTAGAGACGTGGAAAAGTACTGTAGAGATGTCGAATGAGGGGCTCTGGGTAACGTTAGGTCGTGTCTCACCTGCAGGAGAGTGCTTGTGCGCGCTCTCTCTCTCCGTCTCTCTCAGCCCGACACAGTATAGAATCACACAGGCCTGTTGTATATCTGAGCTCCACCTTGGGTAAGTTACTTAACCTCTCTGAGCTATCGTTTCCCCAGCTACAAAATGGGAATAATAACGCTTACCTCACCAGGATGGCGTAACAATTAAGTAACAGCAAATAAGATATAACTCTATGTAAAGCGCCTGGCACCTTCCCCCATCCTTGGTTTGAATCCTGGCTCTAAGCAAGTCCCTTGGGCTCTCCAAGACTCAGTTTCCTCTTCTGGAAAATGGGGATCACAAAAGCTACTGCCCTGGGTTGCTTTTGGACTTTAAACGAGATACTACTTGCTGAAGAACTCAACCCAGGGTGCTTATTAAGCCGAGGGCTCAGCGCGTGGTGTCAGCTGCTTCCGTGACTGGGGCCAGATCCAGCTTCCCTGTCAACACCGCTGCTCCGAAAGGATTCCCACATGGGGGAGACCTGGCCTTGCTTTTAGTCCCACCAGGGTCTCACCGGTATCCGCCAAAGGCAACTCACCGAGATCTCCAAGGAAAGTCCACCTCTGTATCCCTGCAGAATCAGGGAGACTGGATGCGTGCCTCTGCCTTGCATCCTTGCTGCTCTCCCACCCACACCTGAGCAGAGAGGAACACTCTGCACGCCCCGTCTAGAGGCATCCAGGGACTCGTTGCCAGTGCCGGAGCCGGTGCCCCAGAGGGGCTCTGTGGTGGTGTTTGCGCAGCCTGGTGACCAGAGTGTGCTGGGCACAGGCCTCCTGAGAAGCCCCAGCCGCTCCCGCTCCTCATCTGCCTCACTGCCCTGCTCTCAGCAAGCCTCGGTCCATCTAATGCTGGGGCCGCTGCCCCGGGGCCGCAGACGCAAAACAGCTGACCATCTGAGCCTCTGGCCAAAGAGCCAAGCTTGGCTGGCAAAGGAAGAGGAATTCGCACCTCTCCAAAAGCAAAGACTCTTATCACCTGCTTCCCACCCAAGCGTGGAGGGGGGCGGGGCTTAGACTGAGTGCTCGGGGATCTCAGAAAAAAAAGTACTCTTCTAGGAGCATCCGTAGTCCATCTAAACGGGTGCAAGCCCAGCTTAGCAGCCACACAGAGAGAAGAGAGGAAGAGAAAATGATGGGTTCTCATTCACCAGAAAATAATAAGAGCTGATGTTTATTGGTTGCTCACCGTAGGTCAGAGACTATTCTAAGTCCTATATCCTGGCTATAATTAATCCTTGCAACATGCCTAGCAAGTAGGCCCTATTAGTGGTCTCTCATCTTTGGATGAGGAATGTGAGGTCCAGGGAAGCCGATCGGCTCACCCATGGTGACTGATGCCTCCTCCAAAGAAGCAGGGCCGTGGAGGGCGCACAGCCACGCAGATCTGGAGTCCGGCGGGCTTGGCTTTCAACTTGCTTCTGGATGGCGTGATTGTGGGAAAATTCCTTAGCCTCTCGGTGCCTCAGTTTCCTCATCTACAGAACTGGAATGAGCCCAATACCTCACAGGATTGACAGAAGTATTCAATGGAACAACGGACCTTTGCGTTATAATAACAGGCGATGATGCATTTCGCACTCCGTGCCCGCACACAGGCAGGATCCAATAAATACCATTATTGTAGTATCTTGGCTATGGTGGGGAAATCACTCTGGAGAAAGCACTGATACAATCTCACCAGGTATCTCCTGCCTGAAAATTAATTCTGTTGCACGTCTACCTGGTGATTCCACGAACCCAGTTTTATTTCCTCTTCAGGCAGCAATGGCTTACATAGCCCCTGTTCTGATATTTTCAGGGATGTTTCGGACCTGTCTGCCCCATTGCATAGCAAGTACATTCTCTGAGGGCACAGGCTGCGCGTGTTATTTCTGGGGTGCGTCTTTCTAGTGCTGGGGAGACTCTGTTTCCCACTCCCTTATATTTCTACGCGCAAGGACTACAGCCACGGGTAAATCTTGCGCTCTGCCTCCTGGTGGAAGTGACCTGTTTTCCTGGTGGGTCTAGGTCAGCTGTCCTCGCTGGGGATGACGGGCAACCTGGAAATTGTTTCCTGAAATCAATGGGGCGGTTTTTCTGGCTAATGAGGAGGCTCGATTTGCATGGACTGGGCAGAAGGCAGGCACTCCAGACCTCCTGCAATGCAGAAGACTATACCAAACAAGGGCCACTTGTGTCCATGCCCCTTTCATACAACTTTCAAATGCCCCATGGGACATTTGTGTGTCAGCCAGTAGCCGGCCTAGAGTCACGTGAGCCTAGAACCCAATTTCATTATTCATGCGAGCACAGAGTATCTTTCGCACACTTTTATTTTTTCCTTTCTTTTTAAAGTTAACTTACTGATTTTGAGAGAGGGAGAGAGAGAGAGAGAGAGAGAGAGAGAGAGAGAGAGAGCAAGAGTGAGCGGAGAAGGGGCAGAGAGAGAGAGGGAGAGAGAGAATCCCAAGCAGGCTCTACACCACCGGGGCAGACCCCCATGCGGGACTCGAGCCCACGAACCGCGAGACCATGACCTGAGCGAAAATCAAGAGTCAGACGCTTCACCGACTGAGCCACCCAGGCGCCCTACTTTGGCACACTTTTAATACACCCCGGCTTTTCCCACGGATGCCATTTTCTGTATAAATGAAGGAAAGATTTTTATCTTATTTTGCTTGGACCTGTATTGAGAGTTGTTTAACAACGTTTTGGAAAATCTTGGCTTTTGAGCTGCCGGTAGAACATACTGATATCAGTCTGGATTTGTGTCTGTCACGGGGCACAAGCATCCTACTATCTCGCTAAACATGCCAGGGGAGTATGCACAAAGACTTCCTTGCTGAAATACATATTATTTTATTTTAAATTACTTCCCATTCTTTTAAAATCAGAGCATCTTGTTGATGCTTATTTATGTCTTCTATAAATTTCATTCTAGGATATTAAAGGAGCTTTATAGAATCCTTATTACAAGGGACATTGGGTCTGGTAAAGCTGAGGACAAGTTGCGTTTTAATTTTTTTTTTTTTAATGTTTATCTATTTTCAAGAGAGAGAGACAGAGAGACAGAGAGCAAGCTGGGGAGGGGAAGAGAGAGAGGGAGACACAGAATCGGAAGCAGGCTCCAGGCTCCGAGCTGTCGGCACAGAGCCCGACACACGGGGCTTGATCCCACGAACCGTGAGACCGTGACCTGAGCCAGAGCCGGACGTTTCACTGACTGAGCCACCCAAGCACCCCCGGAACAAGTTTTAGAAGGAAGTGGATGTGTGGGGGTTAGTCCCTTCTGGTCCCTCTTTTCAGACCTGCCTGTTGGCTAGAAGGGTACTATAAGGTCTGTTCTCTATCACCTCTACCTATGCCGGGGGGGTTGTATTTAATTCTTTGAAAGCCCACTGTGGCCTTGCAGCAAAACCATGTCCCCAGCCACAGTTCTGTCAGGCTCCAGGGTCTATTTTTCAATTGCTTTGGTACCTCAGAGGGGAAAAAAAGGAGGGATATTACGTATCAAGACTTTCAACCCACCCTTACTGCCTGGGGTTGAGCAAAATGAGGTTCGCCGGCTCCTCGGCCTCTTTTCTCTCTTAGCTTGACCGTCCCCCATCCCCCCCCAAATCCTGTCTCCACTTGGAAGCACGGAACCAGAGCTGAGTGCTGCCGCAGATGGAAACAAGTGTCAGAGGACCGACAGTCTTCCCATCCTTAACGCCCATTCCCCAAGGTCTCGCAGGGAGATCTCAGAGCCTCCCTCCGGCTCCCTGGGTCCCTTACCCCTGCCTGGCTCTACGTGCCTGTCCAGCTTTTTGAGACTCGCAGAACCAGCCCCATTGGCATTATTATCACGGTGCAGGGGATCTCCCTCTCCTCCACAGCCTCCTCCGCTGCACTTTCTGTCCCACTGGCCAAGAGCTCCTATGGGCAGGGCCCATGTTCTAGTCCCCTCTGACTCCTTACTACCCAGCTAAGTACAGGTCTGTGGTATGAGATGGTCGAACTTGGTCAATTAGCTCCTTCCCTTGCCCTCTGGTGCTCGGCTCCTGTGATGCCTGTTCTCCTGAGACTGCTGCCTGAGTGTCCAGGGGAGAGGGCTCACATGCGACCACTGCAGACCCTCACTTGCCAGCCTGAGAGCCTGGTCTGGCCTTCCCTGTGTTCCCCTCATGGGCCCCTCTGGAGAAGCCTATCATTCTGGACCCTCGCAGACCTTCCCTTAGGCTGAATTTTGTTGATTTTATAATTTTTTAAAAATGGTTATTGAGATACAGCGTGAGCAGGGGAGAGGCAGACTGAGTGGGGGGGAGAGCAGGCTCCAGGCTCCGAGCTGTCCGCACAGAGCCTGACGCGAGGCTCGAACTAATGAATCGTGAGATCATGACCCGAGCCGAAGTCGGACGCTTGACCGACTGAGCCACCCAGGAGCCCCTGAATTTTGCTGATTTTAGAAAGGATGCCCCATCGAGCCAACTGAACACTACAAATCAACACATACCAGGAACTGCCAGAGAACCATGGCCGTTCACGTTCAAGAAAACAACGAAGAAAAATCCCATCCCATTTAAAGCTAACTGCTATACAGGGGCACACTGGGGTCACTGCTCTGGGCTGGCTGGCGTGAGAAAGTCATATATTGGCGCAGGTGGGCTGAGAAAGCCATCAAGCCTAGGGCTGAGAGAAAACCCCAGGTCACGGATTCTCCACTTTGGTGGCAGGAAGCTTAGGGACAAGGATACCTGCCAACTTGCTTCAGATCTCCTTCTGGCCTCAGAGAACTTTTGGAGTCTTCCAGCAAGATGGCATTCAACAACATACATGGAAACGTCGCTCTGATCCACCTGGTGGAAACTCACGGCCCAGGGCATGAGGGATTCAGAAGTCACCAGGACAGAACAGCTTGAGGCCTCCTAGGTGCGCACCTGCTACTGTGGGCTCTCCAACCCCCGGAAGCTGGTTCTACTTCCCAACGTCCTTCTGAAGCTAGCTGTTGGTCCAAAGAGCAGGGAATGGAAACGGGGTCCTCTGGGCTCCTGAACTCAGTGACAGGGCACCCAGCCCCTCTACTCTCTCGGACGAGTCCTTCTCCTCTTCTGACCACACCTTCTAGTTGGGTCTGCCCTCTGTCCATGTTCTCTCTTTTCTGTCACCTATGCTGATGGCATCTCCTATCCCTCCCCAGGCCCACACCCAAGGTCTCCATCATCCCCCAAAGCCTTCCTTTCACACCGTCTCCATTTTAAGCCAACACCCCACCCCTTTGTCGCCTCATGTCCATATTTCCTTCATCTCCTGGATTCCAACTTGTCCCCCGGCTACAGCAATCTGGCATCTGCTCTTACCACGGCCACCACAATAAGGCCATTGCTGCTCTTGTCACTGACAAACCAGAAGCTGTTTTCAGGCTTTGGGCTCTACAGACACTGGGGCCTGTCCCCACTGTCACGAAAATCTCTCCTTTGTGGGTGTGGTTCTCCTCCTGTCCCCCTAACCATTCCTTCTTCTTCTTGTCCACAGGCACCCACTCTTCTGTCCCTTTATGTGTTTCTTCTGTGGGTCTTCCCAGGGTCCCCATCCCATTCTGCAAACCATGTCAGGGGACCTCACTGCCTCCCACCATTTCAGTTACCATGATTCCACGGTGACTCCCTGATATGCATCCTGACCTGTGCCCCAGGCTCCGGATCCCAACTTCTCACCCTGTATCGGTACCTGCAGCCCATCATCTGCCCCTTCCTCCTCCTTCTACCATCTGGACATACTTGCTCCAGCTCCTGGCCTCTTGATCTCTGCTTGCAGTCCCTCTAATGCTTAGCATCCCGAGCTAGAAACCTAAGAATCGTGCTGGTCTCTTCCTATGTCTTTGCTGTCTGCGTCCAACCTGTTGCCCCAATCCTCTTGACGTTCTATCAGATCTCCCTCTTGAACTTGGTTCTCTCCACGCATGCTGACATAATCATAAGAATAGCAAATACTTATACAGCACAGACGTTCTAGACCCTTGTCACAAAGGTACACACCCTCTCATTTAACCCTCACAACAACCTTGTGAGACAGGTACCGTTATTCTCCCCTTTTTCCAGAAGAGAAGGTTAATTTTTCTTAATGTTTTTATTTATTTTTGGGAAAGAGAGAGAGAGAGAACACACATGGGAGAGGGGCGGGGGGGCGGGGGGTGGGCAGGGGATCCGAAGCAGGCTCTGTGCTAACAGCAGAGAGCCCAACGTGGGGCTCAAGTTCACAAACCATGAGATCATGACCTGAGCCGAAGTCAGACACTTAACCAACTGAGCCACCCAGGTGCCCCTCCGGAAGAGGAGATTGAGATTCACATAGAAAGTGAAGAATTTGTTTACGTTTATTTATTTATTGAGAGAGAGAGAGCACGTGCACAGAAGGGTCAGAGAGAGAGGGAGAGAGAGAATCCCAAAGCAGGCTCTGCATTGTCAGCGCAGAGCCCTATATGGGGCTCAAACTCACGAACCCTGAGCTCATGACCTGAGCCAAAGTCTGATGCTTAACTGACTGAGCCACCTAGGTGCCCCAAAGCTGAAGCATTTGCCCCAGGCCACACAGCCAGGATTCTAACCCAGGCAGTCTGATTCTGTGTTCGCGTGCTTGACCTCTTCGCCATAATCCCTCTCCTTAGCTTTGCCTGCTTCTTCCTACAACAGCAACATTCCATCAGGCCTCTCCTTCGTCCCTCCTTCCCTCCTCACCCCCCCCCCCCCAATGCCCTTCCATTAAATGAGACTAGTCACCCTGGAAAATGCCTAGTGGCTCCCTACTGCCCACAGGACAAAATGCCTTGCTGGGCATTCAAAGTTCTTCACAGCCCGGCCTGACCCACAGTCCTGCCTTCACCACCCACCATCTGGGCCCATGCTGATCTTCTCACACTTGCCCTGAAGCCAGGCCTTTTTGCAAGTGAGCCCTCACACTCACCGTCTCCTAGGCCTAGAATATTCTTGCCGCCCTACTCTGTCAGTCAAACCCCCTGCTCTTCCCTTCCCGAAGTCACCCGCTTCGGACCTCATCCCCTTGGTGCTGTGCTCAGGCGGTATCCAGGAGCTCACGGAGCCACGGCATAATTCTGCAGTTTGTCTCCTTACTCACGACACCCTCTCGCTCACGCTTAGGAACGCCCAGTTCTTCAAAGAATGAACGATTGGCCACCGATCCAGGCTGCTGGGTCCTTCTGCCTCTGCCCCTAAATTTCCAATGATTCTTTTCACTGGATCACACAAAATCGTAACGACTGGAAAGATTTCATGGGCCTCAGTTCTCCCCCACCCCTCTCTACAGCTCAGGGTGAAGAGCTGGACACCCTCCTCCCTATTTCTTTTCAAAGAAAAAAGCGAAAGGAGGGTGGGAGTCAAACCAACCAGTCAGAACAGGGCATGAGAAAAATGAGGGAACGGAACAGACAGACTGCGGGAGGCTGAGAGATCACCTCGCGCAGACTTCTTTATCTTATCCGAGAGGAAACCGCGGCCCGGAAAGATGGAGAGGTTTGTATAAAGGACAACAAGTCCGGCTCCCTGTCTGGGGATCTGGCCTTAACCTCTTGCCTTTCCACTCGCTTGTCTTCCCTAGGGAGCGCAGAGGGAGCTCAGAGTGGCCCTGCTTCTGGGTCCCTGGATCTTCCCACAACTATCCCCCAACCCCGCTCAGGCGGCTTTCCTGGGACCAGGAAGTTAACAGATTCAGCGCAAAACTTCCTGATGAGCCAATGTCCCTTGCTCCTGCAGCTACAGGACTGCCCTATGGCCAGTCCTGACTGCAACTCCCAGTTGCAACAGCTGGCTTGAGGCTTTCCAACCTGGGCTTCACCGAGGCCAGTGGCTCATCCTTTGCTCTCCTGTGTCTGCCAACCCCTTCTCTGTCCCATACCGGCCGCTCCTACGCAACCGCTCTTTCTTCCCTTCCCCACACCCTCCGCCAGCCATTTCCTCCCAGTTAGTCACCGTGAGGTCATGCTCAGCCTCTGGCTCCCAGGCCTCTCCCTGAGGACCGTGTGTGTGCCGGGAGAGGAGAGAGACCGTAGGGGAGGATGTAGCAAGGCACCAGGGGAAAAATGGGCTCTGGAGTCAAAGGGATGGGAGTTCGAATCCTGGCTCTGCCAGCTGGTCAGTCATGTGACCTTTGGCCAATTATCTACTCTCCCAAATCCTTTGCAAAAAAAAAAGGGGGGGAGGGGATGGCTGCCGAGGAGTCACCGATCTTTTCCTGTCTGGTGGGGATGGTAACACTTGTAAGGAGCCCAAAGTGCCTCGCGTCGAACTTGGATGTTGGTTTACTTCCCCCTCATGGTGAAGTGTGCAGGTGGCCTGGAGACCCCGGGTGCCCACCTGGAGGCCTGCAGGCGAGCTCGTGTGAATGTGAGGCGGTGGGGCTAGGTATCTGATGGCTTCAAGGGACAGAGTGACACGTAGCAAGGAGGGGCCTTGTGGGGCCCACGGATGTGTACGCTCGTGAGCAGAGGGCTCCGGCATGAGCGTGTAAAGGAGTGTGACCAGGCTGAGCCTCTTTCTCCAAAACTCCCCTCTTCTTGAAAAGAAAGATATGTCATGTCCATTCTTATCAGTAATGAGAAATCCAAACACCCTTTCCAGGGGAGGGAGGGAGGGAACAACCCACCCCGTGGGGCTCATCTAAGCAGAGGAGACTCAAGGCCCACTCTTGCCAGAAGCCAGGAACTGTCTCCCGACTGGTGGAGAAGCCACACCCCAGAAGATGTTCAAAGGGTCAGGGGCCTCTCTGCAGGCTGCCTAGGGCCAGAGGGGCTGTCCCCCAGCCTCGTCCCAAGCACGAGGGTTTCTCAAGCTTCCAAAAGATCGCACAGGCAGCCAAACCCACCAGGCCTGTGGAGCAGGCCACCTCCAAACTGGGCTGGTGTGGTCATATCTCGGTGTGGAATGGGCCCCTCCCATGCATCTTCTCCAAGGGCCTTGGACAGTGAGACGTGGGCCCCAGGCTGCCATCCTGAGTCCTCAGGGTGAGCCAACATCCCAACCTGCTTAGGACTCTCCTTCAGGATCACAGAATCCTTGGGAATCTCCTCCGTCCTCCTGCCCTTAAAGCAAACCTGGCAAAACCATCCCTTAGAGAAGAATCTGTCTCCCATTTAAAGACCAGGGGTGAGAAGCTGATTCTGCTATCTTTCCCTTGGCCGTTCCGGTGTTTAATCAACCAGGTTGGCGGCAATTTCTTCCTTGAGGCTGTCTCTTTAACCGAAGGCTCTTTCTGTTTCAGGCCTCAAGTTCAGAGAGTCGTTAGCAAACTTCCCCAGCGAACAAAATACACAAAAGTGACTGCCTACCAGGTTTTGGCTGACGACTCCAGAGTATTCCTCTCTCTGACCACGAGGGATGCACCCAGAAAGTACCCAGCCCTTTAGAAAACGTTAGTAGTGGCTTCAAATCACGCTCGAGATAAAGGAGAACATAAGCCTGAGTCTGCTCTCCAGTCCCACCCCAGGCTGCCACCTAAACTTGGACGGAGTATATCAGAGCAGGAGGGAGCCCGTGATTATCCGATGCACCCCCACACTGGGATTGTCTTCCCTTCCAACCCACTCTTCTCTGCCTGACAAACTCCTACTCACCCTTTAGAGCCAGATTCAAGTATCACCTCCTCTGTGAAGCCTGCCTTGAGCTCCCAGGAAGAATGAACTCTTTGCATTTCTGGTTGACACACCTTCTACATACTTGTAGTGAAGCAGGGATGCGAGCGTATAATTATTCCCTTAGGAGTCTCTCTCTGTTCCTCCCTCTGCCTCTCCTTCTCTCTCTCTCTTCCACTCCCCATACTAGACTATAAATAAGCTTCTTCAGGGCAGAGACCACGTCTTAATTTTTTTGTGTTCCGACACCCGGCATAGTACACAGGCGCCCCACGCCGCCCCCCGCCCCCGGCAAATGGAATAAATTAATTTTTTTGTTTATTTATTTATTTTGAGGGGGAGAGAGAAAAAAATGCATGAATAGGGGAGGGGCAGAGAGTGAGGAGAGAGCGAGAATCCCAAGCAGGCTCTTCACCGTCAGCAAGGAGCCCAACTCGACTCGGGGCTTGAACCCATGAACCATGAGATCGTGACCTGAGCCAAAGTTGGACATTTAGACAACTGAACCACCCAGGTGCCCCGGAATAAATTAATTTTTCAGCTGACCCCACCTTAGCTCTCCTCCCCCCAACATATCCTCCCACATCTGCTCTGACATCACACCCTGTCCCGGTCCTCTCCCCTAGTGTCGCCACAAGCCCCTGATCTCAAGGGGAAAGTCATCCCCCCCCCCCCAGCTCCATCCTTCCATTTACACACCACAGCCTGCAGTCTGTCCAACACCACCTTCCCACCCCTGAAGCTCCTCCCCCGCCATGACTAACTCGAACCCCACCCGACTTGGTTTTCTTTAAAGGCACCAAGCTTGTCTACATCGTCCCACTGAGCCAGGCTCGATACTCCATCCTGGGCTCTTTTGTTCTGTTCCCCACCCCGTCCTGTTCCTTCTCTTCTCCTTTCAATCCCTGAGGAACCCAGGTACCCCATCTTTTGTGCCTCCATGAATTCCTCTCCGCACAGTTGGTCCACACCCACAGACTCGCTCGAGAGTCAACTGAGGCTAAGCTGGGACAGGAAGAGCTGCCATCTTGATTCTGCACCACATCAGGCGTATGCTTATTCCTCAATAATAATTGTCTCCACTTGTCAGCACTCTTTTGAGGGGAGAGTGAAGAGGAGACCCCAACATTGGATTATGGATTGGGGGAGGGGGTGGACACAAAGGCTCTTTATAGGACCCGTCTAAGCCTGAAAGCTGAGTCCATAAATAAACACCCTCAAACTTGATATAATCTTTACATCTCCTGCACCTGATGAAGTATAAGTACCCCCCCGCTCCCAAACATTTATAAAGGTTTTCTTCTGAAAATCCTTACCTGCCTGTTGAAATCTAGGCCATTTCGATCATTTCCTGAAAGAGATAAAAACGAAAACATGAATTGCTAGCAGGACTGGAACAGATAGAAGGTTGGAAAGGAATGGGGATGTTGGGAAGGGCTTGTCTATATTTTGAAAAAGAACCCCCGTTTCCCCCGTGGCCAGGATCCTCCACTTATCCTGCTTCCTGGAGGCGTCTTTGGAATATCTCCTCCAGGGAGGTGAACAACCAGGAAGACTGACTTGTCAGAGGTCACAAAGAGTCAACTGGGATTGAAATTGCCATCCCGGAGACATCCACTCCCTCACACAGAGATATGGCCTACGCTTTTGTGGCTAAGCCAGGAGTGACCAGCCACGGGTCCGAATGGAGCTGCCCTAAGAGGTTCCTCCACTATCCCAGCCCTCCTGGGGTGATGGCATCTAAGTCATGCCAGGTAGACAGGTGTCTGTTTTCTCCCCTCCAGCTTTCCTTTCTTGTTGGCTTGTCTCTTCTCTTTTATAATAAACGTTGGGTTGAACAAGTAAAAATGTGTGCTTAATAGAGAAATATATGTGGGACAGAAAAAGTATAAAGTAGCAGAAAAAAAAATCGCTCTGCTGAGAGGCAGCTGTAATTAATATTTGGGTATACATGATGGTCTGTTTTTATACTTGTTTTTCCTCATTCATATTCACCACTCTGTATAAATTTTACTCTGCTTTTTCCAGTGAACATCATTAATATTTCCCCTATACTATTAAGGAGCATCACAAATCTCTTTTTCTCCTATGCTTGCAAACATCATTTTTAATGGTTCCCTAATATTCCTTTCTGTGGACCATAATTTGCTTAAACATACACCTATTGTTAGGGGGCTTGCTTCCACCGTTAGCTACAATAACAGTTTCCCTCTCCTATAACTCTATGGTAGGAACCGCCAAACAAGCTTCCTTTGTGCCCCATGGCTCTGTAGTAGCAAGAAAAATGACTATTTACTAAATACATACACTCAGAGTCTAGCACTGAGCCTAGTACATAACAGGAGTTCAAAATATACTGGTTGGATCAAAGAATAAATGCACAAGTGAATGAATTCAGAACTTCCCATCAGAAAATTCTGCTTTTCATTAGCTTAGGAATGGAGTCCCAGTTTCTTAGCACAATGTATAATTCCCCATGTGACTTTCCCTCATAATCCCACCTCACTCCCCCCTGCCCCCACCAGGTATCCTGAGCTCAGGTGCAAATACACCAAGCCTATCTTGTTTCCACGCCTCTGTGCACTGCGCCCTTTTGCAGAATCAGTCCCCCTCCGCTCTGGACTCCAGGAGCCCTAGCTACCACCACATGGCCCATCAGACCACTCCTTCTTTGTCTGTGTGCTTCTCTCTCCCGCTAGCCCATGAGTTCCTTGAAAATGGGGACATGACAAGAAAGGCACACTGTGAGATGTGGAGTGACCTCTGGATAGCAGCCTGACCTTGAGATCAATTAAGAGGATATACAAAATCTGCAAAGGGGTGCTAAAGGTAGGAAGGGCCCACAGACTGAAAGTGGTTGTGCATAGAGGGACGGACTTGAAGGCAAAGTTGCTTTTATCCGTTTTTTTTTGATTGAGGTATAACTGACATATAACATTATGTTAGTTTCGGGTGTACCACGTGATTCACTACCTGTATACACGGTGAACCGAGCACCACAAGACCGAGTGATATTCATCACCATATATAGTGACACATTTTTTTGCTCGTGATGAGAATTTTTAAGCTCTACTCTCTTAGCAGCTTTCAAACATGCAATGCCGTATTATTAACTATAGTCACCACGCTGTCTATTACATCCCCAGGACTTATTTGTTTTACAACGGGAAGTTTTGTTTTGAACCCCTTTTACCCATTTCACCTATCCCACCCCTCACCTCTGGCAACCACGAATCTGTTCTCTGGATCTATGAGCTTGTCTTTTGGTTTTTTCGTTTGCTTGCATTTTAGATTTCACGTATAACTGAGATCATATGGTATTTGTCTTTCGCCGTCTGATTTATTTCACTTAGCATAGTGCCCTCAAGGTCCATCCATGTTGTCACAAATGGCAAGATTTCATTCTTTTTTATGGCCGGATAATACTCCATTATATATATATTACAACATATGTTTAGTATATATATTATATATTTATTATATTATTTTATTGTTGCTTATATATTTTATTTTTATATTTATTATTATATAAAACTTAGGGGCCCCTAGATGGCTCAGTCCGTTGACTTCAGCTCAGGTCATGATCTCACAGCTTGTGGGTTTGAGCCCCACGTTGGGCTCTGTGCTGACCGCTCAGAGCCTGGAGCCTGCTTCAGATTCTGTGTCTCCCTCTCTCTTTGTCCCTCCCCTGCTCATTCTCTGTCTCTGTCTCTGTCTCTGTCTCTCTCTCTCTCAAAAAAAAATAATTAATTAAATACAATATAAAATATTATATATACATATACACACATATATTAGTAGTATATTATATATTATATATTATACAGTAATATTATATATACATATATATGTATATATATACATGTACACATATGTACACGTATACATACACATATGTACACATATACATATGTACATATATATGTATATATATGTGTATATATAATATTTTCTCTACTTATTCATCTGCCAGCAGGCACTTAGGTTGTTTCTATCTTGGCTATTGTAAATAATACTGCATTGAACATGGGGGTGCAGATATCTTTTCGAATTAGTGTCTTCATTTTCTTTGGATAAATACCCCAAGGTGGAAATGCTAGGTAATCAGGTAGTTATGTATTTTATTTATTTTTTAATATATATATACATATTTTTTGATGTTTATTTATTTTTGAGAGAGAGAGAGACAGAGCATGACCAGGGGAGGGGCAGAGAGAGAGGGAGACACAGAATCTGAAGCAGGCTCTAGGCTTTGAGCTGTCAGCACAGAGCCCGACTCAGGGCTCGAACTCACAAACTGCGAGATCATGACCTGAGCCGAAGTCGGATGCTCAACCAACTGAGCCACCCAGGTGCCCCTGTATTTTATTTTTTGAGGAGCTTTTATCTAAAAAAAAAAAAAAAACCCTTTCATGACATTGTAAAATAGGCCTCATAAGGACTAATTTTAAAATCTGACAAAAGAACAACTTCATTCATTGAACAAGCATTTACTCAGTACCCTCGAGGCACCAGGCACTGTTCTAGGCACTCGAACCACAGCACTGGAGAAGACAGACGGAAGTCCCTGACTTCTTTTCTAGTTGAGGAGACATAAAAGGAATGGGAAAACAAATCCATAACTTCCTTCGGAGATAGTTACAGTGGAGAACAATAATACACGGTCAGGGGAAGAGTCTGTCAGAGGCTGTTCCTAGGCAGGTGGTCTGGGAAGGCCACTCAGGGGACCTCATGCTTTCATTGAATGGGGCAAAGACCCAACCTTTCAAAGGTCTCAGGACGATCATTCCAGACACGAGTATCAGGGCCTAAGGCAAGAGCAGGCTTGCATGGGCTGAGGAATAGTAATGAAGCTGGCATGGGTGAAGAATGGGGTAACCAGGGGCAAGATGACGTGGCTCTGGCAGACAGGTCACGGTGGAAGCTTCAGCTCTCACCCAAGGACAATGGGAAGTGATGCAGGGTTGAGCAGAGGAGTAACACTGCAGGTGTTCGAACCCACGGCGATGGGCTGGTAGGGGGTTGGAGAGCAGGGAGGAAGACCAATTGAGTGTTATTGCAGAGGCCCAGGGAAGAGAGGGCGGCAGGGTGCGTGGGACAGTAGCAGTGGAGGTGGTGAGAAAGGCCTGGATTTAGAAAGCATTTTGAACTGATGGCTGACAGGACCGGCAGGTGGATGGGAGGTGTGGTGCAAGGAACGGAGAAGAATCAAAGATGATTCCTAGGGTTTGGGCTTTTTTGACGGGATCAGTGGTGGTGCCATTACCTGAGATGGGGGTAATCAGGGAAGGGGAGGCCAGTGGTAGGGAATCAAAAGCTACATTTTTGAACGTGTTAAGTTTGAGATGCCAACTAGGTATCCCAGGAGAGGCGGGGAAGTGAGTTTGGACTCAGGAGAGGTGTGGGGTCAGAAGTATAAATTGGGTAGTTATCAGCCTAAAGGTGGTACTTAAAGCCATAGGACTCAGTGAGGTTACAAAGGAACTGAGTCCAGATGAAGAATAATAAAGTGGTCAAGGTTGGCATGAAGAGGGGGAGCCAGCAAAGGAGACTGAGAAAAAGTGAGCACTCGAGTAGGAGGAACCCCGGGCAAGTATGGTGTCTGGAAGACAAGAGGGGAAGATGTTTCCAGAAGGAGGTAATACCAAAATGAGAGAAACGGTGGAGGGCCAAGACAGTTGACTTGGAGGAGGTCATCAGTTTTGGGGACAATTAAAAAAGGCCTTTGGGGCGCCTAGGTGGCTCAGTGGGTTGAGCGTCTGACTTCGGCTCAGGTCACGATCTCACAGTTCATGGGTTCGAGCCCCGCATCGGGCTCTGTGCTGACAGCTCAGAGCCTGGAGCCTGTCTTCGGATTCTGTGTCTCCCTCTCTCTGCTCCTCCCCTGCTCATGCTCTGTCTCTCTCTGTCTCAAAAATAAAAAATAAATAGTAAAAAAAAAAAATTAAAAAAAAAGTTCTTTGCTTCCGATCTCCGCGAATGCAATTATCGTGTTGTTTATGAGATCCACAAAATGCAAAAGATGAGCAAGCAGAATTCAGAGATTAATTTTAAAACCCACCAGCCAACAAAATTAACAACTGCTCTTGCCCGGAAGGTTTGCCATGGCCTTCTCAAGAGGCCTCTTCTCATGAGGATGCCTCTGCTGCCCTCGGAGCCTGGCGAGAACATTTCTCCTTCTCATCAAATTCATTCTTACCTGCATCAGTATCTCTGCCTCATCTTCTTTGAATCCCAGGCCAACTGAGTGAGGTCCCTGGGCTGGCCAGGCCCTCCCAGGAGACAGGCCCCATGACACTCCAGCAGAGCAGAGTGTCTGAGCTGAGCCATACGTAGTAAGGGCTCAGCTCCCCATAGCGATTCCTGCTCTGATTCTGAGCCCATTGCTAATGTTCTAGATAGAGAGATGACGGTGAGCCATTCCCAGGACTCAGTTTATTCATTTTTTGACACAGTGAGGAAGCTGCTGCTCTTTCACAGAGAAAGGAGGGGATGTAATTACCATATTATGTGAGAGAGTGGTCCACAGTGACCAGGAACTTATCTGATACCCCTTTGTGATGCCCTGTGGAGGAGCAGGAGGGCGTACTTGGAAAACAGTCCCGGACTTGAAGTCAGAGAACTAAGGTTCAAGCCTTAGCTACATCACTCCTGAGCTGTGTGAGTTTGGTCGAGGCAGGCAGCCCCACAGCCTCCGCCTTCTCGATGGCAAAATCAGGTCATAATCCCCTCTCCACCCGTTTTCCGGGAATATAGTAAAACTCAAGTGAGATAAAGCTGGTGACCGTGCCTGGTGACCTGGGAGGCGCTACCCAGGTGTAGACCTGGGCTCCAGACATCCTGGGCCATTCCTCGATCAGGCTGAGCCTGGTCCTATGTTAGGGACTTGGCACATGCTGTGCCCTGCTCTCTCTAGAAAATATACTCTTGTCCTCCGAGACCACACTCCAATGTCACATCCTCCGTGAAACTTACCCGAAGCAAAATAAGGGATTTTGTCTGTATTTCTGCATCGCTTATTCATACCTCTTATCGCACATATCACATTTTTAGACCCAGTGGTTCCTGTGTCTGTTTCCCTCATGAGATCATGAGCTCCCAGAGGCCAGCATTACTACAGCTCAAGGGCCTAAAAGTGTCCAACACAAGGTAGGTGCCGAACGACCATGTGTTTGATCCAGATTGCCAAGAAACTGCTCCCAAAAGAAATCTTTGATTCTGACCTGAGAAAATCATGGGTGCCACCACCTGCTGAAACCTCAATGCATCTTATTTCCAAGCCCTGGCTCCCTCTTTGGAAGGTGGCAGCTACTTGCAAAAAAAAAACAAAACAAAAAAAAAACAAAAAAAAAAAAACCAAAGAGGGGCAGACACACAGAAGGAAGAGTTGAAAGGAAGGACACTGATGTCCAAACTCAGAGGGGAAGCACCTTGCAGAGGACACACAGCCCCAGAGAACTTGAATCAAGACCAAAGCTTGATTTCCCAACTCCTAGACTCGTACAGTGTTCCCGGTAAAGGCACTGTATGGGATGCCTGGCTGGCTCAGTCAGTACAGCATAGGACTCTTGATCTTGGGGTCATGAGTTCAGCCCCACGTTAGGTGTAGAGCTTACATCAAAAAAAAATACGCTGCATCCAGTGTCCAACACAGACAAACCAAGCATTCGCCTTTGATCAACGGCTTAGGCAAATAAATAGGTTGGATGCTGATTGAGCTTGGAAGTGATTCAAGGCAGAGTGGGAGACTAAATACAGAAAACTGGATGATAGAATCAGGATTGGAAAATATTTTGGCACCTTCTAAGAAGAAGCCGAAACCAAAAAGGTAAAATGTAACAGGAATAAATGCAAAGCCCTGCACTTAGGTTTGAAAAAATCAAGTGTAGGGGGGCCTGCGTGGCTCAGTCGGTTAAGCGTCCAACTCTTTTTTTTTTTTTAATTTTTTTTTAACGCTTTATTTATTTTTGAGACAGGGAGAGACAGAGCATGAACGGGGGAGGGGCAGAGAGAGAGGGAGACACAGAATCTGAAACAGGCTCCAGGCTCCGAGCTGTCAGCACAGAGCCCGACGTGGGGCCTGAACTCACAAACTGCGAGATCATGACCTGAGCCAAAGTCAGCCGCTTAACCGACTGAGCCACCCAGGTGCCCCTAAGCGTCCAACTCTTGATGTCAGCTCACGGTTCTGTGAATTCGAGCCCTGCATCAGGCTCTGTTCTGACAGTGCAGAGCCTGCCTGGGATTCTCTCTCCCTCTCCCTCCACCCCTACCCCGCTTGTACTCTCTCTCTCTCTCAAAATAAATAAACTTAAAAAATGATTAAAGAAAATCAACTGTATATATAAAAGACAGGGGAGATTGAATTGTACTCTTAGAAATGGTTAAGATGGTACATTTTATCTTTAAATTTTAGTTTTAATTTTTATATGTTTTATTACCTCAATAAAAATGAAAAAGAAAAAACTAAAGATTTTTTTAAAATCAGGAATTCTGTTTAAAATACTTTAGCCCAGGGGTGCCTGGGTGGCTCAGTCGGTTGAGCGGCCGACTTCAGCTCAGGTCATGATCTCACGGTCCGTGAGTTCGAGCCCCGCATCGGGCTCTGTGCTGACCGCTCGGAGCCTGGAGCCTGTTTCAGATTCTGTGTCTCCCTCTCTCTGACCCTCCCCCGTTCATGCTCTGTCTCTCTCTGTCTCAAAAATAAATAAAGGTTAAAAAAATTAAAAATAAATAAATAAAAAAAATAAAATACTTTAGCCCAGAAATCTACTTGTCTACTTCACATGGGCAGTCCACTAAAGTCGTCAAATTGCACAAAGTTATACCCAACTATGAGACTATTTACTACATATGATCTAGCAATCCCACTTCTGGGTATTTATCCAAAGAAAATGAAAACATGCTATTAAGGAGATATCTGCACTCCCATGTTTACTGCAACATTATTCACAATAGCTACGGTAGGGACACAACCTAAGAGTCCATCAATGGATGAATAGATAAAGATATTATTTACACACACACACACACATGCACACACACACAGAGGAATATTATTCAGCCATGAGAAAAGAGGAAATCGTGCCATTTGTAAAAACATGGATGGAACCTGTAGACCTTATGCTAAGTGAAAAAAGAGAAATACAAATACTGCACGGTATCACTTACATGTGGAACCTCAAAACAATGTTTTTAAAGAGTCAAACCTACAGAAACAGAGCGTGGGAGTAGAAAAGTAGGGGGGCGGGGAGGATCGGGAGAGGTTGGTAAAAGGGTACAAACTTTCAGCTCTAAGAGGATGAAGTCCAGGGGTGCCGGGAACACTTGCCTTTAGGTGAAGCCTTCTTTGTAGCATTGCCATGAGAATTAACTATGAGGTTCATTTTGAGTGTAATAATGGTATTGTAATTAAGAAGGGAAATGTCCTGTTTTATAGATGCATCCTTGCCACATCTAGGGTGGAACTGCTATAATGTCTATAATTTACAAGAAAATAGTCCAGTAGCAAGAAAGGCAGAAATTTGGGGCACCTGGGTGGCTCAGCAGTCAGTTAAGCATCTGACTTGGGCTCAGGTCACGATCTCATGGTTCGTAAGTTCAAGCCCCACGTCGGGCTCTGTGCTGACAGCTCAGAGCCTGGAGCCTGCTTTGGATTCTGTGTCTCCCTCTCTCTCTCCCCCTCCCCTGCTCACACCCCGTCTCTCTGTCTCAAAAAATAAACATTAAGAGAACAATTTTTAAAAGGCAGAAATGTGATGGTTGTCGAGAGTAGGCAATGAGTAGACGGGGGTTCGCTGTATTCATTTCTATCGTCGTGTGTGTTTGAAAATGTCCACAATAAAAATCGTTCAAAAATGGAAAAAGAAAAAAAAAATGCTTCAGAAACAAGTGGATGCAACAAATATAGCAAGCAGTTAACAACGATTACATCCATGTGATGGGTGTATGGCTGTTCACTAGCTGTTTTCTCTCTTTTCTCTCTGTCTGAAGTTTTTCAAAATAAAAATTTTGTAAGACAGTCCAATGAGGGAACATTGGAAAGCACTTGGCACAGGGCCTCGTGCATAGTAAGTGCTTAAATAAATATCAGCGGACTTTTCCTTCCTCTCCAAATATTGGCATGGAAGTGAACCAGGCTTAGCCTACAGCAGCAAAGAACAGAACAGGGTCAATGGCGAAGCTTCTAGGAAGCAGGTTTCATCTCAGTATGAGAAAGGATTTTGTAAAAAGTGGATTTGTTCAGCCGTGCAAACCACAGTTTCACGTCAACAGAGCTCCCCATCGCTAGGAATATTCAAGCAGAGCCTGCTGGTTTCAGGGATGTAACCGAAGTGGTTTTTGAATGGAGGGACAATTTGATGGCAAGAGGATTTCAGGGAACCTCTAAAATTCCTTCCATTTCGGAAGTCTTTCCCTTCAATGCAGCTGATTGAAATGTACCCCGATCTCTCCTCCCCTCCCAGAAGCGGGTCCCTGTCTGCAGCCCGTGCAGAGGCCCAGAGAGCTCTACTCACCATTTCCCTCTATCCTGTTTGTTCTGCACACACATAAAAGATAAGGACACAGAACCGAGAGGAAGGGCAGAAAGGGCTCAAGAAGGAAGCTTCAGAATCCCCCATTTGGAGGCGTTGGGGGGCAAACGGGTCAGATCCGTGCCAAGCTGGAAGAGCCACCACCTGGAGTCTCTCCAGGCTTCTTTGGGTTCTCATTGTCCCCTGGCAACCTTTGGGCCATGAGGCTTCCAGCATGAAAGCAGGAAGAGAACAAACACCCTGAAACCCTGGCTCAGGGGCCTGGGAAGAGACCTCAGGAGATCATCAAGGCAAGTTCCCTGCCTTTGGGAAGATGAAACATTACTACACACCCCATTTTACAGAGGAGGAAACTGAGTCTCGCCAGGTTAAGGGATGCGTACCACCTGTGGGGACCCCCGGCCCACAGTGGACAGGAGGAGCCCGCCCCAGCCCCCCTGCCTTCCCACCTCTGAGCCCGCAGAGCCTGCTGATTTGCATAGCTTTGGCAAGCACTGGGATGTGAGTTTGCCTGGGGAGCAATTCTCTGGGGGAGGGAGGGAGAGCACAGGAATGGAGAACTGTCCCAGCAGGATTTTTCACTTCTGCCCGGCAAACAAGGCAGAGTGCTCGGCAACGCAACGAGGCTGAACCTCTCCCAGTTCTGGACGGCTCCTCCGCTCTCCAGCTCCGCACCCAGTATAACCCAGTAAGACTCCCAGCGCCACTTTAGAACCACCTGGCAGCTGGCTGGCACTTCCTGGGAGAGCAATTATTAAAGCCACCAGGACCTTGGAGCCGCTCCTGGGCAGCCAGCCACCAGAGCCAGCCAGGAGACTTCCCATTGAAACCAGTCAAAGCAGTTTTTTTTTTTTTTTTTTTTTTTCCAGGACCCCACAGACACCATGCCTACCTTTTTTGTTACTTGAGATTCCTCCAAGGCACTGGAAGGTGTTGCCTAATGGTCAGCGTTCTGTACAGAGAACACTCGGGAACCTGAGCTCGAGGGTTACTTCAAAGGCTGTTTTACGCCGGACTTTGGGCAAGTGGCTTAATCTCCGTAGCCTTCAATTTCCCTTAAATATTAAAACAAAAAAGTTTCTGTCCGCATTCCTGCCACCTCCTTCGTAGGGGCAAAGAAATGCCCAGGAGGAACCTGAGGAGGACCCCAGAAGACCCCTGAGGAATGGGATACAGGACCTAGAAAGGGCTCTAGCTTAGGGGTTGGGGAGATCTGGCTCCCAGCTGCCCACTAGCTGAGTGTCCTCAGTCACCTTGCCTCTAAGGGTGTGGACAGCAAGCACAGGCACGCCGTGTGGGTGCAAGCCATGCCCAGGGCCGTACCACTGGTGGATCGTTGCACCCTCTTCTTTTTCCTAAAGTCCCTGCTCAGCGACCACCACTGATGGTCAGGATCAGCTGTCCTGAAGAAGCCCATTTGCTAACCCCAGGACAGCGTGACCTCTCAGCTTCCCTTGACCTCCGGCCATCTGTGCAGTTGGGAATTGTCAGGACTTAAAGCTTCTTCCTCCCTGCCCCGAGGTAGAATAGCAGAGCAGGTACCCTCAGGGATTCCTCAGGACGTGGCCTATGTGAGTGAGCCACCTGATGCCTTTTCGCCACATGCACGGCTGGGAGAAGGATCCCCGAAGCCTAGCTCTCCCGCCCCTTCGCTCAGATCAGGAGCCTGGGGCCGAGCCACGGTGGGAACAGGGGCCCCACTGCACCCCTTTGCTGGGGGAGAAGTCCAGCATCCTCCCGGCTCCCTCTGCGATCGGTCAGGTCCAGGTCATTCTGTACAAATGAAAGGCTCCTCACGTGCACGGTCTGCTCTCTCTCTCTCTCTCTCTCTCTCTCTTTTTTTTTTGTTAGGAAATGCAATCGCATTACTTCTCAGCCTGAGCCATAGATGGGACTCCCTGGGGCTTCCCTACTTTGCCCCCTCGTCTCCTGCTGGCAGGACACGGGATGCCACACACATCTCCAAGGAGGCCCAAAGTGGGCAGCACCATCAGAGGCGACGCTGAAGGAGCATCTGGGCGGATGTGCCAAGTTCCAGAAAGACAGGCCAGGGACTCAGGTCCTTGCGGCAAGGAATGTGGCCAGAAGAGCCAGGTCCCCACCAAAGTCTCCACTCCTAGTCCCCTGAGCCTGGAAAACAATACAAAAATCCAACTCCAGGGGAAGAGCTCTGTTAAATAAGCCTAGTGCTGGCTGCACTAAGGACATCTCAGAGAAGCACTTCAGCTGCTATTTGCTACCAGAAATTTCTCTGGCTCTGGGGGACTACGGACTCCTAGTACTATGCCCGCCATTGACAGGTAAGGAAACTGAGTCCCAGACAGGACAAGTGATGAGCTAAAGGTCACACAGGCCACGAATGACACAGCAGGAACAAATCGCCAGAGGTCCAGGGTCAGACTCCAGTCTGCACGACAGCCGGAGGGTTCTTTAAAGGTCAAGTCCAGACCGGCGCCACTGTGCCCCTGGCCCAGCCTTAGCAGGGAAGAGGTTGAAAGAGGTTTAAGGTCAGCCAGAGACGGAGCGGCTCTATCCTAGCCCTCTTCCCCGGGGCCAGAGTGAAGGCGGGTGAGAAGCCGTGGGGGATAAGGACAGAAGGAGCTGCCCAAGCGGGCCACTCGGTGGGGCTCCGGCTCTCCCGTGGGCACAGATGTCCTTGTACAGCTCCGAGGGGCACGTGTGCAGGAAGAAAGCTGAGGCGGGAGATGCTATCTCACACTTGTAGAACAACTCACACTTCCAAAAGCTGCCAAGGACACACTCTGGTTTCACTCCTTCCTCACAAGTTGTTCTACAGACAAGGAAACCGAGGCTGGGCCCCACTGCCAGCCCTGGGGGTCACGGAAGGTGGGAGGGGGAAGCAACTTGGGCCTCAAAGCTGGCTCCAGGGCCAGTGCCCTTGCCTCGGTGAGAGGCATTGGGTTCGTGCCTTGGCTGTGTTGTGCACCTTCTATATCCTGTTTGCGTTTGACCTTCACCTGCCTGTGGGGTCTATCGGGCCGGCCGGAGCTACAGGGCTCCAGTTTTATCAGTGAGTAGAGGCTCGGACAGGGTGGGGCTTGTTATAGGTCACACAGCTGGCTGCTGAGTCCAGACCCCATGACCTTTCCCTCTCCTTTCTTTCTTGCAGGGTAAGGTCTTCCTCTCTTCTCTGGGGCTGGAGGAGCCGCCTCTGAGGGAAGGGCGCTGGGGAGAGGGAGGAGGCTTAGTCCAGTGAAACGACAAAACAAAAACAAAAAAGGACAGAGGATACAGCCCCCGGGGTGGGGAAAGCGTTCCAAAAGAAATGTCTGGTCTCAAACCCCCACTGTGACCTTGGGAAAGTCATTCCCCCTTTCTGACCCCAGTCTCCTTCCCCATAAAACAGGAGAATAGGACTGGATCAGAGAATTTTCAAACAATTTGGCATCAACACACTGTTTTCAAATAATAAGGAATAATTACTAGCTGACATTTATTGAGCATTTACTACGCACCAAGCTCGGTAATAAACGTTTTACACACATGCACCATTCAACCCTCAAAACCGCCCAGTGAGTAGGTGCTTTTATTACCCCATTGTACAGATGGGGGAACTGGGGGCTCAGAGAGGTTAATCAACTTGCCCAAGGTTCCTGATTAGTAAATCACCGAGCAGAAACTCAAACCCAAGTCCATCTACCAGGCAAAGGCTGTCCATGCTGCCTCACGCCATTCGCCAACGAAGCCTCATACGCAGTTGCCGCAGAAGCTGGCAAGAAATAAAAGACTTTTGGGTTTTCCAGAACTATCAGCGTCACCTAATCGCATTGAATCTGGCCTGTCTCTTGGCACTGGATCCTGGGGGGGGGGGGGGGGGGAGGGCGCGTCACTCTACCAGCTCCCTTCCCTTCTTTCTGTCGTTTCTGTATCTCCTGAGAAATAAAGACAGACTTGAGAGTCAGGATCAGTACGAGGAGCCCACATGGGTTGAGCTGGGCAGGTGCTCAGTGGGGAGGCCAACCTAGCTTTGAGAGCTGCTCCTGGGGCCCTTCCCTGAAGTGTGCTCCCCGCTCCCAAGTGGAAACGGCCACAACAGTGTGTTGGCCAAAGCGGATGGATTCATGGGCAGGTCTACTCATAGTCCTCATGGAGGTTCCCTGGACTGGCTGTCGAGTCCCTGCTCCACTCTGTGGATACTTCACGCTTCTGACACTGATCCTAGCGAACAGCATTACTCTACGGCAGGCAGTGATGTACGTGTTTCAGTTTAATGCTGACCCATTTAATCCTCACAGCACCCTCATAAGGTAGGTACAATTACTACCCCCTTTTTACAGACTAGGCAACTGAGCAGAGAACCATCAAGGAACTGGCCCAAGGTCATAAAACTAGTAAGGAGAGAAGCTAGGATTCACATATAGACCCTGGCTCCAAAGTCTACGCTCTTAATGACTGTACCTTGGTGCAATTCACCTCATTCAAAGCATCTTACAAATAATAACTGGTGTGTGCAAAGGATCAGAGTGCTCTCAGATCACAGCATCTTAGAGCCAGAGGTGATTTTTAGAGACCCTCAAGTTCACACCTGTCATCCAATGCACGACCTCCAGGCCCAAACATGGGAAGTGCTTGTCTAAGAGAGCAGGTTGGTGATAGAGGCCAGAATCCATCCGTCCTCACATCTCCTCGGCCAAACAAGAGAGGGCAAATTGTTTTTTCCAATCTCACAGCTAGAAAAACCGAGGTGGCCAGTCTGTGGTCACCAGAGGGAGGTGGGCCTGAGCCCAGAACTAGAACACACGCCAGGGGTGCTCCGAGCTCAGGCATCCTCAGCACATGGAGGGGTAAGCGGAGTCCAATGGCAGGAGGGGGACCTCGCTGGTTCTTCCAGGAGGCAGAGGCCAGTAGCACCCAGCCCAGCCTGACCACCGTCAGCTCTCCAGAGGCCTGCGGAGGCGGGGTGGGAGGGAGCCAGCCAACTGCCGCCTCCCTTTGATAACTTTGAGCCTGGGGCAGACATTTGCCAGCCAGCTTCACCCCCTTTGTCCGAGCTTCCCTCCTCAAGAAAACCTTAATCATCCTCATTTGAATTTCAAATGACCTCTCCCCTCTCCCCCTCCCCGCCCCAACAGGCTTTGAGGCAGGGATATGGAAATTCACCCTGCAGTATGGAAATCATCGCCCTATGCAAATCGGGCGCCAAGACCCCATCGTCATAGCAACCACTGGGTTTCCTCTCCTTTCGGCACCTCTCTGGGCTCTCAGGTTTAGATTTTTTGTTCCTCTTCCCAGCCCGACCAGGTTAGGGGGCGGGGGAGGGAACAAGCCCCCTGCTAGGGTCCTCGCTGGGGCCCAGGGCAGGCAGGTGGGGCACCCCTAACTAAGGTGCCCGGCGGGGCCCAGACCTGCCAGGCTGCCTGCGTTTCTCTCAAATCTGGACCCAGCTTACCCAAGCGAGGGTCAACCGCTGTGTTTTTTCCTGGGCTGGGCTAATCCAAGGATGGGCTAGGTGTTGGTGGGGAAGTTCTGGAGTCTGGAGGACAGAGAAGGGCCCCCAAAGGGGGCGGCGGGAGAGGGGAGACCTAGCCAAGGTACCAGTGGTAGGAGATGAAAAGCCCAGCGTGGAACCTATATGTAAAATGTCATGCAAATGAACACCTATTATTTTTTGAGTCAACAGCATTGGTGCTTTTTGGGAGATGCCCGCAGCTCAGTTTCCCATGCTCCTGGCGTAGCACAAAGGCCTGCCCTCCCTGAGCCTCCCAGTGCCCTACTGTTACCCCAGAAGAGCTCCCCAGTGAGCACCAGCCCACGGAAGAGGCAGGAGGGGACTGAGAAGTCAGTGGCTGAAGTCTCTAGAAATGAAATGCCGCAGCCCGAGGGCTCAGCTCCCTCTCTGAGCCTGCCCTGCCCAGCCAGACCCTCGGGCTCCCGTGAGGGGGACCTAGCCCTAGCTGGGGTGACCTCATCCAGCTTCCTTTTGAAGGATGCTCAGCTCCGATCCCCTCCCTCTCCGCCCAAAGCTGCTTCTCCCTCTCAGCGACTCTTCCTAAGGATGGGTGATCGCAGGCAACGCCCTTCACAGGGGAGGTGGTTCCAAGACGGGGTGGTGGGGGGCACCCACTAGCAAGTGCTGGCCTGAGACTCTGCCATCCTGTCTCCCCGGTACCTCCGGCAGGTTCGCACCCCGCCCCCCCCCCCAGGAACCCCAGCCTGCCTTTGAAAGCGCAGCCTCTGCCAACAGGGAAGATTACCAGTGGGGTGCACCCCCCCCCCCGTGGGCCAGAGGGCTTCGAGGTGGAGATTTTGTGAGCGCGGATGTGTAAGCGGGTCTGTCTGTGAGCCAGCGGGACGGAGGGGCGTTTCAGTTGCCTGGACCTGGGCTGCTCTTCAAGCCCCTAAAACCCATCCCAGTTGGGGAGCTCATTTCTCCTTAAATTCTTTTTTCCCCATTCTGTCAGCGCTTCTCCACACCAGGTGTTCTTTGCCCTAATTGTTTCTTGAGGAAGAGGGTGGACCCGAGAGACCAAAAGCATTTACTCACACTTGGGAGGGTGAGGGTGGGCTGTAAGTTTCGGGCACTTTAATGAAGGGCTGAGGCCCAGCAGGTAGAGGTGGCCCGAGTCTCCCACTGTGCGTGCAGAGGGTGGGGTGTCATCCACCCCTGCCAGCAAAGGACAGCCGGGGACCAGCCTCTCCTGCTAGATCTCCTCGTCATCGCACCCAGGACACCCACAGCGGGAGGGGAGGAGTGTGGAGAAGATCATAAGATATACCCAAGGTCGGATGTACCCACCGCTCATGGCGTGTCAAGGGGCAGGGACGTTCTGGGACACAGTGCAAACTCCTCTAAGTCAGAGCACCCCAAAATGTGCTCCAACAGCCCGGGCCGCTCCGTGAACTGTTTGCGAAGGTCCGAGACCGGATACATACAAACATAGGGAGTGAGTTTACAAATGTTCACAGCAACCCAAGCTTGGGATGAGTGGGTTCTTGCTGTTGATGGCAGGTATAGACTAGTTGGGGCCCCGTCGGACGTGTGTGGTGGGTGTGATCTGTGGTCCCGCACGGTAGGACCGTGTGCCGGTCGGTGACAGACTAGAAGCAAAAACACCTGGCCCTGTACCCCCAGATCCTTTGAGAGGCCATGCTGTCAGGAATGGCCACTAATAAAACCACGGGGGTGGTAAGAGACATCACGTGGGGGTCCGCTCTGGGCTCTCTAAGGGCTCGCTTTGTCCCCTCTAAGGCTGAAGAGAAAGGAAGTCCACGAGCTTCCGGGGGGGGGGCAAAGATGGAGGCAAGTGTGGTGGGGAGCCACTTCCTTCAAGAGACCCCCTCCCCCCAGAATGACAAGGGCTGGTGCCAGGTAGGGCTGGCCCGGTCACCCGTGGCTCATCTGGGCAGCACGATCCTGCCTTGTTTGCCCTGGGGACTTGGGTTTGGGAATCGAGGATGGACAACAGTGAGTGGAAAGGACAGCTGCTGTAGTTGTTTTGTTCGCTAAGGTTCTCTGACGGCTACAGGCAGACAGGCAACTCCGGATACAGACTGTTCTCCTGAGATTTCTGGCAGTCGGAGCCACAGTATGAAGTGTGGGTGGTAAGTTAGTACTTACTCCCTGTCCCAGAAGCTAGAAACACTCTGGTTTAGAAGGCTGTAACAAGAGGCAACAGGCTTACGCTGCAGTGTAGAAGGGCTCACGCAAGAGAGGAGAAAGGACTTCTAGGCGCTGAGGATTGTATCCCACAAGAACAAGTGGCCGAGAGAAATTATGGGGTTAGCTTTTCTTTGCTTCCTTTTTTTTTTTTAAGATTTTTTTGTTTCTTTTTTTTGTTTTTAATTTTTTTGAATGTTTATTTTTGAGAGAGAGAGAGAGAGAGAGAGAGAGAGAGAGCATGAGCGGGGGGAGGGGCAGAGAGAGAGGGAGACACAGAATCCGAAGCAGGCTCCAGGCTCTGAGCAGGCTCGAACTCAAGAGCCGTGAGATCATGACCTGAGCTGAAGTCGGATGCTCAACCGACTGAGCCACCCAGGTGCCCCCTTTTTTTTTTTTTTAAGATTTTTTTAAAAGTTTGTTTATTTTTGAGAGAGAGAGAGAGAGAGAGAGAGAGTGTGTGTGTGTGAGCAGGGCAGGGGCAAAGGGAGACCCAGAACCCCAAACAGGCCCAAGGCTGTGAGCTGTCAGCACAGAGCCCGATGTGGGGCTTGAACTCACAAACCACGAGATCATGAGCTGAGCTGAAGTCAGACGCTTGCCTGACTGAGCCACCCAGGCGCCCGGGGGTTAGCTTTTCTTTTTTTTAAAAAAGTTTTTTTTTTCAACGTTTATTTATTTTTTTGGGGACAGAGAGAGACAGAGCATGAACAGGGGAGGGGCAGAGAGAGAGGGAGACACAGAATTGGAAACAGGCTCCAGGCTCTGAGCCATCAGCCCAGAGCCTGACGCGGGGCTCGAACTCACAGACCGCGAGATCGTGACCTGGCTGAAGTCGGACGCTTAACCGACTGCGCCACCCAGGCGCGCCAGGGGTTAGCTTTTCTTAAGGACGGAGGGCAGATGAGGAAAGAAAACCTAACAGTAGATTCCTTCATTCTCCAAGGATGGTTTTGAAATGTCTCCAAGGGAACAGAGAGGCATGGACAAGAATCCCTACATCCCCAGAATCCTTACATCCTCAAGAATTCGTATCAGTCCCTCCTGGACACTTGGAAGGACTGTGGGGTTTCAATTTTCTCTTCGAGAGAGAGGTGAGGACAGAGCAGGTGCAGACTGGGCCACAGGACCAGCACCACCCGGGGCAAATCCTAGAGCCCATGAATCCATCCTCTTCCTCTTCCTCTTCCAGCTCCCCCCTCCCATTACAGCGAGGAAACTCAAGTCTAGGGCACAAGTTGACTTGTCCCACATTCCTCAGTGACAGAGCTTTGTCTTGTCTCCTGAACGTTTCTGATAATTATCAACCAAGATGATGGATTGTATTGGTGCACTGGCACACACTTTGCAAAGCACGCTCATACCCACTCCCATTTAATCACGAAAAGGACGGGTGTGTGTGTGCACGTGTACCTCGTTTAGAACGGGCTGTCAATAGGAGACCATTCTTCACCTTCCCCTCAAGTACTTCGTAGATGCCTGCTGTCCTCTCGGTCATTGAAAGAATATTTGTGTTCCGTAAATATTTGGATCGAAAGCCACAGACATCTCTAAAAGGCTTCTGCCTGTTTCTGCCTGGAAGCTCGCTTCTTGGTTGTCTTGAGACAGTTTCTTTACCCTCGGCTTCTTTTCTTGGGGACTCAGTAGGCTGGAGGTGGCGAGGAATGAATTGGTTCAGAGGGACTTTGTAGTCTTGGGTCAGTTACTTATTCTTCCTGTGGGGTCTCACGAGAGTCACTAGCCTGTATGCACCCCCCCCACGTGATCATGCCCATTCCTTCCTAAAACCATGTTGGAGGTTCTCAGGGTGATGCGCAAAGTGTCCCCAAACAGCTAAGATGCCTTGGTGGTCCTTCTGGAAGGTGGGGCAGGGATTAGTCCTGCCACCTCACAGACAGGACAACCGAGGGTGGAGAAGGGCAGCAGGAATGGACAAGTGACTCAGCTCAGCCCCTCCCTCGTCTCTAGCTCCCTGGCTTCCCCTGGCCCCCGTCACAGGATTCTTCCTTCCCATATCTCCGAGCAGGACAAGGGGGCCAAGGAATTTGCTCCCGTTTGGGTTTGCAAGCCCGCCTCACTGCCCCCTCAAAGGGATGGGTCGGGGGAGACTGGTGCATTGGTGAGGCCGGCTCAGGAGGAGAGAAGGGAAGGAGAAATTCTCTCTGTGGCCAGATTCTCACCCCTGCCTCCAGTTCACCAGAGTTCCTGCTCTTTCCTGGCAAGCGTGTTTTGGCCCCAGACAGGGCTTCTGCCTCTTGGACTAGACCAACCCACCTTCCAGAGGCTTGGCTTCCCTCCAGCCCCTCCGACCAGTGCCACCCTCCACAATCTTGGCATCTCTCCTGATGTTACCACTTTCTTGTGTCCTCTATCCCTGGTTCCTGTGTTGGTCCCCAGTCTTCCCACCACCATCTTGGGGTAGAATGTCACCAGGAAGACCCAGGTTTGATTCTGTCATTTGCTAGGTGTGGGATCTTGGGAAAAGCAGTGAACATTCTTTCCCATCACCAGCCTCAGTTTCCTCTTCAAAGTGGGATGATGATATCTACCTGCACCAAATTGTTGCAAAGGCCAAATACATTAGGTGCTCGAGTGAGCTCTTTTATTTAAAAATTTTTTTAGGGGCACCTGGGTGGCGCAGTCGGTTAAGCGTCCGACTTCAGCCCAGGTCACGATCTCACGGTCCGTGAGTTCGAGCCCCGCGTCGGGCTCTGGGCTGATGGCTCAGAGCCTGGAGCCTGTTTCCGATTCTGTGTCTCCCTCTCTCTCTGCCCCTCCCCCGTTCATGCTCTGTCTCTCTCTGTCCCAAAAATAAATAAACGTTGAAAAAAAAAATTAAAAATTTTTTTAAGGTTTATTTATTTTTAAGAGCGAGAGAGAGAGTCAGAGCATGAGTGGGGGAGGGGCAGAGGGCCATGGGTAGAGAGGGAGGGCTCCACACAAAGGAAGCCTTCCCACGAATACAGGACGTGGAAAGTGATGGCAGAGAATTTGGAAAAGCAGAACGTGTACACTGTTTTCAAGGTTCAGCTCTTAGACATCATCCAGCCCAAATCCCTCTTTCATGGGAGGAAAATAAAGGTCCCGGTGGGGAAATGTTTGCCCAATAATCTGCAGGGAGTTAATGGCAGAGCCAAGATAAGAATCTAATGGAGTCAGACAGGCCTGAGTTTGATTCCTGGTTAGAAGCTGTATGATCCTGGGCGAATTAGTTTTCCATTCCTTTTTTGTTTTTATTTTTTTGTTAAATTAATCTACTTTGAAAGAGAGAGAGCACGCACGCAGGCGCGAGCAGGGGAGGGGCAGCGAGAGAGGGAGAAAGAATCCCGAGCAGTTCGGAGCCTGGCATGGGCCTCGAACTTGTGAACCCTGAGATCATGACCTGAGCCACAGTCAAGAATCAGATGGTTAACTCACTGGACCACCCGGGTGCCCCTAGTTTCTCGTTCTTCGGCCACAGTTCCCTCATTGATAAAAACAGGGATGGTAAGAGTGAAATGAGACGGTGAGTGTGAATACACATACAGGTGCCCAGGTGTGGGGAAGAGGCTCTGTGAATGTGGCTGGACTTTCTCTCCTTTTTTCCGTGCCCACCGTATTTGTCCTTGCCTGTGTTTGAGGCTACATGGTGACCAGTGTGGTCTAAAGTCCTAAGGTTAGCCGTTTGGGTGCTTAGGCGTTGTCAGTTACAGACCTGGGGGCTTGTGAAATGTGGGTAAGCCTGTGTATTTTTATCGACCACTCAATACCCAATTGAGAACAGAAAAAAAAGTGTTGTCAGTCTCAGGAATGAAGGCAAAACAACCGTCAGGGAAATAAAAGAAAGGATAGAAAAGCTAATGATTCAGAAATCTAGAAACTTGGCTTCAGTCCTCTCTTGGTGGCGGGGGGGAGGTGGTGTAGGAAGAGGACCGAACGGGATAGGAAGCTTCTCTGGTCCCTAGCGCTGCCATAGAGATACTCTGAGGTCTTCGGCAGTTAGTTGATCCTCTGTCCGTGCTTCGGCTCCTCGTAAGCAGGAGGAAAGGGAAGAATGAGCTGCCTGCCAGGTCTCTGCCAGCCAGGAGGTCTGTGTCTGGACCTGAGAATGCTCTCCTTTGCAGTCCTAGCCTGTGTGGATGGGGAAATGCCTTCCCTTTCCCAGTTCCCAACCCTCGTGCCCCTTGGGGATTTCACACAACACAGAAGGTGCTCTCAGGGAGCTGGGGGTTTCTAGGTCGCCTTTGTTTGTAGTTCCTTTAAAACTCAGAGACAAACCACCCCCTAATTCATGCACTGCTGGGAAGGGGAATCTGCCTTTTAAAAATCCAAAGGAAGCCATTTAACCAAGTTGGTAACCATTGTGACTCATAATAAGCTTTTCTCTGTAAAAAAATGAGTCAGAATGACTTTCCAGGAAGTTTGGTTACTTTAATTAGCTAGCTCTTTTTTCTTGCCCTTAAAAACCTACAGTAATTTGATGATCACCTAAGTATGGGTGCTACCAGCCACGGCGCTGAGTCCCTAGAAGTAAAGAATCTAGGGGGTGAAGTTCCAGACAGCACAAACTTCTTGGTCTCCATGGAGTAGAAGAAGACCCACACAGAATCCTTTGCTGAATGTGAAATGAGAAAAACCAGCCTCCAGGGCTGACCCACTTGACCTGACGAGAAGGGCACCCCAGCTACCGGGAGCCCCAAAGTGCTTAGCCCCGATGTGCATTCTGTAAACTCCAGAATCACAGAATCTTGATGATGCCATCAAAGGTAATGATCACAGTGGCCATGTGTCAAGCACCGTGCTAAACATCATTGCAGTGAGCTCTCAACCCACGCTCTAAGTTGGGCATTAATTGCCCCCCCCCCCGTACAGAAATGACGAGGCTAAATTAACTTATCAGATCATACAAGTGGTGAGCAGCTAAGCTGTGATTTTTACCCTAGGTCTGTGTGATTCTAAATCCATACCCTTCAAAGGTCTTCTATTCCTGCCTCCTAAGGAGGCAAAGTGGCTGGTAGAAGGTCACGTACGAAACCGGAGGACAAGCAGATTCCCAAAGTCCCAGCTAATGTTCGGATTCTTTCTCCTTCAACTTAGTCTGCACCTAGCTCCCGCGGTCCCAGAGAGGAGGCTAGAAAGTGCTCGGTTTATCTCTAACGCCTTAACCTTCCTAACCCCCACCAGGGATCTGAACTCCATTTCTCCCCTGGCTCACCTCCTAGGGTCCCACGTAGCTCCTTCCCACTCCCAACACTGTTACCCTGAACTTGGTTGCGTCACTGGTGACAGAACACCCGTGCCAGCCTGCTAAGTGTGGTCTTCCCGCACTGGCACTCTCTTAGTTGTGGCCCCACACACCGGGGGCAGTACAACTGGCCCAGGTGAGCAGAGGTGGCTCCCGCCAGCCTGCTAACCAGGAAAGGGCCGCCCAACTTCTCCTGAATAGTGGCTTCTGGAGTCTGATTCTTGTCCAGGGAATAGGCTGCGCCTACCACTCTCCAGCTGAACTGATTTTAAAGCCTTGCTCCAGTTCTTCAGGTTGGAGGGAATTTTCTTCTCAACCGGGGAGAAAATGTGCCCCCTTCCGCAGACCCTCAGTAAAACATACTCAGCGGTTAAATCAGTTGAAAATTGAGTGGAACTGGCCCGTATTCTCCTAGCCCAGCTGTCCGTGCTCACAAAGCAAAATATAAAACCTACAGCTCCAATGCGTATTGCTACCCATGCGATAGGCAGTTTCGATATTAAATAGGGCGGCAGAAAAGCTTATGGTAAACATATCCTCCAGATGCCCCCGACAAGACCCCCAATTATCTTGTCCTCGACCCAAGCTTCTAGAATGGAACTAGACTGCACCTGAAGACTTGGGAAAAGAGTTTAGCTCTGGGGGACATTGATTCTCTTCCACTTCTAATTTCTATGTCTCTAATGATCCAGATGAAAGACTAATTGAGGTCTTGTTGGAAGGCTATTAAAGTTATTTGGTGGTGTTACAATTTATACTCATGTTTCTCTAAGTTCTTTTTAATTATATGGAGCTTTCAAAGCAAAGCTTGGACGGTGGAGTTAAAAGCAGAGTGCTACGAAACTTTCTTCTCAATTCTTTCCTGTCCTCTTTCTCTTCTTCACAAAGCAAAGTCATCTCCAGGCACCAAGCCTTTCTTTCTGGGTCTATTTACCACCCACATGCACATAATTTGGCCTCTTGGCTTGTTCCTTGCCTAGGCCTATTGAGAAATCTGGGGTTAAAAGGCCTTAATCCCCATCTACTAAAGGCAGGTCATGCTTTCTATCAGTCAGCAGCAGCTAGAAACACAGCCTGGTGCTTCTAAGGGTGTTGGAATGGCATATCAAAAGGTCAGTCTCGGGGCGCCTGGGTGGCTCAGTCGGTTAAGCGCCCGACTTTGGCTCAGGTCATGATCTCGCAGTTTGTGAGTTTGAGCCCCGCGTCGGGCTCTGAGCGGTCAGCACAGAGCCTGGAGCCTGCTTCCGATTCGGTGTCCCCCTCTCTCTCTCTGCCCCCTGCCCTCCTCACATCTGTCTCTGTCTCTCAAAAAGTGAATAAATGTTAAAAAAAAAATAACAATAATAAAATAAAATAAAATAAGTCAGTGTCTTCCCTAACTTTTCTGTTTCCATTTTGTTTTTGAGGATCTGGCCCTTTCCTAGACTAGTCCCAGAGATTGTGTTCCACCCTAGACCAACATCTAGTGTTGAAAGACTCCAGGGGCATATCCCATGTCTCTAAGGAATTCCTTCATTTCCTAAGACTCTCAGCTTTGGGGTCTGATTGGCCGAAAGACTGAGTGAGAAAAAAATACCGCATTGTTCGATGATTTTCAACAACTCTCTCCTGCCTGGGCTTTCTTGTTGCAGTCCCCAGAAGAGAAGACCCTTACCTGTCTCCACCTGGCTGAGGGCACTTCGAGCATCCGTGGAATCCGCTACATCCCCACTCATCTTGATATCTGCAGGGAAAACACAAGTGATTTTAATAACAGGTCACAATTTTTCTGGCTATGACATATGTGGCTTTAGCTAAACAGCAAAGATGAATGTGTAATTACAACAACCATCAGACTTTCAAATTCCTGATTCCCTGAACATACAACCATTAGAATATTCATGAGCTCAGGGCACAAATCCCCTCCTCCCAGGCTTGCCTCCTTTCCCTGGCCTTTCTTCCCCCTCCCCACAGCTACTGTGGGACCTCTCACCTTTTGCATCCTTCATGGCCACTTCCTTCAATCACCAGTCTCAGTTGGTAAAAATTTAACAAGGGGAGGGGTACAGCGAGGTGGGGGGTGGGGGAGAAGGCTTCCCATTTTCAACCCTCGTTTCCTTTGGGATTGGGGGGATTTATTTTATTTCATTTTTGTAAGTAGCGTCAGAAATATCTGTCTCTCCCTCACCCCTGCCCTGTCATAACCCTACCCTGGGGGTTAAGAGTACCCTTGAGCCAAGGCTTGCCTTTCTCACCTTTCTTGCCCAGCTCCTGCCCCTGTTCTCTATCTGGCTCTCGGAGGTCTGCCCACCGTCTGGGGATGAAATCCTAGCCCCTGTGTGGCCCCTCCGGAGATCCTCTCCTCTGGGAATCCTTACCTTCTTTCCTACTCCTTCAACGTGCTCAGTGAGAAAGGGATGGTGGGTGGGTCAGTGCCCCGCAGAGAGAGAATACCTACACCAGGCCTGATCTCAGCCCCCTAGTGCTGCTGGTCCGGCCTCTCTGCCCTGCTTCATTTCAATAAATTAAACATTTACCCTTAACAGACAGCTGCCACCACCTAAGAGGCCCCTAAGTCTCCTCCAGGATCAGCAGAGAGAAGCAAAGAGGCAACTTTGAACTAACTCACTCTTCTCAGCTCCTCTCCTTATTAAACCACCCAAATACTGAAGCCGTTAAAGACAGAAGAATATTTTATTCAAATCGTGTTGACCCCCCCCCCCCCCCACACACCACCCCCACCCTCTTCTCTGGGGCAGCACTTTAACTCTTTCAAACCAGATAAAGTCTTGGTGAGGCAATTTGCATACCCGGCTCCCCAGCCAATCCCAGTGAAGCAGGCAGTCTTAATTTGCATCAGGTAATCAGGCAGTTGGCAGTGTGGACCCCGGAGGTCTGGAGATGATCAGGATGAGGAAAAAGGGCGGACCTCTGCCCCAGGAAAAGCGGGGGAAAAAAACTACTTTTTTTTTTTTTTTTTTTTTTTTTTTTTTTTTAGGGCAATGATGTGTGTGGCTCTGGCAGAGATTTCCACTGTGGCCCCTGGGGGTGTAGTGACTATAGTGCAGGAGGGGTGACTGCCATGCCAAGCAAGACAGAGACGGAGTGGGGTGGGGGTGGGGGGCATGTGGTGGGGGGCAGATTCAGACAGAGGCTCTCCAACCCTTAGAACGACCCAGAAGCAGAGGCTGGAATAAGCAACTTTAGGAGCCACTGTGACTTGAGGAATATTTTGAGACCCGCAAAGCGATGACTCCCAGGTAAATGCTCGGAGCCCCACGCGGCCCTCTCTAGACAGCCACGCTGGCCTGCGCGGTCACAGACCCGGAGGGGAGACCCTGCACCCCTACCCACTGCACTACGTTTAGGAAGGCATTTCTTGAGCCTAATGTAAGTCCTTCCGGCTGCAGTTTGAAACTTTCTGTACGGTCTGTCGTGCGGGAATATGCAGAATAACTAGCGTGGGTCACCTGGATGCATCTGCAAAGGGCTTCAGCTGCGGCTCATCTTCTGCTCCAATAAAGAAGTGGGCTTTGCTTCGTTCCACCCCTGGAGCTGGGCATTACCAAACATAGATCTGCTCAGCTCACACTCCCCCATAGGGGTTCTTCAGGGGTGCCGAGGAAGAGGTCTGAGAGACTGCCCGGAAGGTAGGGGAGGGGGGCAAGCCTTCCCTTTCAGGAGTTTTTTTTTAACCTGCTTCCGTAGCACACGGAATTCAGAGCACTTGTTTTGGTGGCAGACAGACCTGGATTAAAATCCCAGTGCTATAGTTAACTAGCTGGGGGACCCCGGCTACCTATTTGAACCTCAGTTTTCTCAACTAAAAAAAAAGGGGGGGGGAATAATGCTCCTTCCTAGAGTTCTTTCGAGGAGCAAACCAAATGCTGAATGAAAACTGCCTGGCTCACGGGGCGCCTGGGTGGCGCAGTCGGTTAGGCGTCCGACTTCAGCCAGGTCACGATCTCGCGCTCCGTGAGTTCGAGCCCCGCGTCAGGCTCTGGGCTGATGGCTCGGAGCCTGGAGCCTGTTTCCGATTCTGTGTCTCCCTCTCTCTCTGCCCCTCCCCCGTTCACGCTCTGTCTCTCTCTGTCCCAAAAATAAATAAAAACGTGGAGAAAAAAAAAAATTAAAAAAAGAAAAAGAAAACTGCCTGGCTCAGTTCCTGGTGCAAAGTAAGCACGGGATAAATGAATGAACTAAACAGATACCTCAGCTTTATGTTAGCCCCCTTTTCCCATAACAAGAAATAGCTTTGGTTTTCTGTCTCGGTGCTACTGTAATTTGTCCTTTACCTGGAAAGCCTTAGGCGTCCTCCAAATGCTGACTTCACAGGGAAGGAGCTCATGGGGACAGTAAGAGTTTAAGAGGCAGTAAGGCTGGGATTGATGACCAGATTCTCAAATCAACCTGTTTCCAATTCCTGACATTTAAGCAGGGTAACTGTTGAGCTAAACCATAATTTCATGCCCGTAACCCAGACTCCCTTCTGACACCCTTTCCCTGCATCGCCTTTAAATATAGCCAAGAGTCATCTCACATATCCTTTAAATTAGCTTAAAAGGTAGTCCTAATCATGTCTAAAAATGACTTTTTTTTTCAACGTTTATTTATTTTGGGGACAGAGAGAGACAGAGCATGAACGGGGGAGGGGCAGAGAGAGAGGGAGACACAGAATCGGAAACAGGCTCCAGGCTCCGAGCCATCAGCCCAGAGCCCGACGCGGGGCTCGAACTCACGGACCGCGAGATCGTGACCTGGCTGAAGTCGGACACTTAACCGACTGCGCCACCCAGGCGCCCCTAAAAATGACTTTTGAAGGAGGCAAAGGGCCGTACTCTGCCAGGACATCTTCTCGTTTGATGTACCCACACGGGAGCGACATGGTGACCCTTTGGGATTGGACAGGGATTGGAGCCTGAATGGAGGGGCAGACTGAGATGATCTACAGAAGCCCTTCAGAAGTCCCACAGGATGCTAAGATACTGAGAACCAGTTCTTGTGGGTAGGAGGCTGATGGGTGGGACGAGCTCTTGGGTCTCAGCCTAAAAATGGGCCAACACCGAAACTCCCCAAGCCACCATAGCCGAATGCCTGTCTGACAGCACTAGCCGGGGGTTGAGCGAGAGAGGTGTGGGGTGGGGCTAGCCTTCCCGGCTGTTCTTATCTCTGCAGGCAGGCGACTGAGTAGGCTCCTGGCCATCACTCCCTTCCCTGGGGAGGCTCGGCTGCTCTGTACGTGGATCCGTGTGGATCCCAGTTACCAGACACAAGACCCTCATCTGCCTCACCGGCACCACCACACCCTGAAGCTGGGGCAAGACGTCGGCCTTGCCCTCCCTGTGCCTTGGCATGACCTATGAGCGGCCCCTCTTCACACATCTGTGAATCGGGGTGTGCACGTGAGCCTGAAGGAGCCAAGTCCAAGGGACGGTATTTCTCCCAGGCTACAGGCCGAGTGTCCATAGTGTCCTGAACCCCCAGTTCCAGGCTATGCCGGGAAAGCCGAGAGCCCACCCTTCTGTCTTCTACTGTCCATATCCATCTCTGTGAAGGAGGTCCCTCCTGACTTCTTCCTCACACACTCGCTGACGGGGGCACATCTACCAGAGGGAAAGCAGGGGGCCCACCCGTCCTACTTCTGAACTACTCATGGCTCGAACTCTTTTCCTGGAGTAGACTTCTCTCACTTCCTCTTCAAGAGAAAGCCACTTCCCCTCACAGTGAGATCTTCCAAATCCAAACGGTATTCCCGAGCTGTAACGGGTATCAGCCTGTGAGACTTACCCCAAACCTGACAGGAAACAGCTCGCAGTGAGGAGACAGAGAAAGAGACGCCCCGGGGCCAACCCGGTGTCCCCCCTCCATTCCCACTGTTTTCCTCTGTGTCTTCTATCCCTCCCCAGCTGTCTGCCTGACTCTTATCTACCCCTCTGCCTGTTTTTGACCCAGGAGTGGGAGGACCCCCCTTGGCTGGGGTGTCCCCAGCTCTGGTGACCTCATGCCTGCTCAAGCGTTCGTGTTCCTGGAGAGAGATGGCTCTAGAAAGTACAAAGAGCTGAGACCCAGGCCGACCCGAATCATGGCTTACACCTGGGTCACAGGAGTGGCAAGCTGGGCCGGGTCGGGGGCCACATTGCCCGTGGACCTGAATGCGGGACCCTACTTTTTATGCTCTTGTTCTCCCCCTTTCCCCACTCAAATTGCTCCAGTAAATCAATTGAGGAGGAGTCTCTGAGGGCCCAGGACTGGAAATTCTCAGGGGAAGCGCTGGATGTGAAGAAGCAGCAGGACACAGAATTACTGGGAGGGAATAAAATAAAACTCGGGAGAGACCAAATTTCCACCCAGAGGATCCTGAACCGAGAGACCCTAGAGAGGGACCCTCCCTCACAGACCCTGTGGCAGAGCCCACACTGAAAGGCCCCACAAGGCTGACCTCAGACTGAAAAGCCCAAGAAGACCCAGCCAGGAGAGCCCTCGAACGGAGACCCAGTCGGAGAGATCCACAGGAAGTCCCAAACTGAGAGATCCCTTTGGGGTGCCACTAAAGGGGAACCAGATACCGCTGAGTGGCCAAGACTGAGAAAGCTCACAGGGCAGTGCAGACAGACTAAAGAAGTGGGTTGGGGAGGGGTAAGTGTGGACAGGTGGATCAGGTAACCCACCCATGGTAGATGGGGACCCCACCTTGGGTTTAGCTCAATCTCCCCTTTTGTGTTTGGAACCCCTGCCTCCAGGAGGTGAGTGAGGGAAGGGTCAGCCTGGAGCTTCCTCCAAGGCCAAGGTGTGGGGGGGCTTGGCCCTCTCCCGGTCAGCCACACAGCTCTCCTCTCTCCGCCAGATCCCTGCTGGGTCCTAGCTGTCCCACTTCCTCGCCCTTCCCCCAGAGCAGGAACCTCCGGGAGACAATGAGGTGGAAAACCCCTAGGAAGTCTCTGATCTTGGCCCTACAGAACTTCCGGCTGAGGGCCCACCTTTCTGAGGTCTTGCTCCCATTCCAGCCTGAGGCTTCTTGGTAGGAAGTAAAGCGGGGAGGACAGAGGATCTGCCCCCCAGGGGTCCCCAGCTCCACGTTCCGTGCCACGGGGTCTGGAAACTGACTTCCTCCAGATATTGGATGAAACCCAGTTGGATGCTTCTTTTGGCCTCACCTGGCCCTTCCTGACATGTCCTAGCACCTGGGGATCCACTCGGAGTCCATATCTCTCCGGCAGCCTGCCTTTTTCATTCAGCCCCGCCAAGACCAAGTCTGGGGAACTGCGGACCCTGGGTCTCCTCACGTACCTGCTCCTCACGTACCAGGAAGGGCCAAAGCCTCCCGACTGCTCTGCTCCTTGGGGGTAGGTCAGGAAATGTACCTGTCCTCACTCTTCCTCTCTACTCCTCCAGAAAGGAGGAGTGGTACAAAATTCCCATCAGCAGGCCGGAAAGCCTAAGTCAAGGTCATGTGGTGCTGCCCTCTCTGAGAGGCAAATCGGCGACTTGAAATGACCAAATCAGGTTTGGCCTTCTTCACCTTGAGTCTGGTCTTCCACTCAAACCCTCCGACCTCCAGAGAGCCCACCCCAACGCCAAGCCGAGCGGCTCAGGATGAAGCAGCTCCTGCCCTAGCCTGTCTGTGGAAGGATGGAGCAGCAGGGTGAACGGAGGGGCCCTGCCTCACGCCATGCCCCCATGCCATACACGCAGGGGAAACTGACTCCCGAAGAAGCATCTGCACCTCCTAGGTTCCCTGCCCGGAGCAAAGGGGGACTTGGAAGCACCCATCCAACAGGTCCGTGTGGCTGGCTGCTCTTCCTCCGGGGTGCCGCAGAGCTCCTAACCAGCCCCTGCACCCAGATTCCCCAGCACCACCATGCACTGGGCCTACAGTACTGCCAAGAGCCACAGAGCGAGTGGGTGGGCACGCCTTCACACATGGGGTCTGCTCCACCTCCTGCCCCCACACCCCTGAGGACAGCAGACTCACCTCTGATACACAGGGACACAGGCTTCCACAAGCCCTAATCGATACATGTGTGGCATGGCACCCGTCCCAGGTGTGCCTCTGTAAGTGCCAGGCCCCCCTCACCTCTCCTAGCGACCCCCCTCCCCACCCCAGACCTTCCAAATGCCCACTTTGCCTCCACTTCCCATAAACGCCCGAGACACAAAACACGTAACGTGTGGATACAAGTACTTTCCTCACTTACGCACTCCCAGGCCCACACCCCTGGCTGACTGAGTGAGCCATCCTTCTGCAATCAGTGAGCAGGGCAACTTCAGCCAGACTGTAACAGCTCAGCACACACAAGTCCCACACATCTGCCAGTCTCCAGACTGGAGGCCTCAGAAGCCCTCCCGGCCCTTACCTCCCCCCCCCCCCCGCCGCCCATTCCCCACCTCTCTACTTTTCCAGGGGCTCCCGCACCCCACCCCACCTCCCCAACCCCTCCAAATACCCGCACCGGCCCCTGGCTGACCCGCTATCCACACTGCCCTCTCCTGGCCGCTGGGGAGTAAGACCCCCGAGAACGGTGCCCCTCTCCTTCGCCCCCGCTGCCCTTGGCGGACACCTGTCAGCGCTCACTCCCTCCGCCCCTCACCTGGGTGCATGGGTTCCAGATTCACCATCCTGCCCCAGGCGGGGCCAAAGCCAGCGCCCCCCCAGGCCCCTCGCGTCTGCCCCGGCCGGGCCCACTGGGAAGCCAGGGTCTCCTTCCTCCCGCCCCCGGCCGCCGCCGCGGTGGAAGCCGCTGCCGGGGCCGTCGCCGCCGCTGTCGCGCGCTCCGCTGCTCCCGCCCGGGCAGCGCTCGACACGGCCGGGATCGCCACACGCCCCAGGTGAGCACGCGGCGCGGCGCGGGGCGGGGGCCGCCGGCCACGCCCCCCCTGGCAGGGCCCCCGCGCCTGGCCCCGGGCCCATGCAAACCGGTGATTTGCATCCGAGGAGCCGGGGGGCCCGGGGGAGGCGGCCGGGGGCTGCTGGCGGGGCGGGTCCCGACCCTGCGGAACACCTGTCTGCCCTAACCCGGCCTGGCAGCCTCTCCCTACCGCGCCCGCAGAGACCCAGACTCCTGGTCCCGCTGGCCCTTTTTAGGAACCCCCGAGGGATTGTCCGGCCGGGGCCGGAGCTGGAGCTTCCGTCTGGACGCACTCCCCAAGGGTAAGGCTGCAAGGAGTCGAGAGCCTTTAGAAAAGCCGTGGGGGACGTTCTGGAAAGAAGCTGGCTTTGGACTCCTCTCAAGCGCTCACCAGCTGTGCGACAAGAGACCGGGCTCTTTCCCTTCCTGCACTCGTTTCACTCATCTGTAACCCCCCCCCGAGGGTGCCTATCAGAGCTCGCAGCTATCTGGTTGGAGTTTCACAGGTGGCCGAGCGCACCTAGCCCCCAGTACATCCTCACGACATCCTGGGAGCTAGATGGGGCCCAGCTTCTTAGTCCGTTTTCCGGCGCAGACACCGCCCCTTGCCTGCCCTCCAGGTCCGCGGTGGTCGTGAGGTTCTCGAAGAAGATGATGAGACAATTATTTACCGGCGCCAGGGGTATGGGGACAGCCACCTGCCTCATCTACAGAGCTGGGAA
The DNA here is from genome assembly GCF_018350175.1 of Felis catus. Lineage (NCBI taxonomy): Eukaryota > Metazoa > Chordata > Mammalia > Carnivora > Felidae > Felis > Felis catus. Next base: position 17,590,482 of record NC_058377.1, on the reverse strand, counting down.
GTGACTTGTCAAAGGCATACACATCCCTAGTGATGGAGCCTGGCTCAGTCAGGTCTCTGGACTCCCATTCCAATGCTCTTTGTGAGCACCCATCATGGACTTACCATCTGAGGTCCCCCCATATTTATCCTCCGTTCTTTAGGCCCCAGGAGGTGGCACCAAGGCCCAGGAACCATGTGCCTATAAACCTAGAAAGCCACGAGCACAGGACCTTGCCTTCCTTTCCAGACTGGTGTCCCTACCAACCTACCTTGACCCTAGTCTCAAGGACGATTTCCTGCTCGCAGAACACGCCCAGAGCTTTTCTGCCTCTCTGCCTTGTTTAAGGTGTTCTTTCCAGATGGTATGTTACCCACCACCAACCCCAATGATCCCTATTACAATATCCAGCATTTATTGAGCTTTGACTAGGTGCCAGGCCCTGAGCTAACCAACACTTTAAAGGCCTCCAATCTTGTCTCGTCCTCATAACAGCTCATAAATGGGGCTGTTATTATTTCCATTTAGCAGGTGGGTAAAGTGAGGCTGAGAGAGTAGAACCTGCCCAGTGTTGCACAGCCAGTAAGCATCAGGGCTCCTGTTCTGAGCACTGTATGCTACGCCCTCTGCACAGTTCAAATGCCGCCTCCTTTTTCTGATGGTGGAAGTGATCTGATCTTTTAGTAAATTAGCATAACGCTTCAATGTTCTTCATAGCCCTTGCGGCGGGTTCTGGGGGGCTTTTCCTATCCTACCTCCCGGTTGTTAACTGACCGGCTGCCCCCACGGCACTGAGCACAGCGCCCGTTACACACAGGCTTCGGGGAGAGCCCAGTGGCTGCCACAGTGGCCCCGGAGAAACAGGAGGTCCCAATTAGTGCCTGTTGAGGTTCTCACAAACCACCCTCCCCCAGTCACATCGTCTTCTCTTCTTCCCACCCTTGGTAAGAGGGAAGAGGACCGTCTTCCTGTTTTCTCTGGCTGGGGTAAGAGATCGGTACAGGCTTCTTGGAGGCCTCCTGAGCCCAGGGACCGCCCCCTTAGGACACCTCTAACCTGTCCCTTCCTTCCCTTCTCCCTCCTTTCCCGTCCCCCTCTCCACCTCAGGTGTGGCTCCTTCACCTGATGGCCACTTCTCATCTACAACAGTTTTTCACCTGCCATCATGCTAGAAAAATGCCTGCACATGGTTTATATCCCCCCCACCCCGTGGGCCTGAGATTTCCATTTGTCAGTTTGCATAGCATTTGTGTGGCTGGGCGCACGGCGGGTCTGATTCTCTGACCACCGCGTCTGGGACCTGTTTCTCTTTTCCTGTGCGGTTACCTTTCTTTTCTGGGCTTTGGTGTTCCAGAAGCCAGAGGGGGCATGTGTCTAATGATTTCTGAGGGCCTTCTAGCTCCAGCAGGCCAGGATTCTGGGGCCCTGGGGTTGAGATGGGGGTGGAGCTCTTGGGGACGGGGCCCACTGGGGCAGAGGCGGGACCTTGGAGGTTCGCAGTTGGAAGCACAGCTTGGGATTGCAGACCTGGAGTGGGAGGAAGGGAGGAGGAGACCTGGGGAGAGGGTGACAGACATTACCTCACCTTCATTCATTCAATAAATATTGACCGAGTGCTTCCTATCTGCCAGGAAAGGTGTGACATGCTAGGCATGTCCTTTCTTATTTACCAAGTACAGCTTCAGAAGGAAGATACGATTTTTAGGCTCCTTTTATAGATGAGGTTCAGGGAGGCTAATGCAGCTAGTAGATGGCTAGTAGAGTTAGGATTTAGAACGGATCTGCCTGACTGCAGTGCTGGCGCTTTTAGTCCTACCCTCCAATGTCTGTGCAAGTCTCCCCTCCTCTTAGATCCTGTCACTTGAGGTGGAAGGAGTCTCGATTCTCATGCATATGAGGAAGCCAGGTCCACCGGGGGAAGGACTTGCTCAAGGTCACACAGCAAGTGGGCAAGTCAGCACAGCAGAGACCCTTCCATTCTCCCTGTTCCTCCTTCATGTGGTCTTCCTGGGTCTTAGAAGGTTGGGTGGGTTTGGGGCATGAGAGTAGGGGGCAAAGGCCAGAGTTGGACAATCTCTATTCCTTCCCTCTCTGACTTGCTTGATGATCGTTTCAATTAGATGAGCTGAATGGGAATGCAGAAAGAAAACAAAACGAAACAAACAAACAAAAAACCGTGTCCCTCCCTCTTTTCCCAGAACTCAGAGTCTCCACGAAACCAACTTTTTGGGTTCTGGGCAGATGGGAGATGACGGGGAAGGTGCCAACCGCCTGGGCCTAATACTCCACGGCTCTGTTTGGCCTGGGAGAGGAAAACCTGTGGGGAAGGGAAGAGGGATGGGAGGTTGCCTGGAGGTTAGAAAGGAACAGAGCAAAGAAAGGGAAAAAGAAGCAAGGGCAGGAAATTTCATTGCCTTTGGACATCAAAAGAGTCGTATGCAAATGAGATGCAAATTAAACACAAATGAGCACTCCCGGCTTCCCTTACCTCCCCCCTCTTTCTCAATAGCTGGAGGGCTTTTTCAGCGACAGGCCAAAACCTGAGTCCAGCATACTGTAGTTCCCAAACTCTGATCAACTCTGACCCCACCCCAGATCCTCCTGGTCTTCCCGAGGTGACATCTGATCCCCTCGGCTGCACCTCTGGGAAGTCACACCAGCTCCCTAGGCCCCATTTCTACTGGAGCATGCCCTCAGCCTCTTGTGCTTCAAGGACAGAAAGGGGAGTCCAGCCTCCCCTTTCAGACCCATTGCTGGAGGTGCCGTCACCCGTGTAGAGAAGGTGCCTGGGGGAGGGAGGTGGGCCCCCCGCCCCTGTGCTCCACCTCAGCCAAGAGAAGTGGCCTTTTTTTGGCTGTGGGCCCTGTTGCTCCCTCTCATTTCCTGTCATGTCAGCTGGATTGAGTTGTCAGGGCTGGGAGAAGGGTGGAGAGCGAGGCGTCCTGGAAGGCCACCAAACAACAAGTCCCTTCTAGCTCCTTCTGTCTGCCAGATGGGCTGTAGGGCCCAGAGCGTGGGGGTGCAGGGTGGGGGTCAGCTCCCTGCCTTGGGGCAACCACAGGGAATGGATCCAAGTTCAGGCTTCCCCCAAGAGCAGATGGAAAGAGCGGAGAGGCCAGGAAGAACTTGCAGGCCTCTTTGAAAATCACACCTCCGAGGCAACCTGATGGCACCGTTGCCAAGAATGGGGGTGGAGGGGGTAAGGCGACAGAGTGAAAGAGGTGCTCTGGGAACCGGGATAAAGCAGAGTGGGCCAGAGAGGACACGGGAGTCAGGACACCGACCTGTTCCCTGCCTCTGATATTCCTAATGCAGATTCGCCAGCCCTGGACACCCGCTTCACCCTGTACCCAGCCTTGGCTCACCTCTAGAGGGAGCACACACAAGCCCAGGGCCCACGTTGCACTTGAAGGTTCTGAAAAACAGACAATTATAACATGGATTTGGTTTGAAAACAAAACTCGGCCTTCTTTTCGATCTTGGGGACCACACTGGGCCTGGGTCTGGCCACTCTGATCACACCTTCAAAAGAACCCTGCCTCAGTCCTTTCCTGCCTCAGTTCTTTCCTGACTCAGAGCAGGTAAGCCTCCGGGTCCACCTGCGCGCTCAGGGCAAGTCTAAGGCCAGCGCGCCCTCTTGTGGTGATGGGGGGGGGTGCGTGTGACTTTAACCTGAGCCCCGCTACCACCAAGACTGGAGAGATCTCCCCGCGGTCCAGAGGAGAGTGCCCATCCGTGGATGGGGCAATTTCAGGTGAATTGCCCCCATTCCAGACAAGGTGGAGATACTGAATTTGGTTTCAGCGTGATGTTGGGGCTTTGGTCCGTGCTCGCCACCAAAGGCCGGACTTTCCCGTGGAACCCCAGTTGGAGTCAGCCGGCCTTAGCCCAATCAGTTTTAGTGACGGGAGTCCCTGGTCTTGTCGAGTGGCCGTCCTGTTTCTGGGCAGCTCTGCTGGCTAAAATGTCCTACCTCCCATACTGCCCTCTGGAGCTGCTGAGCTATGTGTAATCCTAAGCCCCAACGCATAGAAGGTCAGTGGCCATTCGCCCATTCATCCGTTCAGAGTACGTATTGAGTACACACTGGAGCTGTGGGTTAAGCTAGGAGCTGGAAATGTAATGGAGACCAGACACTGTCCCCGTCCTCAGGAAGCTCAGCCTGGTGATGCGTGTGGAGCAGGAACAGGCAAGTCCCTCCTACCGGGGCACATGCTCCCACAGAAAAATGGAGGGTGCGACGGGGGTCTGCTGCAGGGCGTGACCTACCGGACTCTGGGGGCTGGGCACCAAGAAAAGCTTCTTGGAGGAACAGAGATCGGAGCTGGGACCTTCAGCAAAGAGGAAGGAAGTGGGAACAGGAGGAAGCAGTACACGGAGAGGAAACAGTAGCATTCCCCAGGAGGGTGCATGGGACGTTGGAGTCCCCAGGAGGGTGCATGGGACGTTGGAGTCCCTCAAGCAGGGTAGGCTGGCCAGATCACAGAGCACAAGAGGTAGAGAAACACAAGGGAGGGGGGCACCTGGGTGGCTCAGTTGGTTGACCGTTGGACACCTGCTCCGGTCATGATCTTGCAGGTCATGGGTTTGAGTCCCACATCGGGCTCACTGCTGTCAGCACAGAGCCCGCTTTGGATCCTCTGTCCCCACCGCCCCCCCCCCCCCGACCCCCGTCCCTCTCCTGCTCGTGCTTGCTCACTCTCAAAAATAAACATTAAAAAAATTAAAAAAAAATACTCTCAGGGCTGATGGGAAGAAGGCAGGAGAGAGAAGCTGAAGAGAGCGAGGGGATAGTCTCCTAAGAGAAGGGGGAAGGGCTGGGATTCAGAGCCCTGGGGTTGGTCGGGCGGGGGCACCTCCCCCACCATCAAGGCAGGAGGGGATCCGGAGAGGCATGTGGGCGTGTGGGCCGGGTAGACACGTGGCTTCTGTTTCTGCTTCCCCTGGTGTAGGGGAGGGGGGTGCCATGAGCTAGTGTCACTTCATCCTGCCTGTCACTGCTGAAGAGTCAGGACGCTGCCTCAGCAGGACACACAGCCGGAACCCGGGCCCAGGCGGTGAGATGGCCACCACAGGGGATGTGGATACCACACCGAGGTAGCTTGTGACCCGCCTTCTTTCCCTCGCTGGACTTGAAGCCCCCTTGGGAGGTCGGGATCTTCTCCAAGGAGAAGGTGGGCACGGAGTCCCTGTCGTGCGAGCCTGTGTTTTCCAGCCCACTTTTGCCTTCTTCCTTCCCACTCTCCATTCCTCTGGGGTCCCAGCAGGGGCGGGAAAACAGAATCGACTCAACACGGAGTGCCTTTAATGAAAGTATGGCTTATTTACAGAGGTGGGAGCGGGATTAAGGGAACCAGAGGGCCAGTGACACCGAGAGGCTAGGGCAGAAGTGGCAGGAAGAGGAAATAGTGGTCTAGGGGCCCGAGGAGGTCTGGTGCTTGGAGAAAGGAAGCCAATGCAGAGGTGTGGTCTGCAAGCAGCAAGGGGTGGGGATAGATGCCTGGAATTCTCTCTCATCCTGCCCTCTGATCTCTGGTGCTCCTCACTGGCCTGAGCCAGAGGTGAAGGAACCCAGGCGAGGCCGATCCACAGGTTGGGTATCCTGGGGCACAGAGCAGGGCAGAGGAGGGTAGAGAGGAAATGGGGTGGGGGCAGGGGAGGGAAACAGGAACAACCAGCCATCACTTGGCTACAGTCAACAGTTGATGTCTGAGAGTAATCCCTAGAATGCTTTACTGTTTCTCAAGGTCAAAATGGCAAACACCATACCATGATATCCAGCGACAGCAGGTGCGATGGTTAATTTTATGTGTCAGGTCGGCTAGGTGTTACGGTGCCTGGTCTAACACTAGGCCAGATGCTGCTGTGATGGTATTATTGTAGATGTGATTAACCTCTACAATCAACTGGCTTTAGCGATTACCCTTGATAATGTGGGTGGGCCTCATCCAATCAGGTGCAGGTCTTAAGAGCAAACACTGAGGTTTCCAGAAGAAGCAATTCTGCTTCAAGACTGTAACAGAAATCCCGTCTGAATTTCCGGACAGGTGACTCGCCATACAGATTTCAGACTCGAGACTGCAACATCATCTTTTGCCTAAGCTGCCGGCCGCCAGCATTTTGGATTTTGCCAGACCCCACAATCACATGAGCTCATTCCTTACTAGAAATCGCTCTCTTTCTCTCTCTGTATCCTATTGGCTCTCCTTCTCTGAAGAACCCCGCCCGATGCAGCAGGAATGTGGGGAAAAGGGCCTTTCATACACCTGCTGGTGAGGGTGCAAATTTGGACAACTGCATCTGGAGGGCCATCTGGCAGCCTCGACCAAACCCTGGGCTTTGTGGTGCTCCATTGTTACCATTTCTCTACAGCATGGCTTGTAAGAGCAAGTCGTGGACAATTCAATTGTCTACCAGTCGCCCAACACCTAACGATCCGAGGGAGAACGCCAGCCGGCAGTTACCCACTGATTGCCGGGTCAGGAAGCCCTTGGAAAGGGCCACCTCCTAGCAGATGAGGAGCTGGGGGCTTGCAATGGGGGTGACCCGCCCCAGAATGCACAGAGCTGGGACTAGGCCGGTACCCACCTTCCTCCCAGGTAGGCGTGGTCACCCTCAACCTTTGCTTCTCGGGAGAGGTCCTGGCCCCCGCTTTTTGCCAGACTTCTCCGTGGCTCCACCCACCACATCTAAGGTTCGGCGAAGACAAGACTTCCCTTGACTAAGACTGCAGGGAGAGGAACCCGAAGTAAACCCACAGAAAACCCCAGCAAGACCCAGTCCAGGCTGGGGTCACCCTGCCAGGGGGAACCTGACACAGTGTTCATCTTCTCTGGCTTGAAGAGGCTCCACCAAGGCCTAGGCTCCTGGCCTCCCACCCAGGGCCTTGCTTACCTTGACAAAAGGGACCCATCAGGAGGCCTGTTCCCGCCAGCTCTAGTTGTAGGGGACCTGTGGGCAGCCCCCCTCTCCCTCCCCATGTATTCGTTGATTGCTGTTGCAGGACTGGCCCCAGTGGGTGCTGAGTACCTCGTGCCTCTCCCCTCCCCGCTGCCCCGAGGTTCCAGCTGGCCAATCTAATAACCCATTTAGGTTAGTAGGTATGCCTGGGGCAAGGAGGCCCAACTGGCTGTCTGACCTGGTCAAGTCACATAATTGTATTGGTGAGCCGCGTCCACAAAGTGTCACAGAACTGCTACAAGGAACCAGTGAGCTCATTTATATGAAGTCACTTTGTAAACTCTAACGGGCCAGAGAAAGGAGTACTCGTAGGTGTGTTACGTTTTTACACGTGCACAAAGGCCTCCTGAGGAAAATAAGGCCTGATCCGCGTGCTTCTCAAATAGCTGACCCTGGTAATGGGCTGAGCTCCCAAGGGATTCTGATGCCGCACAGGTGGCAGGCAGTGGATGCACCTGACAGAGCTGGGCTGGGAGGCTGGGAGGATCGTTTGGAATGAGGGGTAGCATGGACTTGGCCTGAGTGTGGGGTCAGCCCAAAGTCTCAGGGAATCTTAATTTTCATCCCCATGCCCCAAGACCAAAGAAGGGGCCCCAGGCAGAATGGAGTGTAATGAGTGTGCAGACGCCCCCTCATTGCTTGGGACAGGCAGGCTTGGAGGTGTGAGTCACTCCCAAGGAAGATCAGAAAAGCACCCTTTAGGGGCGTCTGGGTGGCTCAGTTAAGCGCCCGACTTCGGCTCAGGTCATGATCTCGCGGTTCGTGAGTTCGAGCCCCGCGTCGGGCTCTGTGCTGACAGTTCAGAGCCTGGAGCCTGCTTCGGATTCTGTGTCTCCCTCCCTCTGCCCCTCCCCTGCTCGCTCTTCTGTGTTTCCCTCCCTCTGCCCCTCCCCTGCTCGCTCGCGCTCTCTCTCAGAAAAAATAAACATTAAAAACAAACTTACATTTAAAAAAAAAGCACTCTTTAAAAAAAACAGCATTCTTTTGGCCACTTGTGAGTGAAAAGGCATATATGACCTGGGACCCCACCTCCAGTAAAAAAAGGCACACAGACAGGGTGGGGAAGTGGGAGGTGCCTTCTCCAAGTAATCCCCTCCCCCACCCAGAGCTGGGATTGGGGCTCAGGACTGAGGGCTGGGATTGGGCAGCAGGGGAAGGAGGAAAGGGCCTGGGGAGGAACACCTCCCTCCCTAACCGCCACCCCCCTCCCCCCACCACCAAAGGACAGCTAAAGCTGGTCCTCGAAAACAGGTTCAGAAAGAGGCATGCCTACCTGAAAAGGAGGTCTCACCACCTATCTCTGACTTGACCCTGGCCGAGCAAGCCTGGCTCCCACCACAACCCTCTGGTCTATACAGCTTCAAGGGGTGGCAGCAGCCTGTTCTGGGGAGACTTCAAGGGGACGGGGACATCCTGAAAGCCTGTTTCCCTTTCCAAGGTGGACAAGGAAGGACTTGACTCTCCCGTCTCCTCCTTCCTAAGGATTCCGGTCCCCTGTGGGACCCCTGGAGCACTCCTGTCTCTGCCCTGTGCTCAGTCTCCTCCACCTTGCCAAATGCCTACCATCCTCCAGCTTCAAGCCGTATCCCATCTGGTCCAGGAGACCTCCCTCGATAAATTCAACCTGCGCCATCCCTCCTTCCCGAAAGTTCTCCAACACCCGGCTCGGCACTTCCTATTACAGTCTCTTCAAACTGGAAGGTACTTTGGAAGCACAGAGACCTTCAGGATGTCTGGCTTAGCCGTCTCAGGTGCACAGGTGAGGAAATACCTGCTCTTCTCACTAACAGTAACGATATTAATAATAGCGAATAAAATGAACACTATTGTGCTGGGCACTTCAGATGTATGAACACCCATGTAAGTCTCACCGTTAAGCCCATTTTATAGCGGAGAGCGCTGAGGCACAGGAAGGTAAAGTGACTTGACCCAAGATTGCACAGGAAATAAGCCACGCCAGGATTTGGACCCTGGCAGTTTGGTTCCGGAGTTTTTGCCTTATTGCTTGCCTTAATCTATTTATACTATTACCGTCTGACTTGCTCATCTATGTCTCTTCTTCTTAAGTGCAGAAGTTTTGTCTTATCCTTCCCTAATACGTCCCGGGTCCATCCACTCCCTGCTGCGCAGCGAATGAGCACACAGCAGGTGCCTTAGCGATGTGTCGAGACTGGTCCCCGGCAGAGCGAACGCCCCTCCTGCCACCAGGTGGCAGCATTGGCCAAGAGTTCTTTCAGAACTCTGAGACGAGCTGTCAAATAAAAATTTAAACTTTTATTTCTGGTACAAATGATAAATACTTTGCATTAAAAATCTGGAATTCAAGTTTTCCTCATACTTGGTGCTCCCCCCCACCCCGCCCCAGAACTTTACAAAAAATATTTCTGTCTCGAGGAGGGAAGCTGGGACCTGCTCTCCCAACAGAGTCTGGGTCTGGGGAAAGGCACATGTGGTTTGCGTCCGGGCTGGGAGGCCCTCACCTGCCCCCGTGTCGGGACGACAGCAATCAGCAGAATGCACTGTGATCTGGTGGAGGGGCTATGGCAATGGGCCCCGACGGCCCCCTCGCTGGGACGTGGTCCCCTCCTCGTTGGGCATTTGATGGTGCAGAGGGGCCAGCTCCTTCCAGATGGGGGAGTGGGGGTGCGTGTGTGTGTGGGGGGGGGGGCCGGGGGGGAGGTCGGTGTAACAGGCACAGACACCTTTTAGGGTCTAAACCTTCAAAGAGTTCAACAGAATCACGGGCCATCACATTTTGTTTGCTTGAAAGAGAACACTTCAGGGGAGATGAAGGGGAGGGGGACACATCTGGAGAACCCCCTTCTCTCTGTCCCCAAGGGAGGCACAGGGTGGGAGTGGGGGCTGCCTTCATGAGTTAACCCCTGCCATGCCACACCCCTTTTCACAGTCTTGAGTGATGGGGCCAGAGGCTCCGGGATCAAGGGAAGAGAAGGGAGCTACGGCCTCAGTGGGGGGCGGCCACCCCCTCCAGTGGCTGGGGGAAGGGCGGTGGACCCAGAGCAGCGAACTCAGAGACGGCCCCCTTTCACCGCAGCCCAGCTAGGGGTCCTCATCCCAGAGACACAGCTGCCGCTGGGGCACATAGAAGTCGAAGCTGTAGCTTTTCTGGCAGCTGCGGATGCCGCACTTGTAGGGGGTCGGCCGGTCACGGCTGTGGCAGTACTTGAGCATGCAGGGGTACCAGGCCAGGCTCAGGCCGTAGCGGCAGACACAGGGCTTCCCGCCATCCCCCACCTGCCCGCAGCGGGACAGGTGCACCTGCTCCGAGGCCTCCGGCAGAGCCTCAAACACGGAGCTGTCCACACCTGCGGGAGAGAGGCAGGCATCAGCAGAGGGGCAAGGGAGGGAGGAGCCCGCCCCGCATGGCCTCTTGGGGCATCCCATCAGCCCTGCGAGCTGAGCATTTCCGTTCTTGTTTTTATAGAGCAGAAACCCGGCCCAGAGAGGTTTCGTGATCTCACTGCGGTCACACAGTAAGGAGTGGGAAGAGAGCCCAGGTCTTTCTGACTTCAAGGCCTTCCACCACCTAGGTGGCTCAGTCAGTTGAGCGTCCGACTTCGGCTCAGGTCATAATCTCATGGTTCGTGGGTTCTAGCCCTCCTTCGGGCTCTGTGCTGACAGCTCAGATTTGGATCCTGTGTCTCCCTCTCTCTCTGCCCCTCCCCTGCTCATGTCTGTCTCTCTCAAAAACAAATAAGTGTTAAAAAGAATTAAAAATAAAATACCACTATAGTAGGATGTGACGGAATAGAGATGTGGGGAGAATGAATAGAAAATCGAGGAGAGCTTCTTAAAGGAGGTGGTATCTGAGGAGGGCCAGGTAGGGAAGGACCAGCACAAACATGCTGGGAAGTCAGGGTGGCCAGGGTACACACAGGGGTGCTGGGGGAGACAGCAGTGACCTGGCCCCTGGCTTGGCTCAGTGGCCATGGGACGGACCAGCCTCTCGGGGGGACAGTACTGAGCTTGAACCTCAGTTTGGAGTGCAGCTTACTGGGAGGGGTGTGTGTGGAGGGCATGAGTACAGCTCTTGGCTATTTCTTTTTTTTTAATGTTTATTTATTTTGAGAGAGAGAGCACAAGAGAGCGAATGGGAGTGGGAGAGGGGCAGAGAGGGAGAGAGAATCCCAAGCAGGCTCCAGGATGTCAGCGCAGAGCCTGTCGTGGGGCTCGAACTCACCAACTGTGAAATCGTAACCTGAGCCGAAGTCAGCCGCTCAACCGACTGAGCCACCCAGCTCCCCCTGTTGGCCATTTCTAAATCCAGCGGTGCCCTGGGAAGGGCAGGCACTTCTCTACTGCTCAGCTGGCTGGGCAGAGGACCAGGGGCCTGGCATCTCCCTGTCCCCTCTACACAGAGGACCTGAGGACAGTCCTGGGAACGGAATCAGGAAATGGGGCAGCAGTAAAGCCACACAGGCCAAAAGGCAGGGACCACACCAGAGACGGGAGAGAGATGCTGGCACCAGGGAAGGCATGAAGGAAAGGAGAGAGGGGGGCAGCAGGGGTGGGCAGGGAGGAGTGGGTGCCGACCCTGATACCTGTGCCCCCTCCCCCGACAGAGGTCCTGTGTTCTCACTAATGGAAGGAATGAGGTGGGTGCTGCCTGGGTATCTCCCTCCGCACGACCTGGGAAGTCACAGGTCTGTGGGTCCCTACCTGGAAACGGTCGCTTTCATCTGGCTGACTCCTCTCCCCGAAGAGCTACACGGGCACCACCTCCTCCAGGAGGTCTGCCCTGACCGACCCCAGCCCGGTTTCGGGGTCCCTCCTCTGAACTCCCGCATCTCGTTACCACGCTGTCGCCTGGGTGATGCGATCCCAAGCTGACCTTGCTCCAGCCAGAAGCGGACGTCCTCCCGGCGGGTGTAGATGGTATCCACGGCCTCGGCACACACGTTGCGGAGATGGGGGCTCAGCAGGCCCCCCTGGCTGAAGTTGACGGCGATGTCCATGTGCAGGTGCTCTAGGCCCCGCACCTCCTCAGCCTGCCGCACTGCCCGTGGGTTCTTCTGTGTGGAGAGGAACAGCCACTCCCACCCGGCCTCCGAATGCTCCCTGCCCTGCTTTGCCTAATCGCTGAGAGTCAGACACGCCGAGGCTGGTTGCCTTCAGAACCTTGGGGCAGGCTGGCAGTCTAGGGGCACCCGGCCTCTCCTCCAGCTTCCGGAGACACCAATCCCCAGGGCTCAGCCGAGCCTCTGCAGCTGGCCACTGGCCGGCGTCTGGGGCTGACGGAGCATTCTGACAGTCATCAGGGCTGGTTATTGGAGGTGGCAGCCGGGCGAGCTGGCCCAGGACAGATGCCCCGGGGTCCCACACCTTCCAACAGGCAGAGAACAGAGTCTGGGACCGGGAAGGGAGGGGAGGACCTCGTTTAGGGAACACAGATGAGGCTGGGGGAGAGGCCCAGGGGCCAGGAAGGGACAGGGAGCAGGTCAACGGGCTGAAGGGTTCTGAACACGGCGCTGAACACTTTCCATGCATGCTCTCATTTAACTCTCAGTATAACTCATTTCTCCATAGGAAAGTAGAGGCTTGGAAGGCAACGTGTGCAACGTCCCCGGGATACAGGGGGTGGCGCTGGGTCTGAAGGCATATCTGACCTCGGAGTCCAAGCCCAGGATCTCCACCATAAAGGGGGAGGAGCTGAAATCTGAGGCTGGAGGGGTCAGTGCAGATTAGCGATCTAGGGTGATGGGGTTAGGTCTGGCCTGGGGCGATATCAGGGGTTCAGGACTACGGGGTGAGAGTGGGGCGCCAGGGGTGAGGGTGGGTCAGGGGCTGGGTGGGAGAGTGAGGTCGGGGTGCGGTTCAGGCTCGGGGCTGGCGGCTCTGGGGCAGGAGCTGGGCCAGGGAAGGCTCGAAGTGAGCACTCACCTGTCGAAGCTTGGCCATGGCCTCGCTGGGGATGATCTCATTGTGGTGCAGCCGGGTGACAAAGCAGAGTGCCTGGAACTGACTCTGCCCCTTCTCCAGCTCCCCCAGGATCAGGGCTCGGAAGATCTTCACGTCCTAACGGGGAAGGGCAGGAGCATGGGGACCAGCTGGAGTGGGCGGGGCCTCCCACCCAGCGCTCAGCCCAGGCCTTGGACAGGACACGTGCCTGGACACTGCCCCGCGACGGACATTTCCCTCCTGCTGGTCTAGGAATTTTTATCTTTCCCATTTAAACCCGTGATTCGAAGGAGCACACCCCAGATGTTCCAGAGCCCCCTGGAAAATTCACATGGTGAACCACTAAAAAGTCTTTTCAAACCAGAACTGTTTAAAAAGTACAGAACTTCACCTTGAAAGAAACAGCACCCTGTTTTTGGTGCCTGGCTCTTTCAAGGCTGATGCCGCCCCTCCGTGGCACCCGCGTCACCCTGATCAGGGCGGGTCACGGCCTCTAGAACTACCTGACCAGGCTATAATAGGGGAGGGGTTGAACTTTTTACAAGTACAGATCCCAGAGTCTTTCTCATATTCTTGGTCAGTAGGTTGGGTGGGGGGAGGGGGGCGGTGCCTAGAAACTGGTGCTCCTCAAAATGCCCCCCAGTGCTTCTCATCGGCCAGGCCCCTGGCCATCCCATCTCAGATTGAGGTAGTGGGCATGGGACGGGGTTAAGGGCAGACGCAGCCCAAGCTGGCTGCAGCTGTTGCCAACTTCCGGCCTGGGGGAGCTGGGATGGCTCACCTTTCCCTTCCCCCCTCCACTTCCCCTTTCCCCTCGGGGTTACTAATGGCTTTACCAGCAGGCCAATGGCTCCTTCCTGTTACTCACTCATTGCGTGCGTGGGGGAGGCTGGAGGGGAGCAGAGGGAGGAGGGAGAGGGGCCACAGGGCAGGATGGGGTTCCCCTGCCAATCTGGCTGCTGGAACCCTGTGCTCTGACCCAGCTGCACCCAAGGTGTCCCCCTGCTCTCACTCAGCTCCGTGCCTTGGCTAACTGCTCCCAGTGCGAAATTAGCAGGCCCCACTCAGAAGTGGTCTGGATCTGTCATGATGCTCCCTGCCAGGGAGGTACCCTGGCCACAAGGACCATTCTCCTCTAGAACCCCAATGACCCTGCACTGGCACTGAGCATATACGGGCCTGTGTAGTTATTCGTCTTTCGACGTACGTGCCCTGGCCTCGCCCACTGAGAGAGCCCGCGGTGACTCAGGGGGTATGGTACGCCCCCTAGAGTATAAGTGCTCTGAGACAGGGGCCAAGGTTCCCCTTGGGCTCCTGTACAGGCAGTGAGGGGAGGTCGTACCCCAACTCTGTCTTGTATTAGCCAGCGCCCAGGCATATCTTCCAGCCTCTGTAAGCCTCACTGGCAAGATGGGGACGATAAGGCATTTCCCTGGTAGGCTTGTGTGAAAACAGTGTGGAGGCCACCCGAGAACGCCCGCCCACAGTAAGCACTCAGTAGGTGCTAGCTGTCGCGAATCTCGAGTCTCGTCCTGGCAGTGATCAGCAAATGTTACAGGTGGCCTGTGTGCTGCCATCCCATAACCCCCGTGCACTTGTGAGGTCCCTTGACTACAGGGATGGGTCTCTTACTTTCCTCTCCTACAAATGATCTCCAGCACAGGGAGGTGTGGACACGTGCGGGGAGATTTTCCACCAATATTGCAGAAGGAGAGACTGAGGCTCAGCTGGCGACAGAGGTTCCACGGGGCTCTTTCCGATGCCAGATCTCAAGGAAGGTGAATCAGAGCTTGGGTTAACCCAGCTTCCTCTCAACAGGAAATCCGTTCTTGGGCCCTGAGGCTGGAATCTCCTTGTCCTGCCAGGCTGGGCCATCCGATCTTCCTTCCGTTTGCTCAGGTTGGCGGAGGGGAGACCGGAGGCCGGTACGCTCGTGTATTTTCCACTGGGGGCTCACTTCCTGCCAGGTGAGACCTGATACGAAACTTCCCCTCCTAGGGCTCCGGGCAGCCGAGTGTCCCCGGCAGGACCCCGAGGCAGGATCCAACATTATTTTCAGCAATGACTCTTTAAAAGAACCTTATCTGGAATATTCAGAGCATCTTCTCCAAGACCCCAGCCAAATGCCTGCGGTCTGGCAGCCGCAGAGTGGTCCCTTTGCTTGGGGATATCACCTGCCCACCGTTCAGAGAAAGCATTTGAACTCTTAGACCAGACAGGAGGGTTAAAAACAAAACAAAACAAACAAACCTGCTTTGAGTTGTTTTTTTTTTTTTTCTCCCCTGCCTCTATAGTAAACAACAATGTTGGTGACGGCAGCAAATGGGGGCACTAAATTGGGAATCTGACTGGGGGTGAAGAGAGGGAACGAGGATTTCTCATTGAGAGAGAAGATTTACTCGTGGAGGGCAAAGATTTATTGAAGCTTATAACTGGAAGGGATAAGTCACTGTTCTTATGAGGATGTATCGTCCTGTCTAAAATCCTCACAACAACAGGAGGTAGGGAGGATGATTATTACTGAGTTTGGAACGGGTTACTTGCTCAAGGTCATGGGACAGGAGGAAACGTGGCCAGAGTTCTAACCCCCGGCGGTCTGACTCCAAAGCCAGTGTTCTCTCAACCACAATGCACCGGTGCCTCCCAGGTGTCCTTGACGCCCAGCTCGAGAAACCAAAGCTCAGGTCCAGGCAGTGTGGTCCGCCCTTGGCCACACAGCTGGCAAGTGGCAGAGCCAGGATTAGAACTCGGTTCCCTGGCCCAGCCATGCCTGGAGGTCCTGCGCAAGACCTGCCCTGGGAGTATGGCAGCTCCCACTCACGGTTCAGCGTGACTACCAAAAAGCAGCGTCTGACACAGACAGATATGAGGGTGACGTGAGGCAGGACCACCCTCCTAGCCCGCCAGCCTGCCCTGCCCAGAACCTCCGTAGACCAGTGTCCCTCCCACCCACCTTCTACACCTCAGACTCACCGCTAAGGTCCCGGGGTCCCCTTTCCCTCCAGCACAGAGGAAAGGGCAGGGGAAGAAGTCCCCCTGCTTTAGCAAACATCTGGCCGGATGCTAGGCCCAGGCCAAGGAAGTTTCTATAGGGCTCCCAGGACCCTCCAGCCCTACGGGAGCCGGCCAGCAGGCCGATGCGGGAGCAGGTCGGTAGTGGGGCAGAGACCTGAGCCGTGCAGCCGGTGTGGTGGGTGGGCTGTGGAGACAGTCTGCTGAAGTCCTTTGCCTATGGCTTTGTTTGTTTAATTTAGAGAGCACGAGTGGGGAAGGGGCAGAGAGAGAGCGGGGGCAGAGGATCTGAAGAAGGCTCCGTGCTGACAGCACAGAGCCCGAGGTGGGGCTCAAACTCATGAACTGTGAGATCATGACCTGCGCTGAAGTCTGATGCTTAGTGGACTGAGCCACCCAGGCCGTGCCCGCCCCCCCCCCCCCCCCAGCCCCCTTGGCCTGTGGTTTTTTTTTTTTTTTTTAAATTTTTTTTTTCAACTTTTATTTATTTTTGGGACAGAGAGAGAGAGAGCATGAACGGGGGAGGGGCAGAGAGAGAGGGAGACACAGAATCGGAAGCAGGCTCCAGGCTCTGAGCCATCAGCCCAGAGCCTGATGCGGGGCTCGAACTCCCGGACCGCGAGATCGTGACCTGGCTGAAGTCGGACGCTTAACCGACTGCGCCACCCAGGCGCCCCTGGCCTGTGGTTTTAAGTAAGCATCAGGAGTAGATAGGTTGTAGGACGGCACAGTAGTTAAGGACAAAGGCTCTGTAGCCAGAAGTATCTACGTTCAAATCCTGGCGTTGCTCATACTAGCCGTGTAGCCTTGGGCAAATTAACCTCCCTGTACCTTAGTTTCCACATCTGTTAAATGAGTTAAACTAACAATACCTACACCTCCAGGGATTATTGGGAGGGAAAAATGAGCGAAAGGTCTCAGAACACAGTGGGCTGAACTCTCTATTATTGTTGCCATCTCTGGCCTTGCTCCAACTGTGATCTATTCCAGGTCTGCAGACGCAGGAGCAAAGGGTTTTCTCCTCAAGAGGCACCCGAGGCCCAGAGAGGTCGGGGGAGTCCTCTGGGAGTGGCAGGTAATCAGCAAATCCGTGGGAGAGCACTGGTTAGCATGACCTGGGGCAAGGCCTTCACAGGCACCAGGCTGGACAGGGAAGTGGCCAAAACCAAGGCAGGGGCCCCTGTCTTCACGGGGCTCATGGAGAGGCTGGCCTCCTGCAACCAAAGCCAGTGCACCAATAACGGCCGAGGGGTGAGGTTTATGATACGCGCTATGGGGCAAAGGATGGACGGAGGGGCGTTTGTTTTCCCCTTAACGATGGCGCAGGGAGGCGAGGAGGGAAGGAGGGAAGACTTCCCCGGAGTGAGGGACATTTCAGTGCTCCTTAGCAAAGGATGTTGGGGGGCTTTCTAGCAGAGAGAGGCGTTTACAGAAGACAGGGAAATGTGAGGCTCTCTTAACACCCATCTATCCCTCCATGTTGTTCTTGATCTGCCTAATGCCTAACGCCCTTCAAAGACCCCTCCAGAGGCTGGCATCCACTTCACCAACAGCTCCTCTTGGACTCCCTGAGCATTCAACTAAAGAGCTGGTAGTTCCCAGAAGAAGCGATGAGGCCATGTCACTTTCCATGAGCTGATTCCTCTGCTGGGGATGCCCTGTCCTCATGTGCCTACCGTGTCTCAGGACTCGGTTCCAATGCATCCCCTGCTCTGGCCCGTCCCCTCCAATGCTACCCTCACCAACCCTCCAGCAGACTCAGCCGGCCCCAACTCCTAACCTCTACAGCGCGAGTCCTGTTGTGTTTGCAACCCTGTCTTGCCACACCTTCCGGACTCAGCTCCCTGAGCCTGGGGCAGTATCTTATTTGCAGCCATCTCCACCCCCCTAGAACACAGTAGGTGCTCAGTAAGTGCCTGGCAACGAAGAAATGAAGGCAGGAGCCCACAAACGAGAGCCTGGAAGCATTCTGGGAAAACCACCAGGGGCAGGGCAGGGTGAGGGAGGGCAGAGAGAGAGGTCGAAGGAGGAGGCTGGTGAGAGGGGAGGGGCAGCGGGTCTGAGAGCCCAGCTAAGGAGTCTGGGCTTCATCTAGCAGATCCCCGGAAGCCACGGGTTTCGAGCTGGACTGGAAACTTGAGTTGTGCAGGGCCTGCGTGCACCTGATCTACATCGACAAAGGGCCCCGTCCTCATGTGGCATCTTCTGCCTGGGCAGTAAGTCATCCAAGCCCTGCATGGCCTGCCCCTGGCTCAAGGGCGGAGACCAGGCCTTACTTATGCCGTAGCCTCAGGGTCTGGCGCAGAGCTGGGTCGCCACTTATCAGCTGAATGAATGAACGCACGCGTGCACGCGTGCTCCGGGGCCTCCATCAATTCCCTAGCCTCCAACAAGAAGGCTGGTAGCCCTCCAGCTGCTATTGTGGCTTTTAGAGGGTTTAGGGGATCATTGAGCTCACGATCCAGTGAGGTTCCAGCGGAGGACGTGACCTCCACAAGTCATACAGCTGCAGAGCCAGGACCAGAAGCCCAGGTCTCCCGACTCACGGTCCAGTGACCTTCACGCCCCCCACCAAGCTCCCCTGTCCGCCCTTGTCCAGATCTCCTCCTTCTCCACACTCACTCCCCGCCAGGCTGTGCTTCTGAGATCCACTGCAGCTCGCAGAGGGAAGGCTGTGCTGGCTCAGCTGTGCTGGGGCTCCGGGTGAACACCTATGAGACAGTGGAGGGCCACTCCGGGAAGCACAGGGGCGGCGGGGGGCGGGCAGCCCTCTGCACTTGAACGGCAGACATCCTGTGCCAGGCCCAGGTGCAGCCTTCCTGGGGAGAGGCCCCAGGGGAAGCTTAATGTCAAGGAAGGGGAGCGATGCTGCAGACAGAGCACACAGGAGTTCGGCTGCAATGACAGCGGAGCGGTCACACCGCCCTGGACCGCCGACCCCCAGCCTCAGATAAGACGGGGGAGAGGGACACAAACTTCTCTTTGCTTCAGCCGCTGTTGCGGTTTTCTGTCTCAGCCAAGTCAGATCCTAAGTGATACGCAGGGATGGCCGCCTGCCTCCCCCCGTTCACGGGCCACGCGTCTGGAGTCTTTCACGTGTACTTGCTGCTTCTAGAACAATCTCTTTCACATGCAGTGGCTCCTGTCTCTCCCCGGCTCCCATCGGCTCGGCTGCACACGGCCACCCCCCCCATCCCCCTGCCTCACATGCTGGTTGCTCACAGGAGCACTGCCTCCCTCCATGTCCCCCCGCCTGTGGAGTCTCCACCTCACCCCTTTCTCTGAGTCAGTGTGATGTCTCTCAGAGTCTCTCACGCAGCCTCACGCACTCCCTCACCCACGGTCTAACAATGTCCTCACCCCACTGTCACACTCTGCCCCCTTCTCCAGAGAGCCCACCTGGGGAGAGGAGGGGGCCTCTGCTATCTCAGACCTCCCGCCAGCCCAGCACTCCACCATGGGGAGCCGAAAACTAAGGGGGCCAGGGTGGGGAGCTGCCCTCTCCCTCAGTGCCCTCCCAGCCACCCACCCTTCTGTCCAGGGTCCTTGCGAAGCACCTGCTCCCCCCACCCCTCCTTGCTCTTGGACAGCAGGCACGGTCTCCTGGGAGTGTCCTCGGCCATCTCTGTCTCCTTCCCAACACACCAGAGCGCATGATTCTGAGGCCCGGGCTGAGCCAATCTAAATATTTATTCCTCTGCTCCTGGCTGGGGCCGCTTTATGGCTAGAGAAGGGGCCAGTTTTGTTGGACCGTGGCGGCGAGGAGAGGCAGCCCGGAACCAGCACCTTCCTAACCCACGCTGACTGCCTACGGCAGACACGGGAGCACCTTGGCCCCTCTGCCCTATCTACTTGAGCAGGAACAGGGGTGGGTGGGGTCAACCCAAAGCCAGGCGGGGCACATTCCCAGGCGGGTGCCCAGGGACTTAACGCTGCCCCCATTATAGGGATGTCTGCATACCCTCAGGGCCAGTCCTGGGACAAAAGCTTCTTGTTAAGGGGCATTAGCACCACCACCAGTCAGGCGCAGTGCCCTCTGCCCTCCTCCCAGCCCCCCGAGCCCCCAGTTCTCTGTCAGCCAAATCCCAAAGGTCACTACTGTTCCAACTGCCCCGGGGAACAATGTGAGGCTTTATGTGGATCGACTGTGCCCCACTGTCCCGCTGACTCAGGGCTCCTAAGATGGGGCTCCATACTCCTCTCTCACCCGGATTCCCAGCCCCAAATGCCTCTCTTGCTCCCTGCCCTTTATCGGAATCCACAGCGGCAGCCGCTTAAACACCTGCCAACCTAAGGGACGGAAGAGCCTAATGACGCACTGGCCCCTAGAGCAGAAAGAAAGCACCAGAACAATGGGCTTGCCAGCGAGCAAGGAGAGCCGGGGAGGGGGGACCTGCCGGGGCCCTGGCTGGCACCGCTACCTCACTTCTCACGAGCCTACTCTGGCCTCTGCTTTGCCACAGCCTCTGATTCACTTCTCATCGGACCGTGAACATCACACTAGTGTCTCGGCCATGCCTGTGCCGTGTCTGGGCCTGGGGCTCCGAGAGGTCAAGTGGCTCATCAGGACGCACAACTGGCGAAGGGCAGAAAGATGTACACAGTGAATGCTCAGTGGTCTCCGTGAGATCTTTTACAAACGGTCCCTGTACCCCCCCCCCCCCTCCTCCGCCTTGCATTCCCATCTCTCTAGAGGAAGAGCCTCTTGGCACAAAGCTGCCAAGGGCCAATACTCAAATCCACCAGGGGTTATGAGCTCAGGAGGGTAGGGGTCCAGCTCAGGTCTATAGAGAGGAGGGTTTCTCTGTAGATCTGTTCCTCTGCATGAAGGTTTTCCGTCAGCTTCCTTCTTCCCTTTCCCCTCCCCTATTCAGGTATCTTCGGCCTTCTGGAAGAAGCCTACTTATGTTATGGTGCACATAGTCAACTGCGATACAGTGGAAAGATCCCTGGGTCCTAATCCCCGGGTCATTAGCCACTTGATCTTGTCACAGTCACTTCACAGCTCGAAGCCTCAGTTTGCACATCTGCAAAATGGGGGTAACCCCTGCCTCACGAGGCAGTAGGGAGGATCAAAGGAGGCTGTGCGTGAAAGCACCCAACAGCGTGTGACCTGAGGGACCACTTGGCGCGTGAGATACGGGGACATGCGGTTCTCATCACGAGGCTGCACCGTTCCTGTGAAACAGACAGCCCTACCCTGCCTCTCCCCATCTTATTTCTAGCAGGCCACTCCTCCCTGGTTCCAGGTGGCAGTCTTCACTGCCTGACCCAGGATCTTTTGCTAGGACTCCACCTGGACATTGGCATTCAGGGGTGGGAGATGCTTGCCAAGCTTCAGGGAGCATATCTCAACCTTCCCTCAGGGCTCTAGATCCCTGATCCAGGGACGAATTCCTCAGACACGGCAGAGGGACTGCTGTGAGCCCCGGGGGCCCCACGGCCACAAGCCAGGTTGTTCCATCCGGTCACTGCTCATAAACTCCTATGAGGAAATGCCCTGGACTCCAGAAAAGCCTGGGTCTCTCCCGAAAGCATCTCTGCTGCCCTCCGCTCCCCAAGAAGACAGCCCGTCCATCACATCCCTGTGTTCCCAGCTGCTACCCTTCAGAGGCCTAACACAGAAAGGGTAGGGGGAGACTGGTCTCTCAAAGCTTCTCCGGCCTGACATCTGTGTGACGTGACATCCTGTTATAATAAACAGCCTCCGGCAGCGCGCGGTCATTTGCACATTCCACATCTTCCAGACTACATCTGACAGCATGCAGCTTCCCACGCTGCTCCCTCACCCCAAGCAGGAGCCCCCTAAGACGGGGGCTCTGGTGCTCTTTGGACTGTTCCTTCCTGACTCCCACTCACCCATCGGTGCTCAGGCCGGGGCTCAAGTTTCAAGGACTCTTCTTGGGTCCTTCAGAGTGACCTTGAGCTGACCCATGCCACCATATGGCTCCCCTTATCTTGGTTCCACGGCACAGCCCCTCAGGGTCCCTCCTGCCACACTTCTGGAGGCTGTGGTTCCTTCCTCCCCCCTCCCATTGCACCCACTGCCCTGAAACAGTTGCACATGACTTTCTCGTATCTTTCAGGCCCACCCTACCCTTCCGGTCAGCACCAAACCACACTGCCTGCAACATGACTCATCCCTTCCCTCAGCTTTTGGACACTCAGACCAGGGAGCCAAGGGGAAAGAGAATTTGGACGGGGACACCGACCTGGGGGAGGGGGACCAAGCCATCTGACTGACAAAAAGCCAGGTTAGAGCCTGGGGGCGGGGACGTGGCCGGTATTAGATATTGCCCGGTGAGTACGCACATACAAGTATAATTGCATCCATGGGATTTGGATTATAAAGGAGAGTACCGTCGACTGGGTGTGTATTAGGAAGGACGGTGTGCGTGCCTCGGGCAGGTAGAATTAGGCCTAACGCCTATACGCTGCTTCAAGCACATTAGGGTTCCCCTGGGTAGAATGACGGGCTGCCAAATGCTCAGTGAGTGTGGGCTCTCCCTGTATTTAAGAGTCCAACCTGGGCCCCGCCTCCAAGTCCCCTCCCTTCCCTGGAACAGCCATACCAGTGGTTCCCGAACCTTCTGCCTGCTGGAAATCGTGGGGCCTCTTTAAAAATACCGTTGCCCTCAGAGATCAGATCTAATTGCTCTGGGCTGCAGCCCAGGCATCGGGATTCTCCAAAGCTACCCAGGTGATTCTAATGGACATGAAGTCTGGGAGCCACTGAGCCATGGCACTTTTTTCAAAGCCAGAGCTCAGTCTGCCTGACGGTCAGCAGCCTTGGGGCAGGGTATGCAGCGACAGAGGAGGGCCGCTTGATAGCTCCAAGCGACCTGCGGAGTCTATCGTCAATCCTTGCCTGGGCTCCGGGCTCTGTGTCCTACAGCGAGTGGATTACTCTGATTACTGTTACTGCCTCGCCGCCTTCGGGTCCAGCGTGGCAGGGTGGGGAGAGCCAGACAGTCCTAGAAGCCTGCCTCTCAGTGGAGGCAAACAGAGAGGGTGGGAGGGGCTGGGGAGAGGGGGCTGGGGGTGGGGAGAGGCTGGGCCAAGGGCATCCGGCACAAGGGCAGTCCCTGCAGCCCTGGGTATTCTGGCGGGCCAAGAATGACCGCTCCGTGCTCGGAGGGGCTGGTCGGCAATGCTGCGGTGTGACTGGGGGAAAGGGGTGCCCAGAGGGCTGGTCAAACATTACTGCCGGTGTATCCGTGAGGATGTTTCCAGAAGAGATGAACATTTGAATGGGCAGAAGGAGTAGCAGAGATGGCTCTTGCCAGTGTGAGTGGGCACCAACCAATCCGGGGAGGCTGTGGATCGGACAAAAAGCAGAGGAAGGGTGAGTGCGCTCTCTCTGCTCGGGCTGGGACATCCGTCTTCTGCCCTTAGACACTGGCACTCAGGCCTTGGGACTCAGGCTGGAACCGCACTGCCAGCTTTCCTGGGCCTCCAGCTTTTGCAAATGGCAGATCGTAGGACTTCTCAGCCTCCATGATCATGAGGGCCAATCTCGTGTAGCAAATCTCTTTCCGTGTATCTCACTCTACGTCCCATTGTTTCTGTTTCTCTGGAGAGCGCCCACACGCCGTGCTTCGAGGAGAAGGTTATGATGAGGGGCTCAAGGCACCTCCAGGCTCAGCACTGACTCTGGGTCCATCATTCAACCTCTCTGGGTCCAGGCTCAGCACGGAGGGCCCATGCTGCACTGTGATGTGGGCAACGATTACGAAAGCTAGCGGCTTCCGTTTCTTGAGCGCTTAGCACGGGAGCCGACGCATAGTGGGCACTTCACGTGGATTACCTGTTTACTTCTCAGGATAGCCACGGGATTGGTGCCGTTATCACCCCCATTTTACAGACGAAGAAACGAAGGCCTGCAGAGATCTAGTCCCCTGCCCAGGGTTAAACCGTATCGATCTCATTTCAGTCTGGACTGTCTCCTAAAGGTGAGAAAATGGCAAACATTGCCATTCCTAAGTGGACTGGGGTGTTTGGTACACAAAACAAAAGAAACACAACGTTCAAGACTTCTTCCCACGGGAAAAATTGTTACGTCTACAGAGAACCTTGTGTAAATCTGCCAAAGGCTATGGGGCACAAGGCCTTGAGGACTGAGAGGGCCGCGGAAGGATCCGCATAGAAAAGCTGCTCTGGCCAATGTAGACAGCGACTTGGGTGGGGGAAAGGCTATGATGCCCCGCCCCGGGCTAAATGAGAAACCCGGAGCTGGAGAGCCCTTAGACAGCGGGTTCCCTTTCTGCGCCTTCCGCCCCCCAATTCCAGTCCTTGCTGGTGAATTAGGAGATGCCAGGGCGGGTGTGAAATGCCGGGTTCTGGGTCAGAAGCTAACCTGAAAAGCAGACTCTGGACCAGAGTCAAACCTGGCTGGAGGTGTGAACCACTGCAGGGATTAAAATGGGGCCCTTGCCATCAGCTCCAAGTGGCTTCTTCAACTGGGCAGTCAGCCCCCCACTAAACTCTCAGCTCCAGACCCGAGTTCCGCACCCCACTGCCACTGGGGCACTCCCCTCTCCTGGCCCACAGGGTAGAGTAATAAAAGAGTTTATGCTGCAGCCAGAGGCTATAAAAGCTCAGCCCTACCCGTTGTGTCTCTCACTGATGTCCTAGCCACAGCCTCAGCTGCTGGAGAGGTCCCAGGAATAGGGAAGCCTCTCCCCAGGGTTCCAGCTACCATAAAACAGTCGGCATTGGGCAGGAAGGTTAGGAGACTCTTGTCCTGGCCAGAGGGGCACTCTCAAGTGCAAAGGGCTTCAGTGGAAGGTTAGAGGGGAAGATGAGACCACCGCCCCCTGAGGGGTCTGGCTACTCTGGGATTTCCCAGGAAAAGAAAGCATTTGACAAAATTTCCCCTGGAGTTTAGGTGTGGGGAGGCAGGAGGTATTCTGGCCCCGCCAGCTTCCTTCTCTCCACACACAAACCCACCTGCCTCTACCTGAATGTGAGAACCTAGCTTGGGGCTACTGAGTATGGAAGGGCCACAAAGTCTTCCCAGCTGGGATGACCGCCCACACCCCATGGTCCACCTATGTCCCATGTCAGTGACAACTCAGTAGTTTTGGGAGAGGTCGGCAGTCAAGCCCTATCTCCGCTGTCCACTGGATCCCCTCACCATGCTTCTCTATGGCAGTTTTGCTGGGTCCCTAGCTGCCTCCCCAAGTTCTGCCCCTTTCCTCTCAAGCTCCCACTCTCTAAGAGGGAGGAGAGAGAGATGGCTTGGGCGAGGCTCTATAGCCCTGAACTTCTCCAGCTGCCCAGCTATCTAACTGGCCTCACCTCTCCACTTCCCCAGAGACAGGGCCTCCTTTTATCAGAAGAGGGGCTGGTGTGTGCGTGTGCGTGCGTGCGTGCGTGTGTGTGTATCAGGAGACTCCTTTCAAGTACCTACTCCTCACCCACCCTCTTTCCTTCCAGAATTCCTGCTGCTGGGTCACCGTTAGTCACTCACTGCCCTTTCGGGCCCATTTACTGATAACCCCCCAGTTCCTCCAGTCTCCCCCCAACCCCAACAACCTTGGGGGCCACGTCCACCTTCTGGTTCCTTACACATACTGAATAGGGGCTGGTTTCTTCCCCCTTCCTGAAATCTGGGTCAAAACATGGAGGTTGGCCAGCCGTCCTGCCAGGCGCGGTAAGGAGTGGCAACTCTCCCAGAGTGCGGGGACCTCACGTAGGGCCTCTCCCCAGGTTCTCCTTCTGCAAGCTTCCCAGCCTTCCAGACCCAGGAGCAGAGAGGTAGCTTCTCCTGGGTCCCAGAGGGACAAGGGACAATCAGCTCTTTCCTCCCGGCCTCCCTCCCGCCATGCCTCCGGCCTAGAACGGTGCAACACGAGAGTTGGTTCATAGACTCCAAGATGTCAGAGCTGAGGGGCCTGGAGCCACCCCACCGACCTGTGCAGAGGTGAAAAACGAGGCCCAGAGAAGGAAAGGGACTTGCCCAAGATCACACAGCAAGAACCCAGGACCTCTGATGGCCAGCCCAGGACTTTCTCCTCTAGAGCACAGGGAAATGACTCCAAGAAGGGAGTCAACTCTTTTGAAGGAGAGTCCGCACCTGGAGGGCTCTGGGAGAGCTGGAAGAGAAGTGGGCAGAAGGCTGGGAGTCAGGGAGAGAGAAGGGGCCTGGGCACCCAGAGCAAAGGGGTGAAAGGCTGGAGGGCCGGCGGAGGATTTCCTCCAGCAGAATGAAGGGGCCGGATCTGGGCCCCGGGGACCCCGACGACCCCGGCTCAGTCTCTCGCCTCTCCTGGCCCGCCTTCCACCTGCAGGCCTCAGTGCGACCGGGGACCCCGGGGCGCCCGGGCTCCCGCGTCCCTCCAGGCGAGCGACGGTGCCTCACCTTCTTGAAGTCGGCGGTGAAGGAGACGAGGGTGCCGTCGGGCTTGCGCAGCTCGAGGCTGATGCTGTCGGCGTCGCTGTCCGCCTGCAGGCTCTCCTCGGTGACCTGGCCGTCGGGCAACCGCACGCGGACCCGCAGCTCGGCCGGCGCGCCCGGCCCCGCGCCCACGCCGCGCGGCGCCCCCAGCAGCGGCACGAGCAGCGGCGGCAGCAGCAGCAGCAGCAGCAGCGCGGGGGGCGCCGTGGGGACCCCGCGGCGGCCGGGCGGGCGCATCCCCGGGGGCCGCCGCCGCCCTCCGCGGGCCCGGCGCGCGGCGTGCGAGCCGAGAGGGGCGCTGCCAAACTTCGCGCGAAGTTGCTGGCTAGTTCGGGGCGCGCGCGGGGCAGCGGCTCCCCGGGGGGCTCAGGCGCGGGGGGCCCGCGACGTGGCGCGGACGCACGTGGACTGCGCTCCGCCGCGCGCCCCCCCGGCGGCTCCGAGGCGGACGCGGCGCTCCCGGGGTCCCCCCCCCGCCCGCCCACCGGCCCAGCGCCGCGACTGCCGCGGCCCCCGACTCCGGCGCGGCGAGACTCTGTTTTGCACTTTTCATTCAATCCCACCCCCCGTCACTTCCTTCGGAAAACAGAAACCACCAGGACCTGCCTTAAAGAGACCGCGCACCTCTCGGCCCTTAAAGGGCTCGCGGCGGCTCCCCGCGCTCCGGCGGCGGCCCGGGGCAGGGGGCGGGGACAGGGGACCGCGGCGCAGCGGCTTTGTGGGAAAAGGGCTTTCTCAATCTCCCTCCCTCCCTGCCGCGCCCCGCGCGACCCGGCCGTGTCAGGAGTTGGCTCAACGGGCAAATCCCTTCCTCCCAGCAGGGGCGGGACGGGTGACTCTTCCCCGTCCCGTCCACCTCCCCCCCGCCCCCGCCCCCGCCCCCGCCCCCGCCCCTTTGGCTTGCTCTTGTGCCACGTGGACGAAATAATCGGGCTTGGTGTTTTAGGGGTTTTGTTTGGTCTTTTAGTTTCTCTGACACAGCGAATTTCTAAAAACGGTTCTGCAAAATCAGACCTCACCTCGCCTTCAGCCTTTCGACTGTCTTGGGTCAGGAGAGGTGAGCCGAGGTTCTCGCCCTCATTTGACATCCCTCCGGTGTGGTGCCTTGATAAGTCAGGCCACCTCTCTGAATACGTCCCCTCGACTTGCGCACATTTTGTGAGCCCCGGGACAGCTTTTCTTTTCAGTCCCATCGCCCTCACTTACCCCATTCATGGCCTATCCTCGGTCCTGCCCACCTCCCAAGACCCCCCCCCCCCACCCCCCCTTTCTCATAGGCTGAGCAAATCCAGGGAAATTCAGGAGAATGACTAGGGACGCGGGACACCAGCAATCGACCAACAGGGGTTCTCCCACAAGTCCCAAAACGATATACGCTGCCATGCACCCCAACAGTGACCTGAGTGAGGGCAGGGAGATCCGGATGCCTGCTTCCTCTGATCAGCTGTGTGCTTTGGGAACGTTTGAAAAATTCTTTGGGCCTGAGCGTTCCCCCGTGTACAGTGGGAGTTGCCGAGACCTGCGATATCCTGCCAATTCCACGGAAGAGAAAGCCCCGGGGAGGTGCTCAGAACCTGTTTTTTCCCTGAGGTCCGTTCCACTTCTGTGGATCCTAGGTCCCCCTGTTTCTTTTGAGATCTTGATCACAGATGGTGACTACTCCCCTCGCCTCTGAAGCCTCCTTCCCTTCTAGGTTCTCCTCAGCACAGGGTTCTTATTAGTACCGGAGATGACAGCAGGAACCCAGGCAGCCAAGAACTGTGAGGGCACCAACAGCAGCCCCAGACCCTGTGAACTGCAGGTTTGGGCCTGGAACCTGTCTCCTTACTACCCACCCAGGGATCTTCCTACTACACCCTGCTGCCTACATTTACAGGACTGAAAGGGGTTCAAGAGATGATCTAGCTCAGTGTTTTCCAAGTTGGCCTTACCAAAAGAATCATCTGGGTGCTTGTTAAGAAAACAAACACCCGAGTCCCTAAAGCTAGCCACGCAGACTCCCTAGAGAAAAGAACCAAGGATTTGCATTTTTCACAAAGGCCCAGGTGATGCTTGGTGTAAGGGGTCTGACAGCTGTTACTTAACAGAGGGCTCAGCATAGGGGATCTAAAACAAACAACATCTTTCCTGGGGAACTGTCCTGGCCCCTGAGGAGTTTATCTTCACATCAGGGAGATAAGGCAGGCTGTCAGAGAATGATGGATTAGTGCAAAGGCTGTTCCTGAGGCCCTCCCACCCTGAGCTGGCAGGACGGTAGAAGAGAGATGCCCAGGGTCTCGAAACTGTCCCCCTGCCTGATAGGCTACGCATCCCAATCCGGCGTTAAAGCTAGATCTCGCATGAATCAGTCCACACAGTCACTGGGACCTCACCCACATTTCCTAACTTCCCCTATTCCAGGCATCGTCAACTCTGCCCCAAGCCGTGTTCCCAGGCCCCTTTCCGTCACCCCGGTGAGATCCCGGGAGACCTAAGCCAAGAAGCCCTGTGTGTCTGGCTTCTTTTTTAAGTCTCTGAGGCTGTCTTTATCTCCATTCAAATCCTGGGTTTGGAAACGAAGAGAGAAGACCTCGTCTCCTCTATCACTTCCTCGCCACGATCAGCTTCCTCCGTTAATTTAACCACAGATCAAATTAGATTTTTCTTTTGAGATACGGGAGCTGATGTCTCATCCCCCGCCCCCCCCCCCCAAGCCCTGTCTTTGTCCCTAGTCCTGCCTTTTGGTTTCACCCGACCAAACTCTTCAAGATCCGGGACCAAGTTGGAGTTTTCCAGGAAGACTTTCTCAGCCACCGAGCTACAGCTCTGCCCAGCGCCTCTCTCTCTGGCCTCTGGACTCCCCCAGTGACAATTACCGTAGCACCTACCATTCATTGTATCCTTATTACGTCAAAGTTCTGTGCCAAGCGCTTTACGTGTATCATCTTAGTTCATTTTCACGGCAACTCTCCAAAGTAGGTTCTATTCTTAGGCTCTTTTTCACTGACTAGGAAACGGAGGCTTACAGAGGTTAAGTAACATACCCAAGGTCACACAGGTAGGGGAGCCAGCGGGGACGCAGACGCAGGTCTGACCGCACAGCCCTTGCTTGGAGCCACAGGCACACAGCCTGTGCTATGTTCTCCTGTAACCTAACGGTTTCATGTGCGGTTGTCTTGTGCCCCAGTTAGTTCAAACAGGCCAGCCCCCGTGCTGGGAACACACAGTGCGCACACAGTGCGTCCCTTAAACCAGCCAGGCATAGAAACATCCATTCTTTGTAAATGTAAAGGCCCTCAGAGGAAGAGCTCTAACAAGCCTAATTACCCTGACTACAACCAAACAGCCCTCATTGTCAGAACATTCTTTATGTCAAATCTCAAGCCCTCTGCCCCACCATAAACCAATTTCCTTTCCTTTCTGATCTGGAGCCCTAGAAAAGCAGTTGCAAGTGGTGGTTCAAAGCAAGGGCGTCGGGACCTCAATCCTGGAGCTGGGCCACGCGCGAGCTCTGTGACTCCGTGAGCCTGCTTCTTCATCTGTAAAGTGGGCACATAAATGCTTACCCCACTGGGTCGTTTTGAAAATTAAATCCAAGCCCCTGGATACAAAACCCTTCACAGTATGTTTGGCATAGAGTAAAGACCAACTAAATGGTGGCTATTTTTATTTAATGCTGTTTATTCTCTCCCATGGTATCAAATACAAAGTCCCTCTGTGACCTGCACACGACTCTCTCCTCCCTTGGCTCACCCTCTCTGTACGACTACACACTCTTTCGCGAACACTTTTTCCCTGTGTTCTCTTTAGGTCTTCCATTTTATTTTTGCTCGGGACCTCTCAAACCGGGGAGTAGGCGGCCAAACATCGGGAAGAGTCTCCCCTTTGCTCTTTGGTCTCAGCGTGCCTCGATCTGGTAGGAAGAGAAATGCCGGGCCCTCTCCCCACCTGTGACTTGGAAAACAGGTGCCGACAGAGTCCCGTCGAAGGCTGAAAGGGAAACGGAACCAATGCCCTCTATCCAGAGAGAGGACGGATGTGATAAGGGGCTTGTCTTTGCAACAGTGGACAGATTATTTTCTTTCAATTTCTTTCTGTGGCTGGCAGGCTTGGGGTGTGGTGTGGCTCTCAGTTGCTGGGCCCTGGCACACAGGGCTGGCCACCTGCGCTGTGAGTTGGAGGAGGCGCTGGGGCTGGGGCAGGAGTGCTTGCTCTCCCTTGCCTCTCCAGGCCGCGAAGCTCGTCACTTCTCTGCCCAAGCAGAAGTTCAGGTTAGTCTTACAGCATCACACAATTACTCGGTTACAAAAATCCAAGGGTGTGGTGGGAAAGTGGACCGGAGAGGCAACGGACCGGGGTAGAGAGCGGGAAGGGAAGAGAAGGCTGGGACAGCCATCCTTTCCAGGGCCGAAAACCGGGCGAAGGGGAAGCTTAGATGGAATCCGGCTGAATCGATGACTTTCAGGAAAAGAAAAAGAAGCTTGAAGAGTGAGAGCTGCGAGAGAAGGTACATCTCACTCATAGACTCCAAGCCCGCGACTCTTGAAGGTCCTGAACGTACCTGTCTTCTTCTCCGGGCTAGTTCTTCCAGAAGGCCTTTCCTGCTCCCCACCTGGACATTCATTCATTCATTCATTCATCTAGAGTCAGACGCTGTGCCAGGTGCTAGAGTTACAGCAGTGGGATAGGGCGGATGAAGCGGTTCCTTGTCCTGGGACGGAGCCTACAGCTGTAAGGGGAGTGGGTGTTAATAGAGGACGTGCAAAAGCAAATATTTAAATTGCAGTTGTTGTAGCTGGTACCGTGGAGAATTAGAGGGGATGTGAGCCTAGACCAGGAGGCCTGGGAAGGCAGCAATATCGAAAGCTGACTTATAAGATGAATCAGGATTGATGAGCAGGGACGATGGTCCAGGCAGAGGGAACAGCTTGTGTGTGGAGCTTGAGTCTGGTGGGCTTCCCAGAAACTTCACCAAGTACCAGGAGTGGTGAGGGCGGAGAGCAGCTCGAAGTAATGCAGGGGAGTTTGGCAGAGGCTGGGTAACGCAGGCCAACGTAGGACGTGGGTTTTGTTTTCCTAAGAGCAGTGGGCAGTCACCGTATTATGTAAGGCAGTGACATGATCAGACGTGTATTTTAAAAAGAGCATTCTGGAAGTGGATTGCAGCTGTCCAGATGAGCGATAATGGTCGCTGGCCCCACGGTAGCGGCAGCAGGAATGTAAAGACATGTCGAACTTCGGCTGTGGTTTGGAAGTAGAATTTGGAAATACGGTTTGATATTTCATTGCACTTGGGGGCGAGGGAGAGGAGGAGCCAAGGACAGCTTCCTGGTTTTGCCTTGGGCACTTGGGTGGCACCGTGAGCTGAGATTGGGAGGCTGGGGGAGAAGCCCTCGGATTACTTTTTTGGCAGTTCTGCATCCTCTGGCTTTTGTTGTAATGATTTCACAGTATTTGTGTTCGAACGAGAAGGACAGGAGCACTGGGGCCACGGACGAGTGGCACCGCTCAGATTAGAAGTCTAGCATTCCGAAGCCAGGCCTAGCCTCCTTCTGTGACCCCGCATGCGGTTTCCATTTCATTGCTGGGGACAGAGCGTCCTGGATCTCGCCCATCTTTGTATCCACCTTGAGCTCTTGCACCTTATACCCCGAGGATGCTCTAAACTGAGGTCTTCTGTAGCCCCGTGTACCTGGCACTGTGCTGTAGGGAAGAGAACGTGGGGCACGGGTCCCTGCTGTCAAGAATCCTATTAATGGCACGGTCCATGGAAAATAGGGCCTGCCAGGTAGCAGGCTGGGCCACCTCATCAAAACGGAAGACCTCAGGCCATTGGCACATGCTGGTAATTCTTCCCCCTTCGGGAAAACCCAAAAGGTACAGAGTATAGTGCAGATCACAGCAGACACACATGTGGGTCTCTGAGAGCATCCGGTCCCCTCACACCCCAACAATTCCATCACCAGGTCGCACAGCCAGAGACCTTAGAGAGGAAGGGCCTGGCCTCTGCTCTATGGAGCTCCAACAGAGACCTTAGTATGTCTGCATGCAGCAAGACGAGGGGGCCAGGCAGGGTTGCGTGCTTTGTATTTACTATATTTTTCGTGGCGAAATACGCCTTCCTTTATGCAACGCTCCGAGGAAAATTTATTACTAAAAAAAAAAAATCAGTTGGATTTTTAGCCCAGGTTTGTTCTCGGTGCACGAACACGTTATGGCGTGGGTTGAGAAGTCCCGCCTTCTCATCAGGAAGCTGAGTATGAGCAAGTTGGGCCTGGACAGGGGCCATTTCAGCCCAGAGCCATCAGCTTTTCCTGTCACAGTTGCTGCTGGGGCCCTTTAGCATCTCCGTTTTCTGTGGCTCTCATCTGGCTGATGGCATCATCTGGGCCTCTGACAGAATCACCTAGGAAGGGCCAGCGTCAGAGGGTCAGGTCCCAGTGGCGGCCAAGATTGGGGATCACACCTCTTCCTTATCTCATGGAAATAGGGGACACCCTCTCTCCCAAACCGGGATCTCAGAACCACGATCACTGTCACAACTTTTTTAAAAAAAAGATTTATTTTTATTTTCCTGAACAAATGGAAAGATACCACGGTATTGATGGGGAAAACAATATAATATGTTGAGTGTGTTATGAATTCATATCGCAACAGAGCTTTACGTATTTTTAATAGATTTTGGTTTTTTGAGCAATTTTAGGTTCACAGCAAAGTTGAGTTGAAAGTATTGCATTTCCAAATTCTCCTTGCCCCCCCCCCCCCCGGATACACACAGCTTCCCACAGGGTCAACATCTTTTACCAGAGTGGTACCTTTGTTACAATCATGACAGAAGGCTGACACATCATTATCACCCAGAGTCTACAGTTGACATTAGGGTTTATGCTTGGTGTTGGGCATCCCATGGGTTTTGACAAATGTATAATGACATGTATCCATCATTATGGTATTATACAGAGTATTCTCAATGCCCTAAACTCACCTATTCATCCCATTATATATATACTTAAAATGCATACGATGGCCTTGGGCTACTTGAGAGAAAATAAAACCCGATCGATATTGATTCCAAATGACCTTCTGAGCTTTGTGGCTTTTGTAAACTTAGCACTTCACGCTCTCTGTTTCTTATTGTGTGTGTGTGTTTTTTTTTTCCGGCGTTATTTTATACATGTATTCCCGTATATTGACATCGTTCACGTGTCATTTCTAATAACATGGTATCAATTTCTAATACATGGTGTAAATCATTGAAAGCTCATGCTGGTCATTTGGTATTATCTTTTCCCTATATGCTCTTGCAGAAAAGGTTTAAAAGAAGATCAGAATATGATTCCAATATGTATCAATATAGTATGAATAATGACAATGCTTTTTGCAAAGATTGGCTCTCTGCATATCGGCTTTCAGTCCTGCCTCCAGCCAGGGCCATATCTAGCAGCCCCAGAGACAGAGTGTTTCGTCTATCTTTTATCAATTTATTATTTTAAAAAAAATTTTAAGTTTATTTATTTTTGAGAAAGAGAGAGAGAGAGAGTGCATGCAGGGGAGAGGCAGAGAGAGACAGAGACACAGAATCTGAAGCAGGCTCCAGGCTCCGAGCCGTCAGCACAGAGCCGGATGCGAGGCTCGAACTCATGGACAGTGAGATCGTGACCCAAGCTGAAGTCGAACGCTTAATCAACTGAGCCACCGAGGTGCCCCTCATCTTCCTTTTAATCTCTGTGAAGGGAGAGGACCCCATAATGTCCTGAGACTTAATTACTACTAGGCAAGTTGAAACTAGAAAGTTCTTCCCAATGTACAACACAAATCTCCTTGAATTTAAGTTTTCCACGTTGTTCTCCATGTGGACAGTTTTTTCACCTGTATATGGTGTCCCTGTGCACAGCAGATGAGTGTGATCCATGATAGGAATCATTTACATGTGCTACCGTTCTGCTAGAGAATGTCATGGGCTTTTTGCGAATTGTCATCAAATCCCAAACAATCCTCTGAGGTAGGCAGTACTATGGTTTCCATTTTTCAGGTGAGAAGAGAGTTCAATAACCCCAGCTTTTAAAAATTATTTCTCATTATTGGGGTACCTGGGTGGCTCAGTCGGTTAAGCGTCTGACTCTCGGTTTGGGCTCAGGTCATGATCTCGCCGTTTCATGAATTCAAGCCCCTCGTTGGGCTCTGTGCTGGGCAGTGTGGAGTCCGCTTGGGATTCTCTCTCTCTCTCTCTCTCTCTCTCTCTCTCTCTCTCTCTATGTGCCCCTCCCCCACTCACATTGTCTCTGTCTCTCTCAAAATAAATAAATACACCTAAAAAAATAATAATAAAAATGATTTCTTATTATTATCTATGTTTCCTATTTGGAATTTCAAATTACTTCCCCCAGATTCCCCACTGGTAAGGGTGCCTGGGTGGCTCAGTCGGTTAAGCATCCGACTTCGTTCAGCTCAGGTCATGATCTCACGGCTCGTGGGTTCGAGCCCCACGTTGGGCTCTGTGCTGACAGCTCGGAGCCTGGAGCCTGCTTTGCATCCTGTGTCTCCCTCTCTCTCTGCCCCTCCCCACTCATCCTCTGTCTCTCTGTCTCTCAAAAATAAACATTAAAAAAAATCAAATACCCCACTGATTAAAAGTAAGTGGTAACAAGCTGTGAGGCTTTGCACAGATTGTTTACCGTGAACCTGGGATCTTCGGATTCATCTTCTAATTTAATTTTTCTAGTATCTCTGGGAGGCAGTTATTATTACTCATTTAATAGGTGATGAAATTGAAACTCAGGGAAGTGAATACACTTGCCCAAGTTCACGCCAGAAAGGAGGGGGGCTAGACCTAGGATCCACGTCTAAATCCAAGGTCTTGGGCTCTAGGCTCCACCTCCTATCCTTCCTAAATGTCCCAGTATCTGAATCAACTACAGTGTTTGTTTTGTTTTGTTTTTTTTTTTTTTAAAAAAACCTTTTTGCTGCCTTTTGGAAGCTGGAGGCCTAAAAGCCTCTCTCTGTGTGTGTGGTTGCCCTGATGGCCTTGAACAGTCAGAGGAGACCAGAGCAGCTTTTAAACCCTAGACCTTGGGTGAGGTGGGAGTGGGGGGAACTGGTCAGGGCCATCAGGGTGAGGGCAGGGGGGCAGGAATCCGGTTCCCACAGCCCATTCAGAACCCCCATATCATTCCTGCCAATAACAGAAGGGAGCCCATCAAAGGGCTTGTGGTGGCAACAGAGAAGGACAGAAAGCAGGAACTGTCCCTTGGTAGTGAGTGGGTTTGCAGTTTGAGCCCATCCCAGTTTCCCAGATTGGGGGTGGGGGGATCCTGGCTTTGGTGTTTGTTGGGCCTGAATTTGAAATCTTGGCCCTCCCATCTACTGGCTGTGTGAAACTGGGCTGGAGATAGCCCTGCCCGCACACAGAGTCTGCTCCCTCCCATGTCAAGTGGGGATCGTCATTGAGATGTGATGTGGTGGGCAACTAGCCCAATGCCTGCCCCAGATGGAGTCCAGTACAACTCCTTTTTTCTCCCCTTCCTTTGCCGCCTTGTAACACTCTCAGGTCACCTCCGCTGCTTCCTGTCCCCTTGCTGTCCCTCAGACCCCCCAGCTCCAACACTGTGACCCTAGGGCTCCTGAGCTCTCCTGGAGAAGGAGCCGGGAGCCAAGAAACCCAAGCCCAACCCTGGCTTCCTGTTCCAGGAGGCAGAGCCCTGGCCACTCCCTGCCTCTGCCAGGACCCTCCTCCTGTTCCTCCCCTCCCCTTTGTCCAGCTCCCCACCATTAGCAATGGCTCACAGATCAAAGGATACCCCAGTAGGGATCCTAAACCACAGATAGTTTCAGGGTCCAGAACTCTGGAAATTAGAAGCAAATGTGTGTGTGTATTTGTATTTTTCTGGAATTAGAATCCTCAGGGATCCCTGAACTCTGGATCGATTTGGGGTGGGAGAGGGACTCTGGGGCTTCTTCTGCGTGTTCTAGAACTTTTCTTAGCAACTTGCAACTTGTGTAGTAAGAGTCTGGCCCCGTCCTCACTGGGCGAGGGAGTGAACCAGGGATGAAGGGCCCACCTCTTTGAGGGAGGGAATTCCTAGGGGAAGGCAGACCTTTGGCTTTGACCCTACAGAACCATTCACAGTCTCTTCCTATTTGACTCATTGATTCATTCACTCATTCCACCACTTAGCATTTACCGTTACCTATTATATGCTTGGCTTTGCCCTAATATTGCACACATAGACATCAGACCACTGTTATTTAAAGTGTGGTCCTACAGACCCGCCTCATTAGAATCCCATGGTGCTTGTTAAAAATACAGATCCTTGCACCTCAACCACTGAGGGCATTGCCTGGGATTATGCATTTTAAACAGGCTTCCCGGGCTCATTAAACAAGTTGAGAGCCATTGCTAGAGCCTGGCATCTTTCATAGCCCTTGGCATTGGTCCCCATAAAGTCACTCAAAGAGTGTTGGTTGGCCTGAGAACATGGTCCCAACCCTCCCTCTTCCTTCATTCCCCTTGCCCGTCTTCCCCTGCTGCAGGGGAGAGAGAGGAAGAGCGGCCGGCCCTATCCGCCCACCACGGCCGCAGAACCAGGGGTGTAGTCTCGGGCAGATTGTGAACCCCAAGGGCAGAGACCTTGTCTCAGCCTGCACGGCTCGTCCTCACTGGGCAAAGATCTGATAGTACCAATTAACGTCAACAAGGCTTCCTCGCCGCCTGGGCCTGTCCTGAGGCTTTGCTAATTAATACCTCTATGGTCCCCTGGGTCCCTGGAATGAGAGGTTTGGGAGTCCTGGAGAAACTGACTGGTTTCATCCAGAAGGAGCTTTCTTCCCCAGCATGAATACGGAGACTGGGGCTGGCATCGGCGGTGGCATGGGAAGTGGGATCTAGAACAATAACAGCTAACGTTTACTACACTCACTACACGGCAGACACTGGCCCAGATGCTTTAAATATGGCGTCCCACTTAATACCCACTTGCACCCCAGGAGACAGGAACTTTACAGAGGGGCACCCTGAGATCGGTCCGGGGTTCTGTCCAAGGTCCACCTCTAGTGTGGCAGGATGCAGGACTGCAGCCGGGCCATCTGACTCCAAAGTCTAGGCACCTGCTCCTGCTCTCCAGGGCCGTCTGCACTTACACCCCCTGGGCCCCCACCCCAGCCACAGCCTCTTGCCCAGGGCCAGGCGTTCACTCTCTACTGGGTCCCACAGAGGGGCTGGCAGAGGGAGATGTCCGTGCTGCCTCAGCGCTTGGATCCCTCTCTCCCAGCTGTGACTTTGGACCTGATCTTGGGCTCCCTGTTCCCGCAAAGGGCGGGCCACAGGGGGGTGGGGTAGGGCAGGGACAAGCCCTTCCCCTCTTCGGGGTCAAGAGCCTAGAGGAGAATCAACACCCTGTGCCCTCCTGGACAGCACTGGCCTCTCTACTGGGGAGATGACTCCCACCTCCCAGAAGAGCACGGGGGCGGGTTAAGCTGGCTGGGGCATTATCCACACGGCCAAAGTCTTGCTCTCGGGAGCCTGTCTGTCTCCGGCATGACTATGGGGCAACTTTGAGCTGACCTCAGATTTCTAGGAACTAGAGGGAGTGTCTCTGGATCGTTGGTGGTATCACTCAGCCTCCCCCCAGATTTCTGGCTCATGTAAAGGTGGGCAAATGCTGTAGCCCCGGAATGGGTAGTACTGCGTGGGCTGTGGTCTACACTGGCTCGACCGCTTTCTAGCTGAGTGGCCTCGGATAAGGGACCAACCTCTAAGACTTAGAGCCTCAGTTCTTCGTCAGTAAAAGGGGCATAATATCTCCTATGTCATCAGGTTGAGGTGAGGATTAAATGAAGTTCCGTGTGCAATGCCCCTGACTTCCACGCACACCTCTGCCTCTTGGTCAGGGCCGGGTGTTCACCTCCACAGTCGGGCTGGCAGCCGAGGTCCTGGGCAGAGGGGAAAGTCCACAGAGTGGGAGGTCCTGGCTGCACAGAGATGTCAGATAAGAGCCATGCAAGGGGTGTCAGTCTTGCTGTAGGTGCGTCAGCCGTTGGCAACCTCGCCTCATATGTATTCATTAGAGACAACGGAGGGCAATTTGGGGTGACGCTTGTAGACCCCAATCAGAGGCACCGAAATCCAGAAAGAACCCCAGGGCATCTCTGGCCCTCCTGCTTGTACTTCAGCTCTCCCAGTTCCCCTCCTCCTCTCTCCCCTCCTCCCTCAGGCCGGCTTCCAGCACCCCCTCCCTCCTCCTCCCTGCTGTCCACATCTGGATTCAACTAGGAACAACAGGCTTTCTGTGAAGGCCTCCACCTTCCCCTGCCCTGCCCTCCTCTAGTTCAGAACTTTGGTTCTCACGGGGCGGGGGTGGGGCGGGTGGGGGGGGTTGGTGGATGTGGGGAGAAGGGGTCGGGGAAAGCCCAGAGATCTCTCTTCCCAAACCTCTAGTGTTGGGGTGAAACCCGTACAAGGCCTCCACCCCTCCCCGTTGTCCTGACTCCTACCATTCCCGGTTGGTCGGGGTTCACCGAGGCGCCTGGGGCGCTAGCTCAAAGCCGGAGCTGGCAGTCTGCAGGCACAAGAAAGGGACTTCAGTCCCCCAGCCTCCACCTTAATCCCAGGCCAGGGAGCACGGCCACCCCTCCCAGCCAGAGAAGTCCCGCTGGGCTCCTGGAGGCCAGGCAGTAAATTGGAATGCAGCAGTCACAGTTGAAGGCAGCTGTAACTCTCATTAAAGTGACATCAACCCCACCGCAGGAGGATGCTGTAAATCCAGGGAAAGGGGGCATTCATCCAGGGAGAACCACAGAAGCGAAGAAAAAAAACCCATAAATAGAGGAGACGTGGTGTCTGCAACTAATGACAGGGCCCTGCCCAAGGCCTCCGAACTGGGGGCGGGGAGGTACCCCCGGCTCACAGAGTGGGGTGGAGGTCTCGAGGCAGGCCCCGAGCCTAGCGAAGTGTAAGGGCACAGCCAGAGCCCTCCCTCTGGTTGATTCTCCTCTGCCCTTTCTGCCCAGGCTCGGGCTGGGCCTGGGCCTGGGAGCAGAGTTGGCTTACGTCCCTGCGGGAACCGCGGGGGACAGATCTCACTGTTCACGGGCCTTCTCAAGGATAAGAGGAGCAGCTGGCAGAGGCCATTAGAATTATTTTATGGGGGAAATAAGCTGTGGGTCAACCTCTGGGCGTCAAGCTGGGCACCGGGTTTCAAATCCTGACTCGGCTACTTGGTGTAGATCTTGGGAGAGCGAGGGCATCTTTGGAAGCCTATGCTTTTCATCAGAAGGACGGAAACGGGGGGGGGGGGGCGGGGGGCACCTGGGTGGCTCAGTCGGTTGAGCGTCCAACTCCAGCTCAGGTCATGATCTCGAGGTCCGTGAGTTCGAGCCCCACATAGGGCTCACTGCTGTCACTGCAGAGCCCGCTCTGGATCCTCTGTCCCCCTCTCTCCGCCCCTCGCCTGCTTGCACTCTCTCTCTCAAAAATAAACATTAAAAAAAAAAGAGAGAGAGAAAGGAAAATGGAAACGGCCACCGTACCACACAGGCTTGGTGGAGGCGAGCGCGTGGCAGGGTCTGGCAGTCTGAAGGCGCTGTTTGGCCAATGACTAAATGAATCGACAAATCCCTGTAACCACGGAGGCTGGGATTTCTTTCGGATCGATTCCCTTCTGCCTGAGTCTGGTTCAGCCGGTGATTTGTTGAGACCCCTCGGGCGAGTTGCTAACTTTGGGTTGTTTTTTTTTTTTTTTCCCCCGGGGCTTTGGGTGTTTCCCCCTAGCATATGAAGCCACTTCGAGATCAGGAGGTTGACCCTGGGGTGGGTGGTAGTGTAAACAGTAGAAGCATGACCCCTTTGTCGGGGTCTGTGGAACAGCCCAGGTCTCAAGGGCCCGATGAATAATGGGCTTCATTCCAGAACCTTCCTCTGGATTCCCTCCTCACCACCTCCACCAAGATCCTCTGCTGGGAGGCCACACTCGCCTTTGCTCCGTAGACCAACGGGCAGTGGTGCTGGCGGCCGCTCTATTCTGAGGAAGGGTCAAGGTCGCCATGCTCTCTTGAAGGTTGAATGCAGGAGAAAGAGCAGGCCGGAGAAAAGTGGGCATGTTCTTCTTTCCCGGCATCAGAATCACCTGGAGGGCCCATTAAATGGCAGAGGTGGGTGGGGGGAGAATTCTACCACCAGAATTCTGTTTCAGCAGGTCTGAGGTGGGTCCCAACAAGTGCATGTCTACGCAGTTCTCAGGAGGCTGATACTACTGGTATATGAGGGGTCTTGCTAGAATTCAGGCTTCCTTTCCTCTGTTATTGCAGCCCAGGCAAACGGGAGGGGGAGGCTCAGGTCAACCCCCAGATGCCAGTGTGCACGCCTCCAAGTCACCCGAGAGCCTCGGGGACCAGCGTTCACAAGGTGCACAGAGAGCTGGGCTGAGGCCATGGTGGAACACCAGTGCTGTGCCTTCGATGAATTCCCCGGGCCATCGAGGGCACCGGTGCGGACGTTCAATTTCCTTGGAGGGCCTCCCTCATTCCCTCCCACCAAAAAGGGTTAGTGGGAAAGGGGGTGAGGAGAGAAAAGAGCAGGGATTACATTGGGCACGGTGGTCTGGACAGCAGGCTTCCGAAATGCCCAGAAATGACGCGGGGCTTGGGGAAGGAAGGATGATTCACGTCTGTGGAGGGCCAGACAGACACGGAGGGGCACAGGCAGTCCTGCCGATTTAAAGGACGCTTCTGGGGCGCATCTCCCTCCAGGGAGAGAGGCTGATGATGGATGGATGTGGCAGCTGAGGCTTCCGAAGTGTCAGGAGTGGGGGTGGGGCGGGGGAGTGGGCCAGGGGGGCCGCCTGTTTCGCCAGCAGGACACAAGGTACTCATAGGAAGCACCCCAGTGCACCACGTCTGCCATTTGCTGCCCGGGCGCCCCCACACCTGTCCTTCAACCTCTTGACAAAGCCAGGCCCGCGTCCGAACCCCCCCTCCGTGGACAGCGCCCAGGGGCTCGGGACTCGCTGTCTGGACACCAAACCCACTTCGGATCCTGTAAGCAGCTGCTTTCCCCCCAGGCTTTGGAGCAGAGCCTTCCAGGCCCTCTGGGGGGCGCCACGGCGGTGGCGATCGAGTTTCCTCACCTCACCAAGTGACACGTTTTGTGCCTCCAGCAGGGAGGGGGGGACTTAGGGCATCGTGTGCTCCCACAACTCCAAAAGGAGGGCAGAGAGGTTATTGGATCCTATTTAAAAATGAGAAAAATGGGGCGCCTGGGTGACAGTCGGTTAAGCTTTGGCTCAAGTCAGGATCTCACGGTTTGTGGGATCGAGCCCCACGTTGGGCTCTGTGATGACAGCACATAGCCTGCTTGGGATTCTCTCTCCCCCTCCACCCCGCGGCCCTCTCTCACTGCCCCTCCCCCCCTCACCCCCCTCAGAGAGAGAGAGAGAGAGAGGCAGAGAGAATGAGAGACAGACTCCCAACTGTGAGGCCATGACCTGAGCCTAGATCAAGAGTAGGATGCTTAACTGACTGAGCCACCCAGGCACCCCAATAAATAAGCTTTTTAAAAAAATGAGAAAAATGAGGGTGAAAGAAATGAAAGAACTTGTCCAAAGCAGCATATCTAAGTAAGAATTTGGGCCCAAACAGGAAGGGCAGGCCTCTGGTTCCCAGTCAGCCTCTCTGCTACAGGGAATTTAACTGCCTCTTGTCACTGGCATCAGGCTTGGGGTAGGAGGAGAGAAACGAGAGGCCGTAATAGTGGGTGGTGGGGCGCAGGGCCCAGAGCCCCCTTCAGGAGGGAGGCCCTCGTTGGGAGGCTCGCAGCTCTGTCCCTGAAGGACCACCTCAGCTGGAGCGAGCTCCGTTGCCCAAGGTTGTGTCCCCTCCTGAGGTGGGCGGTGGGCTAGTTTCCATGGACATGAGGTACAAGGCCAGCCCCCTTGCCTCAGGGCAGGGGCATCTCTGTGGGCCACCCAGCTCCAGAGTGCCCGCTGGCTCGGCCCAGGCTTTGGCTGCCACTGTGTCCCCCAATCTCCTTTCCACCAATCCCCTTCTGTCCCCCAAAGGGGTTCATCCCAACAGCACCCCCATAAGTCATGAAAATCTCTTAGAGCGTGTTTCCTGGAAACTTCAGGCAGAAGCGGAAGGGAGCTGACATCAGCAGGATGCTTCTTTCTTTCTTTTTTCTTTTTTTTTTTTAAGATCGTCTCATTTAATGCAATAAATCTACGACATGAATATTTTTGCTCTTTTATTGTTGAGGAAAGGTTAAAGAAGTTGTCAAGGGCCGCCTGGGTGGCTCAGTCAGTTAAGTGTCTGACTTCGGCTCAGGGCCTGATCTCGGCGTTCGTGAGTTCAAGCCCCGTGTTGGGCTCTGTCTGTGCTGACAGCTCAGAGCCTGGAGCCGGCTTCAGATTCTGCCTCTCTCTCTCTCTCTCTCTCTCTCTCTCTGCGCCCCTTGCCCACTCGTGCTCAGTCTCTCTCTCTCTGTCTCTCAAAAATAAATAAACATGGGGCGCCTGGGTGGCGCAGTCGGTTAAGCGTCCGACTTCAGCCAGGTCACGATCTCGCGGTCCGTGAGTTCGAGTCCCGCGTCAGGCTCTGGGCTGATGGCTCGGAGCCTGGAGCCTGTTTCCGATTCTGCGTCTCCCTCTCTCTCTGCCCCTCCCCCGTTCATGCTCTGTCTCTCCCTGTCCCAAAAATAAATAAAAACGTTGAAAGAAGAAAAAAAAAAATAAAAAAATAAACATTAAAAAAAAAAAAAAAAAGCTGTCAAGACCGAATAGTATCTGGCAAAGCTGAGGCCCCTGCCTGCACTCCCAGGGCCTGATGTGGTTGTAGTCGGGGAGAAAAGGGAAGTTCAAGGTCAGTTTGCTGTCGCAGCAGCAACCCTGTCTTACAGATTTTCCCTTAGGCCCCCCCCCCCCCCCCAGCGCCCCGGACATTCTGGAGATGACAATGGAAAGAGCTTCTGTGTCTTGAGGCCTGGAACCAGGTCTAGAGGGAGGCCTTACGCTAGACCGTCCCCCCAGGGGTGGAGCAGCGGACAGCACCCAGTTCTGATGGGTTTTCTGAGCATGACTAAGCCTCCGCATCCGTTTGGAAAGTGGCTCATTTGAGCCCGCCCTGGCCCCTGAAGATTCAGAATACAAATTTACAGTTCACGTAAGCAGCAACGACAGTAACCCTTTTATCTTTTCCTATTCATCGGGTCCTTCCACCGTGAACTCGAGCTGCAGAAGACGCGACCTTCCCCCGGAAGGTTAAGAGCCAGGTGTCTGAAAGTGACACCTGCCGCATACACCCCGAGGAATTAGAAATCTCTGTTCCGTAACACAGCCAGAAACTCCTCTGGCCTCAGTGATGAGATGGGGGGCCTTGAAAGGAAATGGCAGCCCCCGGGTCAGGCGCTGCTGGGGCATGAGGTTGGCCTTTGCCCAGAAAGGAGCCAGCTGCGGGCCTTGGTTTCCTCACCTGGTGGAGAATGTCCTTTCAGCCACAGGGGAGGCCCGTCTGTGACTGCTGTCTTTTTCTTTTCCGTTCTGTTTTAAAAAAAAAAGCCTTTGTGAGAAAAAGCCTGTGGTTCCGTCTGTTTTCTCTGAGTGGTTTGTTAGTTGAGGTGTTTGCGTGCTGAGCAACGCGCACTCTTATTTCCCTCCTTAGCAAAACATTAATTATCTCACCCGGTAACCTTTCTCTCGGGCATTTTTTCATTACCACTCCCCCCCCCCCCCGGAGCAATTTCTGGGTTTCCCGTCATCTCTGCAAGCTGACTGCAGTGTCTAAGGAGACAGCTGTCCCACTTGGCTGGGTGCAGGACCTCCTTCGT
Source organism: Felis catus (assembly GCF_018350175.1). Taxonomy (NCBI): domain Eukaryota; kingdom Metazoa; phylum Chordata; class Mammalia; order Carnivora; family Felidae; genus Felis; species Felis catus. Next base: position 17,546,422 of record NC_058377.1, on the reverse strand, counting down.
GCCCCAGAGCACCCGGACATGGCCGCTCTCCCGGCGCTGCTCAGGCTGGGTGGGAACCCTCTGTTTACATCTCTCGTCCCCCACGAGGCTGTGAACATACTCACTTTTTTTGTTTTTTAACTTAAATTCAAGTTAGTTAACTTACAGTGTAGTCTTGGTTTCAGGAGTGATTCAGATCTTACGTAGGACACCCAGGGCTCATCCTGAGAAGTGCCCTCCTTTTTTTTTTATTTTTTATTTTTTTAAAATATTTATTTTTGAGACAGAGTGTGTGTGTGTGTGTGTGTGTGTGTGTGAGCAAGTGAGCAGGAGAAGGGCAGAGAGAGAGGGAGACACAGAGTCCAAAGCAGGCTCCAGGCTCTGAGCTGTCAGCACAGAGCCCGATGGGGGGCTCGAACTCACAAACCGCAAGATCGTGGCCTGAGCCGAAGTTGGACGCTTAAGTGACTGAGCCACCCAGGAGCCCCAAGAGTGCCCTCCTTAATGCAACACACTCACTTCTGTATTCCCAGCCCCCCAGATCCGTGCCTGGCATGCTGTAGTGGCCCTACGAAGGTCTGCTGCAGAATCAGGCGAATGAATGAAACGCGAGACTGTACCGCATGAGTTGCTGGGGTCACAAATGAGCCTCCCTGTGGCACCCCACAGCCCGCGTCTCTTGCCTCTCTGTATAAGCAGGAGTTGGGGTCCTTTGCTGTTCCTGGCACTCGGTGAGTCCCATCCTCTGTGCCTGCCTGCGGCCATTCTCAGCTGCCAGCCAGCCGGAGAATTCACTCGGGAGCCCGAGGCCTCTTTCCCGGCCTCCCTTTGGATGGAAGACAGAACTCAGGCCCCAGAGTCTGGGGATGGAGGGACCAGGGAATAACTTCGGAGCCTGGCAATGGCTTGGCATCATCTCCTTCTCTCTCGGTTTAAAGATTAGGCACCTAAGGCCCAGAGAGCTGGCCTGTCAGGTTCAAGGTTACCTAGCTGGGGGGGGGGGGGGGGGGGGGGGTGTGGTGACAGAGCTGGCACTCAGGCCTAGCAGTTGTGAGACACAACAGCCTCCTTATTAATCCTGAGTGTGGGGCCTTTCTGGTCCCTCCTGCTGCCGCTTCCCCTGCTGCCGGGAGGAGGGAATGGCTGGCCTCTTTCCCCATGTGCGCGGCGCAAACTCCTGTTTCCAGCCTCATTTGATCCCTGAGCCTTCCCTCTGAAGCGGGCCGACTGGTGACGGTTGCCTCCGTTTTGCAGATGAGGAAATTGTGGGGCCCGAGTAACCGGCCCAAGAAAGCCCGAGTTACCGGCCCAAGAAAGCAGAGCTGGCCCGTGGCCGAGGCGGGGCTGACGTTCTGTTCTCAGAGGCTGGAGCTTGTGCCCCTACCGCCATCCTGTCCAGGAGCCCGAGGCACCTGACTCAACCTGGCTCCAGTGGAGACGTGAGACTCTGCCCTGCTCCAGCAGGGCTCCCGGGAGTTGAGACCAGAACCCAGGATCCTGCCTCCGCCCGGGGCCTCTTCCTGCTCTAGGACTGGAGTCTTCAGATGGCTCCATTTGGGATGGTGGGTCTTATCAGGGGGCTCAGCACATGCCATACAGCAGGCTGGGGTGCTAACAATTCTGCAGAGTGCCCGCCTGTACGTCCAGGCCTTCTTGCATGGTGTTTGCTGAGATAAAACCTCCCTCCAATGGAAGGAAGCCTAAAAAGGGACCCCCCGCCCCCCTCGCAGCATCCTACTGTGGGGAAAGTGGGCGGGTAGCCAATCTCACAAAAGGACACTCTTTCAGCCCCCACCTACCCTCTGGCCTTGAAATCGCCTGTGAGCTATTCCCCAGCAGCAGAGACACTGGGTGCTGGCTTAGTCCACACTCAGAAGGGGGAAAAGGGGGGCTCCCAGGACAGGGTGACTGATAAGGCACTTCCCTTTTGGGGCCCGCTGGGCCCGCACTCCTCATGTGTTCTAGATAAAGGCGCCCACGTGGCTGTTGCACGTAAATGTGTTTTCTCCAAGATAATAGGACTTCTGCCTCATAACTTGCCTCCATCTAAGGTTGGTTCTTGTTGGCTGGTCTCAGGGTGAAGCTAAGGAGGGGAGACTTAGCTGAGTTTATCTTGCGTATTGACGATCTGCTTCTGTCTGTCCCACCCCTACAATGTAAACCGTAACGCTATGAGAGGTTTGCGTATAAACGAATGCTAAAGGTCACGTACTTGAATCCTGTTACTATATAGTTTAGCTATCGACTGGCTACTTCTAAAACCCAGATGCCCCACAGTCAAAGGAATTTTGCACTTTCAGTAGCTGGTCCCGGGGACCTGTTGGTCTGTTCACATCAGTGGTTCCCCATTAGGGGAGTCGTCTGAGTCCACGTTTGTCAGCCTGTGCCTCAGAGCTTGGCCCCAACTTCCTCCTGCCAGGCTGACCTCCATGTCGCTATGCCCTGCACTTTAGACTCTCTCCTTCCCTTCCCCCCTTCCTCCCCTCCTTCCTCCCTTCCTCCCTTCCACTATTTAAAGAGCTCCAGACCCTAAGTGCAGTGGACCTGTTTTCACTTAGCTTACGTGACACGGGTGGAGCCAGAGAAAAACAGATATGCAAATAAGCAAGGTAGGGGCGCCTCAGTTGGTTAAGGGGTTAAGCATCCCACTCTTGATTTCGGCTCAGGTCACAATCTCACACAGTCTCACGGTTCCTGAGATAGAGCCCGCTCAGGCTCCGGGCTGACAGCAGGAAGCCTGTTTGGGATTCTCTCTCTCCCTCTCCTCTCTCTCTGCCCCCCCCCCCCCCCCGCGAAAGAAATGAATTTTAAAAAATGAAAAATAAAAAACCACGCAAGGGAAATTCAGGTCAGTGCTGTGAACACAGTGAAAAGTGTGACGTGGGGTGGGCGTGAGCCCGAATTCTCTGCCCTACCCCCAAGACCCGCACAGGTAAGTGTTGCCCAGGAAGCCTTGCCCACATTCACCTCTGGAGCGAGCAGCCAAGAAGAGTATCATGCCTGTTTCTTGGCTTGGAAAGGTCTGGAACTGTGTACGGGGGCAGGGGTAAACGGACTTGGAGGCAGAGGAGGGGGTGGGCGTGTGGGATCTCTGCGTGGTGGGGTGCGTGTTCATTTTGCCAGAGTATATCGTTGGGTCTGTGTGCGGTGGGGCGTTGGTGTGGGATCTGTGGCCGTGCCTGAAATACTGGCATAGGACGAGTGTGTGTCTGTGTGTGACGATGGAGGGTGTGTGGTTAGACGTGTGGGTGACAGCGTCGTGGTGGCTCGTGTCCATGTGTATGTGAGGTGTCCCCCTTGGTGGGGGGTATGGACGTGTGCTAGTGTGATCTTCCAGAAGGCAGCGAGGCACGTGCCCAGGACCCCTTGCGTGAGGGATTCCGCACGCTCACAGAGAAAGGGCCAGGGAGAGGTGGAGCAGTGGTGGTCTGGGCTCTTGGGGGCCCTGGCAGCTGGGACTTCACCCTCCTGGGTGGTAGCTGGGGCTTTATTAAGGATTAGAAGCCACCAGAGAGAGCCCTTCCTGCTCTGCTGGCCTCTGGGGGGACACCCTGGCCTCTTCAGCTTTCGTTTGATTTATGATCCCTTCGTTTCAAAGCCCTATCCTCAAACACCATCCCCAGTTCTTACGCTCCTACCCAGAGCAGACACCAAAATATTTCTGTTTCCTCTGGAAAAATCCTGGGAGGTCTGTTTATGGCTGCCGCAGAGCAGCACACATCTGCGCGCGGTTTAGCTGGGACAGCTGGAAACTCAGGATCTGGAATTTTCTGGAATTCAGACCGCACTGGCGCTTCCCCGCTTCCCCACAACTGTCACACCGCAGTGAGTTCTTGTGCCCAGAGGCAGCCCTCTGCTGGTCCCTGGACGCCCACGCCCACGTATGCGAATACACTCTTGGACCCGACATTTCAGTTAACGCACGGAGGCGGGACAGGGATGCCCAAGCACGCAGGCGTTGCTGGCACTTTCTGAGAACAACCTCAAGCACAGCTTCCCCAGGGTACAGAGACCCACTGACACACGCAGGCTGGCACCCCCTGGGACCCGTCCACACGTATAACGCCTCAGACATGCGGGACAACACATGCTGACTCACAACTCCCACGCAAGGACGTGCGAGGCACCCAGAAGGTGTGATTCACGTTCAGCCACCTACAGAATCCCACCCTGAGCCAGTCTGCTTCAGGCAGCACCTGTCCTTCCAGGTAACAGGATAGGCCTGCCCTCCCCTGGAAGGGTCAGGTACTTTCAAGCCCGGGAATGCCCAGGCTTCCCCATCCTCTGCGCCTTCCCTCACAGAGGCTGCCCCTCACCTCTTCTTTGGCTCTGGGCACCCTGGATCGCCTATTCCTTGGGTCTCCCTGGGCTGCCCTCGGCACCCACGTGCCCCAGGCCTCAGCCATCTCCTTGCAAAGGGCACTTGGACTTCATGTTGCTCTGACACCGGACTCTCCCGGCCTATCTCTCTAGGGCTGACCGGGCCAGGCACAGGCCACCCTCCCAGGTCCCAGTGCTCGGGCCCTCTGGGCAGGCAGGGTCTCCAGGCTGTTGGGAGTCCTGGAGGCAGGACTGGGAACAGGGAAGGGGGCAGTGCTCCAGGAGCTGGCTGGGGAGGCAGAGGGAGGTCACTGTGTCCTGGGAGCCATAACGAGATGTGCCAGGCGGGGCTGAGACAGGGGGCAGCGCCCAGCCGTGCAGGGGTTGACCTGGGCTGGCGAGGAAGGGGCCAGCCGGTCCTGCTGCTGGGGTTTCAGACTGTTCTCAGACACAGGCCTCGAGGAGAGCCGGGAGCGGGGCCCGGACTGAGAGTGGCCACCATTCCTGGTGAGGGCCCGCAGAGCTGCCTGTCTCCTGCAGACTCCTCAGTCTCCTGCGACTCTGGCCCCTCTTCTCTGTTTTTGCTTCCGATGCAGCCTACCCAGGCACCCCGGTGGGCTGGCCTGGGACTGAAGCCCCTCCCCAGTGTCCCCACCCACCGGGTGCCCCCTCTGTAGGGCCGAGCAGGGGACCTGACCGGAGCTCTTGCGTTCCTGCGTCCCTAGATCTCTCCAGAAGCTCCATGGGTTCTGGGGCCACTCATTTCAGCAGCCCTCCCCCTCCCCTTCCCCCCGCGCCAGAAGCGTCCCCGTTGCCCACCCCTCCTCCTGCCCCTTTCATTCCTTCGGGCCTGTTCTCAAATCTGCAGTTGCTTCCTCTTCTCCCTTGGCCAAACCAGGCCTCCCAGATTCCAGCAAAGCTTCCCCGGAATTTGCTCTTTTGGGCAGATGGGGGTGGGGAAGGGGGCAGGCAGAGGAAGAAGGAGAGAGTAAGTGGGAAATAGAAAGTGGAAAGAAGCAAAAAGAACTGACTTTCGCTCGGGCCCAGGAGGGGAGGAGGGGCCGGTTTAGTGCAGTGGCAGGATGCCCAGCAACTGGGTGGCCAGGGGAGCAGGTGCGGAGGGGGCAGAGAAGGAGCTATGCTCCCCGAGCCCCCCTTGCCTTGCTGGGCACCCGTTCTAAGGCCGCACCTGGCCCACATGAGGACAACCTATGAACTCAGCCTCTCCAGCAATGTGTCCCAAACTCTTGATTGTCTCAAGCAAGACCAGGATGCCCTAGGGCTCCCAGTGTGGGGACCCCTGGGCCTGGGGCGCTCTTTCACCCCCTCCATCTGTACACAGGGCTGTCGTGGTGCCTCCACGTCCAAAGAAACGTCCAGCCTCGTGGGCCTTCCCAGTCCCCCTTGGAACCCTCCCTCTGCCTACAAGGGCAGGCTGTCCACAGACCCCACTCTTCGGTTCCTGCTAGCACTTCCTGGAGGGCCCTTCTCAGCGTCCTGTCCGTATTCTACGGATAATCATGGAGTTCTCTAACCTAATCATGGGTTAGAAACCCCCTCAGAACTCCAGTGGAAGCCTCAAGCTATTCTCCCCCCTCCCCCCGCCCCCGTTGTTTCATATTTGGGAGATAGGGGACAGTTTCTTTAAGGCTTTTGCATCTCAATTTCTTAATTGCAAATGGGAGCTTGCATTTAACTCCTCCCCACCGGGAGGACACTTGTGAGGTCAGCATCTGCTGAGCACCCAGCCCAGTGCCCGGCTAACAGCAGGAAGCTAAACATTAATTCCCTTCTCCTTCTCCCCGCCTTTTATTCTTCCAACACTAAGCCCGAGGAGAGCAAGCCTACCCTATTGCCCTGGGACAAAGGAATGATGGCCGGGATTCAAGGGCAAAGTACAGGAGTTTTTGATTAACTCAGGAACACCACGGACTTCCAGCTGCTGTAGGGGTGGGGAAGGGAGGGGGAGGTTGCTGGTGGGGGAATGTAGGAAAGACAGTCGGGAACTCAGAAATCCACAGGGGACCGGAAGGCAGGAACTGCTGAGGCCAGGGCCTTCTCCAGCCTGGAAATGAATGTCACAGCCAGGAGCAGAGTGCTCTGAGGCCCTGCACGAGCCCACCCAGGGCCTGTCCCTGAGCCTCTTTGAGAAGGCCTTGAATACCCTCTCTCCTCTGCTCCTGTCTCCCACCCCCATTCCTGAATGCATCAGAAGACTTTCTTTCTGGAGCAAGGTCATCCTGGCTTTGGAGGGGAGGGGCTGCTCACCAGGTTAGGTCAGGGCTCCTGCGGACCAGAGACCTGAGGGCACTGGGTGGGGGTGGGGCGGGGAGGGGCCCAGAGCTCAGAGAGCACAGCACTCCCTGAAGAACCCCAGCGTGCTTACACCCCATCTGATCCATCAGGGAGCCCCTCCTCCGCTTCCAGGCCAAAGGACTGTCATCCAGCCCCAGGGAGAAGGCCAACTCTGTCGTGTCCTTGACACCCAATATTCCCCACGGTGGCCTTCCTGATTTCTGTCTTGAATCCTTCCCGCAAATCCAGTGGGCTTCTTCTGGTTTCAAGGAGTTATTCATGATATCAAGCGAGCAGTTTGTTTTCCCCCTGAGGATCAACCAAATTTGGGGAAGATGCTAGTCCGCCGGTCTCCACCCCCTTCCACCAACTGGAGGCCCTCCCTGCCTCCTCCCCGCCCGGCCACATGGGAAAATCCCCAGTGAGCCCTTCCAGCCCTGTGAACGAGGCCACGATTCAAAGGCAGTGGGCAAGAAGGAGACCACATAGAGCAGCCAGAAAGAACCAGCCCTTTGTGCTAGACTGGGGTCCGTGGGGGGATGAGTGCATTTTTGGCGTATTGAGAAAGATTTCTTTTTTATAATGAGGAGGGGAGGGGAGGGAGGGACGGAGCGGCCCAAGGCAGGACTTGGGAGAGGAGAAGTGAGGAGGGGCGGAAGGAAGGCCGGCGGGGACGGTACCAGAGCACGTGAAGCCAAGGGCCAGAAATGCAGACAGAGGAAGGAAAAGGGCAGCTCTTGGGACCGATGCGAATGGTGCATGGCGCCTGGACAGAGGTCCGCCGAAGAGAAAGGTGGTCATTTGTGTGGAGGCGGGGGAGGCGGGGCGGTGTGACCTGAAAAGGCCAAGAAAGGATTTGACTTCCGTTGTACACGTGGGAAACCAGACTCCAGAGGGACGCCAGGTGGTACCACCCAGGCCGACTGAGCTCTTGGAGACACTGGGCGGCTGCGCTGAGTGCTTCGCCAGCAGCCCCTCACGGAATCCTGGAGACCAGCGAAGGAGGCTGTCATTATCCCCTCCTTACGGGGGCAGAGCCGGAGGCCCGGGGAATTAGGCTGCATGCCGATCCCTGATCCAATGTCAGCCAGCTCAGAAGCCCTGGGCGGCTGGACCCACAGAGCTGGCGGCGGCTGCTGGGGGGACACGGTACGAGCCAGGGGGAGACAGAAAACACAGGGGCGCCCCAGCCGATCGTGCCTAGAGCCCGCTCCTGGTCCCAAGACAGTACACATACGCCAGCTGTAAAGCCAAGCCTGGGTCCCTCCTTGAGGGTCAGTTCAGAAGGTCCCACACAGCGTGGATGGAACACACCGCCTTCCTCCCGTCTGCCAGCCTTTCCCTCCCACCGGACTCCTTTCGAGAAGAGACCGAGGCTGTTTTGCTGTCTTCAAATGCTCTGTGCCCCCCAGGGCCTACGAAACACCTCTCCCCCTCCGTTCTCTGGAGAGCAGACAGGAATGAGGGTCCTCGGAAGCCCCGCCCCCACGGCCCCACCGTCTCACGGCCTCTGGTTTTCCCTCTGCTCGCTTCTTGTAACTGCCAGTCCTGTTTACACATTCGTCTCACCCAGGGACCGCCTTTGCTGGACGCTGAGAGCCGGCCACCTGGCCCTGTGCGGGACACAGCTGAACGATGGTCCAGGCAGTGTGCAAATACTCGGGTTGATGCATTCACAGACATTTTTAGAGCACACACGTGGTACTCGGAGCACGGAAGGAGTTGGAGAGCGAGGCACAGCCCCTATTGTCACAGAGCCCGGCCTCGCTCTGGAGGTGGATGAGTGAAACGGTAATTAGCTGCAGGGTCATGGGGATGATTGCAGGGGTCTTAGGGGTTGAGGAGCCTTAGGAGTGGCAAGTCCCTGCGGGCTTCCCGGAGGAGGTGGGGACAGACAGCGTCTTGACAAAAGAGAGGATCTCAACTCGATCAAATTCTGGAGGATCCTGGTTTGCTATTCCCCTTTCCTGGTCTTACCACTCATTAAAAGACACAACAGCCTATCCATTTGTTAATTTATTTGCAAAAATCCTTATTGCCTGCTAATATGTGTCAGGCACGGTGCTGTGCTGGTGTCTGGGAAGCTCCCAGACCAGGGAGGGAGCAGACAAGTGGGCAGGCCATGATGCCACAGAGACCACCGTGAAGTCCAGGCCAGGGTGGCCCTGGCATTAACCCTCCCTCCCATGGCCATTTACAGAGGACAGGGGGCAAGTAAGCATGGGATCTCCGACCCCTCCTCGGCTCTCAGCCTCCAAAGCCCTGTCCTGGCTCTTACCAGCCTGGTCCCTTCAGGAGGGAGGGGCTTACCGCCTGGGGGTGACTGCTCCGTGGGGGCTGGGCTGTCGGCTCTCCCCTAAGAAAGTGGGAACAGTGCACCTTTCCTCCCAGGCTGTGTGTGTGTGTGTGGAAGCTCTGGATGCTGGTTCCCTCGCTTCCCTAGCTTTCCTGCAGGCAGGTGCGCCCTTGGGAGGTAGGTAAAGGCAGTCTTGGTGCTCAGAAAGTCTCTCCTACACTTCCCTGTCTCCTTCCTCCTCCTTCCAGCTTCCTGTCTCCCCCTCCTCCTCATTCATCCATCCCTCTCCCCCTTACCTTTCCCCTGCTCCTCCACCTCCCCCCACCCTCCCCCTTTCATCTTCTCCCTCCTCCTTCTCCTCCTCCTCCTGCTTTGCTCCCAGGAGCTAATTGCTTGAGGGGTGAAGACCAGGTCGACTCGTGAAAACTCGGGTCCATCGCCATGGTGATGCTAATTCAAGCTGAGTTCAAAGGAAATTGTTCCAGTTAAAACTCACAAGCTGGAGCTGGGGCCCCAGGAAGGACCAGTGCCAGGAGGAGCAGCCCTGAGCCCAGAAAAATAGGAAAAACAAACCCTTTGCGAGCTTCTCCCCCACACTCCTTCTGGGTCCTGCACACCCGCCTGCGGCCTCCGGACCGGCCCAAGCCCCAGGAAACCCGAGAGGTCGCTGCAGGGAGCGCCCTGCCTCAGGTCCAGGCCACCCCAACTACCTGGGAAGCCCTGCCATAAAGTCCTTGCACAATCTCCCTCAGCCTGTGGTTCTGGGGCTTAACCACCCTGGCCCTCGGAGAGTTCTTTGCCCATCACACAAGCTCCTCCCACTGCTTTCTAATAAGCAGGGTTTGGAAAGTACCAGGAGTAAAGTAACAGGTCCTCCGAAGTGCATGCTCCAGGCTAGAACTGTTCCAACACTCCGTGTCTATGAACGCACGACCTGCTGGCTGCGGGTGGTATTATCGCCCCTACTCTCTGGGTGTCCAGGGATGAGAAAGCTTGCAGGGGGAGAACCACTCAGAGCTCGTTCTGAACTCAGCTAGTTCTGGCTGATTTAAGGATTGCCACTGAAGGCCTTGAACTGGGGGGTGAGGCTTACACAATAAAGAGGGGGAGGTGTTGGTTCCAAATTACCAACAAGTAACCTTCTGGGCTTTCACCCAGTCCTTCTTCCCCAGTCCCCAAACATGATGCCTGTACCTCCTTCCCTGCCAGCTCATGTCCCTCTCGGTCTGGTGGCCTTGTGCATGTTTCTTCTTTACTCTAAGGGCACGAAGCATGTCTTGTTTGCCTGTAGCACCGGACTGGCCCAGAGTGGGGTCCGGCTAGCTGTCCTCTGTCAGAATGCAGAATTGGCAACCCAGCTTCTTGGGAGGGGGGTGGTGCGTTGAGGTCCACCAGGTGAAGGGAACCCAAGCCCCCTGGGTTGAGGTCCACCAGGTGAAGGGAACCCAAGCCCCCCGGGTTGAGGTCCACCAGGTGAAGGGAACCCAAGCCCCCTGGGTTGAGGTCCACCAGGTGAAGGGAACCCAAGCCCCCTGGGTTGAGGTCCACCAGGTGAAGGGAACCCAACCCCCCTGGGTTGAGGTCTACCAGGTGAAGGGAACCCAAGCCCCCTGGGTTGAGGTCCACCAGGTGAAGGGAACCAAATTGCATTAGGAGCCTTACCTGGAGGACTTTGCAGTTCTAGTCCATTGGCAGGGGCCAACACCAGGATCCTGTCCTTGGCAATGCCCACCTCTCTACTCTGACCTTCCAGAAGACCTCCCTCCCTTGCCCGACCCTTAGGTGTTTTCCTTCACCCTAAACTATCTAGTGACCCTTCCACATATTAAAGAGATACTGGTTGACCAGGAGCAGAAATTCCTTGAAGGCAAAGCCCGTGTAAGTGCTGGTGACACCAGGCACAGGGTCAAGAAGCTTGTAGGACGGCCTCCTATTCAAAAGAATGAGTAACCTGGGGTCTGGCTGCCCTCTGGGGGAAGGATACAGGGGTTAGAAGGCTTTAGATCTGCTCTCTCCCTTCAGATGTGCTGGGAAACCTCGGGAAGCCTCCTTACCTCTTTGTTCCTCGGTGTCTTCAAGTGTAACTAAAGGATGCCCATCCCTGAGCCACCTCACCCTCCCACCCATGGGAAGAGGAGAGTCATGCCTATAAATGTGTGGTAGCATCCCCACCAGCATCCAGACCAGCACCCCCCCCCCGGGGGTGGGTGTGGGGGGCTGTGGTGGCGAGTTGAGAATCATGCCTGGCCTGTGTCCCGCTTACACTCTCTGGGAAGACCTCCCCATCCCACCCCCTAACTGTCCTGAATGGAGAGTTCAGCGCCTCTGGATCACTGAGGCAAAATCCAGGCAGGAGGGAGGAAGTGAGTCAGCATGGGGGCTGGAGAAGGCCCAGGGCCAGGCTTGCACTGGCTTTGTACTCCACTCCGGTGCCTTTCATCCCAGCATCTCAAAGTCCCTTTCAAGCTACAGCAGCCCTGGGAGTTGGGTCATTATCTCAATTAACAGGAGAAAGCTGGGGCCCAAGCCTAGTGGAGGCAACTTTCCCTTGAATGAGGCCTTGACTCAGTGCCCAGAGAACCCAGGACCTCCGAAGCCTAGGCTTCTGCCTCAGGCTCTGGGCTGCAGGGGGTGTTGCAGAAGGAAGCAAGAGCTGGGCTGATTTCCCCTTGCCTGTCCCTTCCACGAAGAGAGGACTGAAGTCCTGCATGAGGACTCACAGGCTGTTTGCAGGGCTGGACTCTCCCAGGGGACAGGGCGGTGGGCGACCCCTCCCGTCTTTGTTGCGAGTGACGAATGTGCGTAGTTGTGCTTTTCCAAGTGGGAGAGATGGGGGACGGGGTGGGTGCACGGCAGTCATCAGAGAATCTGGGACTAGGCCCAGCCGCCTTGGGGGAAGATCTTTCATCCTGGGGAAAACATGACTAAAGCCCCAGGCCTTGGGGACCCCAGGCCGTTGTGGCCGGTTGACCCCACTGAGTTTCTCCAGCCTGTCGCTGTTAGAGCGTTCATTGCAGCAAACCAACCGATGCTTGTCGAGGGTCTTGTGCATCTTGCCTGAGACAAACAGATCAGAGTCTCCACTCAGCTGTGCAATCCTGGGTAATTGGTTTAACCTCTCTGAACTTCAACTGCCTCACAGGTTCCTTGGCTCCGTGTCTAGGATGCAGGAGATCCCAGCCCTAGTAATATTGCAAGGAGAATTGTAGGGCACGGGGGCTGGCAGGAATCTTCCCTGCAGGAACCAAGCACAGAGAGATGATGTGGAATGCTCCAGGTCACACAGCCAGGAGTAGAACCAAGGTGTCAAGGAGAAGCCTTCGGAGGGCGTCCGTTCCTGCCCTTCCAGGCTTGGAGGAGGCAGCTTGCCCGCCTGCTGACTCAGGCTGAAGAAAGGCTGAGCTGTTGATCTCGGCAGGCTAGAATAGGAGAGGGAGTGTGAGGGTGGGGTGTCGTGGGGAAGCCGGGGGCAGAGGAGAGTCCAGGATGTGTCACAAGGAAGGGGCGGGGAGGGAGGGTCCATTTTAATGAGGCAGCAGAAGAGGAGAGGGGCCGGCTCCCTGGACAGAGGCTGCCCGCCCCCATGATGCTGGGCCACGCTGCAGGGATCAAAGCTGCCCTGGGCATCATTCTCTGGGAACGGTGCAAGAATGCTGGGCCCGCTAACGCCTGAGCTTCTCACGGGCCCTGCTTGATGGCGCTGCCTTGGGTTCTCTCGTACCCAGCCCATTGCCTTCTCTACGCCTCCAGCTTGGGTTGCTGACTCATCCACTGGGTGGAGGTCCAGGGGCGCCTGTGGCTGCAGACCATCCATCTCATCGACGCCAAACTTCCCTCCCTGGCCCTTGGTGTCTTCCTGGCCTCAGCACGACCACCTCCTCCCTTTGACCTTGAGCACGGCTCTGGACTCAGCCAACCTTGTTTGGCTTGGTAACCTCAGCGTCTGCCCCTCAGTTTCTCCCTTGGCCTTTGCTTAGGCCTGCGATATGAGGACAGTGGGCCCGGCCCTTCCCCTACCCTGGACCTTTTCAAATCTTCATTCCAGATTGACTCCTCCCAAGTCCCGCCATTGGCCTCCCGTGTGTGAGCCTTCTTTCTCTAGGCTTCTGTGTCTGCGGTGGGCCGCAGGGAGGACAGCTGGGGCCAGGAGGCTCAGGGCTGTCTTAGGTTTGCCCATCCGGGGAGAGCTGGCTTTGGTTCTGGCCCGGGGGCCTGGGGGTGAGAGCAGGAAGAAACATGGCGGCAGAAAGGCAGCTGGGAGAGTCCTCTTGCCAAGTCTGGAGGACACATTAGGGTGGGGATGGGAGGAAAGGATTCTCAAGAGGGAGGGGAGCTGGGCTCGGTAACAAAATCGTAAGGAGAAAAGAATTTGAACTTTTTTCTGGGGTTTGTGAATTCTGGAGAATGGTTTCTTCGCTATGACTTCTTAGACTTATCTGAAGTTCTCAAACATTTTCCCATTAGGGCCTCCCAGTCTCTCTCCGCTCAGATTCCCCTACTCCCCTTCTCCTCCAGCCTCTGGCTCCACGTTTTCCTTGAGCCTTTTGCAGTCTTTGGATGGCCATAACATCCCACACTTTGCAAATGAAAAAAACAGAGCCTAAGAACGATCTGGTGACTTACTTACAGCCTCACAGGCAGTAATGTCAGAGCTGGGTAACTGACCAGGTCCACTTGGCTCGGAAGCTTATGCTCATTCCATTACACCCTCATACAGATGTGCAGGGTGTATGTGTGTGTGTGTGTGTGTGTGTGTGTGCGCGCGCACGCGCGCGCACGCGTGCTTTCCATGTTGGAGTATGTGTGGTTTCCCAGAAATCCTTAGAAAATTGTTTACTGGTCTCTTCTTCCTCCTTCCCTTCCTCTCTTCCTTCCTTCCTCCTCCTTCTTCTCTCCTTCTCTTTCCTTCCTCCGTTCTCTCCCTTGAGATGGTGTAATGGGCTCTCTTTGTTCATGGCCTGGTTTCTTTCTAGGCATTAGAAGATCAGAAATGCTGGAATTTGCTTCTCTGCAGCTTCAGGACACCCAGCACCCAGCCCCCGGCACCCAGCCCAGCCTCAGGAAGTGGGAACGGCTTTTGTAACGCTTCCCGGGCACATTAGCAGTCTTAGCACGCATAGCGGCTTCTAGGTGGAAATATAAAATTTTTGAAAAGGGTAAAGTGGAGAAAGCAGGAGGGTCAGGAGGCCTGTGTTCCATTCTTGACTTGGTCTTTTACCAATTATATGACCTTCGGCAAGTCTCTGAATTTCAGTTGCTTTTTCCTTAACTGTGCTTTAGGGATAACAATACTATCAACCTCCCAGGAGTTGAACGAGAAAAGATAATGCACATTAACACGCTTGGCAAACTGTAGAGGGTCAAGTTATTCGTACATATCCACCAGGGGCATAAGGGATGCCCGGATGCATTTCCCCCCTAGCATCCCAGTGGTGATATTACAGGAACAGTATATTCTCCATAGCTCAGAGATAGGATCTGGGCTATTCTCCATCCTCAGAGATAGGATCTAGCTGGATGGACCATTCTAGATGATAATTCTTATTATGGCAGAATGAACTACCCGGTGGCCATGACATCTTTCATCAAGGGGGTATTAGAAACTAGAACAAATCTAAGTAGTCATTGTAGAGGCTGAGAACATTTAACAACTGATGTGGTAACGCTTCGACTGTAAGCCAAGCTCAGGAATGAGTGATGCCTTCTTAGGTAAATTAATGCTGGAGTTACTGTTTTATAAGGGCAGGGTCAAAGACAAGCTAAGAGGAAAAAGAGCCCTTCGTCCTATGAGACCAGACCGTGTTGGTCCTGGGAAAAGAACAAGTGCTCATCAGGACTGGAGACATGTTTGCTTCTTGGCTAATGAGGACATTGGCCACAGCGTCCCCATGGGAGATCCACCAGCGACTGTTGCCAAGAGGAGAGTCTCCATGAGCATCTGGCTAAATTCTAGGCCATAAACACGAGGGCTTTCTGTGGGGAGGGAAGGAGCAGGTCCTTGAAGGACACTGGTCCTTGACTTGATGGAAGGGACTCTAGGGAAAGAATGGAAAATTGAGAGACAACAAAGAGATCTGGAGGGGAAGGGGACAGAGCTGTGTCTCAAGACCAGTGACTGTTGCGCCGCCTTTCTTTGTTGGTGCTTGGAAACTGACAAGTTGACTTTCCCCCAATGTTGTGTTGCTGTTAAGCTCTACCCTGAGTGACACAAACAAATTAACTTCGCACATCTCCACTTTAGTTCTCTGTTTGACCTGAGACACACTCTCTGGGAAGAAGGTATTCAGAAAAGGACAGAACTCTTTCTCCATTTTCTCGCAGGGGATTTTGCTGAGAAATCTGGAGGCCCACGAGCTCCTGGTGGGTCACCAAGTAGAGTCACCATGGTTACTGGCAGTGGAAGATGATTCCAAGAGCCAGTAGTGTTGGAGATGACCGCCCCGCCCTACTCATTCAGTGGAGAGAGCGCATTCCCTGATGGCTGCTCACAGACTGGAAAGGAGTAACTTCTGAGAAGCCTGAGTACCATCATATGCTCAGAGTCTAGATACAAATATTCCTGAATACTCGCTCTAGCCGCAGATAGTTCGATTGGAAACAGGCCCAATAGGTCACCTTGCCCCTATATAACTTTTGATATATAATTGTCTTACTGTCTTATATAGTAAGATATCCCTATATCTCCAGGGATCATGAGACTATGTATTCTTTCACTCATCCATCCATCCATGCATCCATCCATTCCATCCATCCATCTATCCATCTATCCATCCATCTTTTATAAAGATGACTAAGAGAAAGATCCTTTCCTTTAAGAATCATGGTATAGTCTTTTCAGAGGCCCCAATGCCTAACTAACAGGAGTAATTTCCAATCTCTAATCTAGATATCTAACATGATCTAATGTATAAATTCTAATGTCTTACTTCACGTCTTTGTGTTGTAAGTAAAGTCATTCACTCATTCACTTCTGCACATATTCATCCTACAAATATTTTTGCCTGTGTCCTCTGCTCAGAGTGTATTTATTGGCAGGCGCCCCTCTGTTTTGGACATCCTGCCTACCTTTCAAGCTCACCAGGTACATTCCAAGACTGGGAAGTGAGCCGGCATTAAAAATGTGGTCAAGAAAAGCTCAGTTGTGACTCTACATACATTCAGACAAAATGGAGCACTCACAATTCCTTCTGTGTCAGGATCTCAGAATATCTGAGAACACGATCATTTCCAAGAGGGAGCAAGTGTGTGTTGAGGGTTTCATCCAACTGGCATAGGGCAGGCATAGGACAACTAATCATTGGCCATGAAACGTTTTCCAAAGGAGCAGGTAAGCAAGGTTGGCCTTTCTGCCTCTGTCTGAACCTGCCCCCCAGCCCTTCCCTTGGGTTCCTAGCTCCCCTCCCCTTGGATCCTCTCAGCTTCCACACCTTCCTCTCGAGGTGTAGGGGGTGGAGAGAGGTGGGCTGAGGAGTGGGACAGGAATACCCCTGGAACCTTCAGCCTCTCCCCATTCATCAAAGGGGGGCTAGCCGGTTGCTGGAAGGAGTGGGGGGGGTGGGGAAGAGAGGGAGAGTGCTCTTTGGGCTGGGAAAGATCCAGAACTCTCATTAACGTCTGACACCTCCAATAAAAGCTGCATATTCCCCAAAAGCGAGTTTTGAAAATCTTAGACTCTTTGAAGCTTGGTGTTTAACTGCCACTCCTTCCAGCAGTTAATAGGAAACCAAGCCCCTTGGCTTGCTCCCACGGCTCCTACCTGGGGCGACCTTGCTCCTCCAAGCATTTGAGGTCCTCACAGGCCTCTTGCAGCTGGGCACGAAAGGGAGTCCTTGGTCCTCACAGAATGAAGGGTGGCTGAGGTGGAAACACCCTTATGGGCTGGCGTGGGTCAGAGCAGGTGGAAAGGAAGCGGGGGTAAAACTTCGGGAAATTGGAAGGGGGAAGATGAGGGATGTGGCCGAGCCCAAGCAGCTATTTTTCTAGACTGGCTTTCCCTCCCTTCATTTCACTGAAAAAGTAGCACATTTCCAATTGCTAAAATAGGCATGTACTTAAGGGTAAGTCCTCTGTTACCTCACACCATCTGTCTCCCAACTGGGAAGCAACTACGATTAACGGCTGTGTTGTGCATCATTCAGAAACGTTCTGTGCTTTATTTACATCTCCTTTTGGCGTGTGTGGGAAACAGGAACATATTATACAGGGTACCTTTCCATGTAGGATTTGTTCTTAACAGTGTATCTTACAGATCTTCCTGTACGTCGATTTCACTTATATATCCGTATATTCATTTATATACGCATATACATCTACTTCATTCTTTGCCTGGTATTATACAGTATGCATGTGCCCTAATGCATTTACCCCGTCCCCTAGGGACAGTCTTCCGTTATTGCAAAGCTGTATGGACAGCCCTCTGCACACACGTCTGTGCAAATCTAACCGAGGGTAGATTTGTAGAAGAGGCACTGTCATGTCAGAGATATACACCTTAGGGTGATAGGCATGGCTCAGGCTGTTTTCTGGCTGGCCAAGATAATATCCAAAATGGTGGGAGAATTGGTTATCAACCCTCCTTCCCTCCCCCTTCCCCGTCTGGGATGCCAGGCGGGGATAATTCATCTCTGGCCTTGGGATGCAGGAAGAGAGAGCTGTTTCGTTTTTGTTTTTGTTTTCCAGAATGGCCCATCGCCCTAAAGATGTTTGCTTGGGCTGAGCCCTATTGGCTTCCCCTGAGCAGAGCGGCACTGGAGAGGGAATTGGGCTGTCAGGTGGGGTTCCCTTCTCCTCAGAGGGGAACCACTAGCTGACCTGCTTCCAGGGAGCTCCGTGGGCTTCCGGGCTCTGTTCACCAAACTGCAATAATGCCGAGATCTTTTGCGGGGTGGATCTAATTTTTCAAAGCCTTTTGCAGCCAACATTTCATTCCATCCCAGCTGTGAGGGAGGCCCAACAGGTATTGTTGGTTCCGTGAGGAAAGGACACCCAGAGAGGCCGTGTGAGGGAGTGTGGTCAGGAAGAGGGTTGGGGGACTAGGGTTCAGGTCCAGCACTGGGTGGTTAGCTGTGTGGTCTTGGCCTCTGTGGAAGCTTTTGGACAGGATGGTCTCCGAGCTCCTCACCATCAAGGATATGGGTGGATTACTGTCTAAGGTCTGCAGTTAGCTTGGGGGCAAGATGGCTACTCACATTTCACTGGGCCACGTGGTGGTTCACCCATCACACAGTGGCTCCTGGCTGGTACCACATGTCGATGTGGCTTCTGTAGACAGAGCAGAGGGTCTCTTTCTCCTGTGAGTGATAGCACATCCTCTCAGACGCCTCAGGGGGTGGGTACTGTGGGACCCGTGAAGAGGGGTCCTGTACTGCAGGCAGGAAGGCACAGCAGGGGCGGAAGCTGATGCAATCGGTCCAGGCTGCGAGGGAAGAGGCCCCACCCAGACCCTTTCAGAGGCACTGTGGGGAGAGCCCCCTTCCCCATTAAAGCCCCTATAATTCATGCCATCTGCCCCCTATAAAACCAACCAATCTCCAGAGTCTGATTCTCCAGATGGCCTTGGGACCTAATCAAAGCCAGACCCACTCTCTGGCCTCTTCCTCTCCTACTGGTCTGTTAATAGCCTTCAGCCATCCAGCTCCAGGCCCCCCTTAACCCCTTCGTCCCTGCCTTCCTCTGGCCCCCTGATCTCTGTTCTGCTGCCCTTTCAAACCACTGGACTGCGGTCACATGGGGGGAGCCATTTCGAAGCCAAAAGTGATTTTTTGGGCGAGTTGGCTAGGTTGGGATCAGGAGGCCCGGGCTTCTCCCCCGTGGCCACCGCTGACATGCTGGACATGCTGTGTGGCTTGTGGGGCCTCAGTTTCCCTATCTTTGGCAACCAACATTTAAACTGTAATAACAAGCTTACATCGTGTTTTTCACCTACTTAACCTCATTTGATCCTCCAAAAGGAGAGAACTATGCGTCTTCTAATTACCCTCCCAGGGAGAACTTCAGGAGAACACAGGTGGTGGAGACTAGAAAGCAAAACCCAGGTCACCAGTTACTCGGTCAGGCTGGGCAGGGGTCGCCAAAGCAGGTGGCAGGAGCCTCTCTCCAGGCCGGTCAAGGCCCACCATGGGGAGGGTGCAGGATTTCCTGAAAAAATCCGATCCTTGAGCTGCTGACCGGAACCTGAGGAGGTCACCAACTACCCAGGGGTCCACAGGATGCAGGCCCACCCAGAAAGTGACACGCCCTCCAGGCCACTCAGCTCAACCCGGCAAGGTGGGGGTGTGGGTGGCACAGACCTTGTGCTGATAACAGTCAAGACCAAACAGGGGTGGGGGGCGGCGGGGGGGATGGATATGCTAACCAGGAGCACGAAGGATTTAGGCCAGACCCATGGAGGGCAGTGTCAAAGTCAGCCAGGGCCCTGCCTGGGTGGCTGGTTGAGCAAGGGCGTGGAGACACCCTGTGGTCAGAAGGAGGAACCACAGTCCCGTTCCCTTTGGAAGGTGGCGGGGACAAAATAGGAAGGAGGCTTATTTGAGCTCACGCCTGTGCCAGGCAGGTACTTTCCAAGTGAGAGCTCATCTGCTCACCACAGCAGCTCTGGGAGGTAGATATCCCAACGCCTCCTTCAGCGTGGGACTGTCCACCTTATAGCTCTGCGACTCACCAGCTGCGTGATCTCGGCAGCTCACGCAACCCCTTGGATCTTGGTTTTCTCACCTGTGACACGGGAGACTTAGGAGGGTTGCCGCAGGGGTGAGGGCAGAGTGCTTCTCCCGGCATCTGGCACGCACGAAGGGCCAAAGCAAGGCTGGCCATTTGTAGAGGGGCTCCGTCATGCCCGCTGTCACGTAGCCAGGAAGGACTTACGCAGCAGGGGTCGAATCCGGGTTTCTGCCACTCCGCCCCACAAAAAGCAGCAGAGCTGGGACTGTGGAGTGTTTGTTCTAGGTTTATTCCTGAGATGAAGTGGGTAGGAGCTAGAGCTCATCTGGGGTGGGGGGGAGGGGTGGGGGTGGGGGTGGTGGGCAAGAGAGCTGATTGGCCACACCCGGTTTCCTGACCAGCCCAACTCAGGCCACTGAGGCAGGACCAGAGGTGGGAAGAGGTGGGTTACCAGCCCTCCTCTTTCCCTTCTCGGCCACTTCCCCTGTATTCCCCCAGGACCAGGTGCCTGGCACAGGTGTGGGGTGTCTCCCTTGCATTTTATTATTTTATTTTAGAGAGAGCAAGAGTGAGAGAGACAGCGCGAGAACAGGGTAGACGGGTAGAGGGAAAGAGAGAAAGAGAGTCATCAGCAGGCTTCACGCTCAGTGTGGAACCCGACTCAGGGCTCGATCCCACGACCCTGGGATCATGACCCAAGCCGAAATCAAGAGTCGGACGTTTAACCGACTGCGCCACCCAGCCGCCCCTCTCCTTTCCATTTTAAAGAGGAGATCGATCATAGGCTTGGCCAATTCAAGTGACCTGGGCAGGATGGGACGGGCACAGGGCAGAGCTGAGACAGGGCCGTGACTACCTTTTCATCCCTGAGCTCAGGCACTGCTCCAACTGCCCTATCTCCAGGCTGGGGCTTGGGTACGCCGTGTGCTTCCTCCGAGGCCATCCTCCAGGCCCTCCCGATCCTACCTGGACATCGGCAGCAGGCTCCTAATGGCACTCCTTCCTCACCCACCTTTCTTCCCCACTGTTCCGGGCTCTCCAAGGAGGATCACCAGGGGATCGTTCGTGCGGTGGGGTGAGCGTAGGCTTGTGCAGCTGTGAGCCCTTCTGATGCCTGAGCTGTGTTCAGGAGAACCGCCCCTGCTGTCACCCCTTGTTTTCTCTTTCCCCGCAGCCAGGGGTTGTGTCCTGCTTCGATTCAGGCCCCGGGGTGTGGTCGTGGCTTGGCTGGGCTGGGATCCTGTCCCCAAGAGCCACGGTGGAACCTCACCTCGAAACATGCTAGAGCCATTCCCAGGAGCCCAAGCCCCCAGGCCAGTGTCTCAGCACACAGGTCCCAGCTGCCTCCCTGGCTCCCCACTGCTGGGACCCTTCAGTCTGACATCGGCAGGGCCGGTCCGAGTATAGGCGTGTTCCTGCGTGTCTGTAATGGATAAGGGGTTCAAGGACGTGGCCACAGCACGCCTGGCGGCTCAACCTAATGGGTCACTCCTGGCGCTGGTCAGGCAGAAGCTGTGGGACATCAGATTGGTATCTGGTGGCCAGGCTCCTGGACCTCAAGTCTGATGTTCAAGAGCACTTTCTCTCCTCAGCTTTATGACAACCTTTCCTGGGCCCAGGGCAAGGCAAGAGCATGAAGATCCGGTCTTCCTCACCTCTCAGATCAGGGCGTGAGGAGTGAGCTAACGCCAGCAGGAGGGATTGTAGTTGGATTCCAGGAGAGACTTCCTGGGTGGAAGATGGATCCCTGGTGGCACAGAAGCCATCATTGCCTGGGCCACATTCCGTGATAGAAGGTAAAGGAAGGGACTGTTTCCCGGGGTGCTCAGATGACCACTCAGAGGCTGGTCCCGTCGACGATGAGGTCCTCATGGGCACTGTGGCCACAGCAGGCAACCCAGGCTTTGCTTCGTCCTCGGCTCTTAAATGTCCTGGACACATTGCAGCCGTTCTCGGTTTCAACCCGTGTAGCCAGTGGGTCTCCCCAGGTTCTTGTCTGCTCTGCCCACGTGCCCTGACCACGGACCACAGCCACGGAGAGCTGGCTGTGCAGGGCGAGCTGGGTTGGGTTGGACGAGGGTGAGGTTCCTGTTCACCCTTCCAGGGGCCCAGCACACGAGATGCTGCTTCAACAGCGACCCTGAGTACGACCTCAGAGCCAGGCAAGGACAGCCATTCCCACGCTGCAGTGCTGGGGGGCTCTGTAGGGGTGGGTCTGGTCGGTCACGGTGGGTGGGCTCTCTGCCCTGAAGCTGCCTAGTTAGAGCCCATGAAGCTCAGGGAATCTCCCATGAGAAGCACATTTTATCTATCCGGGCCCCCTGCACCTGCTCACTTCTATAGCTGCAAGATGCGGGGCAGGTGGCCTCCCTGGGCTCCAGATTTCTCATCAGGAAAATGAAAATGATAAACGCACACCCCCACCCTTGCAGAGGGTACTTGTGGCATTAAATGAGTACATCCGGTCACTCAGCAAGGCTTTCCAGTCCTGCTCTGTGCCAGGCAGTGGTTGGTGTTAGGGATGGGAAATGAATCCTTGCTCTGCGGTGCCAGCCTGCAAAGAGGGGGAGGAGACCCAGGGCAGGGACACAGACCCAGAGACAGAAACCAAGATACATTTCCCTGATGAGGCTGGGCATAGAGCCCCGAACAAAGCACACTACCGGCAGATATTAACTAGCTGGACTGCCGTCTAGAACGAGCACCGCCTTTATCTTTCTGGTTACCTGGCTGGACGGTGGATTTCGCAACAGCCCCTTTGCGTCCTTGGTCAGGTTGGTCTCCCCTCCCCCTCCTCCCATGCTGGACAGAACCTATGGAGCTCAGGCCCCTGCCACCCCCAGATGCTCACTAGACACCTAACCCAGGTCCCCCATTGGCCGGCTGCGGGTGCCCGAGGGCACACATAAAGCCCATTCCAGCGCTGGGCATGAAACAGGACTTTGTGCGGGGAGGTGGGGGGGGTGGCGGGGGAGCAGCCATCAAAGCCCAGCAGGCCCGGGCAGGTCTGGGAGGCTGAGAGCCTGGGCCTCGCTGGCTTCCCACCGCTCCCACCTCCAGCCGCCTCCGCCGCCGCACTCGTTCGGTCTCGCCGCACGGGGGCGCCCGCCCGCGCACCTCTGCCCCCTCCGCTTGCGTGCTTCCCAAGTTCCACTTCACGGATGGGGATAAACACTACTTTGCAGGGCTTTACCGCTTTCGGAAGCAAGTTCACTCGAGTTACTCATTTAATGTGCATCACAGACCGAGGAGGAATTAGGATGGCTCAGGGGTGCTGACCGGCCCAAGGACCGCATTCATTCAGTGAGCATCTGCTGCGTGCCAAGCTCTGAGGATGCAGGCTGTGAACCGTCTTAGGGTCTTTATCCCAGGAGAAAGGACTTGGGTCTTTTCCCCGAGAGAAATGGGAAGCCATGAAGGGATTTCGGTTGGGCAGGCATGTGAAAGAAGGAGGCGATGGCCAGCTAAAATTTATGTTTCAGAAAGGTCCCTCTGGCTGCTGCATGGAGAATGAATTGGACGGGGCATGAGTCACTGTGGGGAGTGCAGCAGGAGGCTCTTGCGAAGTCCAGGGTGGTGATGGGGACAGATGCGATGCCCAGAATGACATACGTATGTGGGATTCGGCCCTTGGTCCAGCCCCTCCTCATTTCTTGTACCCACCTTAAGCCACCGTGTGCCTGGCTGGACCACATGTCAGGCCTTCTTCAAAAGGGTACCCACAGTACCGTGGGTGTGTGTGTGTGTGGGGGGGGGTATCACTGAAATTTGTAGTCTGTCCATTGTTTTCACATTCTGAAGCTTGATTCTGTCAGTACACCTGGAGGCAATGTATCTCCAGGAAACTGATTCGTGATAAACAAACAGGAGACTGAAATAGAAAGCATAGTAACAATGCAGTTTGTACTATTTTCACAGGTTGTAAGGCATCCTCACATCATATTTGGCAGACTCAAATATTGAGGATACACACACACACACACACACACACACACAGCTGTACAAAGAAAGTTATTACTGTAATGAAGGTAAAGCAGGTGCAGTCTTGGGGTCTACCAAATAGGCTGCTTCTCTGGGATGCTGATTAAGTTTTTAGGTTTCTCTATGAGCTTGTATTCAGAACACATGTTGGTTCATCCATCGTTGTAAAGTGTCACTGGGAAGTCCTTAGTGAGGCCCAGTGAATTCCCCCTATCCTCCGACAGAGCATGCTTCCCTACTGCCTGAAATAGCCCTGTTCTCCCCCGGGAGAAATATGGTAGGTCTCCTCCAGGAACTGCTGGATCTCACGGAAATGTCTGTCTCTTCTTTTTCGGCCTTCCTGCCACTCCACCCCTTCTTGAGGACCACAGTGTTGAACTTGTCAAAACACACATAAAATGAAATAGAAAATCAAAGTAGTCCTATACCTATCCGGTACCTTGGATTTGTGCTATAAAACTTCATCAAGGAGACTCCAGGCCTGGATGATTTCACTGTTGGGTTTATCAAACATTTAAGGAAGAAATAATACCAACACTACACATAGTCTTTCAGAAAACAGAGTGAGGCAGGAATATTTCTCAAGTCTTGTCAGGGTCGCACATAACCTTGCGACCAAAATTTGACAAAGACGAGAAGACTATATGTCACTGTCTCTCATAAATATATATACAAAACCTTTAACAAAATACTTACAAGTTGAATCCAACTATACATATATAAGTGTATAGACAGTGTATTAACAAAATATTCACAAATTCAATCCAATAATATGTAAAACATATCTGACTATACGAGGTTTATCCATTTCATATTTGTAGATCAATTGTTATAACCCACCTCATTTACAGAGCCAAGGAGAAAATTCATTTGATTATCTCAATGAATGCACAAAAAGCATTCGACAAAATCCCACCTGTTCACGATAAAGACTCTCAGTAAACGAGGAAAATAAGAGACTTTCTCAATCTGATACAGAGCATTATATGAAACCTATAGTTAATGTCATCTTTCCTGGTGAAGGACTGAACGCTTTCCTCATAACATCAGGTTGTCTATTTGCATTAGTTCTATTCAACACCGTACTGGAAATCATAGTCAATGCAACAAGGCAAGAAAAAGAAATTTAAAAAAAGCACAAATTTGGGGTAGGAAGAAGTAAAACACAGATGCCATAAGAGTTTACATGAATAAAAACCTTACTAGAACTCGTAAGTGAATTTAGCAAGGTTGAAAGCTACAAGGTCAATATAAACATGTGGATTGTGATTCTACATCCTAGCAGCAGACAATTGGAAAATGAAAAATTCTATTTGCAATAGTATTATAGATAACAAAATACTTAGGAAAGTCTTTGACCAAAGGTACGCAAGAACTGTGCACTGAGAATTACAAAACATTGCTGAGGGAAGTTAAAGAAGACCTAAAAAAATGAAGAGAAATATAATATTTGTTAAGACCCAATATTGACAATATGTCATTTTTGCCAAGTTAACCCCTAGATTTTAATGTAATTCCCGTCATAATCCTAGAAGGCTTTGGTGGTAACATTTTATAGGCTTATGCTGAAATTTATATGGAAGTTCAAAAGAAACAAAATAATCTTGAAGAAGAAAAACAAAGCTCAAGAATTTATAGTAGATCACTGTAAAACTTACTATAAAGCTGTGGCGATCAAAGCCTTGTTGTATTGGCGTAAGGATAGACAAGTAGATCAATGGAACACAACAGAGGTTCTAGAAATAGACTTGTACTTACACAGTTAATTGATTTTGGATGGAGGTTATCAAGGCAATTCTACAGAGAAAAGAAAACCTTTCAGCAAATGGTATTGAAACAACTGGGCATCTTTGTCTAGACAAAAAAAGTAAGCTTTGACTCCTGAACCTTATATCACATATAAAAAAATTAGAGTCTGTTGGAACATAGACCTAAATATAGCAGTTAGAGTTATAAAGTTTTTTATTTTATTTTATTTTATTTTATTTTATTTTATTTTATTTTATTTTATTTTATTTTATTTTATGTTAGAGAGAGAGTGAGCATGAGTTGGGGAGAGGGGCAGAGAGAGAGAGACAGAGAGAGAGAGAGAGAGACAGAGAGAGAGAATCCCAAGCAGTCTCCACGCCCAGCACGTAGCCGTAGGCAGGGCTCAATCCCGTGACCCTGGGATCATGACTGGAGCTAAAATCAAGAGTCAGAGGCTCAACTGACAGAGCCACCCAAGTGCCCCTAAAGTTTATTTATTTATTTAACGTTTATTTATTTTTGAGACAGAGAGAGACAGAGCATGAACGGGGGAGGGTCAGAGAGAGAGGGAGACACAGAATCTGAAACAGGCTCCAGGCTCTGAGCTGTCAGCCCAGAGCCCGACGCGGGGCTCGAACTCACGGACCGCGAGATCATGACCTGAGCTGAAGTCGGACGCTTAACTGACTGAGCCACCCAGGCGCCCCCCTAAAATATTTTTAAAGCAAGCATAGGAGAGAATATTTTTGAAATCCAAAGGTAGGCAAAGAAGTCTCAAACAGGACCCAAAAGTCAATAACCATAAACAAAAAAATAATAAATTAGCCTTCATTAAAAAAAACAAAACAAAACAAAAAACCCACAGAAAACAACTAAACCCAAACTGTGTTCATCACGAAACACTTCCGCTTTCAGCTTGGTGATCGGCGTCACAGACACCTGGCACCTTAGACAACCAGAGAACTGGACAAAATATATAGTAAATATTTCTTAGATATTAGACAACAGTCAGCACAGGGCCGTGATTCCTGAGAGAAGGGAGACAAATGAAGTGAAGTTTCATTTCCTGGAGGCAGTTTCCAGGTCACAGAACAGAGGGAGAGAGAGGCTAAATAGAGGCCGGTGGCCTCATCGAATTGAGGAGAAAGTGACTGGAGTTCAGGGGAGCCAAGGGCTTGCAGGCGACATGCCAAAGAGGAGGAAGCTACACAGAAAGAGAGAGCTCTGGAGGTCTGCAGAGGGGCCCCCTCCGTCTTTGGCTACTGATCCATAATGTGTGGGAGGAAAGGGCCCCAAGCTAGGGAAAGGATCACCAGAAAGGAGGGAGCCGAACAATTTCTGGAGCCCACACAGAACTTGGAACTTGTACTCTCTCCGGCCAGAGTGGAGAGACCTTACCATAATGGGACGTGGGGTAAAATGCTCAGAAAGTTATGGCCTTAGGAGTGGGGCTAAATTAACTCCGGTCTAAACGCTGCTGTGGGTCCACTTTAATGAAGCTTAAACACAAGGCTCAAAAGGCTCCAACTGATTACAAGTCACTTAACTGTGCACGGGGATAAAGTGTAGCACTACTTAAAAGCGTGCAACAAAAACCACCACCCATCACATAAAATTTACAATGCCTAGCATTTCATAAAAATTTCTAAGCATAAAATGAATTAGGAAAATGCAACCCACAAGCAGGAGATAAATCAACCAATAGAGAAACATACATAATAAAATTAGCAAACAAGGGTGTTAAAAGAGGTGTCGTAAAGAGGCTGCCCAGGTTCCAGAGGGTGGAGGAAGACACGAACATAATGTGAGAGGGGTAGATAATATTTAAAAGACCCACATGGAACTTCCAGAGATGAAAATATCTGAATATCTAGTATGTGGGAATAAAAAATAGATCAGAAGGGATGACTGACAAGTTAGATACTAAAGAGGATCAATGAACTTGAAGATGCAGCAGTATCCATGATTCAAAATGAAGCTCAGAGAGAAACACTGGGAAAATATGAACAGAGCTTCAGTATCTGTCGAACAATGTCAAGCCGTCTCATATGCGTGGAATTAGCACTCCATAAGGGGGCAGGAAGAAAACCGAGAAATTCATGACTAAAATGTTTCCAGATTTGATAAAAAGTATGAGACCACAGATCAACCGCCCCCCCCCCAACCATGAACCCAAGTAGAATAAAACTAAGAAAAATGACATCAAGGCACCTGAACAAACTAGGAATAGAAGGAAATTTACACAATCTTCAACAAAGGATGTCCACAAAAAACCTACAGCTAGCATCGTACTTGGTGAGAGGTTGAATGTTTTCCCTCTTAGATGGGGAACAAGGGAAGGATGGGATATCTGTCATAACTATTTCTCACCTTCCCCCGTTTTATTGAGATACAATTGACATATAACATTATATTAGTTTAAGGCGTACAAAATAATGACTTGGTAAATATAAATATTGCAAAATGATTACCACAATAAGTTTCGTTGACATCCATCACCTCATATAGTTAAAATTTTTTTCCTGTGATGAGAACTACCTACTTTCTTAGCAATTTTCAAATATACAACACAGCATTATTACCTAAAATTTTTAAAATTAAAATTTTTTTTTGTTAATGTTTATTTATTTTTGACACAAAGAGAGACAGAGCATGAGTGGGGGGAGGGCAGAGAGAGAGAGGGAGACACAGAATCCAAAGCAGGCTCCAGGCTCTGAGCGGTCAGCACAGAGCCCGACGCGGGGCTCAAACCCACAAATCCTTGAGATCATGACATGAGCTAAAGTCGGATGCCTAACTGACTGAGCCACTCAGGTGCCCCTTTTTTAAAATTTATTTTTGAGAGAGAGACAGAGTACAGGTGCAGGAGGGGCAGAGGGAGAGGAAGACACAGAATCGGAAGCAGGCTCCGGGCTCTGAGCTGTCAGCACAGAGCCCGATGCAGGGCTCAAATGCACCAACCGCAAGATCATGACCTGAGCTGAAGTCAGACGCTCAACCAGTGGAGCCACCCAGGCGCCCCAACAGCATGGTATTATTAACTATGGTCACCATGCTGTGCATTACATTGCCAGTGCTTACTAGTGCTATAAGTGGAAGTTTTACCTTTTGACCACTTTCACCCATGCTTTTATAACTTTTTCTTTAACAGTGTGCTAGAAGTCTTAGCCACTGCAAAAATGTAAGAAAAGGAAATAAAGTGTAGGTTGTTTTGAAGGGAGGAGTCAATATGATTATCCGTTTAGAAAAATCTTAAGGAACTCATAAAAAATCGAGGATACTAGAACTAATAAGTGAGGTTAGCAGGTTGCAGCATCTAAGTGTAATTTATAAAAATTAATGATTTTCTATTAGAAATTAACAACTAGAAATTTAAGTTAAAATAGCATTTATAACAGCATAAAAACATGAAATATTTAGGGACAAATTAGCAAAAGTTATATAGTACACTGAGAAGTACAAGATACTGCTGGCAGAAATTAAAGATCTAAATAGAGTAATTAAAGATCTAAATAACATGCATGGACAGAAGACTTGATATGGGTAACAAGTCCTTCTTCCAAGTTGATCTACAGATTTAACGTACTCCCGGTCAAAATCCCAGCAGGTATGTTGAGAAGTTGACAAGCTGATTCTAAAATTCATGTGGAAATGCAAAGGACTATAATAACTAAAAACAAAAAACAAAACAAAAACCAAAAAACGTGAAAAACAAATAACAAGGTTTGGAGAAATTACTACCTGGTTTCAAGACTTATAGTAAAATTTCAGTAAGACAGTGTAGTATGGTATGGAGTAGAACATTTAGATCAGTGGAACAGAATAGAGAGTCCAGAAATATATTACACATAGATGATTAATTGATTTTTCACAAAGATGCCAAGGTAATTCAGTGGGAGAAATATGACAGTCTTCTCAACAAATCGTCCTGGAACAACTGAAAATCTAAAAACAAAAAGCAACAAAACAAAAAAAAACCTTGTCTCATACCATAAACAATTAACTTGAAATGGTGGGTCAGAGATTTAAAATCTTTTTGATCTTGGGTTAGCCAAGATTTTTTTAGATAGGACACGGAAAGCACAATCCCTACAAGAAAAAAGAAATCAATAGATTTGATTTATCATCATGAAAATTTTTTTTGCTTTTTAAATGACACAGCTGGGGCGCCTGCATGGCTCAGTTGGTTAAACATCTAGCTTTGGCTCAGGTCATGATCTCACGGTTCGTGGGTTCCAGCCCCGCGTCAGGCTCTGTGCTGACAGCTGGGAGCCTGGAGCCTGCTTCAGATTCTGTCTCGCTCTCTGCCCCTCCCCCACTCACACTCTCTGTGTCTCTCTGTCTCTCTCTCTCTCTCAAAATTAAATAAACATTAAAGAAATTTAAAAAATAAAGTTAAACATATTCTTACTGTATGACCCAACAAACCTACTCCTAGGTATTTACCCAGGGGAAATAAAAATAAACACACAGAGACATTTATGTAAGTATTCATAGCAGCTTTATCTATATCAGCTGCAAATGCAAATACCTAACTGCCCATCAAGGGGTGAATGGATAAAAAAATTGTGGATTATCCATGCAATGGATACTATTCATCAATAAAAAGGAACTTAAAAATTTTTTTTAAAGAGTTTATTTTATTTATTTGATGTTTTAAATGTTTATGTTTGAGAGAGCGTGAGTGGGGGAGGGGCAGAGGGGGAGGGAGACAGAGGACCCCAAGGATCTGACAGGGCAGAGCCTGATGCAGGGCTTGAACTCACAAACCCTGAGACCATGACCTAAGCTGAAGTCGGAAGCTTAACCAGCTGAGCCACCTAGGTGCCCCAAGATTTTATTTCCAAGTAATCCCTATACCCCACATGGGACTCAAACCCACAACCTAAGATCAAGGGTCACATGCTCCACCACTGAGCCAGCCAGGTGCCCCAAGAGGAACTTTTATTTATTTATTTATTTATTTATTCATTCATTCATTCATTCATTCATTCATTCATTTATGAGAGACAGCTCGAGTGGGGGAGAGAGGCAGAGGATGAGAGAGAGAGAGAGAGAGAGAGAGAGAAAGAGAGAGAGAGAGAGAGAGAGAGAGAGAGAGAGAGAGAGAGAGAGAATCTAAAGCAGGCTCCAAGCTCAGTGACGAGCTCAATGTAGGGCTCAATCCCATGACTCTAGGATCATGACCTGAACCGAAATCGAGTTGAACACTCAACCGAGTGAGCCACCAAGTGCCCCAAGAACTTACATAGGCAACAACACGGATGAATCTCGAAGGCATTACACTGAAAGAAGCCAGACGTAAATGATTACATAGTGCCAGATTCTATTTATATGAAATTCTAGAAAAGGCAGAGCTATAGTGCAAAAAAGCAGATTGGTGATTTGCAGGGGCGAGGGGTATGGGATTCACTACAAAGGAGCACGAGGGAACGTTTTGGAGTTCTACACCCTGCTTCTCATGGTGGTTACAGAACTTCACACTTTTGTTAAAAACTCAATGAATTGCTCACTGAAATTAGTGAATCTTATGTGAATTATGCCTTGATAAATCTGATAAAAGGACACCATTAAGAAAATTAACAGGCAGGCCATAGATTTGGAATAAATATTCAGAAGACATATATCTGATCAAGGACTTGTTACCAGAATATACAAAGAGCTCCTATGATTCAATAATAAAAAGACAGACAACTCCATTAAAAACAGGCAAAAGGCTTGAACAGGTGCTTCAGAAAAAAAGACATGTGAATGCCAACGAGCATATGAAACATTGCTTGACATCCTTGGGCATTACGGCGATGCACATTACACACCCACTAGCATGGCTACATTTTAAAAGCCTCACAAACACCAAATATGGACAAGGCCGTGGACCAGCTGGAATGCACGCACATTGCCCGTGGGAATGCAAAAGAGTGCAATCTCTCCGGAAACACTTTTGACAGTTTTTTTCTAAAGCTCCACATACGCCTACTCTTCGGGTAATTCCCACTTTTAAGACTTCGTCGGCTTGTCTGATCCCTCTGGAGGCTGAGCAGGACGGTCTGAGTCAAGGCCAGCCTCCTCATGCCACCATCACCGGTTTAGTCAAACCAAAAGGAGAAACGAACAGTAGCTTCCAGCAGTAAGAAATGAACAAGGTTGGAGCTGAGGACCTCAAGTTGCTTGCTTTTTCCCTGTCGACCAGATGGCTGGACCTGTCTCTACTCTGTATGCAGCTTGGGGTTTTTAATTACGTTTATCTCAAGATGTCTCTTTATGTGATTACTTTAAAAAATTTTTTGTTAATGTTTATTTATTTTTGAGAGAGGGAGAGAGACAGAGGATGAGTTGGGGAGGGGTAGAGAGAGAGAGGGAGACACGGAATCGGAAGCAGGCTCCAGGCTCTGAGCTGTCAGCACAGGGCCCCACGCGGGGCCTGAACTCACAGACTGAGAGATCATGACCTGAGCCAAAATCGGATGCTGACTGAGCCACCCAGGCACTCTTGTGCTTACTTTCTAAAAATCTTCATTTATTTATTTTGAGAGGGAGAGAGAGCATGTGTGCGCATGTGCAGGGGGAGGGCAGAGACGGAGGGAGAGAGAGAAAATCCCAAGCAGTCTCTGTGCTGCCAGGGCAGAGCCTGACGTGGGGCTCGATCTTACGAACCGTGAGCTCAGGACCTGAGCACAAATCAAGAGTTGGATGCTTAACCTACTGAGCCACCCAGGCGCCCCTGTGTGTGTGTGTGTATGTGCGTGTTTAAAGCCTGGGTTTTCTCAATACTTCTTTAAAGGTTTTTTTTGTTTTTTGTTTTTTAATTTTTTAATGTTTATTTTTGAGAAAGAGAGACAGAGTGTGAGTGGAGGAGAGACACAGAGAGAGGGAGACACCGAATCTGAAGTAGGATCCAGGCTCTGACCTGTCAGCACAGAGCCTGACCGGGGGGCTCAAACTCATAGACCGTGAGATCATGACCTGAGCTGAAGTCAGAGGCTTAACGGACTGAACCACCCAGGCGCCCTGCTCTTTAAACGTTTTTAAATCATTTTATGTCTGGTGAAGTTGAGATTTTTTTAAGAACCTCACTTTGAACTGGTAATAATAGTTTACAATTTGATTAAAAAAAAAAAGTCAACAAACAGCAAACACCTGTTAATAAAGACCTTAAGGAATAATAACATAAAGAGATTCGTTTGGGGTGGAGGTGGGTGGTGGGACTGACAGGGAACGAACAGGAGAGAATTTTCCAGGGAGATATGGTAAAGTACCATATTATGACAGGGATGTGGGTGAGTTGGGTAAAAGATGTATCAACATCTTACGGTGAATATTTGTACATTTCAATGCATGCAAATTTTTCTAAAAACTAGTAATGTCAATAATAAAAGTTGAGTGGGCGAAAACATAGTGAAAATACAGAGAACGGCTCAGCTTGATAATTGTTGAAGTGGGGCGATGGGTATATAGGGATCTCAATTATACTGTTATGTTTACATTGTGTGGTTTTGAAGGTTCCCGTAATAGGAAGTGAAAGAAAAGGAAGGAAAAGGATAATTGCACCTCGCAGAGCTGCTGTGCGTGCCTGGGAGACAGTGCTGGGGAAGGGGTTTTGTAGGCTGGGAAGTACGTTTTGACGTTGGCTTTCTCCGCGGGATCCGCCTCCCTCCCCTTCTGGAATCTGCGCTCGCTCGGGGCTTGCGCTCTGTGCTGCATTCTTGTTCTGCTTCGTCCCTACTGCTGCTCTCCTTCCAGTTCCCCTTTCTTACCCGCCTAGCTGCCTCCTGGGTCAGGGTGTTGTCTTGACCCTGTGGCTACGCAGCAGGCAGCCTGCTCCCTGCAACAGGACGGACAGGCTGCCTTTGCCCTGACATGTCTCCTCACCGGGCCTCCCCGAAAACTGTCAGATTTGAGGGGAATCTGAGCCGCGTTCCCAGCGCTGCGCCCCAGTGCACCTCCTCTCTGGGTCCGCCCTGCCCCACCCCGCCCTCCGTCGGGGTGACTTGCCTCATTCATGACTGTTGTCAGCATCTCAGCCCATGTGCCCCTGATAGTTCTTGCCACAAACCAGCTGAGCGCCTGGCACCGTTCCGGAAACCTCAGGCTCCAGGGCAGGCCCCACAAGACACCTACAGTCTGCTCTCTCTCTTTTTTCCTGCTCTAACCATCCCTTAACTCAGCAGGTATTTACTGGGCACCCGCTGCGTGCTGGGCACCGAGTTAGACACTGGTGGCCGTAGAGACGGGCTGGCGGCGGACGTGGAGGAACAGACGGCTACCGTACGGTGTGACAAGGACAGCCACCGGGGAACCAGGAGGAGCTGGGGAGGCACAGGGAGGGGACGCCCAGCCTGGACCGGGGGAGCAGGGCTCAAGAAGCAGTTCTCAGAGGAAATGCCGACGAAGCTAAGACCCAGAGACGGCGGCATATGGCAAAGACACAGCAGGGGAAACAGCCCCAGAGTGAGACCCCAGGGGCAGGGCCTTCTGGAAACTGCAGACAGTTCTGTCTGGGCAGACTCTGAGGGTGCGGGGCGGGCCCGGCCGGGAGATGAGGCCCGGAGGTCAGCACCCCTGCCAGAAGTGGCCATACCCAGCCGGCCTGTGCACCCCTTCCCCAGGGCACTGTGCTTCTGCCCGGATCTGCAGCGGGGGGACTCCCCTGGAACAGAGCAGGACTGGAGTAGGGTGTTGCTGAGCTGGCGCCTGGGTGCTCCTTCTCCCTCCACGTCCTCCCCTCACCAGCCCTCCCTCCAGAGAGCCCTCAGGCTGGGCAGTGACTCAGGCAGAGCCTGCCTCACCTTCTCCCCTGGGACTTACGCCTCTGCCTCTGTGGGGCCGGGCAGCCTCCTCTGCCCCCTGTGCCTTTCGGGGAGCGCTCTGGCTCTGGGTGTGGTTGTGGCCCTGCGGCTGGCTGCAGTCCCGGTCCCGGTCCTGCTTGGGGCTCTGGATTCTGGGTCTGGGTCTAGTTCTGGCTGTGGCTCCCCCTAGGAGTCGGAGCGTATTCTGGGTGGGCGGTCTGGGCCCTGGTTCTGGTGAGGCCGTCCACAGGAAGGCAGATGTTGCCGGAGGGAAGGGGGTGGGGGGTGAGCAGATTCTGGCTTCCTGGCCTCCTCCTGGGGAGGGTCCTCCCCCACCCCTGCGCCAGGGGCAGCCATGCAGGGGAGCAGGCACGGAGGGAATTGACCTCACAGTGGTAGCCGTGAGACTCTAAAATCAGTTCGCGTGCTTAGCTCGGCAGGAAGAAATTAACCGTACGGTTGAAGGGGTTAGAATCCGCAGTCCGATTACGTGGAGTTCAAAACCCAGTTCTGCTGCTTATTAACCTCGTGACCTTGCGCAGGTTACTTAACCTCTCTGTGCCTCGGTTTCCTCCTCTGCAACACGGGGAGAATGAAAGTAGCCGCTTTGTAAGATTATGGGAGTATCGAGGGAGATAATCCACCTAAGGGTTGAGCCTAGGGCCTGCGGCATGGTACATGTTTAGTGAATAATGGTAGTAATGCTATTTGTTAATATTATTCTGTCCGATTCCTCTGGTGGACAGGTGAGTGACCCTTGTTTGCCATCCGCTGGGGGGTGTCACAGGGATTTATTGCCTCCCTCTGTGGGGATCAGAGAGCTGCAGACTGGGGGAGGGGGCGACCCCCATCATCCTCAGTTCTTTGGGGAAATGTTCAGGTTTGGCACCTGGGATGTCTTCACGAGTACCTCTCAGTCTTCATTCCCTCGTTGCCAGGATGGGGACAATGTTATCTTACAGGTTAGTAGTGAAGTTCAGCGGTGTGGCATGGATAGACTCAGCACCGGGCTGAGTCCCAGCTCTGCTGTGTGACCGTGGCAAACTGCTTCACCCCTCTGGGCTTCTGTGTTCTGCCTCCTCATCTGAACCATGCACCACGTTCCAGGGGGAGTTGTGAAATCAGGGCTAACCTACTGTGGGCAGAGAGCCCACAGTAAAAAATAGTGGCTAGTGTTGTCTTTCTGATGACAGAGTTGGGGAAGAAGCTTAGGAGTCCAGGAGGGAAGTGGACGTACGTGCATGTTCCTTGGGAGAGAGCGTTGCCTGCTGCAGCCTCAGGGTGAGAAGTGCATTCTATTCTCCTTGAGGTCCTTCTGAGATGTTAGCGCTGTCAGAACCCGAGCAGGTTCACGTTTAATCTGCGTGGGAGGGATGGGAAGGCAGGTGCCTCCCGAGGTCCTGGGAGCAGCAGCCTAGGGCACAGGTGTCTTTCCGTGCCGGTCCCTGCTCTGCGGGGCTTGAGCCGATTGACCCCTCCTAACCTCTGGGCCAGCCTCCCCACCCCTGTTGGGTCTGCTCTCAGGTTTTCCTCTTTCCTCCTAGCGTTCACCATCCTGGGGGAAATGACTTTCTAGAAATCGGACAGCAGGGAGGAAACTCAGGGGTCACCCAATCCGTTGCCAACCACAAGGCGGGTCTGCAAATCACCCTCCCAAACCCCAAACCCTCTACAGGAGTAGATGTTATCTCAGGTGAGACAGACACTCTGCTGGCTGACTCCCGTCCCCCCAGCCGTGCCGTGAGCCTGTCCCCTCCTGTTTGTCCTCTGGAGAAGGGGAGAGGAGCTGGCCGGTGCCTTACATCCAAATAACCCTCCCTGGTTAAGAAGGGTGTTATTAAACCACCCCTTCTCCAGGCTAAATAATCCCAGCGCTCTTCACCCTTTCCTCTCCGGTTGTGTTTTCCAAGTCTTTAATTATTTTCACTGCCCTTCTCTGTGGGCTGCAGCCCTATAATCATAGAATTTCAGAGCTGGAAGGTACCTGGAAGTTGCATGGAACAGAGCCAGGTGCAAGGCCTCGCCCCACCCAGGCCGGGGGCGGGAAGGAAGCCCAGCTGTCCCCTAGATAATTCCCCCTTCCTTAGTCTTCCTCCAACAGAGGATAAGCCCTGCTCGTTTTCCCTTAAAGCGATGCATTAAACAAAAACCTTGTCGAGCAGTTTTTGTGAGCTGTGCTCCTTGTGGACATTTTCACCATTGTTACCTCCTTAATCTCTCAACAGTCCTGCCAAGGAGCTATGATTAGTCTCATTTTGTAGGCCCAGAACCGGGCTCCAAGGGATTAAGTAACTTGCCCAGATTCACACACCAAGAAAGTTCCAAGCCTCCTCCGCCCAAACTCCCTCCGGCATGTTACTGGCACCCCAACCCGGCTGCACCCGCAGGCCCTTAGGGAGGCGCCCCTCTCATGAAGAGCCTGTCAACCCCCCCCCACCCCCCGCCCCCCGGGGGACCAGAGCTGGGCCGCAGCAGGAATCGGCCAGGATTTCATAGAGGACCAGAACCTACAGGATATATATTTATGTAAATAGGTTCGTTTCGAGGAATTGGCTCATGCCATCGTGGGGACTGGTAAATCCAAAATCCAGAGGGCGGGCTGGCAGGTTGGAGACTCAGGCTGGAGCTGAGGGTATGGTTTTGAGGCAGAATTTCCTGTTTCTCCAGGAAACTTCAGTTTTTACTCTTCAGGGCTTTCAACCGATTCAGTGAGGCCCAACCACATTATAGAGGATAATCTTCACTTAAAGTCAACTGGCTGTAGATATTAACCACGTCTACAAAGTCCCTTCACAGCAGCCCCTGGATCAGTGTTTGATTAAATAACTGGGTATTATAGCTTTGCCAAGTTGACACATGAAACTAATCATCACCCCCTCCTTTATGGGTGTTTATGGGGAGCCACGGGGAGAAGCCAGCCTGATCCAAAGGGCCTTTTCCACAGAGTCCCAGGCAAGTGCCAAGCGAGGGGACTTGGGGATGGCGGTCCCTCTGTGAACCTCTTCATTTTGAAGGTGTCCTAGGTCAGGGTCATGCCGCCAGATCCAGACGTCACCGCTTGCCCCTGGGGAGGCCCCTCCTTGCTTCTGCTTGAGAGCTACGGTTAAGGCTCAGTGTCTGTTCAGGGGGGCAGAAGGCCCTGGAAGGAGGAAAGAGGACGTTCTGGAGTAGGAGGAAGGGTAAGAACACTATTGCTTGAGCCCTGAGGACCCAGTCGGCCAAGGGCCCTTGAAGGAGGGGACAGTGTCGTATTTTCTCTGCGCCCAGGCTGAGACCATGGCTCACTGAGGGTGTGCTACGAGTGTCTGTTCCTTCCCCTTCCATTTCCCTCCCAGGTGGAGGCCTGAAACAGCCTAGGCAGGTAGAAATCAGTCCTGGTTTTAAAGTTGTTGTTATTGTTGCTGTCTATCTTGTTTTCCTCTTCCTTCTCCTTTTTTTTTTTTTTTTCAATTTGAGAGAGAGAGCGAGAGAGAGGGAGAGAGAGAGAATCCCAGTGCAGACCCTTCCTTGGGGCTCAGTGCCATGACCCTGGGATCACGACCTCAGCTGAAATCAAGAGTCAGACGCTCAATTGACTGAGCCACCCAGGGACTCCTAGAAAGTTCTTCTTTAAAAAAAAAAAATTTTAACATTTATTTTTGAGAGAGAGAGAGACAGAGCATGAGTGGGGAGGGGCAGAGAGAGAAGGAGACACAGAATCTGAAACAGGCTCCAGGCTCTGAGCTGTCAGCACAGAGCCTGACACGGGGCTCGAACTCACAAACTGTGAGATCATAACCTGAGCCGAAGTCGGACGCCCAACCGACTGAGCCACCCAGGCGCCCCTAGAAAGTTCTTCTTAATATACAATCTAAACCCCTCCAACTTCAGGATAAACCCCCTACTATAAGGCTAGCAGACATGAGAAAATGAGACTTGAGGAGTTTTCTATAAAGTTTTGAACCACCACAGCCTTCCCGCTGTTATCTACAGCTAGAGGCGCTCCCAAAGGACACAGATGCCGAGTGGCCAAAAGAACCACAGGACCGCCGGGGCTGGACCAGAGCTGCCCCCTCACGGATGCCATGGCCCCTCATCTCGGCCTTTGCTGAGCTGGAGGCTCAGTTCCTCATCTGCGGCTGAAACGTATAGACTAAGTTAGACTCAGAGGGAAAAACAGAGAGTATCTAAGTTAGACTGCAGTGAGCCTCCCCGGAGCTTGTCGCGGATGGCCGAAGGAGGTGGAGGCAGCTTTTCGTTCGCCAGTCTTTCGGAGGACGTTTCGAGACAGAGTCTCGCTCAGAGGCAGCGGCTCCCTCCCAACCCTGGGGTTTCAAGGAAGCCGGAGGAGTTTTAACTCCTCGTAAGGGGTTTCCTCTTTCATCTGAAGGTGACTGGTGATGGAGTCAGGTGCTACCAGGCCCCAGCTGTGGGTGGGGGAGGCTGCTCCACCCGTTGAACCCAGCGAGGCTTCTTAGGAGGGGAACGGCTTTGAGATGCCTCATGAAAGAAGGCCAGGAGGAAGCTTGGGGTTGGCTAGCAGGTGGGCGTGGGAGAAAGGGACTCGGTGGGGGCTGGCTGGGCCTGCCTCCTCTGAAGAGACGGACTTCACCCCAGCTCCATAAGGATGCTTCTCTGGAGGCCACACCTGCCAGCTTTGCTTCCTCCCAAACCTGCAAGGGCTAGAGGAGGGGCTGCAGCCGAATTCCACCCTCACCTGGTGTAGGGCGAGATGTTGCAGCAGGAGGGCTTTAAGCTAGGCTGGGGGGTGAACAGGATAAGACGGGAGATGACTGACTGAGGGGGCTCCCGGGATCCCTTTCTTCCCAGGCCTTTGAAAATGAAGAGCCCCCTTTGTAGCCAGCCCCCACTCCCAAGCCGCAGGGGTGGATGCATCGGCCTTTGGGGGCTTTTTTGCCAGTTTGCACGTGACACATAGGCCCTGCAGGTTATCAGGAAATGTGTTTTCTTGGGACTTGGGCAACTGGGTTCGGAGTTGCAGAGGGGTGGGACCTCGGGCAGGTGGGGTCGGGTGTGTTTAGGCCCTTTGGTGGGCACAGAGGGCAGAGCTGGAGCGAGGGGTCTGGGGGGGGGCGGTTCTGGAGGCGATCACTCCCCATGGAGGGTCCTCAGTGTCCATCCCAGACCTCAGCACTCGAGTGAGTAGAAATCCTTGCCTCTCTGGTTCAGCCCCACCGGCCGATGGGCTTGGGGAAGTGTGTGAAGGCTGCAACCAGTCCGGGAAGGACAACTCCTTCTTTGACTTCTTCCCCTGAGAATGTCTTTTCAGCCCCTGGATTCTGGGGACCCCCAGGAGACTCTACTGTCCACCCGGCATTTGCAGGGAACAGTCCCCCAAGGAAGGGGGGGGACTGGGACCCCTGCTCAGGGGGACCAAAAAGCCAGTCCCCCAGCATCGACTGAGAATTGAACCAAATAAATCTCCTTGGAGCCACGTCAAACGCTGCCTCGGGCTGGCCGGGGAGGGTGCCCCTGTGCACGGGGAGTGGGGAAGTGAGCCACACTCAGCCTGCTGGGAGGCGCAGGCCTCTCTCAGCGCGTCCTGGGCTTTCCTCCTCCGGGAAGCCCGAGCCACTCACACAGATGTCTCTCATTCGCCGTTCACACCGGATTCCAACAATTGACTCACTGGTCTGTTTTCTTAACAGACTGGCTGTAAGCTTCCCAACAGCGAGGTCTGGGACTCTCATTCATGTCTGTGTGATCAGTCCCTGTTCAGAGCCTGGCACATGGAAGGATTTTCAAGAAATCTGTGTGAATGAGTGAATAATTGGCGACATTGGGTGGTCCGAGCTAAATGCCTCTAGCAGGAGACACAGGGATGTTCCAGGAACTCAGGGGAGGGAGCCATCCCTGAGGACCAGCAGTAGAGGGAAAGGCTCGCGGAAGAGATAAATTAGCCTTGTCTTCCATTGCCTTGAAATCCCTTGAACCTGTCTTCCTCCCCCAGGACAATTGAGAGCGGCATTCTCCAGCATCCGTCTTTCTATCTTCCCTCCTGCAGTCAATTTATCTACTTCAATCACCCATCAATCCTCTGTGATATGCTGGAACTGGCTCATACTGGCTTGGGAGCCAATAGCGTGCCTCTGTTCCCAGAACACCTTGTGTTGGTAGTTTGGAATCGGCCAGGGTGGGAGAAACCGGCAAATGCCACAAATCAGTGCTTTGTCACCCTGGAGGAGCCAAGGCTAAAGTTTGTCAGTCCACTTACCTACCCACTTACCTACCCTCCTCCTTCCTTTCTTCCTTCCTCTTACCTTTCTGCTTCCCACCTATCTTCCTTCTTCCCCTTTCTTTTCAATTATTGTATCCAATGTGCCAACTATCTACTCATCCCTCCCACCTACCCATCCATCCACCGTCCGCCCATCCATCCATCCATCCAACCACCCACCCACCCATCCACAAGCATCTACTCTGTGTTGACCTGTTCCCAAGGCTCAAAATCTTTGCCTAGACTCCTAGAAGACAGGTCCCTGAGTTCTAAGGAATAGCAGACACCCACTAGCATGGCACGTCCAGTTCAGCCAACACTGATGTTGGATCCATAACCGGAACGCTTGGGTGCTCCTCTTCTCCTCCTTGCCCTCCCTGCTCGTTCTTCTCCATAGGCCGTTTCTCACAGGGTGGGGGAGTCACTATCAGGGGAAGAGGGACGGACGTGTCCCCACCCAACAGTCCTGTACTGCTCTTTCTCTACCTCTCCCTCCAAGCCTCAAGCAAAAGCCCAGGGGAATTGGGCCCGACTTTTTGAGAAACGGTTCTCCACCCCAGAAGGCCCAATGAGCTAGCTAACTTATCGGTGAGTAAAAACAAGAGGGGGTTTAGTAGGGCTTGGGAACAGAGACATCAGGTAAGAAGAAAGCCCCTCGTGAAGCCAGCTCTCTCCATCTCCAACACTACCCCCCACCTCTTCTTTTTAAAAACAAATATTTTTAACATTTATTTATTATTGAGAGACAGGGAGAGACAGAACATGAGCAGGGGAGGGGCCGAGAGACAGGGAGACACAGAATCTGAAGCAGTCCCCGGGCTCTGAGTTGTCAGCACAGAGCCCGACGCGGGGCTCGAACTCACAGACTGTGAGATCACGACCTGA
Organism: Felis catus; assembly: GCF_018350175.1. Classification (NCBI taxonomy): domain Eukaryota; kingdom Metazoa; phylum Chordata; class Mammalia; order Carnivora; family Felidae; genus Felis; species Felis catus. The sequence continues at coordinate 17,505,255 of NC_058377.1, read as the reverse complement.
GCCAAAGTCGGATGCCCAACTAATTGAGCCACCCAAGCGGCCCAACATTAAAAACTTTTTTTAAAAAAAAAGGATGAGTACATGTCAATAAATCTGCACCCTATTGGCTCCCAAGCCAGTATGATCTCGCACAAACCGCGAGATCATGACCTGAGCCGAGGTCGGACGCTCAACCGACGGAGCCACCCAGGCGCCCCTACCCCCCACCTCTTCTTAAGACCCTGGCTGCTTTGTGAAAAGCTTGTCTCTGCTCTTGCTCCCAGGGGCTGTTATTGCAAAGGATTAGCTGTTCAGCCTAGTGAGCCAAAGGGGCAGGGCCCCCAGAACTTGACCTGGATTGTAGGGAAAGAAAGGGAAACCCACTCCCTGCCACACAGCCCAGACCCTGCCACCCCCACCACACTCACCTGCCGCTAAGCCCCGTCCCGTCCAGCCTGGGCGAAGTACAGCCCTTTCCTCGATGGGGGTGTTGGCTTCCCAGGACCGTGGCAATGGGTTGCAGCCAGAGGTGACCCGAGAGCACGTCTTGGCAGGAGCTGAGGGTCCCCAGTGTTCCTGCAGGTGGTCAGAGAGAGAAGGCGGTGGCAGTCATCTTTCTCAGTTTGCTCCCTGAGGTCTGTATTTATATGACGGTCATACTCAAACAGCTCCCTTCTGAGACTGAGTTTCACCCCTCACTGGCCTCTTTTCGGAGGGTATTTTCTGTGGCCTGGCCCAGAAGGGGCAGGCAGATTTTTTTTTTTTTTTTTTTTTTTTCTGAGCCATACAGCAAAACTGCTGTGGAGACAGAGGAGGGTGAAGGGTTTGGGGCCTAGGGCCTCAGCCACCCGGCCTGCCGTTGCTTGCACCCCTCTCATTACTGTTACTCTTTTAGTCCAAACAGGTTCTAACCTGCTCTGGTAGCAATAACATAAGGGCCAACAAATACCATATGATTTCGTTCCTGTGTGGAGTTTAAGAAACAAAACAAACGAGCAAAGGAGGAAAAAAAAAAAAAAAAAGACAGAGACCAAGAAACAGACTCTTTTTTTTTTTTTTCAATGTTTATTTATTTTGGGGACAGAGAGACAGAGCATGAACGGGGGAGGGGCAGAGAGAGAGGGAGACACAGAATCGGAAACAGGCTCCAGGCTCTGAGCCATCAGCCCAGAGCCCGACGTGGGGCTCGAACTCCCGGACCGCGAGATCGTGACCTGGCTGAAGTCGGACGCTTAACCGACTGCGCCACCCAGGCACCCCAAGAAACAGACTCTTAAGAACAAGCTACTGGTTAGCAGAGGGGGGGTGGGGGTGGGGATGGAAATACGTGACGGGGACTAAGGAGTGCACTTGTTTTGATGGGCACTGGGTGATGTATGGAATTGTCAGATCACTCTGTTGTACACCTGCAGCTAATATTGCACTACATGTTAACTATGCTGGAATTAAAATACAAAACTCCGTAAAAAATAACTATTAAAAAACATGAAAAAAAGAATACCAGTGGCGGGGGGGGGGGGGGCGGGTAGAAATAACGTAAGGGCCGCGTGCATCTCGTTCGGGCTGCTAGGATAGGCACGGCTTCTAGAGGTCATCTTCCATTGAGACGTTCAGGCGGCTCTGTGACACCCCGGCTGAAGAAGGAACGTCGGCAGCTCAGACGCCTTGGGTTCGAATCTCGACTCTGCCGCTTGATGTAGGCCAGCGAATCATCTTCTTAGAACTTCCATTTTCTCACCTATTAAATAGGGTCATTGGGGTGCTCCGGGTGGCTCAGTTGGTTAAGTGTCCAATTTTGACTCTGGTCATGATTTTACGGTTCGTGAGTTCGAGCCCCGCGTCAGGCTCTGCGCTTCGGATCCTCTGTCTCTCTCTCTCTCAAAAATAAATGAACAAGGATAAATAAATGAAAAAAGAATCATCGAACAGGTCATGGTGGGGTTGAAATGAGCTCATGTAAGCGATGTACCTGGTCAATGCCTGGAAGTTGGCAAGTGGGGTTCAATAATCAGTAGCCACTTCGCTGCGCATCCTACAGTCCCTATCGAACTGCACCCACCTTTCCCCTTAAGGTGAGAAGCAAGTTTGCCGTCCCAGGGTGGGGAATCTCTCCTCTGAAATCCGGCAAATTACAAGGCTATTTGGCTTGTGTGACCCAATTAATAGCCCTCTGTCTCGCGGGCCTCTGCAGACACCTCACCTTTCGCCCCAGGCGCCCCCTTGGCTCAGCAAAGCCTGCCCACCTGCGAGGACAGAGGCCCCCCCCACTTCCTCAGGAGAAGACGGTGCTGCGTCGGAAGGAAGCAGGCCGTGTGCTTGCTGAGCTGTGGAAAATAATTAAACCGGGGAGGAAAAAGAAAACAAAAACCCAGGTCCTTTAGAAATCAGGTTAGGTATGAATGTGCAGGGCGTGGCCCCCTGTATAATTAGCCGCTCTGCTGGCTCTGGGAGCTGCTTGCTCCTCCTGGGCCCGTTGTGTCAGGCTTGGGCCTGCTGCCCCTCCTCTCCCTCCGCTCCTCCTCCTCCCCCTCCTCCTCCTCCCCCTCCCCTGTTCCCTATAGGTGTTTCTCTGGGCTCTGCCGCCTGTCCCACTCCCCTCCGAGACGCCGGCCCGAGAGGTCACCCACCTGCAGCCCCAGCGAGTCCCAAACGCGCCTGCCCAGTGACCCACCATGGAAGCCGCGGATGCCTCCAGAAGCAACGGGGCCAGCCCGGAAGCCAGGGATGCCCGCAGCCCGCCGGGGCCCAACGGCGCCCTGGAGAACGGGGCCAAGGGCGAAGGCCAGGATGCCAAGACCACCAATGGGCACGGCGGGGAGGCGGCCGAGGGCAAGAGCCTGGGCGGCGCCCCGAAACCGGGGGAGGGCAAGAGCGCCCTGTTCTCGGGGAATGAGTGGCGGCGGCCCATCATCCAGTTTGTCGAGTCCGTGGACGACAAGGGCTCCAGCTACTTCAGCATGGACTCCAGGGACGGCAAGAGGTCCCCCTACGCCGGGCTCCAGCTGGGGGCCGCCAGGAAGCAGCCCGTCTCCTTCGCCGAGAAGGGGGAGCTGCGCAAGTCTATCTTCTCGGAGCCCCGAAAGCCCACGGTGTCCATCGTGGAGCCCGGGGAGGCCCGGCGCAACAGCTACCCCCGGGCCGACAGCGGCCTCCTCCTGCGCTCCAAGTCGGGCTCCGAGGAGGTCCTGTGTGACTCGTGCATCGGCAACAAGCAGAAGGCCGTCAAGTCCTGCCTGGTGTGCCAGGCGTCCTTCTGCGAGCTGCACCTCAAGCCCCACCTGGAGGGCGCCGCCTTCCGCGACCACCAGCTGCTCGAGCCCATCCGGGACTTCGAGGCCCGGAAGTGTCCCCTGCACGGCAAGACCATGGAGCTCTTCTGCCAGACTGACCAGACCTGCATCTGTTACCTCTGCATGTTCCAGGAGCACAAGAATCACAGCACGGTGACGGTGGAAGAGGCCAAGGCCGAGAAGGAGGTAATTTGCTGGGGCCTCTTCTGCGCTGGGGGCCCCCAGGGTTTGGGCCTCGAGTCTCGACGGTCCCTGGCTCTCTCAGGATACGTTTCTTGCCCCTCTGCGCCTGCAGGCTGGGGGGCAGAGGCAGTTCCCTCATGCTCTGAGGCCTCTGGAGACAGGGGCACTGCCTGGATGAGCAAACGGAGGGGCAGGAACGACTGGGGGCCTGACCGAGGTCATAGGATAAATTCAAGGCTGATCAGAGAATCAGTGCTCAATCCTGCGCTCTGCCTGGCTGGGGCGATTCTTTTCTTTTTCTTTTTCTTTTTAATTTTTTTTAATTTGAGGGCCAAATAATTCTTACCACCTGAGCAGGACTGACCCCTGGGGCAGGGGTGATGGGGGAGGGGGAGGGCATTTGGGGGCCACTTAAACGTTCTTTTCTTCTGGCTTTAGAGTTTGCATTTGCAGTACAGAGGCTTCTTGTTGTTTATCTGATCCCCGGGCCGGTCTCTTGCCGTCCCCAGTGGCCTCCTTTGTCCTTCTCTCAGCTGGGCCGGCCCTGTGTGCTTTGTGTGGTTGCGTGTGCACGTGCCTATGCTCGTAGGTGGACACTACTTGGCGAGGGTTGGAGTTTGCGTGTGGGCGGGATGTACGTATATGTGTGTGTGTGATATGTGCGTGTGGGTGTTTAGTGCATATGTTTGTGTAGGTGATGCCTAAGTGTTTGCATGGGTTCTGTCGACGTGATTGCGTCTGGGCTTCCACGGGGAGGAGCAGAGGCGTGTGGAGGCTTGTGAATGTGCTACACCTGGGGAAGGTGTTCTGGGCCAAAGGCTCAGCTGTGGTTGCTGCCCCAAGCCCCATGGATGCTGCGTCCTGCTCTCTTGTAACAGCAACGCGGCGGGTGGCCGTGGACAGCCTCCCCCTGGCGTGAACCTCCTGATGCTCAATGTGGGGGACTTGACCTTCCTCAACAGCTTCTGTGACCATCCAGATGGGGCAGCCCGGGACTCCTCCCTGCTCAGCCTTCCTGACCGAGAGTTGGCCGATTCCTGTCTTCCTGCACCCCTGGTGCCCACAGCCCTGGGCAGAGAGAGACGGGTTACAAATGAGGAAAGACCCAAAGATCCTTCTCAGAGGCCTCGTTTAGCCCAGGGAGGTGTTTCCTGTTTCCCGACGCCTGGACCCCAGCCTGGCTTCAAGCCTCAGGCTGGGAGACGGGGCTGGGGCAGAGCCATGGAACCCATCCTTTGGGAGCTTACCTGGGAAACCACAACAGAGCAAGGGCCATCATCCTCATCCACTGCAACCGAAACCCTGCAGAGGGTTCTGGAAGGCCTGACCGAGGTCCAGCCCTGGGGTTTGCCTCTCGTTAGCCGTTGGACTGTGGACAAGTCCCTACCGCTCTCTCAGTCCTGGTTTTTCCATGTGTGAAACCAAGGTGTTGGACTAGACTGGTGGTTTTCAAATTCCCCCATGGAGTCCTAGGATTCTTGGAGATGTCTTTGACACCTCCCCGACAAGGAGGGGGGCAGATACTGGTGCCAAGAAGGCAGGGGCTTCCGGCTCCCACTTCTACAAGCAGAATACATTCTTATTTATCTGCTTTATACGTAGGGTTTCCCCGCAAAGTGCGTCTGAAACAAAAGTATCACCTAAGAAAAGTCCAAGTGCCCCTGGAGGACTCGAGGGTCTTGGTCAGCCCTCTGTGGAGGCACCAGAAACTCAAGAGTTCACCTTCCAGTGCTTGGGGCTGCCACAGGACTCAGAGACATAGCCCTCGCCCTTGAGGGCTCACGATGTAGGTCAGGAGGCAGAGCTCAGACGCACAAACAAGCCTGGGGAACATCCGCCCAGTTACACAGAAGCAGCCGTAGATCAACATCAACTCGTAGAGGGCGGAATGCCAGGCCAGCTGGACTGTAGCAGTCTCCTCTGTCTCCTCCTTCACCTTGCAGACGGGGACACATGCCCAGGGAGAGGAAGGGATCTGTGCCAGCATGTAGAGGAAGAAGCCCCCTAATTCTCTTCCAAGATCTGAGAGCAACTGAGAGGCAGGGCATTGAGGGGATGGGATCCAGGATACGCGTGCTTTACAGGGGCTTTCAGAGGAAAATGTCTGATCCGCCGGAGTGACTAACGGTGGGAACTTCAGACAGTGTGTGTGCGTGTGCACGAGCGTGCACCAGCAGCCAAGGGGGTAGGCAGGGAGTGGTGCGGGCCAGCCGGGAGGCTGAGCTGGAGCACGGCTGTTTGTCTAGGCCTGGCTCTGCTGGAATGTCAGACGTGGGGACGCTGGCACAGAGCGGGGTTAGTGGGTTGACTGATTGAAATGAATAAGCGTGTCAATCCCGGCATCCTTTGGAGGCATCCCCTGCAGACCCAAACGTCAACCCACACACAGGTTTTTTTTGCAAGGAGCCCTGTCCAGAACCTGTTCTGCAGGCCGGCTGGTGAAGGCCCAGGTGAGGTCATCTTAGACCTACCTTGAATGGTTGCATTAGGCTGCAAAGGACACCCAGGGCTGCGGGGGTGCTCATCTCCTGGGTTTCAACTCTCCCTGGAGCCTCTGAGCGGAGGCAGTGTTGGGGAAAAGGCCACTTGAGGCGGAAGCATGACAGTCCTTCCTCTGGTGGATCCAAGACCAGAATGTTCTAGTCCCGCTCCACAGATGTCCTCCGGTCTGCCCTCCTGCCTCTGGACGAGCTGGAGTAGGTTGATGAGATTACATTGTACATATCCCTCCTTTTCTGTGTCTCACGGCCCGCCTCCTGTCTTATCCCAAGTCCCTCCTGCTGCATCAACTAGGGAGGGAGGACTCCTCCTGGCCCATGGCTGTCTGCTCGAGGGTGACCTGCCCGGCCTCTGTACCACCAGCTGCGTGGCCCTGGCGTGGGTCTGGCCTGCGCTCTGGGTCGGCAGCCTGGAGAGGCATGAATGGGGGAGCACTCGCCTGTGGGTGCCGAGGGGAAGCAGTTTATCCTGTGAACTATTTGGAGACAGGGGAAGAAAGGGACCGGCAGGTGGCAGGAGACGCATCCGTGTTTATGGACACATCTATGCACCAGATGTTTACATGTTACTCCTGACAACAGCCCCACAGGGTGTGTGCTTTTCACCTATTTTATAGATGAAGACAGAGGCTTGAAGGTGCTAAGAGACTTACCTGAAGTCACAGTGCAGAGCGGCAGAGCTGGGGTTCGGACTGTTCCGGTGACTGTTTCCTCGCTACCATTTTTCAAAACGAAGTTTATTTATTTTGAGAGAGAGAGAGAGAGAGAGCATGAGTGTGCGAGCGACAGGATGAGAGGGAGACAGAGAATCCCAAGCAGGCTCCACGCTGCCATCACAGAGCCCGACCCGGGGCTCGAACCCACAAACCATGAGATCAAGACTCGAACTGAAACCAAGAGTCAGGTGCTTAAGCGGCTGGGCCACCCAGGTGCCCCTCTAGTATTTTAAACTTTGTTTTCAGGTGATGGCAGGCCTTCCAGGGGGGCCACTGGGCCCAGTGGCTCCCAACAGCCATCCTTAGGTTGGAGTCACCTGGTGGGTGAATCATGACACTGCTTCCTGGGCCTTTCCCTGGGAGGTTCTGGTTCAGGGGTTTGAGGCCTGGGATCTTGTATTTTTAAGTCTCCCTTGGGGATTCTAACGTGGAACCAGGTTGGGAGTCAGGGATCACGTCCGACATCACCAGGAGGAAACTGAGGCCTGGACAGGCGGGGCGACGTTCTCAAGGGCCCGCCGCTGGTCTGGAGCCAGCCTGGGTGGTACTGTGTCTGCCCCTAGTCGCCCCTTCCCTGTCCTGACACCCGAGGAAGCAGAAGGGACAGCAAGCCTCGGTGAGACAGACTAATGCTGGGCTGTTTGACATCTGGGTGGAAATGGGGAAATCCATCCAGCATTTCAGATCCTTATCCAGATAATTACCATTTGTCTGAGAGTACAAATTTGGCAATTAACTGGCTCATTTGGCAAATATCAGAGCCAACGGCCCGTGCGGTCAAATCAAGCCAGAAGAGGATCACAGCCTCCTCGCCCCCTTCCCTGGGGGCATGCAGGTCACATGTCCAGGTGAGCGCTCGCTCGGGTGTGTCTGAGGGCCCCATCGGATGGAGGCACCGGCTGCTGTGCCATCACTCTGCTCTCAGGGAGACCTCTGGTCCCCCAAGGCCAGAAGGATTTGCAGGCAGGGTGGCTTACCCAGTGCCCATCCTGGGCAACAGAGCGGGAGGCAACCAGACGAGTGTAGGAGAAGGGAACAAAGGAGGCATTTAGGGACAGGCCTGGGCAGGGTGGAGGGAATGAGCCGGGAGTAGGAGGAAGTGATGAGGAAGGCGCAGACAGGGACGGAGGGGTGGGGAGCTGAGGCCCCAGCAGCAGGACTGAAGGGGAAGGACGCTGTCCCGGAAGATCCGGAGAAGAGGCTGCAGGTGAAGAGGCCACATACTATGACCTGAGTCCTTTGTTGTATCTTGGCCGCAGCCACTTTCTAGTTGTGAGAACTCGGGCAAGGTACGTCATCTTCTTAGGCCTTCGTTTCTGAGTCTGTGAAATGGGGTGACACCAGGTTAAAGGAGACAACGCCAGACGTGTAGGTGATATTCAATAATACAGTTAAGTGTCGTTCCTCCTCCTAGTGTTGTGGGGGAACCCAGGATCGCGGAGCCTTCCTACGTTACCTTCTTTCCTACATCCCGCCTTTTCCAGCTTCGTGCAGCCCTGCTAAGCGGGCAGAAACTGCCAAGGGCCACACAGATGCTGGCTGCGTCCCCAGGGGTCTCACCCCAAACCCTCCTCTCCGAAGAGCGTAGCCCCCATCCCAGAGGCGAGCAAGGACCATTCTAGCCGCCCAGAGCTCCCAGGCCAAGGGCCCTTCCCTGATCCCGCTGCGTCCTGCAAGTCTGGTCTTGCGAGGCCCCCTCCCAGCCTGTGTCCAACTTCCCCAGTGCCCCAAAGAGAGAAGGAGACTAGTCTCTCCTCCGCCCTGAGTCTCCCGCCCACTGCTGCAGACAGTGTGGCTCCACTTGTGCCCCGGCCCTCACACGTTTCCAGATCAGCCGCCTCCCCCTCCTCCCCTCTGGCTCTCCTCGCCACACCTCTGCCAGCCCCGCTGCCCTCTTCCCTCCTCCTCTTCCGCAGGATGGGCTTCTAGGGTCTGCCCTGGCCCCGGCTCTCCATCGTGCTAACCCCTTCCTTCTTACTCCATGGTTCTTCCACTCTCTTGGCCGGCGAATCCACGCTTGTCTGGTGAGACTTCTCCTCACCTGCAGGCCCCAGCCCAGCCTCATGTCCCCCCTTCCCCCCACAGCGGCTAGCAGGTGCTGCTGGCTGCACGTGACTCCCCTGGCCTTCACCTTCTCTGGTCATACCTTTTCCCACTGGCAAGGTCGGCCTTCCCTCATCCCCATTCCGCTTTCCCCAGGGTCCCCTGGGCTTCTGTTCCCCACGATGCAGGCCTCTGTGTGTGCACCCTTCACTGTATATCCCAAGGCCGCACCTGCGGTCCTCACCTCTGGACACCAGCTAGGCCTCACCTGATCGCACTGTCCGCCCCCCCCCGCCCCCCGCTCGCCTGTGGCCCGCTGGCCTGCTCGCCACACTGCACTCACGCTGCCAAGCCTGGCCCGAGCGAGAGCGTCTGGCACGGCTCCTGGTCCACGGAAGGTGCCCCACACAACACGATGCTGGGCCACAGGCCGGGGCTCTCTCTGTGCCAGGCACCTTCTGACAGCTTCACTGTCCTGCTCCCAGCTCTTCCCATGACCTCCTGGGGGGCGGGCCTCTTGTTGTGTCCACGGAAGATAGCGCCACCGAGGCACGGAGCACTTAAGTCGCCTGCCTGGGGGCAGCAGTAACTGGATCCAGATGTTTAGACTCACAGTCCCGTGCTGTGGGTGGGCTCCCTGCTGGATCCCCCAGCCTCATGCATGGGAGGGCTGCCCCTGCCCCCCACCAGCCACAGGCCCGGGGGTGGGAGTGAATGCACTTTCCTTCTCTGCTTTCCTGTCCATCAGGCCTTGTTCTGGGGGTGCCAAGGTAGGGGAGAGAGCGCCCGGCCAATTCCCCGCCTCCAGCCAGGTCAGGAAGTGGCTTCCAGCTGTCCCCTTGACCTCGGGCCTCACCCAGCAGCTCTCCCGGGATGGGCAAGGTGCCTGGCACAGACCCATTGTCTAGACTCTTGTCTCTTCCTATGACCCAGGTCCTTCCAGGCCACTGGATCTGCTCTACTCTCTGTGGCCTGGGCTCTCGGGCCCTGCATCCTCAGGGAGTGCGAAGGTTGAGTCTCCGTGACCACAGTGGGGTCCTTTGCTCCCCCACCACGGTGTCTATCAGCTCCTGGCTTCTCCCCAGCCTTTTTCCAGAGACCAGGCCGGACCCTGTCCTCAACTTCCTTCATTCTTTCCTCCGGACCACCATTTTCTCTCTCTGGTGACGGCGTTTTCCACGTTATGGGATTTTCAGCCCATTGCCGGTGGGGCGGATGCTTACCGAGAACTCAGAGTCTCCTTGCCTGGAGGGCGCAGGAGCGTGGGCAGAGAGCGGGTGTGGGGTGGGATCAGGGGCCAGGGAGCTCCACACCTCCTGCCCCGGGCCTTCCCCATCTTCTCCACCAGCTCCCTGGCCCTCTGGGCACCCTTTCCAAGAAAGCCAGGGAAGCTGTCTCCACTACCAATCCACTCCCCTTGGGCATGTGCTGAGGGACCCCAGGTGGCGGCCTGTCGTCCGGGTGGAGCACTCTAAGTGTGACGTGTGGTGAAGTCTATACCGGGCTCAGGACCCCGTGCCAACAGAGCTCACATTCCCAGTGGTTTGTGGCCTCCTCATCTTGACTCTTCTTGTGGGTTCCTCAAAGAGGCAGCTGGAGAAAGACTTGGAACTCTGTGTTCAAAACCCAGGGTAGTGGGGTGACCGCAAGCACCCCAAGGCATTCTCAGATGCCTTAGTCTTCCTGCCTGTTGGGTGGAGATCACCCACCAGTCTTCTGAGCTGGAAGGTGCTTTGAGAGCACTGGCAGGGGGCCCAGCAGAACAAAGAGGTGCTTCCTGGCTTGGCCTAATCGGCTTGGCCTTGGCTTCATGCCTCCCCTTTCGTCTCTGTGGTATCTGCTTTCCAGAGAAGGCATTTCCCCAAATGGAAGGAAAGTATTATCCATACTTTCCATATCCATTAGAGCTCCCCTCCCAAGGCACCTCTCCTTGGTCCCCTTCCCAACCCACCCCAGACCCCAGCAGCCTGTGTCCTCCCCTGAGTGGGGGTCCCTGGAATCTCTGCTTGTCTTCTCTTATCCTCCCCCCCCCCCCCACATCACTGCCTCACTCACTGGTCTCCCCTTCCTCCTCCAGGGACCCTGAATAGAGGTCCCCATCCTGCCCAAACTGCAGACTGCACTCTCTTTCCTGTAAACAGGTTTATAGCTGTGCCTGTCCAGACAGGAGTCCCCGCTGGTTGCAGTCTGGGCTCCCACTTGCAACACAGGCCCCACGTCATGGCACAGAAACGTTGCACACTGTTACTGCCACGGGATACTCCCTGGGCTGGGCTGGGCTGGGCTGAGCTTGGCTGGGTCCCTTGCTCCCCCAAGCTTGAAGGAGACAGGAGCTTTCTTCCCTCTTCCCAGTGGCCACAGGTCCATTGAAAGGAGGGGGAACCCCATAAACAAACCTCCTTCCTGCTCACTTTGGGCGGACAGACCTGGCGGAGGTTTAGTCCTTATAGAGACACAGCTGGGATGTCCAGCCCCCGAGGCCCGAGTTCATAGCAAAGTAGTGTTTGGCTTGTTGCTGGATCCCTGATGAAGGGCACAGTGCCTGGCATACCTAGGGTCCCGATGAATGTCTGCAGAATGGAGGCCAAAGGGCTGGGTGGCGAACCTTGCCCAAACTGGCCCCCTGGATGGGTCCACTCCTGGATTCTCTGGTGCTCCTCCTCCCCGACTTCTCCAACCTTGGCTCCTTCCCTGCAGACAGAGCTGTCGCTGCAGAAGGAACAGCTGCAGCTCAAGATCATCGAGATTGAAGACGAAGCTGAGAAGTGGCAGAAAGAGAAGGACCGCATCAAGGTGGGCCGCCTCCATGCCTCAGCCTTGCTGTGGGCTCACCCCACCTGTCCCACCTGCGAGGAGCCAGGCTTGGCCCCCATCTATGCTGCATGCTTCTTCTGGCTCCTCCCACCCCTCTGGCCTCCCCACCAGTTCCCCTTCTAAGTCTGGGCCAGGCATTTGGGTGGGATCTTGTCCATCACCTTGTGCTCATTTGACATCATCCTAGCAAATAAAGCCCCTCCAGGTCCTCCCGGGGTGGAGCAAATAAAGCCAACCGGTCCTCCAGGGACCTCCATTGTCTGTTCTGTCTACCAGACCACCCGACCACCAAATGCATGACGTTGTCCTTTGACTTGTGCCAGTATGGCTGGATGTATGCCTGCCATGGTTTGAGTAACTACCAACCACAGTCTGAAATCACTGACTCTTGACCCTGGCTGCATAAACAGCCCATCAATTCACTTTCTGAATGATGTTTGGTCCTAGCTGAGTTTCATAGAGCACAGCCTGACTCATGGGGGAACTTCTGGGTCTCTGGAATCGCCCAAGGTTGGAATGATGGCTCTAGTCAACCCACCCAGGGAGGAGTCACAGATAGATAAGGAAGAAGGGGCTGTAAAAAACCCTGGCCATCTCTGTCAATAGATGATGTCAATGGTGCCTTTGAATGAGATTCTGAACCAAACAGGCTTGCTGGGTTGGGGCAGTAGAAATACCCTGCCTGGCTCTGATTCTGGGTTGGGAACCTAAAGATACATCCCTCGAGGGAGTTTCTTTTTAATTACGGAAAGCCTTTTTTCTTCTCTCCTCTCACTCTGGACCCAGAGCTTCACCACCAACGAGAAGGCTATCTTGGAGCAAAACTTCCGGGACCTGGTGAGGGACCTGGAGAAACAAAAGGAGGAAGTGAGGGCTGCCCTGGAGCAGCGGGAGCAGGATGCTGTGGACCAAGTGAAGGTGATCGTGGATGCTCTGGACGAGAGGGCCAAGGTGTTGCATGAGGACAAGCAGACCAGGGAGCAGATGCAAAGCATCAGTGACTCAGTGCTATTTCTGCAGGTAACAAGGAATTCCTCCACCATTCAATCCCTCAATTCTTCCATCTGCTTTCCCAGACCTTCATCCAGCATCCATCTGTCCATCATTCATTTATCTACTACCCATGTGTCCATCCATTCACCCACCATCCATCCATCCATCCACCATCCATCCATCCATCCATCCATCCATCATCCCATCTGCCCATTTACTTTTTTCATCCAAGCCATTTTCCTGTCTACTCTAAAGATGGCACACAAATATCACCTTGTACCAACTTCAGTTGATATGTACTAACGTTGCTTCGGGCTCAGCAGGAAAGAGTTCTGGGATTGATTAGCGATGCCTGCTGTGGTTATGGAGGAGTGGCATGTAAGCGCTAACCATGTGTTGTCCTTGATCTTATCTGTGTGTCTATTCATCCACCCATCCTTCCAACTGCTAGAGTGTTTTGGGTACTACAGCATGCCCAGGACTCTGCTAGGTGCTGTGGAGAATAGAAAAGTACCAGATATGGTTTTTGCCCCCCAGGAGCTACAATCCAGCTGGGAAGATAAGATGTGTACAATTAGAGAGCAATATAGAAGAGTGTGTAATTAAATGATAAAGCATGTGGTTCGGGAGATAAGTTCTGTGGAAGCTCTGGGAAGGGCAAGCAGGCAGGAGTAATCTAAGACAGCTTTGTGGAGGAGATGGAATTTGAACTGGGTCTTGAAGGCCCAGAGAGGTTTGAGAAAGAGGAGGGACTCTCCAGTGAGGGGGAAGGGAGGGGAGAAGCACAAAGCGTGAGGCAGGCTTGAGTATGGCACGTAAAGGTGGAGGTAGTGCCATGGCTGACCCAGAACGTTCTAGAAGTTCCTTGCATTTCCTTAGTGCTTTCACTCCCAAAGATGCTACAGCTTGTGTCACTCTCATAAACCCCTGTGAGGTGGGATGAAGTGTCCAGTTGTGGAAGTGGGAACCGTAGAGTCGCATATCTGACTACCAGCTCCATCAGAGCTGTTAGCCTCCAGTGGAGTTTGGTCAAACCCTTTCATTTCATGGAGGGAGAAACTTATGAGGACAAGTGTGGCTGGTTGGTAGCAGAGCTGTGTCTTGAATCCAGCACATTTGGCTCCGGGTACTGAGTCTTCCAGCTGGATTGAGAGCCCCCTGCAGAGGAGCCCCCCCTCCCCCCACCAGCTCCCAAAGACCTAGAAAGCTAATGGCTTCTTTCCTTCCTTGGTAGGAATTCGGTGCATTGATGAGCAATTACTCCCTCCCCCCACCTCTGCCCACCTACCATGTTCTGCTGGAGGGGGAGGGCCTGGGACAGTCGCTTGGCAACTTCAAGGATGACCTACTCAATGTGTGCATGCGCCACGTTGAGAAGATGTGCAAGGCCGACCTGAGCCGCAACTTCATTGAGAGGAATCACATGGAGAACGGTAGGTCCCTCTGTGGGCAGGTCCCACGGCCACGGGCACTTTCCTCTGAGGCCAGTCCCTGCTGCCTGGGCTGGCACCTAGCCAGCCAGCCCCTCATTGTTCCAAACCACCCATCCTACCCAAGGGATTCGGGGATTGTAGGCCTCCGTTGAACTTGCTGCCAAGGTCATGCAGTGATTACAAGGGCCCTCAAGGGCAGCGAGCGTCTGGGCACTGGCTGCACAAATGCCTCCTCTCGGTGGGTCATCCATCAAACTCAGGGATTAATTTCATTCAGGTCTACATCTGATTACGGAGCTCAATCCAACAGCTGTGTGGGAAAGCAGATGCTGCCATTTGTAAGGGCCAGACGCTAACCTGGTGGCTTTGCAGACTCCAGTAGACATGACCTAGAACCTCATCATGCTTGGAGGGAGAGCTTACCTGTCACCATGGCTACACTGAGTGGTGTTGAGCCCAGAGGCTAGACCTGGCCTAATGGGATGGCTGGGGACAATGTGATACATGTGTCTCGGTGATTCACCAGCTCCCCTGAAGTCAGCTTCTCTTCTGAGTCACGCTGTCCCCTGCGGAGGCCAACTGAATCATCTCCTAGAAAGCCTCCTCATCTGAGAAACTAGTCCATTAAGTCTTTTCTCACCAGCCCAGCCTAGTCCTTTCAGGGCCTGAAGCCAGAGCACTTTCTCCCAAGGCCCCACCCGGTGGCCCAGGCCCAACACAGGGCCTTAAGGACACTTCTGGCTCCAAACACCCCAAAGGAAGTGAGTGGTCCCTGTCTTGTCTCCAGATGGAGCATGTGATTCTTTGGGGATGAGAAGGGGATGACGGCGTGCAGATGCGCTGAAGTTTAGGGGGGCATCTATATGTGTTGGTGATGGTGCCATCACACGGTGTCCCTGTGAAATGTGAGGGACATTCAGTCACACCTGAGGATTCTTGAGCCATTGCAGCAAGACGATAATTTGGCTTCAAGAGGCATTCGGATCCTGAACTCCTCCTAATGACAACGGTGATGACACTGATGGCGATGGCTAACAGTGACTGAGTACTCCCTGCGTGCTGGCCTTGTGGGAGCTCTCCACTTACCGCAGCCTGTTTTCCACGCTGGATGGACTGCATTTCACAGACGAGAAGGCTGAGGCTCGGAGGAGCAGCTTTCCGAAGGGCACACAGCTAAGCAGGGGATGTAGTTAGGATTCACACTCAGCTACTCAGTTTTCCACGTCTTCCCTTCCGAGAAGCTGCTGCTGCTGGTGGCTGTGCAGAGGGGTCGGGGAGTGTGACGATCACGGTCCCTGGGGTAGGACCTCGAGGGCAGAGCCCCTCATCTGAGGTCTGGCCAGACCAACGAGGGTGGCCCTGACTGGGTCAGGGTGGCCTGTGAGCCCTACCGCCCGCCCGCCCGCCGTGCCATTTCTAGGTCATGGCCGTGCTGGCCATGGCCTCTGTGCAGGTGTGGCCCCGTGCCCGGTGCACAGTGTGCAGGGAGGCGCTGCGAGGAGCAGGGTGGTGGTGCTGCTGATGTCAGTGGCCCTGCACCTGTGCCCGGGGCCCTGGGCCTCCACGTCGGTTCTTGGTCACTGCTGTGTTGTTGTTGGGAGTGTCCCTGGCTAGGGCGGGGTGGCCGGGGGGAATGGGTGGGTGGCCAGTGAGTCAGACCTCCTCTCCTCCCGGATGCCAGCCTGCCCATCGGACCAGGGACTCAGCCTTAGGCCCGGAGACTAAGAAGCACCAGATCGCCTTCATCCGGGGCTCGCCATGGTGGTGGAAGGGTGGGTGGGGGCTGGGCCAACACCTAGGAGTGCCTACTGTGTGTCGGGCCCCTGCTAGGCACAGGTGGTGGAGATACAGGATGGGGGTCTGAGCTTCCTCTCGTTCCTTCTCTTGCCCCGGGGAGAGGGAGAGGGAAGGGCAGAGGGAAAGTAGAAGATGGGGAAGTGGCGAGAGGAAGGATTGGGGTGGGGAGGGCGAGCTTGGCTCCACAGATCTGTTTGGGTTTGGGGGTTTACTGGTGGGTGGGGGTGGGGTGGGAAGAGTCAGTGCCCCTCCCATTCAGCTCACTCCCCTCTGCGTGCCTCTGCTCAGCCAGCTGGATCCTTGGCCATGGGGGTCAGCACGAGGACGTCATTCCATCCCCTCGGGCCACCAACAGTGGCTGGGACGAAGTGAGGAAGCGGGGACGAGGGCTCCCACCCCAACGCTGCCCTTATGGGCCATGTGTCATTGGGCAAGTGGCTTCACTTACCTCCTGAGCCGCAGTTTCCTTGTCTGTCACATGAGGATGTACACAACCAAGAAGAAACGGAGATCGGCAGCGCCTTGTCAACTGCAAGGTGCTGTCCCTGTGGCCTTACTGCCAAGGCTCAGTCCAGGGAAGCGGATGTCCCACTGTAGAGTCTCTCTCGCCTCCTGGGAGCTCAGGAGCAGAGGGCAGGGTGTTGCCTTCTCTGAGGTCGGAGACTCTTGCCTCTCCCTGGGACAGAGGGGCTATGGGCCAACTCAGCAGAGCCCAGGGATGCCCCCAAGGGCTGGCTTCTCCTCTCCACTTGCCCCTCTGGTGACTGACCCCTCTCCTTCCCAGGGGGCGACCACCGCTACATGAACAACTACGCTAACAGCTACACGAGCGAGTGGAGTGCACCTGATGCCATGAAGAGATACTCCATGTACCTCACGCCCAAGGGTAAGGGAGAGACCCTGCCGTTGCTGACCACGGGCCCGGAGACTCAGCCGGGTTCCGCCTTGGTCGAGTGACCGTCACTCGGTTTGCCTCGGGAAGTCCTGGGACATACCCGCTGTCCCGGTAGAACCTCGAACAGTGCCCTCTTTCACCCTCAGAAGCATCCGGGTTAGAGATAAGTTGCTGGCACCCTGCCCCTCATGGCTTCCCTCCCCTCCGGAGGGTCCCTGCCTCCAGTCCGAACTCTTCCTTGCCTTTCCTCCCGGAGGGTCCCCTGGCCGCTGTTTTCACCAGCGGCCGTCTGCCAGGCCTGAGCCGTGTTCCGCTTCCACTTGAGTGTTTGTGGTCCCGTGGGAGGCTGGCTCCTCCAGAGCCAGTCTGCTCCTCAAGGGCAGGGAGACCGACGGCTGACTCCACATTGCCTCACCTCTCCCTCCCGTGCCTGCCGCCTGGCCCTCCCTCTCTGGGCCTGGACGGTCCCAGCCGGGTGGGGGTATAGGCCAGAGCCTGCCTGTCCTCGCCCGGGGCGGTAGGTAGCCTGTCGCATTCTTTTGCACTAGCAACAAACCACAGTAATGCCCGTTATGTAAGGGTGGGTGTGCCAGGCCTGTGGGCCCTCAGACGGAAGGTGTGTGAGTGGGGGTGGGGGGCGTCGGGAGAAGAATGGGGGTGTGGGGAAAGGTGGGAAAGGAGACCGGAGACGTGGGGAAGGCGCAGGGAACTGGGAAGGGGGGGGCCTCCAGGCCAGAGTGCTGATTCACACACCTCAGCCACACACACACACACACACACACACACACATACCATGGGAAGGGCGTAGGGGATTTAGAGAGATGAGCTCAGCGGGAGAAAACTCTGTGCTCCACCCAACCTGAAAACAACACCTGGGCTCTGGCAGAGGCATGGCGAGGCAGCTGGGCACCCCGGGTGCCCCCTGCCCCACATTCCTGGTGAGGCCTGCCCCTTCCCCTCCCGGGGCTCTGTCCCAGGTCTGTCAGTGGCTGAGCTGCACTGACCAGCCTCCCCAGCATCCCTTGCCCAAGCTGGTCCCTCTGAGGACCCCGGTGTGCATCGATCGCTCCCCTTGGCTGGCCCCTGCTGGGCTCCCCTGCTCTGTGGAAGACCGAGGAGAGTGTGGGTTCCACCGTGAGTCTGGTCGTGGGGAGGGGAGCAGAGCAAGGACAGGGGTGGAGGGAGGAGCACGGAGCTGCCAAGGGGCTGTCCCAGAGCCAGGACCTGGTGACCTTGGCCTGGTCACTGCCCCCTCTGAGAGGAGACAGATTAGGCTCAGATGCTAGGAAGCCTTTCAGCTTGTCACTGAGTCAGGCTGTGACATTTGTAGGTGGAAGAAACAGGTTCATCCGGTGTCCCCGCCCCTGCACGGAGGACAGGAGGAAGGAGGAAATTTGCCCTCCGGGAGCTCCCAGGCTCAGGGTAGAGGCAAAGGAAGGGCCAGGGAGGGTCGGCAAGGGGATCGGGAAGCAAGGCCCACCCGAGGGCCACTGGCATGAGTCTGGGGGCCCCAGGGCAGTGGGCTCGGGCAGGGAGACTTCCCGGGGGAGGTCGGCTTCCAGGCCCCCCGAGACGGGCAGTGTGCTCAGTAAAGAGGCGTGGCTGTGACGGACAGAGGGCACCTGGGTGAGAGGAACCACAGGCACAGGGGTTTAGAGAAGGACCAGCAGGTGCTGGTTAGGTGGGAGGGGAGGGGCCGAAAGAAGGACCCTGGCACATATGGGGAATGTGTTTTCTTCACCTGTGAGGTGGGGGTATGAATCCCAGTCTGCTGTCCTCTCAAGATTGTGGGAACCCGAATTTGGAGGTTGCCGAGCAGTGTAAGGTCTTGTCCCCGGACGGGGAAGCACCCGAGAGGTGTTTGCGGGCACCCGCTCACCATCTCTGGAGAGCTCTCGCTTGGCCCGGGGCCTGATGCCTGGGCCCCCTGCACGTGATCCTCCTTCCTCAAGGGCGCCTCATTTCCTGGCCTCTGGGGTCTCATTCACACAGGGGACTGGCTCAGGAGGGAAGTGTTGGCTTTTCCAGCCTCTGGTGACCTTCAAAGCCCCCTGGGTAGGGTGACCATACGCCCCAGTCTGTCCAGGTTTACACCTGATGTTCTTGCATACTTAATAGCCCTCCTTCCTTCCCAAGTGTCCTGGCTGGAGGGCAGAATAAGTGACTGCCTATCCTAGACCCAGAGGAGCTCGGTGGTGAAACCCAGGTCCTGAGACAGGCAGGGGGGGGGGGGCTGTTCGGGGACCAGGAGTCCCATATAACCCCCAAGTCAGGAGCCATGGGCCTGCCTTGAACCAGACCCACCTTTCTGCAATGATGGTTCCTGCTCGTCTGCTTCACAGGTGGGGCCAGGACATCGTACCAGCCAGGGTCCCCCAGCCGCCTCTCCAAGGAGACGAACCAGAAGAACTTCAACAATCTCTATGGCACCAAAGGTGAGAGAACGGCCCAGTGTGTAGATGGGCAGGGCCCGTGATGTGAGGGGAATGTGGGGGCTGAGGTGGGCTAGGGGCCCAGAGACAGGTGGGAGGGGGCCTGCTGAGCTCAGAGTGTGTGCGTGTGTGTGTGGGGGGGGCGGGTGTGACCTCATTAGTTGGGCTACGGAGAGGCAGCCGGGCACCTGGGCATCGCTGAGTCCAAACGATCTTCCTCCCCCTGAAGGGTGAGTCAGGGAGACTGGGAGCTGGGGTTAGGTGTAGACGCTTCCCTTAGCAAGCATGGGGACACAAGGACCTGAGGGGGACCCGGTCCTTTATGGATTTGGACACTTCTGCACGGAGAAGTCTCGGTGGTTAAGACAGACTAGTGCAGCTGTAAAGGGAGAGGATGGCACCATATGAATTGGGGCCGTCCCTGGAAATCCGGGAGGTATTGCCACCCTTCGAGGCGAGTGGCATGCCCTTAAGACCCGGAGAAGGTGAACTAGGGGCGGAGACGCGGCTTCCTCTGGGAGAGCTGCCAAACACAGAGACCCCTCTGCCCGGTGCACCGAGGGCACCGTCGTGCCAAGGGTAGGGCCATGCACCCCAAGAACCCAGGTTCCGGGAGGCTCTGAGGTGCGTGCCAGCCATGTGCAGGGAAGGAGGGGATTGGGGCATCTCCACCAGAACCCCCACCTCGGATGTGGCACAGGGAGGTCTGAAGAGGTGAGGAAGGGGGTGGGGGACCTCTTCGGTGAGGACATGGGCCCCCAGAGATCTGGCGGGTTGGAGGGTCAAGGGCACCCGTGGACAGGGCACCGGCCAGGCCTCTGTGTCAGGACTGGGTTCACACTGTTACTACCACATGCATGGTAGACGGTGCACTCCCAGGCAGACGCTGGGTCTGTCCGGCTCACTGCTGCAAACCTGGAGGGAGGAGCTCAGCAAACACGAGTTGAAAGAGGGGAGGAGTGGAGAGTGGACCGAAGAGTTGGAAGAGTGTTAGGAGTGGATCCAAACAAGTGGATGAAAGAGTGTGGGCCTCTGGCCCCTTGGAGCTCTGGGTGGGTCTGCTCCCCAGGGGCCGTGCTGGAGAGCCCTCCTGAGGTCCCCTTGGCAGGGGCTCACGGTGGGGTGGGCAGGCGGCCCCAGCCATCTCTGACCGCCAAGCCCCAACGTCAGCCCCAGGCAGGCAGCTGTGGGAGAGGACCACCAGGGAGGCGGCTGTCCGGACTGCTGAGAGGGAGGGCCCGGGACGGCTGCGTCATCCATGGGGGGCTCTGAAGCCCCAGACTTGAGCGTCCCCATGGTGCCCTCCCCGCTGCCTCTCCTCCTCTAGACTACGGGGCATACTTCCAAACGGACACTTGCCCCCCTGTTCAACTTGGCAAGCAGAGTTTCAGGAGTAGTATCAGCCGCTTCCGTCCCTGGGTGTTCGCATGTGTTTGTATTTATTTGTTCTTTCGTTCATTCCTCCATCAACCATACAAGGAAATCTTCTAGGAACCGGGCTCAGTGCCAGGTGCTGCGTGTGATGCTGGGCCAGACAGGCCTGCCCCCTGGCCCCATGGAGCCCGGGGGGGACACAGACGATGAAACTTGCCATTAGGACCCAGGGGGACGAGGGGTGCAGGGTGACGTGAAGCCTGGGGCCGAGGCACACACAGATTTGGGGGAGTGACAGGGAAGCTGACGTCAGAAGATCCAACATATGTGTTGAGGATGGGGAGCAGGTCGAGTGTCTGTGCCTGGGGCGCTGGGGGAGCTCAGGGGTAGCCTGGATGGAGGGTGGAGTGTTGGAGAGGAGGGAAGGGAGGTGAAGCCGGGAGGTGGAGGTGCCGGTGAGTGTGGGGGCGGCGGCCCAGGAAAGTGCTGTGTGCTGATTGAGGACTTGGCACCTGAGTCCCGGCCTTGAGGTTGGGCAGGGATGTGCAGACACCTTGTGGTTTAGCATGAGTTTGATGGCAGGAAGGATTGGCAGGAAGCGGGACGGGGGCTGGACGGATTGGCAGAAATGGTCTCGTCCTGCCCTCTGTGCCCCCATACGAGGCTGGAAGTGGGGGGGGGGGAGCACGGGTCTGACGCCTCTTCCCGTGTCCTGCCAGGTAACTACACCTCCAGGGTCTGGGAATACTCCTCCACCATTCAGAGCTCTGACGACCTGCCTGCCGTCCAAGGCAGCTCCTCCTTCTCCCTGAAAGGTGAGCGGTCCCCACCCTGCCCTGCTTCTCCCGTCACTCGCTGAGCTCTATGCTGGTCTCTGCTCCCTCCCTCACCAGCCGCCTGCCCTGTAGGGCACAGACCCCGGCTTGAGAGCCAGGGAGCTGCCTCCACCTGTGCCTCTGCTGTTAGAGAAGCGCGGGCTACACCAGCGATGGCCACTAACGATGAGCCACATCGTCAGGACGTGACCATGCCATATGCCCACTGCCACCCCTGCCATCCCCAGGGTGCTTCCCTCGGGCCTAACTTTGGAGTCCTCCCGCTGCAGAAGGTTTACTTAACTTGGTTCATCCGGCGACAGCCGGCCTCAGTTGACTCGAGAGCCCTGTGGCCACGTAGCAGCTGCCAACACGCTGCAGAGTCAGAGTCCTGTGAAGCCTTCTTTCGCAAAGGCAGGACTACACCACTTCTAAGGCCTCCCGAGTCTGACTCTGCTCCCCAGAATTCTTTGATGAAGTTGAGCGGTCAGTGACTCATGTCCCCTGAGGTTGCCCAGGGCCCTCGTGTCTCTTCTGAAAGGCCCCAGGGACAGCTCTGTGGACTCCGGTATAAGCCCGTCTGTCTTCGGACAAGCATCCGGCCCGGAAGCAAGGATAAGCAGGTTGGCCAGAGTCAGGGAGGGGGAGGAGAAAGGGGCTGTGCAGGGCAGCAGACCCCCAAGCTGTGGCCTCCGAGGGTGGCTTTATCAGTCAGCTGTCCCTTCCGGGCTGGAATCCCAGCCTGTACCCAGGGCTGGGATTCTTGGAAGGACCACCTCCCCTTGCTTGCCTTACAAGGCAATGTGACTGGAGGGTCCCAGCCCGCAAGACCCCCACGGATGTCCTCTCCCCGAGCCAGGCCCAGGAAACCGGCACTTGCCCTGGCCTTGTCTGCCTCTTAGCACATCCCTCCCTGCTCTCTGGTCAAGCCTCTAGATCAGAGGCCACCAGTCAGGGAAGACAGTCACCCTCTGGTGTGATTTGGAGCTTTCAGGCTTCCCTGGATCCCCCCATTGGCCTGCAGTACCTCCCCTGTCAAAGGCTTGGCCCGAGGACAGCCCCTCCTCAAATATACCGAGCCCCAGAGGAACAGCCCCGGAACATCTGTGGTCGCCTTCACACAGATCAGCCCATCCCAGCCGGTAATGGCCTTGGATGGGGGTTCTGGGCAGGTGCCTGCCTGTGTGCAAGCAGAATCCGCACACCGCGCCACCCCAGCCCCCCCCCCCCCCCCCCCCCGCCGTGAGGGTGGACCCCACCTGCACCTACTCCCGCGGCCCTGGAAGGAGGCAGAGATGCTCAGCGCTGCCTGGATAAGGCTGCCAGAGTAACATGGCCCCGGGGTGAGCTGTGACTCCCTCTGGCCCCTCCTGGGACCAGGCCGTGCTGCTAATGCCTCTCTCTCTCCCAGCAGGCACTGGGAAAGTCCCCTATCAGTTCACCACCTCGGGACAGGCCGCCACAGAGTTTTCCAAACCCCTGGACGGCAGTGGGCTGTTTAAAAACAATCCTGGTACCTGCCTGTTTTCCCTCCCCTTGTCTCTCCCACAAGCAGGGCAGACGGGACATCCTATGGGGCTCTCTGCCAGTTCTAGGGGACCCTGGTCCCTCCTCCCCAGAGTCCCCTGGAAGAGGGATGCATCCCCGCACCCACCACCCCCTCCCTCCCCCCCAGCACCCTCCCTAGCTCACCCTTCCCCTGGACTTCTGTCTGGTCTCCGGGACCACACCCCCCGGCCCCACCCCCATCCTCCCCTCTCTCATGGCTGGCATGGGTTTTTCTTTCTGGGAACTGAAAATTGAGATCTGAATCCCCCCCTCTCTCCATCTGCCACTCAGGACCCGTGGAACCCTCTCTTTCCAAGGCTTCCCCCACCCCCAGATGCGGGGAGAGACCTGGCTTCTCTGCTCTGTCTCCACCCTCTTGCGGAGGGCAGACCAAGAGAAGGGTCAGCCTGGCTGGCAGCCTGGCAGGGCTGCAGGTGGTTTCTGGGCCTGACCGGCTCATCCTCCTCTAGAGCAGCCCAGGACAGGGCTCCGGGCTGCCCCAGCCAAGGACAGACCCTGTTTATTTCTTGAGCTTCTCTAGTCCGGGTCATAGTCCGTTCCTCCCCAGGCCCTGCGGACTGTCCCAGCAGGCCGATGGCTGAGGCTGACAGTGCCTTCCACTGTTCTGTGGTCCAGAGGTCCTCCCAGATCCCACTGGGCTGAAGGGGAGTGGGCTAGGTGGGAGGATCAGGCCCGGGTAGCACCCATGTGCTCTGGGCTCCGTGGGCTTGCTCTCTTAAGCCCGGACCATAGCCACCGGGCAAATTACTGCCTGTCCCTGGCCCCAGCCTCCCGCCCCGCAATAGGCCAGAGGCAGAGGAACTGGGCAGGAGGAACGTGGGGATGGGTTTCGACACCCCACAAAACCTGCGCTCACATCCCCACTGCCGCTCCCTTGGCCGTGCAGCCGGGGCCAACCGCTGAGCTCACAGAAACGGGGTGAGGCTGAAGGAGAAGCCGTGTGCAAAGTCCCCGCGGTGGTGACAATGGAGCCCTGTCCAGGCAGCGTGGGCAGTTGGAAAGGGCGCCTCCTGGTGGAAACGCTGGCAGGTTGTGCTCATGGGAAGAGCCAGAGCCAGTGGTGTGAACCTTCAGGGTGGGTGGGGGGAAATCCTTGGGGAGTAATGTGAGCCTGACCTGGATTTGGCGGCCACACTCCCCTGCGGCCTGGCCCCACCCTCCTGGCCTGTTCCTCCTCCCTCTGTCTGGGTGCCTTTTCCCTCTGGCCAGCCTCCCCAGGGTTTTCCACTGCCCCCCCCCCCCACAGCTGCTGCATACCTCTTGAGGGGTAGCCACACTTGGTAATGGGCTGGCTGGAGCTTGGTGGTCACTTTGGAGATGGCACCCGTGTTGCTGTGGTCCTGGAGGCCCTGACTGCCCAGCCCCTCTCCCTCTGACCGGCGCCTCCTGTTTCTGCAGGCTATCCCTCCCTCATCAGGAGCCAGAGCCCCAAGACCCAGCCCCAGACTTGGAAATCGGGCAAGCAGACTTTGCTGGTGAGTAAGGGACTGCCAGGAGAGCCTGCCTGGGCATAGGTGTGTCCAGAATGGGCACTGAATGGGGCTCCCCAGGGGCAACTTCCCAGGGGAGGTGATAGGGGGATGGGGACATCTCTGGGATGGAGGGGGGAGGCGACAGTGGCCTGAATACGGACACTCAGCCAAGGGCAGTAGAGACCTAGGGCTAATAGGCAGTGGGTCTGGGTAAGCACACACTTTCCGGGCCTCAATTTTCTAATCTGTAAAGTGGGCAGCCCTGGGTTTTTTTTTTTTTTTTTGGTTTTTGGTTTTTTTCATTTGGCAGATGGCTGCTGGGTGCCTGTGTTTGCTGAATGATAGCTTTGTCCTCATCAGCTCTGACAGTGTGATAGTCTCCATCCAGGGGACAGACATCCTAGTGACGGGTCCCACTTCCCTGCGGCCATTCCCCAGCTCTGACAGCACAGAGGCCATGGGGGTTATAGTGCGGCGAGGCAGAGGCTACAGTGTTAAGAATAGAGATGTTTTGGGTTCAGTAGCTAATGACCCTGAACCAGGAACTGAAAAGCCACACAAGAGGGGAGCATGACTTTGGGGGCCAGCCAGCTCATGGGATCCCAGATTCCCTCTCTGAGACTGTTGCCCCCGTTTTATAATGTAGTACTGAGAGGAAGTGACCCCTGATAACCTTTAGACCTGACCCAAGACCTAGGCAAGCAGGGGCTTCCTCCCTCGACAGGCTGTGCCCCCACCTTCTGCTGTGCATATCTCTTTCCGCTGACAGAGTCAGACAGCTGCCCTGGGGTATGGGTGGCATCAGGGTCTCTGCCGGGGACAGGGGCTCGAGTCCCCCGCTCCCTGCTGTCTTTGCATTTCGAGGTCAGAGCGTGGGGAAGTGATTTGCTCCGGGCCACGGCGACTGGGGCTGGTTTAATTGGAGAGAATCTTTTAATTTGCTGGTGAGGGGAGCTAAGTGATCGTGTGTGTAATTTGGAGCTGGGTCCAGAGGCATGGTAGCAGCAGGACTGCAAAGAGCAGATATGGGGAGAAAGAAAGAGGGTTTTTGTTCCTGGACTCGGTCCTTCCCCTCCCGACCACATACTCTCACCTCCGAGAGCCTGGGTGCCAGCAGAGAAGGCTCATTAGCACCGCTTGGCAGGTAGGGTTCTGACGTCCGCAGCTCGCACCCAGCACTGGAAGGATGCTCGTAAGTATGAGGCAGGTGATTGTATGTGAAGAAGGCTGGCCTGGGGGTCCGGAGGCCTGGGGTCTGGCCCCCACCCTCTTACCGACTTGCTGTGCGACCTCATGTGAGTCCTTCTTCCTCTGGGCCACAGTTTCCACATCTGTAACGAGAGTCAGATGGCCTGGATGATCTCACAGTCCTCCCACCTCTGATGTGCCATGACCCTGAACCAGGGAGGGGACAGGGGCAGGCTGGGAAAATGGGGACAAGCCCAGAGGCCTTGAAGCTCTGTTCCTGCCTACCCACCACTCTGGGCTCTTAACAGGACAGCACCCTTCGCTGACCTGTGGCCCATTTGCCTGACCCAGCCTTCCAGAAAGAAAGAGTTCATCCATTTCTAGGTCTATTCATGTTGCCTTGTTGCCCACCTTCGGGTCCAGGCCTCTTCTGCCACCGGGGAGCTATGTGACTTTGGCCATGCCTTTCTCCTTCCTGGGCTTCTGTCTCTTGTGTTGCTTATTTTTAAAAACATTTTTTTTTTTTACTTTTAAAGATTTTGTTTTTTAAAAGTAATCTCTGTACCCAACATGGGGCTCGAACTCAACAACCCTGAAATTAAGAGTCACGTGCTCTACCCACTGAGCCAGCCAGGCGCCCCTCTTGCATTGTTTAATAAGTAGTTTAACCGAGGTCTGAGCTAAGGACTCGGCCCCCACATTCCTCAGGCCCCCAGTTCTGCTCTGGACCAGACGTGGGCAAGGAGCTACCAGTAGATACAAGTTTCCAGGCAAGCAAGGTCAAGGGCAGGGGCTGGAAACATCCTCGGTGTCTCCTGTACCGGCATCAGTGGAGGGTGAGATGGGCTCGGTCCCTGACCCAGCTCAGGGACAGAGCCACTTCCAGAAGCCCACAGAGAGGCCGGGGGTGCTCACACAGGCAAGCAGCAGCGAATCCCGGCCTCTTCGCTGCTGGAGGATTTCTCAGGGCCCTGGTGAGCTGATTGGGAGCAGAGTGGGGGGAGGAAAGTTGTTGCTGACTCTGTGCTGAGGACGCTTCCTGAATCCCGATGAGGGGCCAGGATGAGAGAGGCAAAGGGGCTGGGTTTGGGCAGCTGGGTGTTGACCTGCACCCTCTCTGTCAGTGGGAGTCATGCGGAGGCGACAGAAGCAAATGCTTGAAGACCCAAGAGGTCATTCGGAGACATGGGTGGAATTGGGGGGCGTGCTCTGGAGCTAAAATGCTAGGGTTCAAATCCCAGCTCCCCTACTCAGCTGCTGGGTGGCCGTGGGAAGTTGCTTAGCCTCTCTGTGCCTTGATGTGTTCATGCATAAAACAAGGATAGTAATAATAACCCACTTAATTGGGTGGCTGTAAAAACCTAAATGGGTCCATCTATGGAAGACCCTGGTAACAGCATAGTGCAGTTCCATAGAGGTGAAAGTGTATACAAATGGGGGCTCTGGTGGGCTGGGGGTGTTCCTGGGCCACGGAGAGAAGGTTTGATGAGGGGCTGAGGTTCTTGCTCACCGACGGACGGGAATGAGCTCTCATTAGGATATGAGCCCAGAGACTCCAATAATACTGGGGTCCGACCCCGCTCACAAGGCAGGGAGAGCTTGCAGGCGAGGCCGCAGGGCCCTAGAGTTGTGGGTTCAGGTTACTGCTGCTTCCCGCGGGGACATTAGGCTAGGGGGTCTGGCTAATAGGCTCAGCTTTCATCTGCCTCCTCTAACGACTCTTGTTCCCCCCCCTCTCCCGCAGTCTCATTACCGACCGTTCTACGTCAACAAAGGCAACGCGATGGGGTCCAACGAGGCCCCGTGAGTTCCAGACGGACAGAAGCGAGGCACTGCCACCCCTGCCCTCCCCGGCTGATCCTATTCCTCTTGGCATCCTTCTCATCTGGGTGGATGGGAGCCTCCCCCCTCCTCCCCCATCAGCCATGCTCCATCCAGGCCCCTCTCCAGCGTTGGGACTTCTGATGGTCACCGTCTTTCCTGTGCTCAGAGGCCAGCCGTCGCAGGGGTGGGACATAGGTGGGCCTGCCTCCCCTAACCCACCACCCTCCTCCGGGGTGGATTGCTGGGGCTCCCGTGGGTGCCCACGTGGTAGCAGCCTGCCTCTCCTGCCCCCCCTGCTGTCTTGAGGCCTATTGGCCATTTCTCTCCAAGGCTCCTTCCCGTGTGATGTGGTCAGTAGATGCTTGGCCAAGATAGTTGCCCATCTCCCACCCGCATGGGCCCACCTTCTTCTTCCCAGCAGCCCGGCCCCATCCGGAGACTGGCCCTAAGTGCCCTGCTCTGGTCCTGCCCACCAGTGCCCAGCCCGGAGGAGCCTGCAGGCCCTGGCCACCATGCAGGAAAAGCTCCCAGTGTCTGGCATCATCCTGGCCACTTTGGGCATCACCATATCTACTCTGAGTCTGAAGTCCCTGGGAATGGGCTCTCCTGGCTGTTAGGATGGTCTTAGCCAAGATACTTCCCTCTTCCACCAGCTGAGATAAGCAGTTTCCTCACCATGATACAATCCATCCACGAAAACAGCTACTGGCCCAGCTGCCCCAAGAGAAATGCCATTTACCTATGGAATTTTCATGGTTCTGCAATTCTGTGTCCTCTCCAGCAATGTGAGCGGGGGGGGGGGGGGGGGGGGGGGAAAGTGGGGCTGGGCTGGTAACTTGCAATTTCCACGTAACTGCCGCTGTTTCCCAGGGTGCCTTCCACACTGCTCCGCACCCGTCTTCCTCCTCCCTCTGACTACCTTCCATGTCACACGCCGTCATGGGGCTCGGGGCCTGCAGAGGGGACCAAACCAGGAACGGCAAGGTGGGGCCCTTCCTCCTCTCGCTGTCCCTCCCAAGGGCCCTGAGGGTTCTGGGGAGGGGGACATTCAGCCTGGGCTTTTCCCTCCTGAATAAACCATTGATCACCCACTTCTGTACTGAACAAGCGTTTCTCGAGGGTCACCAGAGGGGCCCTCTGCTGAACACTTGCCCACCGCTGGGGGCATTGGAGTCATCTTTCCTCCAGAAGACGTGGCTCCTTCAGGTCTCCCTCCTCTCCTTCCCCACCTCCCATCAGAGTCCCTGGGGTGCAGTGCAGGAGACTGGACCTTTGTCAGGCGGGCCTCAGCTAACAGTGAACAGAAGGGAGGACGGTGGGGTAGGGTCCTGGGGTACATTGAATACCCAGAGGGCTTTGAGTGCTCTGACCGCCTCCCCTACCCCCCTGCCAGCCAGCCGATCCTGCAGTCCTTGGAGGGGAGCAGGACCCAGGAGTGGCTGGAGCCGAGACTGGCCAAGCGCTTCTCTGTGGTGGGGAGGGCTTTCTGGGCAGGGGGACCCCACGGCCAAGGCCTGGCAGGAGAACCGGTGGGCTCCTGAGGGCAACACCATCCTGGGCTGGGGGCATGCGGGAAGGAGATGAGGCTGTCCAGGCCCTGGAAGCCCAGAGAGGCCAGGAGGGGTAGTCAGGGAAGGCTTCCTGGAAGAGGCAAGCAAGACTTGGAAGAGAGAGGAAGAGGGTGCAAGGAAAACACACCCTTTCCCTGGTGTGGCCGGGACCCCCCCCCCCCCCCCCCCCCCGCCGCAAGTCTCCTTCATTCTCACTGTCCTTCCTTGTTCTCCCTACCCGAGGCCAAGGGACGCCAGGGGAGCAGCTCTCTCCCCTGCCACGTAGTCAAAGTGCCTAAATGAGCTAGCTGCTGGTGCATCATGGAGGGACAACCCCCTTCCCCCCTCCCTCTCCCTGCCCTGCTGGGCCAGTGGCCAGACTTCCCAGAGGGGGCTCCTTAGAATCAGAAAAGGGAGGGGAGAAATGAGCCAGAAGCAGAGGACAGAGGGGAAGGGGTAAGACAGGAAAGGATGGTGAGGGGACACGGGGCATCTCGGGAGGATGTGCAGCAGTGTGAGGGAAGCTACCTACCACGGAAGCAGTGTGCTGTGTCACCTCCGTGCCTTCCCTTGGGAGCCGTGAGGACGGTGCCCCCCAGGTTGGCCGCTGCTCCCCGCAGCCCCTGACCATGAGCAATGCTCTCTGGAGCCCCTCCCCCAGGCCAGCAGGTCCAGCCCGTGGGCACTGGGTGCCCTACCGCCTCCCAGACCTTCTTTAGGACCTGCCATCCTGTGGCTATGAGCGGGAGGAGGGTCACTCTCCTGGGCTCCAGGGATGCCCAGATTCTCCGAGAAAGGCCTTAGTCCCCCAACATTTGGGGCCCTTCCCAAAGCCACTGGCTCCAGAAGAGAGAAGGACGGGCACCCCCTGTCTCGCTGAATCCCCCGGGCCCCCGCCTGCCCTTGGCTGGGTCCTCACCGGGAACCTCCACCTGCAACCCGGAGGCCGGCACAGCGGGAGGACAGCCATGTCCAGAGGCCCCGGGTCCTCTGCTGGGGCCTGGGTGGGGATGTCCCCTGAGCACCGTGCTCCCCGTCACTCCCCACTGGCTCCATTACCGTGAGAGCTGTGATAATACAGTGATCAGGAGAATCCTTGCTTCCATTTCTTGAGAATGCTTCCCTCAGCATGAGTGAAAACATTGGCCCCCTTGGAGGCCTCGACACAGGGGCTCAGGGACGGGAGTGCAGAGGAAGGGAGGTGTCTCTCCCAGAAAGGGAGAGAAAGGAGAGGATCAATGCTGTTTCCACTCTTTTTCCTCTCAGCCCCAGCCAAGTCCCTGTCCCTGCTCTCCTGTGTCTGGTCCCCGAAGGCTGTGGGCTTTAGGCAATTCTAGGCCTGCTGTGGGTAGCCTACAGCACGTGGGGGAAGGGCCATAGGGCTCTGGGCTGCGGGAGGGGGGAGGCAGAGCTGGGGCTGAGCAGAGAGCCCTGGCTAGGTCGCTGGGAGTTCTCTTCCTGGCTCAGTCGCTTCTGGCTGTGTGATCTGGGACAGCTGCTTGCCCTCTCTGGGCCTGGCCTTCCCCATCTACAGAAGGAGGTGGTGTTTTCACTGGATCATTCCTGAGGTCCCTTCCCAGCTGTGATAGTTTGTGAGCTAAGGATCACAGCGAGGATAGTTGGGAGGACTGGGAATCGAGCTCCGTCCCAGCGGGGGCTCCGTGACCAGGACTGGCTTGAGAACTGGGTGGATCAGATTCGCAAATCCCCGAGGCTCCCCTTACCCAGCCCAGCTTCCCCTCCTTACCTCCACGCCCTGTCAGGGCCTGGGTCCCTCCCCAACAGAAGCCTTCCCTGCCCAGAAGGGAGGGTCTGGGAGCCTCCGAGCCATCTAAGCTCTGCCCTGGGCCTGGATCTCCAGGACCCGCTGCAGTAGGGACTCCATGACGTCAGGGGTTATTCCGTTTTGTTCTAGAAGAGTGTGGCCATGTGGACAGGTCTTGGAGGCTAAGGAGCAGTTCCCTGGGGGGTGGGGGGAGGTGGGGAAGGTTAACAGAAGAGTTGGGGAGGCGCCAGGCCTGAGGGCATATCTGGGACACTTCTTGGGGGAGTTGACACTTGGGACTCTGAGTTCGGGCGACAGTTGGCCAGACTGCCTGAGTTAGAATCCCGGCTGCAGCACTCACCAGCTGTGTGACCTTGGCAAGCTACCCAGCCTACAAGAAGGAAACATCTTAAAGGATTGCCAGACAAGAACAATGTGCAAAGCACCTGACACAGCAAGTGATCAATAACTGAGACGTGGTAATGTGGTTGTGGTCGCATTAACAACAGCAGCCAGCAGCGGCAGCGACGACAGCATCCCAACCCCATCCTTGTTAGCTTCCGCCCTTGGACAAGGGACCAGGAGCACAGAAAGGGCGGTTTCCCTCGGCTTTCCGGGCCCAGAACCAGCCCGGCGGCTCCCTGCAGTTCTGAGACACGGCCAGCAGGTGGCAGCATTTCACTGCAGTTAAAGGGCGCTGAGCTTCCCTCCCCAGGCCGAAGGCGGCCCCCCACAGCTCGTTCTCAAGGGGAGCCCCTTTCTGCACTCCTTCTGCATGAGCTAAGCAGATCTTGCCCTAGACTGTGGGACGTGTGATTACAGGCCAGCAGTCCCCCAGCTGGGCAGGAACGAGAGGTTGCTGCTGACCCCACCGAACTCTGCCTAGCCTGGCACGGGGGACTGCAGGGTGGGGCATGGGGAGGGTCCCCTCCGTGTGGGGGCTGCTGCCCTTGGGCTCTCCCTGCAGGCGGGCAGGCTGAGGGAGGGGGTGTGGTGGGCATGTCAGGTTCAGTTCTGCGGCCCCTGAAGCTTGAGGGGACTCTGTACAGGGCAGACCAACAGGTGAGGTGGTAAATAGAAAGGCAGAGTCCTCAAAATCGAAGGTGACAGCAAATTGAGGGGCAGAGCCCCTTGACTTCTGTCAGCCTCAGATTTCCTGCTTACCAGATGGGGAGATCTGTATCTCCCTTCTGACTGACTGTGCGGGGAGATCGGAAGGATAAAAGTTGGGGCCAGGAATGAATGTCCAGAGGGGGTGGGCACTGGGAGGCAGAGGTGGGGACCCAGCTCTTGTCTGGGCCTCCTCTTCCCACCAAACCTTCAAATCGCCTCCCAGGAGGGACCCAGGCAGTTTTATCTTTCTGAGGATTGACTATTAAGTTTGAAAACCGGCAAGGCTGAGGCTGGGAGGGGCCAAGGCAAGGAGGAGGAATCGGGGACTGGGGTCATGGGAACCACTAGACCCTTTTGCAAGAGGGGGGGGAGTGGGGGGGGCAGGACCCCCCCTCCCCCAGGGACTGAGAACGATGCCCTAGTCCCTGGGGGCTCTCCAAGGAGGGCAGAAGCCAGGTCAAGGAGGAAGGGAAGGTCTTTGGCTAGCTGGTGGTGAAGGAATTAATCCCAAGTGGACTGACAGTTTGTTGCCCTACTGGCTTTGGGGTGGCTTTGGGGGCAAACTGCATTTCCGTCCTCGTGTGTAGACCCTCAGTGGACCGCAGGCCCTAGCACTGACTGGCAACATGCAGAGGGTGAATCTGTCAGAGGAAGGCATGGCCTTGAGAGCCTGTCACTGAAAAGGACTCAAGGTTGTGGGTCTTCGACGGCTCAGGCAGGGGACCCTCCTAGAGGGCGACCTGGACCAGATGACCTGAAGCCTAGGTTTGGGTCCACCGCGCAGGCCCAGGTGACAGAGAGGGCTGGGGGGTGAGGATTCCGAATGGCGGGACCCAGGGGCTTCCTCATTCATTGCCAATATTCGTGGTGCACCAAGATCTCAGCACGGGGAGACAGGATGCACTCTCTCTGTGGAAATTACAGCTGGTCGGGGAAGCTGAAGATAAAGTCACCGGTGAATGTGGGCTGACTTAGATGTGATAAGTGTCCTGCAGAGCACGACATATGACACACGGTGACGTCGGGGAGCAGGGCTGGGGGAGGCGGGCTCTCCCTCTGAGGGCATCTGGGGGTGAGGATCGCCCAGCAGGGGACCTGCCTGAAAGAGTATGTTCTGCAAGTATGGGGATGGCGGGGGCCAGCCGGCTGGGGGTGCTGAGGAGGGGACCCTGGGCAGCAGTGAGGCAGGCAGGGCCCCAGGGCACAGCGCCTCGTGGGGAATTGGGGCTTCCCATAAATGGTGGCACTGCCACAGCAGGAGGGTGAGTGATCACATTAGCGCCCTAAGAAGAGGGCTCCGGGACACGGTGGGGTGACACTGGAGTGGAGGTCCAGGCGGACAGTGGTGGTGGCCGGGGACACGGGCAGTGGGGCCAATTGTGGCGGGTGATGCTATTCCAGATGGCAGAAGAAGCAACGACAAGGGGGCTAGGTGTGCAGGGGGGTGAGGCAGTTTGGGAAACTGGCCGAGAGCAGAGAGCCCGTGGGCAGGGGAGGCAGGTGGGAGGTCCCAGCTGCAGGGGGAGGAGGGCCAAGGCTCAGCTGCACAGGCTCCAGAGGGGAGGTTGGGGTGGGGGTGTGGGGAACGAGTCCTGCCAGGGGGCATGGAAGCAGGGAAGGCGCATTTGGCGACAGGGTCCCAGAGACGGCTCCTTGCCTGTCCGTCCTCCTGGGAGGCAGCCTGCTGTCCTGGATCTGAATCCTGACCCCGGCAGTTAGTGGCTGGGTCAGTAGAACTAGTTACTTACTCTTCCTGGTCCTCAGTTTTCTCCTCCGTGAAGTGGGGCTCTAATAATAGAGCCCCCTGGGGT
Organism: Felis catus; assembly: GCF_018350175.1. Taxonomy (NCBI): domain Eukaryota; kingdom Metazoa; phylum Chordata; class Mammalia; order Carnivora; family Felidae; genus Felis; species Felis catus. The sequence goes on along the minus strand of NC_058377.1, from coordinate 17,471,701 downwards.
TTTTGTGAGGATCAAAGGAAGGGAAACTAGGAAAGGGTCACCACGGTGACCGACACCTTGTATCACCTGGTAAATAGGTGCTCAGTGAACAGGCATCGAGGACAGGACAGAGGGAGGCCCCTCCCCACCCCCCTGCTCTTGCTGCTGGTGGAGACAGAGTCCAACCTCCCCCATCTAGGGAGGGACCTGCTTGTCCCACAAGACCACCCGACTCTGGTTCCTGGGGCCCTCCCTCCCCCGTGTCGGGCAGGCGGCCAGGGGCCCTCCCAGTCGCGTCTGGCAGGGTTGCCAAACTGTAAGAATGGAGGCTAATTCTTGTCTTCCCCGAGTGCAGGGCGGGCCACTACATGCACGGGTGGCCGAGGTAATTAATTTACACATTTCATCCTGCTTAGACTAATAAGCTTCTATATCCTCCTTCTCCACTGAGTCTGAGCCTCCGTGCCGGGCCTGCCAGAAATGTTTCACCCGGCAGTGATGGGACCAGGCTCCAAGAAAGGCGGTGAAGGGAAGCCGGTGAAGGGGGAGTGACACGGAGCGAATGCTGCTGTTTTGTCAAGAAAGGGGGAAATGCACCCACAGATCTGCTTGGAGGTTCAAGCCTGGAGGCTTGCACCCGCCGCGGGCTGCCCCAGGGAGGAGCCGGGGCCCTGCAAAGCAGACCAGGTCCTTCTCTACGTTTTGAGTCTCAAATGCTGCGCATGTATCTCATCCTCAGAATTCATCGGCTGCCCACAAATCAAAACGCATGTAATGCAAACAGCCCATTTGTGTAGCCCGCGTTCGTTGGCTCTCCCGTGCGCCTGAGAACGAGGGTGCAGGAGAGTAAGTCCTGTCACTCTCTTCCAAGAGTGAGAGGTGGGGGTACGAGGTCATCCTTGAAGACCATAACCAGTGGTGACTGCAACGCCCAGAAGCCCAGGCTCGTGGGGCTCAGGGAGGAATCCGAGTGGAGTTCGGGGCTTCCTGGAGGAGGAAGGCTTGAGCCATTTTGAAGGTAGGGTAGGAGTTGACCAGATGGAGAGGAGAGGAAGGGCTGGAAGGAGCCGACACGTGAGTTGCAATTCTGATTGTTAAAATGTGGGTTGCACTTGGGCCCCGGCACCCGCACCCATAACGTGGGGAGAATTTGCTGGGGGAGCCACTAGAATGATCACCAACCCCTCTCACCGGCCTGGAGTCTTTGGTGGGAGCTTAAGGACCCGGGTCTGAGCTGGCTGCAGAGACGCTTTCTTGTTAGCCGAGGACACAGGGCCAGCTCCTTCCGGCTGCTTCCCCCTACTTATGGATTCCATTTGTACGCTCCGATTCCAAATCCTGCAGGATTTAATATCCACTCTGTAATCTACTGGCACCAATAGGTATTATCTAACTAAACCTTAAATTGAAAATGCTAGGCTTCCATTTTCCCCACGCCGTCGGGAGAAGTCGGGGCTCGCTACGTCTGATGTAATTTACTCTTGTGCTAATTAAACTGTGTCACATTGCTGTCCTCGCAGGCACGAAGCTGGCTCCCCCCCCCCCCCCCCGACACGCCTCACGATGCAGCCCCAGGGTGGACGAGGCCAGGCAGGGAATTGGGCTGGCCAATCTGGGGGCTGCAAGACTGGCCCCGCGTCTACCTCAAGTATCTCGTGCTTTAAGCCCATTTCACTTCGTGAGAGGTTAACAGTTTACTTTCTGTAATGGGCATTCATTCATGCACGCACACACTCATTCAATCACTTGTGCATTTATTAAGCACTCACGGAAGGCATGGAAATAAAAGATGCTAGACAGACAGTCAAGGCGCTTCTTACCCACCCAGCCCCCCCGCCCCCCCCCCACCATTCGCCATGACAGTTCTATATGATGCCAATTCCCAGGCCACCCCAGCTCACAGAAGAACTCAAGGCGGGGAGGAGGAAGAACAGATAATGTCATAGATGCTTACTCTTCAGCAGACATAAAATGACGGTTTTCAAGAAATTAAGCTTATTGAGACCGTTGAAGATCCACATGCAGTGGTAATTCACATGCAGTGGATTCACGAAGGGATCCCATGTTGCCCCCGCTAACGCCATCTTGCAGAACCTACGTACGATATCGCAACCCAGGATACTGGCACCGATGCGGTCCAGGCACAGAGCATTTCCTTGGTTTCCATCCTTTCCACGAGGATGTCTCCTGTTGCCCTTCTATAGACGTCCTCACCTCCCCTTCCTCCCCTTCCCTGAGGGGTTGCCCCTGATCTGTTCTCCCTTTCTTTAATTTTGTTATTTCACGAATGCCAAACACGTAGTGACCTTTGCAAGTCGGCCTGAGTGACTCATGTGACGCGGCAAGGTAAGCATCACTCCACGTGTTACAGAACCGCAAGTTGAGGCCGGGGCAGTGACGTAACGGGCAGAAGCAGGACTCAAGCCCGGTTCATCCCGAGTCCCAGACCTGGCTCGCCGTGGCCACCCAGACTTGCAGGTGGCATTGGAACCGACGACTCTCAACGCTCCCCCTGTCAGGGGGAGTCCCCTCGGCATCCAGCACATGGCCGGAGGTCCTGGCCCTGGATTGTTGGGGGGTGTCAGTCCCAGACGCAGGAGGGAGCAGTCCCCAGCCTGTGCCTCCCAGCCTGGCTTCTCAAGGGCAGACAGAAGGGGGCCCTGCCCTGGGCCCCCTGCTGTGGTGAAGGGCTCAGGCAGGATGATTCCTGGAAACAGACTTTCCACCTTGTCCGGAGGGGCCCCAGTGGACTCAGGTGCTGTCTCCTGCCTGACATCGTGACAGGCTGGTTGCACTCCTCAGGATGGGGGGGGGGGGGGAAGAGAGGCTCACGCCCTGAAGTCACCTCCCCCCTGCGGCTCTCCGAGCGCCCTCCAAGCCTCACAGCCCGAGATTGGGTCTCACGGCCCTCTAGTCAGGTCAGACTCAGGGCCACAACTGGTCAGCTCGGAGGCAATGTCACTTGCGGAGCTAACCAAGCGTGGGATTGCTCAGATTGCTGGAAGGAGCGGCTCCCCCGTGTGCACCCCTCCCGTCTGCCAGCTGTCACCTGGGTCCTGCCCCTGCCATACCCTGACCCAGTGGCTGATGGGGGGTTACAAAGCCAGGACCCACGGCTCCCACATCACTGTAACAAGAGCTTCGTCTCTATGAGGAGGACTTAGATCCTGCTCCCTAGGGAGGGGGGGTCTGGCTCTTTCTGTACCCAGCAGGGGGTGGTCATTCCCCAGACTCAGCCCTGCGGTCCCTGGGCTTGTGCCTGAGGACATGAGTTGGCCTGGGGTGGGCTGCACACTAGGGCTGGAGACAGCAGGGGTGGCCCAAGCCCCTGGGCATCAGAGTAGGGCTAGGGCCAACGGCAAGGAGGTATGATAAGAGGCAGACAATGTCTACTCAATGAAAGAGTCTTGCGGTAACTAGAACTATCCAACAGTCGAGCAGACTGCTTGGTGAGGTAGTAAGTTCCCTGGCGGTGAAGGCATTCATTCATTCAGTCAACACACACTGATTGTCTACCTTGGGAAGGCCATCCGCCATTGTGGCTCTCAGCTCTGGAATCACTCAGCTTTAGCAAGTTCTCTGTGCCTCACTTGCCTCACCTGCAAAATGGGAGTAATGACAGTCCCTCACCTGTCTCAGCAGAACCCGACCCTGCTTTCCCATGATGCTCCACCACACCACCCTCCTGCCTTGTACCTGACAACACGGCAGGGGCGACTCCCGTCAAAGCGCTCTCAACAGGTACTCTCATTCACCCTCAGGGCAAATGTCTGCGTAAGTGGGAATGGGTATCAGTCACCCCAACTCGCGGGCGAGAAAACAGAGTCAGGATGGGTCTCTGAACACTCAGAGCACCTGCCTCCTGTGGGCTTTAGAGCAGCCACGGCTACGTCCTTGGGACCTTCTGGACTCCGAGATGCAGCAGGTCAAAGGCTGTGCAGTGAAAGTGGGACCTGGGTAGGGGCTGAGGATGGAAGAGGCGGTGCAAGCCGGTGGGTGGGTCTGGGCAAGATCGAACGTGGCTGAGGCCAGACCCCCACGCCTCTCCCTGCTCCTACGGGCAGAAGGAAACTGGAGGCTTCTCCGCCGGGGACGGTGGCTACACATCAAAAGGGAATCACACAAGCACTCTTGATAAACAGCAGGTAGCCCCGCTCCCACTAGCTAACAGGATTAATCTAAATGCACACAGACACGGCTGGGCAAAATCAAAACACAGAACCCGGGCTAAATTACAGCACTTAACAGGGAGCCCTCGGAGCCTCGCGACACGTCACCTGACTTGCTCGCCCACCACAGGGGTGAGGACGGCAGGAGGAGGCCACGTGTGATGGCTATGTGTGGCATGGAGGTCAAGGGGACCCTGGAGGGGAGCCGGGGACCGGGCAAGTCAGGCAGCCACAGAGGGGGTTAGGGCATTCTCTGAGGGCTCAGAGTGTCAGCTGGGTGGGTGCATCCTGAAAGGGGGAGGCAGCTGGCATGCCCTGAAGAAGCGGAGAGCCCCTGAGTGCTCCTGTGACCAGCACACCCACCTGCCAAGTTCTGCCTGACGAGAGGGTCCCATCCCGGGGAACCCTACCCGAGGGCATTCACAAAAAGAGAAGCAAGGTCTTCAGGTGGCTCTGCCTGGTGGTCTGGCCTCCTGAGCCTTATTCCGGCCTCCACGGTGAAGGGAGGGAAACTCGTTACCAGATAACTACATTCAAGCCTCACTATGGCTATTATAGCCCACTTTACAGAAGAGGAAACTGAGGCAGAGTTAGCTTTCAGATCAGCCGGGACCCAGAGCCTGTGCTCCTGGGAAGCTCCAAGCTTCCTCCCAAATCATCACTTTAGTCAGAAGCAGATCTTTTGTCCTGGGCACTTGCCTTGAGCTCAAGTCAGCTCCAAAGCCAAGGTCAGAGCAGAAGCTTCTTAACTTCCGGGGTCTAGATCCATGCTTCCCTCTGCTTCAACTCAGGACACCCATCACCTTGGTGACGTCCTCTGGCTCTCTGGTGATGCTGGCTGTTGTGGGCCTGGAAGCCCCTGGGATGGGGACTCCGGGGGAGAGTAAGACCATGGAAATGACTTTCTGAGTCCCTCAATCTGGGAGGGAACTGGGGGAGGGTGGGTCACCACATCCATCCCTCAGCCTCTAGTTGGCAGGCAAACCAAGGACATATCCCCCTTTCCTCAAATCTTAGGAATGAGAAAGCCAGGATGCCTGGGTGGCTCAGTTGCTTAAGCTTCTGACTTCAGCTCGGGTCGTGATCTCATGGTTCGCGGGTTCAGGCCCCGTGTCGGGCTCTCTGCTGTCAGCACAGAGCTGCTGTCTCTGCTTTCTGCTTCAGATCCTCCCTCTCTCTCTCTCCTTCTCTCTCTCTCTCATAAATGAACAACAACAGGGGAGGAGCCAAGGTGGCGGAACAGCATGGAAGTTTTTTAGGTGTCTCGCGTCCCCAAAATACAGCCAGACCAACACTAAACCATCCTGCACACCTAGAAAACTGGTCTGAGGATTAACACAATAATCTGCACAACCTGAACCACAGAACTCAGCAGGTACACGGCGCGGAGAGGTGAACTTGGGAAGAGAGAAGCCGCGGAGGGCAGGGAGGTGTTTTGCGTGTGGAGAGAGGATGGAGACGGGGGGGGGGGGGGGGGGGGGGGGGGGGGGGGGGGGGGGAGGAGAATATGGGAAAAGCACACCCCCCCAAAGCAGCTGGAGAGAAAGTGGAATAGTGGAAACAGCAGCAGCAGGGACTGAACTAAAAAGGGAGAAAGGAGAGGGTTTCAATTCCATTAAGACTATAAACGGGGAGCGCAGAGTCTGAAACTCCGCAGCTGGTACCTGGTGGTGCTCTGGTGGGAAGGGCGAATCCCCAGGAGCAGAGCGGGGTCCGGGGTTCAGGCCACACGGGGAGAGGTGGTTCCCCTGCTGGGAGGACACCTGGCAGAGGCTGTGTGGCTCCCCCGCCCCCAAAGGCAAGGCCCCAGTGGCCCCGGGAGAACAACCACATTCACCGGTGCTGGAACAAGGTCGTTGGGGGTGAAGCCTGGTGCCGGATGGGTGTTGTGATTTTCCATAGTCCCTGAAATGCTGCTGCTACACTGTCTCGCAAACTCTTTCTGGGACGGGCTGGCCCCCGGTCGCAGTCTCTGGGCAGCAGCAGCACGGTCCTGCCAACGTTCCTGGGTGCGGCCGGCACCCGGCCATTGCTCGGTGAGACCCTCCAGCAGACGGGCAGAACGGGTCAAAGCCGCAGCTTCTCAGAAGTAAGGAGTCGGGAAACACAGCCGCATCTGAGACAAAACTCGGGAGGGAGGTGCTGCCTGGGGCTTGGTCACGAACCGTGTAAAAGCGGGGAGTAGATGGAAGCCGAAGACAAAGGACGGGTGCGCGGTTGCTGATCGAGGAGAACAGAATTCAGACACTAGAGACCGGGTGGCTGGGTGACGCCATTTAACCGCTCCCACGCATGCGCATACGCACCTACGAGCGCCACAACGCTCTGCCCCAGTAAGCTAAGCAGCGCCATCTAGTGGAGAGCGGAGCCATTACACTAAGCCCAGCCCAACTGGGCCAACCTTGTTCTTCAGGAACACAAGTCTCTCTGCCTGCTTAGTTTATGGACAATAAAGCATTTCACAGTTTGACACCTAGGGGAAAACGAAGTCATGTTTCAGTCTGTTCACTGGTCCACCTATTCAATTTTCTGTCTTTTTTTCTCTTTTTTGTTTCTTTTCATTTTCTTGAATACAGAAAGAGAAAAAAATCATTTTTATTTTCAATTTCTATTAAAAACATTTTTGTTTATTTTTTTCTACTATATTTTTTACTTTTGTGTATATTTTTTCAAATTCCATTTTACTTCCATCATTTCATTTTAGTCTACTTCAGTGTATTCATTTTTTCAAATTTTCAATTTTCTTTTTTTTTCTTTCCCCTTTTTTCTCTGATCTGTCAAGTCCCTTTCAACACCCAGACCAAAACACACCTAGGATCTAGCATCATTTATTCGATTTGTGTGTGTGTGTGTTTTAATTTTTTAATTTTAATATTTTTTTAATTTTAATTTTTTAATTTTAATTTTTAATTTGTTTTACCTCATTAATTCGTTTTCTCCCTTCAAAATCATGAAATGAAGGAATTCACCCCAAAAGAAAGATCAGGAAGAAACGACAGCCAGGAATTTAATCAACACAGATACAGGCAAGATGTCTGAACCAGAATTTAGAATCACGATAATAAGAATACTAGCTGGAGTTGAAAATAGATTAGAATCCCTTTCTGCAGAGATAAAAGAAGTAAAAGCTAGTCAGGATGAACTTTAAAAAAATGCTGTAACTGAGCTGCAATCTCAAATGGATTCCACGGCTACAAGGATGGATGAGGCAGAACAGAGAATCAGAGATATAGAGGACAAATTTATGGAGAATAATGAAGCAGAAAAAGAGGGAGATTAAGGCAAAAGAGCACAATTTAAGAATTAGAGAAAACAGTGACTCATTTAAAAGGAACAACATCAGAAACATAGGGGTCCCAGAAGAGGAAGAGAGAGAAAGAGGGGTAGAAGGGTTATATGAACAAATCATAGCAGAAAACTTTCCTAACCTGGGGAAAGACGCAGACATCAAAATCCAGGAAGCACAGAGGACTCCCATTAGATTCATCAAAAACTGACCATCAACAAGGCATATCATGGTCAAATTCACAAAACACTCAGGCAAGGACAGAATTATGAAAGCAGCAAGGGAAAAAAAGTCCCTAACCTACAAGGGAAGACAGATCAGGTTTGCAGCAGACCTATCCACAGAAACTTGGCAGGCCAGAAAGGAGTGGCAGGATATATTCAATGTGCTAAATCAGAAAAATATGCGGCCAAGAATTCTTTATCCAGCAAGGCTGTCATTCAAAATAGAAGGAGAGATAAAAAGTTTCCCAGACAAACAAAAATTAAAGGAGTCTGTGACCACGAAACCAGCCCTGCAAGAAATTTTAAGGGGGACTCTCTGACGGGAGAAAAGATGAAAAAAAAAAAAAAAACCCAACCAAACAAACAAATAAATAAAGACCAAAAGCAACGAAGACTAGAAAGGACCAGCGAACACCACTAGAAACTCCAACTCTACAAGCAACATAATGGCAATAAATTCTTATCTTTCAGTACTCACTCTAAACATCAATGGACTAAATGCTCCAATCAAAAGACATAGGGTAACAGAATGGATAAAAAAACAAGATCCATCTATATGCTGTTTACAAGAGACCCACTTTAGACCTAAAGACACCTTCAGATTGAAAGTAAGGGTATGGAGAACCATCTATCATGCTAATGGTCAACAAAAGAAAGGCAGAGTAACCATACTTATATCAGACAATCTAGATTTTAAAATAAAGACTGTATCAAGAGATGCAGAAGGGCATTATATCATAATTAAGGGGTCTATCCACCAGGAAGACCCAACAATTGTAAACATTAATCCGCCAAATGTGAAGCACCCAAACATATAAATCAAGTAATCACAAACATAAAGAAACTCATTGATAGTAATACCATAATAGTAGGGGACTTCAACACCCCACTCACAGCAATGGACAGATCATCTAATCAAAAAATCAACATGGGAACAATGGCTTTGAGTGACACACTGGACCAGAAGGACTTAAGATATATTCAGAGCATTTCACCCTAAAGCAGAAGAATATACATTCTTCTCCAGTGCACATGGAACATTCTCTAGAAGAGATCACATACTGGGACACAAATCAGCCCTCAACAAGTACAAAAAGATCAAGATCATACCGTGCATATTTTCAGACCACAACGCTATGAAACTTGAAATCAACCACAAGAAAAAATTTGGAAAGGTAACAAATATTTGGAGACTAAAAAACACCCTATTAAAGAATGAATGGGCTAACCAAGAAGTTAAAGAGGAAATTAAAAAGTTCTTGGACACCAATGAAAATGATAATACCACAACCCAAAACCTCTGGGACGCAGCAAAGGCAGTCATAAGAGGAAAGTATATAGCAATCCAGGCCTTCCTAAAGAAGGAAGAAAGATCTCAGATACACAACCTAACCTTATGCCTTAAAGAGCTGGAAAAAGAACAGCAAATAAAATCAAAAACCAGCAGAAGACAGGAAATAATAAAGATTAGAGCAGAAATTAATGTTATTGAAACCAAACCAAAACAAACAAACAAAAAAAAAACCAGTAGAACAGATCAATGAAACCAGAAGCTGGTTCTTTGAAAGAATTAAAAAAATTGATAAACCACTAGTCAGTTTGATCAAAAAGAAAAAGGAAAGGACCCAAATAAAATCAAGAATGAAAGAGGAGAGATCACAACAAACACAGCAGAAATAAAAACAATAATAAGAGAATATTATGAGCAATTATATGCCAATAAAATGGGCAATCTGGAAGAAATGGACAAATTCCTAGAAACATATAAACTACCAAAACTGAGACAGGAAGACAGAAAATTTGAACAGACCCATAACCAGTAAAGAATCGAATTAGTAATAAAAAATCCCCCAAAAACCAAGAGTCCACGGCCGGATGGCTCTCCAGGGGAATTCTACCAAACACTTAAGGAAGAGTTAACACCGATTCTCTTTAAGGTGTTCCAAAAAATAGAAATGGAAGGAAAACTTCCAAACACTTTCTATGAAGCCAGCATTACCTTGATTCCAAAACCAGACACAGACCCCACTAAAATGGTGAACTATAGGCCAATTTCCCTGATGAACATGGATGCAAAAATCCCCAACAAGATATTAGCCAACCAGATCCAACAATACATTAAAAAAATTATTCACCACAACCAACTGGGATTTATACCTCGGGTGCAGGCCTGGTTCAATATCCGCAAAACAATCAATGTGATTCATCACATCAATAAAAGAAAGGACAAGAACCATATAATCCTCTCAATAGATGCAGAGAAAGCATTTGACAAAATACAGCATCCTTTCTTGATAAAAATCCTCAAGAAAGTAGGGATAGAAGGATTATACCTCAAGATCATAAAAGCCATATACGAAAGACCCAACACTAATATCATCCTCAATGGGGAAAAACTGAGAGTTTTCCCCCTAAGGTCAGGAACAAGACAGGGATGTCCACTCTTGCCACTGTTATTCAACATAGTATTGGAAGTCTTAGCCTCTGCAATCAGACAACACAAAGAAATAAAAGGCATCCAAATCGGCCAGGAGGAGGTCAAACTTTCACTCTTCACAGATGACATGGTACTCTATATGGAAAACCCAAAAGATTGCACCAAAAAGCTGATAGAACTGATTCATGAATTCAGCAAAGTTGCAGAATATAAAATCAATGCACGGAAATCGGTTGCATTCCCATACACCAACAATGAAGCGACAGAAAGAGAAATCAAGGAATCGATCCCATTTACAGTTGCACCAAAAACCGTAAAATACCTAGGAATAAATCTAACCAAAGAGGTGAAAAATCTATACACTGAAAACTATAGAAATCTTATGAAAGAAAATTGAAGAAGACACACAAAAATGGAAAAAGATTCCATGCTCCTGGATGGGAAGAACAAACATTGTTAAAATGTCAATACTACCCAAAGCAATCTACATATTCAATGCAATCCCTATCAAAATAACACCAGCATTCTTCACAGAGCTAGAACAAACAATCTTAAAATTTGTATGGAACCAGAAAAGACCCAGAATAGCCAAAGGAATCTTGAAAAAGAAAACCAAAGCAGGAGGCATCACAATCCCAGACTTCAAGCTCTACTACAAAGCTGTAATCATCAAGACAGTATGGTACTGGCACAAGAACAGACACTCAGATCAATGGAACAGAATAGAGAACGCAGAAATGGACCCACACATGTATGGCCAACTAATCTTTGACAAAGCAGGAAAGACTATCCAATGGAATAAAGGCAGTCTCTTCAGCAAGTGGTGCTGGGAAAACTGGACAGCGACAGGCAGAAGAATGAAGCTGGACCACTTTCTTACACTATACACAAAAATAAACTCAAAATGGATGAAAGACCTCAATGTAAGACAGGAAGACATCAAAATCCTCGAGGAGAAAGCAGGCAAAAACCTCTTTGATCTTGGCCGCAGCAACTTCTTACTCAACACATCTCTGGAAGCATGGGAAACAAAAGCAAAAATGAACTATTGGGACCTCATCAAAATAAAAAGCTTCTGCACAGCGAAGGAAACAGTCAGCAAAACTAAAAGGCAACCGACAGAATGGGAGAAGATGTTTGCAAACGACATATCAGATAAAAGGTTAGTATCCAAAATCTGTAAAGAACTTATCAAACTCAACACCCAAAAACCAAATAATCCAGTGAAGAAATAGGCAAAAGACATGAATAGACACTTCTCCCAAGAAGACATCCAGATGGCCAACCGACAGAGGAAAAAATGCTCCACATCACTCATCATCAGGGAAATACAAATCAAACCCACAACGAGATACCACCTCACACCTGTCAGAATGGCTAACATGAACAACTCAGGCAACAACAGATGTTGGCGAGGATGCGGAGAAGGAGGATCTCTTTTGCACTGATGGTGGGGATGCAAGCTGGTGCAGCCACTCTGGAAAACAGTATGGAGGTTCCTCAAAAAATTAAAAGTAGAACTATCCTACGACCCAGCAATTGCACTACTAGATATTTATCCAAGGGATACAGCATCCATCAAAGGGACACATACACCCCAATGTTTATAGCAGCACTATCAACGATAGCCAAAGTATGGAAAGAGCCCAAATGTCCATTGATGGAGGAATGGATAAAGAAAATGTGGGGGCGCCTGGGTGGCTCAGTCAGTTGAGCGTCTGACTTCAGCTCAGGTCATGATCTCACGGACCGTGAATTCGAGCCCCGCGTCGGGCTCTGGGCTGATGGCTCAGAGCCTGGAGCCTGCTTCCAGTTCTGTGTCTCCCTCTCTCTGCCCCTCCCCCATTCATGCTCTGTCTCTCTCTGTCTCAAAAATAAATAAATGTTAAAAAAAAAAAAAGAAAATGTGGTGTATATATACAATGGAGTATTACTCAGCAATCAAAAAGAATGAAATCTTGTCATTTGCAACTACGTGGATGGAACTGGAGGGTATTATGCTAAGCGAAATTAGTCAGAGAAAGACAAATATCATGACTTCACTCATGTGAGAACTTTAAGACACAGAACAGGTGAACATAAGGGAAGGGAAACAAAAATAATATAAAAACAGGGACGGGGACAAAACATGAGAGACTCTTAAACATGGAGAACAAACAGAGGGTTACTGAAGGGGGTGTGGGAGGGGGGATGGGCTAAATGGGTCAGGGGCATTAAGGAATCTACTCCTGAAATCATTGTTGCACTATATGCTAACTAACTTGGATGTAAATTAAAAAAATAAAATTTTAAAAAATTTTAAAAAATAAACAACAACAAAGGAATGAGAAAGCCAATCGCTGACGTCAATTGAGCACTTACTCTGTTCTGGGAATTTGCTGAGCTCCTTGATCCATTATCTCTCCTAATGCGTCCAAAGACCACAGGAGCTGGGACTGCTTGTATTACCCCCGTTATACTGGGGAAGTAGCTGAGGCCACACCACTCGTAAGCAGCACATTTGGGAGCCAAACCTGGACCCCCAAATCCTGTGATACCTTCACCTTCCTGGGAATCAGCTTGTTTCCTGTTTCCCAGCATCTTCAGTTGAGGCAGCGGAAAGGGAAAACGTGGGTTCTCATTCTTGCTCCCCCAAACTACGTGGTTCCGTGGCCTGGGGCAGCCCCTTTACCTCTATAAATGGAAAATTCCCGGTTTATAAAACCAGGGGAAAGATCTCTGCCTTACCTGCATTGCTGCCTTGTTGTGGGGATCAAATAAGAAAAATACACATGACTGGAGTTTTCATGCTGTGAGACGCTACCTAAACATTAGTTATTATTCCACACCCCAGAGCAAGCATGTTCCTGAGCTCTGTGTGACTTTTTTGTTTTTGTTTTTGATTTTACTAACACTGTCAGGAATGATAATTGCTAATAACGATCCCCTTGCTTATGTACACACCTCTGCATGGGACCTCAATGCTTCTGGGGACACTGTCTCTGCACAGGGCCTAAGAGGAGGGGCTAGTGCTCCCTATTTTGCAGTGGGGTAAACTGAGGCCCCCAGCGAGAGCAAAGAGCTGACTAAGGTCCCCAGCCCTCCAGGAGAACGTTTTAGGCTCAGAATCTGGGATTTCGAGAATCTTCTCCCTCCAGCTGTGAGGGCTCCCAGGCTGCTCCTGAGAGTGATTTATGGCAGACATTTGCAGCGTGAGTGCTGTATCAGCGCTTCCTTCCCCTCCTAACCTTCCCACGTTGGTGTCCGCCTCCCTTTATCGGCTGCTCACCCCTGCTTCCCCCCTCTAGGAGTTGCCCAAGGCTGAGCTGGGCCTAATTTCAGCTCCTTTCTAGAGCTGAGCTGTCACTCGCGGCCAGGAAATTTGAGCGTGGGGTGGGCAGGTGGGGGAGAGCAGGATGAAGAAGCTCCCTCCCCTCGCCCCCACCCTACCGCCAGCCCCAGGCCCAGGCAGGCATGCTCCCTGTGGTCCCAGGTGATCTTCCACGAGGCAGGAAGGGGACCTGGAGGCAGAAAAGCCAAGTCACTTACTTGTGTTCAGTCACTGTTCAATAGCAGAGCCAACTCTGAGCCTTAGGGTCTGTGGGACCCCCCGGCCCACATGTTCCTCCATCCCCAAGGTGGTTAAAGTACAGACACCAGGGGAGTGAGCACAGCTGCCCCACTCAGGGCCACACAGAGCCCTGTGTGAAGGTCCCGGTGCTTGGCTGGGACCTCACACTATAAGGTGTGAGTTACCGGAACCCAGACCCCAAGTCCCCCTGGGGGAACGAGCTTTTGGACGGAGGAGTAGGGAACAGGGGGCTAAAAGCAGACATTGGGTCCTTCTTCCCAAGCTTTCATCAGGGCTGGTGAGGCAGGAGACCAAGGACTTCTGGGAAGGCAAACAGGACCAGCGAGTGGGTGCTCCTCAGGCAAATAGGCAGATCAGTAAATAGTGAAAAAAACAATAACAACCAAAAGCCAAATATTAAATTCATGGAAGCCAAGGGTTTATTGTATTATTAACTCATTTCTTGTAACATGAAGAAACTGGAAACTCAGAGAAGTTTTTTAACCTGCCCACGGTCACACAGCTAATGGAATCAGAAAAGACAGCGGTGGGCTGGGGGCTCTCCTTTCTGTGTTTACAAGCCAGGGTGTAGACCACTTTCCGGCCAGACCCAGACTACACTCTCTCTGCTGCCCTCACCTGTTTCAGGGTCCAGAACCCAAGGACGCCTGCCCTGCCCTCAGCTTCTAAGCTGGGCGAAACCTGAGTGACCGCACTTTGGCCACCATTCGGCCTCCCTGGCTGTTCAGGATGACACAGCACTCTCCCTTCACATCCATGACCTGGGTGGGCCTGGGGAGGCTTGGGAGGGCCCGGCCTCGCCACCAAAACTCTCACTTCTGGAGCCCCGAAGGTCATTTGGGCCTTTTGGGGGCACTGGTGCGTAGAGAAGGAACTTGGGAGCTGAAACAGGGCCCTGCTTGACTTACAGGGGACAGTAGGGCTGTCCCCAGGGAAACCAGGTCCTACCCAGCAAGCAGGTGCACCTATGAGCTTTGGGTTGCCAGCTCCTGCCTCTCAACTCTTCTCTTGGCCCTTCTCTAAGTTCTGGGACAGTAAAACACTAGTGCATTGGGCAGATAGAGCTAGACACTCTGCCTGACTCCCTGTGGCCTGATCCTCATACACTGACTCTGACGGGGCTGGTGCTAGCAGATCGTCCATCATGCAGACGAACTTGGTGTTTATGTTGATCGGCGAGTGATTTGCAGCTAAGCTGTTGATCAACCACGGCCTATGCAACTAGGGTGCAGCTACGTCTCCACGAAGATCCGCCAAGATCCTGTTCTAAGAGGCCAGCCCAGGCAGCTTGAGGGGAACTGGTGATGGCGACGTGAGCACAGGCTTGAACTCCCTCTCATCCACAACCTTTGCCGACCTCACTGCCCTCGTGTGAAACGTCCTCTGGCCCTCTCGGATTTCCCCCACCCTCCCCGACCACAGACCAGCTACTTTTTCCTGAGGCCACCCTTGCTCGAGGACACCAGCTGCTAGGTGCCTTGGGCATCTCACCTCACCCCCTTAGCCCCAGTGTCCCCAGTTTTTGATAGGTAGCTAGCAGATCTCTCAGTGGGAAGATGGGCGATGTCTGAGAAAGTACCGCACGGTCGACGGGGCGCTAGGGCTGCTCGAATTGGCTCACGAGGGTCGACTGTTAAACTTCCAGTGATTTTGCAAGCTGGTTGATAAGCACAGCCATTATTAAAAATTAAATTATATAAACTTACAATTAAATAAGCTATATTAAACGCAAAGGTAATAAATACTCAAAACTCATTACTAGCTCCTAATTATTTTACTCCATTTTACTATTATCTTTACGCTTGAGGTTATTTACATCAACTGTATCTGTATGTTGGAAATATTATATAATGGCTCATGGCTAAGAATCCCTTTCCAAGCCCACATTCAGTAATGTCACCTTGGTAGCTTGAAATCCGCCAGGGTGGGAGTATTCACGAGATGGAAATTGGCAAATGCTTTAAGTCAGGACTTCCTTTGATGGTTTGTTGTTTGTTTAGACTTAAACAGTGACGGGGAAAATCTTAATAATGCACATTTAACTTAAAAGTGTTTTGGGTGTGTAGCTATTACATTGTAAATGGCACAAGAAATCGAGGAAATATTCTCGCAGTAATTGAAGACTAGTAATCAGATGCAGCAAAGATGTCGTTCACATCATTGACGAACAGAAGGGAGTCCCAAGGAACATCTTTGCTGGTTCACTTTCTTTTTACCCATTACTGTAAATACAAATATCAACCAACATTCATGTGGGAACTACACTCATTTGTCAATTGCAACCATACATTGGTTACAGATACGAGTTCTCCAAAAATCAACAGGAGCATTTTGTGAGAACCAATTGGTTATAGAATTTACAGTAAAGGCTATTGTGTATTTTATTAGTATTTGTTTTAAAGTTTTATTTATTTTTGAGAGAGAGAGAGAGAGAGAGAGAGAGAGAGAGAGAGAGAGAGAGAGAGAGAGAAAACACAGGCAGGGAAGGGGCAGAGAGAGAGGGAGACAGAATCAGAAACGGGCTCCAGGCTTTGAGCTGTCAGTGCAGAGCCCGACACAGGGCTCAAACTCATGAACTGTAAGATCATGACCTGAGTTGAAGTCAGAAGTATAACCAACTGAGCCACCCAGGTGGCCCTAGTATTTGTAAAATATATGCAACATATTTTTTTATCAGTAAAATTACACACATATCATAAAATTACACACTTTTTTTTCCTGGAGAGCCAATTGTCAAACATTCACCAGCACACCACTGACTATACTTATGGAAGAGACCACTATCCCTTTCCTTTTTGTCCCACACTTGGCTCTAGGACTTGAATGGTATCATCAGCCCTTAATGCTGCTCCAGATGTTGGGGAAGAGAATAGAATTTGACCTTCTCATCATTCTCCCCAGCTCCATTCATAAAAAGACTCTTCCTAGTTGTGACTAGGGATATCTGGGATTGGGGGGGGGGGGAGGAGACCCTAAGGACACCTTAGGGCATGTCCCTGGGCAGAGAGCAGGACTCAAGACCAAAAAACACGTACTCTCCTCTGGGGGGCATTTCCGCCTGACTCCATCTGGAACCTGACCATTGACACCACGTTGGGCAGGGCCAACACCATCTCTGGTCTGGATTTTGGCAAGAGCTTCCCAACTGGTCTTCCTGCTTCTATCCTTGACCCTCCCCTCCCCCACCCCTGCAAAAAGGGGTCAAGAGATTGCCAAGGAGATCCCTTTAAAACCCAAAGCAGATCATGTCCTCCTCTGCCGGAAGCCCTGCCATGGCTTCCCTTTCAAATCTTTCCGATGGCCCTGCACCATCCTACCTCTGTGACATCATCCCCATCGCCTGCCCCTCTGCCCTCTTCACCTTCACTGTGCCAGCCACACTGACCTCATTCCAATTCCTTGTGCCCACCAGGCATCTCCCCTCTTAGGGCCTTTGTACTGGCTGTTCCCTTCCTGGAGTGCTCTTCCTCCAAATACCTGCTTGGTTGACCCCTTTGCCTCCTTCAGTACCTCTCACATCTCACTCCCACCTCGACCCTCCTTGGTCACCTGCTCAGCACAACACCTGCCCCCCACTTCGCTACACCCGGTCCCCCTTACCCTAGTCAATCTTTAATTTTTTCCTCCTATTTCTCCCCTTGCAATATATTATCTAAGTTCCTTATTACAGCTGCAATGGGAACTGTGTGTCCTGAGGGCAGGGATCTTGGTCCGTTTCATTCACTGATATACTCATACTCCAAAAACAGTGCCTCTACAAGGCAGGTATCAGTGAATATTTTTGGAGAAATGCTTTAGGAGAGAAAGGGCAGTTTCTGAGGAAGAGTCTGTGCAAGAGAGCAGAAAACCCTTCCTTCCTTCCTTCCTTCCTTCCTTCCTTCCTTCCTTCCTTTTTCTTTTTTTTTTTTTTTAATTTTAATAACACTTCCTTTCTTGATGGATGCCAGGATGGGAGGTCCCCGCCTGCCTCGGCCCAGCCTGGCTTTGCCGTTCAGAGCCCATCTTCCCGTTCAGAGCCCGTCCGGGGCTCTGTGTGAGTCAGGATTCTCCAGAGAAACGACCAATAGGTGTAGATATAGATACATCAAAATGGAAAGAGAATTACGCCAAGGAGCTGGCCCACGTGATTATGGAGGCTGACAAGTCCCAAGATCTGGAGTGGGCCAGCTGGTGCCGCGGGGAAGCTGGCGGCGCCTTTCGGCTAGGGCTTCAGGCCCAGGAGGAGCCGATGTTTCCATTCAGATGGTAAATCCTCTCCACACATCCTCACAGACACACCCAGGATAATGTTCCACTAACTGTCTGGGCACCGCACACATGGCCCAGTCAAGTTGGCACATAGGATTGGCTCCGCGGGCCCTTTATCCGCCCCAGCCCTCACAGAGGGGAGGGAGAGCAGGACACGGGAGCCTCAGCGACAGGCCGCCAGTGGTGGGGCCCTTTAGCACCACTGTTTCTCTTCTCCTGCTCTCCAGGCACCGAGAACCCGGGTGACGAGGAGACAAAAGATGGCTTAGAGCAACCTTCGTGGCCTTGGCCTCGCCTCTGTGTTCGTACCTGTAACATGGACTTCATATCTCACAGCTGCGGGGCTTACATGAGCAAATGCTTTGCCAAATACAAAGCATTTTGTGGGCCCAAGGTGTGTGTCTTGCGGACTTTCTGCTCCCACTCGGCTCTGGCAAATTCCTATCCCTGCCAAGGGAGGGGTTAAGCCTGCCTTCTTTATTTATTCAGTTCTCTTGTCCTAGGAGGAGCAACGAGGAGTGAGGCGTAAATAGAGCAGGTCCTGGAAAATAGCAGCAGTAACAACACATACATTTGAGAAGCTGGGCTGAGAACCGATGCTTGTTCCATCCCGAGCCCCTGGAGAGAATCATCAGATCGTTGGATTTCCCCACCCCTGTGGCGTTGCCCATGGGGAGGGACTGAACGTGGCAGATAGATATGATATCAGAGAGCTTCCTGTCTGGGGGCTGTGGAAGAACAGGTCTGTCGCAGGTGAGTTGTGTGCAGGCATACCTGGAGGCAAGGGGATGAGTGGGGGACCCTAGCTCCTATCTGTCCAAAGCAGGTATATTCCCACTGGTGTTTCCCCACGGCCATTAGCATATCTCTTTCCCCCAGCCCTGTGCGGTTGGGAATGAGAAAACAGAAGGTACTTTCCTTTCTAGGTCTCCTTTCTGACTCCTCCATCCAGGCACTGGCTGAGCCAAAGTTCAGGTAGAAACTTGTCCGGCTGGATTGCCAAGATTGCCAAGGCCATCTGCTGTCAAGGTGTGACAGCTGTTTGACAAGATGGAGGACGGATGCCTACGCCATGATCATGGGTGCCAAGGGGCACGGGGCGTTTCGGCGCAGGGGCCTATCAGGGAGACGTGTGACCGACGGGAAGCTTGCACTGGGGTGTGATGAAGTAAATATCTAGGAGACAGTAAGGCAGGCAGTCTCTGTCGTCCAGACCATGCAGAGAGCAGAGAGCGTAGGCTCACCTCACCCTTGTCCCCTGGGAGTGTAACACCCCAGTGCCCCGTCCTTAACTACTCTGTTCCGGGGCTTCAGGTAGGGAGTGGATATGAAGCCGTTTGCTTCCGTGACATAGTCATAGTGGGGCTCGTTCATTTATTCGTGCACGTACTTAATATATATTTACCGAGAGCCCATTCTGCGCCTGGATGCTGGCACCGTTTCAGATGTGGGAATCCAAACCCTTTCGTCATGGAGCTTACGGTCTGGTTAGGAGACAACTGCATACATGTAACTGTAAAGAAGAAAACTGGATGGATATGGGTCCGGGCCTTGAATAGGTCATTAAGTGGCTGTGTGACCTTGGGCAAGCTACTCAACGGCTCTGAACCTCAGTCTTCTCGTCTTTAAAGTCCAGACGATAAAAACACTGATTGCATATCATTGAGAAGATCACCTGAAAGAACATGGATGGAGGACACAATAGAGTATTGGCCCGTGGTGGATGTGCCCACGTATGCATTATGACATCATGGTGACCCAATCTAAGGCTGGTCACAATTTATTCCAAGGCCCTGGGTGCTGTTTCACAATGAATCTTTTGGCCTGGTTTTGTCTTTTTTTTTTTTTTTTTAAGTTTTTATTTTAATTCCACTTAGTTAACATACAGTGCTGTGTTAGTTTCAGGTGGCCTGGTTTCATCTTAATTCTATAACCGTTAAAGCTATGTGATTAACGCATGAGGACACACACACACACACACACACACACACAAGCCATGCCAGGTCATGATTATCCCCGCTGGGTTGGGATCAAGAGAACCCAAACTTCATATTTTGCCAAAAGCTTTTACCTCTTCTCAGCCAGTTCTTTTCCACAGCAGAAGCCAAAGAGCCAAATGGCACAGTCTGAGTTTGCCAGCCACTGGCCAAGGCTCTGGCTGCTGGCACCTTGCTCTGCGGCCCATTGTGAGATCGCATCGGCTCCGCCTGGCATGGAAAAGGGGAGCTGGCGCTGCCCGGCCTGTAGGTGGGAGAGGAAGCAGGGGACGCTGGTTCTTGGCAGGCAAACCTGTTGCCGCTAAAACTTGGCACGTCTGGGTGGCTTTAGCAGTCCAGACAGAGAATTAGCACACAGCAACGCCAGTCTGGCTCCTTGGTACTGCCCATGGAAAGAGATTTCTTCCTTGGCAGGGAGCTTGGTCCATCGCAGAGGTAAATTTATGTGAAGGGGGATAAAGAGGATCCCAGCAGTTCTATGCCCCCCATCATCTAGGGAGGTTCTATACGGTGCTTTTTGCCAAACGTGTGGGAAACCTACATTTTCTGAGGTTTTCCAGCAGGCGTAACGAATGCCACTTCTGAGTTCTTGGAAATTGATTACGCTGGTGATGTCGCGAGGATTTCTCCCGTCCGCTCTGGGAGCGGGGTCTCCTACTGTCCCTTGATGGGGTGGGCAAGGACTCTGCTTTCCTTGGCCAGGAGGCAGATTGCTTAGCTGGACTCCTTTGTCTCCACCTGCTGACAGATGGTGCTGGGAGACCAGCATTCCAGGATCAGCACCGCCTTTCACCAGCCACGGGATGTGGACAAGGCGTTCAGCTTCCTCGGGCCTCAGTTGCCATCGGCCCCATCTATCGATGTGAAGACTGAGGCAGTGATACGGGTGAAAGCAAACTGTACACAGATACACCTCGAACACACGCAAGACATCGGATCGTGCTCTCCACAAACAGCCCTTTCACCAGACTGGCCTCCTGTGATGTTTTCTCATTCCGCCTCATTAAAAAGCTGCTTACTCGGGTAAAACCCTCAAGAGAAGCAAGATACCCACCCCGAGAGATCCCCACACCCCCCTCCCCGCCGGGCCCGTCTGTCTTGATCCATAGATTTCTCTGCACACGGATGCTCTCAGCCTCCTCCAAAGCCTGTCCCTGGGCAGGCACAGACTTGAGCAGGGGAAGGGAGAGCCAGAACGACTACAGAAACCAAAGATTAGGGATTCTGTTTCTATTCCTTTCTGGGTTTCCTGTTCTGAGATGGGCGAAGCAACGTGATTTATTTTTGACAAACGTATCTGCATTATGAATTATATTGGGGATGGAATTGTTACATTAAATCAAAGTTAATTTTCGACTTCTGTTCAGGGCGCCATAAATAATCAACTCCAGGGTAAGGTTATGGACTGAAGTCACCCAAATTATGCTAACGAGGTTGATTAAACTTTTGAATTCTAAGTTTCCGTAAGAATAACAATCAGTTAGCATTTACATTTCTGCCATGCCCTAGGATTTGCAGCTTTTTCTGAAGCTGCTATTAAATATAAATAATACCATTTTTTAAAGCCAAGTTGAGCCCTATGGGGCATATTTGATTCTGTTTCCTGGTGCTCGGCTCCTGCAGATGCGGTGGGGGCTTAGGCTGGAGTCTGAGGCGAGCAGAGGCGGTGGGGAGGGTGGGACAGAGGTGCCACAGGACTGTGCATTTGCATTTGCCTTGGAAGTACAAAGGGATTTTCAAGTTCTATCAGAGACAATAATTCAATTTTGCATCGGTCCATTTGGTGAGGAATGCCGGGAAGCTCTTGCTGAAAGCGGCCTTTAGAAATGCCACTCCCAGGGGCGCCTGGGTGGCGCAGTCGGTTAAGCGTCCGACTTCAGCCAGGTCACGATCTCGCGGTCCGTGAGTTCGAGCCCCGCGTCGGGCTCTGGGCTGATGGCTCGGAGCCTGGAGCCTGCTTCCGATTCTGTGTCTCCCTCTCTCTCTGCCCCTCCCCCGTTCATGCTCTGTCTCTCTCTGTCCCCCCCCCCCCAAAAAATAAATAAATGTTGAAAAAAAAGAAATGCCACTCCCAGGAAACACTGGTTTCTGAGGTTTTGCACTTAGGATGAGGTACCATTTCTTAGCCTTTTCTGCTGGCATGCTGTGGGTCTGTGGGCCCATTGCATGAACTTTCTGGGCTCTGTGGTCCCTCTACAGGCTCCGGGGACCTTTTACAGGAGGCTGCTGGATTCCCTAGGGTAGCTCAAGAATGAGCAAAAGGGCCCAGTTGATTTCCAGCCTCACGTTTGGCCACCTGTTAGGAAAGCCTGCCCCAGGGATGCTCATCTCCTGACGTCTGCTTGAGGCCCAGGCAGCTGCTGTCGTAATGACAGGTCGGCTCAGAGGTTAGGCGGCTGGCGGCGTGGCTATTGTTTATCCCAGTTTCAATTTCATTGTCATGACAACCCACACAAGTCATTGTCCCGGCCGATGCCTCTGCGGTGAAGGCGCGTCTGGGCTCACCCTGGCCGAAGGCGGAGGACCCATCTCTACACTTACGGGGCTGCTCCTTTCTTTGCTCCGCGTGTTCGGGGTGATCCTATTTTCTCCACCACTTACCTAGAAATCGTTTTTGAAAAGCGTCTCATTTCAACTGAATTTGGCCCGGAATGACTGCGGACGTTGCTGGGCCAGGGTTCGCTCTCCCGAGTCAGCGTTCTTGCAGGCTGTTTGGCTCCTGCGGGGTCCCCCCCCCACAGCTGTGGCCACTGGCGGTAGAGGGGCCATGGCCGTGGCCGTGGGTGCGAAATATGCCTGCTTCACGTTCATACCATTGGAGAGAAGGCCTCCCGAAAGTTCTGCTCCCATAACTCAGTGTGATGCGTCTCAGACTTGAAAACTGCCTTCGAGTGTCTTCCCAGCTACGGGTTGCCCCTCCTAGGAAATTTCAAGAGACAGATGGCTGGTGTTTCTGTTTTGCTCTATTGCTTTGAGAAATCCTGGAGTCTGTGTGGGGCTGTTGAGACGCAAGCTCTGGATGTTAACATCGGCGAGCCTTGAAAGAATTGCCCTGGCAAAATGGGACACGTGTCTATTGAATCTCTCTTTGGGGCCTTCCCATACTTTATGATTCTGAAAGCATACGTTCCTTTGATTTAGGGAAGGGGCCCGAAGAGGGGCTCTTCTCCCCGTTGGCTCGCTGATGATCAGTGGGGAGGAGGCTTTGGCCGGGTTTGCCCATGGCTGAGGGTTACAAGGCAGGCAGGCTTGTACTGGGAAGGCTTGTAACTTCCCTTATAGCTAGAGGACCACCTGTTGTGACCAAATTGATGGCTTATTTGCCTGAGTATAATGGTTCGGGGTATACACAACACACACACACACACACACACACAAACACACACACAAACACACACACACACACATATATATTTTAAAGATATTGTCAATTGCTTTGCCCGAAAGAGAGAGGCAGTGAGGGACTGGGTTGCTAATTAAAAGTCTCCCAATCAAAGAAGGTTGTTATAGAGACAAGTGGATCCAGTGCTGCGGGAAACAGGGAAATGCTGAGGTTAGGCACCTCTCTCGTGGTGGGGATGGGACAGGATTGAGCTGGGTGGTGGGAGAGGGCAGAGGGCAGGCAGGGGAGTGGGGGACCAGGAGCTGAGCTAAGCAAATCTGGGGCCTGGGGAGAGGAACCCTTTTAGAAGGTGGTCAGATATGGGGCCCAGGCCGACATGGCTGGCCAAGTTAGGAGCCAGGAATCTTAACCGATTTCACCTTCACGCACTCTCTGGATCTTTTAGAGTACTTACTCTGTGCCGGGCACTATTCTGGGTCCTCATAAGTCAGTGGTGAGCGAAACAGACATAAATCACAACCCAGTGGAGCTCCATTTTCTGGTCGGGGAGCCCAATAATAAGCAGATCATCTAAGCACCAAGTGCATCAGATGGTAAATAAGGTCTACACTAGGGGAGGGGCATAGGGAGTGTGGGGTGTTGTAATTTAAAATAGGGTGGTCAGGGCAGGCCCTTCTGAGAAGATGATGCTTCAGTAGAGAACTGCAGGAGAGAGCCAGAGCCCTGGGGATATCTGGGAGAGGCAGACCCAGACAGAGAGAACACCAAGCATGCACCCGCAGGCCTGGTGAGCCAGGGAAATAGGGAGAAGGCCTGCTTGGCCAGAACGGGGCCACAAAGTGGGGGGAACCATAGAGGATGCTGTCTGAGAACTAACAGGCAACCACAACACCCTGGGCTTTGCAGCCACTGCAAGGGAGGTTTGACAGAGGAGAGCTCTTACAGATCCTTCTGGGTACTGCGTTCAGAATACACTGAATTGAGATTAGGTCCTCACTCAGTCCTTGTCCCCGGACTGGAGAAGGTCTATATGATTGCCAGATTATCTGTACCCTTCTAGGATTGGAACATTTCTAGGAAAACATTGAAAAGAACATGTCCCATGTTTGTACCAATGAGGGAGGAGGCTGACTTGGCTCAATCTAGGTCTGACTCCGGCCTCATCTTCTACCCTGGCTTTAGGGGCACCCGCCATGGCCAGCTCTGATACCCAGGCTCCTGCCCTGGTCAAATTCTCCCAAGCCGTGCAGCCTCGCTTTGTGCCGTGGGGCTCCATGGCCACCTCCTTCCCCTGGCGGTGTGTCCACTTCTGCCACATGGGCACTGCTGCTGGGCACAGAGGCTTAGATCACACCTCCCTCTTCTGAACTGGAAGAATCCATGCAACACCACTGTGACTAACTCAGATCGGTTTGAGGTCCAGGGCCCCCCGCCCTCTGACCTTAGACTGACTTCCACGGCCCAGCCAAGACTGGCTTGGAGCAGCCCAACCCCAGCGGTTAACAGTACCTATCGTCTCCCCGGTTTCCTTGGGAGTTTTAACCCAAGAATCCCCAGACTTGCCTATCAGAGCTGAGGGCTCATTGTTTCTTCCATGGTCCAGAAAACCAGGAGTGTTGGTGCCAAGCCCCAGGGTCATGGCCGCCTGTCCAGCCTCCTATTCTGTAAGAGGAAGGACAGGTCAGCCACAGGAGCCAGAACCTGTCTATCCTCATGGGGGGCTCAGGAGGTTACCCTTGCGGGTGTCAGTGCCATGAGAGGCTGGGCTTATACGACCCAGGGTCCCGCTCTAACATTTAAAGTATCTGTGTGATGTCGCTCGTTGGTATCCGGCGAAAGGGAACTCACCCTCCTGCCCGCCAAGGATGGGTCCAGAGATGTACTTGGGGACGCTTCTAACTGAATTTCTTCCACACCACTGACAACAAGGCTTTGTGAGTTCCCGACTGAAGACAGATCTGAGCTGGCAGAATCAAAGGAAGTGGGTTTAGGAAAGGATCCAAATTACATTGAGGGAGATCCCGCTGCTCTTCCGAGCAGTCCAATACCCCCTTTTGATTGAACAGGCTTGTTATTAAAAATGCATTTAAAAAAAGGAAATCGAAAGCAAATCCCTTCAAATAAGATTTCAGCCTTGTCTCAAATCCAGGGGTTTCTTTGGAGGTTCTACCTTCGCACGCTCTGTACGGAGCTGTGCTGGGAAGATCATAGCCCCCAGTCCCCCGAGGGCGATGACTCAGGAAGGCAGATATCAGTCTGGTTCCCTGAGATGGGTGTGCAGGGTCCCTTCCTTAGTTATTTTCTGGGCTACTTACATAGGGGAGGTGGTCACTTAGACTGCGTTGAAGGTTGGTCCACCAAAATTCCCATTTCCCTGAGGGCTGAACCTCCCGCTGATGCGGAGCCTGGGACTCAGTAGTAAGTTCCTATTCACCCGCCTCAGACCTCAACTCTTCTGTCGACTCCATCCCCTAACCTTGTCGCTTCCCACCCCCCTCTGGACCACTTTCACTAGGAAGCTCTTCCTTCCCGTATTAGGGAAAACCCCCCACCTGCTTCCATATGACCTGGATTCACCCTTAATCTGCTACCCCCTGCAAGAAAGAGAAGGGGCCAGGGGGTCTGGGGGGACTCAGTCGGTTAAGCCTCTGACTCCTGATTTCTGCTCAGGTCATGATGCCAGGGTCATGGGATCAAGCCCCGCTTTGGGCACCACGCTGGGTGTGGAGGCTGCTTGGGATTCTCTCTCCCTCGCCCTCTCTTTCTGCCCCTCCCCACCCCTCAGGCGCTGTCTCTGTCTCTCACCATAAGTCAATAAACATTTATAAACAAAAAGACAACAACAACAAGAGAGAAGGAGCCGGAGAGGTGTGCCAGCCAGGACAGTGTTAACTTTAATCCTACTTAATTCCAATTCCATGATGAAAGGCTCACTTTGAGACTTGATTGAGGTGAGTTTAGGTCAAATAAGAGAAGGTTTCATTCAGCCCCACAGCCATTTATCCGTCAAGCATTCAGAGCCAGGCACAGAGCTTGGGGCTGAGGGTCAGAGGTACAATACGTGGTCCCTGCCCTTAGGGAGACAAACAGAAACAAATCGGAAGTGGCGACAATACGTGCAACCCGTTCTGAAGTCAGTGTGTGTCCAGCACCGGAGAGGACACACGAGGGGCCGCTGTAATGCCAGCGGAGGGGACACAGGGGGCCAGGGGATCACTGAAGAAACAGACTCCCGCCTTGGGTTTCAAAGGCCTGAGTAATAAACTCAGGGAAACAGAATTATGAAACTCATTACCTCCCAGAGAGATCAGTAGCAGGAACCGTAATGGATCGCGATAGGATGGGAGAAATGCGCGTGGTTGTCACAGGAGGAAGCCTGCGCTGGACATCTGGAGGGGAGGGGCCGAGCCCCCGTTGCACCGGAAGTAATACTTGGCGAGACGCTCAGCGGCCCGGTGCCTTCACTTCCTCATCTGAAAAATGGGAAATAAAATAGCAATGCGAGTCCTGCCTGCCTCAGGGGGATGCTGGGAGCACCCGAAGTACCAGAGCATATGGACATGCCAAAAAATGGTCAAGTGCAAGGCAAACATAAGGGTATTTTTAAGCATTTTATTTGGAAAGAATTTCAAACTCACGAAAGGGGCAAAACTAAAAATAGCGCAAAGAACAGCCACGCACTCTTCGCCCAGATTTGCCGTATTATTTACAGTTTACTTTGTTCTAAGAACAGTGTACTTTCTCTCTCTCTTTATATATATGTATCTATATCATGCACACATAATTTTATATGTATATATGTCATATTTTTTTTCTGAACCATTTGTGATTTGTGGTAAGTTACATGCATTATGGCTCTATACCCCTAAACATTTCAGTATATGTTTCCTGAAACTAGGGGTACTCTCTTACATGCCACAGTGTGCTTACCAACTTGGAAGATGGGCATTATCTGGTCCATCACCCAGATTAGAATTTTTTTTTTTTTTTTTTTTCTGCTTGATCTATTAATAGCATTTCCCCTCCAGGACAGGTTCCAGGGGAGGCTCAGATATTGTGTTTGGTTGTCACGTCCCTTTAACTTCCTTTGATCTGAAACCTTTCCACAGCCCTTCTTTGCCTTGTAGGATATTGACAGTTTTGAAGAATACAGTGTCCCCGTTTTTGATTTTTATTTATTATCATTTGTTTTTTGAGAGAGCACACGTGGGCGAGGGGCAGAGGGGCGGGGACAGAGGATCTGAAGCCGGCTCTGCGGTGACAGGCTGACAGCAACCAACCCAACCCCGTATGGGGTCCAAACTCACAACCTGCGGGATCATGACCCGAGCTGAAGTTGAACGCTCAACCGACTGAGCGGCCCAGGTGCCCCGCCCCCATTTTAAAAATAGGCTGTTTCTCATTCTGTGTTTGTGTGCCAGTTTGATTAGGCTGGGGTTGTGCATACTTGGGAACAAATCAATGCACGTAATGCTGCATGTTTCTTGGGGTATCCCATCTGGAGACACATAACAGCCATTTGTTCCTCACAGGTGATCTTACTTTTGATCATCCAGTCATATGTTGCCTGATTTCTCCACTATTAATTACCATCATTTCCCCCCACCTTTGCAGCTAGTAAGCAGTCTGGGAAGAGAAGACCATTTCTTGTCAGAATTTTCTCCTAGATTTAATATCTACTAATGATTCTTGACCAACTCAATCCATCTTTACCAATGGTTGTAAAATGCTAATCGCCCAGCTCTAACGTTCTTTCTACATTTATGGTTTGTCCTCAACATTCTACTATAAGCAAGAGCTGATCTACTATTGTCTATCTATCTATCACCTATCTATCATCATCTAAATAAATAAATATCTATTATTGATATGGACTCATAAATTTCCATTTTTTCACTGGTTCATAATTCATTATTCTAGCCCATTATTTTGTTGTTGTCCAAATTGTCCAGATTTGGGCCAGTGGGGGCCCCAGCATGGTGGCTCCTCTGTTCTGTGACATACCCCATCATTTTTTATTGTTGTTTTTTCTTGAGCAATTCCTTACTTTGTGGCGTAAGATGTTCTAGGCTTGTCTTGTCCCTACTCTGCTCTAGTCCTAGAATCAGCCACTTCTCTGAGAAGTCCTGGCTCCTTTTAGAGGGAAAATGGTATTAGAGACCAAGATCTGGGGGCTGGGTGTGCTCATTGCTGCTGGGGTGTCTTTGCTTCTTGGCCCTTTCAGTGGTTGAGCTAGGAAATATGTGCACGCATATACAAATACACACACAAATATGCATACACATATGCACCTGCCTGGATTATGCACATGCATGTAAACATTCATATACATGCACACATTTGTAAAATCACGAGGTCACACCAATACTTGAATTATAATTCAAGTCTCTTCACACAGGGTTCTTCTTGCCTTCCCACTTTTATATTTGTATAGCTTTTTTTCCTTAGTGAGAACCCTGTAGTTCATTCCACTACAGTAAACTAATCTCTAAAGAACTTGGGATTTGTCTGTGCTTGTCCCCCTGCTCCCCTCCTCTGCCATCCCCAACACACACACATACTCTATCCTGCCCCAGGTTAAGGGTAAATAGTAAAAAACTATTTTCATAAGTTACTTGGATTAGTTCTTTCTCTCTTTCCTCCCCCTTCAGTGCGGCTATGATTCTCACTTGAAATATAATTAGGCTCGCTGGTTTCACTCTTTCCTTTCTTCCCATCTGTATGAATTTTGTAGATTATTGACATGGTTACAAAAGTCAAAATTATTTTTATTTTATTATTCTCTTAATGTCTATTTATTCTTGAGAGAGAGAGAGAGAGTCAGAGCACAAGTGGGGGAGGGGCAGAGAGAGAGGGAGACACAGAATCCGAAGCAGGTTCCAGGCTTTAAGCCATCGGCACAGAGCCCGACGCGGGGCTCGAACTCATGTACCTGAGATCATGACCTGAGCCGAAGTCAGACGCTCAACTGACTGAGCCCCCAGGTGCCCCAAACTATTTTTTTAAAAAAGATACACTCGGGGTGCCTGGGGGCCTCAGTCGGTTAAGTGTCCAACTTTGGCTCAGGTCATGATTTCGTGGTCTGTGGGTTCGAGCCCCGCATCAGGCTCTGTCAGGCTCTATGCTGACCGCTCAGAACCTGGAGCCTGCTTCAGAGGCTGTGTCTCCCCCCCCCCTCTCTCTGCCCCTCCCTTGCTCTCTCTCTCTCTCCCTCCCTCTCAAAACTAAATATTTAAAAAAAGCTTTTTTTTTTTTTAAAGATACACTCAGAGAAGTACCACTTCTTCCCATAATGCTTCCACCCGATCTGTCTCAGTCTCCTCAGGCTGATGTAACAGAATACCATGGACCAGGGGGCTTAGAAACAATAGATCTTTATTTCTCGCAGTTCTGGAAGCTGGAAGTCCAAGGTCAAGGCACCAATAGGTTTTGGGTCTGGTGAGAGCCTGCTTCCTGGTTCATAAGCTGTGGGTCCTTTTGGCTGTGTAGTCCCCTTCATGAGGGCTCCACCCTGATTGCCTCGTCACCTCCCAAAGGCCCCACCTCCCAATACCATCCCACTGGGGATTAGGTTTCAACATATGAAGTCAACCTCTGAGTAGACACAAATGTTCCATCTGTAGCCCCATTCCTTCCTACTTCTTGTAGATAACCAACCTCATTATTTTCTGGTTTATCTGCCCTGTGTTTCTTTTGTAATCCGAAGCTGGTAGATACATACGTTTTCTTATTTTCCTTTCTTTCTCATACAAAAGATAGGATTAAGAGACAAACGTTGTCGACTCTTGGAGCATGGACACGAACATGTCGGATGGATGGGGGGTTAGAGGGAGCACTGGGAGGGATGACACCCAAAGGAAAGCAGATCACCCGAGAGAATGACAGCGGGCACTCAGAACGAACTCACCTCAGAAATCCTCGTGCCACTCAATCTGTGTGCGATCCCTCGACTGAGTGATCAGACATATTATTCTTGTTTGCAAAGTCAGAGCTGCCATTGGGGTAGGAGCAGGGGGTGATTCATTGGAGCAGCACCTGTTCTGGCCTGGGAGAGCCCTGGCATGGCCACCAGGGATGGGGAGCCATGGTGGAGGCCTTCCCCTGACTCTGTCCAGGGCAGTGGGATTGCTGCTTGACTAACTGGATAACATTTTAGGAACCAACTTTGTGTTACTCTTTGTTCTCTTTGTGTTACTCTCCGTGCACAGCTTCGTGCTGTGTTACTCTTTGTGTTACTCCCTTTTCACTTTGCAAGAGCGACGGTACCGAGTTTCGGCTTCCCCGGTGTTGGCAAAATCATGGGCCGCGTTCCTAGCCTCTGACTTACAGCTTCACTACAGTAACAGCGGACTTGGTGGTGGCAAGATACTAACAGTAGAATGGAGTCCTAGAAGTGATGCCTCAGGGATGCTGCTGGCCCTGGGCCTTGGGTGGTAGGTGCAGAGAACAAGGCTAGAGTGGCCCTGTGCCCACCTGGGACTTCCCTGAAAAGTCTCAAGACTATATATAGCCGTGACTCCCTAAAAGACCAGCCTTCCCGACACCACGCGGCTGGGGGCTTGGAGCATTGAGATCAATGGGACCACCTGTTAACGTCCTGTAACATTCTGGTTGCACTTGGAGGGAGAATCAGCACCCGCCTAGTGACAGGTGCTCAGCTCAGGGCCTGTGGTCTTGGATTCCAGGGAGCCTGATGCCCTGAGCTAGGGAGGTAGGAAATGGGGTCCAAGGCTCCTACAGCCCTCCTCACGGAGAACTTCCCGGACCCCTGTAGGAACAACACCCCTGTCACCATCCACCTTCTGACCCTGACTTAGTTTTCCTCCTAGCAGTTTTCACTCCCATGTTTGCCTACGTCTCTCCCATTACGACTGAGCTCCAGGAAGGCAGGGATCTCTGTTCTGTTCACTGCCGATTGTCCATGCCTAGAATGACACTGGGCACAGAACCAATATCTTGACAGATACTTGTTGGTTGAATACAACACTGCTGCAGCCAATGATGATGCCAATGACAAAAAAGGCCTAGATCCTTTTAGCAATGCTTTTTTTTTTAAATATATGAAATATTTTGCTTAATTTAAATAATATCTTTAAAATTAAAATGTATTATTCTTTAAAAAAAATTAATTGTTAATTGTTTTAAAGGTAAAGAATGATTCCGAAAGATAAAATATAACATCATTGGTACGCTTTAGTATGGCCTAAATTGAGCCATTTGCAAATGTTTGGGTTTTATTAAAATTCACTTATTAATTACTAGAAAATTATTTACCTAAAATATTATTATTTTTTATTGGACTGATTGTATATATATAGTTCAATATAAGAACATTTTTACTCTCTGTGTTTCTTTTCTGTACTTTATTATTATTTGTTTCATTTCATGATTATTACTGCAAAAAACTTTGTTGAATATAGAAAAGGTTTTTTAAAAAAAAAATCCACTCTGAGGGGCGCCTGAATGGCTCAGTCGGTTAAGCGTCCGAATTCGGCTCAGGTCTTGATCTCACGGTCTGTGAGTTCGAGCCCCGTGTTGGGCTCTGTGCTGACAGCTCAGAGCCTGGAGCCTGCTTCCGATTCTCTGTCTCCCTCTCTCTCTGCCCCTCCCCTGCTCATGCTCTGTCTCTCAAAAATAAACAAACATTAAAAAAAATTAAAAATCCACTCTCAGTGTGGAATGTGCTAGGGATGCCCACGGGAAACAAGTCCTTCTTCTGATGTCCCATCTCTGGGAACAAGGACCTATGAACCATAGGACCTATGTCCCATCTCTGGGAACAAGGACCTATGAACCATAGGACCTATGTCCCATCTCTGGGAACAAGGACCTATGAACCATAGGACCTATGTCCCATCTCTGGGAACAAGGACCTATGAACCATAAGACCTATGTCCCATCTCTGGGAACAAGGACCTATGTGATGGACAGGAGGGATGTGGGGGAACCTTCTAGGGGTGGTTGAGCCCTGCCATAAAGTGGGACAGCCGGGGTGAACAGATCTCTTGGGTGAAAGTTACCCTAGGATCCTGTAGTTAAGATACAGGATCAGCTGCAGTAATGTTGTACCAAAATCCAAAATAATAGTGGCTTATACCAAATAGTTTCTCTCTCTCTCCTACCACAGGGCTGGTAGAGAAAGCCAGGCCCTTTTCATTTGGCTGCTCTGGCATCCCCAGCATTGCCCTTGGTGACAGTTAATCTTATGCGTCAACTTGACTGGGCCACGGGATGCCCAAATATTTGGTCAAATGTTATTCTGAGTATTTCTGTGCTTTTAGGGGAGTTTAGCATTTACATTGGTAGAATGAGGAAAGCAGATCGCTCTTCCTATTGTGGGTGGGCCTCATCCAATCAGCTGAACGCCCAACCAGGACCAAAAGGCTGACCTTCCCCGGAAGAGGAGGCACTTCCTATACCCCTCTTCACGTGGGCCAAAGTGCCCCGCCCCCCGCCCCAGCTCTGCCTCAGAAGGGGGAAAGGGGAGGGCAGGGTATGTACCTTTTCTACCAGCCTTGATCCATAAGTTGCCTACGTTACTTTTACTCACATCCCTTTGGCCACGGTTTCGTGGTGTGGCCACGTGAAGCTGAAAGGGAGGCTGGAATTCCGGCTGTTATGTTGTTCAGCTGAAAATTCTATTACCACAGAGGCAGAGGAAAATGGATATGTAGTGACGATTGGACTTAGAAAATTCCAGAACTGGAATTTTCCTCTTGCCTACCCCTGAAGATGGTAACCGAGCAGCAGTTAATTCATGGTCCTGGAAGGGGCCCGGATATCACATCCATCCTCGGGGAAACTGCTCCAACTGTTAGAATATCCTGCCTTGGGGCTAGGGAGGAAAAGAAGGGTTAAGAAATTTGTGCAGTCTCCTTTTTTGCCCGGCTGCACCCCCAGATGGGCATTTCCCCCTCTTTTTTAAGCAGTGTGGCTGTGCTCACTTAACTCAGCCGTCTTTCATGGATGAATTAAGGGGGACGAGAGTAAGCCATTGTTTCCCAAACTTGCTGTAAGACCCACTCTGGGTGTTGGTGAAAAGTGCACGTACTGATCCATTCTGGAGATCCCGCTCTTTGGTCTGGGAAAGAACCCAGGAATCTGTAGGTTTAACAAACTGCCCATGTGATTTTTAATCAGGTAAAATGGGGAAACCCTGGGCTATTTCCCCCAGCTTATCTAGAGTCTGTCCAGCACATGGAGATTTGCTGCAAAGATATTCAGGACAACATTCCAGGACAGGAGCTGTGGCATGAGGCTTAGGCAGGAAGACGAGGTGACATGGGGGGAGGGTCCAGGGTGGTTCCCCAAGGCCCCCCAAAAGCCAGCACTTCTCTTTCCAGACTCTAC
Organism: Felis catus; assembly: GCF_018350175.1. Taxonomy (NCBI): domain Eukaryota; kingdom Metazoa; phylum Chordata; class Mammalia; order Carnivora; family Felidae; genus Felis; species Felis catus. Next base: position 17,438,097 of record NC_058377.1, on the reverse strand, counting down.
CACCAAAAGGACTCATCTGCCCTCTCTTCTGTGGCTTCTCACTTCTCCCTCCCATGCCCATGGCTTTATTCTTTCCTTGTCCGTTGACACTGCGATCCTGCCTCGATTCACAAGACTGGGTCTAGCCCCGCTCAGGGATAGCACTGTGAAATGTGGCAAGGAGAAATCTCTGGGAGATTTCTAGCCACCTTTGCCCTTCCCCGAGAACATTTACAAATAGAACTGACACCTCCCAAGACAGGTACTTCCAACACCTCACCTTTCCATAGGACCTGGCAGTTTGCAAAGTACCTTCGTGCCCATCCTCAGCCATGGAGGCATCACCAGTGCTGGGTCTCTGCACCACTCGAGCCTGTGACATTCAACTTGCCACATTGCTTGTCCTCCTGCTTCCGTGAAACCTGCCTCACGGCTTCCTCTTCCTCACAAGCCTGTGAGTGAATTCCGAGGCCCACCGGCGGAAGTGGAAGAGTTAATAGAACGGATGCTTAGTCAAAGACCCTTTTACTGCACTTAGGAAGTTGACATTATGGAGTCTCCCTTGCTGTTGAGGAGGGGCTCCGAGGATCAAGGGAGGACTTTTCCTCCAGGCCTGTCAGCATCAGGCTGCCCTTCACCCTTCACATCGCCCTGGGGCAGGGGTGAGGGGTGCAGCGGGAAGCCAGGTCACAAGCCAGGGCCGCCTGGGCCCTGAGTCCCGCCCTCCCAGCCACCGTTGAGGTTGGCAACATGTAGCAGCTGCTCTTTCTGTAGGCGAGCAGGGTGATCCGTCCTTCCCAGCCCATTAACACAGCACATGCGGAGCAAGGTTAATGGAACCGAGATGGGGCTGGCAGGAGAGGGGGAGCCCCGTGGGGACCGTGCATCCCACCTCCTGTCGCTCAGCGTACTCTCCCCTCTTCCCCGCGCTGAGCCCATCCAAGGAATGTGTCCATCTGTGCACCTCTGCTTCCAAGAGACGGAGGGGAGGAGGGGCCGAGGGATGCGGAGGCAAGGGGCCGTCTTTCTCCCGTGCTCTTACCCACGGGCCCTGAGGGAGGGCAGCCACCAGCTCAGTTAAGGGAGTCATTAGAAGAGAAAACCTGTTTTTATGCTCACAGACAGGTTGTGTGATTGCATTGTGGGTGCAGACAGAGGCAGGCTGCAAAGCTCGGTGCACTGGGGCCTCCCTGTGTGCCAGGCAAGGTCCTAGAAGGGCACGAGAGAAAGAAGGGCCACCCCTGGGTGAGTGCCATTCCCATCAGCATGCTCCCTGGCCCCACCATTTACTCCTAAGTGGAAGGAAATGGCTCCAAAAGGTGCAGATGAGTCTGAGATACGCCAGCAAATCAGATGCAGATTAGGTTGGAGGGAGGAGGTGAGAAGGTACCCCATCTTCGGGGAGGCTACAAGGTCAGTGGGTACAAATTGCACAGATGAAAATGACCCACTTCATAACCTGAGATCTGGGTGCGTTTTCACACCCACTGATTTGAAAACCGGCCAAAGCGGCTCAGGTGACTTTCCTTCTGAGGAAGGAAGGAGAGAGACCTTGCTCTGTGGCTCGGTAGGCAACGGAGGTGCTGCACTGCTCCCTGAGGTCCAGGCCTCAGAGGGGAGACCCTACCAGAGTCCCGCCCTCCTCCCGTCCCGGCCACGCTCACTCTCCCACCGGGGGACATGTGCACAGTTCATGCACACAGACAGTCGGGACAACTTGTCACGGGACAGCATGCTCAGGTCCTCTGATGACGTGAGACGCAAGATGCTTCAGAAGCAACTCAAGTGGATGCTAGGAAGGACTTGCCTTATGTCACTTATGACACAGTGACTGGGGGAAGTTGCCCTAGCCCTTGTCCTGAGAACATTTACAAATAGGACTGTTAACTGACACCTCCCAAGATAGGTACTTCCAACACCTCACCTTTCCATAGGACTTAGCAGTTTACAAAGTACCTTCGTGCCCATCCTCATTGGTTTCTGGAAGGTAATCAGATTATAGATGTTGCAGAGACAGGGCAATGAGGCTCAGTGGTTCAGTGACGTGGTCACGTTCACAAAGCCAGTAACCGGGGAGCTGGGACCACAGCTGAGCTCTCCCTGGACTCCATTTCTCTTCCATTTACCTTGGAGTCTGTGTCTGATGTTGTGGGTGAAGGGCTGCTGTGGGTGCTTCTGGAAGGTCCTGCCCAGCAGAGACAATGGGAAACCAACGGCATGGCTCAGGCCGTCCCCCTCCCCTTTGGGTCTTTGTTCTTAGCCCAAGACCCTCCCACCAAACTGAAGTTGAACCCAGACGGGAGAAAGGTGGGTCTGGAGCCACCACTGTCCTTCTGACACAGGAGGCTGCAAGGGCACTGGCTTCCCAGGGCAGGAGGGCACCCTCCTCCTTTCCACCCAGTTCCTGCAAGTTCTTCCTAGACTTCTTTCTTGGGCCCTTTCTCAGCAGGTGCTAAGTGGGGGAGATGGAAAAGTGTCTCCTAACTCTTGGTTCATGGGGACATTCCAGGCTGAAGGGCCTGGAGAGGTACAGAATTTGAAACCAGTGAGGTGTGTGTATATGTGCCTTTGTGTGCGTGTGTGGTTTGGGAACAAGCAACTTCTGCTTCCTAATGAAAAAATAAAAGCTTGAAAGGGATTTGTTAAATCAACTGAAAGGGGCCCCTGGGATCTCCTTCTCTCTCATGCACAAACACTTTCCCAGTGCGCAAATGAATCAGGACCCACATGGATCCGATTTCACTCAGAAACTGCACTGGTTTATAAAACCCAGAGAGGAAAATTGCCAGGGGCCAAGTTTGTTTTCGTGTCTCTGTCCACACACTCCCAGAAGTCTGTTCTGGCCTCTCTACCCTCTGGGGAGATGGGGTGTTTGCATGTTCAGGTGGGAGGAGGAGGAAGAGAAGTCCCTATCGTGAAGTCTGGACCAGGTGAGCTCCTGAAAAACTGGGATTAGATGCGTTATTTATCAAGGAATGCGCGGGTCCTGCTCCCGAGACATGGAGACTCAGCCCGGGAAATGAGGACGGATGCTCTCAGGTCCTCCAGGAAGGGGCTCAAAGGCGATGGGAGAGTATCTTTACCCTCCTTTCTGTCTCTCTGGGTCTTTCGCTTAGGGCCTGATTAACTAGACAATGTGCAGGGTGGGGCTGCCCTAGAAAACGTCCCACTGGAAAAAACCCTGGGGGTCTGCCTGGTGACCCAAAGATATGCTTTGGGGGGATGTTTGAGAAACCCAAGCTCAGCCCACACTTGGTCGTCCCGCTGAGGACTGGAGGGTAACTGCAAGTTGCTTGTGGTATAATAAAAAATACTATATGAAATAAAATAAAATAAAAACATCTGGTCCGGTCTTCGTCCGGGGTTCCTGGCAAAGAGCTCCTCCAGCCCTTGGAATCTTCCTGAGTGATAAGAGTGTCTTTTGCGTGCTGATGCCAGGACTCCAGCTGGGTTGGAATGTGTGTGTGGGGGGGGGGGGCTACACAGCTTCAGGATGGGGGCTGGTGGCCAGAAAGCCTGAGCCTGGGTTAGAGGTTTGGAACTCTAGAGAGGGACTGGAGATTGAGTTCCAATTACCAGCAGCCATTGATTTAATCAACCATGCCTCCATAACGGAGCCTCCATAAAACCCCCTAACCAACAGGGTTTGGAGAGCTTCCGCGCTGGTGAAAATACTGATGTGCTGGGGATATGGTGCGCAGGGAGGGCGGGGGAGTTCTGCCACCCCACCCCTCCCTCATTTCTTACCCTGAGCGTCTCTTCCATCGGTCGCGTCCTTTCTAATAAACTGGTGAACATAAATAAAGTGTTTCTCTGAGTTCTGTGAGTCGTTCTGTGGAATTATTGCACCTGAGAGGAGGCTGTGAGAACTCATGATTTACAGCCAGTCAGTCAGGACTTGTGACTGGTGTTTGGAGTGGGGGTGGTCTTGTGGGACTGAGCCCTGTGACCTGGGGGGTCTGACACTAACTCTGGGTCGTTAGCGTCAGAAAAGGATTGAATTATGGGACACAGGGTTGGTTTCAGAGAGTACAGAATTGGTTGTAGTGTGGAAAAGCCACACGTTATTTGTTGTCAGAAAGAAGACGCGGGGCGTCTGGGTGGTTCAGTCGGTTAAGCGCCCGCCTTTGGCTCAGGTCACGATCTCACGGTTCGTGGGTTCGAGCCCCGCATCGGGCTCTGTGCTGACAGCTCCAAGCCTGGAGCCTGCTTCGGATTCTGTGTCTCCCTCTTGTGCTCTTTGTCTTTCAAAAATAAATAAGCATTTAAAAAACATTAAAGAGAAGAAAGAAAGATGACACAGCATTGCCAGAGCCCCACTGTCCCAGGCCCCTTGTCCCCAGACGGACAGGAAACAGGACAATAATTATAGGAGATGACCAGTGAGGGTCACTGGAGACCAAAACAGGGCCTAGTCAGACCCTGGTTTCATGTGCCAGCTGCCGACGCCCCCCGTAGGGTGTCTCTCCAGGTGGCAAAGAATCTTGCTGGTGCCTGGAGCCCCCATACACGCTCTCAGTCCCACCTTCTGATGTGGGGGAGACAAGGCTTGGTGATCGTCCTCTGCCTGGAGCCTCCAGTCCTGAAAACCCTATTCCAAAGGGCTTCCAAGTTAAAGCCCAGACCATCGCGGCAGCTCTCCCGGGGTCACAGGGCAAATGGTGACTGTTTCTGGGCATAGATGCTGTCTCCTACTTCCCACGAAAATGCCAAAGCCACAGGCCACGCCACCTCTCCCCTCTCTAGGGAAGCACAGGGTGGCCTGGCACCACCTCCTTTCCCCAGCTGCCTGGGTGCCCGGGTCCTCTGAAGTGAAGGCCCTCCAGAAGTGTCTGGTACCTGAAAAGAGAACCGATTGGCCCCCTGACGCCAAAGGAACACTGCAAAATCAAAATTAATAAAGGTTTGATTGTATGTCTACAAAACATGTCAACTAGTCAACTGCCACTTCACTCAACTCCCGGTTATGCTAAATTATAATTAATGTGGAGTGTGTGTGCAGCTTGAGATGATTGATACATTGTGTGGCCTCCCAAGTATCAGACTGAATAGCGCACGGAGGTCATAAAATGACCCGGTCCCCCTCCCCATCCCTGCTTCTGCATCAGAAAGCCGACAAAGGACTGGGAGGAAAAGGAGCAGGGAAGTTTCAGCTGGGGGGGTGGGGTGCAGGGAGAAGCCCAGCTCTGCTCCTGTGTGAGGCTTCTGGACCACGGAAGGCAATCTAGCTCACGGCCCGCCCTTTCCATCAAACTTCAAATAACTGCCCTTTCTTCCGCTAACTCAGAATGATGGCCAATCCAAATATCGTTTGAGCTTGGCCTTCGGGCAGCGTCACAACTGAATGCCCCTAGGCTGGACCCCCAAGTTTGGGGGGCCCAGTCCACCTAGGAATGGCTGGGGGTGCCACTGGGGTAGTGAATGGTCCACATTTATTCAACAACCTTCAACAAACATCGGTGCCAGGCATTATGTTCAATCCGGGGCGTGCAAAGGTGAGCAAAACAGCCCCCCTTCCCTTATGGAGGGCGGTGTCTTATGGAGGCCAGAGTTGGTGCCATAACCCTTTCTCATTTGGCTCTGGAAAGCTCCCTGGGAGCAGTCAGGGCAGACGTTAGTTGAGCTTTATCTCCTTTTTCAGAAAGGCCATTGAAGGCGTCCAAGGTGGCAGCTACAGAGCCCGGACTGCCTTTCCCCACGTGCTGTTTACTCCGTTAACAGGCCAGGCCTTTCGGGGATGGCCATGGGGGTGCTGTCCAGACAGCCAAGGACTTCTGTCTGAGACTGCTGGCCTTGGGACCCACGTGCAGGCTGAGCCTGCAGCCCTGCCCCCAGAGGGAGGGGAGGCTGTATCCAGCAGTGGGGGGGTGGGGGAGCGCGGGGGGCTGGCTGCCAGGGCCCAAGGGCTGCGCCACTGCGCTCTGCGAGCTTCTGATGTTATCTGCAACTAATCAGCTATTTATTTCAGCCAATTCATTATGTTCTCTTTGAACTGCGCTTCCTTTTCCGGAGAAAAGCTGCCCTGGAATTGGTTTGAACGTCAAGGGTGAAATGTGCTGGCGGGCTGCATTCCGGGCCCAGCTCTGCGCGCCTCGGCCGGGCCTGCTCTGTCACCGCGCCTTCAGCCGGGGACGGATGGGCAAAGCCCACGCGGCTCTGTCCCAGGAGCAAGCGTCCTGCCAGTCCTGCCTGCCAAGGTGCTAAATCAGCCCCGGCTTCGTCCCCCCTCCCCGACTGGCTATCTCCATCATCGGCATCAAAGCGTCCCGCGCTCCATCAGGGCGCTGGGCTCCGCAGCAAATCCTTTGTCTCCTGCTTCAATCCCTCCGGAGCCAGCCGCCCGTTCAATCACCCCCCAGCGCCCGGCTTAGCTCTGCTCCAGCCCTCCCTGTGGGCTCTGTCACCCCCATCACCCAGCCTGATCCTGTCACCTGCTCCACCAGCCCCCCCTCTGGCCCGCAGCCACCCCAGATGAAAATCTACTTCCTGCCATCACTCAGGCTCCTCTCCCCCCCCCCCTTCCCCCACCACCCTCCCTGGCATCAGATTTTACCGCCCAGTGCGCTGGGCTGGGCCTATCCTTGCTCCTCTCTGACTCCCTGAGAGGGCAATGGGAACATGGGAGGCGGGGGAAGGGGGCTTCTCCTCCTTTTCAGCCTCCAGACTCTCCCCAGGGGCTGGCAAGGTGGGATCTCACCAAAGCAAGCTGGGAAAAGCCCCAGAGCGGCGGGTCACCGTGGCCAGGGAGTGTGGTTTCCCTACAGAACGCTCTCTCCCTCTGAACTCCAGCAGCTTCAACTTGGGGCTGCATCACTGTCCCAAGATGGCTGCCTCCCTGGGAATCCAGTTGCTATGGCAACAAGGCAGCCCCCCCCCCCCCCAACGGAGACAAAGGGTAGGGAGCCGGAGAGTGCAGAGGGACATGAAATTTGACCACGGTGGCTGGTTGTGCCCTCCTTCCCCCATCTCAAGGGACGTGGCCCTTCTGGAGCACAGGTGGGCAGGTGTCCCACGGCGGGCTTTGTGGCAAGAAATGGCAAGGGAGCCGCAGGGACGGTGCCACTGCCAGGGCAGCCTGTCATTCTGGGGGATTTGGGGGACCCGTGGGCCGCGGAGCACAGAAATAAAAGAATTATCCTCTAAGTCCGAACCCGCGATACATCTGTCTGGCCAGAGCTTCCCTGTGACAGAGCTGCCAAGACCACTTTATGGGAAAGGCTTTACCCTAGAAGCTGTCAACCTCAAAGTTAGGATCGTGCCCCAACTCCTGCCACTTCCCTAACAGCCCCTTTGGAGATGGCACTCATGAGTGACCTACACCCTCCCTTAACCTATTTATATTTTCAGACTGTGACATCTCTTCGGGGAATGAGCTCCCTGAATTTATGGCCAGCTGCTCAGAGGAGCGTTCCCCTTGATCTGCTCCGTACCCATCTGATGTGCGCGTTAAAGGAATCCCCTCGTGTTCGGTGCTTTGGGATTTGGTGAACGACTTCATCCTGCCCTTCCAACCCTCACGGCAGCACACACTTTAATTTCAAAGGTGAGTATTTCACGATGCCCCATGTGCTCCAGGTGACTTTACAATAGTACCTCATTTATTCCTGACGACCCCGGGAGGTGGCAATTCTAATCTGCATTTCAAAGGTGAGCCAACCGACCTGCGGAGGAGAGTTGACTTGTCCACCAGCTGGCACAAGGCAGAGAGGTGGGATTCCAATAGGTCTGGCAATATGGTCGGTACTTGTCCCAGGAGGACCCAGCTACTCTCAGGAACCTGTTTGTCCTGGAAGGGCAAGAATTAAAATAAGAGACTTAATTGTCCCGGTTGAAAATAAGGGGAAGACTTCTTCCTCCCCTCCCTTTTCTTTCGGAGTTTTTTCCTGTGTCCTTTTCAAATGTTTGGAAATCCTTATAACGGCTAGATGAGTCTCCTGCTGGTCCCAGAGCTCAGGCATTTCCTCAAAGACCCGAGAGCCATCTTTTTGAAATGCAAACATCAAGAGAGAGAGGGCACATCACTCTCCGTTCCCGTGGGAAGGTAGGAGCCTAACTTTGGTGGGTGCCTTGCTCCCGTTTGCAAAACTACCTCCCGTTGCAAATTCTGCGTTTGTTTTTCCTCTGGATAAAGCCAATAAACTAACACACAGATGGTCGCCCAGTTACCAGGTAAAGGCAGGATGTGTGACAAATGGCGCTATCAACACCTTATATGAGGATGAGTTCTCGTCGATCATGGTGTATAAACAAGGGATATGTATGCACATAATGGGTTGTGGCCACTTGGCTACCGAAGGGGACCAGAATAAGCCACCCCAAAGTATGCCCCTTTGGCATATGGATTGTTTTGAGCGGAAGGCCACAGAGGAACAGCAGATGCGGGAAAACCTCTACAATCAGAGCATAAATGGCTCTTTTGTCAAGGAAATTTACATTGATAAAGGAACATTCTGTCTTTGAATTCTCGTAGGTGATAAGCGGTGATGCCCAACGCCTTCTGGTTTAATGCGTATTCGATAAGAACACTGTTCCCTCTACCTTGGTGGAGGTTTTCTGGGTTGGGAGATTTTTTTTTTTTTTATTTCACTTCCCCTACAGTCCCTTTGCCTTTCCAATCATAGATTCCCTGTGCTTTGAATGTGTGCCTCTCACCCCTAAGACTGGATGCTCATGGATGTTCAGGTTTCTGGTCTCAGGGGGCGTGGTCTATTCTGAATTAAGCTTTGCTGGTGTGTGAATAGGTATCTGACCCCAGCGAAGGGTGATCCCTCCCTGCCTTCTTAGGTAACTGTTAGGCCATCCCACATTTGGGGGGAGGTTTTAGCAACTACTGCTTTAGCCAGCAGAGCTGCCCCCCCACCAACTGACATCACCCCTGTCTTCAAAAACCTTTGAGGTCTAAGAGGTGAAGTCACAACTTAGTCATGTGCCACTCCCCCCACCAGCATAACTTCTGCTGCTCTTCCAATTTATCTCCCTATTCCTTTCTGTCCCCTGCCCCGCAGATAATCCACTCAGCCTTGCATTATTTTCAAGTGCCTTCACTCACTTCGTTCCTTCTGGCTTGGAATGTATCCTCCTCGGGTCTCCACCCAGGCAAGGTCTAGGTTTTCTTCAGGAACCAGCCCACGTGCTCCTCCCCCTGCAAATATCAAAACAAGACCCCCGCCAGCACCTTCAGGCTGCACCATGCTATGCACAGACCTCATCTCGAAGTTTTTGTCTGGTCGGTGTCCCCGGCTAGGTCTGTGACATGTCCTCTGCAACATACAGTTGTTTGAGGACGCGACCCATCTCCCTTTTGCATCACATCATCCAACTGCACCGAGCCCAGGGCCGTACCTGCCTACCCGAGTCGGTGCTCAGGCAGGGCCAGCCTTGGTGACGAAGGTGGGTCCTACAGCCTCAGGTGACACGTAGATTGGTATAGGGTTTCCCAAAGGGGAGGAACTGAGAGGCTTTATGTTTGTTCCTCCTCCGCAGTTGAGGGTCACAGACTCTTTCTCAGCTAATCAGCAGGTGGAAATGTAACCATCCCGACTGGGCCACCCAGCACAAGGCCTTCCTGCTCCCCTTCTCTCTCCAGAGTAATAAACAGAGTCGTTACCAGGTGCCTCTTGCAGCCTTCTGTGCTGGCAGGTTATTTATATGCAAATTTGCCTGTCTGTGGTGGTGGAGGCTCATAAACATGATAACAGAAGCTTCTGTAGGGGCTGGGACGTGATGGAGGGTGGGGAGAGGCCCTCTAGCTTCTGCGAGGAGAGTTAATATGGGATTAGCCACAACCAATTAGATGGTATCGAACCCAAAGGGACCCAGCAGCTTAGCTAAACTGAAGATCCGGCTGAGGGAGGGGGCTGTGGCTGTCGGGGAGGGCCTCGGGCACTGGCGGAGCCATCCCCCAGGAAGCCAGGCTTCGGGGTAGAGTCCCTGACCCAGGCCCCTTGGAAAGGGGCCCTGAGAGGGAGGAAGGGCACGACCCTGACCTTCATTCACAGCAATCCTGGCATCCGTGGATGCCAGCAGGAAGCATCCCCTGCTCTGCAGGTGCAAAGGTATGACAGCCCATGCTTTCGTGCCCTGGTCCCTTCACCCCTGCTCACCATCACCTCTGCCTGATAGACTGGGACCCATCCTCTGGAACTCCCCTGGGATGCCCTCCCCGCCCCAACAAAGCCTCGCTTAGCCTGCCCTGCCCTGAGGGCCTGTAGGACACGGCACACGCCTCCATATGCCACTCACCACACTTTGTCTCCGGGTCTGTCCCCCATCTGGACCACAGCGTCATGGCATCATTCACCTTTGGCTCTCCGGTCCACAGTACGGTGTTTGGCACAAAATAGATGCTCAGTGAATGTTTGGGGGGGGGGACTGGGAAGGGAAATACAAAGAAAGCCAAAGACATTTGGACTTAAATGCTGACATTACTTGACTCCGCCCCCCCAAAGTATGTCTCCTTAGCGCATGGGTTATTTAGAGCTAAAGGCCATGGAGAGCCAGCAGGTATAGGGAAAGCTCTATAAAAGGGAAGGAGCTTTCCTTTTGTAGAGGGAATTGACATCAATCAAGGAAGTTTCCATTTGGAAAAGTGTCTCTCCTGTACCTGGAAGAGGAGACTCCTCACAGCTTTAAAAAAAATTTTTTTTGATGTTTTATTTATTTTTGAGAGAGAAAGAGAGAGAGACAGAGTACGAGCGGGGGAGGGGTAGAGAGCGAGGGTAACACAGAATCCACGAAGCCGACTCCGGGCTCCGAGCTGTCAGCACAGAGCCTGACGCGGGACTCGAACCCATGAACCACCCATGAACCACAGGATCATGACCTGAGCCGAAGTTGGACGCTTAACCCACTGAGCCACCCAGGTGCCCCAGACTTTTCGCAACTCTTATTAGTGGAACAGGTCCTGACTTATATCTGCATACCCAGCCCTACTAAACAGCTCCTATACCCCCCATTTTTTCCGGTTACCACCCCACAACTTGCCACCTTGGCCCCAAAGCCCCCTTTTCCTTTATGTAGTCTAAGACGGAACAGGAGTCCAAGTCTATCTGCCCCTTGGGGGATTACTCACTATTGGGAGCTCCCACATGTACGTGGGATGAAGCACACATTAATACATTTCTGTTTTCTCTTGTTAACCTGTCTGTGGTCAGTCTAATTACAGGGCCACAGCTGGAGAACCCAAGGTGGACAGAGGAAAATATTTTTTTCCCTCCCTACATGCTGCTTTTGTGATCTTGGGCAAGTGATCGTACTCTTTGGCCTCAGTTTCCTCATCTGTAAAATGGGGGTGACAGCCCCTCAAATGATTCTCCTATGTGTAGAGCTTGTAAACCTGACCCTTAGTTTGCTCAGTAAAGTTAGCTATGTTTCTCTTGCCATTAACGGCTTCCCTTCCCACCCTCCAGGGCATCAGGTCACTGGTCACACATTCTCTTTTCTCTCTAGGGGAGTCCGGTCCCCGGGGAAGGCAATCAGGAGAGATGAATTCAGCAATCAGGAAAGCAAAGACTTGCGGATAATAGAGTAGGAAGAGAGAGCAGAGTTGGTTGGAGACAGAGAATGGAAAATGAGCCACAGCTTCTGAAAGGGCCTTTCTGAAAGGGGAGGGTGTCCCTGAGAGTAGCAGGAAGCTCGTGTGCAGCCACAGAGAAAAGGCTAGGAGTGCGGAGTGAGGAGTGGAAACCTTGGTCTGCTTTCTGGGCCGGTCAGCAAGCGGGCACCCTGTCCCTTGGACCCCTGCCCGGGGCCAGGCGGCGTCCTCCACCCAGGCCAGGGCCTGGACGTGAGGCGGGGAAAATGGCTGCTGCTCTCGATTTTCGCGCAACCCAGGGGCCGAAACACGACTTGACGACCTCCATTTGGACCTCGGTCTGTGCTTTCTAACCGATTGAGTTCTTCTTTCCCGTTTCTCTCTTACCTCAGGCAAAAGACCCTGAGGGTGAAGCTGAAACTACCCCCCTCAAGCAATAATGACTACCCCATGGCAGCAAGACCCCAAGGCAATGATCCCCCTGACCTTTATTGCCCACCTACGGAACCCACAGACCTTTGCCCCGTACTTGCCTTATATAAACCTGGAGGTCTTTTCAGCACTTTGGAGATGGTCTTTGAGACGTTGGTCCTCTGTCTTGCTGATGTCAGCCCCACTGAGAGCGGCTGCACCTGCTCAACTTGGGACCCCTGGAGCCAGGCACTCTAGCACCCCTGCGCCCCGGCTACAGGGCCTGATGCTGGGCCCCAAAACTCCATCTCTAAGGAATCTCTCCTTGAAGACCTCCAGGGGTTCTGGCCACTTCCCCAGCTGCTCTGTGTGCCTGTCACTGTGCTGTGACAAGGCATTATGCTCCGTTTGGCCGCTCAAGGGTGTTCTTTGACCTCACGGAATGTGCAGGCCAGTAGGAGCCGTGCGCCTCGCTGAGTCCAAAGCACTTAAAAAAAATTTTAAAAAAATTAAATTAATTAATTAATAAAATAAAATTTAATTTAATTAATTTAAAATTAATTTTAAAAAATTGTTTTAAAGTTTATTCATTTTTGAGAAAGAGAGAAAGAGCATGAATGGGGGAGGGACAGAGAGAGAGGGAGACACAGAATCCAAAACAGGCTCCAGGCTCTGAGCTGTCGGCACAGAGCCCGACGCGGGGCTCGAGCTCACGCACCGCGAGATCATGGCCTGAGCCGAAGATGGACACTTCAGCAACTGAGCCACCCAGGCGCCCCCCACAAAGCACTGATTTTACCAATGAGGGAGATGAAGCCTGACAGCCCTTGGGATGGGCTTCATCTCACACCGTGCTTTGTGGTGGGCCTGGATCCCGAGTCCCAGGTCGGAGCTCGCTCTGGGTATTTCCCGTCGGTGCAAAGGAGTCGGCCACCTTCGGTACCAGCCCGGGGATCTTCCTGAGCGTCAGCGCCTGGGCCGAGGAGACAGGCTGCTTGGCAGCAGTGTAGCCATGAGATTTCCTCCCTCCCCTGGGTTCACAGCTATTCTCAGACTGTCTGGAAGTCCCCACTCATGCCCAAACCTCTCTGGGTCTAGTGCCTCACTTCTCAGCACAGATACTCCCTGGCTGGACCCAGGCCTTCTAAAGCAAAGAGGCGGTCCAGCCTGGCAACTTCTTCCTTTGCCTTAAGATACACAAAAACATTGTCGGTTCCCCCTTTGGGTAAGGAAAGCCCAGGCCTCACAGATACAGTGGCTTGGCTCCCCTCCTGGGGAGGGAGTGAGGAGGAAGAGGGGTGGAAATACCTTTCATTCTTTACCAAGGAACCTGCAATGGAGAAAGCAAGACACAGCTAGTCTTTCAATAGGCTATTCTGCCACCTAACATTCTTAAGCCACCCCGCCACATTTCTAGACGAATCTGATCATGTCTCCTCTCTGCTTAAAATTGTTCAATGGCTCCCCAGTGCCCTCCGGATAAAACCCAAGCTCCCACCACATAAGAACGTCATGATCTGGCTAGAGCTTACTTCTCCAGCCCTGGGATGACGGCTGTCCTTCCTCCCTCTGCTGCGGCCAGATTATTCTGGAATTTAACCATGTGTTTAACCCTGGCCGGCATAGAATGCTTCCTCTCACTTGGTCCCTTAGACAAGTAGTTCCTTCAGCCTGGAACACCTTCCACTCTTTGTTTTAACTCCTCTTCGTCCTCCTTCAAGATTCAGAGCGTGGGCCTGGCACGGAGGGGAGGCTCACCAAGGCTAAGTGAATTCCACCCTCGGAGATGCTCTGGAAATCCAGGGTCGTCCCCTCACCCCCCCCCCCCCCATTTATCCAGAGAACCGTATCTGGAACTTTGAAGTTTTTAGTATTATTTAGCCCACATATCAGGATTTAACCCTTTTTATGAGAGTGATAGCTTCCTATTGTATCTTTAAAATAGCTTGATGGAGGAAGTGTCAATGCAGAGGCACCTGGGTCAGTAGCCTTTGCTCCTCACGTGGAGGTGGGTGGGCCTCCCCATCAGTGTCTTTAGTCAGAACCACCATCCAAGGCCGGGGCCTCTGTGGACCACTGGGGAGGCCTCCTCAGCTAGAGACCGGTTGGAGGGTCTCTAGGATACTATCCAGCCACGACCACATCCTTGGCACTGAGGGGCAGGGGTTGGGGACTCTACCCATGAGAGTCTGTAGGCCTAGGTGTGCGGAAGGAGCCTAGGATAGAAGACCAGGCACCCAGGGATTGGCATTCCCACGGCACCTTCTCCAGGAAGCATTCCTGGACAACCACACCCCACACGCATTTGCCCACGAGAATCTCACCCAACAATGATCGTGCTTCCACTTTCTCGGCTTCCAGGGCTTCCAACCTTGGGGTCCATTTTCTCCTCCTTCTCCATAAGTCTCAATATCACGTTGGTCACTGGGCAATTTCCATTTCTCCTAAGCAATGTGCTTGAGGCCATTTCTAGGCTGGTCAGCCTGGTCTGGGTTTACATCCTCCTAGTGGGCCTCCAGACTTCAGACTCTGGCCCCTCTAACCTACTTTTCATACAAATACCCGAGTGAGTCTTCCTTACATTCTGCTGTCCTCTTGTGACTCCCTTACTCGCTAATCTTCCATGGCTCCCTCTTTTCTAGTACACAGAAGCCAATGTACCATCTAATCCTCACCTGTTCATCCTATGTTTCGTCTCTTCTCAGCCTGTTTACCAGTGACCTTCATTCGCATGGGCAAATCAATGGCCCCCTTTCAAGTCTTCGCCATGGTTGGCTTTTTCTGAACATCTCTTATCCCCAGATTTCCTAGCGCCACCATATCTCATTTCTCCTCCTACCCCTCAATGGTGCCTACTCAGTTTCTCAGATCATTCCTGTTTCTTTACTTTTTGTCCATATCTTAAACGTTGATGTTCCTTAATCTCCTGTCCTTGGGACTTTCTTCTCCCTCTACGTCCGTGCTCTCCTCGGGGGATCTCGTCCAGCTGCAGCGCTTCAGCCATATGCTACCTATTTGCTGTTGTTTATAAATCTACATCTTTAGTCAAGACTAGTGGTCTCCAAGGGGGTGTGTACTAGATGATCTCTTGAGGTGTAAGAAGAAAGGACTGCTCTATACAGCTCATAGGTTCGAGCCCCGCGTCGGGCTCCGTGCTGACAGCTCAGAGCCTGGAGCCTGCTTTGCGTTCTGTGTCTCCCTCTCTCTCTCCCTCTCTCTGCCCCTCCCCTGCTCGTGTCTGTCCCTTTCTCTCTCTCTCAAAAAATAAATAAACATTTAAAAAAATTTTAAAGATGTCTTACTCATCTTTATATTGCTGACATATGTTAGAGTATGGGTAAATGCAGGCACGTCTAAGTAATGTCAGCTGAACCGAATAGAAAGCAGGAGTGCTTGGCTGGCATGAGGTAAGGGCGACAGGCAGAGAGATGAGACTGCCCCAGCTGAGCTCAGCTGCTCGAGATGCCGCAGCGTAGTGCCTGGCAAGTGCCGGGCAGTCTGAGAAGTTACCCTGACTTCCTCGGGTCAAGTGAGGGCCCGGCAAGGACAAGTGCAGGCTGTTTTCTTCCTGTGCGAGTGCTGGTTGTGGGAGAGAGAAGTAGACAGAAGAGGGTTCACCTGCGAGAGGGTGGAGAGCCGTGTGTGTGTGTGTGTGTGTGTGTGTGTGCGCTTGAATGGAGACTGTGCGCAGGGAAATCGTGCTCTCTGTCACCAGAGAGAGCCAAGAGGCGTCTGGGTGACGAGTGTTTTCCTTAGAGTGACTTCTGCCTGTTGTTGCTGAGCAATTGCTGTGAGTGTTCATGGGACACACACACCAGGCTGAGTCTTGGCTGGACACATGCACAGGTGCAGGCCCCTTGCTGGGACAAGCTTGTAGTACAAGGACACTTCGCAAATCATTTGTGTTCCTGGGTTTCTCTTAGGCTTTCACACATTGTCCATTCTCCACTCTGCAGTGGGCCTGGGGTGGTGGGGCCTTGAGAAAGTCTCTCCCTGAGATGTAGTTCCATCATGTTTAGAGTAGAGGTGTGATATGCTTGCCCCCACCTTTTGACCCATGGGCTTTTAGAACACCTTGACATTCAGTCTCAGTGGGAGAACAGAAAGGATGGGGAAGGGGGATCTCTAGGGCAGGAGGGCTGAGCCTGAGCAGACAGGAAAAATGGGAGCCTCCGGTTCCTCCCAAACTGGGCCGAGGTCACATTCTGATTCTCAGTGGAGGCCAGGACAGCATTCTCACTATGCAGTAATATCAGAAAGCTCAGAAGTAAGCAATCGGAATGGGTTTCACTAAGGCCTGTAAGCTCACTCACTGCCTTTTAGGAAGTTCAAGTCAGGGGCCGGTGTAGATTCAGGCGGAAAGAGAGAGGGCTGGGAAGTGAGCTCAGAACTCGGCTCTGTTCAGCCCACTCCAAGGGCAGAGTGGGCATGACCTGGCCACCAGGGGTCGTACGGACATCAAAGCCAGTCCTCCTCTGGGCAATGCAGATGTGCTAGTTAATTTCATCCCCTCTGGGCTAGAAATCCAGGCCTGGAGTCCCTGAGTCCTCCAGGCTTTATGGCAAATTTCCACACTGAGGCACGGAGAAGTAGGTCCCTGGTCTCCATGACAAAGAGAAAATTGGTTAGGCCTCTAGGACCGGAACTCAGGGGTCCGGATACCTCGTTTCTACTTTTTCTAGTACACCTTATTTTCTAAATAGAATAAATGCTCTGGAAACCCCTGCCATTTGGTCTTACTATTCTTTCCTTTCGTCTTCCCCCAACCCCATCCATGGCGTCTGGCAGGGATTTCTAAGAATAGCGGGCAAACTGCTGAAGAGAGACCCCTTTGCAAACCTTTCCTTAGGGGCCTGGAATTTTAAGTCAGGCTCCTCAGCTTGGAAGGGCTTTTACTGGCAAGACCTGGGACAGTACGAGGACTGAAAAGAATTATGAGTACAAATGATTGTAAAACATTGAACAAATGGATATCCAGCAGACTATGGTGATAGATAAACAGATACATAAATAACTGTATGAGCTGAAAGACAGAGAAGCTCATTCACCGCTATTGGAAGCGACTTTTGAACCAGTTCTCTTTTCAGGAAATTAGTAATGAAAAGACGGAATTATGCATTTATCCCGCCTTTGTCGGAGGAATTATGGTTAATTCCTGTTGATGAAGGGGAAACTCTTCTTTGCAAAGAACACTAGCCAATGAGTATGGAATGAGTGGCAGAATGAGAAAAATTATGATTTTGCAATCTTCAGAGAAATAGTCAACTCAGGCAAACATCAATAAAATGGTCAATGCATCGGTGATCGTGTTGAAGAACAGGACATTCCAGGGGGCCGAGGTACTGTTCCACAGGCTACTCACTGATTGTAAAAAGGGAAAAGACCATCTCTCAATGGCCAGATCTGGCAGGGGCCACCTTAACCAAGTGATGAGAATCAGTGGGAGCACCTGGCCTTATGTGCCTTCTCATGGGAGGAAATATGGAGTTGATAGTATCGCCTGTGAAGTTGTGTTAACTATTAATTTCTGCATTGGTCCGCTGGGGCCACCATAGACCACAGACACGGGAGTGGGGGTGCTTAAACAGCAGAAACGTGTTCTTCACGGTTCTGTCATCTGGTCCAAGAACACAGAGCCGGCTGGTTATGGCAAGAGCTCTATTCCTGGCTTGGAGAAGGCTGCCTTCTGGCTGTGTCCTCACATGGTGGGGAGAGAAAAAGAGAGAGCTTCCCTCTCCTTCTCATGAGGACACACTTCCATCAGATTAGGGCCTCGCCCAGATAGCCTCCTTTAATCTTATCTACTCCTAACGATCCTATCTCCAGATATGGTCACATTAGGGGTTAGAGTCTCAACGTATGAATTTGGTGATGGTGGTGGGCACAATTTAGTCTATAGCAAAACACAACAAAATACCCCACACTTTGGTGGCCTAAACAAGAAATACTTATTACCGCACAGTATCGGTGGGTCAGGAATCTGCCAGGCACGGCGTAGCTGGGTGCCTCTGGCTCTCTGATGAGGTTGTAGGTCAAGCTGTTGGTGGGGGCTGTGGATTCATCTGAAGGCTTAATGGAGGATCTGCTTTCAGGCTCATGCACATGGTGGGGGCAGACGTCAGTCACCTGGACCCCTCCATGGCCGGCCTCACAATGTGCCATCTAGCTCCCTCCAGGATTAAGAGAGGACACCAGTGACAGAAGCCATAGCTTTTAGGTCATCTAATTTCAGAAGTGACAACCCATTACTTCTGCTATATTCGACGTATTAGAAGCGAGTCACAAAGTCCAGCCCGCGCTCAAGGAGAGGCGACTATTCGAGAGTGGGAATACCAGGAGGCGGGGATCTTAGGAGTTGCCACCACAGATGTCTTCTCACCAAAAATCTTCAGTTCTGATCTAATCAAGCTCCGGATCTAAGGCACCGTTTACAGGAAATATAGGGAATAAAGCAACGAGTTAAATAGCACCGTAAGGAAACAGCCACAAGAGCTCAAAAACTGGGCCATTCTGCCAGACCATCAGCTCAATCATTTCAAAAAGTCAGTGTCGGGACAAAAATAAGGTGTGTGTGTTGGGGGGGGGTACTATTTTTAGACAGAAGAAGACTAAACAGATATAACAACCAAATGCTGTGCTCGACCTTTGGCATCTAATATTAAAACACAGCTATGAAAGACATTTCTGGAATAATTGTGGAGATTTCAATAGGGGCTGGATATTAGATGATATTAGGCAATCATTAATTATTTAAGGTGTTCGGGTGACATTTTGGTTGCATAGGAGAATGTCCTTTGTAAGAGATACAGGCTGAAGTATTTAAGAGTGTACTCTCTTGGTGTCTGCGATTTAGACTCAAATGGTCTAGAAAAATACAGAGATAAAGCGAATTTGACAAAACGTTCATTGTGGAATGTAGATTTGGGGCCAATGGGCTATTATTGTCTTATTCTTCTTTTAAAATTTTTTTTATTTTCGGGGCACCTGGGAGGCTCAGTCGGTTAGGCGTCCAGCTTCTGTGCAGGTCGCGATCTCGCAATCTGTGGGTTCGAGCCCCGCGTCGGGCTCTGGGCTGACGGCTCGGAGCCTGGAGCCTCCTTTGGATTCTGTGTCTCCCTCTCTCTCTGCCCCTCCCCTGCTCATGCTCTGTCTCTGTCTCTCTCTGTTTCTTGATAATAAATAAATGTTAAAAAAAAATTAAAAATATTTTATTTTATTTTATTTACTTCTTTTTTGAAGAGATAGAGAGTATGAGTGGGGGAGGGGGAGGAGGGGGAGAGAGAGAGAGAGAGAGAGAGAGAGAAAATCTTAAGCAGACTCCATGCTCAGCATGAAGCCCGACACAGGGCTTGAACCCATGATCCTGGGATCATGACCTGAGCTCTAATCAAGAGTCGGATGCTCAACTAACAGAGCCATCCAGCCACCCCATTGTCTTATTCTTTGAGCTTTCCTAGATGTATAAATTCTTTTCATAGTAAAGAGTTGAGAGTTAAAAAAAAAACAAAAACAGTCTTCTGACCAGAATTATTTAACCCACAGAGATGAACCCGAGCACATTTCTCAGGCCTCATGAAAAAATAGCTCAGTTTTTGTCACTTAGACACTTAGAGTTTGCTTGGCTCATGCCCCATCTTGTTCTGGAAGAGATTTAAGGTGACTTCTTGCCCCACCCCCAACCCTCACCTTGCTCCTGGGGCACCAGGAGCCTGGAGGAGAAAGTGGAGGGAGGGAGCTGGACCACAGCAGGCCCGTGTGTGGGTCTCTGTTCTCATGGAGGCGGGGAGGAAACTCAGACCCGGATTGGGTTCCTTGATCTGCTGCTTGCATTGACCTTGGGCAAGTTCCTTAATTACTCTGAGGCTCCGTTGCCTCAGTTGCCTCAGTTGTCTCAGTTGTCCAAGAGAAAGATAACCCGCCTCAGGGCTGTGGGAGGTGTTAGCAGCCACGATGTGACTCTCAGGAAATGCTGGTCGGGAAGAAGATGAAGAAGGTCCAGGGTGTGAGTTTTCTAGGTCCTGAAATCCCAGGTGTTCTGAGGAGGGAGTCGGGTGAGGCAGACCCTGAGAAACAGAAGAAGGAGGGAGCCAGAGAGCCCATCTCCGGGACAGATGTGGGTGTGGGGAGTGAGCAGGTGCCGTGGGGGGTCTGGGCTCCCTTGGGGTTACATGTGTGGCCAATGAGGCAGACTGTGGGTCCAGGAAGGGATTCTTCTTTCTCCCTTTCTCCCCAGCAACTTTCCTTGGAACCCATCACTTGGAAAATATTTGCATGGCCTTTTCCACTTGGCGTAGCTGGGATCACAGCAGACGTCTGTCTCCTGTCCGCCTGCTCCCCTCTTTCTCATGGGTCCAGCTCCAGTGAGGAGGTGGCTCGGCGGGGTTACAGAGGATCACGCAAAGCCTCCCAACGCCAGCTGCCTGCCCGCCACCGTCTCCGGAACAAAGCCTGTCTCTTGTCACAGGAAGCTCAAGGGTCTGTGAGATTATCTGCGGAGAGAAGGAGCCGGCCGGAGAGAGGCACCAGTATGCTCATCCGTCGAAAGCCCCACAGAAGCGAATTTGCTTTCCTCTGCCCCGGCAGTCCCCCAGAGACCCCGGCCAGAGGTGGTTGCTGGCCTGGCCAAGGCCCGAAGAGGCCGCTGAATGAGCCTGTCAGGTTCCCACCTTCGCCCGTAATCTAGAAATCGGGGCATCACGTGTGAGGGGAGCCTGGAGTTTTGCGCTCAGCTGGCGGGTGGTGGGAGCTAAGGGGAGCCGGCCCTTCGGTCAAGGAGAAGCCCTCGCAAGTGAGGAGGCCTGTGAACCCCCAAAGGGAAGCGGAAAGGTCTCAGGGCCCGTCTGACCTGTGTGGATACGAGGGGAGGACTAGAAGCGTGCAGAACCCTCACCAGTGGTCAAAATCCCACCCTTAACAGGGTATGCCCTGGGGTCAAGCATTGCCCCTAAACACGGCAAATATCCCCACAAGCCTCAGGAAGGAAGCCATTACCCCAGCCGCTCAATATTCACAAACGCTGAGCTCCCTCCACGTGACTGGTGCCGGGCCCTGGGGATACAGAGTCAGGGTCCCCCTCTCCCAGCGACTCAGTCTGTGGTGAGCGGTTACAAGGCAATGCATCCAGGCTGCTGTAGAGATGGGAGTGCTCATTCTGTTCTGCAGCAGCCGAGGCCAAGGCTAGGTCGGGGGGAGGGTGCCCGGTGCCCAAAGAGGGAAGGAGACGGGCAAGCAGAGAAAAAAGGGAGGTCCGGGAACCAGCAGCGCGGGCCAGTATGGGCAAGCTGGTACGGAGGAGGCAGGACCTTTGCTGAGCTGCCATGGAGGAGCTAAGGGAGCACAGGGCAAGAAGCGAGGAGGCCCAGCCTCTAGGCCAGCCTCCTTCGCCACGCATGGGGGGGGGGGGCGGTGCAGTCACTTCTCCTCTGATCCTTGGGTCCTCATCTGTTTTCTCGATCTTTGGGCAGCCTGGCCAACTCCAGACTCCCCCAACTCTGTAGGCCTGGGGCCTGGGCATCTCATTATCCAAACGTCTCCCGGGCGGCTCTTCCTACAGCTGGGGTTGCTGATGATCCGGAAGGCGGCAGGGGATGGGCAGTGAGGGGGGAACCCCAGTGGAGACAGGAGCTTTCTTTCACCCTCCGAAATCTCACGGCTTCCTCTGTGAAACGTCTAGAGTTGCGGCGGGGGGGCGGGGGGAGGGCGGGGGGGGGGGGGTGACCTGAGGGAACTCAGACTGCCGCTGCTGGGTTAAGTTGAGGTGATGCCCCCAAGCTGGTGGCATTTAGTCTGAGCTCAGTCGGAGGGCATCTTCCCTGCTCTGGCTCCACCGACTCCCTCCGAGGGTGGCTGGGGCAGAAAAGACAGTCTGAGAACTGAGAAATGCGGCAAAACACGTAATGTCCTCCAAGAAGGCAAAGGGAGGTGGGGAGGGAGTTTGCAAGAATCCCTTTGAGGTCTGAGGCTTTTTTCTTTTCCTCTCTGAGGCCAGTAGCAAGATTGGGTCGCCTGATGTTGAGTAAAGGGGACTTCCGTGGGTGAGCCCTCCACAACTGGCATCAAAGAATTCCCTAGAATGGGGCGCCTGGCTGGCTCGGTCAGTGGAGTGTGCGACTCTTGATCTCAGGGTTGTGAGTTCAAGCCCCATGTTGGGTATAGCGATTACTTAAAAATAAATAAACTGGAAAAAAAAAGAAAGAAGACCCCAGAATGACACCGGAGGTCTCAGGAGGACCAGGCGGGGGGAGCTGTCCAGAGGAGGACAGGACTTCCAGCTTGCCCAGGACTTGGCGGGACAAGGTGAAGAGGTGGTTTCCTAGCAGGGTTCCAGGCGAGGACAACTGTCAAGGTAAGGACAGCCAATCAATCCACGGGCTTGCTCTGGCGCTCGGAGCATCTCTTAGCATCAATCTTGCACAGGCCAGCCTGATCCACACTGGGCTTTCGGTACATCCACGGCAGGGGTCAAGCCAGGAGCCTCGGGGAGGACTCTGGGGTGGGGTAAGGGAGGCAGGCACCCGGTGACAGATGGCTGAGGTGGTAGAAGGCCCGGGGACACGACCGTCCTGTGCTCCCCCCGCCCACCTGGCCCTCGCATCCCGTCAGTGGTCTTACTATTCTAGGGCTCCCTTGCTCCATCCCATCCCCCTGTGTCTGCCCACATTGTTTCCAGGGAACGTCTTCCCGTGCCTCGTTTCCCCCAGGCCTGTCTTCCCGCTCTCAGAGCTCTCCCTCTTGAAGGAAACTTTCCCAGGCAGAGTTAGCCCTTATTCCTTATTGACTCAGCTAGTCATTTTACAAAGGTTTTTTTTTTTGTTTTTTAGCCACCAGGGGCCAGAATCTAGCGATGACTGAGCCCCGATCCTTGCCTTCAAGGACCTCAGTTAGACTGATACGTAAATAAGCAAACAAAATGAAGACACAAAGGTCGGCCACAGAGGGGCCCCGGGGACTGAATGGCTGATGGGGGGGCCAGGAAAAGCTTCCTCTGAAATAGACCTGGCAGGTTTGGGAAGAGAACGTCCGGCACGAAGCAGGCAGGAGCTCCTCTGCTGAAGGGGTGGAAGGAGGATGCCGAGCAAGGACCCGAGGCCTCGCAGGGTCCTGGACTTGGGGAAGCACAGGCTATGGCGCAGGGAAGTGGTGGGAGAGAGGGAGGGAGGGAGGGAGGCACACTGGGTCCTCACTGTGGCTCTGGCGGCTCCTGGGGTGTTCACCACACGTGGGACCCTAAGTCTGTGTCTGACCCAATCCGCCTCCTCACCTGGGGGCCGGGACCATCCTTACCACCTTCCTCCTCTCCTCCGCTGCCGGGTCTGTTGGTCACGTAGCCGCGTCCTGAGCACACAGATGGGATGGGACAAATCATTGTCCATCGAGTCTTTCTAACGCTTTTCCAGTTTTACCATCATGGGAGCCTTGAGACAGAGTAAGTGTCCTTGTTTGTGCAAGGTGTGCCACTCGTGGGGCCTGTCTGGCTCCCACACAGCTCCTTCCGTGAGAAACCGTGCCCCACCCACCCACACCCCCACAGCCTCTGCTGAAGGGGCAGCCTCTTTGGCCCGGGGTTGAGATCACGTGACCCCACCATCCCTGGCCCCGGCTTTTCAGCGGCCTGTGAAGGGCAAGCTTAAACTGGAGGGCTGGGCCATCCAGCTTCTTGTTCTTGAGAAGCCGAACCAGGAAACCCAGGAAGCATCAGCCTGTGAACCCGGCAGCAGCAGCTGAAGCCTGCATAGACCGCAAGAGGCCCCGATGCAGATTCTGGGCCAGCGCGGGTCGCACAAGTCCCCCGCCCCACCGTTATGGATGCGAAAGAGAGGCTGGGAGGTAGAGGAAAGGCTGGGTAGAGGGCGGGGATGGGGGCGGGCAGCAGGGGAAGAGGCAGAGGGAGATACAGGCGCAGGTGCAGGGAGGGTAACTTAGCCCCAAAGACGGGACACCGGAGGGAAGGAAAATGGCCAAGCCGGGCACCAATCTAAGCACTTTTATTGTATTGACTTACGGAATCCTCACAAACACCCTATGGGTAGGTGCTGCACTCCCATTTTATGGATGAGAAAACTGAGGCACAAGGGGGCTTAATGGCTTTCCCAAGCTCACGTAGCCAGTGGCAGAGCCAGGATTTGAATCCCAACCACAAAGCTCTGCTGTGTCCAGGGGCTGAATGGAGAATAGGACAGTGTCTGCTTCTGAACAGCGCTTGGATTCTCCTATTGGGAGGCTCGGCCCCACTGTTAGCATTTCCTTGGGGTTGTGGTTTCCTTTCTTGTTACTTTGTTGGTCTCCTGAAATATAGTCCCCTTACCCCCCCCCACCCCCCACCCCCCCAACATGCATTTTTGAGCTCGTCTAAGACAGTCTGCCCCTCCTGTAACTGGTGTATCGTTCAGGCTCAATTCAATTCGGCATAAACATGAAATACTTGTTTAAAATGTTTTTTTTCTCGAGTCACCCTTTTCAGCTGTACTCTGTTGAATCTCTCTTTTCTGTCCCTTGACAGCATCCGGGGCAGATTCTGTAACTTCTTTCTGATTATTAAATAAACCAGATTTAAGAATTCAAATCTCGCCTCTGTTGGAAACTCACCTCTCCTCCCTGCCCGTGGCCCAGGGGCCTGGAGTGGGGCTGGAGGTGGTCTGCTTTTCACTCCTCCTCCTCCTGGGGTGCAGGGAGGGTGGGGATGGGACAGCTTCCTTCTGGCATGTTCCCTCTCCACGCTGGTAGCCTCCTCCCCGCTGGAGGCGAGGACAGGGAGGGGAGGGACACGTGACTTGAGCCTAGTCCTGACCAGGGGCATGGAGGTCCTCTCTCCATCGGCCGGTGCCAATCACCACCACCAAGTTCTCGTTCGCCTGGTGGGCTGTTTTCTTGTGGGGTGCTACCAGCGAGGTGGCACAAGCCATTACGTTCTGCAGTGTCCCCTGACCCATGGAGAATTTATCTATCCCAGCTATGTGGCATCACGGGAGTGCAGGCCACTCCCTGCTGTCCCTCCCCCCCACCCTGCCATCTCCAGTCTCCTTCCCCTGCCCAGCAGGTGCAGGGCAGCTCGGCATGCCTTCTGCCCGGACGGATGACCTTCTGCCCGAGCGAGGTGCCAGACTGCTCTTCTCGAAGACTCTGCCAGCCCCTGAGTCTCTTGGAGTCCTACCCCAAGCATGACATCTGCCCCTATCCTCGCTCTTTGTCCGACGGAAGAGGCCTAGGACTCACACCCCCGACGGACAGAAGGACAGGCACAGGGGGAGGAGTCAGTGGCATTGGGACAGCAGGCCTATCTCTTAGTAAGCCCCGAGGGGTGGTCTAAGCCTAACTGTTGTAGGCTATGGGAGTCTTGATGTCTCTGTTTTCAACTGTCGGTCCTGGTTTCCTCCTCCTCCGGGGTAGCAGAAAAAAACCCCTCTCAATATTCTGTAGACTTGCAGCCCAAATATCCAAGACCACTGTCCTCAGACAGAGCAGGATACTTGGGAACTGGCTGACTCCTAGGACACAGATAGGACCTGGCTCACCCTCTGCCTGGACTCCCCTTTCCCTGTTCCTACTGACTGACAGAGGGGTCCCCGATCTCCCACCCTCCCTGGATGAGCGGCAGGCATAGGGAGGGTCAGGGATTTCTGGAGAGCTAGATGCGGTATACAATGTGCCCATCACCCATGCTGCCCTGGCCCGGGCTCCTTCTCCTCCCTGTCCCAATGCTTCTCTTCTAGATCCTTCTGTGACTTTTCTGCTAGGACCACCTTCTGTTCTTGGTCTCCCAAGACCTTTGTCCCACCCTTTAATCCTCATACCCATTACTTTCCAGAGTTCCCTGCTGTGCCCCTCCCCAGGCTGGCCTCCCTCCCCCCGCCCCACCAGCCTCCAGTTCCCTTGAGGTTGGGCTAGTCCCATCCCATTCCCCGGTCAGCCATGGCAGAGCCATTTCCCCTTCAGAGGCTCCAGTCTAAGGGACTGAGAATTGGGTGGGGGAAGGCTGCTTTGTGCAGGTGTGGCTCCTGGACGTGGAGCCTGCACTCAACGCCGTCGGGGCGATGGCCCTGTCCCTGCCCCTACGTGAGGCGCAGGCCCAGCCTGGCCCCTGGCCGGCACTGAGCTCATGCACGCTCTGTCTCTCTCTCTCTTTCTCACACACACACACACACACACACACACACACACACACGGCAATTCATAGGGATGTTGTAGACAAGGAAAAATTATAAGGTTCATTTAGAAAGCAGTAAAGAGAGGATTTCAATTTCCTTTGAAAAATCACAACACAATTCTTTAGTGGTGGCTTCTGCAAGGGAAGTAGCTTCTGCTCTTGGACCTGGGGCGCTGGAGCTCGGAGGAGGTTGGCAGGGAGGGCTGTGTGGGGCTTCACGCAATAGTGGTGGGGGGGGGAGTCCAGGGAGGGTGGGGGTAGTCGGAGCCAGGGATGGGAGGCGCTGTGTGGCAGGGGTCGGGGAAATGGGGGTCTGGGGCAGCTGCGGGGGAGATGACAGGGACAAGCCTGCACACTGTCTGACGGGCCTGGACTGGGGTGAGGCCCGAGGCTCCTGGGGGACAGAATTTAAGGGGGTGGCACTCTCAGGTCTGTGCAAATGGATTCTAATTGGCACAGGGTGCTGGCTGGGTTCTGTGCCGAGGGAGCACCGTCGACTTAGGTCCTGGCTCACAATCCGCCCCCCGCCCCACCGCCGACAGACCCACGATACAGACAGAAGGTGGAGTGACAACGTGCAGAGAACAGGCAGGAGGGCACAGCCACTGTGTTTAGGGCAACATAGCTGCGTCCCGTCCCGTCCGGGAAGGTAAGGTTGAGGAGCAGACGACTCTCCTCTGTCTCTCTGGGAAGACTTCCTGGAGGAGGAGGTAGGGATGGTTTGGGGAGCTCTTTGAATTGTGGCAGAGGGGAGGGAGCATTGCATGCCTCTGCGTTTGTGACATTCCGCCCGTGGACGTATTGCATATGTCCATTATAGGACCGCGGTAGCTGCCCAAGCCGGCCAGGTCAAGCTCTGCAGACAGGGGTCCAGGCTCTTGGAAGCTGGTTCTGGAAGGACTCATGGCAATGTTTTCAAGAGCTTTCCCCACACTCCCTTTGCCACAGGCTCCTACCTCAAATATCTGTTTGTTGGCTGATGGAATGGAGTGTTAAATGTGGCAAACGGTCCGGGCTCTGATGCCAGCTAAGTACGTGAACTTGGGCAACCTTAACCCCTTTGGGCTTCTTTCTCCTTGTGACCATAGCTTGACTCTGTGGAAATATGCCACCAGAATAGATTCCTAACTGTTCGGGCAACGTTCTTGTTTTCCTTCATGGGTTAGTTTCCTGTGAGCTGAGTTCTTTCTGGAGGCTCTGACAGGAAAACCCATTTCCTAGCCTCTTCCAGCTGCCCCAGCTTGTGGCTTCTCTCTCCAGCCTCAAAGCCAGCCATGTAGCATCTTCAAATCTCCCTCTCTGACCTCTGCTGGCATCATCACACCCCTGTTCCCTCTTCTAAGGACCCTTACGGCTCCACTGGGCCCACCCAGACGATCCAGGATAATCTTCCCAACTCAAGATCCTTAACCAGGCCTCACTGGCAAAGTCCCTTTTACCCTGGAAGGGAGCAATTCCTCGTTCTGAGAACGAGGCTGTGGGCATCTGTAAGGGGTGGGGGTGACTCTGTTTCCCACATGATCCTCTCCTCTTCTTTCCTCCCCCTCTCCTCTTCCGCCTTCCTCCAAGCGTGCTCAAACAAACATTAAAAGTGTGTCTGGGCCAGCATCCGTCCATTAGTGAATGAAGTTTATTATGAAGGCAAACTGTATAAAGGAGACGGAAGGTGGGTTTAAGCTACAACTAGAGGGAATTAATTCAGATATCAGAAAGCACATATAGTGAGGACTATTTGACAGGATTACAGGGGGAACCTCAGTTGAAAGGCAAAGAATATAGTGTGGTAGTTACTGGTACTCACTGTAAAACCACACAGTTTTGAGTCTGAAACCCAGGCCCTGCTGCTTTTTAGCTGCGTGGCCTTGGACGTCTCTGGGCCAATTCTATAAAATGCCAATAGGTTGGGGCATCCGGGTGGCTCAGTCGGTTCAGCGTCCGAGCTTGGCTCAGGTGATGATCTCATGGTTGGTGAGTTCAAGCCTCGCTTTGGGCTCTGTGCTGACAGCTGGGAACCTGGAGCCTGCTTCGGATGCTGTGTCTCCCTCTCTCTCTGCCCCTCCCCTGCTTGTGCTCTCTCTCTCTCTCTCAAGAATAGACATAGAAAAAATAAAAAATAAAAAAAATACCAATAAAAATATGAACTGCCTGGAGGTTTTTCTGAGGATTAGGAGATAGTGTTAGAAAGTGTGGAAAGCCTCATGATGTCAGAAAGTATGGTCCTGAGCAGAGACAGAGGTTGGAGGATATGACCTTGGAGGAACCCATGGGCTCCTTGAAGGTGTGGGGCTCTGTCTATAGAGGTTGAGGCCCTGAGTATCTATTAGACCAACTTTTGCTATTGGATGGATTTAGAGAAGGACTCCCTTTGGTAGCCCCTCCTGTCTCTGGTTTCTGAAGAACCCTGAGCAAAGCTGTGGCCCGTGGAAGGGTCCTTACAGGGATATAGATAAATCACCATGAACTGTGCCCACCCTGTGGGCCTAAGAAGCCAGGTGGGATGGCTGGCCTTGGGCCCTGGAGGGAGACAGGTCTCCTGAGGACTGGCAACAGGGCAGAAGAGGTCCCTCCATCTCAGCAGCAGAAAAACACCCACCCCTTTGCGAGCGCACGGGCTGGCTCCTCTCTCTGTCAATATGCTTAACGATTTGTGACGTGATTGATACAGAAAGCGAACTTGCTGTAATCCATCTGTTGAGAAGGAACCCCCGGCCGAGCAGCACATTTGGGGGAAGTCAGGACTCTGTGTCCTGCTCGTCGCTGGGGGCCCTGGGCTGGGGGGCGGTGGGGGAGGAGCAGAAGGGCAGTTCCAAGCAAGCCACCTCGTGTCCGGAGAGATGGAAGGAAGGGAAAACCACACACCAGGAAGGGAGCAAGGTGGGGGAGGTGGAAGGAAACACGTCAGAGTTAGGATCCCAGAGGACAAGAGGTGCCTGCTCCTGTGGGGCTTGGGGCAGGTGCACTAACACAACATCCTTGTGCTTTTGCACTTGTAGTGGACACGGCTGGTGCCCTGTCTAGGGCCCCTCGTGTCCCTCTCATGCTTCTGTGTACCCAGGCCCCTGCCTAGTGCCCTGCTGCTCACAACGTGCGTGGGCATCCTTCAGCGGGGGGCTCCTGGGGCTCCCGGAGCCCTCCGACACGGACTTGCGTGTGAGACGACCTCACCCTCACCCACCACCTCCCAGTCAGTGGCACAGAAGCCCGGTACCTTTGCCTCAACTTGGGGAAAAAACCTCTGCAGTGTCACTTATGTAAAATTCCAGAGCTTTCTATGGGGTCAGGCTGAGGTTGGGACTTCGCTTGAAATCACACCCTTCCCTGTGCTCACTAAAGGCCCCAATGCCTGATTGGTTTCCCCGGTGCCTCTAATAAATACCTTGCGCGTGTTTCCTTTTCTCAGGATCTGCTTCTGGGGACCCCAGCTTAGGACAGCCCCAAAGCACATTCGGAAGAGGCTTGTGGATAGCGGCAGTGAGTTCACACGCTTTATAGTCTATATCGGGGTGGTTAGCGTGGTGGCCCCGCCAGGACGGTCGGGTCCTGAGGACCTACGCCAGTGGCTGGAGACAGCGAGGCTGATAACTCGAACCACATACGAGGTGTGCACGCATGTGCACATCCAACTCTGGAGGATTTTTATGACCTCCCAGGCCAGCCCCACTCCCTGCTTCCTGCTACCAAAACCAGGTTTGTTTTCCTATGTTTGCTTTGCGTGGACAGCCATTAACATGAGCTTACGTTCCCTGAGTACACCCTTTGCGAGGGCTGGAATGCGGCGTCTCCATCGGCTCTGGCTGCTATAACAAAATGCCATCGACCGCGTGGCTTAAACAATGGGTGTTATTTCTCACGGTTCTGGAGGTGGGGGAGTCTGAGATCAAGGTGCTGGCAGGGTTCCATTCCTGGTCAGAACCACTCTGTGGCCTGCAGATGGTTGCCTTCTTGCTCTCAGCTGACGTGGCCTTTCCTCGGTGCGTGTGCGGGAAGGGTTCTGGTCTCTCTTCGTCTTCTTATAAGAACATGAATCCTGTTGCACTGGGGCCCTATCTCATGACTTATTTAATGCTAATTACTTCCATAAACGTCCTGTGTCCAAATATAGGCACACTGGGGGGGAGGGCTCCAGCCTATGAAATTGGGGAGGACACAGTTCAGTCCAGAGCAATGGGGCAAGGCCTTGTCGACTGAAGGGAACTTCAAAGTAATTTCGTTGGGCCTCGTGGGTTCTGCTTGGAGCCCTGCAGTGCCAGACGACCCTCGCGGAGGCTTCAACACATGACCTGGATAATCCAGAGAGAATCTGCCACCCCTGAACATTGGAAATTCACAATTAATGTATTTAATTTTTTTTAATGTCTTTATTTATTTTTGAGGTGGGGGGTGGAGAGGCAGAGAGACAGAGAGGAAGACACAGAATCCCAAGCAGGCTCCAGGCTCTGAGCTGTCAGCACAGAGCCCAATGGTGGGTCTCCAACTCCCGAACCGCGAGATCATGACCTGAGCCAAAGGCAGAAACTTAACGGACTGAGCCACCCAGGCGTCCCTATTAATGTAAACATGTTCTCGGGACACACTGCTTTCGCTGGCTCAGACTTCCTTCAGTAAGAAGGAACAGTAAGTCATGTGTTTCCAGAATACGTTCCCACTCCTGTTCAGAGGGTGAGTCCCTTGTGTGTTCATTCATAAGGTATTTATTGAGCATCCGTTGTAGGGACTTCTGCTGTTTTGGTCACTAGGCCTCCACTCGCCCTGTAGGAGGAAGCTACACGCCGGCCATTTTCGCTGCGAAGAAATCCCCTTCTTCCTCCCCTTCCTTTCAGGTAAGGGTGACTCCACCTCCAGAGGCAGCCATGTGACCAGGAACCGGCCAATCAGAGCACCGCATCTCCCGCGCCCTGTGATCAGTTCCACAATGGACTCTGACAAGTCTGGTCCGGGGAGAGTGGCCTCCGGTGGGTTTGTTTGGCTACTGGATGGTGATCGGTGAGAACATAGGTCTGGAACTATGGGCTACGCATTGCTAACCACAGGGAACCTGAAGCAAAACATAAGGGAGCAGAGAGACTGTTGTGTGTGGCCCTCCAGCCTGCTGTGCCTGGAGCCAGACCCTGGATGTTCAGATCAATGAGCCAACACCTGTCTTTTCACTTAGGATAGTTTTGTTTCTTTTTTTTTTTTTTACTTTTTAAGAAAAGTGATACAGATGTTAGTTCCGGGAGTGGGCATGTCCAAATGGCAGACCACCCTGTGTGGAGGTAGGGTGCCCGGCAGTGCCAGGACGGTGCCCCCTGGGTTGAAAGGAGGGAACCTTGTACAGAAGTGACCTTCAGGAAGGCGCGATTGGGAAATGGCAAAGGTTAGGTTGAACCTGGCCTGCTTAAAAGCAGACGGCCCTTCCATGAGGCTTGACAAAGAGAGCCACTTCCTGCTGTGACCTGAAATCCCAAACAGCTGAGAATCCAGAAATATGGAGGCCTGCAGGGTTGGAAAGCTCAATTATCTTTCCCAAACCTAAAATTAGTGTGGGCAAGGGCAGGAAAGTGGGAAGCCGCAGAGACCGGGTTGAGACCTGGGAACGCCCTGGTCCCCTTGGCCCCTCCCAGTCACCTCCTGTGATGAACCCCTGCCCCATGAAAGGGATACAGTAGGGGTTGAGGAGCAAAATAATCCCTTCCCACCCCAAGGCCATTGTCTGCAATGACCTTAGGAAGGCGGAGTCCAGGATGGAGACTTGGGAAACTGTTGGCTAGGGGGACGGGCAGAGCACTGGCCAGGTTGCACATGGAAGGACTATGCCTCAGCGAGAGTTCTGACTGCAGGTTCTAACCCACGGACCAGACCCGAAGCAAACGCCAACAGCCTACTAAAGACCCAGGAGAATTATTCTATAAGAGACACACCCAATCTGTCAAGTAATCTATGTAAGATGCCGTCATCTAAGGCGGTCCTCAGGTCCCCACTACCTCGGTAAGTGGAGCGCTCCTTTCTAGAGGTTGCATCTTCCCCACCCAGTGGCCGTCTCAAACACAGCCATGGAAGGCAGCAGCCAAGGGAGATTGCTCAGAAAACACACGGGAGGACAAAGAACTTCGCTGCCCACCAGGTGCTGGGAATGGCGTGTGCTATGGGGTCGGTACCCTCTGTGTACGTTGTTTCCCACAAGGGGGATGATACACATATACACTTTGGATCACCACCCCCCCCCCCCGCCATGGCCACCATCTTACTCCCACATGGACATGTACGCTGGCTGCCATTGTATGAACCCCTGATTCAGTTATGTCGGAGTCTAACCTGATGCCTTCCTGGCCACTTAACATGGAGAATACATTTCCCGTTCACTTAAGCGAACCTGATAGATTTTCATCACTTGCAATCAGAAAAGGCTAGCTGATACACCTACTCTATGTGTTAATCACTAGATACACACCCTCTTCCCAGCTCCCACCTCCCCCACCCCGACCCCCCCCAGGAGCTCTGAGTCTAGTGTCAGACAGATAAGTAATGCAGTATGGAAAGTATTGAGATGAGGAAGTCTTGGGGGGCCACTGGAGCAAACATAAAGAGTATCCAGTTTAGGTATGGGGGTCCGGTGAAGCTCCCTGCAGTAGGTAGCATCTCGGCTGAGTCCCGGATGAATAGTCAGAGCCAGCCGAGGGGGTAGAGGATAAAGTGATCCATCCCATGATGGAGTGGTCAGTCTCTCAGTCACTGGAGATTTTAAGAATGTGCTGGAAAACAACTTGCTGGAAATGTTGAACAGGGGATTTATGCCTTGACAGGCAGTTTACCTGCGATCTTTTCAAGGGCACAGATAGCCCTTGACCCCTACATGGCGGCCTCTAGAGCAGTATCACAACCCTGTGGTTCTCCGTTGCTTTGGCCTGAGCACGTATTTTGTTTGGCTCATACCGTGTTTAACGTTTTAAAAACTTGTTGCCAATATTTATTTATTTTTATTCAAAAAAGATTTTTTTTTTTCTATTTCAGAGGGAGATTGCAAGTGAGCAGGGGAGGGGCAGAGGGAGAGGGGGAGAGAGAATCCCAAGCAGGCTCCACGCTCAGTGCAGAGCCCAGTGCGGGGCTCGATCTCACGGCCCTGAGATGGTGACCTTAGTCGAAACCAAGAGTTGGACGCTTCACCCACTGAACCACCCAGGTGTCCCCAAAACTGGTTGCCAGTAGCCCCCAAAACTGGTTGCCAGTATTTAAAATGGAGACAGTTCACATACAAGTTTGAATGTTTGGCTTTTCTTGAGAAATCAGAGGGCCCAGCAGCACTAGTCCTACTTCCCGCTTGCCACAACAGTGGGTCTGCAGACTGGCACTCCACGTAGCACTTGCGAATCCCCCGGTCCACTGCAGTCCCCCCACCCCCTCTTGTCTCACGGTAGTTGCCCATTTCTGTACCTTACCTGTGGACCCCTATAGGAATTTGAATTTGTGAGCCCTGTTTTGAGTAAGGATGTGCTGGCCATGGGTTAGGCTGTGTGTGCTGGGAGGGTGGTACTTTAGGGAATGAAATAAACCTGAGTGGGTGAATGCCCATTTCTGGCTCCTTTCCCTAGGGCGCTGGTGGGCGTGGCTTACATGGGCGGGGCATAATCAGAGACCTGGATTTGAGCAATGGTAGCGTGGTGGGGCTTAGGTGGTTTTATGCCATTCAAGGCCACCTGGCCTAGCAAATGAACACTTCCACATGGGCCAGGCTAGCTTACTAGGGTTTTGCAGTGGCGTTTGGGGGCAAAGCTGTGGCTGATGAAAACTTATTTCTTTGTCTTGCTTTCCTCCTTTGTTCATATTCCGTCTCTTTAAGGACTCTCCTTAGGGGCAGCTTTTAGGTATTCCTGGGTCCCCAGGCCAGCGTCCATCAATAATAGCATGTGTGTGGGAGGTGGGGGAGGGGGGTTGACATTTATTCTTTTATTCTAAGTTTGGGTTATATTTAAGTGTTATTAACTTCAAGGTGTTATTGAAATCCCAAATTAAGGTTGTTCATAATAATCTTGTACACAGCCTTTCCCCAGCTTTATCGAGGTATAATTTATAGATCTTTTTTGAGTATACAGAGCTCAGAGAGTCTTGACAAATGCATACCCTCCTGTAAAGCACATTATAGTCATGATCTGAACATTTCCACCACCCCAGAGTTCCCCTGTGCTCCTTCCTGTCTGATCTCCTACCACTGCCAGTCCCGGGAAATCACTGATTTGCTTTCTTGTCACCATAAATTAGATTTCTGTCTTCTGGAGTTTCATACAAATGGAAGCATATACTGTGTACTCTTTTTATCTGCCTTATTTCACTCAGCATAATTTTTTTTTTTTTTTGAGATGCAGGCACTGTGTTGCATATATGATCAGTTCCTTCCTTTCCTTTTTCCTGAGCAATATTCCACTGATTGTATAGCTACACTATGGGTTGTTTCTCTCTTCACCTGCTGATGGCTATTTGGGCTGTTTCTAGGTTTTGGTATTACAAATCAGTCTGCTATGAATGTACATGTATGAGTCTTTGTGTAGACACATGTTTTCATTTCTCTTGGGTACGTATCTAGAAGTGGGGTTGTTGGTGGGGCGCCTGGGTGGCGCAGTCGGTTAAGCGTCCGACTTCAGCCAGGTCACGATCTCGCGGTCCGTGAGTTCGAGCCCCGCGTCGGGCTCTGGGCTGATGGCTCGGAGCCTGGAGCCTGTTTCTGATTCTGTGTCTCCCTCTCTCTCTGCCCCTCGCCCGTTCATGCTCTGTCTCTCTCTGTCCCAAAAATAAATAAACGTTGAAAAAAAAAATTAAAAAAAAAAAAAGAAGTGGGGTTGTTGGGTTAGAGTATGTTGGGTTCAGTGTATGTTGGGTCTAGAGTATGTTGGGTTCAGTGTATGTTGGGTCTAGAGTATGTTGGGTTCAGTGTAGGTTGGGTCTAGAGTATGTTGGGTTCAGTGTAGGTTGGGTCTAGAGTATGTTGGGTTCAGTGTAGGTTGGGTCTAGAGTATGTTGGGTTCAGTGTAGGTTGGGTCTAGAGTATGTTGGGTTCAGTGTAGGTTGGGTCTAGAGTATGTTGGGTTCAGTGTAGGTTGGGTCTAGAGTATGTTGGGTTCAGTGTAGGTTGGGTCTAGCATGTATCTTTCCCAACACAGGTGTTGTGCCATTTTACACGCCCACTGGTAATGGATGAGGGTCTACTTCATGGGGCTGTACAGAGCACATGCTGTGTCCCATGTCCTTGCGACACTCAGCATTTCATTCTTTTAGATTTTAGCCATTCTAATGGGTGTGTAGTGGTTTCTAATTGTGGTTTTCATTTGCATTTCCCTGATGACTAATGATGTTGAACACCTTTTCATGTACTTGTTGGCCATTCATATATCTATTTGTACATAATAACACCCTGATACCGACTCTCTCAACCTCTAACAGAGGCAATAGAAGATTATACAGAAAATGAATTCACAGCACAGCGAATCAGTTCTATGAAAAGGACTGATGAAAAGGTATAGGCGTGACAGGGAGGAGAGCTCGCGTCTGGTCTGTGTCGTTTTCCTAGAACCAAGCAGTTGGGACAGGGGCAAGGGGTCTCAGGCCCTTTTCTGTGATGGGGATGCTTCAGTGCTTGGCTACTGGCCACCTCTCTGTTGGGCACAGACCCGTGGGGTGGTGGGGAGGTGGGTGGATTGGCTGACCCCGAGCCTCACCTCCTTTCGTTAGGTTTCCTTGTTCCTGGACATAAGTTCTGAGCCTGCCTGGACTCTCAGCCCACCAAGCCCACCAGAGCCACAGACACAAAGCCCTTGGCCACAGAGTCGACAGGGGCAAGATCCTGACCCTCGGTTTCCCCACTGCGGTGGAGGGCAGGGCTGAGGGACCCACATGCCCAGCTCTCCCTGCTGGTCCTGGCCCCAGGCGGCTGGGCAGTGGGGGAGCTGGCCGTAGCGTTCTGGTGGCAGGACTCAGTCCAGTGAGGTTGTCAGTGAGGGGTACGCAGATCTAATCCTGACATCACTCAAGGCTTTCACTCGGCCTGGATGAACCGTGGGACCTGAACTCATCAGGTCCCTTATGCTGATCAGTCTGTTCAGTCTCAAAACTGCTTTGATTTTCTTTTCAGTGACCAGGACTGCTGTCTGACGATACCACTCGGCTTAAGGATGGAATGTCTTGTTCTCTTTGTCAGTTTGGCTTATCTTCTATTCCAAGAGCTCATGGATTTGTCATATGCATCAAAGTGCTCGAGTCTTCTGCCACCAATTGGCTGTGTGATCAGCATGACACAGTGAAAAAGTCACTGGTTTCAGGATGTCCTGGAACCTGGGTTTTGTCACAGCTCTGTCACTTAGAAGCGGTGTGACCTTGGGCAAGTCGGTAAGACCCCAGTTTTCTCTGTAATATGGGGATAGTAAAATTTACTTCACAGTTTTTTTTTGTTTTTTTTTTTTTTTTGATAATTAAATTTGACACTGGACGTGATGTTGAGGTATCCTTGTAGTTTTTACTGGCTCGGGCTTCAAGCTTCTGCTGTGGAGAATGATGAGGCTGGACCAGGTGATCTCCCAGGGCCACCCTGCTCTGAAAGATGATTCTGGGAAATACAGCAATGCTCTTGTCCAGATCAGGAAGAGACTTTTCGTCACAGCGTGCTAATAAGTCTCAGGAGGGGAGGACACAGCATGATATGTAACCCAAAAGATCCAGCTTTCTCTAAGTTGGAGAAACTTTCAACCTTAACATCAGCCAGTGTGACACCCACAAAGTACTGCCCTTGGGCCAAACTACTTTCTCCTTCCGGCCGCCTCTCCAGGCGGCGGCACCAGCCAGCAGGCCCATACGTTTGGTAAATAATTAACTGAGACAAAACCAAGTCTTAGAGTCGATGGTCACCTCTGTCACAGACTTGGAGAGGATGCCTCCCGGTGACTCAGTTTCCCTTTCGTCTCAGAAGTTCTACAGGCCTTGCCCGTTCCCCCCTTGGTGTCAAAGCTGCAAGTTATCCTCTCGCCTGGCCTCTGAGGTCCTCCAATAGGAGCTGGCAGATGAGTAGCAAGAATTGTTATTAATTAGTGAAAATATGTGTAATCACATAATTGGAGTGTATAATTGATGCTTCGCTGCTGCGGGCAGAAACGGAGATCCTGACTGCTCTACCGCACGGGCAACGTGGAGGGTTTAGCCTTCCTGGCAGCCTGCAGAACACGGAGTCACCAAAGGCCATAGGCTGGGGAGCCAAACAACTCAGAGGCAGTGGGTGAACGAGCCAGAAGTAGAGCTGCTCCCCCCAGGAGAGTGTTTCATGCCTCCATTTGGGGCCCGCTGGTGTTTGCGTGCAACAGCATGAGCCTTCTGGCCAAAGTCCCCAGCCGATGTCCAGACGTCCGTCGCGGCCGAGAGAGAGGTAGCATTTCACTTGCAGCTGGTTTCCTGGGCTCTCCCCTTGGATTCTTCTATTTTTGATTCTATTTTTGACTCCTTGATGCCCTGGCCACGCCCAGGCAGAGCTCCCACCCCTTCTCTGGTCCCAAGGGCCTGGGTTATTATAAATGAGGTGTGATGTCTGGGATCCGTTGTTTCAGGGCACGTTGGTGGCAAGGGGAGGAATAAGGTGGAGGCTGAAGAGTCTCTTCTCAGTGTATTGCACTCAAAGATGCCTCCGCTCCATCAAGGATGAGTGAAGGTGTGTGGCCCAGGGGGACGGGGAGCCGGGGCAGGGCGGGACAGGAAGCAGGTGTGGGCGATTCTGGGAAGGGGGAAGCGACAACGATGACAGCAATGCTGACAGCAGCCACTTGCGTCGAGCGCTTCTAGTGCGTCGGGCGCCATCATTAGCTCATGTCATCATCATGTGCTTCCATGATGTGGGCGCCGGAATTATCCAGTCGTTGGAAAGGACCCCAAAACCAAGGCAAGATAAGCCACCTGTCCAAGGTCACCCAGCTGGGAAGTGATGGAGCCAGGACTTCAGTCCAGAGCCCGCGTCTGCTGCCACCTGCTCAGCTTCTCCCGGCGCACGTTTTCCATTCCGCTGCAGCCGCCACCGCCAGAGCCACCTCCACCTGTGCTCCTACCCCTGAGCGGGCCCCCCACCCCCAATCCCCATAGGCTTGTGGTCCGGATCAAGTGAGCTGATACTTATTAAGTGCTTAAGACAACAGTGGGTCCTTTGTAAGCATACATCAATACTCGTTATTGTTATTATTGTCCTAATATGCTCTTTCTCCCTGTATGCCGCTCTGTTGGGAGCTGTAGGGTTACAGAGGGAAAGCAGACCCGTTTCCTGCCCTCTGGGGAGCTTACATTGTGGTTGGGAGACAGGACAGACACACACAGATAATAAAAGGCAATGCGTGATGCATGCATACATACACTATGAGCATGGCTCATGCAGTAAAGGCAGCAGACGTCCAGAATGAGGGAGGGCTTCTTGGAGGACGTGAGGTCAGACCTATGGCTGAAGGAAGGGTTGGGTTTTTAAGGTTAAAGACGGAGCGGGTGAGGCCATAGAATCCAGGTAGAAATAATAACACCAGAACGTCAGCTTTTCCCCCAGGAATGAACATGGGGATTTTTGTCTGTTTTAACAATTCTTTTTTAATGTTTTATTTATCTTTGAGAGAGAGAGAGAGAGAGAGAGAGAGAGAGACAGCACATGAGCAGGGGAGGGGCAGAGAGAGAGGGAGACCCAGAACCCGAAGCAGGCTCCAGGCTCTGAGCCGTCCGCACAGAGCCTGACGCGGGCCTCGAACCCACAAACCGTGAGATCATGACCTGAGCCAAAGTCGGACGCTCAACCGACTGAGCCACCCAGGGGCCCCCGCATTTTTGCCTTTTCTGTCAGCTGCTGTATCCCCAGTTCCTAGGATAGTGTCAGCACGGAGAGTTTCTCAGAATCTATATGTTGAGAGAATGGATGAGAGAAGGAATGTTCAGGGCAAATCGTAGGTTTGGGTGAGACCGGCAGACTGGGTTAGTGGAGTCGAAGGAGAGGGGCTGGAACGGGTCTTGAAGAAGTCGGATTTTGACAGGGGGATTGAAAAGAATGAGCTGTAGTTGAGGCTCGGGCGGCTGGAGGTGGGGTGGGGGGGGTGGCTTCATGTGAACGCCCAGGAGAACAGGAAACGGTTCACGGAGGACGAGCCTGGGATTTTTTCCCACCCTTGGCACCTGGAGGAGAGGAGGCAAAACCACGGGCAGGGCACCTGCCTCAGAGCACAGCGGGCGCCCCGGGGCTGGTCTAGGGCACAGAAATAAGCAAGAGCGGCACGCAGACGCCTGGTTCCATTACACTGCGTCTCATCCGCACGCGTGTCCCCGCCACAATCTGTCGTCCACGATATTCGTCTGCCTTGGTTATGGTCGCGTCCTCACCGTGCCAAAGGCAGTTCTCAGCGGATTCCTTAAACCGGCTGCTTGGCATCTCTAGTCTAAGCAACTGCTTGGTGGACTCCGTGTTCCTACTTTCCACATGCCTGCTTAGGGGCGGTGCGAGAATGGTCTTGTGCACTTTCCAGTGAAGCGTTGGAACCGCTCCTATGTACGTCCGGTTCCCAGGTCAGCCCTTTTGCTCTTGGAGGAGGAGGAGGAGGAGGAGGAGGAGGAGGAGGCGTTCGCTATTTTTTTTTATTTTTTATTTTTTTTAACGTCTATTCAGTTTTGAGAGACAGCGTGCGCGAGGGAGGAGCAGGGAGCGAGGGGAGACACAGAATCCAAGCAGGCTCCAGGCTCTGAGCTGTCAGCGCAGAGCTTGATGCGGGGCTGGAACTCACGAGCCGTGAGATCACGACCTGAGCCAGAGCCGGCCGCTTAACTGGCCGAGCCACCCAGGCGCCCGTGGTATTTTCTTTTCTTTCAGGTGCCTGCCGTGGGAATGAAATTAGTGATACTAAGAAATTGATGGAACACTAAAAAAAAAAAAAAAAAAAAGTTCCTGTGGTCACAGTGGACTCAAGCTAATGCTTTCAAATTGAATATGGGTAAACTTGGAGAGTATAAGGTTCGACCCGGAGCCAAGTAATCTTTTAGTTGATCCCAGTGACACAGAGAGAGGATTAAACGTTAGGGTAGGATTAAAATCCCATAATTGTCTCAGGTGAGGCCGTGTCTCAGGAGGTTGTAGAGAGATAGTAAAAAGAAAGAAAAGTCTTTGAAGTTGACAGAGCTGAGTTTAGTCTCTGTCGCTTAGGAGCTGAGTGATCGCTGGGAAATTCCCCTAACCCAGTGGTTTTCAACGAGGGTGACTTTTGGTCCCCAAAGGACACCTGATCACATCTAGAGGCATTTCGG
This sequence comes from Felis catus, assembly GCF_018350175.1. Classification (NCBI taxonomy): domain Eukaryota; kingdom Metazoa; phylum Chordata; class Mammalia; order Carnivora; family Felidae; genus Felis; species Felis catus. The sequence continues at coordinate 17,397,766 of NC_058377.1, read as the reverse complement.
ATTGTCACGACTGGGAGTGTGGTTTTCCTACAGGCACCAAGTGAGGTCAGGGATGCTGCTAAGTAGACATCCTAGAGCGCACAGGACAGGCCCCACGGCAGAACGATCTGGCCCCAAACGTTAATAGTGCCTAGATCGCGAAACCCTGTCAACCGTAGTGAGCCTGCTCCTCATGTGTAAAATGGGGTGAAAAGCAGCTACCTCATTAGTTGCCAGGAAGATTACATTTCGTGTGTGTGCACGTGTGCCCAGCCGCGGCACACAGTAGGCCCTCAGTTCAGTTCCTCCTGTCACCCTCTCGAGTGCCTTCTTCATTCCGGGTGTGAAGGAGCCGGAGCGAACTCAGAAGTGCTGCCAAGCTAATTACAGGGCAGGGGCGACATTCTGAAGGAACATGAAAAGAGCCGGAATTATTTAGCCTGGAGAGGGAAAGTGGCCCAAAGGTGATTTAATAACAGTCTTAAAGCCTCAGAAGGGTTATTATTTAGGAGAAGGTAATCCACCGCTTTCCATCTCCACGGAGGAATGAAAACAAACCACAAGCAGGGCGGAATTAGACTAGATGGAAGGCAGAACTTCCCGTCTCCAGAGGTCCGCTAAAGGAAGAGCCTCTGTTGTGGAAACGGCTGCGGGAGTGGAAGGGGTCGGGTGGGCAGAAAGGCAGCAGGGCAGTGAGAATGGTGGGGTCTCCGCCCCCAGGAATTCCCGGGAACGCCAGGCCTAGGGGCTGCTTCTCAGTTCAGTGGGTGCAGGGGTGTGGGCAGGTGTCGCTCTGGCCAGTGCCCCCCAGTCCCAACTCAGTGGCTCGGGGGGGGGGCTGGGGTCTCTGTGGGGTCTCTGTGGGGTCTCTCCCCACCGTGATTCCCATGCCCGCCCGCAGGCGGGGCCTGAAGCCCCCTTAGCACACCTTGCAGCTTCTCACCACTGTGCTTGGAAGAGGAAACACGCGAAGCTCCGTAGTTTGGGCTGGACACAGCCTGTGGGGGGGCAGGCCGGTCCACGGAGGACTGTTACCCGAGGACTTCGGGCAGGCGAGAGGTAATGAGAGTGGTGACGGCGGAGAGGGGTCGGAAAATCTTCTCCTGAGCCCCGTTTCCTGGGTGGGCCTCTGGTCTCTCCATCAGGGCAGACGGTTTGGCTCCAAGTCGGGCCACCTGCTGATCTCACCGCCTGGAATCCATCCCGAGCACCGGCTCCTTTCTTCTCTCTGGAAACGTGGAGCACGGCTGGTGCCCTGACAGCCAGGGGGCTCTGCCGCTGCTGGGGAGGCTCTGCTGGTGGGGGCTCACGAGGCCCCCCACCTCGGGCTGGCCTGGGCACCTGCGCCCCTTCGGTGGGCTCCTCTATGCGTCCCGTGACTTACTCCCTGGCTGCTCCCGCTTCTCTGTGGCCACCCCCGGTGGAAAGGCTGCAAGGCCGTGAAGGCAGGGGCTAGAGGGGTGGGGCCGAGGATGCAGAACCATCCAGGCCCCGGAGGACTGCTGGCAGAACTCTGTGCTTGCGTATGGCCCAGCTGTCTGAGTCTGGGCAGAGTCCCCGCAGCGCCAGGCCCCTCCGAGGGCTGCTCCTTTGGCCTATGGCAGCGGGCAAAACAGACTGCCCACCCCCCCCGCCCTGGGGTCCCACCTGAGCAGCCAGGACAGCTCCGGGGAAGAAGTGCCTGCAGAAAGTCCCCGGGGAGGCCCTGGGCGAGGGCGGGGAAGGCGTGTGCATCCCAAGGGCTGCAGATTAGGGCAGACCGTAGGGAGGACTTTCTGCTCACAGGCAGTGAGGAACTACAAGCTGTGAAGGGGGCTTCGTGAATAACGCGGGCCTCACCTGCCGGCGGGCACGGGAGTCACCTGGGGAGCCTGGTACCCACAGAGAACCCAGGCCCCGCCGCCAGGGCTGCTGAGCCGGGACTGGGAGGCACCCGCCAGAGCAACGCTCGTTCTGGTCAGGTCCGGAGGGGTTGGTCTCCATCCCCTCAGGGCTAATGGGGACCTCTAAAGCCCCAGGGACTCTTCTTCAGCGTTGTGCTTCCCTGACCCGGGGCAGCATTTGCACCCGGCTGCCGGAGGCAGCCTGTGGTCTGGTGCAAAGAGCAAGGACCTCGGCATTTGGAACACTCGGGGGTCGAGCTCTGCCTCTGTACTAGTTCGGGGACCAACAGCAAGGCGCAAAGCTGTACCAAGCCTCCGGGGCTGCACGTTTCCTGTGAGGGGTCAGCCCCTGTTTCCTACAGCTGCTCTGAGTCCACGAAGTAATACGTGGTCTCTGTGGGGTCGGTGCTTAACAACTCATATTTGTTCCGCTTCTGCGCCCCAGGGCCGGGAGCTGAGTGAGCCCAGCCTGGCAGTTTAAGGTATTTCAGGGAGGCATCGGATCTCAGGTGGGCACCTGTCTTGTTCACCCTCGTCCCCCGTCCTGCCCTGCCCTTGAGCAATTTATGATCTCAGGAGCAGACTCAGTCGGTTTCGACAGACCCCGCAGAGGGGCCTCAAGGATCTCGGCCTCTTCCGGGCGAGGCGGAGCAGTAAACAGAGACAGACTGTGTGCCGTGGCAAGCAGAGGTAGAGAGAAGTCTGGATGACGGGGACCAAGAGGCGGCGTCTCACCCAGGCGTGAGGCGCGGGGCCAAGGAGGTGACCGCAGGGCAGAGCCTGAAGGATCCACCAGCGGGAGGTAACCGGCAGCACAGGCTCCCGTTCGCAACCCAGGTCATCTTGCTCTTCCATCGGGGGGACGGTTTGGCCCGCGCGTGCTCTGAGGTCCCATGGTCGTGCCCACAGGACACCAACCACCCGGACGGAGTGTGAAAAGCTCACCAGATGCTTCCGGGGCTCAGCGGGTTGGCATCTCAGGGGCTGTGGCCCACGTTAGCCAGCACAAGGTAGCCCCAGCGGCGTCTGGGAAATTCCCCGTCGAGAGCCACCCCGCAGCGAGGCCACCAGGGTGTGGCTCCTCGAGAAGCAAAGGTGCTGCCCTCATGAGCCACACCACTCCCCGATCGGTCTGCGAGGAAGCTTCGGTAACGAAGGAGGAGAGTTCCCCGGAGTGGGCAACGGCGCTGGGGAAACATCCCCAGCCTCTTTCGGCAGCTGTCACTTCCCGCTCACCTCCTTTCGCTTTGCTGGGGGTGCCTGTGTGACAGGGGTTTCCAAACAGCTTAAGCTCAGGAAATGCTGTGAGTGTGTGTGCGTGTGTGTGTGTGTGTGTGTGTGTGTCTCGGAGCGACTTTTATCCCCTCCGTAGGTTCAATCTGTCTGCAGACCCCTTCCTTGTCAGCAGCTGGTGAGGCAGCTCAATGATAGGAAGACACTTGTCTCACTGTTGCCAGCTGAGCGGGGCTCCCTCCGGCCCGGAGAGGACGTCTGCACACTGTTCTCCATCCACGGCTGGTAGGGGAGCCCTCCGCAAGAGCCCCCCCAGCTTGCTGCCCCGCCCGGAGAGCTGGGCCACCATGGAACCCCCCCACTACCCCCGGCCGCAGCCCCATAGAAATTCCACCTGTGCTGGTAATAAATTCGCTGCTGGAGAGGGCCACCTAGGACAGGGAGGTTGTAGAAAATAACCTCTGGAGTTCGATCCAGACTTTATGATGCGTGATTAGGACGATCGTTCCTGAAGGCCTCTGAAGTCCCTTGCTGTTCGAAGCCATTGTCCCATGGAATGGTCAGATTCTCCAGGACTGGAAAGACTTTGAATGTCATGTGGTCCCTTTCCCTCTCCCTCCCCGCTAACCGCCTCCCCCTCCCCTCACTCCATGCTTAAACCTTCCCTACGAGCTGGTCATCACTGCACTTGTATCCTTCCGCCGGCAGGGAAGTCGGTATGTCTTAAGGCTCAGGGCCGCCTGGATGGTTCAATGGCGTTTCCAACCACTGAACTGAGTCTGTCCTCACTGAGTTGCTACCCACTGGCTCTGGTTCTGCTCCCCCTGACGCACAAGGGTGGAGTCAGGTCTTTGCTCCATGATGGCCTGGCTCACTCTGGAAGGTGCTAGCACATGACCTCCGCCAGGAGAACACCTTTACTTCCTTAACCTGCTCTTCTCACGCATAGTTTTTCCTTTGGATTGGAAATGAACACTGAAATTCCATCTCAGTTCAGACTTCTTCCCCGTTGGTTTATAAAAGTGACATCATAACTGCTGAATCTTGTCCGGCTGCTGACGTTCCGATCCCGGGGAGCCAGTCAGTCAGCTGGTGGGGTGTCTCCTCTGGCCTGAACCCCAGGCTCAGAGAGGGGATCACGGAAGGAAGAGACTTGGAGCCGGCTCCCAGGGCCTCTCGGGGATTAAGGCAGGTTGGAAGAAACAGGAGACAGAGACTGAGTGAGCAGCGCGGCGAAGGAAGCGCCCAGTGACCCCGTGCCAAGGCTTTTGGAGAAAGCAGGGTCAACCTGCAGGAGGAAGGCCCTTCCTGATGGCAGGAGGCAGGAGCCAGAGATTCAGGTGCAGAGGGAGCTGGGAGGCCGTGCTGGGGGTAACGGGAGATTAGAGGGTGAGACGGGCAATCCACAGGTGGTTCTGGAGACCTGGCAGGAAGCCTTGTGCGAGGAGCCCTGTGCCTATGAAAACCTTTTAGCAAGGATGCCCGAGTCCCAGGGGACTCACAAAGGACAGGGGACCCTTTGGATGTGGAACTGGGGTGGAGCCCACACCTGCGTTTGGGCTTCTCCGTGCACGTGGACACAATGTGTCTGGCCACCAGCACTCTCACTGAAGGGAGGTCCAGATGAGGGGTGTTTTCAAGGGCACCCAGGAGCCCCTTCACCTTCCCGGGAGACCCCCATTTGCAATAGACTCAGCCAGTCTCGTCGGGTGACCGCTAACTTGACTTTGCCATGAAACAGCCAGAGGAACGCCAGACCTCTTGGCGACAGCAGCAGGTAGCGGGCTCCCCCTGACTCCAGGGAAACGCGATTCACACCTGCCGGGTCTCAGGTCCTCTCCAGAAAGACCAGCCATTTGAGGAGCTGTCTCCCCGCCTGATAGCCTCCAGATTCCTTCCCTCCACCCCTGTGCCTGATTTCCAATTTGCTGCTATTTTCCATTTCATTTCCCTCCCGCTCACCTTCCCTCCCTGTGGGATCATCGGGGCTTTGATTTCCCTTTGTCGGAATGAGCATTTCCTGTGTGTCACCACTGTCCCTCCCTCCTGCTCCCACCCCCGTGACATTGTTTAATTCAGCTGCTTCCTGCACCTGGCTTTGCCTCAGACCAACCGGGAGGGGAGGAAGGATCTCAGCCAGCAGCAACGGTCTTCCCTCCTTGCCTCCCTCTGTGTGAGATCGGGCCTCTCTGGTTACACGGGCTTCTGCTCGTGTCAGGAAGGAGTGAGCTTTGACTACTGACACTGCTGTGCTTCGAATGGGGGCTTGGAGAAATCCCGGCGGGCTGCCCAGCATGCTGGCAACAGAACGCCGGGCTATTCCCACAACCCTCTCTCTGCTGGTGACGATCCCAGTCTCTTCCCCTTGCCTGCAGGACTGTCCCCTGGCTTCTCTACCTGGGCTGGGGAGGGTGGCGGTGTGGGACAAATAGTAGCCTTTTCAAAGAACTGCAGAAAAGGCAATTCTATTTTCCGTCTTCCACACTTCCCCACTTCTGGGGGCTTCCTGTGGGAATGACTTGGTGTAACCTAAATCCTGCTCTCGGCAGCTTTAGAAGTCAGGTTGTGTTCGGTCTCACTCCCCTGGTCTCCAGGGTCAGGAGTCTAGCAGGTTAGGAACTGGGGGCAGGTGTCCCTTCCTCATTTGTGGCTTTTGTCCACGTCACTCCCACCCCGTCTCATCTCCATCTTTGGTTCAGGCTCCAAAAATGGCTCTTTTTCTGTTAGCATCTCCGTTTGATGGGACACCATCCCCAGTGGTGGTGGGAATTGAGACAGCATCTCAGAGAAAGCACAGCTTTGGGTGGGAGGCGGGGGGTAACTGCTTATTGGGTGCTGAGACCCTCATAGCAGTTGAACTAGGCTGAGATTCTGACTGACGTTCTCCAACCTGTGACCCACGGCCACAGAGATTTCAGAGCGAGGAAAGGCCCTGGTCTGCTTAAGTCAGCCATTCATCTGTTCATTGAGTTCTTCATGGAACAAACGCCTCCTGACGTTCTAGCCCCACCAGTCACAGGGCAAAGCACAGGGGAGACTGAAGTAAAACATGGTCCTTTTTTTTTTTTTTAAGGTTTATTTATTTTGAGAGAGAGGGCAAACAGGGCAGGGGCAGAGAGAGAGAGAGAGGGGAGAGAGAAAAGCCCAAGCAGGCTCCACACTGACAGCGCAGAGCCTGAGGTGGGGCTCGAACTCACAAACCGTGAGGTCGTGACCTGAGCTGAAATCAGGAATCAGACGCTTCACCGACGGATCCACCCAAGCACCCCAAACATGGTCCTTCTTTCCAAGGCGCTCATGGTCTTGGGGAAGACAAATGTATACAAGCGCGTATTACAGTCTGTGTGCTGATCGCGCTCTATGTGCAAAGTGCCACAGGGACAGTGACTGTACCTGGGGCCTCAGGGAAGGCATCACGCAAGAGACGACATTTGAGCCGCGCCTTCAAAGGAAACACAGGAGCTGGCTACGCAGTCCAGAAGGAGAAGTTACATGTTGCATTCGATGTTACATTCTTTGGGCAAACAATTCAAATTGCTGTCCATGGCGTTTGTCTCAATGCGAAGAGCGCCTGAGCTGCAAAGATTCTGAAATCATGAGATTTCTAATTGGGCGGGGTACCTCGCCTGTGACGTCGGCTGCCGTTCAGAAAGATGGGGGGACACCAGGCCACACAGAGAGCCCTGGACTCAGGACAAGCCCCTTACTGGGGCTGATGCAGAAATGTTCCAGGGAAAGGGTAGAGGGCTCCGTTTATTGTCTGAATCCTGATTTCCTGGGGATGCCAAGTGAGTCCTGGCTCCAAATTTAGAGGCAGGGAGAACATAAATCCGTTCGGCCAACGGCCAGGGGAGTCCAGACTTTGGTGTCTGTCCTTTAATCAATAGCATTAGGCCTTCCGATTGAAGGGTCTTAATTTGATAGCCTCCCAGGGGAGTCATTGGTTCTGACGTGGACATACTACACGGCTCCCTGACTACCGGGGAGGCAGGGCCAGCTTCCCAGAGGAATGGTCAATACTTGGGAGCTGTAGGTGGAGGAGGACCGGCCTGGGGGGAGGAGGGGGTGGGGTTCATTCAGCTCTCAGTGCCCATGATCTCTCTCCAGAGAGGCCTTCCCTGGCCGCCGTACGCAGAGAGCCCCCTCCTCCTGACCTGTCTTATTTTCCGCGTAGCACTGCCAGCTAAGTCAGCTTATCACCCACTGCTCCCCGGAACGTATGCCTCCCAGGACACAGCACTGTCTCCCTGCTGTGTCTCCTGGTATAGCTCCATTAACATGTGACCAACTAGTTGATTGATAAAAGAATATGAAAAGGTTTTGCTCAGACTCTGAACTGCACGCTAGGAGCACGTTTTCCCGGACTCACAGTTAAAAGACCAAGCGCTCGTCATTTCTAACTTTTTTAAGTTGAACAAAACCTCACCAAACCTCATTCCTCATCTGTGAAACGCGGTCTTACTTCACTGAGTCGCTCGCTATGCGGATGGCATGATCTAATACATGGGAAAGCCTGTTCTCAAGTTTAGAACATAGACGGAAAGGGTAGTGGATATCCGAGGTTTATCCGTTGGCCGTCTCTCCCTTGGGGACCCACCAGTCCCCATGGTTCTAATTGGTGTGCCAATCACAACAGCAGGCCACAGCGACAGGCATGTGACCCAGGCCTGGACAGTCACCTCCTCCCTTGGGACTGTGACCAGATCAAGAATTGAGCACGTGACCCAAATAGGGGCCAATTAGAGTTCTTCCCTAAAACTTATGGATGTGGAGAGGCAGATTTCTTTTTTTTTTTTTTAATTTTTTTTTTCAACGTTTATTTATTTTTGGGACAGAGAGAGACAGAGCATGAACGGGGAAGGGGCAGAGAGAGAGGGAGACACAGAATCGGAAGCAGGCTCCAGGCTCTGAGCCATCAGCCCAGAGCCCGACGCGGGGCTCGAACTCCCGGACTGCGAGATCGTGACCTGGCTGAAGTAAGACGCTTAACCGACTACGCCACCCAGGCGCCCCATGGAGAGGCAGATTTCTGAAGATCCTGGTTCCTGATTCTAGCTCCTGATGGCTGGATACCTGCAGCTCTTAATTCCTTGAACACTCTTTATAGTTATTTTCCACTTTGCAAGCCAACACTTTGCTTAATTAGTTTGGGATGGTCTTCATTTGTATGCAACTAAGAAGATCTATTCCTGGTCATTTATTTTTTTCAGGTTTCATTTATTAATTTAGTCGTTAATATATTTAACAAAGATTTATTGACTATAAAACACCATTGTTATACACAAAGAATTTGACTGATCTTTATTCTTGGTTCCTGGGGTGGGGGTGGGGGAGCGGGGCGGAGCTCTCACACCCTGGAAAAGAATGCGTTTGTTATTCATGACAGGGCCTGGGACCACACCTGAGTGTACCCTAAAAAGATGACTCAGGATGGGGGCTGGCTCTTGTCTCTAGAGGGTTGGGCTCTGAGTTATGTGACTTGGCCTGAATGCCCTCCAGAGAGAGGACGAGGTTTGGAGAGTGAGTTCAGTCGCATGGCCGATGATTCAGTCAACCCTTTCTACCTAATACAAATTAAGGGCACCAAATGCTCAGTGGAGCCTCCTGGTGGCTGAGCAAGCACATCCATGTGTCAGCAGGGCAAGGTGTCTGGATTCCAGGAAGAAAGGGCAAGTAAACTATGCATTCGCGACCCTCCCAGACCTCACTGACTTTGGCTGGTCCTGATTTGTATCCTTTGTCCTAAACGGTAATTGTCAGTATCATGCTTTCTGGAGTTCTGTGAGTTGGTCTAGTGAGTTTTCAAGGCTGAGGAAGTTGTAAGGATGTCTGAATTTGCTGCCAGTCGGCCGGAAGTGCAGGTGGTCTGGGGCTCCCCGAACTTGTGGCTGGCCTCTGAAGTGGGGACAGTCCTCCTGAAGCCTATGCCCTTAATCCGTGCCGCCTGCATTGACTCAGATGGTTCGTGTCAGAATTGGACTGCGGTCTTACAGCCATGCATACGAGCCAGTCGTTCCACTCTTAGTATTCACGCAAGAGAAAGGGAAATACGTAATTTTTCATGAGGTGAAAGATTTGTATACGAGTGTTTCTGGCCGCTCTATTTGATAATGGTTCCAAACTGGAAGCAATCCAAATGTCCATCAGTAGGTGAAGAGATAAACCAATTGTGGTATAGCCAAGCAATGGAATACTACCCATTGATAAGAAGGAATGAATTAATGAAACATGGAGCGACATGAAGAGTCTCAAAAGAATTATGCTGAATGAAAGAAGCCACACAAAGAAAGAGTGTGCACTGTATGCTTTCGTTGAGGTGAAACTCCAGAAAACACAAACTAATCTATAGTGGCAGAAAACAGTTCAGTGGTTGCCCGGGAGGGGAGGTGAGGAGGGGTAGGAAGGAGGGGGTTACAATGGGCAGGAGGAAACTTCCAGAGTGGTGGATATGTTCACGATTTGATTGTGGCGATGGCTTCGCGGGTGTAGACATGTGACGAAGCTTACCAAACTCCATTTTGAATATGGCAGCTCGTTGTATGTCAATTACACTTCAGCAAAGGGATTAAAACATCTTTTTAAGGTTTATTTATTTTTGAGACACAGAGATAGAGCATGAGCGGGGGGAGGGGCAGAGAGAGAGGGAGACAGAGAATCTGAAGTAGCTCCAGGCCCCTCGAGCTGTCAGCACAGAGCCCGATGCGGGGCTTGAACCCACTCACCATGAGATCATGACCTGAGCCGAAGTCGGACGCTCAACTGACTGGCCACCCAGGTGCCCCCTGTAAGGTGGTTTCAAATAACACCACGGCCAGTCCTATAAAGTGCTGAAAGTCTCCTAACGTCTACAGAACCTCAGACTCCGTATCTCCAAGATGGCGCTCCTTTTCTGATCTACTTCCAATGTGGCTCCTGACATATTCTCTCCTGGTTGGAGGCACTGCCATCTACCCGGAATCCAGGAACCTGAGAGCCATCCTGGACTTTTTCCTCTTCCTCCACCAACAGCCAGTCAGAAATTAAGTTCTGGTGACTCTCTTTCCTTCGTGTTTCTTAAATCCAGCCCGTCCTCTCCAGCCTGGTTTAGGCAATTATTACCTCACACCTGAGCTATTAGGATAGTCTTCTAACTGGGTTTCCAGTCCTCTAAGCCACTTCCAATGGGAGATTCCTAGAATTTGTGTGTGATGTCTGAAAAGCCTTGATACAAGTTGTTCCTTCCAGATAAAAAATAGAAACTAAGAGGATCTTCTCCTCCCTTTGCCTAGATCATCCTTACCTTAAACACTGCCTCTTCTTGGAGACCACTCCCCCCCCACAACCCCAGTCGAGTACTCTGGTTAGCACTGAGGTCCTGCTCAGGGGTGGCACGCGACATCATCAGTGCGTCATTTACTGTCTGTCTTCCCATCACACTGTACTCTTCATAGAAGAACCGAGTCTCTTCCGTTCACTGCCATTTCCCAGTGTCTTGCTCAATGTCTGGTACGGAACAGGAGCTCCGTAAATATTGGTCCCCCACTCGAGAAGGGTTCAGGCTCCTAGGACCACTGTAACAGGGACACGCACACGTATCTTAGGCACAGTATAGATGCTGTAAAGCACGGCCCAAATAAAACACGACAGTGGAGCAGAGGAGAAGGGTGAGAGACCTGACTGTGTAATGAAGAAGGGCTTGGAGAAGGAAGGGCCATTGGAGGCAGGGTCAGGCCTTCCGTGTAGGAAGACTGAACGTAACAGAGGAAGGCACAAGTACATCCACGGTGGATCTGGGGACTAGAACAGCCCATTTCATCTGTATTATACATTCACAGAATGACAAGAGTAGGAAGAAGGAAAGCTGGAAATGCCTTGAGGCCAGAGTTTGGAGGGTATTAAATATCCAATTATTTGGTGGCCCAGGGGGGCCACTGAGGGTTTATGAACAGGTGAATGACTTAATTAGCTATGTTACTGCCAATTTTCTGCATCCCTCCTCCTCCTCTTCCTCTTCCCCTCCTCTCCTCCTCCTCCTCCCCTTCTGCCTTCTCTTCCCTCCTCCCCTCCATCCTCCCTTTCTGCTTCCTCTTCCTTCCTTCCCCTCCTCCCCCCCCCTCCAGCCTCCCTGTCCTCCCACTCAGTTAGCAATGGAGCCTAACATAGATTCGAAGGAGATAGCGACAGGAGTTGGATACCTGTGACTTGGAATACTGTCCAAGAACTCGGGTGTTAGCCTTGAAACTAAAGGCGCAGGGTCAGATATGAGGGAGGTGGTAGAAACAGACTTTGTGGGACTTGGCACCTGATGACTCAGGAGGACGCACGAAAGAGAGAGCTCAAAGATGCATCAGCGGTCTCAACCCTGGTTTACCCGGAGGTTGACGGTATCTTCATTAACTCGCACCAAAGAGTCGGTTTGGTGGGGAGTCCGACCGGGCTGGAGAGGCAAGAGGAAAAGAATGGGGAATGGATTTGGCCTTTACAGCCGGATGAATGCAATTCCTGGCAGTCTTTGATCAAGAAATTCCTGGGGCTTCTTCCCTCCTGTGCCCAGTCCTCCGGGAACGTCTGCCAGTCAAGTGGATGGGGGATCCGTCTTCCCTAAGAGATTTTTTTTTCCTTAATAAATAACAATGCTAAATTGCAAGCGTGTGTGGGAGTATCAGGACATCGCTCCTCAATCCTGCTATTGTGTTTGAGCTCTGAGTAATTAGCGTCTGATAGTTTTAAACAGATGGGTCTCTCCGGCAGCAGGGATTACAGCTTGAAATCAATCCTGAACAAATATTATATTAATTTCTCAACTCCCTCTCTCTGTGGACAAAACCTGTTCTTTTCCTCTGAACGCCGGGATGACGAGAACGTTAATATTAGATCATTTAGAGATGAAACGGAAGTGGTGGGGGAGAAAGAAAAGTGACTGAACCAAACAGGAGCCGAGGAGGAAGCAGGTGCTAAAAGTTTCATGTGGCTGGTTGCAGAGTGGAAGGCAGAGAAGGAAATTCTGAGCACACAGGGCAGGGGGGTGGGGAGGGGGGTGCCGTCCAGGGTTCCAGCGCTCCCCAAATGTTCAGCTTTAGTTGGAAGTTGGCACCTGCTTTGACAATGGGCTGGGTGGTCTCTGATGTTTATTCAGCCCCAGAGAGGAGACCAGTTCTACATAAATAGGTCTGCAGGGGGCCTGGCTACACTTCTGACTTTCCAATCACAGCGGGCAATCTACAATTCAAAAACAAAGCGAGCTGCCTGAAGTGTGCCAGCAGCCTGCCTCCCCCAACCCCACCACCACCTGGGAAGCACAGCCCCTCTCCTGGACTGTCAAAAAGCCCCCCCCCCACCCCCCGCCACCACCACCACCACCACCACCACCACCACCTACAACCACCTCCTTGTGATGCGGCCCATGCTTTTGTTCCCAACCTTGGGTAAAAGCTAGGTCTGGAAATATTTAAATGTACAGGCAGCCGGCTCTCGATTATTAATGCTAATGTAATTCCTGAACCATTTCTCTTTGGCTTTGTAGAATTTTTTTTTTTTTTTTTTTTTTTAGCTTCCATCAGACCTTACCTATCTAATCACGCTTGGCTCAGGTTGACATTGAAACAGAAAAACAACAACTGTGCTGTGGTGAAGAGTAGGGGATTTGGAGCTGGTCCTGTCCTGCTGATGATGAGTCCCCATGTCTGGGCATCTGTTCCCTCTCTGTAGAATGGGGGCTGAATCCACACCGCCCCCCCCCCGCCCCCCGGCGTCGTTGGGAAGGTCCAATGCAGTGATGAACGCACAAGTGCGGAAGGATCTGTCAAAGTCCAAGCGCAAGTGGGACTGTGACAAGGCCATGGCTGTTCCTGAGCGCTGGGTCCCTGGGTGCCGGAGTTCAGCTCCAGCAGGTCCAGGGGTTCCCGAGGGATGAACGGCGTCGGCGAGAAAGTGAAAATAAAACAAAACAAAAATAAAAATAAAAAACGAAAATAAAAAACTACAGACAACAGCAGTGTGTTGAACTGGCCAATTTGTTGCAGTAAACGTGGCATTAGATACGACGTCATCTATGTTTTGCTAACATTACCTAATTTTGAAAATGCTCCTATGCGTAAACGACCTTCAAGAAATAACACGGTGATTTTCCCCTAACTTTCCCGCATACCCTTTGATTATTGATTAATTTCTTACATTATTCCATTAGGCATCTGCGTTTACCTACAATCTACAAAGCATTTGCTTTGCTGTTCTCGTGAAAGGTCTTCCATTTCTCAACACCCCAAGTGGAACAGTTACAGGGACGTGACCTCCTAACCACACGAGGCCAGAAGAACAACGTGTTTGCCTCGGTCCGAGGTGCCAGGAAGGGGCTGAAAAGGCCTTAGAAACCCATGCCTCATACATTTGGAGAGAGACAATGCACCTAGGAACCAATGAACTATTCTGTAGCTTAACCGACTAGGTTCAGGCATCATCTGGAATGCCTCCGGGGGACCAGGTGGGCCTAGAGGTTGAAGTCACCTGTGCCCAGAGATACACCCCTTAGTTGCCGGAGTGAGGCTTTCAAATCCATATGTCTCTCCTTTACAGGCCCTCTTTGCTGGCAAAGGCATGAGGCTATCCTTCCTGAGAAGAGGAGTCTCCATAGGGGATGGCAAGGGCTAAACGTAAGTCCGCACAATTTCTTGCGGGACCTTATTTTTTTCCCTAATGGTTCTTTCCCCAGGGGGCCTGCCGAGGGCCATTCCCCCAGACAACACCCCAGGTAGTTTTAAGGCCAAATTACCTAAAAGAGGGAGGACAAGAAGCTTCACTGCAGTCACCAGTCCATCCACAGCCCGGGCCCAGCCACTCAGGCTGGGTGGCTCGGCTTCCAGCACCTGGGGTGGGGGTGGGGGTGGGGGGGGTGGGGGGGGAAGCCTTCAAGGGAAAACCCACCTGCAGATGAACACAAAGCCTCGGCGCAGAAAAAAACACTGTTGCAAAGTCCTGGGGAGGAGTCTGGGACGTCTGGATATTCTAGAATCTGAATCGGAGGCTGGGTTAGTGCAGTTTTATGTGGGGGTGGAGGGGTGGGGAAGGCTGCCAGGAGAGCCCTCCAGGGGGGGCAGAGGGGCGCGATGGGAAGGGAGTTGTTGAGAGCCGTGCAGAGTCGGGAGTGTGCTACAATTAGAAGCTGACAACTTAGCCTGCCCAGCTTCCGGGATGCTGGCGGAAGACACGAGGCTTCCGGGTGAGGGACAAAGGCCGTTGCTCACAGCAATAGCAATAGCCAGAGTGTCAGCGGGCATGGCTCCCCAATTCCTCCAGGGCGACTGGAGGAGGGCCCGGTGACGCCTGCACGTGCAGCCGGCTGCTCTAGAAGGAGTCCGGAGCTCAGGGAACCTGAATCTTTTATAATAGGACACCAGCCATCCTGACCTTTGCCCCAGGAGGAGACATTCTTTTTTTTTTTTAATTTTTTTTTTTAACGTTTATTTATTTTTGAGACAGAGCATGAACAGGGGAGGGGCAGAGAGAGAGGGAGACACAGAATTGAAGCAGGCTCCAGGCTCCAACCTGTCAGCCCAGAGCCTGACGCGGGGCTCGAACTCACGGACCGCGAGATCATGACCTGAGCCGAAGTCGGACACTTAACCGACCGAGCCACCCAGGCGCCCCGGAGACATTCTTTTTATTATCCTGGACACTGAGCTAACTTTTCCTTTGCTCCACAGACGCACTCTCTCCGTCTTCCAAAGCTGTTCACTGTACAAACGTTCTTGAAAAGACAGAACAAAGTCAGTTCATCCTAAGACGTGCCGGAACGCAAGGGGCCTATGGGCGGTCGTCTTTGCACGGGGTACAGAAAGTTTTCCGAGCTGAGAGTCAACGCCTGAGTGCAGCGGGGAGCGACGGGGATGCCGGGGGCCCCTGCCAGCAGGCGCCCACTCGGGCCACGGCGGTCAGTCTTTGCGGTGCAGCCGCGTGGGATCTCGGGAAGGCACATCTGACCTCTTCAGCTGAAGATGCCTCGTGGTTTTCCTTTCTCTCCAAGCCTTCACGGTTCCACCTGGCCTAGCGCGGTGCCGTGCTGGGACCGGTGGATCGGTGTCACCTGGGAGCTTGGGAGAAGTGCAGGTTATCAGGCCCCTCCCCGGACCTGCTGAATCAGAAATGCTGGGAGGGGGCCCAGAAATCTGTGCTTAACCAGCCTTCCTGGTGCCCAGCACGTGCTCGCAGTTGAGGACCACCGCATTAAAAGGTCTGTTGCTGGGGCGCCTGGGTGGCGCAGTCGGTTAAGCGTCCGACTTCAGCCAGGTCACGATCTCGCGGTCCCTGAGTTTGAGCCCCGCGTCGGGCTCTGGGCTGATGGCTCAGAGCCTGGAGCCTGTTTCCGATTCTGTGTCTCCCTCTCTCTCTGCCCCTCCCCCGTTCATGCTCTGTCTCTCTCTGTCCCAAAAATAAATAAACGTTGAAAAAAAAAATTTAAAAAAAGGTCTGTTGCTGGCTGGCTCTTGTATGCTCGTCTCTCAACAATCCATCAGATCTTCAAAAGTGCAGCGTTCTAGAACCTACCATCCTCACCCCTTATATTCGTGCTTCCCCTTCCCCAGAAGGTGATTCAGCCCCTGCCGGAAGTGCTCGTGGATAACTCCTACTATCCTTGAGTTCTCAGCGTGCTGGTCACCTCCTCCAGGAAGTTTTTCCTGGGCTCCTCTGAGCCAGGGTAGGTTTTCCTCGTTAGTGCTCCCAAAGCACCGTTGCTTTTCCCCCTGACAGCACATACCTCCCAAGCTGAAACTGCTTGTCTAACATCTGTCTTCACCTAGAAGCTGCGTGAGAGCTACAACTGTGTCTGTCTTGTCACTCCTTTATCCCTGGCCCGGAGCAGGCACTCAGCACTTGTTGACAAATCAATTAATTATTTCCTTTAATTCCAAGTCGGTTAGGTCAGTGGCTGTGAAGGATGCCACATCTGGGGCTGGAGGGGCCAGCCAGAAACTCTCAACCTTCTGCTCAGAGGCTTGACCTCCCTGGAACATTCCTATGAATCTTGAAGGAAGTACCCTTTTCTATATAATGTAAGAGGTTGTTCTGGTAAAAGAACAAGGTCCTCACCCTCCCATCCTATGGGTGTTTGGAGACACACACATCCTACACCGACCCAGGTCAGCACGGCTTCTAGGACCTGAGAGCAGCGATCCTGCCCTGCAAGAAGCAACATCTTGGTTCTAGGAAAGGACCAGGAGGAGGGAGGGAAATGTGGAAAGTAGCTTTTGCTAAATTCTTCATATGGCTCACATACGTTAGACACATTACCTCACTTAACCTTTACCTAACAGCTCTGTGTGATAGTTATAGCCTCCCCGTCTTATAGACGAGTAGAACAGAAGCTGAGAGAGGCTAAGAGTGGCTTCAAGGTCACAGAGCCTCTAAATGGCAGGGCCAAGTTTCAAGAACACACCTGTTCAACTTGGTGCTATGGTGACCCCTCTTTTCCTCTCTGCCTTGGGGAATGAATTCACGGACAGGTTACCAGAAGCCAAAAGGTTTTGCTGTCCCAGGGCCCCACCATTCAGTGGCAGAGCCAGAAGCCCCAAGGTAGGTGTAATCATGTAAAAGAGGCCAGGACTCAGACAAGTGCTCAGTGACTCTAGGAGGTCACACCCCCACTCTCCTTGGTGTCCTTGCCTGTAAAACGGAAGGTTCATTGACCTATATGACTTCCAACATCCCATCTCTATCTGACACGATCGCAGAGCCAGTGGGCTATTTCCATACTCTGCAAATCCTGAGGCAGACCATACCAAGGTCAGGTTCACCGTGTCTGGGGGAAAGGAACAGTAGCATTCTTAACTTAACCTTCATCATCGGGCACCCCTCCAGCTTCCCTCTGCTTCGATTCTGAATTAAAGGGTGGGGATGGGGGCACCTGGGTGGCTCAGTCGGTTAAGTGTCCGACTTCGGCTCAGGTCATGATCTCAGAGTTTGTGAGTTCGAGCCCCGCGTGGAGCTCTGTGCTGACAGCTCGGAGCCTAGAGCCTGCTTCGGATTCTGTGTCTCCCCCTCTGTCTATCCCTCCCCTGCTCACGCTCTGTGTCTCTCTGTCTCTCAATAACAAATAAACGTTAAAAAAAAATTTAAAAAAAAAAAAGGGTGGGGTTGAAGGCAGGAGTGGTATGAGTCCTGAGAAATACGGAAGCCCCTGATCCCAGCCTCCACGCGGTCATTGATAGGTCTAGCCAATTAGAACCGTGGTGTTCCACTTCGGCTGTGTGTTGAAATCATGTGGGAGCTTTGAAACTGTCGACGCCTGAGTCTTACCGCTGAAGTTCTGATTTCATTGGTCTGGGGTGTGGCCCAGATGCTGAGATTTTAAAATGCATCGTGGTTTGAGAGCCACCGAGAATAAGAGTAACACTCTCCCTCTTCCCTCCACGGGGATATTTTGCGAAAGTGATGGCCTGTATTTTGGCTTCTCCATCTTCCAACATTCCAGGTTTGCCGGCTGCAGGGTAGCAGCCAAGAAAGACGGAAGCGTGTGAGGAGGTGATGTCCAGGCAGGCAAAAGCGTCTTGTTATTTGACGCGCCCGTCCTCCGACTGGGCCTAGGGAAGCGAGGGCCTGGGGCGGCAGAGGTTGCAGGTGCGGACTTGACCCACTCGTCCTAAGGAAATGGGGCATACTTGGACCTGGGTAAACACTGGGCAGATGTTGGGCTGGGGCAGGGCGGGGATTCATGCATGCAGCCGTTCAAGTGCTGAGCCCTGCCCTTGGCCGTCCCAGCAGGGCTACGGGTGGCAGTGGTGGAGAGATCAGGGGAGCAGGCCCCTGAGGCTGTCTTAGCTCCATGACTCCACTCCAGGGTTGGCTCACTGGCTATTCGGATCCGTGCAACAGGGACACGAAGGATTTAAAAATCTCAGACCACACCTGCCTGAATGAAGTGCGTTGGTAAGAGAGGACAAGCTAAATCCCTGTTTTCATTCCTTCCCCCAAATGGGGCTCACACAAAGCTTTTAAACCATTGGCTTTTATCTGTTTTTAGTGTCCAATTTAGGGCTTTGCAAGGGGCTCCCTCCAGGGCTTTCTCCATGGATTTATATCACAGCCAGATAGCGTCTTCGGAAGCTCATCTGAGCTGGAAAATAGAGAAACATCCTTCTCCATTGTCAAGTGACAAGTGACAGCATCTGGGCAGCCTGCTAGAGCGCACGGGGGCCCCACCGGGCTCGCTGCGGCTGGGGTAGGCCCCGTCTGGACAGGGAGAGAGTGGTGCCATCGGGGCTCTGAATTGCCTTTCCTCTTCTGGGCGCAGAGACTGTAACTCTGAAAGCCTTTCAACAAAGCTCTGGCTGTCTTCTAGGCCTGTCACCTGCGGGCACAAAGGTGTCAGCTCCCTGGCCAACCACCAGGTGCCATTCACAGAGATATGTGCGTAGGGGATGGAGGGGAGAGCCCAGAAGAAGCCTGCTCTGGCCTGCCTGGTAGGAAACAATAGCTCTCTTTATTGCTAAGCTGACTTCTCTGGGCTTCCAGCAGGAGGCTGCATTAACCCCCTACTCTCTGCCTGGTTCCCCTCTCCTAGCTGGGGCATTCATCTTTCTTTCTTGCCATACATATTTATCGAGCAAATGCTGTATGTCAGGCAATGTCAGGGACAGGGATCCCACGCCTAACTTGCTCACGGTGAGTGTGAGAGGCAGGGCAACAAATAGGTGAGTCGGGGCGGCAGGTAATTGAGAAGAGAGGAGAAAGGTGGAGGGGCCGACATGGCCCCGGGAGACTTCCTGGAGCAGAGACCCAGAGTCATGAGCGGGCGGGGGCTGGGGTGGGGGGGGGTAGGCTTCCTTATCCTGAGGATCGAGCCCCCCCCGATGAGCATTCATAGGATTCCCAGGGCATTCCCGGTTTATACCTGTTGTCCTGGCAACGCTTTCATTCTAACAATGTCGCAGTTTGGTTGACAAACAGGCATAAATCAGAACTGCTCCTGAAAACCTATGAATGCTGCATTCACGGGGCACATGTAACCCAGGATTGAAGTTCTACTTTGTGACGGAGTCGGAGCGCCTGGTGGGTCCTTGTGTGTGGGTGTGGCAAAGGGCTGATCTGCAGAATGTGGGTGCTGGCTCCAGAGAGTCGCTAGGAATTGTTAAAAATGACCTGGGGGTTGGAGATGATGGTCATAGATACGATGGAAGCCATTTCAATTCACTTCTTCTACCTTTCACGGTTCGGGGAACGGAGCCCACAGAGGGGGAGGGGCAAGTAAAGAAGGAAAGGCCAATTATAAACCCCACACCTTGCTGCACACTCTAAATGTGGGTGCTCTCTTACCCTCTCGATGAATCTGAGAAAGGAATAGAGCCCGCCCATTTTCCAGATGAGCATACGGAGGCTCGGGGAGATTCCATCGCTTGGAGCTACAGAGTCACGAAGCCCCAAGCAGCAGGTTCGGTCTCCTGACTCACGGCCCGTGCTTCTTCCTCTGTGACATCACAACTCACGAGAGAATCACTTTGGGCAGCTCTTGGTCAGAGCTGAGGTATTTCCGGCCGGCTCTTCCGGTCTTGCATCGTCACCGTCCGCCAAGAGGCTCCTCTACTCCTCTGAGAGGCACGTTTCTAAGAAGCATCATGTGGAGCCCTTCTGAGGCCCTGACCGCTCAGCCCTTGAGATCCCCTCCCAGGGCCCTGAGGGACGGGCGGGAGGAGGGGCCTCGAGTGGGGGAGGAGGGTGGGGGCAGATGGGGCTTCCTCTGGGATCCACTCTGTCCCTGCCAGCTGTGCACTCTGGGCACGTGTGCCCCTCTGGTCCGTGAACTGGGGGCTGTGCCATGAATAACTCTAAAGATCCTTCTAGCTCTGATGTGGCTGCGATTCCAGGGCTAACATCCTGACTGCTGCCATGGGCCCATCCTGATTCCCGTGGTTTAAAACATGGGAAAACAGCATCTTCAAAAACCTTCCTGCCATCTCATTGCTGATTGGAAGAGCGGATTCTGTGGCTGTGGCCGTGGTCATGGAGCTCAGAAGCCCAGAGATGAGGCTGAAGACCGTTAGAGGCTGGGTGTAGGCCACGGAGGCTGCCTCCGCCGCTGAGGGACGTCTGCTGCTCCCTGACCGTTGCTTGGCCCTGGACCCAGGTCTCGGGGGGTGGGGGGTGGGCAGGCCTTGGCTAGGAACCCCAAGGGAGGTTTCTCCCGGGTCAGAGCTGCGGACAAGGCTGGGCTGCTTTTCTAGACTGTTGAGCAAAATTCCCTCCTGAGACTTGCCTCCAGGAAGTCCCATCGGCATCCTTCCCCGACAACCATGACATCAGACCCCTGCCCTGCCCCCTGTGAGAAAGGCTCATTGGCTCCCGGCCTCAGAACACCTGCCTCCTCCCCTCCCTCCACGGTGGTGGTGGGGGGGGGGCAGTGGTTCTTGCTGTTAGAAAGGGGTCTAGAGGCTGCTGGACCGGGGAGGGAAGAGTGAAGGATGGAGATCATTGGCACACCCAGACTTGTTTGTCCTCTGGGGCTGCTTTCAGGGAGTGGAGAGCACTGTGAGTGCTCACGCTTCTCCCAAGTGTGCAAAGCGACCGGTGGGGCTCCACCTAGGTGCTCTTGACTGTGACTGTGGCAAGCGTAGAGGGTCCCCACAGACCTTAAGGAAGTCGGCACTGTTGTCTGTGAACCAGGCGAGGGGCAGGGGGACCCTGTTCTCTGAGCTATCTCCTCGCAACCTGCCGCCTCCCTGCACGGACAGGGCTGGGGACGCTAAGCACATCTCCCACCCCCCCTGGCTGGGGCCCCAGCCTCCAGCCAAAGGTCTCGGGTGTCTGCCATCCCCGGGGGAATCACTGGGAAGATCCTCAGCATCTGTTTTTCCAAGTTGGAGCCATGAAACTCTACCCTTAGAGACTAGTGGGGAGGGCGGCACAGAGTGAGTTCACGCATTTCTGTGTGTTTGTGATGTTTCCTCCTATAACTTCGCTCTGACCCCGTCCTGCCCCCTAGCCCCGCCCATGAATGTCTTCAGGGTCCGACGACGGTGCCTCTCATGGAGCGTTCAGGGTCATCCTTGCCGCTGGGAAGGAGCTCCGGTCGTAGTGTGAGTGGATGAGAGGTAGGGGGCCAAGCGAAGTGTGTGCCCGTGACGTTCATCACTTTGTACACCCAGAACCATACCCAGTGTCGCCCACCTCGAGGGTTCCGTTGAGTCTTGCGAGGGAGCACAGCAAGTGTTAGCACCCTGTACCTTTTCAGTGAGCAAACCCAGGATCCGCGAGGAGCAGGGATTTGTCCGAAGTGAGGGGCCTGCCCAGGGCTACGCAGCAGTGACAGGCTTCCTCCCTGGCACGCTCTCTGGGTCTGACCTGGGGACCAGAGGGCCGGTGAGGGCCCAGCAGCTGTGCCGAGCGCCTTGGGGTGGAGGGAGCAGGACACAGGGACCCAGTGCCTGGCGAAAGAGAGCCAGTTGGTGGTGATGCAAATGTGGACTGAGCCTGTGCCCTGGACTTTCACGTGGGTGGGGGCCTTTGACAGTAACAACATGCATCAGCGAGGGTGGAGGGTGGCGAGCAGGCCCTGGCGGGGTGAGCGAGACAGGACCGCGTGGTGGCTTTCTGCGTCCTCCCTTCTCTCGGGGTGCGGGGAGCTGCGGCGTGGCGCTCAGATTCTTTTCCCCCAGTTGACCCCGTCAAGCTGCCTGCTGCAATCCCAGTTTCAGATTCCTCACCTGCTTCGTTGCTCCTCAGCAGGGAATCTGCCGAAGTTTCAGTGAGCTGTTGAAGGCCTGTGTCCTCCCAGCCCCCCCCCCCACTGACTTCCTGCCACCAACCGGCCCCTCCCATCTTCCTGTCTTCTGCACCCCCCCCCTTTCCCCAGCACACCTGAAACCTCACTGCATTGACCCAGCTTCTCCCTTCTAGCATTTCTGTGCCTTCTCAGGCTGTCACTCTTCTCTCTTAACCCAGTCCGGGCCTCGCCTGGGCGCCTGAGGGCCTGACTGCTCTCTCAGCTTCCCCACCCGGGCTCAGTCTCTCCATCCCCAGCAGGTGAGCACTCCCGGGGTCACGGGGCCCATCCCCAATCTCCACATCACAACCCAGATTTTCTGCATTAATGATATCGATTTCCTCTGCTGAACCGCTGCGAACAAAGGCAGCTTTGGCCGCTCGGCAGTTTGTCGAGTCCTGGCAGCCCCCAGGGGACGGGCCACGGGTGAACATGTGAGTGGGGGCCAGGCCAGGGCGCGAGGGCAGGCTGCTGCTGTGGGGGAGCAGAGCGGGACATCGGGCCAGATGCTGGATGCAAACAGAGCAGGCAGGCAGGGGAAAGCCCCAGACAGGCCACGTCGTGGCTACAGTGGGAGCCAGGCTTCGGGCCCCTCCCGGGGCCAGAGGGAACCCTGTCCCACCCGGTGCAGCACCTGGCCCCGGCCCACCCTCCTGTCTGTCCTCCCAGCAGATACCGGCCAGGCCTCGTGCTGGGCACCCAAGATTAGAGCTTCCCGAGACTATCCCTGCCCCCAAGGAGTTCCCATTCCAGGAAGCAAACAGACCCCAAACCAGATGATTATATTAACACTGAGGAGACACCCTGAGACAGGCAGGTTGGCTTGTGTTCTTTCTGAGTGACCCCTAAGCCAGGGACTCAGACCTAGGGCCGGGGCTGGGCTGGGGCTGCTGCCGGATGGGAGTATTTGGGGGAAGGTCTTGCTACAGTGCACTGAGTTGCTTGCCTTGTTCCCAAAGTTTCATTGTTGGTTATGGTGAGCGTTTTGGCTCCTCTTCCGGAATCACTCCCTCACTCCATCATTTCCGTCAGCCTGTGTTTCCTGAGTGCCTGCTATGGACCAGGCACCGGACTTGGCCCTGGGGACGCAGTGTGTGCGCAAGACAGACATGGCCCCTTCCCGCTAGCGGACTCTGAATCTGGAAGTGAGCACCCATGTGTCAATCCGGGAGCACACGAGAGCTCCTGGGGTGTGGCAGGCTGGCTCCGAGAAGAGCCTGAAGTTTGTGTTCAGACCGTGACGCCCCACATGGAATCTCCCCTCTTCTACCAAAGTTCTAGCGTGTTCCTCCACATACCCCTTCCGGAAGGTGGATTCCAGGATTGGAATCCTGGATTCGATCAGGTGGCCTCAACAACAAATGCTTATTTCTCACATTTCCAGAAGCTGGGAAGTCCAAGGCCAAGGTGCCGGAAGGTTCAGTGTCTGGGGAGAGCCCACTTTCTAGTTCATAGACGCTAGGAAGCCGTCTCAACGTGTCCTCATATCACGGAAGGGGCTAGGGAGCTCTCTGGGGTTTCTTTTATAAAAACACGAGTCCTGTTCCTGAGAGCTCCACCCTCCTGACCTAATCACCCCCCAAAGGCCCACCTCCTAATGCCATCACCTTGGGAGCTAGGATTTCAACCTGAATTTGGGGGACATGTAGATATTCAGTCTATAGCACGACACATCACAGTCCTCATCTTCAGCCTTGTCAGAACCCTAAACAATAAATGTCATCATCCCAATTTACAGAGCAGGACGCTGAGGCTCAAGGGAGCAAACTGTCCCATCCAAAGTTTGCATGGGTAGAACGTAAGCAGGACAGGCTCCAGAGCCACGCCTTCTCCAGCACCCTGTCGCGTCTGGGAAACACGCAAATCTCCCATCTCCCTGCTCCCGTCTCAGCACTGCAGACCCATGAACACCTTGACCTCCCAGGAGACTGCTCCCACTCAAGGCCCCGGAGAAAATTATAGGGCAAGTGCCAGCATGAATTCTCGCTTTCCTTCCTTAACTTCTGCGTCTTCTTGGTCTTGGCACTCCCAGTCTCCCCTCCTTACCCCCTCTCGTCCCAGAAAAATCCCAAAAAGGCTTCACGTGACTCTATTTAAATCCCCATTTTCAGCACTCAGAACCGGTTCTGCTTTCCTGGTGTGCTTTGGGTCTCCATCTGGTTTGGAGGCTATTTTGATCTGCCGGATGCAGATTAGCTGCCGTGATCTGGGCTGAGCTGCTGGAGAGATGCCTTTATCTACAGAAGGACAATTTAAAAACTAACTCAAAGCGTAGAGAACAAGTAAATAAATTCCCCTTCCTGTCCCCCACACTCTCCACCCTGTTTCTCCAGGTAATTGCTGGAGGAGTGCTGCTGCAAACAGGCTCTTGTTTGGAAGGAGTGTGGGGGTGCTGCAGAGTGGACTGAGGGCTGGTGGCTTCCGGCCAGAGATGCTAGGCGAGAGAGCTGTCGGCTCCAGAGGGGTCGGGAGAGGGCACCTCCCGGATCAGGAGCACTGGGCAGGGCAGCGTGCCCTTCCGAGGCATCGTGTCTTCGTTCGTGGGCTCCGGTGTAGGTGTTCGTGGGGCAGGGATCACTCTCTCTTCCCCAGCGGTTGAGGCAGGGATCTTTAGGTCTGCCATGGCTTAGCCCAGAGGAGGAATGATTAATTGCACTGTCAGTTTCCTAATGTTTCCGGAGCTCACGACACCTGAAAATATGGCTCCAGTATCACCAGGTCGGGGGTGGTGAGGGTGTCCTGGCTTGGGAGGCAGAGAGGGGCTCAGAGGTGGGAAGCAAGAGGAAGTGAAGCCCTTGCCCCTTCTGAAAAGCTGTGGGTTCAAAGGAGGAGAAAGGGGGGATGAGCAGAAGCTACATGTCTGAATATTTCTCCTTTACTGCTTATAGCAGTGGTTGGAGGAGAGCTCTACCCTCCCCAACTCGGAGGAGGGACATCCAAGTTCACCTGGCAAGGAGGAACAGCATTCAAACACATGTCTTCCACAAAGAGTTCCGGGGCTCTCCTTCGCCACAGCTTCCCCTTGAAGAGTTTCGAGGAGCTGGTGAGGGTTTACATGAGCAAGGAGGGAATGGGGATGGAGAGAAGGAGACGAGGGAGGTATTTTTCTCTTTCCTGCAGCCCTGAGCCTTGAGCTCATCTGGGGCATCCGCCCCCTCGTCTCTGGACTGCACACGCCCCTTGTCATGTGTGGTCAGTGGCAGTGCCTTGATCTGGCGGTGGAGGATGGGTCTGTCCTTTCAGTGACATGGGGCTCAGGGTGGTGATGAAAGTGGACATTGGAAAAGAAACAGCACCTTAGAAGGGCCACTTGGGGCTGGGTTGGGGCATACAGGTGAATCTCGAACCTTTCGTCTAGACTTGCCCTGTGCTGACTGGGCACGGGACCTCCTCTCGGAGCAAGGTAGTCGATGGTGGCAGGTGGCATCAGGGACCTTGCATTTGTGGCCTTGCCTGAGAAGCCACTATTATATAGATATTATATACATGTCATATACATAGCTTCTTTATAGATGAGAACACAAGGCTCAAATGTCGCCTGCAGACAAGGTATAGACCCAGCATTTGAATCCAGGTCTGTCCCGTCCCGTTCCCAAACTAGAATTCCTATTGGAGAGAATGATAATAATGACAAGTAATGCTTCTGGAGGGCTGTTTCGTGCTCTCTGTTGAGCAATTTGCAGACATCACATCACATGATCTCCATAGCGACCCTGTTTTGCAGATAAGGAAACTGAAGGTGAGAGAGGTTACTCCTTTGCCATGAGTGACACAAATTCTAAACTGAGCCAGCCCCAAAGCCTGTGCTCTTAACCTGTAGAGGAGCCACCACTCACACACGCACCCCAAATAGATAAGACGGAAGGCTCACATCGTGTGCCAGGTGGGTGTAGGCACTATTTGGGTGGAGGAGTGCGGGGCAAGAGCTTGTGGAGGGAACGTGTGATGAGTGCCTCCTCCTTTCCTTCCCTGTGATCACCCCACTGGGGTTGGCACCTAGCACAGGATGGCATGCACCTGTGCACTTTGTTCATGTGTCTGTCCCGTGGCTGGAATGCAGCTCCAGGAGAGCAGGGCCGGGTCATATCCTCTGGGTGCCTAGCTGAGGTTTAATAAGTGGTGAGTCTGCAACAAGTGTTACAGGTGAGGAAACGTGGCCCAGATGGAATAGTGACTGGATGGAACGTGGCCCACAAACTGCGGTCTAAGTGGCCTCTACGCCCAGAATTCTAAGTTGCCAATTGTGGCTGATAAGGTATCTCCTGTGAGTTTGGAGAGGTTGCTACTTTGAAGGTCAAGGACCTTTCAAAAGGGCCTCCACTCGCCACACAAGCATCTGACTTCTCTTTCCCTCCACTTGTCAGTTCCGCCCCTGCCCCGTGACAGTAAGAGCTGAGAAAGGAGGAGAAAGCAAGCTCACGCCACGATGAAGCCCGCAAGTTGTGTCTTGTGTCTCATGACACCGATTTTGCAGGTGTCAAAACTGAGGTTCAGGGAAGGGCAATGATGCAGACTTAGAACTTAGTCCTACTGGAAGGACAAGATTCCCAAAAAGACAGTTCCGCCCTTCAAGGCTTAGACCCTCCCGGAAGGTTCTTTCCTCTACGAGTGAGCGGTGTGGGTCTGTAGTCCAACCAGCAGTGGTTAGCCATCAGGATTACGCCTGAAGACAGGAGCTTATTAGAAAGGGTGAGGAGGTTTGAGCCAGTGTGGTCTGCATACCCCTGATGAAATGGGAAATTAGTTCTGATGGCAAAATTTTTATGGTCACCTTTGATTGGTGGCCATCGATTATGGCTTTCCATATATAATAATGATGTAAACTTTAGTTTTTAAGAACATTTAAGTAAAAGTGAACCCATTTATTCTATTATTTTTTAATATTTTTTTAATGTTTATTTCGGGAGAGAGAGAGAGAGCATGAGCGGGGAGAGGGCCAGAAAGAGGGAGGCAGAGGATCCAAAGCAGGCTCCGTGCAGAGAGCGCAGAGCCTGATGCGGGGCTCAAACTCACGAACCATGGGCTCATGACCAGAGCAGAAATCAAGAGTTGGCTGCTTAACCGACTAAGCCACCCAGGTGCCCCAAAAGTGAATCAGCTTAAAGGCAAGTATGAAATACTGAGATTTGACTTTAGAGAAGCAGGGGCTTAAGGGGTTCTGGAAAGGTACTCCTGGCCCTGAACTATCTCCCCTACAAGCCTGTGGCAATTCATGAACTTCAGCAAAGGCGTTGCCCATTCTAGGAAACCTCTGTTCAAGTAGCAGCCTGCCAGAGCCAGCAGGCATCTTAGGGACTGCCCGGTCCAACCCTTCCTGTCAGGGAGGAGGACATCGAAGCCAGAGCTGAAGTCATAGAAGGGGAGTCATCACATACCTTCTCAGAAGGAGCCTCATTCTGACTCACTTTCCCTCTCAGACCCAGGGGGTACAGGGCTGGGCCAATGACCCAGATCTGTGTCCCCACCTGCTAGATGGAGAAGCACCGGGTGAGGTTTGAAGCACAGGCTTCAAAATTACCTAAGGAGCTTTGAAAAAATATAGATGCTGGGACACCATGCCCAGAGATTCTGATCAGGTGGTTTGACGTAGGCAGCATGCACAGAACTTATTCTTCAAAAATCTCCCCAGCTGCCCACTCTACACTGGAGACAAAGGACCCAACATGAGGTGGTTGAGTGATACAGTACTTGGGTTACCTCATTCTTCTTCTTCTGAATTTTCTAGGCTCCCCAATACCTAATGCAGAGAGAGAGAGAGAGAGAGAGAGAGAGAGAGAGAGAGATTGGAGGAATGAGCAAGCAATTGTGGGCTCTGTACCTAGGTGGCTCTGGCTCGGAGATCTGGCCACACCGCTGATATTTACAAGATGTGCTACCCAGAAAGTCTTTTCTTCACTTTGACACTCAGTGACCACGTAGGTGAAATGGTGACAATATTAGTCAGTACCGCAGCACACTATAGTGGGTTTTAAATGAGATAATCCACGTAAAGGGCTTAGCATGACGCCGGGCGTATGTTGAGCTCTCAGTGAATGCTAATTCCTAGCGTCACCATCTTTATCATTATGGACAGAAGCCAGAAAGATCCTGTTGTAAAGAGAAGGTAGGGACTTCCACGTAGTTGCAAATGGCAAGATTTCGTTCTTTTGGATTGCCGAGTAATACTCCATTGTATATATATCCCACATCTTCTTTATCCATTCCTCCATCGATGGACATCTGGGCTCTTTCCATCCTTTGGCTATTGTCGATAGTGCTGCTCTAAACACGGGGGTGCCTGTGTCCCCTCGAAACAGCACACCCGTATCCCTTGGATAAATGCTTAGTGGTGCAGTTGCTGTCAGAGAAAGACAAATATCATATGACTTCACTCACATGAGGACTTCAAGAGACAAAACAGACGAACATAAGGGAAGGAAAACAAAAAGAATGTAAAAACAGGGAGGGGGACAAAACACAAGAGACTCTTAAATATGGAGAACAAACAGAGGGTTACTAGAGGGGGTGTGGGAGAGGGGAGGGGCTAAATGGGTTGGGGGCATTAGGGAATCTACTCCTGAAATCATTGTTGCACTATGCCAACTACCTTGGATGTAAATTAAAAAAAATTTTTTTTTTTTTTAAAGAGAAGCTAGAACACTAAGTTGGAACATTCTTCAGGGCAGAGAAGGAGTTCATTAAACGGCTCAGAATTAAGATGGACAGGAGCTAAGGAAGAGCAAGCCTTAATTCCCTAGCACACCCAGGGGAAGGGGTCTCTTTTGGAGATTTGCATTGGCTTTAGTTGATTGCAATTACGCTGTCCTTCGCCGTGCTGAAAATAAAATGAAACCCTAACAAAGTTCCAGGTTTAATTGAAATTTCCTGGGATCTGTTATTACATCGCTGTGATTGTTCTGTGCCACTAATGAGCCTGTGCTAGCTGATTATCCAAGTGTCTCTCCAGTCACTGTTCCATTATTGCATTATTAATGATCAGATATGATTGTCACAGCTGACGGCTTGAACATCAAACAGGCAGAGACAAGTCAGCAAGCCCAGCAGATGGACAGATGGCCAGGGTGGGGTGGAGAGGGGCCAGTAGGCAGGGTGTGCTGACCAACAACTTGGTACCCAGAGTGGGAGGGGGAAGGGGCGCGGACGCTAATGTGGTAAAGGACTCAACTGAGGGGCGAGGGCCGTGCGACAAGAGGTGAGGTGAGGGGCTGGGCGCGCTGGCAGCTGAGAGGTCAGGACCTAAGTGACTGATGAGGGGAACTGTTCCCGGTAGGATGGTGACTTCTAGGAGTCAGCTCAATGGTCTGCCTACCCGGAGAAATCGTCAATGAGTCATGATCAACGTAAACAAACAAAACTAACGTTTCTAGATTCACGAGGTTAATGGGAAAGTGGGAAAATCCCGATGGAAGGGTCCGGGATGGGGAGAAGCTGGAAGTTTCTCTCTTCCTATGGGGACCTGGGTGTTCATGTTAAGGAGGGGCCGAGCACCTCTCTCCCTCTCTGGTGTGCCCAGCCCCCCGAAGGGGGCTTGCATTGCAGTGAGACAGGGCTGGTGGCCCTGGAGGGGGCAGCCATTGGTTCCCGGGCACTGTAGAGGAGACCAGGGCTGGATGGGATGACCTCAGCAGAAAGTCTAGAAGGGAGCCCATGTGCTGTTGCTACCAGGGAAGTTTGAGGAGTTTTCTGGAAACTGCTGGAGTTGGTTCAGGCTAATGGTCTTTCTTAGAGATGGAAATAAACTGGG
Source organism: Felis catus (assembly GCF_018350175.1). Lineage (NCBI taxonomy): Eukaryota > Metazoa > Chordata > Mammalia > Carnivora > Felidae > Felis > Felis catus. Next base: position 17,368,200 of record NC_058377.1, on the reverse strand, counting down.
CTCCAGGGGTCTGACTGAGGAGAAAAGCCCCAGACCCCCAAGCCCCTGTGTGGGCAGGAGGCCCGTTTAAGCCTAGAGAGCCCACAAGCACCCCAGCTTGGTTTCTGGCCTGTCACCCAGTGCATCCCACCCCCCGTGCTTCCCCCGCCTTTCAGGAGGCGTCCTTTCCCGAAAACACCAGACAAGATGAGGTCATATTAGGCCCTCGACTGCTGCCAGATTTCATTCTTCTAAGATCAGCGTCGTGCTAACATGAAATGCAAGCCAGGAGCAGGAGGGAGGACAGGGATAGACTGACGAAACGGAGGGGAGCAAGCCCACGAGCAGGAGAGAAGGAATTGACATTTGAACACGGTTTAGTAATCGGAAAATTGATCCCGAGCCTGCCCCCCTCCCCCAGCGATAGGTGTGGGGGCTGCCGTGGTTTCTCAGAGCCCACGGTGGGGGCCACCTGTTCTGCTACCCTTGTTGCCTCTGGCTCACTGTCTCCATGGCGAGGAGGGTAGTGGCTGGGGGCTCCCGCAGCCATGGTTTCCCCGGCAACCCTCAGGCAGCAGCCCCCCCCAGACTCCACTTACCCATTCATCCTCGCCACCGCTGAGCCGCGGAGCTATTTTGGAGCAACGGTGGCCTCTGCCCGCCCAGCCACCCACAGTCCCACCGACACACACACAGGTGCCCCATCTGAGCGCTCCTGCCTCCGCATGTGGGCTCTTGGCTGAACCTGTCCAGCCTACGGGGGTCTGGCCTGACCAGCCAATCACGGAGACGGGCTTGGAGAATGCACGCAGAAGGCAGAGTCCCTTGGGGGTAGGCATAGCCTGGATCCCTCCTCCTCCAGTCCTCAGGGAGGACTGAGGAGCTCCAATCAGGAGCTTGGCCTCCTCCTCCTCCGGTCCCCCCAGGACCCCGGGCCAGTCAGTACTACAGCGAACCATGAGAGCAATCATAACACCACCTTGCATGTGGTTTGTCCTCCTTAAGTAAGCAGCACAGCTGCTATTATCGTCTACAGTTGACAGAAGCGGGAGCTGAGCCCCAGAGAGGTTAAGTGACCTACTCAAGGCCACATGGCTTTTGGCTGGCAGGCTCAAACCCCACGTGCTGGGGAAGGCCCGGTCTGAGGGTGTCCAGGAAGATCTTTGTCCCCGGTGTGCGGGTCTTGCCATGTGTTGGCAGGGTGGGGGTTAGGGACAGGGAGGAGGGAGAAGTTGTGGTCCCGCCCTCGGGAGGCTTCCGGAGGATACGGGACAGTGCAGGCGTGTGTGCACCTGTGTTCAACGTGCTGGCCTGCACGCCGTCTGCCGGGGTCCTGTAGTCTCACAGAGAACTGGGGGTGGGCAGGCCTGCCTTGGAAGGGGATTGATTGTGGGGAGGCCTGGAGATGTGTAGGCAATTGGCCCCTGGGATTGGGTTTCACCTGCCGAGGCCCGAGATCACCTACTATGGGCTGAATGTTTGGGTCCCTCCAAGTTGATAGGTGGAGGCCCTAATCCCCAACGTGATGGTATTAGGAGGTGAGGTCTGTGGGAGGTGATTCGGTTTTTAATGAGACCATGAGGGCGGGCCCCCATAATGAGATTTAGTGCCCCTTATTAGAAGAGGAAGGGAGACCAGCGCCTGTCTCTACGGCCACCATGTGCAGACATAGCAAGAAGGTGGTCCTCTGTAAGCCGGAGCGAGAGTCCTCGCCAAAAGCCAAAGTCGCCAGTATCTGAATCTCAGACTGAACGGACGAAGACACCACCCATATTCTTTGCAACTCCCACCACGATGCAGGAGCCTGGAACTCTTCCCCAGGGGGGGTCCTTGGAGCCAGGAGGGGGTAAGCAGTTCCTATTTCGGATCTCCAAGGCCAGCGCTGAGCCAAGCCCGGAGGAGAGGTGGTGACATCTAAGAGACGAGGGGGTATCCTGGGCTGCACTGAGGCCCGCTGCAGAGGCTGGGCTGGAGGGCGGAGGCACTGGGACGGGGAAGGGGAAGAGATCAAGGCACCCGCTTCCGCAGGTGTGGACCGAGGGCCAGGGCAGGGAAGCTGGGCGGGCTTTCCTTTCCCTTCTCCCAGGCAGGTTTCCTCGGCTGCCTCCCAGATAAGCAGAGAGAGACAGGCCTGGGGTTTCCCCTCCCCGCTCCCCCCACCCCCACACTTAGTGGAGGTCCCTAGAGAGGCCACAGAAGAGGGGTAAAAATGCCAGCAGGCAGCAAGCAGCAAGCAAAGAGAAGTCCCCAACCCCATAAGCACACTAGAGCCCAACACTGGCTCCAGGGCGGTGACCGTGCGGCCACCGAGGGTGGTTTCCGGTCAGGGCCAGACTTCCCTCCCCCTGCCTCTGAGAGGGACCACCCAGGACTCCCCACACCTTTCCTGGGAAAGAAGTGCCCGTCTTGTTCTTAACATTCTCCCGGGAAAGAAATTTCGTTCTGGCAGCTTCTTTCCACATCTGTCTTTGTCAGGAAATTGCGATTGGAGAGATTTTTCCAGGGTGTGTTCTATGCCAGGTGAAGTCATTAACCTGGTCGCAGGTGATCCTTCCCACAGCCCTGGAGGGATGGGAGGGCAGGACCCTGCCCGTCTCAGTCACGGGGAAACTGAGGCTCTGGGACTTTGGGTGAATCGATCCCCCCAAGTACTGTCTCCCAAGCGTCAGAGCTGGGATGGGAACGTTTTGATTTCAAGTCGCCCATCCTGTTTCCCTGATAACTGGCCACAGCTCCAATAATGTCACAGTCCCTGGGGCACCTGGGTGGCTCAGTTGGTTAAGCGTCCGACTCTTGATTTGGGCTCAGGTCATGATCTCACAGTTCTTTTTTTTTAATTTTTTTTTTTAATTTTTTTTCAACGTTTTTTATTTATTTTTGGGACAGAGAGAGACAGAGAATGAACGGGGGAGGGGCAGAGAGAGAGGGAGACACAGAATCAGAAACAGGCTCCAGGCTCTGAGCTGTCAGCACAGAGCCTGATGCGGGGCTCGAACCCACGAACCATGAGATCGTGACCTGGCTGAAGTCGGACGCTTAACCAACTGCGCCACCCAGGCGCCCCCTGATCTCACAGTTCTTGAGTTCAAGCCCCGAATCAGGCTCTGTGCTGATAGCTTAAAGCCTGCTTGGGACTGTCTTTCCCTCTCTCTCTGCCCCTTCCCTGCTCACGCTCTCTCTCTCTCTTTCCCTCTCTCAAAATAAAGAAACTTAAAGAAAAATCACAGTCTCTTTCTACTGTGGATGAAGCAAATTGCTCGACAACGCCCAGCAAACCCTGCAGCTACCCCACCCCCAGGCCAGGGGCTAACCAGGAGTCTGATGGGGGAGGCCTGGTGCCAGCCCATGCCCCTCCGACCCACCCACAGCCCACCCCTCAGCCGGCTGCTCGGCTCGGAATAGAGATCAGGAAGACCCCTCAGTGTTTGTCATCTCGCCTGTCCCCACCCCTTTCTGCTCTGGTCTGGAAATGTTGAGTTGATTATATTCTGTGCTCAATCACCAGAAATAATCAATCTGTAATTAAGAGCATCCCCCAGCCCTTTCCCAGCCTTCCCTAGGCTCCCGCTCCTTCAGCCCCCCTGCCTGCCACCTCCCTTTCCTCCCCCTCCCACCTGCCTTTCCAGCATGGACTCGTCTTAATGAGATTTCTCTGTTACAAATGACCAGTTTGTAATAATTATATTTTGTGCAGCAGTCGTGGTTTAAAAACGATTTAAAGCAGGGAAGGCTCCAATTTATTAGGCGTCAAATTTTCTGTGGTGCACGTTTAACTGGAAGCCACGCTCAGACACGGAGGGGGCCATCTCTGCCACCCCGGGATGAGCAATAGTCCTGAAATATTGATGGCTGCTGGATGGGAATGTAGGCAAGGAGAGTTCGTTTTGATTACAATGAATGAATCTCCAAACAACCGCTTGGCTGGTCCTGGGTGTCCCATCCCTCCTCCCCCACCCCACCCCCGACTGTGGCAGAGGGAAGGGAAACGGGTAGAGCGGGCAGAGGGGAGTGAGGGGGGATGCCAGCCAGCGCCAGGCCGGGGAGAAGGAACAGGAGGATCGGGACCCTGTGCCGGAAGCGCTTCCGCACAGGCGTGTGGGTGTCGCGGAGAGGCATCTTCATGTGCACCTGCACACCCTCTTTAAAAAATTCTGTAAAGAGCCGTGAGGCGAGCCGGTGACTAGGTGGTGTTTGGGACTTCCGGCTTTGGGACCGACCTGAGTTCAAATCTGCGGCGTCCTGCTCTGCGTGGATCCTTCACAGCCTGTGCCCCCCGCCCCGCCCCCCCCCCCATAACCTTCCCCATCCTCACCTTGGCGCTTTTTGTCCCTGGATGTCTAACCATGTGGCGACCCCAGGGAGGGTTTTACCAGCACAGTTTGCTCTTTGGGGGCTCTCCCCCAGGGTGGTGGAATGATATAGCGAGAGCCTTGCCACATTTACCAGCAAAACACTCAGTTTCCGACTGCATTCTTGCCCCAAGCGCTGTCAGGACACGTCAGAAGCTCCGAGACCCTTCTGTAGCATGGATGATAACCGTATTACTGCTCCATCAACATTCCTGGCCCGGGAGAGCCCGGTGACTGGGCGCCAAGATGTTTCCTCTTTGCTCCCCACCGTCTCTGCACAGAGCCCGGCCCCAGTGGACGAAGGATTGTCAGGAGGGGCACAGAAGCTGATGCGTCAGGGACAGACACGAGGGAATCATTGCTGTCCTAGTTTTCATCTCCTTCAATGGTCCTTCTCTTCCAGAAGCTCTGGGTGAGCAAGTCTGTCTTTCCCATTTGCCTTCTGCCCCCGGACTCCACACACAACCCCCCTCTTCCGGCTCCCTTCTCTTCCCGCAGACCTCCTTCCACGTCTCCACAAGCATGTTCTAGAGCTGTCTCGTTCGACCCCACCCATCCCACCACGCCATTCCTCTGTGCTGGCTCCTCCTGCCCCGTGCGCCCATCACCCCAGGGACGGCAGCACCCCGCTCCTCGGGCCCCTGCACCCACCCTGTCAGCTCTGCTGTCCTGGGCGTGGGTCCCCTCCCAGCCCACCTCTCTCCCTGCTGACCAGACAGAGCTTTCTAAAGTGATCATTCACCATGTGACTCCCTAGCTTAACATGCTTCAGGAGCTTAGCGTTATCTTTTCTTTGGCAGCAATAAATGTTTACCAAGCTCCTACTGTGCACCTGGCCACTCCGGATAAAGTCCTAACCCCTGGGCATCCATACCGGGTCCTTCACGGTCTGGCCCTGCCCCGTGCCAGTGTTTGGTCTTTACCTTCTACCTGTGACACTCTCCCTTCTCCCCTGATTCCATCAGCTCCTCCTGGCTTTACTGCCTAATCTTCTTTTTTTTTTTTTTTAATGTTTATTTATTTATTTATTGAGAGAGAGAGAGAGAGAGAGAGAGAGAGAGAGAGAGAACAAGCAGGGGAGGGGCAGAGAGAGGGAGACACAGAATCCAAAGCAGGCTCCAGGCTCCGAGCTGTCGGCACAGAGCCCGACGCGGGGCTCGAACCCACTAACTCTGAGATCATGACCCGAACCGAAGTCGGACGCTCAACCGCCTGAGCCACCCAGGTGACCCTCATTGCCTATCTTCTAAGACAATTCTGGTATCCCTTTCCCCAAGAACCCTGCCCCAGTCACCGGGCTAGGTTAAATGCCATCCGGGGTGCCTGTAAACTACCAGGACCCCCGCCTCCCTGCCCGTCCCATGAGCTCACGAGGCGTGGCCACACCATGCGCCACATTCTCTTTCCGTTGCCCGGAGCACAGTAGGATCTCAGACAGACATTCTGAATGAACAGCTATACTCACTGGCTCCTGTTTATGAGCTTTTTCTTTATTTTTGGGTTTCTTTTTAATGTACGTTCTGCAGCAGGGACAAGCCTACTGAATAATAATGACAGCTATAATTTATTAAGTGCTTACTATTTGTCAAGCATCCGCCAAATTCTTAGCACTCATTATCTCATTAAATCCTCATTATGTGAGGTGGGTACTAGTAAACCTTATTATTTCCATTTTACAGATAGAGACACTGAGGCTCGGAGAGGTTTACTGCTGGACACTTGCCCATGAACCCCGTGTCCAATTCCAATGCTTGGCCACTTGACCACTGGGCTACAGGGCCCGCCATCCGCCTCCCGGATTAACCTACCCGGACCAGCCCCCTGAGGAGAAGGCTCAGGTGCCCCAGCCTCCCAGGAGAGGCTCCGTGTCTCACCTCCTGCGCCGAGCAGCAGAGGGAAGGCTTGTCATCCCGGTCTGCGGTCTGCGCTGGCTTCTTTCTGGGAGCAGCCCGGCCATGGCCTGGAGGACAGCGCGGGCAGGGCAGGGACGTCTGCTCCCCACTGGCTGGCTGCTGAGGGCCTGTGGGCCAGAGGGTTTGGGTGGGTGCAGGGCTTTGAGGACCACCCCCCCCACCCCCACCCCCACTCCCCACCCCCGCCCCAGGAGACTCAGTTAATTTTGGCTGGGAGTCTGTGGCAGGGCTAGACGACTGGAGAGCGCCCTTGACGGGGATGCGGGAGGCCAGGGCAGCTGCAGCTGGTGCAGCCCCTCAGAGTGCCCCTGAGATCAAGTCACTTTAGCAGGGCTCCTGCCAGACGGGTGGTGCGGCCAATCACCACCCGGTGGGGAGCCGGCAACGTTCAATGGGGAGGAAAAATGCTTCAAAGCCTGCCTTCCCAGCTAGAAATTCCCCTGGGCAAGCAAGTTCCAGAACCAAGGAGCAAGCAGCCTTTCTTCGGCATCACTTCCAGGAAGAAGTGGCCCCGGGCTCAGGGTGGGGCTGAAAATGACTGGGTTGCAGAGCTGGTCCTTCAGGGCCCAGCTGGGGCTTGAGAAACTGCCGTGGAAAGTAAGATTTGCTCCCAGAAACAGGAACGAAACATTTCCAGCAACCCCTCCTGGAGGGAGAGTTTGCCCCAGAGGTTTTTATGCTATTATTCCACAACCTACAGCATCTTATTTTGGGCTTGCATTTGAATCCTTGGGGAAAAACCCCAACCTGGCGTAGAGCAGTTAGCTGGGGATCCTGTTAAAGTTGCAGACTCTGGTTCGTAGATCTACCCTGGTGCCCGAGATTCTGCACTGGGTCCAGGGCAGTGTAGTGTCACCATTTCCTGGCTGTGAGACCCGGAGCACATTATTTAATCCCTCCAAGGCTCAGTCCCTCATCTATAAAATGGCGATGGGATTAGCTACTTACCGGGCCGCCGAGGGGACCAGAGACATGACCTTGTGTCAAGTGATCAGTTAGTAAGGGAGATGCAGTAAAGTACCTGGCACGGAGCAGGGGTTCGGCGCATAAATCTTCTTCCCTCGTTCAAAGTGCCTTTGCGTTCATTTGAGCCCATGGGGCGAGCATAGCAGGTGCTATTCGCCCCACTTTGCAGATGAAGAATCACTCACACGGTCAGCTAGTGGCTGAAGTGCTCTAGACCCTGGGATTCCTGCCCCAAGTTCCATGTTCCTCCCACTGTGGCATATTCCTTCCTGGTCAGATTGGAGATTTATGCGTCTACCAGATGAGGAACAAGTTGGTACCTATGGTGAAAATCCTGACAATATTGCAGAAATCTGTGTAGGGCTCTCACTGGGCAGGCAGCCATGGCTGGCCTTCTGGAATCCTGGGGGGAGAGCTGGGAACTTGGAAGACGATGTTCCCGTCACACGGCTCCCCTCTGGGCCGGCCTGCACATTGATCCCAACAAGCATTTCAGGAAGGAACAAATGCTTGGACCAGCTTCCCCCATGGGCAAGAAAGCAAGTGGATGAGAGACATCTGCGGTTGACTCTAGAGTAAGAAAACTCCCCTTGGCCCCAGCTATCAGAGGCATCGGTAGAGGCAGCTCTGGCCAGGCCCCACAGCTGGCTGCCACAGCTCCGGGAAGGTTGGAACAATCCAGAACATTCTTCCCGTCCTTCCAGCCCACCCCGCCGCGTGTTGGCGACAGCCTCTCAACTGCCTTGCTGCCCTGCTCTGGACAAGGCTCAGGCCCTGCTCTGGCCGGGGCTCCTGGGGCCTCGTGTACATCATTCCATTCGCCTTCCCAAGGCAGCCCCAGCACACAGTTGTTAGTCTTGTTGGCCAGAAAAGCCAGCGGAGGCTCCAGAGATAGCAAAGGGCACGATTGATCCTAGTCCAGGGACAGGATCTTTGGACTGTGTGACATTTGGGTTGAGCCCTGCTCAAGTCAAGTCTTCTGATTCCCATCGGGCTGCTTGGCATGAGGAAATTCCAGGGAGCATTCCCGGATTTGACATTTCCACTTCGGCCACGTGTGATCATCCCCAAAGGCCTTCCACGCAGACCCTTTGTCGTTTTGCTGAGGCGGGAAAGAGAATCCCATGAGCCCTGAGCTCTCAGTACTGGGGAGCCAAGTGGAGGCCTTGCGTCCGTCTGTCTGGTGAGGCCTTTCTCGATGAATTGTCACAGCTTCCCCGGGAGGTTGACGTTGTCTTTACGTTCCAGATGAGAGCATGGAAGCACTGCATGGCCTGTGCCGTCAGACATTGGGAGACACAGGAGGCATTGGGGTCCCTCAAGGACGTCCAGAGTCTCCTGTGCCTTATTTGTAGGGAATCCTCAAGGCTCACGGGGGAGGAAGAAAAGGCGAAGACTGGACGTGTTGCTAAGTCCATGACATCGGTGGGGTTTCTAGAAGAAGCACTGAACTCCTGCCGGCAGGCCGGGGGCTTCTTGACTATTCCACTAGGAGGGCGTGGCTTCAGTTGGGCAGCGGGCACCCCTGCGATCTTAGATCCCCAGCACGCCAGCACCAGGTTACTTCCAACCCCACCCAGGCCAAGACCAGGTATTTCAGATCTCATCACCAGCTTCATGATCCAGTCTGGCCTGCGTGCAGTCATCAAGCGCTTTTACAAGCGTGGTGGCTTTGGATCCTCACCATGTCGACGTAGAGTCGGGCGGGCATGACAAAAACCTAAGGTAAAGAGTTTAAGCCATTCTGCTCCAGTCACAAGAAAGCAGGGACTGCAACCAAGGTCTTCTACATTTGCATGACAGCCTGTAGCTTCTCTGAACAGCCAACCTGTATATTCCCCAGGATAGCCAATGAAACACAAGTTTCACCTTCATTTTAGTTTAGTTTCATAACAACCCTGAGAGGCAGACAAAAGTAGGTAACGATATCCCCGTTTTCAGGTGGAGAAGCCGATGGACTCAACCTGTGCTCTGATGGTTCTGTTGGGACAAGCGGGGAGGGCGGGATAGATGTCAAGAAAGGCAGGGGAGGGCAGCGGCTCTGTGAACATTCAGGCTTAGGTGCCCTATTTAGAAGCACCCTTGCTAGAGCATTCTTGCCACTTTCACAGAAGGCTGTTAATTAAATGAATAATCCTTGTTAATAGGCTTTGGGGGGTTCCCTAGGGCAGCACAAAGATCTAGGCAAGATTCAGGATGGAGCAGCTAACTTCTGGAAAATTGCAAAGCCTCTGTCTCCTCTCGCCAACAATTAAGGTGCTTGCTCACGGTTGGGCATCTTCTCCTGCCTCCCTGGAGACAGCACCCCAGCCAAGAATGCCTTTTGCCATTATCCTTGACCCGGAGGGGGAGGCCCTCCTGTGGAGCATGGCATGGGCATGCCTGTGTCTTTTGTGTGTGCGTGTGCATAAGAATAATGGGCATGGCTATCATGTTCCCTGTGCATGTAGACATTGCGTGCCTCTGTGTGTGTATGTGTGTGTGTGTGTGTGTGTGTGCAATACTGCACGTGTGAACCTGTGACCAGTGGGCATCACCCCCCCCACCTGAGCACACAGCTGTCTCCTTCAGCCCTGGCCTGTCTTATCCCTGAGCCCTGCTGTTGTGGTGAGTTGTCGAATGCAAACATCAACTCCACGGCGTCTCCTTTCCGGGGAAGCCAGGACAGGCAGGTAATTTATCAAACATTCCCTAAAATAGTCCTCCAGCCTCTTGCCCCCCTCTCTCGACGCTGTCTGATTCTCGATTATTTCTTCTTTCTGTCTCTTGCTTTTTCTGCCTGGAGATTGACAGCCTCCTGCTAATACAGCCTTAGAAATGCCAGGTGCTAGTGGAACCTTCACTTCCCTCTGTCCCAGCCTCCGTCCCTCCACTAACAGCTCCCCGGCTGACTCAGGCGTCGCTGCGGTTGCTGCTGTCTGTGTTTCTGCTCGGCGGGCTGATGGATGAGGCCGCGTCCCCCGCACTGCAGAACACTCAGGAACCAGGGGCACATGCACTCTGATCTGCTGAGTTATGGACTTGCTAATGAGACTCCTCCTGACACCAGCAAGCCCGTCGCTGCCCTAATTTTGCCCTGTTCCCAATTCTCTCGCCTTTTCGGCAGACCCGTGCCTTGTGACCCGGTGAACCCCAGTCGGCCGTCCTCTTAAGGGGTTGAAGAGAAGGAATGAATTTGCATTCTCCGTCATCTCCACTTCCAAGAGGAAGGAACCAAGGGCAGCCAAGGGAGAGAGGGGTCTGTTTCCGAGAAAGAATGGTGCTGAAGGAGCTCGTTTGCCAAGTGCTGCGCTAGGTGCTTGAAGCTGTTGTCTCCTTCTGTCTCGCATTCTGTGAGGCGGATATTGTCTCCGCGGAGAGAGAAGTGAGAACAGGAGAAAACGAGACTCAGAGGAGACAAGGTCATACCCTAGGTCATGATTACAGGCAACAGAAACCGACTCCCGCTAACGTAAACAGAAAAGGACGTGTGGGGGGAGATACCGAAGGTTTACAGAACGCATGGGAAGCCGGGAGCACACGGTGAGCCAAGATGGCTGGGTGACGGTCAAGACCACACCGACAAGAGTCTGTTAGGGGACACTGGACGCTGGATGTCACCGTGGCCACCGCCAAAATGCGTTTCAAATTCTTTCCGTGCCTTTATATCCTCATCTTAAAATCCAGAGTCCCAAGTGGCATCATCTGAGGGTTAGCAGACCATGATGCCAGGGTCAGGACACCCGTCGTGGATCCTGACTCCTACCAAGGATCCCTTGAAGGCCTCCCAAATACGGAAAAGGGGGTTCCGGAACTGAGCTGCCAACCTGTCACGAAGTAGCAAACCAGACCCGCGTCCCCTGCCCCCACCCAGCAGGGGAGAGGCCGAGCAAGGACAAAAGCCTTGTCTTCCAGGTTCCAAATCATGTGTTCTCTCTACCACCACCAGGGGCAAAGTTCCAAGCCGTTTAACAACTGGTGGGGCACCGACGCCGGCCAATCAGAATAGATGCCACCAGGAGTAAGAGTTCTGTCATGGCTGTGCCCAAAGCTGATTATCCATTCTACACACAAAGCAAAATTAGAACTCAAGTCTCCCCAGCTTTTCCATAGATAATGTAATACTTGATGGCACGCTGGGGTAAACTTGAGACAACTGGGGAAGGGAGCAGGGTGGTGAGGAGGGAGGGAGGGAGAGAGGTGGGGAGATGTATGGCTTGGTAGGGGAAAACTCATTGTATTTTCTTAGAATATGTTCGTTAACTAAGCACCTTCACTGCTATTTTTTTGCTCCAAACCGTTGTCAGTTCTCCCCTGAATTCTTTTTTGTTTAATACTTCTTTATTTTGAGAGAGAGAGAAAGTGAGCAAGAGAGGAGCAGAGAGAGAGGGAAGAGAAAGAGAGAGAGAGAGAGAGAGAGAGAGAATCCCAAGGAGGCCCCAAGCTGTCAGTGCAGATCCCGATGATGCGGGGGCTAGATCTCACGAACCGTGAGATCTGACCTGAGCAGAAATCACGAATGGGATGCTTAACCAACTGAGCCACCCAGGCGCCCCACTTTTCCCCTGAATTCTTACAATAGCCTCCTAACTGGTCTGCCTACTCTGATCTCTATGCCTGCAGGCTTTCCTCAATGCAAGGGCCAGAGTGATCCTTAGAAGTGCCAGATAATGTCACTTTCCTGCTTCAAGCCCCAGATGGCTCCCTAGTTCACTCAGAGTTAAGAGCGGTGGTCTTAAAATGCCCCACAAGCCCCCTTATAATCTGTTCTCCATCACCTCTCTAACCTCCCCTTCTCCTTCTCTCCTCCACTCACTCCTCTCCAGCCACCCAGGCCCCCTTGCTGTTCTGTGAACGCACCAAACTTGCTCTGCCACAGGGCCTTTGCACTTGGTCTCTCCTTTGCCCAAATTTTCTTCCGCACATGTCTGCCTGGCTTATTTCTTCACCTCCTGCAAATCTTTGCTCAAACATCAGCTTCTCAGTAAGGTCTGCCCTGACCACCTTGTTTTCTCAATCTCTTTTACTCAGCTGGATTTTTTTTTTTTTCCTTTTTAGTACTCACCACCTCACATGACTATGTTATGACTTATTTTTTGCCTCTCTCCGTGAAAATATAAACCCCCAAAGGACAGAGGCCTTTGCCTGTTTATTGAGGGATAGGTTTTCCTGGGTTTCATGTCATATTTGTTGAAGGAATGAATCAAAATACAGACTCTTAGGGATGACATTAAAATTTTAAATTTGCATGGAATTTAGATTTCGGAAACGAGAAAACATTTTCTAACTTTTAGATGGTAACTTAATGTTGTTGCCACGAACGGAACCTTTTGTATCGGGTTTTGTGTTTGAAACGTTTCCATGTCATTCTTGTTCCAGGTTTTCAATCCAGATCTCTTCAAATTCTTGCTCGTCTTCATTGACAAGAAACTTCATGTGCCAAAGTCAGCAGCACGTTCAAAATTTTACGGCCGTCGGAATTATATTCAAAGCCCCTCGGAGAGCTCTCCCTTTTCTTTCATTGACAAATGTAATGTTAAAATATCTTGCCATGATGCTAATGGATTTGAGTGCTCTGGAACTTTTTCATATCAAGTATTTTAAGATAATGCTGAGGCTCTAATTTGTAGCAGGTGTGTGCATTGTTAGAGCAGTCCCCCTGCAGCTTGTTTGGATGCCCCTAAAAGGGGCACAGGAGCTGGAAATGTTCAGAAGCGTTTGATATTCGTGAAGATACAGGGTTGGGCCACTGCCTGGAGGCGTATCTGCCAGCAGCTCCCCCCTCCCCCCCCCCCCATTCTGCGATTCTGCGTCCATCCCCAGCCCTGTCCAGCAGCGTCTTGGGGTCTGTGCCTTGAGCTTGGCTTGTTCCAAACCAAGAGTCCCCCAGCAATAAATGGCAGCGGCAGGTTCTGAGCTGGTAATTCAAGTACACGCCCAGGCACGGGAGCATCTCCTGGGCCACGTTTAGCACATCACGGGGTGGCAGAGCGTGGGGGAGTAGTTCAGGGTCATTGCTGAGGAGGACCGTAGGACTCACCATGATACCCTGCTCTGCTCCTGCTATTCTCCAAGGAACCTTGGCAAGGGCTCTCCAACAGCCCCCACCCCCACCTGCCGTTCTGCAGAGCTCTGAGACCTCACAGCAGTTCATCAGTGCGTGGTGCCCACCCCCCTTTGGGAAGCTCTACTTCCGAACCCTGGGACTGGGGTCCCACTTGTGCGCTAACCGGCCCGGCCAGGTCGCCTCACTTCTCTGAACTTAGGTTTCCTCATCCGTATAGATGGGGAGTTTGGATAGAATGAATGCTTCTCGGATGCTTGTCAGGGATCCTAGGATTCTGGGAAATGTCTCAGGGACGATTTGCAAACAAGCAGAAACAGAAAGGGGCCAGGTGGAAGAGACTTTTCCTCATGTCCCTCTTCAAGCAGAACACCTCCGTTTTTATCCGTTTTCCATCCGGACATCCCACAGAAGATTCTGGTAAAAAGCGAGGTGCCTGTTGCTAGCATGAAAGCTTGAAAGATGCTGTATCCGTTGGGAGTGATCTCTCTCTCCTAGGCCCCCTACCTCGCATTGTTCCCTTGTTCGAGGGGAAAATCATTCTAACTGAACTTCTAATCAATGTATAATTATAAATAAATGCCATCTTTCTTTAATAAAATCCTATCCCCATCGGCTTCAAGAATTCCGTATCTCTGGATTTCCTTCCACGGGGCGGACACCATTTTAGTGACCCTCACCTAGCAGAGCTCAGATAAAATATTTACGATCCTCAATATCCAGGCCCACGTGCATCCACAGCTCCGTCACAATTTGCAGGTTTCTTGGGGGAAGACCCTCTTTTCCTTCAATACCACTTTTTTTTTCTTTTCTGGCAAGATTCCACCTTCTTAGAGGCATTCCGCACAGCTTAACTTTATGACAACCGCACAAGCATTCCCCCCCAAAAGATGGATCCAATCGTTAACCAGGGATTGTTTTCTTTAAGGATGCTGAAGCACGGGAGGCAGGGGAGTTGGAGTAATCTGTTAATACCCCACCACTTGATGAGGCCAAAGAGGGGATTCAGATGTGGGGCACTGGCCAGGACACCAAGGCTTTTGGTCTCTCCAGGAGCCCTTCCCAAGGCACCTGTGGGGAGGGGAGAGAGAGCCGATGGGCCCCAGAGCTCTTATCTGTCCCCTGAGACCAATCAGAGCAGGGAGTTTGGGCAGAAATACGGTTGAGCACCCCACCATCACCCCCCCAATACCTCTGTCCAGAATTCAGACCCCACAGGGGTGGCTTTATTCGGCACAAAGACAATCTGGCCCTCTGTTACTTTCAGCCTAAGTCCTCTCAATGACGATTGTAGCTTTTTGGAAGTTTCCAAAAAGCTTAGGGGCCAGAAACACAGAGAATGTCAGAGCCCAAGGCTTCTCTTTCCCTAGGACTCTGAGGTTTGCAGGACCCCTTTTGTTTGCTTATTTATCCCGCTGCCTCAAATTAGAAGTGAAAAGCAGAACAAAGAAACAAGAGACATTCCTCGGGGTGGGATCACCTGCGTCGTCCTCGCCTTGGGGTTTGCTCTTGCCAAGACGGTTTGGAGTCTGTCAGGCTATTGGGACACACCAAATACCCCAAGGTCCCCCTTTCATCTGCTGGCTTCTAGGCCTGTGGAAAGTCCAATTCTGAAGGAAAGGGGGGAGCTGGCCTTTTCTGGGTTTCTGGGATCGCTGCAAATCTTCCCAGGCTTCCGCAGACAGATTTTCATACTGAGGATATCAGTTCCGAGCCCTCCTCCCACATCCACGGGGAAAGTGGCGGGAAACAGGAGAAGGAGGATGCTGGGGGAAGGCTGTCGACCTGAGGCCACGGTTCATCTCCCATCATCCTTTTTTTAAAAAAAATTTTTTTTAACGTTTATTTATTTTTGAGACAGAGAGAGACAGAGCATGAACGGGGGAGGGGCAGAGAGAGGGAGACACAGAACTGGAAGCAGGCTCCAGGCTCTGAGGCATCAGCCCAGAGCCCGACGCGGGGCTCGAACTCACGGACTGTGAGATCGTGACCTGAGCCGAAGTTGGCCGCTTAACCGACTGAGCCACCCAGGCGCCCCTCTCATCCTCCTTTTATCCCAGGTTGAGGCCGCCTATTCCGAGTCCTGCCTGCTCGGATGTGGCCCGGAGGGGTGCACAGAAAAGTCCAGAGCATCCTGTCAGAAGACTGACTTCTGCTTATTTTTACTGTCTGCCCTGGGGCAGGGCACCTCGATTCTCTGAGCCTCTGTTTTGTAAAGGAAAAACCTGAAATGGGGTCACTCCCGTCAGGAAAGCACATCCCAAACGGAGCTGGGAAGCCATTAGGAGAGCGGGTCTTACGTGTGTCCAAGCCTGCACAGAACGTGAACTTCGAATGTAGCTCATTGCCAAACTTCACCGTCTTCCTTCTTGCAGCCCCAGACAGCAAGCTACAAATTCCACAGACGTCAGACTCTTTCAGGGAATTATAATTTTGTGAAACGATTTATGTTAGCCTTCTTGGAATTCCCCTTTTTGCCTTTCCTCTGCCTTTCCCCCTCAGCAGAGCACGATTTGGGTTTTCTCCCGAATCTGTGTCTCCCGGATTGCAATTCCTAAGACCCCCTCCCCCCCCCCCCCCCCCCCCCGCCACCGAATACATTTCTGTTTGCCTGGCAGCCTCCTTGCAAATGTTGACAGCTTCCTCCTAGGTCAAATGGGGAAAAGAGTACCTACCCCCTTCTCTTCTCTTGGTGGTGGTGAGAATCAAATGAGACAGCCCTGCGAGACGATAAATACATTTCACAAAGTTTTCACAGTGGGTGTGCACATGGGTGCATGAGCGTATGTATTCTATGTGATCCATTGGGGCAGACGGACAGGTGGCCCTTCCAAGATGTCATTCCAAAGTTCCCATGTAAATTGCTACACAGTGGGGCCGGAGAAGATCAGAAGAGCTCAAATACCCTCTGGTGAAAATTAACGGGGGCAGGAAGGGTTCAGGAGGAAGGCCAGCCTTTGATGTAACTGTGCCCTCACTCTACCCTTGTATCAGAAGAAAAACAAGAGACCAGAGGTGCAGCCAAGCTCTGACACCTCAGGGAGGGAGCCTGGGGGGTGGGTGCGTGGGGGGGGGGTGGGGATGGGGGGCAGGATTATGTCCAGAAGCTTTGTGGGAAAAGGAGCCTCGCCTTGACCAACCTGCCTCTAACTTCCCATCGCTGTTCTAAAGGTGCCCCGGAGAAGCAGACACAACCACCTGAGCCCTGTCCGCTCTTTTCCCTCCCCCACCCCCTGCTCACACCAGGTTTCTGAGAGAATTGAATTCAATTCCGCAAGGATTTTATCCAGCCTCTCCCCCAGTGCTTCACATTTTCTATGATGCTCTCTGGTTGACAAAACTCATATCGATTACCTCCCTTTGATTCTCCCTGTAACATCGGAAGGCAGGTAGCGGAGAAATTAGTATCCTTAATTTCCAGAAGAAGAAAAGGAGACTCAGGAATTATGTGATTTGCCTAAGGGCGCTCAGCTTGCAAGAGCAGAGCTAGAACTCACAGTTAGGGCCTCCGACCGTCCTTCAGCAGCTCCCTTGGGTTTGAATCTCAACTCCTTACCAGGGTGCAAGAAGCTCATAGGCATGTGCACGCCTCCCCCCCTACTATGAAGGCTTCCCTAGCTTGCCCATGGGGAGGGGTTATGCCCGCCCCCCTCCTCCCCCATTCTCTCCACCTCCCCTGCTTCCACTGTCATTACTTGTTTGCTCCCTGAGGGCTGCTCATCTCTGCATCTTCAGCATCTAGCGTAGTGCCTGGCACATAATCCACATTTATTAATAACAAATACACAAAAGAACGGGCATCTCAGGTAGGCAAATGACGGAAACAGCCTAAGCGGCCAACAGGAGTAGTGGAATGGTTAAATAGACCAGGACGCATCCCCTAGATGGAATATTATGCAGCTACCAAAAATTACACCGATGAAAAATTAATATTGCCTTGAAAAACTCTTTTAAGATATAATGTTATGTGGGAACTCAACATACACAGTTGCACGTACGTCATGGTCCTAGCTATCTACAATGACACAAAAGCAAAGTCTCAAAAATCATACAAGAGAAAAGAAGTTGAGATCACGGATGATTTTGCTTCCTTCCATCTGTCCATCGTGTCCAGGTTTAATAGACATGCGTTATCTTTATAATGAATACAACAGTGGCACAGATGGTGATCGATATATATAAACATAGTAAGGGAATTGATTGCTTTCACCCTTCATATCTCCAGGTTCAAGTGACTTACTTCTCTGGTGCTGAAAACGTACTAATAGGATGTCAGAGCCGTTGTCTAAACATCCGGAGAACTCCTGGAGGCTGGGAAAACATCCGGGAGACAGGCAATCTAAAGTTGTTGCACCCAATTTTAGAAAATAAAGTGGTGGCCGTTAAGAACTCGGCCTCGGGTTCACCAAGAACAAAGCCTCCCAGACTCACCTCATTTTCCTCTCGGAAGAAGTTACTCGACTGGTAGATAAGGAGAATGTTACAGACATAATGTGTATCGATTCCGCAGTCCTGTTGACAAAGCCTCTCACGTCCTTACGAACGAGGCGGAGAAATGTGGGCTGGAAGACAGCACTCTGTAACGATGGACTTAAGGGAGATTGAGCAACAAACACAAATCACACAGTTTAACGGATGGGAGGCTGTTCTGGGGCAGGCACGGCAACCTGTGACACCGACACCCCCGTGCCCTCCCCAAGGCTGGCATTGCTAAGCACCCACATCACTCTTTCCCCCTGAATCCCGATGGAGCTTCTGAGCCCTTCTTGGCACAGGGCTCCATGCAGCCCTCAGCCGTCAGTGAGAACAGACATGCCACCCGCTGGCCATCCTTGACTTTCAGGGCGGTCTTAGAGACGTGCCACAGGACTATTTGGTACTCCATCCCGTTCCACATGTTTATAAATGATTTGGAATGAAAACCTAGAAAACAGGTGTATCCGATTTAGAGGTGACCTCAAGTCGAGAGGGAAAGATGATAGGGTCCAATTTTATTTAAAAAAAAATTTTTTTTTAATGTTTATTTATTTTTGAGACAGAGAGAGACAGAGCATGAACAGGGGAGGGGCAGAGAGAGAGGGAGACACAGAATCCGAAACAGGCTCCGGGCTCTGAGCCGTCAGCCCAGAGCCTGACGCGGGGCTCGAACTCACGGACCGTGAGATCATGACCTGAGCCGAAGTCGGACGCTTAACTGACCGAGCCACCCAGGCGCCCCAATAGAGTCCAATTTTAAACCATCTGAGCAGATTACGATAGGGGATAAAAACCAAGGAGAAATTTTACAGCAGCAGGTATAATCCTGTACTTGATTTTAGAAAGGAATTGCGAAACCAAGGCGCCTGGGTGGCTCAGTCGGTTGAGCCTCCGCCTTTGGCTCAGGTCACGATCTCAAGGCTGGTGAGTTTGAGCCCCGCATCGGGCTCTGTGCTGACAGCTCGGAGCCCGGAGCCTGCTTCGGATTCTGTGTCTCCCTCTCCCTCTGCCCCTCCTCTGCTCAGGCTCTGCCTCTCTCTCTCTCTCTCAAAAATAAATAAACATTAAAAAAGTTAAAAAGCAACGGAACAGTGACACCGTAACTTGATAGCACTTCATGAAACAGGGGAAAGGAGGGGACACACATGAGGTTTTAGCTGACTCTGAGCTCATCTTGAGCCACAGAATGTGTGTGGCGTCGATAAGGTCAGTACAATGTTCGGCTTTGTTGATGGAATGCAGGGTGCAGGATACAGAGGTGAAGATGAGCTAAACTCATCCAGAGCCAGACTTGAACTAAAATTTTAGGGACTCGAAGCACCAAAAAGTATAATGGTGCACCCACTGCCAGGCTCATGTCACTCCAAAGAAATCAATAGCAGAGGATAAAATAAGAGTAGGTAAAGCCCAGAAAATTCTATGTTTTCTCCTGAAAACAGTGTCGATTACGTTTGAAATGTAAAAGATCAGATTTCAAAAAGCTAGTGCCCTTGCTTTGCTGTAGCCCTAAGGACCCTGTTGGTTTGTGTGCTGGCTAGGCTAACACTGGGCGCAATGCGCTCAGCCCTGGAGGTCCCACTTTGAGATGGACTTTGCTGTAGCAGCATCTGGATCTGACCATTCCCGCCCATCTCCCCAAACTTCCCATGGCTCCCCCGTGTGTACAGAATTGAATGCAGTCTCTCAGTCTGGAAGCATGCAAAGCTAGCCAGAGCCTGAAAGAAGGATGTGCTTTTAAAAATCAAAGCAGGACAAGTGATTTAAAAGCCAAAAGTACCAAAAGGCTTATAATGAAATACAACAGTCTCTGGTTCTACACTTGTCAACAATTTCAGTTGTGTTCCCCAGGGGCTTACCATTTTTTATCTTTTTGATTGATTTATTCTGGTAATTACTTTTGTATCTCTAAATAATATGTTTTTACGGATATGTCTTGATTTATGTACTTTACACATTATTTATTGATTCCCTGTGATGATGGTCGAGTATTTAATTATCTTACCCCCTCCTTCCCTCATCCTTCCACTATTACTATTTTTGGTAAAAATCAATATAATTATTACTTTGCTTATGGAAATACTGTTTACTGCCTCATCAATTAGCTGCATGTCCTTTTTATATAACTTTTTATTCTCCCTAGAGTTTCTAATTCCTTTCTTTTTGTCTTGCATTATGTGTCTTTATAGAATTCTGTGTGTGTGTGTGTGTGTGTGTGTGTGTGTGTGTGTTTTCTTAGGTATTCAATAAGCCTCTCTTTTGTTTTTCTTGAAAACCTCTTTACAGAGACCTCAGTCCTCCTGTGCCAGTCTGGACTGGTTGTTCTTTGGACGACCAGGACAGCGATCAGTCCCAGAATTGCCCCTTACTGTTTTTGTGGGTTAGATCCAATGTTTTCCTCAGCCCATATTTTCCTCCTTCTTCATTTATTCCACTTTTCATGAGCCCACTCTCAACTAAATCCCCAAGGAAGAGAGCATGAAAGATAAATGATCTGAGTCCTGTGTGCCCGAACATATATTTGTTCTGCTGTTATACTCAATTAGGTGTGGAATTCTAAGTTTCTAGGGTTGAAAGTTATTCCCATTCAGATTGTTGAAGACTTGCTTGAATGTCTTCTCGACTCCAATGTTACAGATGAAAACAGTGATGCCAATCTGATTCTGGTTCTCTGTAGATGACTTGTCGCCATCTCCTCCCCCCAGTATAACCATTCTTACCACCCCATCCTTCTTTAACCTTAGTGTTCTCAATTTACATTCATTTCTTGAGTTCCCCATAGAATTATTGAACCAAAATGATTCCCTCCGATTTCGGGAAATTCTTTCATGGCATTGTTTTGAAACTTTCTTTCTCTGTATTTTTTTCTGTTTCCTTTCTGGGATCCTCTTAACCAGATGATGGACTGCCTCAATTGCTCCTTTATGCCTTTTATTTTTTCTTTTATATTTTCTATTGCTTTTGGTTCTCCTTCAGGAAGATTTCCTTGACCTTATCTTCTTAGCTTTCTATTAAATGTTTAAAATTTAGGAAATCTTAAATACATATAAAAATAAATTTTCAAGAGTTCTTTTGTGTTTTATTATGCTCTTTTCATAGCATCCTGTTCTTGTTACATGTATACAATATCTTCTTAATTTCCATGAGGATCTAATTGGTCTTTTTGATGTTTGTTTTAAAATTATTTTCTGTTGCCTGAATTATCTTCTTCCAGGGCTGGTTTTTTTCTGTGTCTGTTTGTTTTTTTTAATTTTTAGTTCCGAGTATTTGGGATTCTTGGCTATCTTTTCATATGTAAGAACAAGAAAATTAAAAGCCACTTGGGAGCTGGGCAGGACTGGCTGCCTGATGGACCTAATCTCGGGATGACTGGGCTATGAGCCAGTCATTTTACTGGAAGACACTTAAGTGTCACAATGAAGCAGGGTCTTCGTTTTAGAGTCATTCAACTTATTTTTAGAAGAAACTTTTTTTTTTAATCTGGAGGGTAGAAATATGGTTGCCAGGAACTCTATATAGTGTGGGGATGGTCAGCTACTGTTTGATACGTGGATTTTCAATCAGCCTCCCTGATTTAGCCCCGAATATTACTTCCATTCTCTGATGTCCCTTACATCTGAGATCAAAATCTGCTTCCCTAGGCAGGTTGGTTGTTTTCTCTGTAGCAGACCCCTCTTTTTTCTAGCTTTATCAGTGACCTTTTAACCACCTGCTGCCTTTAAGACATTTAAAGAAATCTCTTGTTTGCTGGTATGCCCTCTCTCATTCTCTTTGTTATATATATTACTATTATTATTATACATTATTACAAATGTGCGGGCTAGTATGGGGGATAATGTCAAGATATTCACATACCTACCCCTTCTGCTCTGTTAAATCATTCATTCATAGCATTTGGTTATATTTTATTCTTAGCTTTAAAAAATAAATAAGTAAAATGTCATCTATTCAGCTGGCATATACCCTTACCCCATCCTATTCCCTACCTCTCTAGTTGCAACCACTGCTGACTTTATCTTTTTCACTCCCATGCATGTTTTTTAAATTAATTAGTTAATCAATTAATTAAAGTTTATCTATTTATTTTGAGAGAGAGAGAGAGAGCGAGAACCAGTGGGGGAGGGACAGAGAGGGAGTCAGAGGATCCAAAGCTGCCTCCACGCTGACAGCAGAAAGCCTGATGCAGGGTGCAAATTGTTTCCAATTTCTCACGCTTACATACAGGTGCTAGTCTGAACATTCTTGTACTTTTCTCCCCCGGCACATGTGCAGAAATTTCTCTAGACATCTATGCTGCGTCAGAGCACATACGGTTCTCCAACTTGGCTACCTGTTGGCAACTTGTTCTCCAAAGCAAATACACCAATTTATCCTCCCACCCATCAGCAGCAATGGAGGGTTTTCTTGTTCCACATATTTGCCAGTAGTCCCTATTTTTAGCGAGCCAGGTTTGCTAATGTGGTTCGTGTGAAACAGTGGCTTACTCTTAGTTTGCATTTGCTTACTGACGCCTTTGTGTTGCCATTCCAGCTTCCTCTTTTGTGGACTCAACGCACAGGCATGCCTCATTCTCTTATGCTTTGCAGATACTGCATTTTTCACAAATTGAAGGTTTGTGGCAATCCTGTGTTGGACAAGACTATCGGCACCATTTTCCCAACAATTTTTGCTCGCTCAGTATCCTTGGGCCGTATTTTGGTAACGCTCACGGTTATTTCAAAGCTTTTCATCATTATTATATTTGTTATGATGATCGGTGATCAGCGATCTTTGATATTACTATCGTAATTGTTTTGGGATGCCACAAACCGCACCAGGGTGAGACAGCAAACTTAATTGATGGATGTTGCGTGTGTCCTGACTGTTCCACCAACCGGCCACTCCCCCATCTCTCTCCCTCTCCTCCAGCCTCCCTATTCTCTGAGATACAGCAATATTGAAATTAGGCCAACTAATGACCCTGCAACGGTGTCTAAATGTTCAAGGGAAAGGAGGAGTTGTAGGTCTTTTACTTTAGATCAAAAGCTAGAAATGATTAAGCTTAGCAAGGAAGTCACATCTAAAGCTGAGATAGGCTGAAAGCTATGCCTCTTGCACCAGTTAGCCAAGTTGAGTGCAAAGGAAAAGTTCTTGATGGAAATTAAAAGTGCTACTCCAGTGAAACACACAAATGATTAAAAAAAAAAAAAAGCAAAAACAGCTTTATTGTTGATGTGGAGAGAGTTTGAGTGGTCTGGATAGAAGACCACACCAGCCCCAACATTCCCTTAAGCCAAAGCCTAATCCAGAGCAAGGTTCTGACTCTCCTCCATTCTGTGAAGGCTGGGACAAGAAAAGTTTAAAGCTTGAAGAGGCTGGATCCTAAGGTTTAAGGAGAGAAGCCATCTCCATAACAGAAAAGTACAAGTTGAAGCAGCAGGTGCTGGTATAGAAGCTGCAGTGAGTTATCCAGAAGATCGAGCTAAGATAGTCAATGAAGGTGGCTACACTACACAACACATTTTTCAGTGTAGACTAAACTGCCTTCTATTGGACGAAGATGCCATCTAAGACTTTCATAGCTGCAGAGAAATCAATGCCTGGCTTCAGAGCTTCGAAGAACAGGCTGATTCTCTTGTTAGGGGTTAATGTAGTTCACGAGTTTGAAAGCCAATGCTCACTTACCATTATGAAAATCCTAGGACCCTTAAGAATTATGCCAAATCTCAGGGCGCCTGGGTGGCTCAGTCGGTTGAGCATCCGACTTCGGCTCAGGTCATGATCTCGCAGTTCGTGAGGTTGAGCCCCGCATCAGGCTCTGTGCTGATGGCTCAGAGCCTGGAGCCTGCTTTGAATTCTGTGTCTCCCTCTTTCTGCCCCTTCCCCGCTCATGCTCTGTCTCTCTGTCTCTCAAAGATGAATACACATTAAAATAAATAAATAAATAAATAAATAAATAAATAAATAAATAAGAATTATGCTAAATCTACTCTGCCCGTGCTCTATAAATGGAACAACAAAGCCTGGGTTGCAACAAAGCTGTTTACAAAATGGTTTACTGAATATTTCAAGCCCACTGTTGAGACTTACTGCTCAGGAAAAGAATTTACTTCAAAATATTATGGCTCACTGATATTGCACCCAATCAGTCAAGAGCTCTGATGGAGAAGTATGAGATTAATGATGTTTTCATGCCTGCCATCACAGCATCCATTCTGCTGCCCGCGGATCAAGGAGTAACTTTGACTATAGATCTTATCACTCAAGAAATGCGTTTCATAAGGCTATAGCTGCCATAGATAGTGATTCCTCTATGGAAAGTCAACTTAAAACCTCTGGAAAGGACTCGCCGTTCTAGAAGCCATTAAGAACATTCGCGATTCACGGGAAGAGAATGTCAACATTAACAGGAGTCTGGAAGAAGTTGACTGCAACCCTCATGTAGACTTTGAGGGGTTCCAGGCCTCAGGGGAGGAAGTGCCTGCAGGTGTGGTGGAAATAAGACGGGAACTAGAATCAGAAGCAGAGCCTGAAGATGAGACTGCACGGCTGCCGTCTCAGGATCAAACCCGAACGGATGAGGAGTTGCTTCTCAGGGAAGAGCAAAGGAAGTGGTTTCTTGAGATGGAATCTACTCCTGGGGGAGATGCTGTGAAGGCCGTTGAAGTGGCAACCAAGGATTTAGAACATGACATGAACTTAGCAGATAGAGCGGTGGAAGGGTTTCAGAGAACGGACTCCAATTCGGAAAGAAGTTCTACTGTGGGTAAATGCTGTCAAACAGCATTGCCTGCTACAGAGAGATCGTGAAAGGAAGAGCCAGTCGAGGCAGCAGATTCCACTGCTGTCCTATTTTGAGAAATTGTCACAGCCACCCTAACCTTCAGCACCCGCCATGCTGGTCAGTTACCAGCCGTCGACGTGGAGGCAGCACCCTCCACCAGCAGAAGGATTATGACTCACTGGAAGCTCAGATGATGGTTTGCATTTTTTAGTAATAAAGTATTTTCAAATTAAAGTATGCATGTTGCTTTTTAATTTTTTAAAAAATTTCTTTTTTCTTTCTTTCTTGTTTTTTTTTTTTTTTTTTTTCGAGAAAGAGAGATCATGAGCAGGGAAGGGGTGGGGGGTGGGGGTAGAGAGAGAGAATCTTAAGCAGGCTCCACACTCAGGGCAGAGCCTGCCACAGAGGCTCGATCCCACACCCCTGGGATCGTGAACTGAGCCAAAGTGAGCAGGGGAGAGGGGAAGAGGGAGAGAGAGAATCTCAAGCAGGCTCCACACCCAGTGTGAGGCTCCATCCCAGGACCCTGGGATCATGACCTGAGCCAAAGTCAAGACCAGATACTCATCTCACTGAGCCACCCAGGCACCCCTGAATCTTATAATTTTTAAATTCTCTGCTGTAGCTGGAGTTACATCACCTTTTTTCACCTTAATACTGTTTGTGCTCATACCCTTTCCCCTTCAATCCTGCCAGAGGTTTGTCTGTTTTCATTAGTCTTTTCAAAGAACCAGGTTCTCGTTTTATTGACTTCTTTTCTTATAACATTTTCTATTTCTTTATTTTTCTGCCTTTATCTTTTTTCCACCTTCTTTGGGTTTACCCTGCCTTCCTTTCCCAACTTTTTGAGTTGAACTCTTAGCTCATTAATTGTTTAATTTTCCCTTTTTATGATCTAATTATTTGAGGCTATCTACACTCCACGTGTTACTGCTATAGCTGCATCTTACATATTTTGACGCATCACATTTTTATTCTCTTTTAGGTTGAAATGCTTTCTAATTCCCTTTTTATTTTGTCTTTGGCCGATGAATTATTTAAAAGTGTGTTTTAAAATGTATGGCTGAATGGAATATTCTAAAAAGATTTTAGAATGTATTGCTAGCTTAGTTACACTCTGGATCGAGTACATAGCCTTTATGATATTAGTTCCTTGGTGTTTGTTGTGACTTGTTTTAGGGTGCCACACGTAGTTTGTTTTTGCTGATATGACATGTGCCCTTGAAAAGAACGCGTGCCCTCCAGTTGTCAGGTGCAGCTCAATCTTGGTTACATTTTTTTCTAACCTTTGTCCTTACTCATTTTTATCTGCTTAATCTATCAATTACTGAGAGCTGTATTACAATTGTCATTATGATTTAATGATATGTAAATTTCTTTTTGGAATTCTGTCAACCTTGACTTTATATGTTTTGTTTTAATTTATTAAAAAATTTTTTCATGCTTATTTATTTTTGAGAGAAAGAGACAGAGAGAGACACAGCATGATCAGGGGAAGAGCAGAGAGAGAGGAAGACACAGAATCTGGAGCGGGCTCTAGGTTCTGAGCTGTCAGCACAGAGCCTGACGTGGGGCTTGAACTCACAAACTGTGAGATCATGACCTGAGCCGAAGTTGGATGCTTAACCAATTGAGCCACCCAGGGACACATCGACTTTATGTGTTTTAAGGCTGTATTAATAGCTTCATGCAAATTTAAAATTTCTATATGTTCATGGCAAATGGATCCTTTTAATGTCATGTGGTGTCCATTTCTATTCTTTTGTGTGTGTGTCCATCTTTCTTCTTCTTCTTCTTCTTCTTCTTTTGAGAGAGAACGAGAGAGCAGGCAGGGTGGGGACAGAGAAAGAAGAAGAGAGGGAGTGCAGAGCCCAAAGCGGGGCTCAAACTCGTGTCTTGAGATCATGATTTGAGCCAAAACCAAGAATCGGAGGCTTAACTGACTGTCACCCAGGTGTCCCATCTTTATGTTTAATAATAAAAGCTATATTACTATATAACAAAATATTTCTATACCAGTGTTCTTTGGATTGGTATATGACAGGTGCATCTTTTTCCAATGTTTAAAAAAATTTTCTGTGCCTTTTCTTTAAGATCACTTTAAACAACACAAACCTTTTTTTAAAAAAAACCCAACCTGACAATTTTTGTTAATGAGTGAGTTTCATTGGGATACATTCTTATGATTTTTGATACATTAGGTTTAATGCTACCATTTTATTTTGTGCTTTTTTTGCTTATACTGTATTTCAGTTGCTATGTCTGTCTAACGATTTTTTCCAAAACTTTGTGCTGTAAAGCAGACGTTTATTATGTCTTAGATTCTGTGGGTCAGACACTGGGCAGGGCACAGCTCCACCGCATTGGGGGCCTCATCTAGAACACCTGAAGGTGACACTTGTCTCGGGACTTGCCCCCTGGGGGCTGATGCTGGCTGGCTGCTGAAACCTTGGCTGGGACTGTCAGTCCAAACAACCTACACACAGCTTGTCTGTGTGGCTGGGGGTTCCTTACAATATGGTGGCCAAGTTCCAAGGGCAAGAATCCTAGGAGAGAGTGCCAAATGGGAGTCATAGTGCCTTTTAAGCACCAGCCTCAGAAATCACAGAGCATTATTTCCACCACGTTCCATTTGTCAGGCTAATAACAAGGTCCTGCCTGCCCAGGTTCAGGGGAGGAATAGTAGACTTTACTTCTTGGTGGGGAGTGGCAATTTTCTGGAAGAGCACAGGGGATTGGAAATATTGTAGGCATTTTCAGAAAATACAACCCACCACATCCTGCCTTTTATTTGTTTTATTTATTTTCTTTCTTGCCTCCTCTTGGAACAGTTGAGGCTGCTAAAAAAATTACTCTCGTATTCTGCCTATGGTTTTGGAAGTTACACATTGCATTTCGACTTTTAAAAGTGTGTACCCTTGGGGCGCCCGGCTGGCTCAGTCAGTGGAGCATGTGACTCTTGATCTCGGGGTTGTGAGTTCGAGCCCCACGTTTGTTGTAGAGATTACTTAAAAATTTTTAAATCTTTTAAAAAAGTGTGTACCCTTAAATTTTTTGTATCTGTATGTAACATAAAATCCAAAGTTAATCAGCGCCCGTTTTCCTCTCAAATAAAACAAGGATCTCAGAACTCCTCATTTTAACTCCTTATCGCCCCTTCCCCAATTTCTATATTCCGTTGTTCATATTTTAACTCCTCTTTGATTCGTAACTTCAATATGTCATTATTATTATGTGGTTTGTCTTTTTTTTAATAACAGCATAGGCTTATTCCAATTTACTGACATGTACCATGTTTTTACGAAGGTTTTGCTATGCTTCTGTGCATTTATTCCATAACAGTATTTTCAACAAAGCTCTGTAGTGAAAGACTCTCAATCATTTCTATCTGAAAATATCTTTACTTCCCCCTCACTCTTGAAAAAAATGACTTAACTTGTGTAAAATTCAAGGTTGACAATTGTTTTCTCTCCAAACTATAGATACAGTCTTCCAGTGTTTTCTAGACAAATATCCCCCTATTTTCAGCACAAATTTGCTTTCAGCTAATCTGTGACTTTTATCTCTGCTCATTTCAAAGATCTTCTTTGCCTTTAGTGCTCTGAAATTTCACAGTAATGCTTCCTGGCGTACAGTTTCATCTATCCTACTTGGGATTCTTCACAAATACAAGGATTCCCAATTCCGGCAAATTCTCAGTCACCCTCTCTTAGTATATTGCCTCTCCCCTCATGGCCCTCCTTTAACTACTAGACATGTCAGACATTCTCATTCTGGTCTCCATTGTGGCAATCACCCTTCTTTTTCTTCTTTCTTCTATCGCCAAGTTCCTCGTGTGTCTTTTTTTCTTTTTTTGAATTTTTTTGATGTTTATTTTTGAGAGACACAGAGAGAGTGTGAGCAGGGGAGGGGCAGAGAGAGAGAGAGAGGGAGACACAGAATCCCAAACAGGCTCCAGGCTCTGAGCTGTCAGCACAGAGCCCGACTCGGGGCTTGAACTCACAGACCGCGAGATCATGACCTGAGCCGAGGTCGGATGCTTAACCGACTGAGCCACCCCGGTGCCCCTCTTTGTGTGTCTTTAACTTGTCTCGTAAACTCATCTCCCCAGTATTTCTTCTCTAGGATCCTAGGCAGCCCCAGATGAGAAAATGTTCTCTTAAGAACATCTTGTGTTTTAGGAGTCCCAAATCTAGCCACCAAACCAGGACCTCTTTTTGAGACAAAATTATCAGCTTGTTTATTTCTGTGCATGCTGCTAGCGTAAAGTCAAAGGCCAATTCTGCATGAGGAGTTGGTCCCTGGTGATAAATTACCAGGTGAGACTTCTACACCAGTCTTGCTGGGACAAACGTCTTTGTCATGCTTCTGGACTCACAGTGGTCTTTTTCTGTCCATTCTTTGGTGGGAGTATAACCGCTTGCGAGTCAAGGCTCTGTGCAGAGAACTCAGCTGCAACACGCCTGAGAAGGCCCAGAGCCTAGTCCCGGGGCCCCACGTCCCTGGGTCACCAAAGCTAGCAAAATCATGTGATGGTTTCTGTGTCAATTCAAGTGCCTCTTATTCCAGGTTCATTGTCTGGCTCTGGGGTGAATGTTCTTACTTCCTTAAAGGTCAGTTGGGCATTTAAAGATTACTTGCCTTTCTAGGCCTCTGTCCCGGGAATGCATTTAGTTATCTAGGCCACCCCACTGCTGAACTGGAAGTCCTGCCCCCGAATCCCACCACGACCCACCCCTACATCCTTCTCTCCGGCCCGTGGAACCTCTAGTCTGCCCCTGAGTCTTTCCTGGTCTGTTCCTGAGCCCCAGTGCCTTCTAGTTCTGGTGCCTTGGGGCTCTTTAGGGAATCCCCAGGCTTCTAAGTCCATTCCCCTGCAGACTACTTTTTTTTTTTTTTTTAAGGATTTTGAGTCTTTTTTCTTTTTAAGTTTACTTATGTATTTTGATAGAGAGTGTAAGTGAGCAGGGGAGGGGCAGAGAGAGAGCAAGAGAGAGGATCTCAAGCAGGCTCTTCACTGTCAGTGCCAATCCTGACGCAGGGCTCCAACTCACAGACTGTGAGGTCATGAACTGAGCCAAAGCCAAGAGCTGGATGCTGACCCGACTGAACCACCCAGGCGCCCCCTCCTGCAGACTCTGAGTGTTTGGCTTCCTCCCCCATCTCCCCTCTTGTTCTTTGGGTTCTTGTGAGTTGACGCCTTTCTTTTGTTCTTTATTTTCATGGTAGTGGGGATTTGGAAGGGAGAGGAAAGAAATACACCCTCAATCCTCCACCGTGAGCAGGGAGTCCAAATTGTATCTTATCTTCACATTTCTTTAGTCACAAGTGAGCTTGTACTTTGTAACATATGTTCATTGCAAAACATCTTTCTGTTGCCATTTGTATACTTTACCTGTTTTGTGTTTGCTCTCCTCAACCCACCCCTATCCCATCTGGACTCTTAGAATGTTCCTTTCAGTTTCCATATCAATTCTTTATATTAAAACATTAACACTTGGCCTGAAGGTTGCAAGCAAATATGTTTCTTTAGTCTTGTTTTTTTTTTTTTAAGTTTATTTTATTATTCATCTTGAGAGAGAAAGAGAGAGAGAGAGAGCACAAGCAGGGGAGGGGCAGAGAGAAGGAGGGACAGAATCCCAAGCAGGCTCTACGCTACCAGCACAGAGCCCGGGTGTGGGGCTTGAACTCATGAGCCGTGAGATCATGACCTGAGCTGAGATCAGGTGTCTGCTGCTTACCAGGCTGTGCCACCCAGATGCCCCTCTTTAGTCTGTTTTTAAATTAAAAAATTTTTTTTCTAGTGTATTATAGTGGATCGACAACATCGATTATTGTTGTGCTGGCCTGCCACTCTTTGTTTTTTGTAGAAGCATTAGTTTGGGGTTTTTTTGCATAAATTCTTACTTTCATGTAGTTTGATCTGCCAGGTTTTACCTTTCTGCAATTGCTTTTGCCTTGATTAGGAGAGCAGAAATGCTCCCCAAAGACTGCGGGGAGGGAAGGGCTGACGGGAAGCAGAGGGAGCGGTAGGAGAGTTTCATTAGAGTTTTCATTTGACCCCGGTCATCTGTCTGTACACGGATAATTGAGAACTGACTACAAGTGAAATTGATAAACTGACCTTCTTAATTACGAGCCGATATACCCCATCAGTTCGCTGTGGGCAGGAAAGCAATTTCCCAGCTTGCCCTTAAGCATGTGCCTACACACCCTCTCCCTTGAGATTTTGTGCTTTGTGACCTGCCCTTCCTGTGAGTTCCCTTTAAAGCCTACTCGCCTCCCGATGCCCAAAAGTGCTGAAAGATAACAGCATCCAGTCTTTATTGCTGCCTGAGTTCCAGCGCCCCCAGCTAGTGCGTAAAGAGGACGCAGCCTATATCTCAAGCGCCTCTGATGGTAGCTGGCATGATGCTTGATAACAGAATTTCTCAGACAACAGGCCCAGGCTGGGGAATTTTAATATTGTCTTTCCCTACAAGTAATTTCCAATGTTTATGCTCTGTGGAGCCCCTTTCGAGTGTCGGAGCAGAACAAATGCCAGTTTTAATGGACTTGCTAAATCATAAAAACTGCTTGCAAAATTGCATCTGATTAAAACAGGAAAATGTGCCATTATTCAGAAAAATCTCCCTGCAGAGGCTCATGGAGGCGGCTGGGGGTGGAGAAACGTTGGGAGTACCCAGATCCTGTGGAGTTTTTCTCTCCGTGGAAGAGACGTGGGTCCACTTAACAGTGGTCCCATCCCCTCCCCAGGTCCCCAGTCCTTCTGCCTTCCCTGATGAAAGGGAAACTGACGTTAGTCATTTTATAATTAATTTATGTGACAACACGTTATCAGCCGGGCACAGCGTGTATGACAAGGTATGCTGCCAGTGAGGGGTTGGTGGAGAGGACGTGGGGCCATACTTCAGAACCTCTGAGTTGCCTATGATGGCTTCCATGGAGCAAAGACCGAAAGGAGCGGCACAAAGACCGAAAACAGCGGGTCCCTCAGCGGGACCAAGCTCTCCCGGCTTAGCAGCAAAATACAAACTGAAGTTGAATCATCCCACTGAAAATAAGTCACCCACCAGAGAGCCCCTTCCAGCGGATGGTCAACAGAATCTGATTTGGGCATTTCCCCTACCAGTGAGCCAGTTAGCGGGGCAGACTAATGGACCAACACCACGAGTGAGCACGCGATGTGTGTAGAGAATTGTCCCAACGTCTGGAGAGGAAGCAGAGCAAAGCACTGTCCTGCCCGCGTGGACTTCCCAAGGGGAGCAACAGGGCGTAGAGGAAGAAGGGAAGGGCAGGCACAGCCCTAGATATAGAGCAGGGTCTCTCTAGACAAACAAGGGCAAGACGAATGGCAGTCGAGTCGCTATAGATCATTCCCGCTTGGTGTCGTTCAGCTATCAGAGCCAGGAAGGCAGCCTGGGCACCCTTCCAATATCAGCACCCCAGGGGGAGAGTCTGGCACTAATTGGGTGTCTCAGTGACGAGGCACAGTGTGAGAAACAGCAGTGACTTATTATTTTCCATGATTCCGGGGGCAGCTGGGCTCCGCTGGGCAGCTCATCCACTCGACGCGTTGTGTCAGGTTGGCTCGCTCATGAGGCTGCATTGAGCTGGGGCTGGAGCATCCCAAGTGGCTTCAGTGCCACGTCTGGCACGTGGGTGGCTGGAGGGCTGCCCGGCTTCTCCTTCTCCCTGTGTCCCACCGAGCTGTGGGATCTGGCAGAAGCCAAAAGCCCGGCCTGTGCGTCTCTGCAAGGCGGCTGGGTTTTGGGCCTAAGGCCCCGCACCGCGTCACTTCTGCGGCATTCCATTGGCCAACGCCAAGTTACGGGGTCAGCCCAGGTCAAGGGAAGGGGAAATAAATCTGACCTCTAAATGGGGACGGAACAGACTCGTACAGGGCTGGGAGACTTCTGGTGGCCCTCTTTGCCATCTCCCACACCACTGAGGCTGCCTAAGACAACGGTTGGGTTTGAAGTCAGATGACCTGAGTTTGAATCCCATTTCTCCCCTCCCTCGGGAAGTCATGAGACCTCTGTGACATTCCCTCCACCGGGCGTTCACGGGCGCAGATTTAGTGAGACTATGCAGAGCAAAGCACCTGGCCACCGGCGGCCTGCTCTAGCTGGGGGTGGGATTGCCCTGGCCTTCCCCATCCTCTACCCCAGGCCCTATGGTTGCCTCGGCTAATCAGGAGACTTCTCTGCTTCTGTATCTTAAAATGGACTTTTTTTTTCTTTTTTCTTTTCTTTTTTTTTTCATTTAAAATGCCTTCATTCCTCTTGGGAGGCTATGATTTCCAGTTTTGCTTGCAAGCTCTCTATTCCACGGCCACCCCAGGATGTAGTCCCTTCTCTCCCCCGGACTGCTGCACAGGGCACCCGGCCCAGGGGCTAAGAGTCGGCTGTGCTCTGCCTGCATCCTGGGGCAGGGCCATATCTGCCGAGGGGGCTCTCCTGGCCCGGCTCTTTGGAGACGCTCTGTACAGACTAGGAGTGAGCAACCTGAGGCCAGCTCCGATAGGACTTGAGAGGCCAGCACTGAGGACCCGCCAGCTGTCACCCGGCCATCAGCCCGCTGAGCCCCTCCCTGCTTCGGGCTGCGTGGCTGCCCACCGCTGCCTGTGATGGGGCCCACTCTGCTTAACCCCGGGGTTAAGGGCTCTGTCCTGTTTACCCACCAGCAACTGTCTCCGGCCTCCTCAGCTTCCCTTCCCGACCCTCTCAACCTCTGGCCCAGCTGCCGCCTGTCACCCGCTGTCCTCCCTGCTGCAGAAATTATTTTTATAAACTCCTCCTTGACTGAAGAGCCACTTTAAAGAATTTAAAACACCGCTGCTCTCTCCTAATGAGAGGGAGAAGGGACGCCACGGCACTAAATTCTCTAGAGCTTTCGCGTAGCGTTCTGATGTCACTATCTCTGGGTATATTTCTCTTCCTACAACACACAAAATATAGGCTGGGGAGCATCGCTACCTATTTTAGAATCATCCCCTTGAGCACTTTGTCTCCTTCTAGGATTTCCAAACTCTACACAGTGTCAACACCACCAACTTCAAAAGTTGAGGATGGGGATGTAAATTGGAACATGATGCCGGACTCCGGAACGAACTGGCATCTGCCGAGTGCCCGGCGTGTCCCCACCTCTGGACTGAGCCCGGCGGGGAAGGAAGCAAAACAGGACAAAGATGCTGCCTCTGTCGGCCCACCAGATGGAGTCGCTGGTGCCCCGGTCCTCAGGAAGGATGTCAGCGGCCTTGGATGCCCCCTGAAGCCAGTCCTGTCTTTGCTTGTGGGCGCCCCCTGACCCCCCAGAGCTGCAGCCCTAACACCTCCAACCCCGACCTGCCCATGGGGATTCAGTTAGTCTTTGTTTTCTGGACGTAACCCTCTGACTCCTGACTATTTGGAAACTAGCCTGCCTGGCTGTACCCGATGTCTACCCTTAGCCTCCCCAGGGGGATGGGGGCTTCACTGCCGTGAAGGGGCCATTCCTGCCGAGCCGCAGGCCACTGCCGCTTGGCTGCAAGCATCACCTATCACCCGAATATCCATCATGCCGCCAGAACCCCATCTGCCTCTCCAGCGCCCTTGGGCACGGACAGTGGGACCTCCAGGTGCCTTCCCCACCCCGCACAGCCAGCCTCTGTAATTGGGTCTCTTCCCTGGTCCACGCTTGCCTTCCCCTCACCAGCCCGTGTGCATGAGGCCCCACCTCATCTTTTGCTTCTTGATACATAGGAGACCTGAATTCGGACTGCCCACACCTCTTGCCCAGAGAAGACAGCACCTAACATGTCTCCTTGCTTCCACTTGTGTCCCTGGGACACATTCTTTGTAGTGAAGCCAGAAGACTTTCTAAAGCCCCAGGCTGGCAGGCCCTTCCGCTGGACGCCTTGGATGGCTGCCAGGCTCGGTCAGCCCCGCCCACCTCACCACCAGCCCCGCCCACCTCACCAGCCCCGCCCACCTCTCTCTCCCCTTCCAGAGCCCAGGGTTCCAGCCTGAGCTACTCCCTGTCCTGTTTTCACCTCTGCAGCCTTAAGTACTGGGTTCAAAGCCTGACACTGCCCATAACTAGCAATGCGACCTTGTCGGTAGCTGAGGTTAATCAGAAACCGAATTTACCAGAAAAGGTGAATTGAGGCTTGGAGATAACAATTGCAGTGATTATCATGATAATCATAAAGACAGCTAATACTTAGATTGCACAAATTAACTAAGCAAACTGCTTAACCTCTCAAAACCTCAGTTTCCTCATCTGTTGAATGGGGATAGCAGGGTTGATGTGAGGCCCAAATAAAGTTGCTAAAGTCTCTATTTTGAGCCTGGAAATGATAAGCATTTAATACAAATGGATTACTGTTATCGCTCTGGTGCAGCCACGGGATTCTTTTTTTTTTTTCAACGTTTATTTATTTTTGGGACAGAGAGAGTCAGAGCATGAATGGGGGAGGGGCAGAGAGAGAGGGAGACACAGAATCGGAAACAGGCTCCAGGCTCCGAGCCATCAGCCCAGAGCCTGACGCGGGGCTCGAACTCATGGACCGCGAGATCGCGACCTGGCTGAAGTGGGACGCTTAACCGACTGCGCCACCCAGGAGCCCCAGCCACCGGGATTCTAGTCGAGCTCCCTGCACTGCCTTGACCCTTCTCCTCCACCTCCTGACTGAATACCTCCTGCTCATCTTTCAGCTTTTTTATTTTAGATGTCATTTCTTCCAGGAAGTCTTCCTGGATCCCTTTGATCTGTGTTGGGTGCCACTTCCATGTATTCCTGCTCCGAGGCCTGTTATAGGACGGACCTCTCATTCTGAATGAGCTGTGGGTTCCCCCCTGCTAGTCTTGGAGCCCCTTGAGAGCGGGACCGCCTCTTACTGGCCTGTCATCTCACACCTGGTGTAACATTGTAGCGGGTGAGCAGGAAACCTACGGTGCGGGAACCAACAAAGGCCTTGCGGTCTCCACATGCATGCACGCTGGGCCCCAGGGCGGAGCCAGCTCCCGACCTTGAGGGCTTCTTCATCCAGACGGGAAGGCGAGGATAATAAGCATCCGGCAGTGGTGAATGGTTCAGGACGGTACATGCGTGCATTACCGAGTGAGCGGAATGGGCAATCAGCAAGCCGAGTGCTCAGAGAAGGGAACTATCACTGTCGGCATATTGAATATTGTTTGAAATAAGTGGGCCATCGACTAGGACATGGAAATTGCTTTTGTCATACAGAAAGTTTCATTGCAATGGTACTTGCCGTAACAGGATTTGACTTGTAATACGGAGCACTTAGAAGACTTCTGTGATTCCCAAGCACTTACCGTACATTCGTGAAATGCATAGTGTTAAAAAAAAAAATACCCCAATTGTTAGGAGATTGGCAGCTTCAATTTCCTGCAGCGAGGCCTTTAATTGCTCCTTGATCACAACCTTCCGACCGGGGTCTGAGATTTCTTCTGTACGGGCTCCTCTGAGGCCCGCATGGGCCTCTGGTGGGGAAGAAGAGCGTCTCCGGGGATGTAGGGGAGCCCATCTGCCCAGAGTCATGCCTCTGGTTTTTCTGAGGACAGGAGACGCTGGAACACGTCCACACAGACTCTGGGTGGAAGTGGATTCACAGCTAACAGTTCCTTCCCCGTCTGCAAAGGGAGGACACCATGCTCCAAGGCAAAGGTGTTCTCTCTCCTGCAGGAAAGGAACCAGATGGACACATGTCGGCACGCCTCTGCTGGGGACTTTGGGGACACCCAAATGTAGCTGATTCATACTCCAGATTAGCTGTCCTTGCGCCGAGGGACACCCAGCACCCAACCTTAGCATTTCTGTTTGCTGTGACTCGCCACGTCCTGCTGGCCCAGCACCCAAGCTTCCTGGTCACCTAGCTTGGCCCCAGTGCCCTGGCCACCTCCTTGCCCACGGTCCCCTTTCTGCCCCTTCATAGGACAGCGCCAGGCACCCAGCAAGCTCCTTTCAAGGGTGAGCAGTTCTGACCATCATCATCGCCCCGTCTTCAGAACCCAGCTCTGTATCTTCCTCTCGTGAATAGGTTTCCGAGTGACTTTACCTAATGAGAGAGGATTCTTCATACTCGGAATATTCAGCTTACAAAGTGCTTCCATGTATAGATTCTTATTTCAGCCTCCCAGCGAATCCGGGAAGGGAAAGAGTGGGGCAGGGAGTGGCAGCCACCTTTTTCTGGCAGAGAAAAGTTGCTGAAAGGTGAAATGGTTTTTGGCCGAGATACAGGGGCCAAAGTCAGTAGGTGCGTGCTGGTCTCAAGCCCAGAGCTGTGACCGCCATGATGCATGCTTGTTAGACCACGATTCACAGTAAGATATACATTTTATTTTTTTATTTGCAATTTTTCTTAATGTTTAATTCTTTTAGAGAGAGAATGAGAGAGCAGGGGAGGGGCAGAGAGAGAGGGAGACACAGAATCTGAAGCAGGCTCTAGGCTCTGAGCTGTCAGCACAGAGCCCGACGCACAGAGCCCGACGCGGGGCTTGAATCCACAAACTGCGAGATCTCGACTTGAGCCGAAGTCAGATGTTTAACCTACTGAGCCACCCAGGCGCCCCCAAGAAACACATTTTATAGCAGGGCCCAGCGCGTGCTTGCACGCGCGCGCACACACACACACACACACACCTGACAAAACTGTAACAAAAGTTTGGTAAAACAATACCTCCTTTACTACCTGCAGACTCCCTCCCCTTCTCCCCTCCCCTTCTCCCCTCCCTACCCCACCTCTCCCGATGCAGGGCATAACCT
The DNA here is from genome assembly GCF_018350175.1 of Felis catus. Classification (NCBI taxonomy): domain Eukaryota; kingdom Metazoa; phylum Chordata; class Mammalia; order Carnivora; family Felidae; genus Felis; species Felis catus. The sequence goes on along the minus strand of NC_058377.1, from coordinate 17,330,946 downwards.
CCTCTTATACTTCGCATGTAGGGCCCTTCCTACCCCCTCTCCCCACCCCCAGGTCTGCTTCTCACTGATATTTTTTCTCTTCACCCTTCCTCAACTCTGATTCACTACTTTGCACTTGTCTGTATGTTGCTGTGCAAGTGTTTTAAAGCCCGGCGTATGTCACTCCCGATATAGGTTATAAACCAGGTGAGATCAGGGACTGTTCTATACTGTCTCCTCAGCCTTTGGGGTTCCAGCCCAGGCCTGAGGCCACAGAGAGCACTCCACGAGCTGGTCTGGTGGGCCTGGATGGCGGCTGGTGGCGGATAGGTCCTGCCCACCCCCCAGCTCTCCTCCAGGGTTCTCCAGAGGACCTTGGCTGTACTCTTGACTAGGGTGTATCTCACTGTGAATAATACAGCCCCTTTCAAACCCTGACATCTGCCGGCACCAAAAAAGTTATTTCTCTGGCAGAAGGTACTGGAAATGCAGCATCTAACGATAGCAGGAGTGGTGGTGGTGGTGGGGGTGAGGGGGGGAGCAGGATGGGGGAGGAGAAAGGTCAAGGTGGGAGGGGTGTGGGGGGAGGGGAGGGGAGGGGCTGGGGTTGCAGTTCAGTTTCAGGATGACTGGCCTGTCTGGTTGGCCGAGGAAGCTTCCCCCAGCCAGCCCCTGCTGGGAGGGTCACAGGCCGGGACAGCTCACCCAGGCAGCAGGCCTTCCCAGGCGCCCTCACAAAGTCTGGCTTCCCCTTCACGGCAGCCGGGGAGTATTAGTTCTGTCTATGCCCAGACAGGGAAACTGAGGCCGTTCAGCACTATCAAAAAAGTGGCGAAAAGCAGAGGTCTGGTGCCCTTTTCTCTTCACAGGGACATCAGCTTAGAGCACTGAGTCTCACCTGGAGTGCTGGAAGTAACTCTGATGCCTGGGTCCCACCCACCAACACTCTGACTTAATTGCCTTGGGTGCGGCTGGGCGTCAGCCAAGGGTAGGAAACACAGCAAGGTTAAGAGCGACTGATTTAGGGGCGCCTGGGTGGCTCAGTCACTCAAGAGTCTGAGTCTAGATTTTGGCTCAGGTCATGAGCTCACGGTTCATGAGGTCAAGCCCCGCATCGGGCTCTGCGCTGACAGTGGGGAGCCTGCTTGGGATTCTCTTTGTCCTTCTCTCTCCGCCCCTCCCCCACTCGCGCTCTGTCTCTCTCTCTGTCTCTCTCCCTCTTTTAAAAATAATAAAAATTTTTTTTCAAATAATAATTTGCGGAGCAGTTTAGACAGGCCAGGCACAAGTGAGGTGCTCCTACGTCAACTCCCCTCATCCTCCCACAGCCCCGTGCAGAAGCTTCATCCGCCTATGTTGCAGATGAGGAAACTGAGGCTCAGAAAGGTTTAAATTTGGCCATAGTTTGCACAGCAAGTAAGTGCTCAGACCACACTGTGCCACACCACCCTGGGGCTACAGCTAGCTCCAGAGTGCCCCGGCTCTCCTCCCCTCCCTGCTCAGGCACACTGGCTACGAGGTGACTTCACATGCTTGGGTCTCCCCTCTTTAGCCGCTGCTGAATGATTAATAAATTTCATAGCAAATCATGTACGGATCGGCGCAGACCTCTCATTTCTAGAAACAATGTCTTCTCTGGGAAACAGCAGAGACTGGTCTTTGGGGAGGCAGCAGCCCAGACTGGAGGAAGAAGGGGGAAGTCTATTACTGCGAAGAACCCGTAAGCAGCTCCTGGGGACTGATGGCTTCTGACCTCGGCGTCCTTTTTCATCTGTAATTTCTGTGATTCTGGGATTCCACCTAAGCCTCGTTCTTCATGCAGCGCCCTGAGTCGCGGTCCAGCTGAACTTTTGCTAAAGAATGTCAAGGTGTTCAATCATGTGCAGTGGTGATTAGCAAGAAGGTGTAACAGGTGCAACAGCCTGTTTCTGGGTCGCTGCTCTCCCGGGTGCTGAGTGGCCAACAGATACAGAGTCTGGTCTTGTCCACAGCCCAGCCTTTCACAGCCAGGAGCCAGGCCTGGTGCTCTCTTGACCCTGGAAGCCCCAGCTGACCTGGCTCAGGCTCATAAGAAGTGCTGACCAACAAGCAGATGGCCTCACCCTGGAAAACTGCTATTTCACTCCCTGTCTATTCTCTCGGTGCCTGCTTTCTCTTAGATTCTGGCTTATTCTTTTAGGTCAAAGGCTAATGGATCCAGATTCCCAGTGAAGCAGCAGCTTTTTAAAAAAAAATGTTTATTAATTTTTGGAAGAGAGAGAGGGAAAGACAGAGTGCGAGTGGGGGAGGGGCAGAGAGAGAGAGGGAGACACCGAATCCGAAGCAGGCTCCAGGCTCTGAGCTGTCAGCAGCGAGCCGGACGCGGGGCTCGAACTCACAAACTGCGACGTCATGACCTGAGCTGAAATCGGAGGCTCAGCTGACTGAGCCACCCAGGCGCCCTCAGACTCCCAGCGAGATTGAAACATATTTCAGAAGCCAAACCAGGGCGAGGTGAGGCTGGATTTAGGTTGAATTTGGTGCGATACGGAGGCAGGGGCAAGTGTGACATTTTCCTCAGTCTGGGACCCCCCCAAGCTTCAAAGGTGGGCAGAATTCCTGCTGGCTCAGCGGGAAGATTCCTGGAGGGGAGACTGAGCCTGGAGTTCAAGGCTAGCCGTTACTTGGGTGACCCTGGGAAAATGACTTATCATCTCTCAATCTCAGTTTAATTATCTATAAAGTGGGCATAATAATAGATACCACCTCATCTAATTAATATGGGAACCACAGAGCACCACACATGTGACAGCAAGTCAAGTGAAATACGCTATCCAAGTGTTACTTAGGCCTTGTACTTTCAAATGTCTCCTCGACTTAAAAAAAAAAAAAAGCAACAAAACTCCCTTCTCCTGAAGAGGGTGAGGACATTCCCTCACGTGGGATTCGTTCTCACACTTCTGCCGTGGCCCTTGTCCGCTGTGAGTGTTCAGGCAGGAGTGGGTCCAGAGCAGGGAGGTGTGGGGGCCCCGTGCCTGTCTCCCAGAGCCCCAGCCCCAGGAGAGAGACCCTCCAGCACTGGGGCCTGGGCCCGGAGCATCTCTCCTGAGGTCGTTCATCATGAGGTTACACCCAGACCATTGACCTTTGGAGGGTCCCAGCAGGTCGGAATAGACTCCTGACAGGCAAGCAGCCAAGGGCATCTGTGTGCATGTGTGTGGGGGGAGGGTGTTCAGTTGACTCGAGAAACTCCTGCTATCTCTCACTTCACTGACAGGTGCCAGCCACACACCAGGGAGCAGGCTGGGCTCCTGCGACAGAGGATGGATGGGCTGAGGCCCCACCCCGGGTCCTCCTGACAGGGGGTTCCCACCTGCAGGTGGCCTCCTTTGTGGCTTGCTGCTGCAGAGAAGCAGCGAGAGAGACCAGGTTTAACAGGGAAATGCCAAGTTATGAATGACTCCAGAGGCTGTAATTAGCTGGTTCTCGGCTGCTATATTTTTAGACACAAATATTGTCACCAGACGTTTCGCAGCTGCCCCAGAAGCTTGCTCCTCTCGGAGCCTCACTCTTCCTTGGCAGGCGGGAACTTCCCCTCCTCGGGTGGAGCTGGGATTCCAGGACTACCCGGGTCTTTCAGCCGGTGTTCGAATCCCGGGTTTGAACCCTGGCACCCTCTTCAGTGTGGAAAACCCTCAAGGGAGGCTGAGGAAGCGGCGGGGGGCTAGGAGGTCACGTACCCGGCTCGCGTGCCTGGCCCTTCACAGACTTGCTTGGTGACCGGAGACATCTGGTATCCATGCAGCCCCTTCTAAAGCCCAGAAACGGCGAGGGCGGGTTCCTCGCTACTGTAGAACAAGAAAGGCTACACCCAGCTGGCGGTGTGTTCATTACTTACTAGCTGGGTGACCTTGAACAGCCCAAGCCTCAGTTTGTCCATCTTCAAAATGGGAACCCACGGCAGTCACCATCTTATCTTGTTAGGCAAGTGGTTGGGAGGGTGAGAGGTGGCCCCACATGGGTACACTCCCGTCCCAGAGAAGTCTTCCTTCATTGCTTCTTCTAGGGGAACCCAGCACCTGGAGGCAGCCGGTTCACAGAGGTCACTCATAGACATCCCGGCAGCTCCTCCTGACGCCCCTGTCTCCGCCGGCTGCCCCCCAAGCCCCGCCCCAAAAAGCCACCTGGGGAAAAAGGGAAAATTCAACCTCATCACTGGTTGTTGGCTTCCCTCAGCGTCAAACACCCGGTTTGCCTGATTTCTCCCCAGGTGAAGTGACAGGCTATCTGAGAGCTGTATTGCAACCAGAACGAGCAAATGTCCTTTATGTTGGAACTACTGCCTGGCTTTTTCACCCCAAGGAATCGACACGCGATGTCCAAAAGCCTGGTTTGAGTCCTACTTCTGCTAACTACTAGCTATATGGTCCTGGCCACGTGTTGAACTCCGCATCCTCAGGCGAAAGACGGAGATGCTACTCTTCCCTTATTTCACAGTCGACGAGGCAATGTATTTGGGGGGCCCTGCGGACTGCGGAGAGCTACGGAACATATGGGATTTGGAGGACCGGAACAACGGTTTGGGTCCACCTGGATGAGCGAAAGAGACAGAGAGAGAAGGGAGGGAGGGAGGGAGGGAGGGAGGGAGGGAGACGGCATCACCATAACCCTATCAAATAGGTTACTGAAACTATTCCCGTTTCGCAGATGAGAAAGTTGAGCCTCAAAGGTGTGAAATTACTTCCCATGTTCCCATGGCGAGTGGTAGTGCTCCAGGATCGGAGTCCCCCGTGCTGTCACTGAGCGTCTGACCTGGGCCAGACGCTGTGCTGGCATCTCGAGATGCCAGGAAGAGCCCAATCCTGGTTCCCAGGCAGCTTACCACCCGGGAGGAAGAGGACTCAAGCCAGGATGCTTGTCTCGCACTTGCCATGAGAGACAGTTCTGGCCTCCAGGTGAGTTTCCTTGGCAGGGACTCACTGAGCTGAGGAGTCCTCAATAGAAAAACAAAAACAAAAACAAGCCATTACGGGTTTGACCAGAGCAGAACATTCTTAAATGGGTCCAGTCCCAGAATGACATTTTTGGGAAGACAGTTTGTGTTTGCTAAACAGCAGGGAATCTGGAAAAAGAGAGAGAGAGAGAGAGAGAGAGAGAGAAGTAGAAAAACCCAAGCCCTACCCGTGGCACAGAAGAAAAATATTGCAAATATTTTATGGTTTCAAAAAGGGCTTTGTCAATTTTTGTCGTTTCCTATTAACCAGGGGAGGGAAGGGGAGAGTCCTTGCAGAGCCCCGTTTGTGTAAGGAGTACGCTGAATGGTGGGTCCCTCCTCTCTACCGTTTATGCACCCTCCCTCCAAGCCGCAGCCCTGTCCTGAACCTTGCTGGGGTCACCCCCTTCCTATATTCCCCGTCTGCCCTTGGGTTTCCTCCCCATCACCCATCATACCCACTGTCTCTAGCCAACAGAGAACAATCACTCTCTTAGGCATTTTTAACTTCCTGCTCAGATTGCCCACGGGGGCGGTGGGGACAGGGGACAACCTCCCAGGAATGATGGCGGCCAGATAAGGTACTGAGGTCCTACCGTGCCCTGAGCACCACGTGAAATTTCACTTCATCTCCAGTAAGTGCTATCGCCATACCCTTTTCCAGGAGTGGCATGGAGTCTTGCAGAGCTTAAATGATTGCCCCATCTGACACAGCCAACACGAGGTGGTGCCAGGATTCAAACCCAGGTCCATCTGACCCCACAGCTCATGTCCCTAACCATTACGCTCTACTGTCTCTTCTCAGAAGAGGACAGAATAAAACTGTTTTAGGAGACATCAGTACATGTGCCTGGTGACCTAGGGTATGGAGTAACTTCATTCATTCCTTCACTCCTTGTTTCCACTTACTGATTTCACGAATGCAGGTGTTGAGTCCCAAGACACAGATTATCTATACATCTAGGGGTATATTCTACATGGTGGCTGAAAGCGGGGGCTCTGGGCTCAGACTGGCTTCAAATCCCAGCTCCACAACTTCCTGGCTGTGGGACTTTGGGCAAGTTCCTTAATCATGTTGTGCCTTAGTTTACTCCTTCGTGAAAATATAATTAGTAGCTACCTTTCAGGTTGTTGAATAGACTTAAGAGAGATGATACGTCTAAGACACATAAACTAGGGTTTGGCACATAGTAATTATAGCCACCATTACTATTCCCTGTCATAGGCGCTGTGCAAGGTGTTGCAAAAACTCCTACGGCCCAACAATGAAAGGTGACTTTATTCTGCGGGCTTTAGGGAAGTACTGAAAGTATTCGAACGGAAAGGTGCTGATATGATTTTGTTTTAGGCACTTTAACCTGGCTGTGGGGTCAAAGGGCGGGGAGACCGGCTAAGAGGCTACATTAGGTGCGCCTGGGTGGCTCAGTGGGTCAAGCATCTGGCGTTGGCCAGGTCATGATCTCACAGTTCGTGAGTTCGAGCCCCGCATAGGGCTGTCTGTTGTCAGCACAGAGCTTGCTTCAGATTCTCTCTCTCTCTCTCTCTCTCTCTCTCTCCCTCTGTCTATCTGTTCCTTCCCTGCCCACTCTCTCAAAAATAATAAATGAGAAACATTTAAAAAAAAAAAGAGGTTACATTAGTGGTGCCGGCCACAGGTCATTGCAACCTCAGCTAGTGTAGTAGCATCGACAGGGGGACAGGACAGGACGCGGTGATGTTCTGGATGTGGGCTGCCCTGTAAGGAAGGGCGGTGTCCTGGAAGGAGTGAGGCTTGCTGCCCAGGAGAAGGAGGGCTGAAAGGGCCTCCAGCGGAAACAGGGAGCAGAGGGGGAGAGCCCACCCGGAGGGAAGATGCTGATGAAGTCTTACCTCCGTCGCCTGGGGAAGGGGAAGCTGACCTTGCCCGGAGCCTTTGGGCCGTTGCCTGGTGTCTGGGCCTCTTGGGAACTGGCCCAAAGACAACCTTGCTCAGAGAGGCCGGGTCATGACCAAAGTCCCCCAAGAGTCTCCCAAGACAGGGCCCATTTTGGAAGCTGGCTTTCCCATTGCTAACCCAGTGTAACCCAGCTTGCCTCCTTGCTGCCCTGTCTGCCTTTCACATTTGGGGATCAGAAGCCAAGAAAGGAAAACTGTCACTGAAGCCCCAACCTGCCCACGGGAGTGGGGCCCCTTTCTGCCCCAAAGGAAGTGCAGGGGTCTGTTTCAGTAGGACTCCCAAAGAGGAAGGGGTCCTGTCCTCCTGGGGGAGGGGGGCCAGGGTTCCGGTGTGAGTCATGGCAGAGGGAGGACCGGTGGGAAGAACCCAGCTCCAGGCTGTGGGACCCCCAGGCAGGGTGAAGAAGGGAGCTAGCCTCTCAGGATGGCCCCCCTACTTTCTTTACATCCCCAGTCCCTAGCACAGCGCCTGGCACAGAGATGCTCAGTGCACCTATTGAACGCATGAGCAAGCAAATGCCAGAGTACCAAGCCCCTTCCACTTGGGGTGGGACAGGGGAGAGCAGCCAAGGGGGTGGGCAGGACCGATGGCGATGGAGTCGAGGGCGTTTCGAGAAGCAGTTGAGCTGCCCTTGTCTGGTGGACTATTGAGGAGCCCGAGGCAGAGCCGCCAGCTGAGTGGCCTGCGAGGGTCACAGAGAGTGTGGTAGCAGAGTCCGTGGCTGGAATGGCCAGGGTCGGGGGCTGCCGGATAAAACCAACCCGCTGGCCAGCTTGGCTCCCCAGCCCGAGGTGGCAGACCCTGGGAGAGAAGGCAGCCTAGGCTATGCAAATCTATGCAAATGAGGTCCCAGCACCTCTCTCTGAGTTCCCAGAGAAAGGATATTAGCACCGACCACTGGACAGCTGGCCTCTGTCAGCAAGGACGCCAGTCATCACATCACCATCCTGTGGCAAACATCCTCAAACCTCCCGAAAACCAGGCAGGATTTGGGTCTCAGTTCAGGCCTCGGGAGACAAAAGGTTGGAGTGGTCATTGAATTGCAAATGTGCTGTATTGTTTAATCGGTGCCAGTGTTGTCTGAGATGAACTATGACCCCAGAATGGAGTCTGAAAAGGCAGATGATACACAGTGTGAGCTCTGGGCCGGTCCTGAGGTGGGGTGGGTTGGTGGGGGGAGGAGCGGGCCTTGGAAGCTGGAGGTCTCAGAGCGCTGAGGGAGGAAGAGACACAGTTGAGGGGGAGGGGAGCCTGACATCCTCCCCAGGGGAAGAGGCCGGTGAGGCTGGGTTCCTTGAGCCTTAAAAAGCCATTTCATCCTGAAGCCAGAGAGAAGGTGGACTTGAATTCAGAGCCAGGATCTTGCACTTTCAAGAACCAGGAAAGATAAGGAGACCCGGCTATGGCCGAGGGGGTCTGAACAGAGGGCAGACGTCATGAGATGGTGGAGGAAAGGCCGGAGGCTGGAGACTGCAGAGCCTGGAAGAGATGAGCCAGCAGGGAGATCGTCGTGCTGATGATGGTCAGGCCTGGAATTCAATTCTGTCCTGTGCATGCCCTCATTCACTCATTCATTCATTCCACAAAGGGCCCTTCTGTGGCTGTCTCTGAACTCGCCGCTGGGGAAGGAGCAGGATGAGGACACAGTGCCTCCTCTCCTACACAGTCCTCGTCTTCGGGGAAGAATGGATAAGCGAACGATTTTTAGGTGCACCGACTCAAGGGCAAAGGGAGAACACAGCATGTCTAACATAATCTGGGGCGGCAAAGGAGACTCCCTGGGCACCTGGCACTTGCGTTAGTGTAAATCCATTCCGGGCCGGGGGACTAGTCCCTACGAAGGTTCTAGGGTTGGGGCTCCTGGGTGGCTCAGTCGGTTGAGCGTCCGACTTCAGCTCAGGTCATGATCTAGCAGTTCGTAGGTTCAAGCCCCGCGTCAGACAGACTCTGTGCTGCCGGCTCGGAGCCTGCTTCAGATTCTGTATCCCCCTCTCTGTCTCTGCCCCTCCCCTGTTTGTGCTCTGTCTCTCTCTCTCTCAAAAATAAATAAACATTAAAAATTTTTTTTAAGGTTCTAGGGTTTTATGCGGTGTGAGTGAGGATGAGTTTGAGAGTCGAGGATAGGCAGAGGCCGGGGAACACAACAGACCACGTTCAGGACTTTGGACGTGATCCTGAAGACAGTGACTAGAAGCCATTCGAGAGTTTTTAAAGGGGTGGCACGATCACGCTTATGACTTCAATATGTCCCCACAGCTGCTGGGGAATGAATGGAGTCACGCAGGTAAAAATGGTGGCCTTGAATGGCCCACGTGATGTCGTCGTGGTCATTGTGAGTGAACCGTGGCTGGATAGGAGAATTGGTCAAAGAACTTGGATAAGGGATGAGGTCCCGAGTAAAATCTCTGCTTCCTAGTCTCCTGGTGGTGGCATAAAAAAGTTAGTCGCGGTCCCTAACCGCGGGACAAACTAAACCTAAATCTGAGGTCCTCTTCTTCGCTTCCTCGTGGAGTGAGAGGGGTGGGGGACTTCCCTGCCTCTCTGTCCACCTGCCCTGGTTCCTGCCTGCTGTCCTCCCGTGGGGGACCTCTGGAACCGCACACTCCTACGAAGGAGGCTGCCGGGGGACAAGGTTGCCTTTCAAAGAAGCGGTCCCCGGCCAGTAATATCTTACGCTGCGGTTATGGACAACACAGACAGGGGTGAATACGGGCCATAAAAGCAAGAGGCAACATGTGACATTTAATTCAAGATTAAAAGAAATCGTCAACTGGAGCTGATTGTGCTCATCCAGATGTCACCAGAAACAGCTGTAAGCCATCTGCCAGAGTGGGTACCACCAGCTGGAGCCGCTCTCCTGAACACCCCGGCCCTGCCTTTCTCCACAGCGGGAAGGTATAGCTGAGGTTGGAGGCCAACCCATGTGACAGGGACTGATGGAGGCAGAAGTGGCAGCGGCTGAGAAGAGGGGCAGGCAGCGACCCCTCCGCCTCCCCCCTCCCCACCTCCCGGGCCTTGTTTGTGCTAACAAAGGCGAGTAATGAATTACTGATAAGTGGCCTCTTTTAAAGGGAAATTATTCAAGAGAGCAGGTGAGATTCTGGAGACATTCGTCTTCCCAGCTCTGTGAGGCTGGCTGGGAGATGGGGAAAGGTAAGAGAGATGATTCATGGCCAGGGCCCTTCATCCGTCACTGGGGCGTCCTCCGCAATGGGGAAGCAGGATTGATGGGTCCCCGGTCTCAGGTTGGCGGTGTGGTGGGAAGCCATCCTCTCTATGTCATTAGCCAGGCCAACGGGGCTGAGAGTCGGGGGGGGGGGGGGGGAGGGGGGGACTCTGCTCCAGAAGATGCTTTATCCCCGTGCGCTTAGGTCCTAACAAGGAAAACCGCCATCGGGGGCAGCTCAGGGCAGAGGAGGGATCTTTCCAGAGGCTTGGGGCCCTGAGCCCTGTGGCAGCAGCTTGCAAAAGTAAAGCAAAGCTGGGCCTGGGGGGGGGGGGGGCGGCACCAGGCCCAGCTCTGCCCCTCGCTCCTCGTGGCCGCAGTTTCTTAAGGTGAGTGAACGGGAAATTGCGGACCAGCAGACCCCACCCCCGCACCCGGGCAAGAGTCAGACGGCCCTGAGCCACGTGGGCGCACATCACAGTTTAGATCTGACTTCATGGTCAACTCTGAAAGAAAACTCAGAGAGCTGGCTTCCTTGAGAAACAGTCAGAAGGTCTTGCCATCAGCCGGGCGAAATACAGCTGCTCCCCTTCTCAGGCACACATTGTCCGCTTTGCCGTCGGCCCCCCGGGTCCCTGATCCCTCCCTCAGCCCATCCCGGGTCTCCAGGCCTCTTTGCTGCTCCCAGCCGTGGGTGGGCTCCACCTGACTTCACGCAGGTAAAACCGGCCACAGCCTTGCTTGGAGCCTCCACCGTGCACCGCAGGCCTCTTGCCTCGGACCCTGGGGCTTCCCTTTCCGTGTTGAGCTGCGGACCCTGCGGAACCCCTCTCAGCACCCACACTTGCACAACCTAAAAGTGCTGGGGGGGTGATGCTCAGTGAGGCAAAACTTTGGTCCACGGGAAACGGGAGCTCGTGGAAAATTCTTCCTTTTCTCCCTCACCGCAGACGCTCCTGAGACATACAGCTTCTTGAAATGGTCTTGCAAGATTGAGCAATCAGTCGCACTCGGCGGCCAACTCAGTAATGTGTCCTTAGAGTGGCTCTCCCCTCCCTGCCTCCTCCTGCTTCTTGGGATTGCATTTCTTAATAAAGAAGCAGCCATTCCCCGGGCCATTGCTTCAGGCTCTGCTCTTTGGAAACCCAGGTTAAAGACACCGGTGCCAAGACTGGCTCTAGAAACCTGCCCCTCAAGGTGGAATTTTGGAGTGGGGTTACTCCTTGGGGCCTGGCGTTAAGAACCCCACCGCTGGGGGGCGCCTGGGTGGCTCAGTCGGTTAAGCGTCCGACTTCAGCTCAGGTCGTGATCTCACACTCCGTGAGTTCGAGCCCCGCGACGGGCTCTGTGCTGACAGCTCGGAGCCTGGAGCCTGCTTTGGATTCTGTGTCTCCCTCTCTGTCTGCCCCTCCCCTGCTCCTGCTCTGTCTCTGTCTCAGAAATAAACACACACACATACACACAAAGAACCCCATCGCTTGGTGATCAGCTGGGTAGAAAAACCTTGGCGTGCAGAGCTCTCACCAGTAGAATTCTAGACAGACGTGCAGGTGAAATCTCCAGGGCCCTGGCCACTTCAGCCTGGGCAAATGGATTCACCATCCTCTTGACAGAGGGAGAAGCGTCCCCTGGCCTGGAGAGCATGCAGTGACATCACCCAAGAGAGGTGCCTCTCGAGACGATACTTGTTTTCTGCAAAATCTGCCCCCTGCGCCTGGGTGGCTCAGTCGGTTAAACTTCCGACTTCGGCTCAGGTCACGATCTCACAGTTTGTGAATTCGAGCCCCGCATCTGCGCTGACAGCTCAGAGCCTGGAGCCTGCTTCTGATTCTGTGTCCCCCTCGCTCTCTGCCCCTCCCCCACTTGTGCTCTGTCTTTCTCTCTCAAAAATAAATAAATGTTTAAAAAAAAAATCTGCCCCCTCATCATCTCAAAAGAGCCTGAGCTAGGGGGCGCCTGGGTGGCTCAGTCGGTTAAGCGTCTGACTTCAGCTCAGGTCATGATCTTGCGATTTGTGGGTTCGAGCCCCACATTGGGTTCTGTGCTGACAGCTCAGAGCCTGGAGCCTGCCTCGGATTCTGTGTCTCCCTCTCTCTTTCTGTCCCTTCATGCTCTGTCTCTCTCTCTCTCTCTCTCAAAAATAAACATACATTAAAAATTAAAAAAAAAAAAAGAGCCTGAGCTGGAAAGTACAGTCTTTTGCTCCAGGAGGAAAGAGCTGATATGCCGAATGAATGGCAGGTCCTGACTAGTGGGAACCACCAGGGCTAGATGAGCTCAGGTAGATGTGGACGTGAACGTGGCAGTGTTAGGTAGAGAAAGGTGGCAGGGTAGAGGTAGGGGACGTGGGGCTGCACAGGGGAGAATTTAGTACATGGGAACACTCACCCTGGACTCAGGGTCCAGTGTCAGCCCAAAGCACGTCTGATAGTATGAGCTTGGCCATGACAAAGGGCCATAGAAATTGAATAGAAAGGCCAGAACTTTCTTGGCAGAGCATTGAAGAAGGGGTCAGGAGGCTCAGAGAGAATTCTAGAGTGTATTTTCCATGTAGGACCCGGAAACTGTTGTCAACTATTGTAGTTAACTTGGGTCCTCTAAAAAGATACGTTCAAGCCCTAGCTCCCTATACCTGTGAATATGACCTCGTGTGGAAATAAAGGTCTTTGGAGATATAATCAACTTCAAAGGAGGTCCTTAGGGTGAACCCTAATATAACTGGTGTCTTTATAAGGAGAGGAGAACACACACAGAGAAGCAGAGGCAGAGACTGGAGTGATGTGGCCACAGTCCAGAGAACTAGAACAGGCAGGGAAGGATCCTCCCTCGGGACCTTCGGAGGGAGTGGGGCACTGACAGCACCTTGATTTCAGACTTCTGGCCTCCAGAATTGTGAGAGAATAAATTTCTGTTGTTTTAAACCTCCCGCTTGTGGTATTTTGTTATGGCAGCCCTAGGAAAGTCCAGGAGTGCCTAAAAGAACCCCCCCCCCTTATAAGGGATGCCCTTGTGGGGTTGGGACGGTGCGGGGGGGGGGGGGCTGATGGTGAAACTAGGCTCCCTGTTTCTAATGGACACAATGGGATTCTGGAAAGGCAGAGGCCATGCAGGGGCACAGCAGCATCAGAGGCAAAATGGATGGCAAGGCTAGAATGGTACCGGGAATACTTGGTGATGACTGATCAGCCATGATGTGAGAAAAGGGGACAGGAGGCAAGGGTGTTGCTTAACTTGTGTCATTTTTAAAAAAGATATCAAGAAATGGTGAGCGGGAGGACGACATCAGACCCTCCCTTGGTTTCCAGATCTAAGGCCATACCCAGGGTCCACTGGTAGAAAGAGAAGAGAGTCCTTTTGAGGAAGGACCATCCAAGGCCACCACAAATTTATACGATACATACCCCTCCGATCTCTTCCCAAAGGACCTACAGCCATTTGCCAGAGTAACTGTGCATGAAGGGATGGGCCAGATCACCCACAATTCTAGGGGCTATTGGGTACTAGCTCCGAGCCAGCACTGACAAGGGACTTGATCTGCCATCACGGTCTTCCAGTTGGGTGCGGGGCCTTCAGCTCAGGTGGCAAAATGGACGTGGATCCAAGTCTGTCTTTTCGTGGATCCATGGGCTGACCCCGTGGTTATTTCCCTGGTTCCTGAGTGTGTAATTGGGATAGATAGACTAAGGATCTGGCAGAAGCCTCACATTTGGTCCCACAAATGTGAATGAAGGGCCATTACGGTAGGATGGGCCAAGTGGGAGGCTCTGAAACTACCCTCCAGCTCAGTTCCAGCCAAGATAGTAAATCAGAAGAATTATTGCCACCTTGTGGGAGAAATTGCCGAGATGAGTGCCACCATTAAAAACTTAGAGGATGCAGAATTGGTGCTCCCCATCACCCCCTCATCCGGCTCGCCATTCTGGCCCTGCTAAAACCAAATGGATCATGGGGAACGGCTGTGGACGAGCATAAACCTAACCAGGTGGCGGCCTCGACTGTAGCTCCCGAGCCAGACGTGGGAATTTTACTAGAGTAGGTCAAATAGCCCCTGGCACTTGTACGAGACTATTGATCAAGCAACCGCCTACTTCCCCACCCATAGGGAGGATCAAAAGCAGTCCGTTTTCCTGTGCTGGGGATACATTGGTTGTCTCCCCCGGGGCTACGCTAACTCTCTTCTCCTCTGTCACAGTGTGGTCCAGAGGGAACCCGATCATCTTGAATTCCTCGGAACCTCACACGGGTCCATTGCAATGATGACCTCAGGCAGATTGTACCAGGACAAAAATCTGGGGGCCTGCCACGTCGCGGATGTTGTTAGGGGTCTAGGCGCGTGGAACATTCCAGCACCTCCTTTCTGAGGCAAAAGACAAACTGTCACATTGCGTGCCTCCTGCCCCTGAGAGAGAGGCACAGTGCCCAGGGGGCCTCTGGATTTTTGAGGCAGTCTACGGCGCGTTTGGGGACAGCCCCTCTGACCCGTTTGTTGGGTGACTTGAAAAGCTACCAGTTTTGGGGGAGACCCAGGCAAAAGAGGGCTCTGCAAGGGGTTCTGCCTCTGGTGCGAGCTGCCCCAGCCCTGGGATTGCCTGTCCCAGCAGACCAGAGGGCACTGCAGGTGCGTGTGATAGAGAAGGTCGCCGTGAGGAGCCTTTGGCAAAGCCCTGGTACAACAGTTGTAGTGCACACCCCCTGGGGTTCTAGAACAGGGCCGGGCCTTCAGAAGCTCCTTTTGGTGTGCTCCTGTGCCCTAGTGGAGCCCACCCGACACCAAGTGAATGGGAGACTCACACTTGTCACCAAGGGCCAGGTTCTTACTGTTGAGTCATGGAGCCAAGCAGGCAGAGTGCCTTGTATGGTGGAAATGGTATATTCAGAAAGAGGCCCTCACAGGGTCCAAAGGCACAAACAAATGAACGGATAAACAGATCCCCGTATCAGTGACCTCTATTGCACCAACCCCTCTCCCCTAACCCACACCTATGGACTCCGGCGGGCGGGGGGATCCCTACAACTGACCAGCAGAGGGACAAAGAACTGGGGCCTGGACAACAGAGAGGCTGGCACATCACGTCGGTGGAATCATGGCCCGAAGATCAGTGGTGGAAAATCCCATCTGTGGGCAGAGCCGGGAAGAGTGAATACACTTGGTTGTCCAGTCCTTACGGAGGGACGTGCGGCCTGAAGTGCGAATATACACCGACACCTGGGTGGTGGCGAGTAGCCTGGCCGCTGAGTCAGGGGCTTAGAAAGAATGCTATTGGAAGATCGGGGACCAGGAAGCCTTGAGAAGGAGGGTATGGATGGACAGAGATCTCCGTGTTTGAACCACCAGAAGCATCTATAGCAGAGCTGACTCTCCCCACTCAGGTGGAAAGGATGAGTCATCCTGGGGATGTCAGCCAGCCTCTCTCATCGGCCACCCAGGAGCAGGTACGGGGCGACGATGGTGACGGGAATGGAGGCCATGCGTGGGCCAACATCACGGGCTCCTTCTCGCCGAGACTGATCTTGCAACCACCGCAGCTGGAGATACTAAGTGTCGACAGTAGAGACCGACGCTGAGTCCTAAATATGGCGCCATTCCTGGAGGAGACCAGTCACTTGTTGGCAGGTGGATTGCACCAGCCTCCTTCAGCCTGGAAGGGGCAGCAATTTACCCCTACTACTCTGGACATCGGTCTGCTTTCCCTGTCCACAGAACCTCCCCTAGCACCCGCACCTGAGGGTGTACAAAACGCCCGATATCCCATGTGATGTTGTCTCAAACCAAGAAACCCAGGGAGGTGTGCCAATAAGCACACGGTCATGGGATTTATGGTCTTACCGTGAACTTATCACCCTGAAGCAGCGGCCTTCAAAATGGCGGAATGTCCCATCAAGCGAGGGTACCAGTTTAGGGACAATACCCTGAGGAGTGGGTGTATGTGCTGAAATGATGGCCCGTATATGGTGCTGTGTCCCCCAGGAGCTAGAAGGCACAGAACCGAGGACCAGGGTGTAGAAGTAGGCATGGTCCTCTCATCATGACTCCCAGTGGCCCACTGGAGAAATGAAACGAACAGTTGGACACTTAACCGACCGAGCTACCCAGGCGCCCCTCTGGCCACCATCTTGAGGGGGACTCCGTGACCGATGGTGCTTATACCGCCATCTTCAGAAAAGGGGGAAGATCTCTGTTCACAAGAGAGGAGGACTTGTTTTGCATTTTGAGTGCCAGATGTGACGGGAAGTCAAGGTGGGCCCGGCCGGGGTGGACTCTATCTACATCTCTTGGGCCCTACTTCAGAGGCCTTTGGCTTGACCCACCTCTCTTCCTGCTGCAGCAGTGACTATCTCTGCATGGGCTCAACGGCCATTATGCGGGTGCCACCCGAGAGGGCTTACTTCGTGTCCGTGCTGCCCGCTGCGCGCCTCTCACCTCTGGCACCGCTGACCTAAGACCTGGGATGCCGAGCGGCATCTTCTGGCATTCAAGGGTTACAACCCAGAAGGGAAGCGAACTAGGTACTCCGTGGGGCCAACCTCTGACAAACAGGGTGTTGGAACTGGTAGCAAAATCTTCCTTTTTTCTTCCCCTGGACAGAGCATTTCTGCAGCTTCTTGGGGCTGGTTCTCTGCGATTGAGCAATGAGTTGCCCGCGGTGGTGGCCAGTTTGATAACACAATCTCTCCATCCCTCCCGGCCTCTCTCCCCTTGCCCTTCCCTCTTGCACTCCCTGATCAAATCCTGGCACGTAAGCCTTGGCCTCGGGCTCCGCTTTCTGGGAGAAGCCAGGCAAAGACGATCTCCAACATTGCAGGTGGGGGCCAGTTGTCATGTATTATCTGAACCCTCCGTTTACTCATTCACATCCGCTTCCTGGTCCCTGTGGCGTCTGATTTTGGGCACCTGGCCTCTTACATCCTCTGCTCAAACAAGCTATGGGCTTAGATTTCCAAGAATCAAGGGCACAGATTCTGTCTCAAATTCGTTGGCCAAACGCTTCTGTTCCTGGGCACTACTTCCGCCTCCAAGCTCTGAAGGCTGAGGTCCTGGGGTTTCAGTTCGTCTAGAATTACACTTTTAGGAAAGCCCCTGGAGAGATTCCTCGACTCAATCTGCACCCCATTGGGAAGCTCCCTCATGCCTAGAATCATCTGAGAAAAAGAAGGGCCCCAGGGGAAGCAGATGAGAGAGGAGAGACCTGAGAATGAACTGAGGGCATGTGGTGGGTCCAGAGAGACTGTGTCACTGAGAACTGGGATGAGCGGTAGGGAATCTGCCTTGAGAAATAAAAGCCGGTCCCATAGAATGCTTCTGGAGTCTCTGCCTGGGATCTTAGGAATCAAGGCTCTGAAAAACCACCCGATGTCTCTGGAGGGCCTTCAGAGGGAAACGGAGGCAGGTGTTACACCCCCACCGTCCACAGCTATCATCAGCTTCCGCCCCAGATCGAGCATTTGACCAGCCTGCTTTGCCCCCACTACCTACGAGGTACGGGCAATACCTTGGGAATGGGGAGGAGAGAGCAGAGACACAGATTTGGAGACACTTCCTGCCACACATGGGCTTTCAACGCATTTCTAGGCAACAAAAACAAGACGAGGCCACAATAACTAGTCATCAAAAGAGCCACACGGGAAGAGGGTGCCGTGACCGGGAGGGATTTCTCTGAGAAGGTGGGTTGAGAAATTGAACAGCCGCACCTTTCATCCAAAGAACACTTACTGATGACCTGTGGTGTGAAAGGCAGGATTTTAGGTTCTGTGTGGAGTGGAGGCTGGAGAGGGATGTGGTGAGAGGTAAATAAACATAACCACCCACTTGCCAGAACCTTCTAGGCAGGGACTTCAGAATCAACCATGAGTG
Organism: Felis catus; assembly: GCF_018350175.1. Classification (NCBI taxonomy): domain Eukaryota; kingdom Metazoa; phylum Chordata; class Mammalia; order Carnivora; family Felidae; genus Felis; species Felis catus. The sequence goes on along the minus strand of NC_058377.1, from coordinate 17,313,041 downwards.
GCCATAACACCAGTCCTCGCGGTCTAAAGGGCAGGTGGGTGATAAACACTAAAAAATCTGAGGGCACAGAGGGGGACGTGGTCAGTGCCAACTTAAAGAGGGGGCATTCCTGCTGGGATTTGAAAGAGAAGTGTCTTTTTCAATAGATGAAAATGGAGTGGAAGAGGGGCAGAGAGGGGGGCACTCCAGGCAAAGGCCGGAAAGCACAGTGTGGGTTTGGAAAACGCGAGGTCTTTCTGGTCCTGCCCGGGACCATCGTGTCTTCCAGGCGCCGGGAGCTCTGCCAGCATTGGGGATTGGTTTGGGTCAGGATTGCGTTCAGCAGGGGATCGCAGAAAAGTTCCCAGAGAGAGTTAGCCTGAGAGGGGGTACACGTCTGTGTGTTTCCACATCACCCAGTCCGGGGTGCTGTGCGATCGTTAAGAGGGACGTCTGCCCTCACTTCGGGAGGGGGTGGGGGGAACAGCGCCCCAGAGGTCCATGCAACCTAAAGAGGTAGGAATTAGCCAAGCAAGAGGAGGAGAGGGAGAGTGGCCGGAGTCCTTGGTGAGGACGACGGCGTACAAAGGCTGGAGTGAGGGGCAGCGTGGTAGCATGCCCGCAGAAACAGAGCGCCACAGAGCGCCCAGCAGGGCCAGACCAAGAGTTAAGGCTAGAAAATAAAGGGAGTAGGGCAGAGCCTGAAGGGAGCCTTTATGCCCCATTCCGGCTTTGGGACTTTATCCTTCAGGCAGACGAGAGCCACCGCAGGGCTTAGGCCGGGAGTGACACGTCCAGGATGTGCTTTGGAGTTCAGAGGAGCCATAAATTTGGAGTTGCCACCGTATAGATTGCTTATAAAGCCAATCTAAAGCCGCGTGTCTGGATGAGATTACCGAGAGGCTGTGCGCAGAGAGAAAAATAGAAGTGGCCCGCGGGCTGAGTCCTGGGCGCCTCCAATATCAAGGGCCAGCAGAGGAGACGGGGACGCCAGTGACGAGAGAGGAAAACTGGGAGCACGTGGGGTCCCGGACTCTTGTGAGGAGAGTATCTGAACACGCAGGGAGTGATCAATACCACTAGACGCTGGAGATGGGTCAAGTGGGGTGGGGGCTGGGGGCTCACGGGTGAATGTAGCCTTCTGGAATGCTGGGGCAGGCTGGCTGGACGAGCACGCTCTCAAGGAGAAGGGAGGAAAGGAACAGGAAGCATGAAGGTGGACAGCTCTCTCAAGGAGTGTAGCCAGGGGAGGGAGCTGGGCCCAGAGTGCTTTTCCTCTTTTCTTTTCTTTTTTGTTCTTTTCTTTTCCCGTGGGACAGGGAACAGCAGGTTTGCACGCTGATAGGAGTGGCCCAGGCGAGAATGAGAGACTCGAGGCGTAGGGTAGGGCAGGGGCGGTGCTCAGGTGGCCACCTTGCCTGGCGGAGGGTGGGGGCTGGTGCACAAGCCGGGTGGGGACCGGCCTTGGCGGTCTGTCCACGGCACAGGAGGGAGGTACAGAGTTTGCAAACAGAGGCGGGGGGAGGACGGTTGTGGGGAAGGGAGTTTGTGGCTGTCGTCGATCCCTTCCCACTTTTCCAGTGAAGAGACAGCAAGGTTATTGGTGGAGTTGAGGATGCAGGGGAGGTGGGAGAAGGAATGGACCGGAGAAATGATGAATATTGCCAGCCGGCAGCCGGCACCCACTTGAGTTGAGGGATCATAAATGGCAAGTGGTCGAGTCTTTGACCCTAGATGCAGATCTGGGTGTTTGTCAGGAGGAGGGATGGATATTGGCAGGAAGTGGATAAGTGAGGAGCCAGGAGGACCGGCCTCCAGCCCCAGGATGGAGAAGACGGCCCCCTACGTGTGTGGGGATGGGGGGGGGGAGGAAGCCAGAGAGAGGGGGGCCGGTCAGCGAAAGAGGGAAGGGCACGTTCAAAGAAGAGGCAGAGGGAGGCTGGTGCGCGGAGGGAGGAAGAGAGGGAACTGATGGCGAGGCGGAGGCATGGACCCCTCCTGGCAGGCAGGTGTCCAGAGAAGGGGTGGCCCGGGCCCTCCAGCTGCCCCCTTTCCTCCCCGCCCCTGCGCAGATCTCCACCAAGCGGTTTCTCAGCCAAGTGCTGCCTGCAGCCCCGCGTCTGAGGAACCTGGGAGATAATCATCTCGCAGGCGCTGAGGTGTTCAAACTGCTGCAGGATCAGAGTTTGCTAATATCGCAGCAACACAGCCCTGGGGATGCGCCGTCCATCCGCGAAGCCACAGAGGCCGCTTATCTTGCAATACATCGCTCCTCTTACAAGGGACGCCAAGAGCCTGCACGGTGGAAATTACAGAGGGAAAGGGCTGAGGTGGGGGCAGAGATATTAAAAGGAAAAAAAAAATCCGTAAAAGCCCTTATTTTTAGGCCTATTGAAGTAGAACATATGTGCTCAGACTCTGAAAACCCAGCCACGAAGCCAACCCCGCCCTCAGGGAAAGGCAGGGGTCCTGGGTTGCAGAAGCCTGCCATTCATTACTTTTGATTTACTGCAGAGCAGACAAGAGGCGCTCACATGATACATAGCTTGTATATTCTTCTATCGATTTCCAAGACTTCGCTTTCTAAACTTCCCATCCATCAGCAGCAGCATCTGCGCCCGCTCTCCCCCAGAGATAACAAAAGGGACGAACCCACCCCCACCTTGCCTGGAGGGAGTGGCAAGTTTTACGAACCGGGAAGGTTGGAAAGGTGAGGTCCCCTTGGCAAGAGGTTGAAATGGGGGCGCGGGGAAGGGAGGGGGCACAGACACCCCTAGGGCCCAAACCAACAGGGCCAAGGAAGAGCGAAGCAGTATGTTGGAGAAGAGGCAGGTACTTGGTGGTTGTTGTCCCCTGCGGAGACTGTCTTGGATGCTGCCAGTATAAACACTTTGGGAGCTGAATAACCGGCATAAACACGGCCCACATTCGCCATCAGCTTCTACCTCACAGCCCCTGTCGCCAGCCCGTGGACTCTGAGAAGAGAACCGCTCCCCGCTGGCTGCCGAAAGAGGTTGTCATGCCCCCACCGGAAGACACGCTGTTCTGTGCATTTAAGGAAAGTCGGGTACCCACGTACCACCTTAACTTCTCTTCTCCTGCCAATATTCTCAGAATGGAAAAGGCAAGCATCTGTGATGTTACATCCACCCCCAGCCCCCCTCCCCACCCTATTTACAAAAAAGACTTCCAGCTCTTACAAAGCGGTTCTCAATATCTGGGGGGGTTGGGATGGAGGAAAATAGGAAAAGTCTTCACTCTACCCCCTTTGAGTCTGGAGCACAAAGCAGGGAGGCAGGGCTGAGGGCTGCTAGGGCCTGAGGGGAATAGAGTCAGACACGGGAGGCCTCCACTCCGTGGCTAAGGGCACCTTGCCTTCACGGGGGCCCTGGGGAATCTGAGCGGAGAATCTCAACCCGACGCAGAACATCCCATAGCAGGAGAGGAGACGGAATATGAGACGCTGAGCCAGGAAGCGAAGTTATCAGGGGCCCGGGGCCTGTGCTGCTCCGTGGACTTTGGCCAAACTCCCCATCTCTCTGTGCCTCAGTTTCTCTCGAGGAGATAATCTTTGCCAGTTCCTTCACCTCTCCAAGATATTGGGAGGCGTCCAAAGAGTCTCAGAAGTGACACTATTACAAATAAAGGAATTATCGACGTGACTGATGGTTTCAATTGAGCCTTGGGGTCTTTGCTATTTAGAGGCTGGATCGATAGTAATAACAACATAAATAGGGAATAACTCAGGAGAGAGTCCATAAAGGACCCCACGGCAGCAGGGCCAGATAAGGCAGAAGCAGAGAGAGGCTTCCTGTGTGGCCCACATCCGCTCAGCCTCTAGGCTTGCTCCCGGGAGCGGCCACCCCGCTGCGTGGCCGGCCTGTCCTGCGGCCGTCGCTGCTTCAGATGGCATTCTACAGGGGCCCTGGCCGCGCCAGGCAGGGCGCATCCGCCTGGCAGCTTCCAGGAAAGAGCAGATGTGCTGGAAAGGACATGGGATGTGGGATTCAAGGGCTTGGTTTGAAGTCCTGCCTCTGGAACGTCATACCTGGCGATGGGCTAGTCACGTGACCTCCCTGGCCTTGGGCTTCGCGTGTGCAAAGCGGAGGCAATGACAGCTAATTTGTTGCTCGAAGATATCACCGGAGAGAGGACTGCGGAGGCTCTCTGCAAAATACTCAGTTGTTATTAGACAGTTACCCATGTGGGACGATGGGCAGTAGCCCGGGAATGCCTCCTTTTCCAAGATATCTTGGCCACACCCTAGTTACCCCAGGACCAGCATCCCTACCTTCAGCCTCACTGAGGCAGAACCGAATCAAGGGTCTGGGCCCGAGGAGAGATGGGATCCGCCCCCCCCCATCCCCTAACCTGACCTCTGAGCAGTGATGGAAACATTGGTATCCTTATGGGATTCTTTGCCTCTAACCTTCCCGCTGAATCGTAAGCCCTTATGTTGCTGGCGGCAGAAGGCACAGTCCCGACGCGCACTAGCACTCAGTGACCGAGTGACCTGGGGGTAAAGGTGGGTCTCGTCAGGCACTAACCACCAGTGACTTGGCCGTCAAAGGCTTTTCCTCCAGGAGGTGGGGCCTGATGAAACAGATCGGCACAGGGTGCGTCCGGTGGGATCGAGAAAAGCATCTTAAAGGGGGCAAAGAGTCTAGAGGGGGAATCGAGGCAAGGGGGCTGAAACCAAATTCGAGGGGCTTGAAGAAGTTTAGTGCCCAGGGTACCCACCCCAAGCTATCAAATCCCTGCTCCCAGGCATGACCCTCTGCGGTTGGAACGGATCAATGGTGCTAAGGCCCTTGTCCATGAACTTCCTGTCCAAGTATAAACGTCAACAGAGGGACGCATCCCCCGTGAGTAGATTTGGCAGAAGACCAAAGACGAACGTGGACACTGGTCACAGCGGGATCTACGTGCATCATGCCTTCAAACGGCGCGTTTTCACACGCGGTGCGTGGGTGTCGTCTGGAGCGGCGCACGGTTCCTCGCACACACGTGCCCGCACACTCCCGACGTGTGCAAACACACAGATGCGCACAGATACCTGCATACCCGCACACTCGTGCAGATATGCACGGGCACACGCATGACATATTTGAACAGCAGTTCACACAGTGAAACTTCTGTCCCCTTGGGCCAGCAGAGAATTTCAATCCCACTAATAGATTGCTGTCCCTGACCCGACCAGAAGCTGGGCTCTCGTAATGACTTAAAAATCACAGAATTATAGTTCAAAGGGGCCTGACAAATCAGCTATTTCAACCTCCGACCTAGACCAGAAAAATCCTCTCTAACATTCTGATGTGTTGACACACAGCCTCTGCCTAACACCACAGTGATGGAGAACCTATTACCCGATTTGGAACCCTATCTGATTGTTGTTATTAACAAGGAGGACTATCATTTATTGAGTGCTGACTGTGTGCCCAGTGCTACGCTAAGCATTTTAGGTAGACTATGGCAGATAAGCCAGTGAGGTAGGCATTCTTATCTCCATTTAATGGAAGTTTAAACTGAGTCTCAGGGGGCGCCTGGGTGGCTCAGGCAGCTAAGCGTCCTTCGGCTCAGGTCATGATCTCACGGTTCGTGGGTTCAAACTCCGTGTCGGGCTCTCTGCTGACAGTTCAGAGCCTGAGGCCTGCTTTGGATTCTCTGTCTCCCTCTCTCCCTCTGCCCGTCCCCTGCTTGAACTCTGTCTCTCTCCCTCCCTCTCTCAAAAACAAATAAAAATAATTTAAACTGAGTCTCATAAAAACTGACTTGTGCATGGTGATGCCATGGGGGGGCGGGCAGAGCTGGGATTTGAACCCGGGACTGTCTGACTCCACACTGCTTACACCGTCAGGTCACACGAACTTGCCCTAAGTTATATGGTGCAGGAGACTGTTCCTCAGAATGAACCAAACTCGGCTTTTCTGCAACTGATCCCAGATCTGCGCGCTGGAGCTTTGCAGAGGCCTCTTCCTGTACCTCCCTTCTCTCCAGCCTTGTCCCTCTCGTCTGATGCCCTCTTCCAAATATAGCATCCCCCCCCCAAAGAATTCCATTTGCAGTGGGAAATCACCTCCATTGTTTGGACAACTTACTTGGAGGGTGCATCCCTAAGATGTCACTGGCCTTTTGGACAGCAACATCACATCATTTTTTAATGTTTATTTATTTTTAAGAGAGAGAGAGAGAGAGCAAGTAGGGGAGGTGCAGAGGGCAGAGAGAGAGGGAGATAGAGAGAATCCAAAGTAGGCTCCACACTGTCAGCGCAAAGCCCGACACGGGGCTCGAACCCACGAACTGCGAGATCATGACCTGAGCCGAAGTCAGACGCTCAACCCAGGTGTCCCGTTTTAAACTCACTGTGGGTTTTTATTTTACTTTAGTTAGCTGGCGATTTTATTTTACATACACTACTATAAACTACTGCTGTAGTTAAGAATAAGAAAAATGTTTTCAGCTTATTATTCCAGCCACTTTTAAGATCATTTTGAAGTGGGGTTTGTCAGCTGGTACTTTAGGCTTGCAGCTTGGAGGGGTTTGCAGATGGGGTAAGCTGAGTGTCTATGCCAAGTAGTTGATCAAAGTCAGGCCAGGGTTCAAGGGCGGAGTCTTGTATCATCTCCTAGACACCTCCTACCAGGTGGTACTGATCTACAAAGCATCACTCCGGTTCCAAGGTCAAGTGCCATCACACCTGTGTATTTGGACCAAGACTAGAGATATGCCAGGGGTCACTTGGGGGGAAGTAGAGGACAAAGGTCAATACCAATCCAGGAGAAAAGGATAAGGTCAAGGGAGAAACGTCAAACTCGGTAAAAGTCACATCTGTCCAGGAAGCAAGGGTGACAGGTTGTGGCTTCTGGTCTGGAAATGTCAGTAGCTCAGGGCAGCATCCACCAAAGTTGGAGTTTGAGCTTAGGAATATGCAGAGACAAATGAGCCGTGTTTTAGGCAATGTCCAGATGAATTCCAGAAGATTGAATGCTGCTGGCCTGGGGGTCCTTTTAAAGGCGCAGATAATACAACCTTTCTGAGTGTGCACCTGGCTGTCTTAAAGGTACCCCCTGCCTTGTTCCACCTGGCCTCCGGTCAATTTTAGATCCGCTGGCTGTGAATCTTCTTGACGATATTATTTAGCCCTGTTTCTCCAGTTTGCCCGTAAGGATGAAAACTGTGGGCAAATAACTTTCTAAAATTGAAGTGTTTCATATGTAAGGCATTCATCCCCCTTATATCGGGATTTTTTTTTCCCCCGCAGTTTATAGAAACCCTAAATCAAATTGGCTTAAACAGTAAGGAGACCGTAGGTCTCACATAACGAGAAGCCCAGGGATGGGTACAGCTTTAGGATTGGCTGATCCAGTGGCTTGATGGTGTCCCCAGAGGTTCGATTCTACCCATCTCGTCTGACATCCACAGCATTACCTTTTTTGTTTGGCTGGTTGGGTTTCGTCTGTTTTCAAACTTAAACTCCAGTTACTTAACATACAGTGTAACGTTAGTTTCACGTGTACAATAGAGTGATTCAACACTTCCATACATCACCCTGTGCTCATCACCAGTGCCCTCCTTAATCCCCATCACCTATTTAACTCATCCCCCCACCCACCCCTTCTCTGGTAACCACCGGTTTGTTCTCTGTGATTTCTTGGCGTGCCCTCCCCCCCCTTTTTTTTTTGCCCTTTTGCTCATGTGTTTTGTTTCTTAAATTCCACATAAGAATGAACTCCCATGGTATTTGTCTTTCTCTGACTTACTTCACTTAGCATTCCACTCTCGAGCTCCACCCACGTCATTGCATATGGCAAGACTTCATTCCTTTTATGGCTGGGTAATAGTCCGTTGTATATATATGCCACATCTTCCTTATCCATTCATCACTCGATGGACGCCTAGGCTGTTTCCATAACATGGCTGTCGTAGATAATGCTGCTATAAATATCAGGGTGCTTGTATCTCTTTGAATTAGTATTTTGGTATTCTATGGGTAAATACCTACCAGCGTGATTGCTGGGCTGTAGGGTCGTTCTATTTTTAACTTTTTGAGGAACCTCCGTACTATTTTCCACAGTGGCTGCACCAGGTTGCATTCCCATCCACGGTGCACAAGGGTTCCTTTTTCTCCACATTCTTGCCAACACCTGTTGTTTTTGGTGTCTTTGATTGGCGCCATTCTGACAGGTGTGAGATGACATCTCACTGTCGTTTCGATTCCCTGATGATGCGTGATGTTGAGCATCTTTTCATGTGTCTGTTGGCCATCTGTATATCTTTTTTTGAAAAATGTCTATTCATGTCTTCTGCCTATTTTTTATTGGATTATTTTTTTTAGTGTTGAGTTATATAAGTTCTTTATATATTTTGGATACCAACCTTTTATCACACATGTCATTTGAAAATATCTTCTCCCATCCAGTAGGTTGCCTCTCAGTTTTGTTGTTTCCTTCGCCGTGCAGAAGCTTTTTGCTTTGATGTAGTCCCAATGGTTTATTTTGGCTTTTGTTTCCCTTGCCTCAAGGAGACGTATCGAGAAAGAAGTTGCTGCAGATGATGTCAAAGAAGTTACTGCCTGTATTCTCTTCCAGGATTTTTATGGCTTCAAGTCTCACATTTAGGTCTTTCATCCATTTTGAATTTATTTTTGTGTATGGCGTAAGAAAGTGGTCCAGATTCATTCTCCTGCACGTGGCTGTCCAGTTCTCCCAGCACCATTTGTTAAAGAGACACACAGCACTAGCTTCTTACGTCCGGTTGCCCTCCCGTTCCGAAGGTGGCTGCAGAGTCATTGGACAACACGTTTCGTTCCCATCCGGAGAGAGAGAAACTGGATTGTCTTCTCCAAAGCTCTATGTTCGTGTGTCCTTGGCTCAGTTCTCTCAGGTCTGCCTCAAACTGAACCTGTCATCTGGTGGAATTGAAGTTAGAACGTGTTCACTACATTCTGATCCTCCAGTCCAGCCATACTCTTGAGAAATAAATGAGATGATTTTGGCTTGGCTCGTGCTTCGTGAGTCCGTGCTGGTTCCTGATGTTCACCATTTCCCTTCGTGTCCACAAACCGTCTATTTAAAAACCAATGCTGGAGTTTTACCAAGGACGACAGTCTCTGGGATGCCTTTCTCGCAGTAAATGGGGACACCATTTACCTCTTCTGTTCCCAGATCCTTTTTTTAAAATTTTTTTTTAAGTTTATTTATTTATTTTGAGAGAGAGACGGAGAGAGTGAGCAGGGGTGGGGCAGAGAGAGAGGGAGAGAGGGAATCCCAAGCAGGGTCCACACTGTCAGTGCGGAGCCCGATGCGGGGCTCGAACCCACAAACCGTGAGATCATGACCTGAGCCAAAACCAAGAGTCGGATGCCCAGCCGACGAAGCCACCCAGGCGCCCTTCCCAGGATCCTTCAGAGCCGTGGTTTGCAAATGTAAGTGAGCCAGGGGGACACCTGTGGAGTTGTTTAAAATCTACGAGTGGCCTCATAGCATCGTGGTTAACTGCACGACGGAGTCAGGAGCCAGAATGCCCATGCTCAGATCTCAGCCCTGTCACTTACTGTGACTCACTCAATCTCTCCAGGCCTCCGTTTTCTTATCTTTAAAATAGAAGTAACAAGAGGCTCTCCCACGGTGGAATCGTTATGAAGATTAAGGGAGAGGTATGTATACATTGTGTAGAACAGCACCAGTAAGTGGTATGCATGTGTTGGCTAAATAAATATATGTTCCCAGTCCCCAGCCTTCGAGATGATGAGTCAGGCTGGGTGAGGGAAGGCTGTGGGCAGGAATCTGCTCTCGACAGGAGTGTCCCAGTGGATCCTGACGCCAGGGGCTCAACCACCCTGAGATGATGCCGCGTGTCCATCCCGCGTGAAGCTTTTCCCGAGCGCTGGGGTGAAATACACTTTAGCCCGGGAATAAAAATCCCAAGCAAATACAGGTTTCCTCTACTATCCGGAAGCAGTGTTCCTGTGAGATCGTTTGTAAGCCGAACCCGTGCAAAGGGAAGAAACTGTTACCCTTAATTTATGTGGCACATTTTTAGGTGTTCCCAGACCCCCCCCCACCTCCCCTCCCCCCCCCCCCCCCGCAAATAACCTCTCTTAGGTGATACCTGAGGGCACAGCTTGCTAATGGCTGCCCAAGATAAATCATGATAAAGCACAGATGCTCACAGACAGTTCCAGACCATGGCAGCTTGATGCGGAGACGCCGGGTGTAGTTCCCGGGGAAGGAGCTTGGCGGCGCCACTCCCTGCTCGAGATGCGCGCTGCCTGGATAATGGCTCGCGGCAACGCGCACAGGCTGAATGCTTTCCTTGATAGGAAACAAGCAGGCTGGGAATGTTGTTTCACTGGGTCCTCTCTCAACGGTGTAATATCCTCCCGAAAGAATGGGGCTGCTTCACTTGCAATTGCTTCCACCATCGTTAAGGTACCGCGCTCGCCCTGGCGTTCCCAGGTCGTCGGGGACTGTGGTGTCACTGGTACCTCCCCCAAGGGTCCTGCTTGCCTGGGACGTGGACTCTCCCCCTTTCCGCCTCCCCCACTCCCCTTGCTTGCCTGGGACGTGGACTCTCCCCCTTTGCGTCTCCCCCCCACTCCCCCGCCCCCGGTTTTGGAACGTGCCTGGTTACAGTCTGCGCTCACCACGGGGTTCCTCCTGCACCGTGGGTCGCCCTAGACTCTGCCTTCGTCTTCCCCATCAGCCTCATTTGTGATTACAGCATCAGAACTCAGTGTTGGAGAGCCTCTCGGCCCCCCTGAGCCGTCTTGCCTTTTAGAGCCTCTACCCTTGGGACTGGGACTGTTTTCTCTGAACCTGGGCAATTCTACCTTCTGAAGGCCTGTGGTTCGCTCTGATATGCCTAGCTTTCCCTCTTGTCTCTTATGACCTCTAGGAAGGATTTGCCCCAAGCTTCCTGTTATCATTTATCCATCCCTGCATTAAAAAACAAACAAAACACCCCAGTATTCAGGGGCTTAAAATGGCAAACATCTATTTGCTCCTGATTCTGCAATTTGAGCTAGATTTTTGCTGGTCTCACCAGGGTTTACCTTCGTGACTGTCATTGGACGCACGGCTGGGGGCCAGGCTCAGAGCAGCCAAGAGTCAAAGAATAGAAGCTGTAAGCGTTCTTTTTTTTTTTTTTTTTTAATGTTTGTTTATTTTTGAGAGAGAGAGCATGAGCGTTGTGAGGGGAAGGGCAGAGAGAGAGGGGAACAGAGGACCCCAAGCGGGCTCTGTGCTGACAGCAGCGAGCCCGATGTGGGTCTTGAACTCACAAACTGTGAGATCATGGTCCTGAGCTGAAGTCGGATGCTTAACCAACGGAGCCACCGAGGCATCCCCGCTGTAAGTACTCTTAAAGCCTGGGCTTGGAGGTCAGGTGACATCACTTCTGCTGGATTCTACTGGTCAAAGCAGGTTGTATGGCCAGCCCAGATGGGAGCAGGGAAATAGACCTCTGATGGAAGGAATTCCAAAGACAGTGGGGCCACTTTTCACCTACCACACTTCTTTTCAGGAAATCTATTTGGAGGACCTGCGTGGAGGAGACAAGGGAGATGATTCTGATCCCTGGAAAGGACTCAAACTCTGGCAGACGAACAGAAAGCTAAAGAGAGCACTACAATCCAATGTAATAAATCATCCTCATGGCCACCGGCTCTCGCACATTTGCCCTTGGCTGGGCAGTGTGCTTAGTGATGCATTTGCTTCCTCTCACCGAGCCTCGACTGTACTCCTCTGAGGAGAAATAGGTTAACAATTGTGCCCATTTTCCAGATGGAAAAACCAAGGCACAGAGAAGATAGGTGTTAAGAATGCGAGGCAAGACATAAACTCAGTGGATGTCCAGCTCCAGAGTCCTTGCTCTTACCAGATACCTCCCTCTGCAAGGTCAGCCTTGAGTATGGACAGTGTCTTGCCTTTGGCCTTAGCCTCGGAGGAGTCCCATCAATAGGCAAGTGGATGGGGAAGCAGGAGAAAGACAAGAGCTTGCAGCGGATTTCTTTTCACAGCATGCAAACAAAGAGATACCCTGCCCTTCACTGCTCTTCTCTGGGCCCCTGGGCAGGCTGCCTGCGTCTTTCACCCCACTCTAAGATGGGACACCAAGACCAAAGGCCAAGGTGGCCTGAGGCTGCGTGAAAGCTTTGAGAACAAAGGAGTCACGTCCTCCCCAACTGTCCCAGAGACACGTGATCAGAGGGAGCAACTGCTCCCAAAGCCACACAGGAAACCACGTCTCTGTAAACTCACCCATGACGTCAGCCCTGCATCCAGAACGGCCCTTGTACCTTCCTTCCCACTCATCCCTGCATTAACCAATTACTGAAAACAGCTCAAAATAGCACCTGTCCCTCAGCTGGGGCTGCTGCAGGAATATGGCTTGTGATCCTTTTCGAGAAAGAGCAAGTCTGTTGGAAATCAGTGCAGTGAGATTATCTGGCTCTCACGCCGATGTCCGGCTCCAACCTACCCAGAACAGGCTGGGCTACGGAGTTTGCGTGTTTCCTACCAGACAGTCGCGTTGGAACGTGGCTTCTTGTACCAGCTGTAGTCTGGGTCTCAGGGTAGCCATCGAGGGGTAGCAATGGGACCCAACCCCGTGAGCCACTCGAGCCCCACGGAGAGCAGATTCTCTGAGAAGCTGGCCAAGGCACAGGAGTGGTCCGGAGGGTGTTCGGTGACCTGCTTCAATACTGGCCCCGTTTCTCCACACCCCAGGCCACCCCCACCAGGATCCCAAGGGACTCCTATCCCCACCCATCACTCCTAAACCCATTTTAAAACCTGCCAAAGCCATGCAAAAGGATGCTTATTGTAAATATGAGAACAACAGCAACAGAATGAAGAGCCATCAATAGGGTTACAGTTAAACTTCGGTACCACTTACGGATGGAACAGCATGCAACAATTAAGTGAATGAAATGATCTCTTCACTGGCACGGAAATCACACCAAGGAGATTGTCAAGTGAAAAAGACAAGCGCCATAAACATCCACCCATCTATCTCCCTGTCTCTGTCTATTATCTCCCTACCTGCCCATCTATCCAAACAGTGAACTGAAAACAGTGATTTCCTTCAAGGAGGGGAGAGGGGTGGAGGGAGGTAACCACGACTTTTGCTTCATTTGTATCCTTTGAATTGTTACACGAATGTATTCATGTATTACTTATAAAATTAAAATTTAAATACATTCTCAAGGAAAGCAAAGCTAGAGAGAATGATCCACTAACAAAATAGAAAGCAGCACATCCCTAAATCCAGCCTTGGTTTATTCGTTTCTCTCTTCAGCTCCAGCAGCAGTCCTGCCCAGAAATGGCCTGCGTGGCTCTTTGCCCCGCCCTCGAGCCCCTCCTCGCTCCTCGGCTGATGTCACCTTGATGACAGCCCTTGATGTCCCCTGCAAGCCCAGCCTCACCCACCAGCCTCACTGACCCCAGTCTCTGAAAACCAGGGAGAGCGCAGGCATCTTGGGTCCCAAGGTTCCATCCTGGAACTGTGTCTGTCCCATAGCCAGTGTCTGGGGGGTCTAGTCCTTACTCCAGACCCAACGTCTCTCCACCGGGATCTCTTCCAAGTGCCCCTCCTGATGTCCCCTCAGCTTTTGCTGCCCTCTTCGGGCCCTGCTCTTGGAGCTGTATCCCCCACACTGTCCCCACTGGCATAACAGCGCTGGCTGGGAGCCTAGACTGACGGCCCCATCCCAGCAACAGTGGGAAGGGTGTGTGGGTTCTGCTTGGGTCTACGGAAATGCCATGGTGGCCCCCTTGCTCTGGATCAAGCGGCCTGGATGAACTCTCCAAGGGCCTGCATGGGCTCTGGAGGGTCTAAACTGACAGGTGGCTCTTTGGTTTCAGTCTCCCGTGAGCTGGTGAACAGCCCGGGTGGCAGTCAGCATGAGGTCCCTCGCTGGGCATTGCCACCCCCTACCTGTCTACTCAGAGTATTCCGACCATCTGGTTCTCCCGGCTAAGTTTGCAGCATGAGGCTTTGGGGAGGCTTTCAGGAGCGGGTCTGCCTGCACTGTTGTGCATGACTGTAGGGAGCTGTGTGACCTCTCTTCCCAGAAGACTCGAGAAGGAGGAGAGTTCCTTCCCCCCAACCAGCTTGTCCAACTATTTTGTCTGTCGTTGGGCCCGGAGGCAGGAGAATGAACGAAACGCCCCCTGAGGACAAGCCCGCGCCAGGACTCAGCAGACTGGGAACAAAGTAATCGCAACAAGCATGTTCTTCCCTAGAACTTGCCCTTCTAGGAACACCCAGCTTATTAGGTATGCAGGCCTGAGGGCTCCTGGGATGTCCATGAACTTAAGGAGATACCTGCTCCTCCATGGGGTCGGGCAGGCCTACCTAATGGACAGCTTGCGTTAGTATGGATAGAGACAGCTTTCCCCCAAGAATGACGATGGGTTTTGTTCTCCACCACTATCATGGTAGGGGCTGCCTGAACTCAAATACAGCCCTCCTCTGACGTTCAGCGATACCCACCCGAGGTCCCTTGGCCGCTCTCAAATCCTCCGGTTGTAATGATGAACCTATCCAGGGCTCCAAATAATCTATTAATAAACAACTATCCCTGAGATCACACAGTGCAATTAACAGAAGCTTGGTATTAAGCCGCATGGAGGTGGGTGTCGGAGATGGGGCAGACTTTTACCCATCTTGTTCGCTGATGAGGCGAGGGCACAAGATTGCCGCAGGCCAGGGTCGTTCTGAGGGGACCGGGACCCTCCTTAGAGTGGACGAAGCCCCCCGACGCACAGAGGCCCGAGAAATGGGTGGTAACAAAGCCACTCTGAGAACGGAGACGTTTCTCGGGTTAGTAGCAGCTGCCGATATCTTTTGCATAAGTACTGTTAGGTGGGTGTCTGGTCGAAGCCGATGTGTGGGTGGTGGAAGAAACAGTCAAATTGACGTGAGTTAAGAACTGAGGGTTATTTTGAATTCTTTCTTTCTTTTTTAAATTTGAGCTTCTTCCTTCTTCTTTGGGGGGGGGGAGTTGTTTTTCCGTGGAGAGGCCAGGAACGTGGAAAGAAGAGGGGCTGGTCAGAGAAAGACAAGTGTAGGACCGAGAGCCTCGATTCACTCCCAGCCTGGTCATTCCCCTGAAATCCTGCCTGGAGGCATTGGCGTGGTCAAGAGGGCCTTCTGGCACCTTTCTCTGGGGGCCAGAGGAATCCTGGCTGGGAGATTCTAAGAGGCAAGAATCATACCTAGGAGGCTGGAGGGGAGACCTGTAGTCATGGTAACCATGCAATTCAGTTTCCCCATGTGAGTAGGTGGTCCCAGTTTATGAGAATCCAAATCTGACGTGTAGGGAGACACTCAAATCTGGGCACCACGGTTTCCACAGGGTACCAGCATAGCGGCTCATCTTCCTGGTGTGACGGTGGCTCCCTTTTGCCAAGTCCCCCCTGACCCTCCTCCGGGAGAGGAAGGCCCAGCAGCTAGAAGGAGCTGCTTAGAGACCCAGGTACACCCAGAGTGGGAGAGCCACAGGGTGGAGGGGAGAAAGGAAACATACCCCCCCCCCAGCACGAGTGAACCTAAACATTTCCACAAGGCCAAAGGTGGAGAACACCGTCACGGCAGAGAAGATAAATCTCAACAACGGGACCGACAACGTAAGCAGGGTGTGAGCGTCGTGGAGGGTAGGACAACCTTCTAAAGGAATTTTCGTAAATCCTGGGAATCAGATCCCTTTATAGTCAAGTCACAGGCACACTGCTGGTCCTCATGCCCCACTATTCCCACCCAGGCTCCCAGGCACCCACCCCATCTGCCTCCTCCTCTCTCGCCAGGCTGAGAGTGAATATACACACGGTCCCCTAGACGTGCGATCCCGTGGCATACACCTGGGCCCCGCCACTGTGTGGAGGCCGGGACCCTCCCGTCCCTCCTTCCGTCCGTCCGTCGGTCGCCTGAGCTTGGATGCCTGCAGAAATGCCACCATCCCGCTTGCCTCAGAGCAAAGCGCTCTAATCCCAGAAGGCAGGGAAGGCAGATTTTAACTCAGACAATGTTTAAGACACCCAGGAGCGGAGACAAGCTAATGTTTGTATAAATGCCCTCCCACTGAACCTCCTCCCTGTCCATCTGTCCCCTGGCTCTCACACAGCTAGGACCGCCTTTGTGGGTAAATAAGGGAGTCCCCAGAGAGGCAGGAAGCCCTCCTCCTCCTCCTCCTCCTCCAGGGCCGGCTGCCTCCAGGCTTCCCTCCCACAGCCCAGCTGAGAGCCTCTGCCTCCTCCTCCCTGCGCTCACGCTCCCCCACCCCCTTCTCATTCCCTTTATCTCCTTCCTCTCCTTTCCCATTTCTGGCCCTGGCTTAGCCCTCTATAATGACTTAATCTTGCCGACAGGGTGACAAGCGGATGAATCGAACTTTGAGGCTTTTTTCTCCACTCTAGATTCATTTGAAGATTTCTCCCAGATGCGGCACTAAAACCCTAGATTCAATTTCCCTTTGACATAATAACCGAATTAGTCTCATATTGTCATACATAAATTACTAGCCAGTCAGGGTGCCACCAGAGGGAGAGAGAGCTGGAGAGAAAGCAAGGCGTGAGCATCCAAAGGGGTGTGACTGTGACAAGCGGGGACCTGAATAACAAGCGGGGACCAGGAGGGTAACAGCTAATCATATCTGACAAACGAGGAGAATCCCCAGGCCGCAGCAAAGGTAAACATTATTTACCTTCCTCTCCGTGCCCCTGGCCATTAAGATGTCACCATGGGGAGCCGTGTACCTTACAAGAGATACACAGATCTAAATATCTTCTCGATTAAGTAATGCTCTGTTTGCAAAGGCTGCCTTCAAAGAGGAAAATGTAATTTTGTGGAATACTGCTGCAGCCTCTAGGCCTGGAGACAGAGCTAAGCCAGGCAGGGGGCCTGGAGGATGCCCGGCCTGGGCCCCAGGGGCCTCGCCTGGCTGCTTCTGAGCACAGAGGCTGGATCCTGGCCTTCCCCACCTACGCCCCGGGATTGATGACTGGCCCGCAGTGTGGCCAGATCAGAACCAACTGGAATGGGGCTTCCCCGCCTGTCCGCCAGCCACTGGCTCGGCCTCCTCTCCATTTCCCCCGCCTCACCTGTTGGTTCTGGTCAGTTCTTTCTCCTGAAGGTTCTGGCCTCTGGCCTCACCTCTGCCTCCTAGGTCTTGATGGGATTATTACGACCACAGCTTTCCAGCCAGTTTCCCCACCGCTTCCTAACCGGTCCTAGGTGACAACCTATGCTACGCTTCCCCAAATGCAAATCCCAAGGCCAGCGTTTCCCTAAATTAAAACGTACAGGTGGCTTCCCAAAGGGGAACACGCAAACCCCTTAGCATGGCCTATAAGACGAGCAGGACATACTGCTCCAAGCGTGCCCCTTACCCACATTTCCCGAGCTCCCCACGCCCATCATTTCCCAAGTGCATGCTGGGATTTCCCTGAGCGGCTCCCTCGGCCTGGAGCGCTCTTCTCCCCTTTCGCTTGCAGCTTAAACATTGTCTCCATGTGAAGCCTCTCCCGGCCTCCCTAGACCCGGTCCAAACCATCCCTGCCCTCGCCGGTCTCCGCTGCACCCCAACTTTCTTCTACACGGTGCCTCGTCACATGTGTGATTGCTCTTCGGGGCTTACTTATCATCTCTCTTCCTGGATAGCAAGTTCTCTGAAGGCGGGGGTTAGGTCTTATCCACGGCTACGTTCGGGGGAGGCATGAAGCCAGCCCAGAGCAAACCGGGGACCCACACAGACCCTGCACACCCCTGCCTAGAGGGGTCTGCTTGCTTCCCGTCATGTCGATGCAGTTAAATTGAAGCTTTGATGGCGTGGCTGCATGAGCCCAGCATGGGCTAAGAGCCAAGTGACTTAGGACGTCTTGGGTCCCCCCGTGGTCGGTACAGAGCGTGGCCTGCGGTAGGTGTTCAGTAAATGTGTAAGCGATGGTCTGCTGTGGATTCTGTTCTCAGGAGCTGACTCCTTTGGGCGGGGGGGGGGGGGGGGGACAAAGGGAACAATTATAGAAAAATAAAGGAGCAGATTAATCAAATATCCCACTGGACTGTGAGCTCCTCGTGGTCAGGATTCGTGTCTGCATCTCTGCCCCAGGCCCACACGTGCCCAAGTAAATGCCCGGCAGAGCCCCCGCTCAGTGCAAGTTGTAAGAGCCAGGGAGACGAATGCAGATTCTGCCAGCATTTTGTCCTCAGATGTGACCTGGGGGACAGGTAGCGGCCTGTCACTCTGCCTTCAACTTCTCATTAACCTCACCACCTGCCCTAATTGTTTCAGTCCTGGGTTAGGTAACTACCCTCCTTTTATGTTTTTATTCAGCCCATAGCCCTGCAGAATCCCAAAGACTTAAATGACTTTAAAGCCAATTTATTGAATGAGCGGGCTCGGTGGGAAAATCAGGACACAGCCTTTCCCCTCACTACTGCATTCAGACCTGCTCCCTCAGATGTCCCTCTCCACCCACACACCCACCCACCCCACAGGAAGCAGATCCTAGAAACGTTCTTTCTTCTTTTATGGACAAATATAACTCCATGTATTTAAAGTATAGAATGTGATGATTTGATATGCATATACATTGTAGAATGATTGCCGAGATCAAGATAATTAACACATCCATCACCTCCTATAGTTAACATAATTAACTCTTTGTGTGTGTGTGTGTGTGTGTGTGTGTGTGTGTGTGTATGGGGGGGTGTGGTAAGAATACTTAAGATCTCCTCTCAGCAACTTCCAAGGGTATAATACCACATTATTAACTATAGTCACTTGCTGTACATTAGACCCTCAGGCCTTCTTCTTCTTCTAACTGAAAATTTGTACCCTTTACCTATAGTACCCCAAGTCTTCCCATCACCACCCCCCAGCCCCTAGCAACCGCCATCCTGTTCTCTGTTTCTAGGAAATTGGCTTTTTTTTTTAAAGATTCCATATATAAGTGATACCAAACAGTATTTTTCTTTCTCTGTCTGGTTTATTTCACTTAGCATAACGCCTTCCAGATTCATCCATGTTGTCACAAAAGGTAGATTTCCTTCTTTCTCATGGCTGAATAGTGTTCCATTATATATGTGTATGACATTTTCTTTACCCGTTCATCCACGGAAGGCCATTTAGGTTGCTTCCGTATTCTTGGCTATTGTGGCTAGTGTTGCTGTGAACACGGATATACAGATATCTCTTCAAAATACTGATTTCAGTTGCTTCAGATATATCCCCACCGAACCAAAGAGCTTTTGCATAGCAAAGGAAATAATCAATAAACTGAAAAAGCAACCTATAGAGTGAGAGAAAATTGTCACAAACTGTATAGAAGGGGTAACATGCAAAATATAGAATGAACTCATAACTCAATGCCAAAAAAAAAAAGCAAATAATCCAATTAAAAATGGACAAAGATGGGCGCCTGGGTGGCGCAGTCGGTTAAGCGTCCGACTTCAGCCAGGTCACGATCTCGCGGTCCGTGAGTTCGAGCCCCGCGTCGGGCTCTGGGCTGATGGCTCGGAGGAGCCCGGAGCCTGTTTCCGATTCTGTGTCTTCCTCTCTCTCTGCCCCTCCCCCGTTCGTGCACTGTCTGTCTCTGTCCCAAAAAAAAAAAAAAAAAAAAAAATGGACAAAGAACCTGAATAGACATGTTTCCAAAGAAGACATACACATGGCCAATAGGTAGATGAAAAGGTACTCGACATCGCTAATCATCAGGGAAAGGCAAATGAAAACAAGATATCATGTCACACCTGTTAGGATGGCTGTTATCAAAAAGACAAGGGATAAGAAATATTGGTGAAGATGCGGACAAAAGGGAACCTTTGCGCACTACGGTGGAAATACCAAATGGTACAGCGACTCTGGAAAGTGGTCTGGCAGTCCCTCCAAAAATGAAAAACTGAACTACCCTATGATCCTATCACTTTTCACTCTTCAGTTGTAACTTTATTTTCAGTTGTTTAAAAATCCATTTCGACCCAAATCAAAACCTCAGTATCCTATCCAGTTGAAAGCTCTTCCCACTTTTACCTCCCCTACCTGTCCCAAGCCTGAGACCCTGCCATGGGGAAGGGAAGCCGCTTGCTGGTTATTCTACCCCCCGCCCCCACCTTTCTCTTCCGCCTCCTCTACTCTGTGCTGCCTCTGCATCCTCCATGGATGGCGCAGGGAGAGAGGATCTTTTTATTTGGTTTAAGCTGTTATTGGCTCTCTGGCTACTGGTAGAAGTCCGAATGCAAGCTTTGTCTCCTGTGGGGGAACCTTGTGGGTTCCTTGAGGTATTCTCTGGGGAACGAGACAGTTTCCCCATAAGATAGTTCTCTGATGGGGGCAGTGGCCTTCCCACTGATCTCTCGTGACTCCCCGTCATCTCCAACTCAGGGGTGCACCCACACAGCCTGCCTGGTCTCCCCTTCCGGCCAGTGTGCGTGGCAGCACCTTTCAAGACAGCTCAAGCCAGGCCAACCTGTAATGATCCCTTTGGCCTTCAGGAGGTAACCTTGCACCTCCAAACGCTGCCTATGCGGGCAGCTCCCAGGTGCTTTTCTGAGGTCCACGCCAGGACAATTAGAGACAGGTCTCTGAGTTCCTACAGTGTAAGCATCCAGCCAGGGATGGGGGAGTGCCACTCTTCCTGCTTGTAGACAACATTCTGTTCCTACGTGTGATTTTCTGCAAGCTTCCTTTATTTGGCTTGGGATAGACAGAGGAAGGGAAACTCAGAGTACCAGCTCCCCTCCAAACTTCTGTCTCAAACCTTCTCCTTTCTGAGAGGAAAGGCTACGTCTGGCGATATGTCCATTGGGCCAGTTTCTGGCCAGGAAACAGATGGCATGCTCAGAGGGGTAACTGGAGAGAGTTAAAGAGATTAT
Organism: Felis catus; assembly: GCF_018350175.1. Taxonomy (NCBI): domain Eukaryota; kingdom Metazoa; phylum Chordata; class Mammalia; order Carnivora; family Felidae; genus Felis; species Felis catus. The sequence continues at coordinate 17,292,188 of NC_058377.1, read as the reverse complement.
TTATAAAGGTGTGGGCAGGGTTCAGGGAGACACAAGGGATTGAAAAACATCTTGAGTGTAATGGGCAAAGGGAGGGAGATGTTTCTGGAACCTTACAAGATCTAGGACTGTCACACAGGGGCCACAGCCTTTACTAGAAGGATTCAGCCCGTCTCATGCAATGACCGAGCAGAGAGGAGCCAGAAGAATAAATACCCTGGCCTCTCTCCTCCTGCCCTCAGATCTCCTGCCCGTGCCTCCCACTGGCTGAATTCAGCCTGAAACCCCAGGGCGAGGGAGGCCAGTTAATGCTGTCTGTAGAGGTCATCCTGGCAGGACGGGGGTGGAGAATTGTGCTCCAGGGATACAATGGGGAATATCCAGCACAGACCCGTCTTCACAATGTGCAGGAACTTGTCACCCACCGTCCTCAGCTTGGAGCCTCAATGAGACAATAGTGAATTGTCTCCCACTATAGGGATGGGGTGCATCCGCACCCCACTATAGACTGCAGAGCAGGAGTGCGAGGTCTGGGAGCAGAGATGACGGCTCTCATCTTCTGCAAAGCGAGGCTCGGTTCTGAGCTTTGTCAACACCCAGGCGGTGTCGAGACACCACCTGAAAACCGCCTAACCACAGCGCAGAGAAGACATGGGGTGAGTTTGGACGATCTGCCCTTTTAGACTCTCCAGGCCACAGCGCCCCCATTGTGAATACCCGTGATTAAGGGCTGGCCGAGGTCTGCTGGCCGCGTCGTCCTCTGAGAGGCTGCGGTTAGGGGTGGAAAGGACACAATTGGGCCAGAGATGCCCAAGGTGGAGACAGCGCTGCAATTTGACTTTAGGGACGCAGGGATGAGGCCCACAGCATCCTCTCCCTCATCTGCTTCTCTGACGACTGCTTCAGGGGTCATCCTGTGCAGCTGGTACAGCCTGGCAGGCAGGGCCACCGGACTGCTCCGGAGATGTGGCTTCTCCTGACAGTGGGGACTGACTTTGAAAGGCTCATTCCTCAACGTCTGGGCTCCTGCAGGCAGGACGAGGCCCAGTGCTGCCCAGGCCAGGATGGGTATCCTCACGGGCACATCAGTTTCTTGTCACACAAACCATTGTAGATCATACAATATTCGTGTTTATCTTTTCCTCTCCACCCTAAGGTGGGGTGGGTCTGGGGGCTTGAGATGGAGCGAGGACACCGGGGGACTCATTCACAGAGACACTGCTGCTGTAGTAACCCCCCAAGGGAGATGTCGAGGGCCTTCCGGGGTCCCAGGCCTTGCCCCAGGTGGCTGGAAATGGTTGTGCAAGTCAAGCCCAGGCTGCAGGCTGCGGCCTGGGATATCCAAGCTCCATGCTGGTTAAAGGCGCAGACTTTTCCACCAGACGGACCTCCGTTCAGATCTTGGCTTTGCTGCCCCCTGGCCTTGTGCCCTCGGGCCACCTAAGACTCAGTTTCCCTACCTGTAAAATGGGGATGACAAATCTCACAGGGCCGTGCTAAGGATCACGTGAGCTAACACGTGTTGACTGCCCAGCACGGAGCCTGGCCACGCGGTCTGCAGTCAGTAAGTGGCAGCCATTGTAGTTATTGTTGGCACACTCCCGTTGTTCCTGTTTATTTACCCAAAAACTATTTCCTCGGCACCTCCCACACGGCACTGGAGGAAGAGAGATCTCAAGGAGCTCAAAGTCCAGTGCTGGAGACAGAGGAGTGGAGGTAACAGCTGTGCTATGGGGTGAAGGCTGTGGGGGCACAGAGTTCAACCGCCCGGCCCAGGCTGGGATGGTCAGGGAGGTCTTCCCGGAGGAGGCAGCACTCAGGCTGAATCTTGCCAGAGAAGTGAGGCTTCGCCAGGCAGTCACAGTGGGAACACTGCTCTAGGCAGAAGCAGGAATGAGCACTGACAAAGGCAACAGAAGAGAGTGGCAGCTTTGGGGTGGCCAAGGGTCAGTGAGGGGAGGAAGGGGGGTGGGCAGTGAGCCAGAGAGGAAGTCAACATGCTGGACGGAGGCATCTGCACTGCATCAGGGTGGGGCAGGGTGACTCATCAAAAGGTGGTCGGGAGCCTATGTCATTAAATAGTCCTCCTGTGGGGCGCCTGGGTGGCTCCGTCGGTTAAGCGGCCGACTTCGGCTCAGGTCTTGATGATCTCGCGGTCCATGAGTTCGAGCCCTGCGTCGGGCTCTGTGCTGACAGCTCAGAGCCTGGAGCCTGTTTCAGATTCTGTGTCTTCCTCTCTCTGACCCTCCCCCATTCATGCTCTGTCTCTCTCTGTCTCAAAAATAAATAAACATTAAAAAAAAAAAAATTTAAATAGTCCTCCTGAACTTCATCGAGGCTTTGACCGAGGCACCTGAGGGTGATGCCTGGAGGCTGTGTGATGAGAACCCCAGACCCGGCCCTGCTTCCCTCCTTGCTGCCTGACGTCAGACTGCTTCCAGGGAGTCAGCTCTCAGGGGCCCCAGGCCACCCCCTCTGCTGCCACCACGGCCTGCCTCACCCTCCACGCTGCCCCTGCCTGGGCTAATGCTGGAAGGACAGAGGGCCCCAGCCGTCACCTTGCTTCCACTCCTTGCAGGAGCAGGAGGCCAAGCAGAAGCTGTCCAGGTTGCCAAGGGAGTCCCCGGGGCGTCCAGACAGCCCCCCTCTGCTAAGGGCACCCAGCTTACGCAGCCCCCCTGTGACTCTGACGATTGTCATTCCTGGAGGCAACAGCTGAATCCACAATCCAATTACGTGCACGAGGAGGCACCGAGGCTCCCTTCCCTCTGAACTTCTAGCTGCTGCTCTTTAGTGACGGGCCAGCTGTGTGCTGTCACTGTGGCTGCAGGGACATGCGGAGCAGGAGCGGCGGTGGGGGGTCACCCTCCATGCTCTCTGAAAACGGGATGTCCTGAGCAGTTTCGAAGTTCCAGGCTGCTTCTGCAAGGGACGGGGACTGCCTGCCAGACAGGAAAGCAAAGTACTTCAATTGAACGGGAGTGGGTCGGCACGGGGATTTGGGACCACATTTTTACTCCAAGCCCTAGCTAGACGACCTCAGAAAAAGTCATTTGACCTTCGTGAGTCTCAGTTTCCCCACTTGCCTTATGGGCACGACAGAATTACTGGTGGGAATTCATCGTGACCATGGATGTCTATGTTTCTCAAACAGGGAACTCTGGCCCTGGGCCTACGTGGTGATACGGTGGGAGGTGTATATTTTCCTAAAGCATAAATTTTACCCGAAGATTTTAGAGAAGAGGACTGTATTAAACAAAGACGTTCTGGAGACACATATATCATTCTAATGAATTATAAGGATAAAATAGGACACATCAAAGCAGTTCTTTGTAATGCTAGCAACTCTTTGGCTGCACCCCAGATCTCTGGGTCCTGATTCCTGCTCCCCTGTCACTGGGAGTGCATCAGCTGAACTCTAGGGTTTGCTTCTTTGGGGCACGCTGTGCCCGTGAACTTCGCTTCTGACTGTAACCACACCCATTGGGTCCATCGGTCTCATCTGTGATAGAATCATAGAAAAATCGTGAGCATCAAAGGATACTTTTCCCCAGACAGTGACTATCCTGGAAGTAACTCAGAGAGGAGGATGGGGGAAACCAGGACGGGCTAGAGAAGGCAGCCAAGGGGAGAGAGAGGGGCACCTGCTAATACAGGGGACAGACCCGGAGCACAATGAGGCCAAGGAGATGTGGGACGGGAGGGCCCCAAAGCCAGGGCTAAGGAACAGCAACATAGACTCATGGGCGGCTGCAGGCCAGGGAGGGAGCAGGAGCTACAAAGAGGGTATGATGGCCCATCACCAGATATGGAAACGACCTCTCTAAATCCCTGGCACTGATTTATGCCCGCCACTTTACTGCAGACCCAGTTTAACGGTGAGTCCTCTGGGGTCTGTTGATCATGTTCTGCCAGGTTTATGAAAGAGCCTGCTCGGCCAAGCCTTATGACTATTCTGTCTCCTCAAGCTAAATGCAGCTCGGTTTGGGGAGCACAGCAAATCTGCTTGCTAGAAGCACATTTGCCTGAGATGCCCAGCTTTCTTCAGTTATGGCCTATGTGATTGAAGCTGTGTAAGTACAGGTTGCACGCAGTTTTAATGAATAACAATGAAGTATATTTAAAAGTATAGATTTTTAGCAGCAATACAACTGTTGAAGGGTGGGGAAAAAAACCCACCCCCCATTTAATTAATTTTATTCCCATCAAAGTGCACAGTTATAGGCCCGGTGCTTGTCATCGATCAGTTTTGATCAAGTGGCTGAGAATATTGTATTTTAATGCCTGAAACTCTTAGAAGAACAGTGGAATGCGTTCATTTCTGCCTCTAGGTTTCAGAATGATGCTTTCCTAGAGCTTGCCATTGTCCACAGATGGGCCTGAGGGCCGCCCATTTGGGTCCACAATTCTGGAGATACTGTGGAGTCACAGGGACAAGCTAGGACATTTCAGAATGTCCTGCTGTTGATGACCCCCGGCCCCCAAACCTAAAAGCACGCCTCACGGTCATCCAAGTCTGTGAATCACTTCTGAAACCGTGGCTTTATTATCGCCAAATAGCTCAGCAATCCTCTAAAACATGAGATTCTACTGAGCTGGGCACGTCATTGATGGGAATGAGCACAATCTCCACTTGTCATCTGGCCCATCCTCACGGCCCCATTGAGTCTGAATGTCTATATGTCCTAGAATAAATCAGAGGTGCCCCCCACCAACTCCCTACAGCTTCTACTTCTCTGTGTTCAAATTTCCTTGGGGTGGGGGGGGGAGGGGAAGTAATGAATTACAGGGCATTCAACCCCGTGGGCCTGTCCATGCCGAGAAAGCGTTTCAGCGAGCTCCTTTGACAAGTGTCCTCCACCCAGCAATGGGATAGGCACAAGAATGAAGTAAATAAACCATCTTGATAACATTCCCCAATACGTTATGCAATAAACCTGTCTCGAAAAGTTGGCAACACAGGCTCTTATGATGGTTAATGTACTTTTGACTTGAATAACTGTTGAGACCTCCCCTCTGCCTCTTTCCCAGCAGGTACCTCATCAGAGAAAGACCTCAACTTTTCACTTTTCAGCCAAGCTTCTCACACTCTTTACTGGGAGGGACAAGGGCCTTACGAGACTAAGTACACGAGATCGTTACATAAAAGGTGCTTAATGAAAAACGTCAAGCGGGGCCCCTAAGTTCTTGTAGATACCCATAGAGAAGAATCCATAAAAAAGAGCCCATCTGGCTAAATAAAAATGTACGTAATGTAGATTATACATTCCGGGGGGCGGGGGGCGGGCACCGCACACGTTTCTTTAAGGCTCAAGTCACAGGTACGGGAACCAGCTATACTTTTCAACGCCTGGCCCAATCTCACCTAACACTGAGGCCTCTACCCACTGGACACTCTGCTGAGAATGTCCCTTTAATCTGCGCGCAGTGCTCTAAGTTGGGGATCATCACTCCCATTTTATTAATGAATAGATAGCGTCTCAGAAAGGTTGAGGGGTTCTGGCTTCAAAACCTGCGTCCTCTGCTTTCAAACCTCGGCTGCCTCCTACTACCACCATCTGGGGCTGCTTAGGGTTTTTAAAAATTTTTTTTAATGTCTGTTTATTTTTGAGAGAGAGTTCGAGAGAGGGAGGGGCAGAGAGAGAGAGAGGAGACAGGCTCTGAGCTGGCAGCAGAGAGCCTGACGCGGGGCTCGAACGCACAAACGGCAAGATCGTGACCTGAGCCCAAGTCGGACGCTTAACCGGCTGAGCCGCCCAGGCGCCCCTGGGGCTGTTTCGATACAGCCTTGATGGGAAGGTTTCCTTGAGCTTCAGTGAGCCTGTGATGTACTTGAGAGGCATGGCTGACCCGAGTTTTGGGGCACCCGCCACCCAAGAGTCTGATCTGGTAGCACTGTAGACGAGGGCTGGGCGTCTGCATCTTCTAGAAGTGCCCTCAGTGGTTAAAGGGCAGGGGCTGAAGCACCACGCTCTGAGCTCCCCAGAGAAGAGAGCTCCTCTCAGCCCTCCTTCTGCCTCCAGTTGGACGTGCCCCCTCCCACCCCCCAACTCCTCCCAGGGTCTTGCGATCCCATGCTGGAAACCACAGGCAATTCCTTCACAACTTCCCGGGCCTAGCCAGAGAGGCAAAGAAAATAAAAAGCAGACAGAGCTCCTCTGCCCCTTCCACGTCCACCACACGGCAGGAGTGACCTTTGCAAGCCTGTCTGTAAAACAGCGGATTCCCGCCCTCTCTGCTTAATGGGAGCGGGAGTGGCCGGCTGGCTCTCTCCAGCAAGCAGGGCTGTGGCCATCATCCTCCAAGAAAGAGTTTATGAGTCTGCCTCTGGCATTTAAAATTAATATACTTATTAAGGAGCAGGAGAGTGCTTTCAGGGTAAATGTCTTTTTATTTTTTTCCCCAGGGTGAAGGCCACTTAGCACAAACTCAAAGGCAGCTGTCTCCATGGGTTCTTGGGGGTGTTCAGGGATTAACTATACAGGATGAGCCTGTTCTACACACAGCCCTGCTGCGTCTTCTCAAGTGGTTTCCGGCTCCTCCCCTTAGGGCTTCTGGGGACAGAAATGCTGAGACTTTTGGGCCAGGACGCAGTCTCTTCCGGCTGCACTCTTACTGTGCATGCCAGGACCCGGCCATGCCCCAGACGTCCCTCCACCCAGCCAGTCGTTCACCCGCCTTCCTTCCACCCTTTGTGTATCGAGCCAGCCGTAGCTTTCATGCTTCATTCATCAAACATTTATTGAGCACCTTAGGTGTGGAATACAGGAATACACAGATGGACGGCACACCTCCCTGCTGCTAAGGAGCTCACATTGCAGGAAATTTGCTTCAAAGGCAAAGGGAGACAATATGCTAAAGCAATGGGTTCAGATTTTGTAATCTTGTCCAACTAACAAACTCCTACTCATCCGTCAAAACCCAACTTAAATATGCCCAACCTACACAACTGCCCGTCCCCACCTCCAAGAGATATTTCCCCTGTGCTCTAACAGCACATGGCTGTTTTCCATGGCTCTATTTCAGGCCTTCTCATTGCTGTTAGTACCTGTCTCCTCTACCCTACAAGGGCAGCAACTAGTCTTTCCTAAATGTATCTCCTGGACTGAGCCCAGTGCCTGCCATAGGCAGGCTTTCCAAGTTTTGTGACTCTAAAAACTACTTGGGAAACTTGCTAAAAATGCTGACTTTCCAGTTCCACTCCTGTGCGATCTGATTCAGTACGTCTGAGCCTGGGGTCCGGAATTTGCATTTTTCATGAGTTTTTCGGGTGAATCTGGTCCATGTGATCTACAGACCACACTTCAATAAAACGATGCCGGGGCCTTGATAAAAACTTTTTGAATGAAGGAAGAAAACCAAGAAATTAAAGGTCAACAAAAAAATCTGTGATTTCTTTTTTTTAAATTTTTTTTTAATGTTTATTTTTGAGACAGGGAGAGACAGAGCATGAACGGGGAGGGTCAGAGAGAGAGGGAGACACAGAATCTGAAGCAGGCTCCAGGCTCTGAGCCGTCAGCCCAGAGCCCGACGCGGGGCTTGAACTCACGGAGCGCGAGATCATGACCTGAGCCGAAGTCGGATGCTTAACCAACTGAGCCACCCAGGCGCCCCCCCCCCCCCCAAATCTGTGATTTTAATAAGGTCTATGGATTTTACCAATGTGAATTTCCTAGTTTTTATATTGGATGGAGTTATACCAAATGTGACTGCTGAGGGAAGCTGGGTGAAGGGCCCTTGGGACCTCCCATTTTTGTAACTTCCCGTGAATCCGTAATTTTTTCTAAGGAAAAAAGTTTTTTTTTTTCTAACTCTCTTGTTTTTTCAAGGCCTCAAGGATGTGCACTTGTAATTTCCTTCAGATCACCTGTCTCCCGACGTTTAACCCCACCCTCTTGAGATGTCAACAATCTACAGATGTCTGTTGAGTGTAATTATCTACTTCATTATTATACGATTAATTCTTTGTTATTAATGAGAGGCCTTCATTCTTTGCTTAATTTCTCACTATCCCACAAAGTAATCTTATTAAAAAAATACTTCCTTGTTAAGTGAGATATATACTAACATTATTTGGGGAAGTTGGGGACAACTCTTGAGACCGTACAGATGATACTCTGTTACAAAGCCGGCATCCAAAAACCTTGCTGTCTTCAATGTGTGTGTGGATCCCAGTGCTTCTCAGACTTGACTGTACATTAAATATGGCCCAGGGGGCGTTAAAAAATCTCAGTGCCCAGGCCGCGCCCCGTTCCCATTAAAATGAGAATTTCTAGGGCGGGGACAAGGCATCAGTAGTTTTTTTTTTTTTTTTTTTTTTAGAATTTTTTTTTTAACGTTTATTTATTATTGAGAGACAGGGAGACACAGAGCATGAGCAGGGGAGGGGCTGAGAGATGGAAAGACAGAATCTGAAGCAGGCTCCAGGCTCCGAGCTCTTAGCACAGAGCCTGATGCGGGGCTCGAACTGACAAACCGCGAGATCATGACCTGAGCCGAAGTCAGACGCTTAACCGACTAAGCCACCCAGGTGCCCCAGGCATCAGTAGTTTTTAAAGCCCCCCCCCCCCCACGTGATTGCAGCCAGTGCCATAGGCACTGCCATCGCGTGAGAGGCCTGCTCCGGCAGAGAGACTCTGAAGTTCCTCCTGAGCTGCTTTCTGGCTCTCAATTCAGCTCAGAAAGAGCCACAGCGCTATGCAAGGGAGGATGGGCTCTGTGACCTCTCTGCCATTTCTCATTTCTCAAAGCGGAGGCCCGGAGGCAGGCAGGACTCATGCTAACCTTCCCACGGAGGCCTGTATCTTTGGCTCTCTGCTCTCCCCACGCGTGGGTGCCTGCTTGTCTGGGTGCCTGAAAAACTCCTTTCAAAGCAGATCGACATTTCACAGGGTTCTGACGACCCTCGCTGGTCCCCCGAAGTCCCCCCAGGCCTGACTGGCTCACTTACAAAGAGGCCCACAGTGTCTGTCCAGGTCAGCAACTTTTCACGAGGTCGGCCGGGTCCACGCCAGTTTTCTGACCGGGGGGGGGGGGGAGGGTGGTGGGGTCCCACTCACAGAGTACCCTGTGACAGAGGGAAAAGAGGCCGGTGCCCAGCTCGGGGGGCAGAGCACCAGGCTGAGCGGCTGATGGGATCTCCTGTGGTCCCAGAAGGATCGCTTTGGGGAGAATCTGTTATCCCTTGATGACGTGGGCCTCTGTGTTCTATGAAGAGGGCCGTTTTCCCAGGTAGATCTGGTCCTGCAGACTGTGGAGCTGGGAACCTGCAGACAGCCGCGTTCCTTCTTTGGTCCCCGGGGGCTCTCCACTCCTTCCGCCTCCCAGGCAGCTGAGGGGGGCTGGAGGGGCCAGGAGGGGTCCCGCACGGACAACCTGCAAACTGCCACCTAGGACAAGGGTCACGTACCTGCATCTAGAGGATGCCGTTCACTTGGGCTGCGCAGGGTGGGCCCCGGGAGCCCCATCAGAGATGGCCTAGTTAGCCAAAGGGACCTGGCTTGTTGCCACCTGGCAAAGGCTTCTAACACACTCTGCTCTCCGCAGAGTCACCTGGAGGCCGCTAAATATCTTAGCTCCGAGGCCATCTCCCCTGTCCTTACCCACGCCTGCCTCCCCTCTCCAGATCCCTCCTCCCTCCCGCCCTCCTCTGCTCGCTTGGCACAGAGTTGTAGACCAAGGCGGGAGAGAAAGGTCTCACACGGATATGAACAAAAAAAGTGAACTTTCCGATGGATGAATTGGGTGACCCAAACGGCAAAGAAAAAGGCGGTTTGTAATCTTGAGTCTGGCCGCTGTAACGGCCAAGCTTTATTTATCCTGTGTCCCAGATACTGCATTTTACGCGTTAAATCCTCCCAATCCCCTAACAGTACTGGTATTTTCTCATGCCCATTTTACAGAAGAGGACTTGGAGGTCCTGGCTTTGATGTGGATCTAGAGACTGCATGTTTCATCAGTGGGTTCTTCTGCGTAAGCTCCAGAATCCTCCGCGTTAAGACCATAGGCACATTCTTATTGCCCTGGGAAGGCACCAGAGCCCCTCTCCCTGGGGGATGGATACCCTTCACTGAGGAGCAGGACCCCTAGAGTGGGAGATTGGGGAAGAGGAGCCTTCTTGACTGTCGGGTAAAAATGGCCTAGAGGACAGAGCCCCCCCCTCTTGGAGCAGGGAGTCAAGATGTATCGGCCTGGCCCGTGTCGGAGGCCCTCCCCCCACTCTACCAGGACATTTTAGCAAGGGGCTAATGTCAAAGACGGGGTCGTCTTTGACCCCATTAGACCCCGTTAGAGGGAAGCAGGGATGGTGTGTCCACTTCTCCGGGTGAAGCTTCTCAAGGTGAGGCAGAGCAGAGACCCTCCCACCCTGCTCCCAGAGAAAGGGAACAGCTCATGAATCCGTTAAATGAATTTAGGATAAGCATGTTACAGTGTCTGTCTGTTAACATTTTTCTACACGTACGTGTTGTGGCGAGACTTAAGTAGTTTCATGTGCATAGAATACTTAGGACAGTGCCTGGCACACAGTCAGTACGATGCTGGTGTTAGCAGAGAAGCGGTGGTCTCTTTGGAGACCGGAATAATTTTCAGCAGGTGACACCATGGCGAAATCAAAGAGACTCATTTTGTTTTATGTTTACCTATTTGAGAGAGGGAGAGAGAGAGCGCGCGTGCGCACATAAGCGGGGAGGGGCAGAGAGCAGGAGAGGCAGAATCCCAAGCAGGCTCCACACAGTCAGCACAGAGCCCATGCGGGGCTCGAGCCCACCAACCGGGAGCTCGTGACCCGAGCTGAGATCAATAATCAGACGCTCAACCGACTGAGTCGCCCAGGCGCCCCCACTAAATGAAAGAGCTTCTTGACTGTTACGTATCAGACATACCAGAATATTCTACGAGGAAAAGCAGTAGCCTTTCCTTCCCTGGCCCCTTGTATGACCTGTTTTGGCGGAGGCGAAAGATAATAAACGTTTGTCTGAGTACCTACTATGTGCCGGGCACTTTTGTGTGCACCGTCTCGTGCGGTCCTGACCTCGGCTCAGAAGGGCATTCCCTTTTCCAGAGAAGGAAGCCGAGGCTCAGAGAGGTTATGAGCCTTGCCCCTGATTACAGGCGCCACCCGGGGCCTCCGTGCCATTGCAACTGCATCCGGTGACAGAAGATGGACAGACAGTATGACTTCGGAAAACCCTCACAGCCTGAAGCTTCGCACTTGGGCTCGCTCAAGCCGCCAGCAAAGTGGAGATTGGAAAATCATCATGCTTTCCTCAAAGTGTTTCTCTTCTGCCACAGTAATAAATTCTCCCGACATTAGCAGGAGCCGGGGGGGGGGGTGGGGTGGTGAGGGAGGGTGGTCAGCCCAGGGCGCTGACTGACAACTCTAGAGCGAGCCAGCGTGGACGGAGGGCGGCCCGGCATTCTGTGTGCGGAGGCCGTGGGCAGGGTGATTGCTGGGCTCCCGTGAGAACAGGCGGTCCGCGAAGCTTTGACTCACACTTTGTAAATTGGTTTCATGCATGGGCTATCAATGGGGGCCTGGGTAGATAATAGGATTTTCCAACACAGTTCTTCTCCCCTCTCCTCTGCAGCCTTCCACGTCTCCATGCAGAGCGCCTGTAGGGATGTGATGTGCTTGGCCGGGCGCGCCCTGGTCAGGCTCCACGGCTCTGGCGGAGGCCGTGCAGATCTAAGAGGCCATGGTTCAGAGCTGCCTCGGAGGGCGGCTTATGTGCTCCACTAACACAGCGAGGGGGAGGACAGCGTCCCAGGCAGCCCCTGCCAGGCGGGCTATGGGTCCAGGCACTCCCAGCCATGCCTGCTTGTTACCGGGGGAGGGTACTCAGGACGTGCCCCGGGAGGGGGGGGGCCTCCGTGACTGCTCACGGCTTCACTGCGTGGTCCCGCCAGCCTTGACCGTCCATGGCAACTCCCTGCCACGCGCAGTCTGACTCCAGGAGAGGCCCAGCAGAGCCCAGAAAACCCAAGCAGCCCAAATGCAACCGTTTACTACAGGCTGAGCCCAGGGAAAGCGCGCTCGGGAGAGGCAGGTGAGGGAACGAGGCCTGGGCTGGGATCAACTTCAGCCGGGGACCCCAGGAGCATGGATTTTACTTCAAGGTCAGACTTACCTGAAGGCAAGGGGGCTGGTCTTTTGTGCCCCTGGGTCAGTCGGTCATTGTTTCATGGCTTAAGGCGAGGTGACTAGGACAGGGTGTTACTACCTACCCTCTGGGGTCAGGTGGCTCCCATTCCGTCTAAGACTCATTCTCTAGAGAAGGGGGACCGCTGCGAGTTTTAGCAGCCAATGCTCCGCTGGGGGGTGAGTGCACCGGGCCAGCCACGGGGATCTGAGCGGGACAGCAGCATCACTTGCACCGTACCCGTGGGTACACAGCCAGGGCACGACTCAGCCAGAACCCTACTAAGAGCCATCCTGGTGACTCTGACTTCTAGAAAGCCAGAAGGCCGCGGAATTAGCTGGCATTACAGCGAGCAGTATCTGTGACAGCCTAGGCATCACCCCAACACCTGTCCCTGACACTACAGAGCTGGTAACTCACAGATCTGTTCTCTTATCTCTTCCCAGCAGGGACGCGTGTCCACCGCTCCTACCAAGGGCAGAACGGGAGACTTCTTGCCCAGGCTCCCCGAAGCCAAGGCCAGCCCCGTCCCGTCTGCATCACGGCACACGGGACACCTATCAAAGCTCCTCTGTGACCATCCAAAGCCTCCTCCCCCAGAGCCGCTACCTCGAGTTTTCGGCTGAAACACAAATGCCCGCCTCCGATGCGGAAAAGAGATTAAATTGGGAACAATCTTAATTCTCTCTGGCAGAGGGAAGCGAACGAGGGCTGTCAGTTCCCCCATGATATATTGTTAAGGAAATCCAGGTTTAAAGGTATTTCATAAGTTTGCCTTTGCCTGCTAATAAAGAGAGTCAGCTAACGGAATCCGATCACCAGGCGAGATGGTAATGAGATAATGCCGCGTACTCCACAGAGACCCAGCCGGCTCCTTGAAATTCCTCGGAGAGAGAGTTTCTGAAGTGCCACATTGTGACGAGGAAGGGAGAGTAAGAGAGAAAGAGAGAAGGGAAAATGGGCATAATTAGCCGAGTAGATTAGGTGATTCAACAAAGATCATACGGTCTCAGCAGGCTGAAAAGCTGTGGTATTTATCAACATACCTCGAGGATGCTTCCTGGTCTCCGGGCCTTTCTGTCTTCTCAGCGAGACAAGTGAGCTCAGCGCCGTCTTTCTGGAATATCCAGAGACGGAAGGCCTTCTCATAAACAAATAGGCAGGTCTGCCTCGTGTCCTTGCCGGCTGGCTAGCTGTGGGGCTCAGCTAGGCCTCCCCGAAAGCCCGCAGGTTTGGGGAAAGAGGGTGGGTTCCAAGGGACCCTGGCCTAGGACTGCGCTCCCTCCGGTGGGTGTCCAGCCTGCTCACGGACTGCGTGCTGAGTGCTCGGGTTGGGCGGGCTGCGATGGGGCTTTGGCTCCACTTTGGTGGCATTTAGCTCGTGTCCTCATCGTCCCAGGGCTGAATCGTGACCCATGCTCTGGGGCAGGTTAATTCTGTGCGTGCACCTGGGTGCAAATGACCAACCTGTTTATCAGACTAGAAAAGAGGACCCATCCACAGGCCAAGACAATGTGGTTCAAGGCTTAAAGCAGTAACGTAAATTTCTTCAACACTCCTACTTACTGGGGCGCCTGGGTGGCTCCGTTGGTTAAGTGCCGACTTCGGCTCAGGTCATGACCTCACGGCTCTGTGAGTTTGAGCCCCGCGTCGGGCTCTGGGCTGACAGCTCGGAACCTGGAGCCTGCTTCGGATTCTGTGTCTCCTCTCTCTGCCCCTTCCCTGCTCGCGCTCTGTTGCTTTATCTCTCTCTAAAATTAAAAATAAATGAATAAATAAAAACTCCTTACCACTGAAGCTAGCTCAGCCCCTATGCTCACTCGATCCTCATGCTTACCTTCATAGAGATACACGTTTTTGTTCTGTGAGAAACTGATGAAGGCTCTTTCCAGAAAAAGTACAGACACACACACCCGAGTTGTGGTGCAATTTCAGGGGTCCACACATCCTGACCATGAACCCCAGGTCCCAGAACCCTGGAGGAAAGGGGATATACCCCACTGAGACACATGTGGCCTAGGCGGGAGGCCATCCGGAAGCTGGCCAGCCCCTGAGACAGACGGGCTCTGGAGCGGGCTCGAGTTTTAATTTTCTGGGCTTCCCTGGTTGTGATTTCAGGTGTCTGGGTCTCTGGGTGAAAGGGAAGCCAGGGGCCAGCAGGGTCGAGTCCAGGAGCTGTGGCCCTCGGATCCATGCGGGGACCTGCACGCGGGTCTCTTGTCTTGTGGGATCTTGGTCGCCTCTACTCTGCTGTCCAAATGACCCAGCAGATGATCTCCTGGAAGGAAAGGGGCTTTGGAAGGCAGCAAAGAGGGGCAAGTGGGGGGACTGTGTTCCTGCCACAGTCAGGCTGGAAGGCAGTGAACCCCGAGGGACAGAGTGATGATAGCCACGCCAGAGCGGAAGGGAAGGCGCTGAGGCTCTGGGGCCTGGAAGGAAGGACAGGAGGGAGGGTGGGCCCGGGGTGTGGCTGGGGTTTGAGAAGGAGCACGGGGGTGTTACCCGAGGGCGACTACCGGCTTCCTGCCGTAGAACCAGAGGGGTTCTGAGCTGACTGTAGTCATAAGTTTCGATACCAGCCATTAGCTTTGCTGTCCACGCGGGGTTTCTTTCCCCCAGTGATCACTGATGTATCGTGTCCCCGTAATTGTGTATTGTATTTTGGCAGCGATGCATCCAGAGGAGATTGGAAACCCAGATCGAACCCTTCCTCCCCGGAAGAGCATCCATCACTCCGAAGGCACTGGGGGAAGTGAGGGAAGAGAGTCAGGGGGTGCTCACATGCAGCCAGAAAACTGTGGGAACTGTCTCGGATCTCGGAATCCTGCATGGCCCAGTATCTTCTGCGGATAGCGCCCACGTGGCTTCGCTGTCTGGGCCCTGCACAAGGAGAGCAGGGCCTTGTGAACGGGGATCGCTGGCATCACCAGCCCCATGCACTCATCCATTCACTGATCGGCATTTTTGGAGCATCTCCCACACGCCAGGCACTGTTCTAGGCTGTAGGGATAGTGGCGAACTGGATAGACCACACCTGTGGAACAGGCATTCTAAAGGAGGCTCTCAGGCACAAATTCCTGGCTATATCCCGCACCGACCCAGGGGAGCTCCCCACCTCGCTCCCTTGCAGGGCAGACCCCTCCTCAAGATGGTCCAGGCACAGCTTTGGGGCCTCCAACCACACCTCTACCTCCTATGTCCTTGAGCTAAGGGTCAAGGTGTATCTCCTTCCTCTTTCCACCACACCAGGTGCCAGGCATGGCTCTGCCGGGGTTCCCTGAGTGACCGAGGGCAAATCACTTCCCTGCGCTGCTCCTCGGAATTCTCAGCTATAAAATGAGCCTAATGACACCAGTTCCAGTCACATCCCTGGGGTATCTTTGGGATAAGGGAGCCCGCAGAAAGTCCCGATGGGGAGAAGACTTCAAGAATCATTGAGCCCAATGCCTTCACTTCATAGAAGAAGAAACTGAGGGGGCGCCTGGGTGGCGCAGTCGGTTAAGCGTCTGACTTCAGCCAGGTCACGATCTCGCGGTCCGTGAGTTCGAGCCCCGCGTCGGGCTCTGGGCTGATGGCTCGGAGCCTGGAGCCTGCTTCCGATTCTGTGTCTCCCTCTCTCTCTGCCCCTCCCCCGTTCATGCTCTGTCTCTCTCTGTCCCAAAAATAAATAAACGTTGAAAAAAAAATTTTTTTTAAAAAAAGAAGAAGAAGAAACTGAGGTCCAGAGTGGCACCTGATGAGAAAGTGTCAGAGAAAGCTCTTGCGGAGTGGAAAACACCACGGGCACGAGGGGTTGTTACATTGTCATTTTTAGGTTTCCTTTGAGCACACTGACTGGTCTCCCACGGCCCAAGCAGGGAGGGGAGGCACAAGTCGAGAGTCATTCCCTGCAGGTCCGGAAGTCCTTCATTTGCCCTCAAAGACCTCATTGGCCCCAAGCCTCATGTGGCTCCCCCTGCTGTGTCTGCCCAGCCCCACTAAAGAGGATGGAAGCTGTTTATTGCTTTCTTGCATGGTGGGGGAGGCTGGAGTTATAGGCTAATTAAACCACAGACAGATTCCTCAGCAGTTGGCTGGGACCATAAGTGCTGTTACAACAGTAAAAGGCCAGAGATGACAGATGGAGCTTTTTCGAGATTATGTCACTGTCACCCCCAAACACAGCTTTTGCTCCAGCCCTCAGCTTCGGGGCCATGCTCCATGGGGTGATTGCTCTGCATCAGGGAAGCCTATAGACAATTGGGGGGGCGGGGAAGCAAAAACGAAAGACAAAGGAGTGGAACCGGGCGGATCCAAACACAATGGCAAGGAACAGCAACTTGGTCCACAGCGCGATCTCCTTGGAAGGAGATATAAGTGTCCAAGAGGGTTCTCAGTGGAAGGATAGGGAGATCCTCCCCAAAGTCTGACTGAAATCTCTTCTGCTGACAAGACACCAAAGGGATGGGGGAAGGAAAACGATGCCTGTGTCAAGGGAGAGGCAAGCTGGGGGAGGGCTCCCTCAGGATGGCCTGTGACCACAGGCCTTCGACCTTCAGAATGGCTGTTCCTTTGCAACATCCCCACTTCAGGGCACCCGGGTGGCTCAGTCGGTTAGGTGTCTGGCTCTTGGTTTTGACTCAGGTCACGATCTTGCGGTTTGTGAGTTCTAGACCCGCGCCGGGCTCTGTGCTGACAGCCCAGAGCCTGCTTGGGATTCTCTCTCTCTCCCTCTCTCTCTGTCCCTCGCCTGGCCGTGCTCTCTCTCTCTCTTTCAGAAATAAATCAATAAACTTTAAAAAAAAAAAAACCCAATCTACAGACGGAATTCGTCTCAACTGTACCTTCTTCCTCTCACCTCTTCCAGGAAGTTGATCCAGATGAGATTTAACCACACTCTTGACTTAACTTTGGTTCCCGTGCTATCCACAGCCGACGACCTAGAGGGAGGAGAAAGAGAAAGGCAGATGAGTGTTATCATTACTTAAAAGAACCTTCGGGGAAAGTCTCCATCTGGTTTACAGACTCAGCCGAGGTGGGTCTGAGTCTCCTCTCTGCCTCTTGGACGGTTCATTTAACTTTCTCTGGGCTTCTGGTTCCTCCACGGTGGTAAACACGGCGACGTATTCCTGTCTCGTGGGGGTGTCGTAAAGCTCCAGAGGGATCGTGCATTGAAAACACCAAAGGGCTTGGCAGAAGCGAATTGTGACAATTCTCCGCCCACGCACTGGAGAACGTGGGCTCCAAGAGGAGGTGAACTTACCTTACCCCGAACAATAAATGTTTCCTCGTTAATGAATTCTTTGTAGCCTCCAGAGTCAGAACAGTCATCCCCCAAGCCTAGGCTGACGCTGACCTGCTGTGAGTTCCCTGAAGGGACAGATCCCAAAGAGTGACTGCAGGATGGAGGGGCTGCTGTTCCAGGGAGGCCTGGCTCCCACCTCCCTCCGGCCCGGAAGATGCTATACATCCAGCCAGGATATTTATCTCCTGCCCTGCCGCCCGTGCCCCTCAGAACCTACAAGGTCACTTGGCCCAGCTGGAGTTCTAGCTCGAGCACTGATGTGATGCAGTCTGACAGCCCTGTCTCCAGCTGCCAGACTGGGGCATGGACGGAGGCTGCTGGGTTGCTGCGGGGGCGGGGCGGGATGGGGATGGGCAGCTGTGTCTCAGCCTGGTGGTGGCCTAGGGAAGGCCAGTGGGACCAAGGAGCTGCAAATTTTGCTATAAGATAGAAGCAGTCTTGCAAGAAGGTACCTACACTCTCCCCTGTCCTCCCCTGTCTTCCCCTGCCACCTCACCATGGACCTCCGTCCCTGAGACCACATAGTCTGCCCAACTGCAGGACATGCGTGGGGCAGAAGAGGGGACCCGAGCTCCTCTCACGCTGCCCTGGAAGTGATCCCCTCTCTCCTGTGATGCTTAACCACAATGCAGAGCCCGGATCTGCCCACTGTGGCCCCGCCTCCCACACCATACCTTTCAATGGTCCCTTTCAGCTCTCCCAGAGGAGGAGAGGAGGAACCGTCCCTTGGAGGCTCTCTGCTTTGTGCCAAGGGCTGTCTCAGGCACTTAAGTACCTGGGGGAGTCCTTAGAGCCATAACATCTGTTGGGGACCCCAGGGGTGGTGACACACTCAGTCTCCATACTATGAAGAGAGTTGAGAACTGTTTACAGAGGTGCGGGCAGGGTTAAGGAAACTAACCAAGGAGACTGCAGTGTCCCTAGACTGGCAACAGCAGGGTCCCTCACCTCCCCTGGCCTTGAAGGGACAACAGAAGGAACAGTTACTGGCCCTGGAAGAGAGAAATTTTCAGGGCGGGGGGGAGGGGGCTGCCCGATAGAAGCTGTGGCCATTGATCAAGGGACACAGCCATCTGGTGGGGGTCCTGCAAACAAGGAGTTAGGGGAATAAATCCCAGACCTTACTGTCCTCCTGTCCTCTGACATTAAGCAGTTACCACCCATCAGAGAGCAGTCAGGGGCCAGAGAGCGAGGAAGCTCACTGGTGCTGTGCCAGTGGGGGTGGGGTGGGCCAGAGCAGGGTGAGGAAGGGTGGAGAAGGGCCCAGGGAGGCCCACGGCAGGTGGTCAGCACACAAGAGATAGGAACACGCCCATTTACAAGCGGCCAGAGTCAACAACTGATTACAAGGCTGGAGCCTACCCCCATGCTCTCTCTAATGGCTTGTCTAATGTCTTATCTCTAAGAAAGTAGGACAGCAGGTGAGGGAGGACAGATCACGGTTTTCTCATCTCACCTGATCCGTGCTCCCAGCCCCTGACAGCCCCCCAGCGCCTGATACTCTGGGAGTCCCTCAGGTCTCCACGAGGTACAGATCCAACCCCAACTCGACCATCAACTGGCTCCCGACCTTGAGAAATCCCTTAGGCTCTCTGGGCTTCAGCTTAAAAGAAAAAAAGAAAGAAAAGAAAAGAAAAGCATGATTCTATGATTCTGTCCCTGCTTTCGTTATAAATATTTTTCAAGGATAGAAGTGTAGAATTCTCTGACATCAAAGTCAACCCGCAAATGCAAAAGAAAAATCGTTCTTTACTTCAACCCATGTTTAGGAGACCAACTATTATGTGTAGGTATTATTCCCGGTGCTGAGGACACAGCAGCAAACAAAACAGTCGAGTCTCTGCTTTTGCAGAGATTACATTCCATGTGGGGGAGACAGACAATGGACGAACAAATGCATACATAGTATGTCAAACGGAGGTAAGTGCTATGGGGCAAAAATACGCAGGATGAGGCACATAGGGAGTGCTGGAAGGGAGAGTTGCTATGATTTGTAGGGTGGCTGTGGAAATCCTCAGGATAAGGAATCGTTTGAACAGAGGCCTGAAGGAAATAAGGAAGAAAGACATATGGTGATCCAGGGAAAGGAAGCAGCAGGTGCAAAAGCCCTGGGGCTGAAGCATATTGGGCATGGTGGAGAAAAAGCATGGAGATCAGCATGGATGGAAGAGTGGCCAGGATGGAGGGGTTAGGGACCACTGTGCCATGTCATAGAAGGAGAGCAAGAGTGGACGTGCGGAGAACTGTTAGAAGCTACTGCAATAATCTGGATACGAGATGATCGCTTGGACTGGCTGGAGGCAATGGGGAGCGTTCAGGAAGTGGCAAAGCCAAAGGGTTCATTGAGGGATTGGATGTGAGGTATGAAAGACAAAGAGAAGTCGAGATTGATTCCAAAGTTTTGGGTCTGGGAAACCAGAGGGTGGTGCTGCCCTTTGCAGTTGGGAAGGGTTGTGGTGGGGCATCTTTCAGAGGGGGAATTACGGATTCTGTTCTGGGCATGTGAAGTGGATAAGAATGTTACTTATATGGGTCTAGAAATGGGCAAGACTGGGCCAGAGTTGTACATCTGGGAGCTGCCAGCATATAGATGATATTAAAGCCACAGGTCTGGAGGGAGATCATCTGGGAGCAGGTGAGGAAGGAGAAGTCAGGTGGACCAAAGCCTGAGCCCCAGAGCATTGCCAAGTTAGGGTCCAGCAGAAGGGACTGAGAAGCAGTGTCTCATGACATATTAGAACCAGATAAGGAGAGCACAACAACCAACAAGGAAAAACTAAGGACTCGTACCTCACTTTTGAATATTGCTGCCCCAATCCAAAATAAAATCTTTTGAGCAATGAGTGACAGAATGATATCTCATAACCAATTTGGGTGGATCCTAGTAATAGAGGCTGATGCAACATCGTGAAATGTGTTAATATAGTTCACTGTATGATAAAGGAAAATCTGTGTGGTTGTCTTGGTACACACCAAAAAAGCATTTGATAATTCTCTATTTTTTCTTCATTTGAAAGAGAAAAAATAAAACACCTCCTTAAGCTTCCTTAATTCCAGAGCTTCCCCAAACCATTAGAAACATCTCCATTTTGCCTGGAAAGAATACATCGGTGCCCGTTTTGTTCAAACAAGATTCTGGAGACGCATCAAGGGAAGAACAAGAAGTATGGAAAATAAACAAAAGAAGGATGAAAGGAAAATGTTATTTTCAGATAATATGATTATCTACCTAGGAAATCCAAAAGAACGAAATGGCACGCTGTTAGATAATAAGATTCCAGCGCGATGGTTGAGTGTCTGAACAACCACTAAAACCCAAAGCTTCCCTCCATGCCACCACTTTAAAAGAGAGAGAGAGAGAGAGAGAGAGATGCAAAATAAAAATACAAAACAAACAATGACAACAACAAATGGAATGAATCCAGTAAGCTATGAGCAAGGCGTTTATGGAAAAAACTATAAAACTCTAATGAGTATCACCGAAAAGGGTCTACAGACACGGAGAGGCCTCTACTGTTCCTGGCTGGGAAGTCTCAGTATGGTATAGATGATGATTCTCCCCAGATTCAAAGCCACTCCTGTCAAAATCCCAACAGAATTCTATAGAACTTGATCAACTTAATTTAAATCCATCTAGAGGAGAACAAGAATAGCCAGGCAATTGCTGAGAAAGAGGTACGAGCAAGAGGCATCTCACCTACCAGTACGAAATACAAAATATGTGATAATTACATCAGCCACGGTCCTGAGAACAACAAGATGTCAGCCTGAGAATGGACAGATAATACACAGTTCGTGCACGCACAGGAGTGCTTGATGACAGAACTAATGATTACAGGGTAGACTGATAAGTCACGGGTGGTCCTGGAGCAACGGCTGGTATCAAGTGACCGCCTACTGCCCATCACAGAGAACTTGACTCAACTAGTCTTAAATAGTAAGGAAGCATATTGCTTGCGTAGGGAAGCCCAGAGGTGGGTGAGGTGGTAGCAAGGCCTTGGGGTTGGCCCAAGCCGCCGGCCCTGACTCCATTCTTTGTTCATAGTTCATAGCCAGGCCCATTTCTACAGGTGGCCTCACCCTCAAGCTGACCTCTCTGCTGATGGCAAAAGAGCCATAGAAACGCCTCGATCCATAGTCACAAAGCGTGATGTCCAAAGGAAGAAGAGTTTTTGTTTAGTTCCCCCTTCCAGGGCTACCTTTTATCTTTGTTTTTTTTTTTTTTTTTAATTTTTTTTTTCAACGTTTATTTATTTTTGGGACATCCCCCCCCCCAGGGCTACCTTTTAGAAGTGAGCGAAATATTTCGCCCAGGTGCCCTCGGTAAACTTCCCTCACCTTAACTGGGTCGTACCGCTGGTCCTGAACTAATCACCATGACCGACGTGGTTCCATGCTCGGATGTTTAGGCAAGGTGTATGGGATTACCCCTAAACTAATGAGGCCCAGCCCCAAAGCCCAGGGGACACACAGGGCTGGGATAGATGCCGAAAGGAAAATCTAGGGGAAGCGGAAATAATGGCCATGGAAGCTATCGATTTGGAAGAAATAAAGTTAGAACCTACTTTCCACCATAAGCAAACAACACATTTCAAGTTGACTAAGCTTCATAAGCGAGGGGAATACGATACAAACATTAGAAAAAAAAATGAGAGGGGCGCCTGGGTGGCGCAGTCGGTTAAGCGTCCGACTTCAGCCAGGTCACGATCTCGCGGTCCGTGAGTTCGAGCCCCGCGTCGGGCTCTGGGCTGATGGCTCAGAGCCTGGAGCCTGTTTCCGATTCTGTGTCTCCCTCTCTCTCTGCCCCTCCCCCGTTCATGCTCTCTCTCTGTCCCAAAAATAAATAAACGTTGAAAAAAAAAATTTTTTTTTTAAAAGAAAAAAAATGAGACAAAATATAACCTTGGGGTACGGAAGACCTTCTTAGGGAAGACACAATAAAACCAAAACCATAAACGAAAGAAATCGATAAATTGCGTCAAAACGAATTTTTTTGACTGGGAAAGAAAAGAAAAACGCATAAAGTTAAAAGGTAATTGACAGACTGGGAAAAATATGTGAAATATGCATAACAGATGTGAATTAATACCCAGGATGTATAAAGAGCTTCCACAAAAATGATAAGAATAAGCAAAAACTAAGAGCAAGTAATTCATAGAAAAGGAAAGATACATAAGCAGCGAACATATGAAAAATGTTTATTAGAAATCGGGGAAATTCAAATCAAATCAAATATTTTATTTTGGCAAAAAAGTGTAATATTAATAACATCGAGCGTTCAAGGGGGTGTGGGGACATAAGTTTGACACACTGCTGTCAGGAGTGTAAATTGGCAAAGAGTATTTACTCAAATTAAGTATGCACTTACCTTCCTACCAGGAACTTTACTTCTAGAGAATTCCTCATTTATGTAAATGGAAGAGCACGGACAAAGATGTGCTTTGTTATGTTGTTTTCTGTTGTTGTTGTTGTTGTTGCTGTTACGTTGTTTCTAACAGTGAAAAAACATGTGACCCAAATGTCCGAGAGAGGAAGAGAGTTGGGACTCCTGGGTGGCTCAGTTGGTGAAGCGTCTGACTTCAGCTCAGGTCATGATCTCGCGGTCCGTGAGTTTGAGCCCCGCGTCGGGCTGTGTGCTGACAGCTCAGAGCCTGGAGCCTGCTTCGGATTCTGTGCCCCCCCCCCCCCGCCGTCTCTGTCCCCTCCTCTGCTTGTGCTGTTTCTGTCTCTCAAAAATGCACATTAAAAAAAAAATGTTTTTTAAAAAGAGAGGAAGAGAGTTAAATAATAGACACATAAATACTTATATACAATGTACACATATATAATGGAATTTCATTTAGCTGTTGAAAAATGACTCATTCTATAGGTAGTGAGATTGAAATCTGTCCAAGGCATATGGTTAAGCAAAAAAGTGAAAAGAGCAAATTGCAAACCGTGATACCACATTTTACCATCTCTGCAAAACACAGAAGACCCAACATGTTTCTATTTGTGCGTATATGTGACAAGCACGGAAGCCAGTCTGTAAAGATGCACACCAGTCTCCCGATGACCTGGGAGTGTCGGGGCGGGGAGGGAGCACTTAGGTTTTATCTGTACTATGTGGATTTTTAAATGTAACTACATGTATCACTGCATAATTAAAAAGAAATGTGAACATTTCATTGTTCCTCCCTGCATTTGCCGAGGGCACGCTATATGCGCATCCTGGCTCGCCCACTCTTGTTCTACCCCTCAGATGAAGGAGGGACAGGTTTCCAGCTCCTGTCTACCAAGGCTTCCGGGGGAACAGGGGAAGGCTATGGTTTCCCAGAAGCTCCAAAGGGCCAGGCAGGTTTGGCTGCAAAGCCCAGGGGCCTTGCAGCCAAAAGACTTCCAAGTCTGAATTGTGTCTTGCTTCTTGTCAGCTACACAACCAAAGTCAAACCGCTGTCTGTGCCTCAGTGTTTCCATCTGGAAAGAGGGCTAACTAATATAAACACCTGCCTCGCGGGGCTCTTGGTAGGATTAAATGGAAATGAAGACGACTGGACATTATAAAAATATATTTTTTAATGTTTATTTATTTTTGAGAGAGAGAAAGAGACAGAGTGTGAGCGGGGGTGGGGCAGAGAGAGAGGGAGACACAGAATCCGAAGCAGGCTCCAGGCTCCGAGTGGTCAGCCCAGAGCCCGACGTGGGGCTCGAACTCACGGACCGTGAGATCGTGGCCTGAGCCGAAGTGGGACGCTTAACTGACTGAGCCGCCCAGGCACCCCCAGAAATATTTTTTAAAAGATGTTTATGTATTTATTTTTGAGAGAGGGAGAGAGAGAGAGGGCGCAAGCCGGGCAGGGGCAGAGAGAGAGGGAGACACAGAATCGGAAGCAGGTTGCAGGGTCCAAGCTGTCAGCACAGAGCCCGATGCGGGGCTCGAACTCACGGACCGCGAGATCATGACCTGAGCCGAAGTCGGACACTTAACCGACTGAGCCACCCAGGCGCCCCTAAAAATATTTCTAAGTGTGAAAACTACTCTAACTCCAGGTTTAGGGGCTGTCTGTCCTTCCAAACACCTGTTTCTCCCCTCCATTAGCACAAGGAACAGAGCTGGGTCTTCATTCCCTCCTCCTGCCTTCTCACCCTCTGCGTGTGCTCACCAGAGCTGGACGCTGCGGGGAGTGGGGGGGGGGGTGGGAATGGGGAGCAATGGCCCCTGGTTGAATCCCTGCGAGTTAAGTCTTCGTTCTCTCCAATTCTCATCCGTACACCTGCTAGCAAACCGCTAAGGCAGCCCCGCCTCCGGGCGGCTCGCAGTTCCCGTGGCCCCAAGCCCGGTATGGGCTAAGTTGGACTTTCCTGGCTCTACCTTGTATTAGCACGGGGTGGGCTTCCCAGAAGCCGGCTGGGAAAAGTCTTTCAAACCACACCAGAGAGAGTGGGCGTTTAGTAACGCTTTGCCCCTCGCTCCTCCTTGGACCCAGGCCTTCGTTCACACGTGGTCCTCGAGGAGGAGCCGACCACCCCGATGCCCCGTCCCGTACTCCCCGTCCTGCTGGGAGGGCAGACGGAGAGGGAGGGGGAGGAAAAAAAATCACTGCTGGCCTCTCCCAGTCTATCGGCCAGCCTGGTCACGGCCCCCTGTCTCTCAAGATGCAGCCAGGGACCGAGATGCGGAAGCGGTATCCTGCCCAAACGGTCTCCTGCTCTTCTCCACTCCATTTATTGGCCTGTCTCTCTCCTCCAGAAGACATGTCGATCACCTCTCTCTCGGCCTGGGACCAAGCAAAACAGGAGGCCAGACAATACTGAGCACAGAGCCCCTCCGCTTTCTCCATCCCTCCTCCGCTGCCTGCTCCCCAGGAGGCACACAAAACACACGGCCAACAGCGTGTGCAAACAAGCATGTGCACGTCCCCAGGCGCCCCCTGCACGGTCTGCTGTACGGAAAGTCCTGCTCTCCGGCTCCCGCCTTTGGCTGGGAGGGCACCTTTACTTAAAGACACCCGAGATAAAAGATTCTATCACCTTGACGTATCCTTTCAGACCCGGCTCGAGTATCATAGCCTCTACGAAGCCCACCAGAGTTCTCTGCCTCCCCACAATATACCTCCACTTGTAACGTGAAAGGCATCAGTTCTAGAATGAACTTCATAGTATTTCGTTTTACGTCGCCTACCTATGTCCCCTCCACATTGGCCATTTATGTCTAGAACCTCCATACTTAACATCGTGGTGACACGTATTAGACCCTCGTTGATGGGGAATGGATGGGTGGACAGACGGATGGGAGGAAAGCCTCTCCAGAGCATTCTCCCCCACTTTTAAGAAGTAATACATCAAAACTCGCTCCTGTTTTTCACTCCCTCAACGTCCAAAGCTCTGTTGGTCTATATAGTCATATACAACAGAGTGTCTTTGTAGGTATTCCAGAACTTGACAGGCCAGTGGTTTTTCTCCCTTTGGGGGATCCCACGCCTCTTTGAGAAAACACGTTAAAACACGTTAAAAATGTGCAACTTTCTCAGTAAGAGGCTTGCAGGCACTCTTGGAGAGCCCCCATGGGGTCATCTAGGCATCCAGGCACCCAAGTTCAGAATCCTATCTTGGTGATCTAGACAGAGACCAATACTTTTATCCCACTTATATGACCTCGGACTCATCAAATGGTGGGAAAGGGGTAGGCATCCGGACTTACTTGACTCTCTCACAGCCTGAAGATAATTCCAGAGAATCCCTCACTTCGTTTTTCTCCAAAGCATATACATACCCGTTGTTCATAAGGCAAGTGGATGGGGCTCTGAATTTTATATTGACAACAAACCGGTCTCTCCTTTGGGCTAAACTACTCTGTCCTGAAAACACCTTGTCCAATGGAACTTGGGATTCTCTACATAGTACCCCCATAGGAAGCCCTGGGCTGGCTCCAGGCAGCCCCGGATCACGACAGAAGTGCCCATCTCATATGCACCCCCCGCCGGAATGGCAGGAAGGCAGTGTGCACTCTCCTTTGCCTCAGCAAGAGCTCTGGCCCGACGTACTGAACTTCAAGTTCAGAGTCCGAGGCCCTCATCAACTGAATCCACCAGCACAGTCTGCGGCCAGAGGCCTGGTGGTAGGAGGCAGGCAGGGCTCAGCCCTTCTCGGCTGCAAAAAAGCAATGAGGTTGAACTTCATATTTATTGATCACAGCGTCTCTAGACCTTTACTATCATTTAACTCTCGCTTCTAACCAAATCCCCTTTATCTCTTTTTGCCAACCTCACTGCCCAAAATCGTTTTTTTTCCTCACACCGTAAACACATTTCCATTTCAGTGCACAGCCAGCCTGCTGCCAGAGCCCTCTCTGTGTTTATTTTCCTTCTCTCTCCAAGAGTGTCCTCATCATAGGGAAGAATTCTAGGGAGGGATGGCCTGGAAGGGGTTAAACTGACCCAGTAAAATAGATCTTACACGTTCTCGATTTCAAGAGGCGAGCCGCACACAGAACCTGGAAACTTGGCTAATTCAAAGATCATTTCTTTTGAGTTTAGACCGAGCAGGGGACGGCGGTGGGGGAGGGGGGGTGTCTTTCCATATGTAAATGGAAAGACAATCAAGTGTCTGGATGGTCCAGGAATGATGAGCATTGGGGAAAAAAAAAAATCGAACAGTGAGAATTAAAAAATAAAATAATAAAGTCATAACTCAGAGACCGATCTCCCGGCGGTCCTTTCTGCCCCTCTTATTTGGACCCACTTCATGCTGGGACCCCAGGCCGAGGATCGTGTAAAGAAACAGCCTACACGGATGTGCCCTCTAAACTCCCTTGCTGTGCCTGACTTATCTCCTAAGCAGGTTAAAAATGTGCTGTGTCTTGATCGGGAAGAAATCTCGGGGACCCCCCCTGCCCTCTCTTGCTGAACTCGGAGTCAGGCCAGACAAGGCGCCGTCCGATGTTTGCAGGCCACAACACTCAGTGTGCCCCTCCAGGAGCTGCCGTGAGCTCTCCCTCACCCCTGCCCCCTCAGGGTAGCACGTCCTTAGGCTTACCCCCGGCCCCGTTGTACAGGCAGAACACAGTACAATCGTCCCCCCGGGGCAGGGGCACTGGATTTGCTAGGCGCAAACAGAAGGCAACTTCATTCTGTCCTTTTCATTCTGCTCGTATCCTACCTGAGACTCCCATCCACCAGCTTGGAAATCTGAAGGCGGGGGGGGACACAGGGGTCGCCAGGTTTCTCACTGTGTTCTCACTCTGCTCTCCCTCCACTCGTGTCTGCTGTTGGGAATCCCCTCAACGCCAGCTAGGGTGCAGATGGGGCAGCGGGGGAGGAGGAAGAAAGGCCAGGGAAGGTCTCACTTGACTTATAAGACGGTATTACGGCATCCATGCCCTCTGGTCCTAGCATGTTCCAAATGCGAAGTCTCTCTCTCGTCAGGGACTCATGCGTGTTCTCCCGTTTGTGATTCCTTCCATGTGGGTGACGCTTCCCCTACTGGTGGCTTTTGGCCCCCACCTCCTCCAGTCCTGCGGCAGGAACAAAGGCTTCAAAGTTCCCAGCATCCCTCTGCCTGGCCGCCACCGGCCCAGAGGAAGTAGGGTCTCTCTCTGTGCCCCACCAGCCTCTGGGAGGAGGCAGTTTGAGGCCACCGTGTCCCTCTCTGCCCAGCATCCTCACGCCCGGCCGGCCAGAGCCTCTCACCTTTAGACCTTCCCAGGCCTTGGCCAAGCTCTTGAGGGGCATTCTTCGTGTCCCTTCATTTGGGTAGGTGGGAAGTCCCTCTCCTGTGGGGACAGGTGGGACACAGCCCACGGACAGGTCACTCCAGAGAAAGCCTCCCAGCAGCCCCGCCAATCTCTCTGCATCCTAGTTTTATACGCTTGAGGTGGCTGAGAAGCTAAGGGTCACACAGCAGTTGCTCAAAGCCTTTCCCTGGGTGGCAGGGCGGTCATGGGGCGGGGCGTAGTTCTCGGCTTCAGAGTTTCGACCGTACCCTTCTTCCCAAGCACGTTAGTCGGCTTCACTACTCACCCCAAGCGTGTGAGGGCCCAACTTCTTGGGACCACGCATTCATTCACCCACAATCATTCCAAGAGCACTGAGCTCAGGCTGCCCTCATAAAACACCGTAGACGGAGTAGCTTGAACAACAGAAGCTTATTCTCATAGGTCTGGAGGCCAGAAAGCGCAAGACGTAGTTTCCTTCTGAGGTCTCTTCTCTGGATTTGTAGGTGGCGGCCATCTTGCTATGCACCTACATGACAGAGGGAGAGGGGATAATTCCCATCATGGGGTCCACCCTCATTACCTCATCTAATCCTATTACCCCCCAAAGATCTCATCTCCAGATACCGTCACATTGGCAGTCAGGGCTTCCACATATGAATCTGGGGGGACACACGCACCTTCAGTCCCTGACCAGCTGCCGGGCCAGGATAAGAGCATCCACAGCTTGAAGCTTGCTCCCTTTCTCCCACTTTTGGAGGAAAGACCAATGTCTGGGTAAGCATGACAGCTGCAAAGCCACGGCCCGGAGGAGGGGTTGATGGAAGGAGTTGCCAGGGAATCCACATCCTTAGGAAGGACTGCGGGGATGTGCGGGGGCCCCAGTGGCCAGCCAGCATGGGGGGGCGTCAAGCAAGGCCGCAGAGACCATTCCCCCCACCTTCCTCCTTCTGGAGGGGGTGCCTTACCGCTACTTGGTAGGAACATGTACCTGGGTGGTGGCGGACATTCGAATACAAAACCAGGACGGGCTTTGACTGGTGCTGACAAAACACTTTCCACGCGGCTGAACTGGGCCCGAGCTTTCCGGACAAATCTGGTAATCGGGAACCTTACTTCTATCGTGTAGATAAGTAAAGTGAGGGGGAAATACAGAAGCGTGTGTCTGCACCCAGGAAGAAGCCACTTCCAGGCCAAGAGAAGGCTGCCTGCTATTTGGGGGAACCAGTCCCTAAACTTGAGCTGCCAGTTCCTGTGGGGTTTGTCACCAAGAGGTTCCCACCCACTCCCAGCTTTTTCCTCGATACACCATAAAGGAACGTTTGTCTGACTCCGGGTTCTTTGCATTTTGTTTAGAGAGCGAGATAAAAATGTGTTTGTTATCCCATCCGCGGCCGCTCAAATGAGAGAAAAGTGCTTCTGTATTAGGCGACACAATCCACCCAAACCTTTTTACTTCTATTAAAAAAGCGGGGAGGCAATTTACCAGGAGGCGCCTGTCACCGTTTGAAAAGCAAAAGGCGCCTTTTATCTTCCGATTTATTTACAGGTGCGGCCTGTGACAGAGGCAAGGATTTTTTTCCGGCGTGGTGACTTGGAGGAGCCGTGGGAGAAAAAAGTAGCTATCGGGTGCTCCCTTGGCCCTAAAGATGTGTGGCACTGCCACCGTCAGACCGTCCTAAAGCGGGTCCCAATGTCCTGAGGTCACCAGCATAAAACACACTCCTTCAGTTGGCTCTACCCCTGCAAAGGAGCTAGCCACGTCTCTGTGGGCTTTCCTCCAATCCAGGTGGAGAAGGGAGAACAATTTGGGGGCCTCTAGTAGGACAAGGGCTCAGAGAACAGGAGGGGGCCCTCCAGAAGGACTTTCTCTTTCTGGGAATCGGCCAGGTACAAAACAGGGCTGAAAGGTATCTCTGACACCATCGCCTTTTTGGAAAATTTTTGTGGCAGAAATTAATTTCTGGAGTGGCTTCCGTGTTGTCCTCACCAGAGATATCTTTTGACGTTTTCATGGAAACCTTCTCCAAGGAGCCCTGTGGGCACCGTTTCAACTTCTGTCACTGCAGACACTGAGAACACACGAAGGAGGAATGGGGCCCGGGAGAGGGGTATGGCGCTCGGTGCATACATAGTAATAGCGGGCCAGGATCCAATGGGGCATCACATTTGGCCACACAAGACCTTTTCCTCCCACGGCCAACAACATTTAATGGGCCCCGGCCGTGGCTGCCGGGCTCAGCGTCCAGGGCTGGAGATCCAAGGTCAGGCGGGGTGCAATCCTGCTCAGTCTGGGCAAGAAAGGAAATCATCCCAAAATGAGAAAGAGTTAAGTAAGTAGTAAGTAGAGGTGTCCAAAGTGTGTATACGAGCACGGAGAACACATGAACGCATTCTGAGTTGGGACTCCGGGAAGATGGAACTTCCCCCGGAAGGCAGCTTGTTCGTTGGTCTCCAGGAAGGAAGTGTTTCCAGAAGAGAACTGGGGGTGGGAGTGGGGGGGAGTGGCAGCACCGAGTGTCCCCTCTGCACAGAAGAGCTCAGCCAGGACGCGGCGGCACCTCCCGCCAAGGTTCCCCATCATCCACCGGGGCTTCCGTTGGCTCTGGTCCTCACGGCGATGGTGCCCACGGTGTCTGGTCCCAGCGACCTGGCCGGTTGCCACGAGCACCACCCCAGGAGACACTTGTGCTCCCCGGCACCCGGGACTCGGGAGCTCTACATGTTGGGAGCCACAGCTGGGTTGAAACCTTCAGAGCCACGGGCTGAGGTCGATACTGACAGAGGTGGGCTGGGGCGGATTCTGAGTCCAGACTGCTGTCTGAGAAGCAGAGGGAAGCATTGGGATCCACAACATCCATCATAATGGAGGGCCAATACCAGTGCTGGAATTTTCCGCGAAGCACCACACAGTCCATCCCCCTTAGCATGGCTTCACAGCCCTTTACCATCTGACACCTGCCTGACGTCCCACCCTTCTCTGTACCCCAGGAAGCACTTCCCCTTCTCCCTCTGCCTGTGGTCTCCTGGGGACCTCCTAGGCTGGGCACAATCCTGCTCTTCCTCTAGCACTCCTCCTTTTGGAGGCCCTTATTTGACCTTCAAGGCAGATACGAGTGTTCCCCCTTTCCAGACAAGGAGATGGGGGGCCCAGAGAAGAGGGGTGGCTTGTTCAACCAGGGCCATGGCCAACTCCCGTGTCTCCTAATTCTGTGAGCCCAGAGCCCCGTCCTCCCTGCCGTGGTTCCAACCTCTTAACTTCCCAGGATCTCCTTTATTATTTTTCCTTCCACAGACCCCAGGGACTCCTATGATGTCATCCCCAGCCAATCGAAGGTCTCGAGTAGCAGGAGATAACCACTGTTAGCACACTGAGTTGACACAATCCCGGTTAAAAGCAGAGAAACCCGATGTTTTAGGTAGGCTGTGCGGCCAGAGTGCAGATAACAGTATGATTTCTGTTGGGCTATTTGAGACATTGACAGAAGCTCTCAGAATCTTTTATTATGACTTTCCCTGGGGGTCCAAAGACCTTAGGTTGGGAAATAGTGCGCGATTTTTACAGCAAGCTCAATTTTCAGGAGAAAAATCAGGACCTACGGTGTAACAACTACGAGTAATGAGACAGGCTGATCATGCTCCATACGGTTTCCAAAAATCTGGGTTAGATCGCCATTCATTCACTCACGCATTTGCTTGCTTGTGAAGCGCCTACTACGTGCTAGGCGCCGGGGAGCGGAGTGAAGACGGGGTCACGGCTCCTGCCTTCACAGAGCCGTTGGTTAGTTTACACATAATGACCCCGAACAGTGTGGAGCAGAAGAAAGTGTGAAAGTCTGGGAGGTTTTGAAAGCCCGTCTAGAGAAGGAGACATCTGAGTTCAGTTTGGGAAGATAAACAATGATTTGCCATGGTTAAGAACAGAAGATTAATAGGGAAGAACATGAATAAAGATAGGTTCAGGGTATCACACTGCGAATATATGGGAGCTTCAAGCAGCGCCCTAGAACTGTAAAGATGGAGACAGAGGTGGAGGTTGGGAGAAATGAGGCATCAGGGCAGGAAGGAGCCAGGCCAGCAAAAATCCTGAAATCGGCACACCCCTGGGGCCCCACCCACACGTCCCACCTCGGTGAACCCACAGAAGCCAGTCTTGGACCACAACGTATGTTCCTGGCAATTGCCCTTGACCTCAACCGCTCTGCCCTCCTGTCCCTCTCCCTCTGGGATCCCTCTGGACACTCATTAATCTCCCATTCTCTCATCACAGCAGAAAGCGAGACAGAAGCCACACTTGCCCTCACATAGCTTTTAGTCTAAGAGACAAACATTGATCTCACCAGCAAACGCATCCGTGTAAATCGCAACTATCACGTGTAATCTCGATGACCTGTTTAAATTACAAATATGAAATGTAAATATCAAATGTGAGTTAGGATAGCTACGAAGGGGAGCTACCTGCCTGGTGCTATAGGGGCTTGTAACAGAGAGACTAACTACTCAGAGACGTGGGAAAGGCTTCAGAAGTACTAAAGACTGAGCTGAAACCACTAGACAGATAAGGATTAACGTCAAGCTTGCTTTTGGCCCCTTGGATGTCGATAAGCTCTTTGAACTCCTTTCTTTGAGTTTGGACTTTGCTTCCTACTTGGCCCCAGGCTTTGTGCTTGATCCCCTGACTTTTCCAACTTCTCCAGCCTGGGCTGAGAGGACCCCTCTTCCGGCCCCTCCCAGGGTAGACTCTGGCCTGAGGGCAAAGGAGATCCATGAGAGGGTTTTCAGCAGGGAGTGATACCTCCAGCCCCAAGTCCTCCCTGAACCCCACACTTGCCCATCCAATCACCTGTGTCACATCCTCAGTTGGGTTAAAACCTCCCAAATCTAACCTGGATGGATAAAGCTTGCAGAAGAAGGGAGCAGTTAATAGCATCCAAAACGATTGGCCCTGAAATTTGGGTCATCCAGGTGGCTGCTTGGTCGGTGGGAATGGAGAGGACAACCTGAAGGGGTCAATACCAGGGTCCAAATCGTCACCTTCTCTTTGGGTCTTTGGCGCAAAGAAACATACACGGTAATAAAGGGCTTTGGAGTCCAACAGGAAAATGTGGATTTTTTCATATTAAATATAATTATTGTCAAATTGATTTTCATACAACACCCAGTGCTCATCCCAACAGGTGCCCTCCTCAATGCCCATCACCCACTTTCCCCTCTCCCCGCTCTGCCCCTCTGACCCCCCCCACCCATCCCATGGCAGAGATAACTAGTTTTCCTTCCAAGATTCATTTTCCTCTCATTTCGAGGCAGTAGAATTTTCCTAGACACATGGCCACCCAAAGGGAAGACTACATAACCTATCGTCCCTCACACCTAAGTAAGACCATGCATCTAAGTTCTGCCCTACGGCAATAGTGTCGTCTGGCAGCTTCCAAGAGTCTTCCATAAATTATAGCTGGCATGTATGCCCTTGGCCCTTTGTGTATTTGTCCCTTTCTCCATGAAGCCACCTGGAACACGGCCATGATGGTAGCCATCTTCAACAACGAGGACAAGGGCTGCCCCACAGGGGTAGCACAGGAGCAACCTGGGAGGATCATGGGACTTCTGAGGGATATATGGGTCAACGTTTCCATCCCTGACATTCCCTGGCTGCCTCCAGATTTTCAGGTGAGAGAAAAATAAACTCTAATCTCATATGAGCCATGGTTATCTTGGTCACTTGTAGCTGAATCCAGTCCCAACTGGAGCACAGCCCCTCGGGCAGCTCAGACCCCAGGGTCATTTTCTACAGCAATCTTCACTGCTCCCGACTCAACTGAGCCAACGGAACGAGGCGCTACAGCTTCTGACCCCCCACCTCCATCTGGCCAGAACCTTCCCTGGAATGCTCACAGCAACCTGTATAATGCTTCATCATTCACAATATGCTTTCTCAAACAGGTGCTCGTCAGATTCTCACAGAAGCACTGCGAGGTAGCCAGGACTCCATATTTCCATGGTCTCCATTTTTCAAAGACGAGGAAACTCAGGAAAAGGAGTGTAGCTATTTTGCACACATCACCCAGTTAATAAAGAGCAGAGTCAAGAAGCCCACATCTTGCAAAGCTGCACTCTGAGCACCTTGCAGAATACAGAGCTGCCAGAGTCTACAGCTGGTCCTGGGCAGGAAGAACCGGGAAGAGAACTCTCGGGGGAGGACTACGGTGGGCATGGGGCTGGAAGGCTGGTTCGTTTGCTTTTGTTTTTGACAGATCTACTGTTTTAATTCCTCTAAACATGTGTCCTTTTTTTTTTTTTTATTGTGGGGGAAAGAACCACAGAACATGAGATTCACCCCCGTCAAGATTTTAAGTCTATAGTACATTATGGCTCACCTTTAGCACACTGGTTACTGCAGACTTCTAGAACTTTCTCCTCTTGCAGAGCTGAAACTTCATACCCAGGGAACAGCAGCTCCCCACTCTCACTTCCCCCTGCCCCCGGCAACCACCATCCCGCTTTCTGCGTCCGTGAGTTTGACCACTTTAGATACTTCGTGTAAGTGAAATCACTCAGTATATGTCCTTCTGCGACGGCTTATTTCATTTAACGTAATGTCCTCAGGGGTCATCCATGTTGTCACATATGATGAGAGTGTCTTCTTCTTTAAGAAGGTGATAATACTGCATCATGGCAGTAGGTTGGCTTGGCTAGTCACAATAGCCTGAGTATGGAAGCAAAGGAAACGTCCATCGAGAGAAGAATGGAAAAAGAAAATGTGGTACATTTACGCACCGGGACAGGGAATTGTTTAACCAAACTAGGTGGCACATCGGACCCCTGAACAGGGCACCTCCCACATGTGTCTAGGTTACCGTAGGCCAAAGAGAACTTCCAAGGATGCCTGGAGGAGACCTCGTCCAGGAGTATATCCAAGTGGTGGGCATTTAAAGCAAGGCACCTTGCTGATATTGCTGGACAATATCTTGGCTGGACAAAGACAAGGTCTCCTATGCAGTACTCAAAGAAATTTAAGACAAGGCTACAATGCAAAGCTGCCCGTGCCACATGCCCAAGGCTGTGTCAGGCACAGTGCATGCCATCAGAGTGCCAGAAATGGGGGATTGGAGTGGTCAAGGAGGACTTCATGGAGGAGGTGAGGTAGGATTGGATAGGTGGAGAGGACAGAGAGGAGGTTTCACAAGCATTAGAAGTAAATGCTGAAACGTACAAGAGGGTGGTAGGCGAGGGAAGAATGACTCAAGAGTGAGCCAAGTGTTCAGGCTGAGGAATAAGTATTGGGCCAACCGGCAGAGTCAGTTTGGGCTTGTACACCAGGCTAAGGAGTTTGGACCCTATTCCCCAAGTAGAGGGGAGACACTGGAAATGTGCTTTGCACCACAGGAGGGATGTGATCAGCGTGGTGTCTGAACTTCAAAGAGGCCTCTGATGGGGTACGTCGGAGGACTGACCGGAGGGCAGTGGGGTCACAACTTCGGAGGCAGGGTGTATGGGCAGGTCCTCAAGTGACAGCGGGGCTGGGTATGAAAGCTGCCTGGAAGAAGGAGCCCAGAGGCCTCGGGTGTCTCCATCAGAGGGGATGTCATCCCTGGCCAGACAGAGGGAGGGCTCAACTTCTGTGGAATATAACGGTCCTGGGCTCTGCTGTGAGCAGATGGCAGCTCCCAGCCAATGGGGAGTGTGCCGTGTCCACGTGACCCCGGCTCTGTCCTGTGGGATCCCTCCCTAGTGAGCAGACCCTTCGGGGCTTTCTGTAGGAGGGGCAGAGGCCATCTGGGGCTCTACTCAATCACTGGGGGGCCAAGAAGAGGCCTAGCCCACGAGAGGTCAGGAAGGAGGGGAGTCCCCTGAGGATGGTGCAGGAGGACAGGAGGAGATGCCAACTTCCTCTCTCTAAGAGATAGTCCCTCCATCAGCTCCTACCTCACCCTGGCCTCAGCTCAGAAAAGCCCAAGCTGCTGTCGCAGGAAGGCGAGCTGCAAACCGCCGAGAGGCGCCCCCAAGAGTAGAGGTCCATTCATCTCTGCCAGGAGTCAATATGGAGAGCACTAAGGAGGGCTGCCCCCAGTGATTGATGGGGTTTCCAGAAGTTATTAACTGAGCCGGACTTGGTCTCTTTGGGCTGATCTATGATCCGGGGACAGTTTTAAAGCATGTGGCTTTCTGGCGCTGGATTATCGAAAAGAGTTAAAATTGAAGTAGTCACTCAAAGCACCACCATCTGTCACGGGCTTCCCCGGGTGGGATGGGGGGGGGGCGGGTGCTGCACCCTAGGCTCCTCCGTCTGGGTCCCAGGTCACTCCCAGGAGCACTGGGATGCTTCCATCGTCCTCTCTGATGTCCGGGGCGGCGGGGGAGGGCAGGGCACATACAGCTGAAAATCTGCCCAAAGCAGAAAAGGGTGGGGGCTTGGCAGTGGGAGTCCGTATCTCAAGCTTCGCTTTCCAAGGGCAAGTCAAGTTCTCTT
Organism: Felis catus; assembly: GCF_018350175.1. Taxonomy (NCBI): domain Eukaryota; kingdom Metazoa; phylum Chordata; class Mammalia; order Carnivora; family Felidae; genus Felis; species Felis catus. The sequence continues at coordinate 17,255,628 of NC_058377.1, read as the reverse complement.
GATAGAATAATGTCAGCGACAGTCGTGTGTCAGTACTAGTCTCAGTGCTTTACCTGTATGACCTCACTGAATGCTCACTGGTAACCCTGCGAGGTAGGTGCTTTTGCTGTCATTTTGTACAGGAGGAAGCCAAAGCTCCGAGTGAGGGTAAAGGAACTTGGCCAAGGTCGAACCAAGGGAAGATACAGCCAAGATCCCAAGTGAGGAGTCTGGTTCTGGAGCCCGGATCCTTAGACTCTATACTGCCTGCCACAGGTCGGGGGCCCCGGATGGAGGGGACATACACACACACACACACACACACACACTGACACGTGCACACACATGCACACACACATGCATATACACGCTCATGCATACTTGCACACACACACGCACACACGCATGCACACACTTACACACTGTCGCCTTTCCTTCCGGTCACTCCCAGACCCCTCTCAGCCTCCCCAGCTCTAGACCCTGCCTGGCTTACCCTCAGGGCTCTCCATGGCCACAGAACCCCCTCTGGGAGGAGGGACCAGTCACATTTACGTTTATTTACATGCCTGCCTTTCCTGCGGGGCTGTAAACTCCACGAGATCAGGAAGAGTCCCGGAATGGGGCTTGTATCAGGGAGGTGAGTGCTGGGCTCCAGTGCCCAGCCCCGCCCAGATTTTCACACACTAAGTTTGGGTCCCTAGAGCAGGCCCAGCCTCTCCCCCTCTCCCTCCACACTGGCACCTCGGAGCCGTCCATCAGAAACATGAAATAGGGGTGGGGGTGGGGGTGGGGGAGATTCATGCTGGCCGCTGGCCTTCCCACCGGGAACGTGATCTAGTAACTGTGATGAGGGCCAGGGAAAGGTTGGGGGCTGGCGGGGGGCGCAGCTGAGGCTTGGCCCTCACCAAGTTGCGAAGATTTCGGGACTGGCAGGCCGGAAAGGGGCCTCCAGAGGCCATCTTCGCCCCGTTCCTGGTTTGGAGCAGGACATGACTGCACCAGTTCCTGACACAGCCCTGGGCTGGGGACAGGGGCAGCTTCAACCCCTGTGTAATGTCCTCCAGTCTCCAGATCACGGTGATAATACATGTTCTCTGGTGGGGGCAATTCACGTTTCTCAATATTATGTAAAGCATGTGAATAAGAATGATTTAAAAAAAAAATCTATTTCTGTCCATTTATAACAAACAGTCTGTAAAAACAGCATGCACTGCCTGAGATGCTTTGTGCAGCTTTGAGACAAGTGGTCCAGCCCTCCCCACCCCCACCCAGCTTAATCAGGTGGCTGTCTTGAAGCCCCTCCCATGGAGACCCTGGGCCCGGAGCTCAGGGACCCCGCTTCTGTCCTCTAGGAGGAAGGGCAGCTCAGGTAGGCCCTGCCTGTGGGGGCTGTGCTGACAGATGCCTCCCGGGGTCCCTCGGGCCCAGAACACCCTGGGCTTTCTGCATCAGGACACAAACACTCTCTGGAAATGGTTTGTTACCCATTTCCTGTCTCGTTGTGATCTCACTGAGGGCAAGTGTCCCGGGCACCAACCCCACCCCCATTTCAGCAAGTGACAGGGAATGTCACGACTGTGCATTCCTCCCTTCTCGCCTCCTGTGTAATCCACCATTTCTCTGAGTCCTCTCTCCAACTTGCTCCAACTCTGCTCTCTCCTCACATCCCCCCCCCCCGTCTCTCTACCCCTCCCTGCCCTACTCCCTCTCCTTTCCCACCTGTCTACATCTAGTCTCTCTGTTACCTCCTCCTCCAAGCCCCTCCTCCCATCCCCCTGCCTGATTGGGTCCAGAGATGAGTATTTGGTCAAGATGATGAATGGGTCGTAAAAACTACGGGCTGTGGGTTGGAAACATCCACTTTCAACTAATTTTCAAAATAAAAAGTACACAAACATCGAAAAATCAAATAAAAAGCAGGACACAGCAGGTTGAAAACAAGTTAGAAATGTTTAAAAAGAGGGAGAAAACCCCAAACTGGAAAATTACAGGTATTTTCCCTTATAATTTCTGTGTTGGTTTTATTTTTTGTTTATGCCTTTTTTTTGTTTGTTTTTTGTGTTTTTAATGTTTATCTTTGAGAGAGAGACAGAGAGCTAGAGAGACGGAGAACGAGTTGGGGAGGAGCAGAGAGAGAGATAGAGACACAGAATCTGAAGCAGGCTCCAGGCTCCAAGCTGTCAGCACAGAGCCCAACGCGGGGCTCGAACCCACGAACGGCGAGATCATGACCTGAGCCGAAGTCGGCCGCTTCACCAACTGGGCCACCCAGGAGCCCCTGTTTATTCTTCTTTTTCTCTTATTACAGAAAGCGCACATTGTGGGAAATACAAACAAGCAAAAAGAATATAATAAACAATTATAAGCCCACCTATTCAGACACAACCACTGAGAACATCTTGGTGTATACACCTTGGATTCTTTTCTGTGTATGTGTGTGTGTGTGTGTGTGTGTGTGTACATTTTACTAGTTCCCAAAGAAAATTTCAGAATTTCAGTCCCTCAGGCTGTAAAACAAGTTCACACTAACAGCAACCATAAACCTGGTCAAAGTTTGGAAAGTATTACGTATTCTACTTTCTTCTTGGAGCTTGTAATAGTCGTCGTAATGAATATTCATTGTGATATTCATCATAAATGAATTTAAAGCTCTGGAGAGTTCCCCAGCTAAGAAAATCTGTTTAACTTTGTTGTTCCCTAAACTCTTTGACTCTCGAGTCCCCTTTTCATCTGGAAGCTCTTAATATCCATACTCGGGTTTGTGAGAAAACATTTTGCCAAATAATGAGAGATAAATATCTCTATATCTACCGATTTCGTTTACAAAAATAGAATCATCTCATTTATTCCGTTTTGTAATGCTAGATAGGTATCCAACTAATCTCTGTTATTGGGTATTTGGGTTATTTCTAACTTTTTTATGGCCATTTATATTATCTAAACAGTATGGAGTAACAAAGAATAGGCTGAATGTGAATTAGAAATGAAAAAAAAAAACACACAAAAGGAAATAACTCAAATTCTGAAAAAAATCCACAAAAACGTTTAAGAATGCATAAAGATTGCCGAACCATCCCCATGGGTATGGCGAAATTTTTAATCCAGGTAGAAAGAGTGTCCATTTATTTAACAAATATTTATTGAGTGCCCACTGTGCACCAGCTCTACTGAAGGTTCTGGGGAGGCAGTAAGTCAAAGAGGTGGGCGGGGGTTACAGGCAGGTGGGAGGGGACAGAGTAACCTAATCAAACAGGTGGAAGAAAGTAAGCACGTTGCAGCAGGGGAGGGGAGGGGAGAGGGATGGCGAGGTGGGGCCGATTAAAAAAAATTTTTTTAACGATTATTTATTTTTGACGGAGAGAGACGGAGTGTGAGTGCGGGAGGGGCAGAGCGAGAGGGAGACACAGAATCTGAAGCAGGCTCCGAGTTGTCCGCACAGAGCCTGTCGTGGGGCTCGAACTCACGAACCACTGAGATCATGCCCTGAGCGGAAGTCGGACGCTCAACCGACTGAGCCACCCAGGCGCCCCGAGGTGGAGGCAATTTTAAATGGGGTTTTCAGAGAAGGCCTGGCTGGCAGGATGCACATCCCAGCAAACATCCTTGGGACTTGAGGGAGCAGGCCATGCAAACATCTGGGGAAGGAGCGGTCCAGGCAGGTGGAGGGCCAGGACAGAGGCCCCGAGGTGCCAGGGAGTCTGGCTCTGCCCCTGCGAACATTCATTAGGCCTGGGGCCCCGGGGGAGGAGCTTGTCTGGATTTGCTGCTATCATGTCAGGCACAGGGCGGGGGCTGGGCTGGAGCATCCTTTACTGTGGGGCAGGACAGGGCACATCCATAGCACCGCAAACTGTTAGGAAGCAGCGATGATTCTATCTTACCAGTTCATTGTCTTAGCCAGATTTTTGTTAGTATCAACGTGCATTCAACTAACCACCTCCTGTTCCTCCCCAGCCCATCACTTTTCCCCCAATGGCCAAAGATGCTGTCTCCAAGCTGACTGCCTGGGATCAAAGCCCCTGGCTCCCCTGAGAGCCCCTGTGCTAAGCCCAGGACTCTGCCTTCCCTGGCTGGGCTGTTCCTGCTCTCGAAGCCCGCTCTGAGCCCGGGATCTGGGAAAGAGAAGGAAGCTGGTCACGGGTATCGGGGAGAGCCTGTAGGATACCCCTGCCTGTAGGAGATTTCTCAAGCGCATCACCCCAAACAGCGCCGGCTTTCCTGCAAGGTGTATGAGAATGACAGACAGGGGAGGTGGAGGCAAATCCAGGCACAAAAAAGAATACAGGAAGACAGAGGCAAGACATGGGGAAGGACGCAGGAGGGAATGACAGAAGGAGAGGTACAGATGCTGTGAGGAACTCAGAGACAAATAGAAAGATTGACAGAAAGGCAAGAGAGCCAGGATGCCGGAGAGAGACGAAGACCAAGAACGAAGGGCCCCACCGTGGGAGGGATGGAGAGGTGGAACGCAGGTGGGGAGACGGAGAGGGGTCCCGGAACCCAGCTGGTCGTCGCTCCCTCTGGCACACGGAGCCCAGAACCCTCCTTCCAGGGAAGGGAGAACACCCAGGAGTGGGGAGACCTGGAGGGGGAGCTGGCCCACCACCTCCAGCCTACAGCAAGAAGCCTGAAGATTTGGGGTTGTGAGGACGAGGGCCAGCACACGGGGCCATCTGCAAACATCTCTGAGAAAAAGAAATCCAAAGAGCTTAGGGATTGTCCTTGGACCACTCCTGGGGGGGGGGTAAGAGTTTCAGTTTTGGAGTCACCCGGTCTGGGTTCGGATCCTGGTTCTAGCCGTGTGACCTTGGGCCGGTGCCTTCACCTCTCTGAACCTGTTTCCTCCTCTTTATTAGTTGTGCGGTTCAAATGAGACAAAGCCCATGCGGCATTGAGCACAGTGACCATTACCGTTATTCACTGGCCTCCTTATCTGGGAGGACAGTGTCTGAACAGGGAACATGTAGCTGAGGGCCTTGTCCTCTCTCCCGGTGTGAGTGCACTGGGGCCTGGATGCTCTCCCAGCTTCCATCTCGCTCACTCTCCAGATTGGCCCTGACAGGTACATGTTTTTAACACCAGAGCCAAGTGAAGCTTCCAAGATCCTCTAGGCAAGCCATATCAGGCACCCGCCTCCTGGGTGCAAGGGTGCCTAGGGGGCACAGGGTCCGGCCTGTGTTCCCTCTCGGGTCCTTTGTCCTCTCGCACGCCAAGACCCCTGCCCGCAGCTGCCCTGCTCCGGCTTCTGTAGGCTCTCAACCAGCCAGCCTCAGCAGCCTGGGGTGGAAAAGATCTGGGCAGACCTGAGGGTGGGGCCTTGGGTCCCTGGACCTGCCCGGGCCCTGGCCTCTGCAGCTCTCCTCTTTCCAAGGCTGGGATTTCTCACTGCACTCCCCCCTCCCTTCCCTCCCACCTGCAGGCTCTGCCCCAGGCTCGGGGACCGGCAGATCTTAGCAGTTCCGGCTTGAAGCTCTGGGTTTCACCACAGTGGTCCGGTTTCACAGTGTCGGTCTGCAAGGTTCTGGGGACAGATAACGCAGGGTCTGTTTTGTTCCTGGCGTTCTAGGCCTTATCACGCTAGGGTCCCTGATACTCCAGTCTCTCCAGGCCTGGGCCTCTGCTCACAGAGTCTCACACCTCCTCCTTGGGGCTAGGATCTGGCTGCCAGCGCCAGCCCCCCCCCGAGGCTGCCTGCTGCCCCCTTCATCATTCTGCCCGCCTGTCAGGGTACCAGCTACTTACTCAACCCTGGGTGCGCTCTATCCATAGCAGTCATGCTTGTGATCACCGGCCTAAAGATTGCACGTCGGCCTGGCTGGGCTCCTGCAGCCGGCTGTGACACTCAACCTCTCTCCCACCCCGGGGGCGGCCGAGCCCCTGACCCCAACCCTGCCCCACTGCCTGGTCCAGCTGCAGAGAATGCTGTCCTAGAATCCTTCTCCCCTTTTCCTTATGCCTGCGTGGGGGAAAGGCCTCCAGGAAGGATGGAGAGGAGGACCACAGTCCTGGCCCCGGCCACAGAGACTCCTCTCCGCGAGTCCCACCCTCTGGGTCAGATTCCTTTCCTCCTGGCATCAGACAAGGTGACAGAGGTGAACCTGGGCCCAAATCAAGCCAGCGCCACGGCGAATTCGTCCCTCTGTATCTCCCCCCGAGCTGACCCGGGGTCGCCCGCGTGCCTGGCTGTGTCTTTCAGACCCTCCGCGTGTCTCCTTCTCTGCTCCGCTTGTCTCCCCCCTCTCCCGTCTCTACGTCGCTATGTTGTCAAGTATTTCCACCGTCAGCACTTGGCGAGTCGAAAGTTCTACCACTTGTGCAGTGAGCCGCGTGGGCAGCCTGGGTAATGTCTGTTTTACCCTCTCTGTAATGAATCCCATCTTCGTCTCTTCGCGGTGATGGTTATTGATTCTGTCTTGACACCTTGGTTTGTTTTCTGCCGGCTCCTGCCTTCCCTTCATCTTGCTGTGGCCATTTCTCCTCTCTTATCTGTAATTTCCTCTCTTGTTACGGCTGCCTCCCTCCTGGGCTGGTGCGGCACCGGTGCTGGGGGTTTTGTATAAACTTGGGAGTACAGCTCTGTCGGCCCTTCTTTCTCTGAGGCACCGGGTTTGGGTGGTGACCGGGAGCAGGTGAATAATGACGGGCGTGGGGGACAGAGAAGAAAGCGGAGCCGGGCCCTCCTGGTGTGGCTTGTTCCAAAGCAGAGCTTGGGCCAGGCTGGACCTCCCCTGCTCGGGAACCTCCTGTAGCTCCCCTGGACCCACCCACAAAGGATGAGATGCTTAGCTGGCGGTGAAGACCTTCACAACCTCATCCCGACCCGCGTTCCCGGCCCCATCTCTCAGAGGCACGGACTTCACACTCCAGACACATCAGACTGGCGCTTACTATTCCCTTCCACCCCCTCGGCCTTTGCTCATGCTGTTCTCCCCGCCCCTTTTCCCCTTCTCCACCTCTCGCTCAAGGCCCAACTCAAATGTTCTCACTTCTCAGAGGCCACCCGTGGCAGCCCCCTTCTCGAGGCAGAGAGAAGTTTTCTCTCCACTGGGATCCTACGATCCTTTGTTTCAAAATGGTAGCCCTTTGCCTACCTGGCTCATCTAGAACGAGCTGGGTCGTGTTCCTCTAGCGAGTCCTCGGGAAAAGTATGTTGGGTAGAGATGAATGGAGTCTTCTGGGTCATGGCAAATACCCCTCCAGGGAGAGAGGTCCCAAAGTGGGGACAGTTTCAGCAGGCACTAAGCTTGCTGAGGCACAGACATGGACCATGGAGACTTAGCCAAGTCTGGAGCCGGGGTCTGGGCACACCTCCAGGTACCCTGACGCAGAGGTTCCCCAGGAACCAACCCGCTCTCTCTGCCGGGGGCGCTGCCTCTGGCTGGGCCCTGGAGCCAGAGGCGGCGCATGGTCAATGCTGGGCACTGTGCAACTTCCCCGGGACCTTGGCCATGGAGTGCGGAGAAGATGAGCCAAATAGAAGGGGCGAGGAAGAACTCAGACCCAGGGTCCCTGAAGTCAAAGCCACGGACTTCCTCCGTGCCTGCTGCCCGGCACAAGCTCAGGACCTCGAGGCCTGCAGTCGGCCCGCCTCCTTCCATTGTTTCTGCCCTCCCTCACCCCCCTTGGGGCTGGCTGTTCAGCACATCCTTCCTGGTGCTATTTAAGCAGCTCTTTCTAGCAGGCATTAGCATTCCAGGCATTAACAAGTGCAGCATTTTGGAGGGTGGGCTTGTGATCACCCCAGACAAGGGTTCACCTAGGAGGCAAAGGAGGCAGAATTTGGGGTCCGCGAACCACCTTAGGGCATTTCAACCAGACCGGGAAGGGTAAAAGACACGTCGCCTCTACTCCCAGGCCTCAGACCCTTGTGGGTGGAGCTCCAGGAGTGTGCCTTGGTCAGTGGCCCCTAGGAGATGTCTGGCAGGTGCCCGGAAAGCTTGTGGGGTTCATCACGGTATCGGGAGGACAAGACACTGGAAGGAAGGAATGATCATTTCCTGAGCCTGACTGTATGTCACATACTATATGTCACTCTGTCAAGGGCAGAGTAGGGTCGGGATGCTCACTCTCTTTGGCAGATAAGGAAGCTGAGGCTGAGAGGGCAAGGCTGTTTGTTCAAAGTCACACAGCTGGCAGGTGACTCAGGTGGGATCCAATCCCAGATCTTTCAGACTCTGAGGTCAGTGCTCTTTCTGCCCTCTCCATTCCCTAGGCTCCCCCGTCCTGGGAGAAGCCTTCATCCTGATGCCAGCCCTACCCTAAGCATCTTCTCGTCCTTGCTGCGATGCCCAGATTCTAAGATGGCCCCACCGTTGCTCTTGGAATTAGGCCCTAGCATAGTCCACTCCCACGCGGAAGCAGGCCGCACTCTGTGTCCAGTGGAACACACTGGGAGTGACAGCGTGGGACTTTCAAGGTCAGGTCCTGAAAGGCACCACAACTTCTGCCTCGGTCTCTTGGCTTGCCTGTTCTGGGGTAAGCGGCCACCATACTAGGAGGTTACTCAGCCCCACGGAGAGCGTGCCTAAGAGGAACCAACTTGCCGGCCATGCGAGAGCCACCTTAGAAGTGGGGCCCCAGCCCCGGTCCAACCTTCGGATGACAGCAGGCCAGCAGCATCCTGACTGCAACCCCACGAGAGACCCTGGCCACTACCCAGCCAGGCTGTTCCTGAGGGCCAGACACTGGGAGAGATAATAAATGATTAGTGTCATTTTAAGTCACTAAGTTTTGGAGTGATTTATTGCCCAGCAACAGATAACTAATACATCCGCCGTCCTCAGAACAAAGGGCACTAATGTGTTCAGAGCCTCCTACACAGATCCCTCAGGCTGAGGGCTGGATAGTCTTTGGTTTCTTCCCCTGAAAGTAGAAAACGCCCTGAAGTGGGCACAAAGCCAGAGACCCTCTGCCCAGGCATCCTTCGGCCCAGAGGCATTTTCCTCCTCTTAGAGAGGGACAAGGACCCCTCTCTCCCCGAGAGCTCAGAAGAACACCCTGCCCAGTGCCCCGGCTTTGGGGTGAGACAAGAGGAAGGTGAAATCGTCTCTCAGACCTCATCAGAAAATGTCTCTTTCCCTCCTTAATGAAGATAAATCCCAGCATCTGACGAGGACACCAAATGGATACAAATGAACCGGCAGTGCTATCAGATGGATGTGTCTTCTCAAGACCTACAGCCGATGGCACGTGGATTCCTGTCCCCTGCGGACATCCAGCCCACAGTCCCTGGAGGGGTCCCAGAGAGCTCTGGGTGGCACTTTCCTCTTGAGAACCCTGGGGCCGTCTTGAAGAAGAGAGAGCCTCTCTGCCCTGGCTTCTCCAGTTTCTAGCTGGAGCCCTAAAGGTGGTCTTGGGGGGGGGGGGGGCGTCTTGTCACCCAGCACGATCCCAGACTCGAAGGCTACAGGATGGGCACCCAGCCCGGCGTGCTGTTAGGTTTCCATAGACTCCACCAGGCAAACAAGGCCCACATCACTGCCTTGACTGCCTCTTCCCTTCCAGTGGGGGCCAGATAAAGAAGACTTATTTTTAGGTTGATGTATTTTATTCTTATTTGCAAAGCTGCCTTAGAGAGAAACCATCTGACTGGTTTATTACCTTCTGATTTGTTATTAACTCCTTTATCCCTCTGCCGTTACGTGTTGACAGTGCGTGTCTGTTGTGTGATGGGCCCCCCGCGGGGTGGGAGTCGGGGGCGCCTGGGTGGCTGGAGACCCTACCTCAGCTTGCAAGGGGAGCACAGGCTATTTCTGGCTCTCGGGCTTTTCCGAACGAGAAGCTGGAAGCTCCAGGGGAAGAGAGACCCCATCTCCCTTCGTCTCAAAGCAGAGAGATGCACTCTGTACCCCTGCTCTTGTATCAAAGGGCCCCCGTGCCCTCCTGCGCGCTCGCTCCCCTGGCCCCGTGCTCAGCATCTGGCTCCTTATTTACTCGGCCCGGCTTCTTTGCTTTCCGCGCACCAACCAACGTGTTGTTTATCCTTGTTCAGGCCCGTCTTCGGATCGTGCTCGTTCGCTAGCCATTCGCTCTGCCAAGGAACACGCCACAGCTGGCAAGAAGTCCGTCCCTTGATGACATTTTCCATCGCGGCACCAGCATCCCTGCAAACGCCCGACTGTCCTGGGAGAGGCGAAGGGAGCTGCCTGCCTCGTTCCCCAGGGTGTCCAGGCAAGGGCACCCCCCCTCAGTCTTCTGTCACCACCGTGGGTATTTCTGCAGTCCTGCCGGCCGGCAGGAGGCCGGAGGGGCGGAGTGTGCCGCCCGGCCCCGGGGGTTGAGCAGGGCCCCGGCTGTGGGGAGAATCTCGGCTTGGTCACTCCCGGCCTCGGGACCTCGGTGTCATCCTCTGCGAAGCAAGTGTTAACCTCCCGCAGAGAGGAGCGAGGGAAGACAAGAGACAGCTACCAAACAGCGGTTTTGTGACGGAGGGCAACGGACGGTGATGACGAGGTCGCCGCTGAGCCGGAGCGGGCCCCGTCCGCGCTGAGAACCTGGGGAAGAAGCCAGGGATTCTGCAGAAAAAGTGGCTCACCTGGACGACACGAGGAGCCGTCGATGGCACCTCAGCCCGGGATAGGGTGGAGTCTCTTAGAGCAAGTATCATCCCAAGACCTCTAGTTCCAACCCGGCAGACAGCGGGTTGCCAGAAGCCATCCCGCCCACCAGGGGAGCCCACGCCCTTGACTTTCCATTACTTCCACTTGGCCTCTTCAGGCCGCATCAGCCCAATTCACAGGCAGACGAACCAAGGCTGGTAGAGGCACGGCCGCTCTTCAGAGACCCCATCAGGGGGAGCGAAATGAGGGCGGAGCCCCCCCAAAGCCAGAGTGCCTCCCCAGACTACTTTCTGGAGGCCCCTCCCACACCAAGCGGCCGCGGTGCAAAGATGGGGTCATCTAAAAAGTCATCAGCATCTGGGAATGTCCCCAGAAGAGAGCCATTCCCGGCCCTTTGGCTTTCTTCCTGCGCTGAATGCCATGGGCAGTTTCCTAAGAGCCTATACCTGTCACATAGCATCTATCTCTTCCTGCTGGTGGGGGAGGAAGGAGGTGATGGGCACGGTGGGGGTGCAGGTCAGCGGAGGGGGTGCAGAGAAGTGACCCCGGAAGGAGAAGGAATGTGCCTCTACCAAGGTGCTCTGGGCAGGGCAGGGGGGGTTAGGCAGAATCCAGGAGGCCTGGGAGGAGGTGGTGACTCTTCCCCTAAGTCCCCCACCCACCACCCCCTCTTCCTCCAGCAGGACTAGATGGGCCAGCAAGATGGACCTCTTGGATTTGAGGGCTCTGGGGCTCCCAAGAAGGGCCTCTGGCTCACAAAGGAGGTGGGAAAGTACTCCCAGCTAGATCTGGGAATTGGATTGGGAAGGGGGAGGTGATAGGGGCAGAGGGAGAGAAAGAGAGAAAGAGGGATGGAGATTGAAGCTGGGGCTGGGGAGAGGCCATGCCCGTCTCTGGTTCTGGCCCCGGACAGGGAGAGACACAGGCACTTCGGACTCCCAAAGCGGCAACACCTGAGACCGAGCACAACATGTCGTCACTGCCCCTCAAGCCCAGGCAAATTCCTGAGACGCCTAAAGGTGATCGGCCCTGGGTATGGCGCCTCCTGTGCCCTGTCACCGGCCCCCTTGGCCCTGTGGGGGTGGGCAGGACATAACGCAGGCCCTTTTGCAAGTGAGGACCCTGAAGTCCAAGTGGCAAAGTGTCTTCCCCGAGGTGGCCTAGATATTCCTGCCTTTTCTATTTGCTATTCCGATTCCCCTCCAATTTAGTAAACGACTGGAGGGGGCTTATAGTAAAATGTATGCTCATAATAAAGTGCTTGGGATTCATGTTTTTCTACAGATATCCGGTGCTCTCTGTGTGCCTGGGGTCGTTCTAGACTGAAGTGGGAACAAAGAACGATAGACGCCTCCCCCTCCCCCGTTCCCATGGAGCTTAGATCTGGCACCTTAGCACCCTGTGATAAGCACTCTGAAGGAGATGAGGGTAAGCGGTCGTAACCACAGGACGCATGACTTGGAGAGGTGGTTAGGGAAGTCTTCTCCAAGGAGGTGGCCTTCAAGCAGGTGCAAAGGCCCTAAGCAAACTTGCATTTGGTGCGGTCACATCCCACGCAGAGAAGGCCGGTGCCGCCCCAGTGGAGAGAACAGTGCAAGGTGAGAGAGGGAGGAAGGGCCCCCTCGGAGGCCTCCACGGGAAGGAGTTAGAGTAAACTTAGCAGGATAGAAGCCACCAAGGGGTGGAGATGGGACGAGCGGCATGATCCCATGGGCCCCTTAGAGGGATCCTTCGGGCTGCCTTGGGAAGAATGGGCTGTCCCGAGGCAAGAGTGGAAGCAACTTCTGTTGTCCAGATGAGAGATGGTGATGTTGAGACTAAGAAAGGCAGTGGAGCCGGAAGAGGAAATCGAAAGTGGAGTGAGAGGGGGAGGGGAAGCAAAGCACTCAACTCGAGTTCTGAGCGCTGTCCTGACCGGGCATGGCCCTGAGCCCTGGCCGCCTGGCCAGGGAATTGTGATGCTTGGAAGAGAACAAGATGGCAGTCTTGGGGGGCCTGGGTTCCTACAGAGGAAGGGCTGGGGAGAGAATGCAAGGAGAACCCTCACAGCAGCAGCCCCTGGACGGCAACTCAAATGTGGGGACCATGAGCAGAAAAGAGACCCTGCTGGAGAGAAGCCATCAAAGAGGGTCAACTGACGGGGGACACCCTGTGGCTGCTCCTCCGGAGATCAGTGCTTTGAATCACCTGTTGCTGAAGAACAACTCAATTTTGCATTACAGGAAGGACCAAAGAAGCATGATATAAAGCAAGATGGCACGCAGACAGCACCCCCACACCCACAGACAGCCCCAATCAATTGTGCCAGTCTTGCCCCTGAGCCCAGGCTCAGCAGGTTGTCTTTGGCAACACAGGCCACCAGGCGGCTATCCCCCCTGGGCTTGTGACGGCACAGAGTTAACCTCCTCATCGCTGCGCCCAGTGCAGAGAAGTGAGCCCCAAGCTTGGAGTCCAAGAGACTTGGGGCTTAGCTCTGCTTTTGTCCGTGGGCAATTTGTTTAGCCTCTTCGGACCTCAGTTTCCCGTCTGTTCCAGGGCGTTCTTCTTCCCGTGTCATGTATTTGCAGAGAGGACTAAATTCGATCATGTTGGAAAACTGTTAGCCTGGTGTCCAGTAAAGGGAGGCAACAGCATTTAAAAAAAAAAAAAGATAGTCCCCCTCTGCTCTACCTATGTTTCTCCTCCCAAACGTGCATGCACACACACACACACACACACACACACACACACAAACTTAAGGCATAAGAGGATAGAAAAAATTTATCCTAACAGCTGGTACCTGAATTGATCTTAGGGAGGGACGTCTCTTTTGTTCAGGAAATTACCTTGATAAGTCTCCAAGGATATGGATTAACACAAGTCAAGGAAACAAAAAGACGGCTGAACAGGTCTGCATTAAAATTGAGACACAATTCCGGGGCAGCAGAAAATACAATAGCCCAGTGGTGTGGAGTGGGCAAAGCCTGTTTTAAGAATAAATATGTCAAATATTCAACACGAAGCTGTTTGCGTTTCTGGGCTATAAAACCTCTCTGTCTCAAAAAGAGTCCATATGACACGATTCCATTTATATAAAACTCTAGGAAATGCAAACCAGTCCAGAGTGACAGGAAGCAGACCAGTGGCTGCCCAGGGCACAGGGTCGGGGGAGGGACCTCAAGGCGGGGGACTTGCTTACTAACTTCACTGTGGCGATAATTTCAAAACCTAACCCACTGAGCACGTTAAATATGTGTTCCTTGTGTGTTAATTATGCTTCAATAAGCTGTTCAAATGTTTTAAGAGTCATTTATACCAATTGGATACAGTTCTTTCGGTCTCTCTTGCTTTTAGATGTCCTAACTTCCCCTACCTTTCGACGGGTGCTGACCGCCCCCCACCCCGAACATCTTTTCCCGTCTCGCCACACCTCAGTCAAGTCTCACACAGGTGTGAAGGCCTTGTGTGAGGGATCTTGGGGTAGAACTGGAAGGCAGGAACTGCATCCCGCATGAGTAGAAACCGCGGAACTGGGACAGTGCATGTGATGCAGGAGACATAGCCATAAACCGAGCGAATTCAGAAACCTGAGTTCTGAGGTACTCATGGGGACTCAGACTCACCTCTGGAAATTCTTTTTTTTTTTATGTTTATTTATTTATTTATTTATTTTTGAGAGAGAGCGAGAGAGCGCGCGCGCACAAGCAGGGGAGGGGCAGAGAGAAAGTGGGAGACGCAGAATCCGAAGCAGGCTCCAGGCTCGGAGCTGTCAGCTGCCAAGCTGGGGCTCGAACCCACAAACCGTGAGATCATGACCTAAGCCAAAGCTGGACGCTCAACCAACTGAGCCACGCAGGTGTCCCACCTCTGGAAATTCTTAGAAGTCTTGGGAGAGAGCACTACCTTTATAGGATGTGCAGCCAGGGTCCAGGGCAGTGTCACAGATCTTCAGGTGCAGGGGGGGTCCCCGTTGGCACTTGAGTGCCTCACATAGACAGAAGCACTTGCAGGCACCTGAAGTGCCCCCTCCGGCCACCTCTCTTTACATTGCACTGCAAAGCGAGGCCCTCCATCGTGGGGCTGTGAGCCCGACTCTGGGGAGACGGGATGGCTCCTGACTGAGCTGCTTTCTCTCTATAGAGAAACTTATCAAATACAGGCAAGATCGGGGCAAAGAAGGGAGGCTGGCCCCTTGGCAGATTCGCGTGCACCAAGCGCCTCCTCTTTCCTTGGGACCCTCCGGCTGGTCCATCCGAAGGAGCCTCATCACACACCCTGGCGCGTATCCTGCATCCCATCCGAGCTGGTGCAGTGGCCATGGAAACACCAGTTTCCCTGCAGGGCGAGTCCAGGCAGCCGTCTTCAGGCCCCTCGGCTCTGCAAGGTGCTCTCCTCCGGAAGACACAAGCTTCTCCACCCTTCTCCCCTCTCCCTCGCCTCCTCCCTTGCCCGCCCGATGCCGCGTCACCACTCCGGGAGCACCACAGCAGAAACCAAATCAGCCGCTCCTTCCGAGGGGATAATCAAAGTGCAGCGTCTCTGGAGAGGACCCAGCTCCGTGGAGCAAGTCTTTAATTTCAAGCTGACAAGGCTGGGAGCATGTGCCGGGGGCTCTCCGATAGGCAAGACGGATGGGTGGCCAGGGAGCCCGGCTGGTGAACAGGAGCAAGAGGAGGGCAGAGGGGCTGAATTGTGGGGCAGGGGGACAGGCAGGGAGCTTTCCAGGCGGACCAGGGGGCCTCTCTGGGCTCTGGAGGTGTGTGCTGTCTGCAAACCCAAGCTGTGGGCGTCTTCCCCTGCCACCCAGAGGGATGTCGAAGGCGGATGTAGCCCCTGCCCATCCCCCCACCAGGCATGGGAGCGGAAAGAAACCCTGAAGGGCAAGCCTCCTTCCTAGCGGGGTCACAGAGCATGCAGAGGACAGAGATGACCCTCAGCACAGACCTGGGTGCAGCTTTGACCCTCCCTGTGCTCCCGAGCCCGAATGGCAGGGCTGCCCCGGGAGCAAGGACAGCCCGGACTTTGGCATCATGATACTGAGACTCTGCAGAACACCTTCGTGCGCTTGGAAGCAGGTGTCGCCGGGGGGCTCTTGTCATCATCCTGTCATTAAGAGACAACATGCCCAGAGAGGTTAAGAATCCCGGCTCAAGACCAGCAGTGACACCAAGAGTAGAATAGAGTAGGCTCTGGCACCCCAAGACCTTGGCGAGGCCTCAATTTCGCAATAGAAACAGAAACAAAAACAAAACCCATAGAACTCATTGGACGATTCCCACGCCACACTGAGCTGCAGCCGGTGCGTGGGCCACAGGACCCTGGCCAGCTCAGCGACTCTGAGGGTCCAGCCCATGCCTCAGCAGAAGGAGAGCTGACCTCCTGCCCTCAGCTTTCGAAGAGCCGGAATAATGAATGGCAGCCAGCAAGCCCACGGTCTTTTTTATGGCTCTCTAAGCCCCTGGACCAGTGCTCCAGCCATTGGCTCTTGCCACACTGTGTCAGGTTGGGGACTGGGAGGGTATCTACGGGCAGATGACCAAGACCAGGATGGGGAGGCAGCTGCCTGGGGAGACAGCTCCAGCTCTGAGCCCAGAAATGAGCTGCCTCCTTCCCTTCCCTCCCTTCCCCTCCCCTCCCCTTCCCTTCCCTTCCTGTCCTGTTGCCTCACCTGCCCGTGCTGGGCCTGGGCTTTGCGCACCCAAAACCAAGAACCAGACGGGGGCCCCTTTAGGAAGCTTTCTTCTTCCCCAGGCTCACAGGTGCTCTACGCTCCTGTTCCACATCACTTAGCCTCTTTGTCTTCCTGCCATCTAACGGTGCTGGGTACAGTGCCTGTCCCCTACTGGGTGCTCAGGGATTGCTGAGTAAATGAAGTTTGATGGGTGTATGAATCAGGCTGATTACGGTCTGCCCCGCTTTGAGCCTAGCTTCTGCCTTCAGCTCTGTGGGCGCTAGCCAACAGGTGGGACTCTAATAGGGATTGTGTACCCCCAACCTGTCTATGTCGAAGCCCTAACCTCCCAGTGTGATAGTATTTGGAGGCGGGGCATTTGAGAGGTGATTAGTTTTAGATGAGTCACAAGGGTGGGGCTCTCATGAGGGGATCTGTGTCCTTATAAGCAAAGGTCAGAGCTCCCCCTCTCCCCACCCCTCCCTCTGTGTCAGGTAAGGACACAGCAAGGAAGTGTCAGTCTGCAAACCAAGAAGTGGGCGCTCACGAGGAACTGAATCTGCCAGCACCTTGATCTTGGACTTCTAGCTCCCAGAACTGCTAGAAGCAAATGTTTGTTTTTGAAGTCACCCACGTGTAGTACTTTGTTACGGCACCCTGAGCAGGCTGAGACATAGAGGAAATGGAACACCACCCCCGAATTCCTCCTGACGCAGCCCAGAGCCCTATCTCCAAGACCTTAACCTTGACCGTGAGCAGAACAGTGACGGCTGAGGTCAAACTGTGCAGGGCCGCCCTGCTATTTATCAGCTCTGCGACCTCCAGGCAAGGGTTGGAATCAGAGTAGGTCAGGGATGGTATTCATGAGAACTCGGGGTCCGCATCTGTGAAACAGAGGGAGACTGGAGCCCCCACTCTAGGCCTTTCTCGGGGGTCCTGTGAGTGGGGCTCCTGAGGGACGACGGAAATGAACTTGCCTGGAAAGCACAGCACACTGTCGGAAGGTACGAGAAGATGGGGTGTGGTTGGGATCAACAGCAGAGCTGGAGGAGGGGGCTCCTCGGGTTGACGGAAGAGCCGGACCTGGCGGTGCCCAGAGACGCACATCAGCGTGGTTTTCCATCCACCATCCCTGCTCACCCGTATTCCTTGGAGCTAAGAATCTACCCATGGTCTACAGCGCGTTGGGGCCCGTCCGCTTGCTCATTCGTACAGCTCCGGGAGCCTGTCTTGTCCCCTGGCTCCCCTGCAAAGCCCTGCAGGGCAATCCAGTCCACCTCTGTGTCCCTCTCTAGAGTCTAGGACTTGATCGACGCCTGCTCTCCGACGTGACCCAGCTGTGCCCCATTTGGAGAGGGGGCTGACCTTGGCAGGAAAACCCTCTGAGGGCCACCCAGGAGCATCAGAGCAATGGCAGGTGGCCTGGAGTGGGGCCTCAGGGGCAGTTCCTGGGGCTCCCACCCTGTGCTGCAGCCTGGAACCCCCTCATGGCATGCACGGCACCACGGGACACTCCGTCCCGGGTCCTGCCTGAGTGGGAGAAGTGATGACTTCAACTCTTAGTGACAACTCTTAGCGACAAACCCCCCCCCCCCGGCCCCCGCTGCAAAGGAAGACAGCTGCCCTTTATCCTGCACCCACGTGCCTCATCGCAGTCCCCAGGGAGCCAGGTAGGGGTATGAGCTGGCCCAGCTCCTGCCTCTTGCCTCCTTCCCCAGTCTTTAATATTCATGAGCACTCCTAGCAGGGGAGCTAAAAATGTTCCGCTCCTAAATCTAACTGCTTTATGGAAGCCTAATTAAATTCTTTTGTGGAAGGGGAAAAAAAGTGACCTTCAAAACCGCGAAAGCCGCTCGGAATGGCGTGTCCCGGAAACCTTGCCCCTTCCCTCCCTTCCCGCCAAGGGTGGCCTTTCCCCTGGGGATGAAATTCTCTGCTTCTCCCCTCGGGCTAAGGGTCCAGGCGATGCTCTGGGGTGGGTGCCCCAATGACAAGACTTCCTGTCAAAGGAACCCACACAGGCAATGGCAATGATGCTGACCCCCCTCTGGTGGCCAGATGACCTCAGCCCTAGGTAGAAACTGCCGTCTCAGCCGGCGGGTGGGGTTGGGGACAGAGAAACGGCAGTGGGGCAGGGTGGCTGTGGCAGAGAGAGAGTGACAGACCCCCACCCCTGCCCTGAGAGGGGCTTCCACAGACCCCGGGATTCCCACAGGCTCTGGGAATTTCAGGCTTCCTCCTTTGCTGGGCCACCTCGTCCATGCATCCTCCTGGCAAGGCCGAGACGGGCCCAGGGATAGGGCCAGTCCTTTGCAAAGCTGTACCTGAGAGCTTGGGATACAAGCTCCTTTCTGGTTGCTTCTCTTGTTTACTAAGGAAGAGCAGTCACTGCCCCAGAAGCCAATGGAGGAAGCCGCCCTTTTCTGAGGGCCCCTGAATAGAGGGGGGCAAAAGGGTCTGGATCCCCCGCCCTCTTCCCTGTGACCCCAGAAGGGCTCCCTCCTCCTGAGAAGGTGGGCGAGATGGGAACAGGGAGGGGACAAGGATGTGAACCCCTGAGTCCCTCACCTGAGCAGTGTCAGGATTCACTTGTGCCTTGGGAATGGCTTAGACGCAGGTGAGTTCTAGCGGGGGCCTCCTGCGTGAGATGTAGGGTCCCTCAGGCGTGGGGCTAGAGGATCCTTAGAGGTCTGGGGGCTCCACGACGCGGCTGCGTCAGAGCCGGCTCTCATAGGGCCCGATTAATAGAGGCTGTGTGAACATGAAGGGTGGAGCGTGTCTGATGGGCCAGGACAGAGGTGGCATCTGAGGGACCAGCTGGTTTCTCTCCCGCTTTGGGAGGAGGTCACTTTTATCTGGTCCAAAGTTGCCTTCTGAGGTCGCCAGAAAGCGATCCTGGAAAAATGTCAGGGTCCAAAGTGTGACGATTGGCAGCTGGTGAGCCCGGGGGACACGCCCATTCCTAGCCTGCCCGCAAGCGGAGGCTAGAACGTCAAGCTTGCGGGCTACAGAGGTCAAGGCACTGCCATCCGTTCCAGAAGGCCAGCGAGGACAGCACATGCCCCCCCTTATGGCTCTCATCCTGCCCCCACTGCTCCTCTCCCCTGGTCTACCTCCTCTGTCGCTCATCCCTGACTCCTCCTTTACTCCCTGCCCCTCACTCTACCCAAATCCTCTCTGCAGCAGAGTGAGGCTTCATGAGGGAGAAGTCCCCAGGCCAGGCCAGCCCCTGGCATTCTCTCCCTTGCCCTGACTCCCAGGCTGCCCAGATCATTCGTTTCAACCTCTGACTTCCTCGTGGGTGTGACTCTTGACTCCACAACTGGGTGATGACCACCAGAAGCCAACATTCACATTCTACATGCCTTTGGGAGCTCTCTTTACGCCTTTAAAAGACTCCAACGCTGTACGGAGAATGCATGAATGTGAGATTGATACATGAAAAGGCACACGTAAAGGAGGAGAGTCACTCATTCAACAAACACTTATTCAGGGCTGCAGGCCAGACACTGTGCTGAGTGATGAGGAGGCCTGGGACATTAAACCAGACTGGACCCCATGCTCATGAACCCTGCGTCTGAAGGGACGCAGGAGTGCGTCCGTGAGGGGTAAGTGAGTAAATGGAGAGAAAGTAAATAGGTGACCAGACAGGGCACAGGTATTCGGGCTTTTGAGGGTCCCAACAGGGCTCCCCTGGACAGAGGGACTCCTCACCCGTCTGTACCCTCCGCAATCCAACTCTTCCCCCTTCGGGCCCCCTGGGAGCTGGCTGTCCCCAAGGTGAGCGTTCAGACTTCCTCCTCCTCCCTTGCCCCCGCCACTGCGTCTATTTCGGTGTTTCTGCACCACACAGGCTGACGCCTCCCTCTGCTCACAGCTGCTGCCTTTCCCATTCTGCCTTCTGGGGCCTGGAACCAAGTGGGAGCGCACAGCACCGCCCCCGTCCCCCCCATCTTGGGCTGAGACCCAGCCAAGTCGGGCCTGCTGGCAAAGGAGGAACCAGGGTGCCGGGCAGCTGCCATCGAAAGCCAAATCAGGGCACCTGAGTTAGCTGCCAACCCGACCGGCCTGGTGTGGCTGCCCCTCAGACCAGGGCACGGGGAGGGGGTGGGTCCCTGGAAGAAAGAGACAGGTGGGGACAAAGGAACTGTTGGCTTCCAGTGGGGTCGTTAGGACCTAACTTTGGCCTGACAATTGCCCGAACGGTAAAGCACGTTACTCTGAAAAATGTAAACGAATAATCATTTGATGGCAAACATGGTAAACGCTCTTTCTGTGTGTGTGTGTGTGTGTGTGTGTGTGTGTGTGTGTGTGTATGTTCATGTGTTTGGGTGGGAGACGGGGATATGGAGCTAAGGTTCCACATCTTACGCAAATATTTTAAATGTAACTGTGTAACTTTGAGCCATGTGGAAAGACTGTGTGATCTGGAGTTGACCTAGGATCCCACACCAAAACCGTGGCCTCAGACAAGTCAACCTCTGAGTCTCTGCTCGCATAAATGGGTACTGTAGGATAGCAGAGGCGGCCCAGACTCCATCCGCCAGAACCAGGCCTTCAGTCCCTCCCGCCGCCTGGACACTGCCTGCTCACGGCCGCGCCTGAGTCCCTCGCCAGGAACGTCCTTGGCAGAAAGGAGCTGTCCCCCGCCAAGGTTAGGCACCTTCCCCAGAGGCGGTCTGCAACCAAAGACTCGCCCATGTGGGGTACAGAGGGACAACCCCCTTCCCTACGCTCGAGAAAACTCTGAAGGACCATCTCGGCCTCAGCACCGGGGGTGGCTCGGGTCTTACTGTAGGTACGTCACAGTCACCCTCTTCTCCTGCCCCATCCTTCTTCCCTCACTGCCTCACAGGTGTTGTTCTCTGGGAGTGCTCCCCAGAAAGCCTCCTGGGCACTAATCCCTGCCTCGGAGTCTTTTTCCTAGGGACCAAAGGGAGTAGCCAAGTTGTAGTCGGTTAAATGTGGTAAGGTAAGCACAGGGCTTAGCACAGTGCCTGGCATACAGTGAGGCCTCTGGTCATGACAGCTGTTACCATCTTCCGCGAAGGTCATTGTTTCCCAGTCCTGGCTGGACATCCTTGCCAAGCTGGGAAGCTTGGGAAGAAAAGGTCCAGATGCCTGGGCCACTTCCCCCGAGATTTTGATTCAGTAGGGCTGAAAGCAGGCCCAGATTTCTGTGATTTCAGAAGTCCCACAAGCGTTCTGATGGATGGCCAGGGCTGGGAGGCCCTGACCTGGGCCATCTTTCTCTATGACCGTCACGTCTGAATCTACAGGCGAGAACCATAGACCCACATCCAGCAAAGTGGCCAGTCCGAGGACAGACAGGTACTTAGCTGCCCAGATAGGTCTCAACTCCTTAATTCTGATTCACTCGGGGGGGGGGGTCATCACCTGGGGGAGGGCAGGGAACTATAGAAGGTCTTTGATTTCAGCTCTCTCCGACAGAACCACAAGGTAACCCCATTTCCTCAGCAGACTCCCCCCCTCCCAAACTGGCGATACAAAGGCAATATATGATCACGCACCCTGAGCACCCAGCAGACAGAGTCCTCCTTGTGGTGTGGTTATCAAGGAGGCCTTCAGGGAGGAGGTGGGCCCTGAACCAGACTCGCATGGATGGTGAGGCTTTGGATCCGGAGCAGTCAGGAAGGATGCCAGCCCCCAGAACTGGCCACCTCATTCTGAGGTCAGCCAGTTTCTAAGGAAACCAGTCCTGATATGTATTCTCATCATCCTTCCAGCAAAACTGGGGGATCTCAGGGGCTCTCAGACTCCTGGCCCAGCAGGCAAGGATTGCCCAGTTTTTAGAAAAGCATATTTTGCTCTAAAGCTTCAAAATGGGATGAGGGTTTGTTTAAAATCTGACTGATGTGCCCTTCAGTAGGCCTGCTTCTCTCTAAAGTGCCCAAGTCCCACATGCCACGGAGCCATGCGGCGTAGCTGGGGCAGAGACTTGAATCTGAGCTCACGCTTGTAAGCTGTGTGACCGTGGCCAAGTGACTTAACCTCTCTGAGCCTCAATTCGTTCCGCCTTAAAACGAGGACAACAAAGCTTGCCTTCCTGCCTCTCTCTGGGTTATCAAGAGGATCAAAAGGGACCGCGATCGCGAGAACACTTCTGCCCGTGGCAAAACACACTACAGGTATGAGCTGCTACTCTTTTCCGCACCTCTCTTTTTAAATTCGGAATGCAGAAGCCCAGGGAGGCTCCCGCCATTGCCCCGCACCCTACGGTGAGTCGTGTGGGAGCAGAGGCAAGACCAAAGCCCCCCCAAATCCTGCCCTAATGCTTTTTCCAATAGAGCGCCACAGCCCTTCCCCAAATCTCTCTTCTTTCCCTAATTTCTTAGGCACTGCGGGGAATCGCGCATTCTCACCTTGCCCTAAATTTGTAGTCTTTGATGCCTTGTAATCTTTTATCCCCTCCACAGCAGCAGGCCTGCCTGCGCCCTTCCTGCCTCTGTACCATCTCGAGGGGCCTTCTGCCTACACTCTGTTCGCTTTGGACATCCTAACTCAGCCTGGGATCAGCCTGCCCTTCACCACCCGAGCCGACTACGACCCCTCAGCCGTGGGATCTCCAGCCTCCCGCTTATAACAGAGGGAAACGCTACCTGCCGATTCATTCGTAGAGAGGCACGTAGTTAGGCACTTGGGATACAGAGTCCAAAAGCACTTCACGAAAGAGCTCTGCTCATCACCAGTCGGTACCCGGCAGTGCGACGAGGCCGTGAGGGGACCCAGCCTCTGATGGAGGCCGGGCTGGAGGACTGGACTCCAGGTTCCCGACCTCTGCTTGTGCTCTCACCCCCTACCTCTGCCTCCAATCCACCGAACACCCCAGAAACCTCCGGCTGCCCTTCTGCCAACCTCCAGGCCTCCAGGGCCAAGCCCTCGGGGGCCTCCCTGCTCCCCACCCACACCCCCCACTCCTCTCCCCAGCCTCTCTGCCTTCTCCCCCATGGAGTCCCCTCCAAGTCCAACTGCCCTGCTCAGGCCCTCCATTCTAGGAGACGGGTCACGTCCACCACCCCGGGGTGCGGCGCGAGCCAAACTAATCAATGGCAGAGCTGTAGATTAAGGGGCCCGGCCCAAGGCCATCCATCACTGTCGTTTACACGGGCCTGTCAGCCTGCAAATGGAAAAGGAGATGATGTGAAACAACCCATCTGCAGGTTTTTAACGCTCTTTACAAATTGCTGTGGTGAATAACTTGTTGCCTGTATTTATCCCTTTTCAAATTGTCTCTTAGCTACAGTCATCCGTCTTCATTCTATACCCTGATGGCGCGTGCACCGCCAGTTGGGCAACCTCATTATTTCCCTGGCCCTGCTGCCTGGAGGAGTTAGGGGAAGAAGGCACGGAGGGGAGAGAGGGAGAAGGGCAGTGGAGGGGGGAGGAGACCACAGGATCTGCCATGGGCAAGCACCCAGCGGCTAGGATCCTTTCCCCCAGGGGCCTCCGTTTCTGGGTTCCGGGGGTGGGGGGGCGGGACACGCACCTGTCCCTCTTCCAGGGAGCTTAAGAGCAGGGACCGCCCTCTGCACACCAGGCCCAGCACACCCTCGGGCTGCCAGGCCAGTGGTCAGAAGCTACAGTCCAGAGACCGTGGCCACTCACCATCCCAAGCCTCAAGGGCAGTCTATCTGCGAAACAAATACAAAGCTTTATTCCGGAGAGTCGTCTGAACGCGTCTCCCCCTTCGTCCCACACGGCGAGACTTGCCACTTGTGTGTCTCCACTGAGAACCGTCCTTGTGTGCCGGTTCTCACTGCCCTAAGCCTGGCTGGCGTTCCTTCCTCCTCCGCTCAGGGCCACGGCCTCCTACTGGCTGGACTCCCTTCCGGCCCAACTCTCAGCAGAAAACTGACGCTTCTTCTAGGGGCCACGTTATTTCCTAATTCCGCTAGTATTTGTCAGTGATCCGTGTGCCCCCAGCATTGGAATCACCTGGCCACCCCGGAACCACTGCGTCGGTGGGGCAGAAGCCGGCGTTTTAAACAAATTTCCCAGCTGCTTAGCGCCCGCTGCAAAGGCAGAAGACCAGCCCTAGGATCCACCTAGGACCCACCTGCAGCACAGAGAAGTACTATAATCTGCCCCAGTCACACAGCGAGTTAGCAGCTGAACAGGAAGGCTCCTCCTGCTAAACTGCAGGGAAATCCTTGTGTGAACAGTAGCTGTTTCTGTGTTTATCTCTCCGACTCCAACGTAAGCCCTGGAGGGCAAGGCCAATGTCCTAGGCACCCCTGTGTCCGTCCATCCTCCTCCAGGCTCGGCACAGGGCTTGGTGTGTTTTTGGTGAGCCAGAGAAATGAAGAGGGTACACAGACCAAGCGCCACATTCCGGTCTCGCTCCAGGGAAGGAAACCCATGCAGGTGGCCAAGCGCAGAAAACCCCCTTTCACGGCTCAGAGTTGCGCCCTACTTGTCGACGTGCTGCGGACCAAACCGAAACCCACCTTGCAGTCAAGTGCTGTGTTTCTGACGCTGCATCCGATATTTCCGCTCTGTCTTCCACAGCAGACCTTTAAATATTTGAAAACAGCTGTCAGGATCCACTTAGATGTTCTCTCTTCCAGGTTTCAGGTCCCCAGCTCCCTCAACCACCGCTCACGTGGCGGAGCGTGTAGGCCCTGGGGCATCCCCGCCCCCCTGCTCCAAATGCCATCCCATTTGTCAACGTCCTCGCTCAACTGTGGCTCCCAGGATGAAATGCGATGCTCCAGATGTGGTCTGGCCACTG
Organism: Felis catus; assembly: GCF_018350175.1. NCBI lineage: Eukaryota > Metazoa > Chordata > Mammalia > Carnivora > Felidae > Felis > Felis catus. Next base: position 17,230,688 of record NC_058377.1, on the reverse strand, counting down.
CCAAGCACAGAGGCACACGCCGCGATCTCCCCTCTTCTGGGCTCTGGGCTTCGATTGATATCGTCCAAGATTGCATTAGCACTCCTGGCAGCTTCCCCCCATCGTTGGCTCACTTTGCACTCTGCCTGCTAATCCATCTAACTCTATTACTGTCTAATCCACAGTTTTCCATCTTGTCCCCGAGGATTACATCAAAGTCTTTACAAAAGGCCTTGCTGGAATCCACACATGCGACGTTCATAGCACACGCCGTGTCTACCAGTCTCAAAAACCGATCGGCCTGGAGAAAGGAGGTTGTTTGGGCTGGACTTGTGCTTGGTGAACCCAGGATGATTCCTAGTGATCTCTCCTTTTTTTTTTTTTTTTTCCTATAGACTCATGAACCATCCAGTCGATAATTTTTACTCAGTGCCCTCTACAGAGCTTTCTTCACCCAAGGTGCTTGCTCAGTGTCTGGACTGAGCAACTGTGACAGGCTGCCTGATTGATTATGCGTGTTGTGAGGTTTATGGTGGTGAGCAGAGGCTGCCTGGGGAAAAAGCAGAGAGGCAAGCAAGTCTAAATACCACAAACTCGGGAATGCCCATGGAGGTTGTAAATAGCTTGACAGAGGGATTTTTGAGTCTCTGGGTAGGAAAATTTATTAACAATGCTTAATGTATTTCACTCTCCCTGCACAATGTTTGATTCAGAGAAAATATGAAAACATCACTGCCAAACCATTTCCTTTCTCCTATAATTAGGTACTCTGGATTTTTAGTATCATTTTTGTGTGCGTGTGTTTGTTTCTTCTGACTTCCACAGGCTATTTTTAGACCAATCATGACTTACTTTCTGAAAGGCATAAGAGAAAAAGGCGTTTTCCCCAGCAATCAAATGTACCCACCCTCTGGGTGACGCACATTTAGGTAAGTCATAGCTGGGTGAGGGACCACGGGGCCTGAGGGAGCACAGAGGAGGAACCCCCCTACTGTGGGAGTGGGGAGTGGGGAGGGAGGCACCACACACAGTCACCTCCAGCTGCTGGCCACCCCGCTGAGTAACCCCCTTTTTCCTCTAAGAGGGAGACAGATGCAGGTGCTCAGAGAGACGTGCTGGTGGCCAGGAGGCACGGCTGGCTCAGGAAAAGGAGAAATGACCACGAGCTGCCACCAGTGGGAGGGGCTGCCCCGCAAAGTAGTGAGCTCCCCGTCTCTGGAAGAGTTCACGCTGAGTTGGGGAACAACCTCAGTGTTCGAGGCCCTTTCTGATGCTGACGGTGTGAAATCTGCCAGGGAGGCCGCTGGACGAGTTCCAGCTCCGGAAGGAAGGGAAACGGAGCCGCGATGTCGAGGGATCGTCCAACATCGGGACCTCCGGGAGGGGGACACGGCAGCGGCCACATCTGCACTTGTCCCCCACACAGAGGCAAGGTGGAGAGTGCCGAGGGCGTTCACCTCCTCCGCTCGGCCTTCCTGGAGTGATCCCTCCGGAGACCGAAGTCCTTGAACACTTCCCCCGTCCGCTACCAAGGTAACATCCATACTCTCCCTGCCTGCCTTCCACGGAAAAAGGCTTTGAACGCAATTTACTAGCTGGTCACGGATTCAGTGTCTGCTTCCTTTAAGTACTCACAGCCTTACAGAGACTCTCGTAGGCACCAGTTCCTTCTCTCTGGGAGCTGACAATGTAAGATCAGCCCGCAGAAAGTAATACGTACAGAACTTATTGCCACACAGCACCACACAAACCCGGAAAGATCCCATGCCTCTGAGTGTGACAGAGAGAGCCCAGGTGTGTGCCTGTGCACGCGTGCCCAGCTCTGTATGTGTGTGTGCAAGGGAGGGGAAGGTATCGGATTTACTTTGGGTCATGTCTAAATTACACCTGCCTGCCAAGAGACTGCCATCTATGTCTTCCCATCCCTACAAATTTAAGAATCACCCCCACGTAGGGCCAGTGTTATAGACAGGGGGCCTAAGAAAGGCTGGGAAACAGCAGTAGAACTTTAGAGTTTATTTATTTATTTTTGAGAGTCAGAGAGAGAGAGAGCAGGGGAAGGACGGAGAGAGAGGGAGACAGAGAATCCCAAGCAGCTCCGCACTGTCAGCACAGAGCCTGATGCGGGGCTCCAACTCACTAACTGTGAGACCGTGACCCGAGCCGAAATCAAGAGTCAGGTGCTTTACCGACTAAGCCACCCAGGCGCCCCAGAACTTTACAGTTTTCAAAGCCCTTCCTCATCCATTATTCTCGATTGTCCACTCGCTCACCAAATATTTATTCAGCACCTGCCGTGCTCCAGGCACTGTGCCAGGCATTGAGAGCGCAGGGTGACCAAACACTCACAGTGCCTGGACTCATGAAGCTCGCGGCCTAGTGAAGACAGACGTGAGCAAACAGTCAGAGAAGGGGGTATTGACAAGTCCTCTCAGGTAAGGGCAAGGACAGAAAATCATACAGTGCTGTGGTGCGTATAACCAGAGCTGACTTAACTGGAAAGTCAAGGAGGACGGCCCGGAGGAGGGGGCATTTGGGCTGATGCTGAAGCATTAAGAGACTGGGTGAGGGGTGAGAGGCAGGAGGACAAGCAGGAGCCTGGAGCGTTCGTTAAGGGACTCAGAGACGCCACAAGCCTGCGAAAGGCATGCGTGCTCATCCAGAAAACACAGCATGCCTGCATACGTGTTCAGGCGCTCCTGGGTGCCTGAGACATGCGGCACCCCCCCAGGCAGACACAGTCCTGCTCTCCCCAACCTTCAGTCGAGAAAGGGAAGCAGACATCTTTCAACTGCGCAAATCATTGCTTCATGACCGTGGGGGGCGTGTGCACCCATGGAAAGTGTCAGCGGGCAGAACAAGTTTCCTCATCTATAAAATAGAAACAGAAGCTGCTGGAATGAACTTAGGAGTCAGAATTAGTCAGCCTCGCTGGCTGGTGGAATGGTGGAGAGCCCGGGGAGGCGGAAGAGAAGTAGGGGTTTCTACCCGCGCCGTTACCTGAGGTCGGTGACATAGGAGCCAGAGCCCTTCTAGTGCATGATTTGGGGCGCATTTAGCTTATCCCAGGGCTGGGTTTTCCCTAGGACAGGGTGAGGAGGCTTCAGGAAGGCTTCTAAGAAGGGGTCCTGAGCCTGGGTGGCTCAGTCGGTTGAGCGTCCGACTTCGGCTCAGGTCATAATCTCACGGTTTGTGGGTTCGAGCCCCACGTCGGGCTCTGTGCTGACGGCTCAGAGCCTGGAGCCTGCTTCGGATTCTGTGTCTCCCTCTGTCTCTGCCCCTCCCCCCGCTCGAAAAATAAATAAACATAAACCAGAAAAAGGGGTTCTTAACCGAGTTTATTGCTGAAAGGCAGATAGGATGGGAACATGAGGGAGGCATACAGTTAGTTGAGGAGAGCTCCGGGGAAGGGCCATGGTCCTGGGCGAAGTCCGGCAGGCACAAGGCAGCTGGCTTAGGTTACTTGTGTCGCTGGGCTTGGCTGGGGCGCGGTGGGCCACAAGCGAGGTGAGGAGTGGGGATGGAGAGCCAGGCATGGGGCAGGGAATCTGAAGAGTTTGGACTCCGTCCTGAAGGTCAAGGAGAGTCATTGATGAGTTTTGAGAAGGAAAATGGCATGGTCAGGCTTGTGCTCTGAAAAAAAAGAAATCCCTTGGCCTGCGGCCCGGGCAAGGGAATTGGTGGGAGTGGGCGGGGCAGCTGGGGAGTGGACTCAAAACCCAGGAGCACTTAGATGCTCAAATAGACAGGAAGCAGGGACTCCCTGGGTGTGGGAAGGGGGGTCAGATGGAGGAAGTGAAGTTGGATCCCAAACTGATTTCCTGCTCCGCCACTGGAGGTTGAACTTGAGGGTCTTGTGGACAAGGCGCTTCAAGAAGGCCAGGGGTGGCTGGAGAGACGAATGCGGAGGTCAGGGGCATGGCGAGGACGAAGCGACAGGCCGGAGGTGCGTCCAGGTTTCAGGGTGAAGATAGACTGAGGCCACACCCCTCCCTTGGAAACAGCCTGCCTCCCCCTCCCTCCTCTGGGCTCACAAGTGGCCTAGCCACTTGTCCTGTGACTTGCGGCAAATCCCAAATCTTCCCTCCCCTGCGCGACCTCCAGGCCATCCAGGCCACCCAGGTCAGCCTGCGGGCCCTGTCTCCACGCCAGGCAGGCCCGGGTGCCCTCTCCTCTCCACCTGCTCGGAGCCCCTTGGCTGTCTCTCCAGAAGCAGCCTGCTTCCTTCCCGCTCCTGCCCGCTCCCCGGTTCCCACAGCACGTTGCCCCCTCCGCCGTGACCAGACCCCGTTTCTACAGAGCAGCAAACCCTCCAGTGCCTCTTCTTCCCCACCAGGATCGAATGCCCACCCCTCGCGCGGCTTGCAAAGCTCTGTGTGAGCACCCCCTGCTCAGCACATCGCCCTGCTCCACTCTGGCCTTCTCTCTGCTTCTCTGACGGCCTCCCCAGCTCCCCACTCCGAGCCTTGGAACTTGCTGGTCTCTGGTCTCAGAACCTCCTGCGCCCTGACGGCCCCAGGTTTCACCCTCCTCGCCCTGTGGCTCTCCATGGGAGTGTCACTCGGTGGAGAGGCCTCCCCGAGCACCCTCGACAGCAGCCCCTCGGCAGCCTATCGCGCTGCCGCATTTTAATGCTGTTGGCTATCCGCGTTTTTCGCGCACATCAGTTTGCTCCTTGCACGCCTCCCACACTCCTCCCACGCACCCGCGCACTAGACGTAAGCTCCGTGAGAGCCGGGGTCTGCTCACCATTACAGCCGGGCCCCAGAAGAGGACGTGCCCATCGTCGGTGACCCTCAGTTATCTGCCAAATGAATAAATAAATGAGTAAATGGGTATAAAACGATGTCTGATGCTTGGGGCGCACAAGGGATAGACAGTAGAGTCAAGAAGAGAGAGTCCAGCCACAGAAGGAAGAAGAGAATCAAAAGACACGTTTATTCAACAAGACGTTTTAAGTGGAGGGACGGGCCACCACGTCCCATGCTTCCAGAGAGACCTCATGAGGGCCCCAGGGCACCCACTGCCCTTAACCGGAGAAGGTTACAAGGACCTGGGGAGAGCAGCACTGGCAGGCGGCTCTTGGGGGCTGCTGTGGCTGGCTGGGAGGGAGGCATGCGTGGGGGCGTGCCTCGGGGGGGCAGGCGGGTGAGGGTGTCCAGGCACGGGAGGATTTTCTCTTGAAGCCTGCCTGACTCCTGGACCTAGCAGAGACAACAGAGGAAGAAGGGGTGCCCGAGATTACACAGTAAGGAAGTGGGGCACTGGAATCCCCAGAGATCTGCAGAAATCTGCAGTTGCCCCAGGCAGTCACCATTTGTCACTCGTTCGAACGGATGTGTGCTCCTGACGCACTTAGAGGTAACGGCAAAGGTTGCATGGGGGAGGAACTGAGAGCTAAGGCCAGGGCACGGCCTGGCCTCTCCTCTAGCTCCCGCCCCAAATGCACACTCCATCCCCACATAGCAAAGCCAGAGGCCAGCAGCTAATTGGGCATCCTCCCCAAAAGGTGACCGAGGGATCGGTCAGCAGTTGCTGCTTGAACATACCCTTTTGAGGCCTCACCCGAGACCCCAAGCAGCTGATCGGTGTATGTGGCCATGGGCTTCTACTGCCTCCAGAGTGTACTTGTCAGCTCCAGACGGTTCTCGGTAGCCCGGGGCGCCTGGGTGGCTCAGTCGGTGAAGCTCTGTGTAGCCCGCGCATTTCCAGTAGCACCCAGTTTAGGCTGACGCCCCAGGATCGGTAACACGAGGGTGGGGGGGGCCGCTGGAATTTGACGTCTCTGTTCCATCCAGATCCACCCTGAGTGTGGATAAACCTAGGGCCCCTCCAATCGGCTGGTTCTCGGAGAACGTGTGGTCACGATGAATGAGTGATACTCCCCGGGGCTGCCCGGAGCAACCTGGCCATTTGAGTTAGGATATGGAAATGGGCAGAAAGTGGAGCTGCGGGCATGCACTGAAGAAAGACTGTCAAATCAAAAGACCGTGAGACATCTTGTAGGAACGACAAACGCCCTCTGAGAAAGGAGCCGTGTGGTGAGCACAAAGGGAAAAGGAAGGAAGCGGCTGGTCTGTTCCAGGGAGAACTTGCAGTCCAGGGGAACGGCAGACACACCCAGGAAACCCGAAACATCCACAGGCCCGGGGTCGGAGGGCTGAGGGAGGTGGGGTGGAAGGGGCAGGGGGGGCCCCCGGAGCCAAGTGTAGCTAACCTCAAACAATTGCAGCAAAAGACATCCATTTTTAGCAGTTTGGAGGAAATTGGGGATTAGGAATTGGCCCAGAGGCAGCGGAGGCTTATCCAGGTTGGGGACAGGAAAGGATATGTAGGATCCAAAAAAAAAAAAAGAAAGAAAGAAAATCACAAAGAGTGGCTGCTGGCGGTCAGGAGCAAACCTATCCTGCTGAGGGCGGTTTGCCTCCAGAATCTTCTCCCGAGGAAGATTCTGCGGTCCCATCGTTTTGTTCATTTAAAACCAGATGGGCCAGAGCCCAGAGCATGAACCGTAGGGAGCGGCCCCAGGGAGAGACATGTGTTTAAGTGCGTCTGGGGCAGACCCCGACGGGATGTATAATGAACTCTGCAGGTCTGTGATTTCCTGGCATCATCAGCCCTCTTGAGGGGTCTCCTCCAGAGGCCTGATGAGGAGCTGCCCGACTCCAACCCCATGTCTCCAGCCCCGCGGCCTATTTTCATGAATTGCAGCCTTTGCCCTAGGGAGATGGGGGGCCAAGGAGAAAGAACAAGTTTCCAGAGTGCCCCAGCCAGGGCACTCAGAAACACTCAGCTCCCCATTCGAAATGTGTCAGGGGCAGAGCACTGGAATATTGATGTTTCCTTTTATCCTGTCTCACTCCTGCTCCACAAGGCTCCCGGGCTTCCAGGAAGTAAGATTTAGAGGCTGGAGGCCAGGGCCCCCATGCCAGGAAGGCCAACGCCACTGCTTATAAGAGCTTATAAGAGCCCAGTGAGAGATGCTGAGTGTTCCCCTCATCAGAGTAAAAAGGAGTCTGATTGGGAATAATACCTCCTCTCTCTCCGACTCAGGGAGGCCAGACCAGCTAATGGAGGGGAGAGCCGCCCAGCAAGGAGCCGGAGGAATCCAAAAGGTGCTCTGACTCCCTTTCTGCCGGGTTGGGGAAGGGGCCTGGGCCTCTCCCTTACTCTTGCCTCAGCGTCTCCTCCCCCCAAACCTCCTTTGCCAGCCTGAGCTCAGAACATATAGCTGATGAAGCCATTTCCCCACGCTGACCACGGCCAGGGTCCTGGGTTACATCCCACAGTCCACATGCCCCCAGGATAGGCCCAGGGAGAGAACTGGGAGTCAGAACACTGTTGCCTGCTTCCCTAAGACTGGGTGCAGACCCTCACATCACTCTCTGGAAAAAAAAAAACCAAACACACAAAACCCCTTAAAAGTCTGCCAGATCTGGCAAATAGAAACACAAAAAACCCAGTGGGATTTGAATTTCAGATAGAGGATGAATAATGGTTGAGTATAAGTCTGTCCCACACATTGCTGGGATAGACTTACATTAAGCAATTATTTATTGCTTATCTGCAATTCCCATTTAACCAGGCGTCCTACGTTTTGTCTGGCAGCCCTGTCCCTGGACCTTCTATGAGGGGTAGGCATCCTGAAAAGGATGCTAATCTAGGGGGAAATTAGTCCCCAGCAGCCAGGACCGAGCCTGCTGTTTCTAACGTGCCCACGGGGCTCTGGAAGATCTGTTTAGGGGTCTCTGTTCTTCCAGAAAAGCCTGGGCCATGGCTTTGACTCCCACACACCCTACACGAGGCATCAGCATGGCGGCTCCCTCTCCAGAACTCCCTCCCCCCTGCTCTCCCAGCCAGGCTCACTAGCAGGACTGGCCGCTGAAGGTTTGAGGCCAGTCCAGGCCTCAGCCATCTTCCCACCCCACCCCTACCCTACCGTTCTGAGAATCAGCTTCCTGGTAAGCCCTCCTCTAACCTCTTTAACGACAGTCCATTTGCTCTCAGCCTCGGTCCAGATGCTTTCAGTGAAAGAGAACTTCCTGTCCTGTGGTTTTGATTCTGATCTAGAACATTTCCCTTCAAACCAGGAGCAAGGAGAAGGCTGAATACCTGCCTTTCTCTTTGTCTCATTCATGGACCGCCGCCCCCCCCCCCCAAATCGCTATCTATCCCCCCGGGGCCGTGGAAAGGAAGCCTTAGCTCCACTCTGCCTGCTGCCTTTTGTTCCTACTCGGGCTAATTGAGGCTGGCACCTGAGCAGCGGCCACTAATGGGTTTCCTCCACACAAGCTCCCAGCTGGCAGATGGGTACACGATTGCCTCCTTCCCTGACCATTAAGTGGAGCAGCCAACACCACGCACCGGCTCCCGGCTGAGCAGTCCTGCATATGGACTGGCAGAGGGGGTGTGGAGGCTGCGAGGTGCCCGGCCCCAGCCCTGCTCAGAAAGCAAAGGCACCCGGGAGCCCCCTCAGGGTGCTGGGGGCTGTGGCCGGCTGAGACGCTGGGGCCAAAGTCTCCAGGAGGACAAGCAGTCAGGCTGCTTGGCCAGAGGCTCAGACCTAGGCTCTCTCTGCACCTGCTCGCCTTTCTGGCAAAGGGCCTTCAAGCAGGCCCCTGGGTCTTTGGGAGACATCCCGTTTCTCCAGGCTGTGGCCAGGAGACGGAGACAACTGTCTAAGGCAGCTGGCCCCAGGGGAATGGGGGAGCCCTCACATGGGGTGAAGAAGCCAGGGACACCCGTTTCCTGGAACACTGCTCTCCTTTTGCAACCCACTAACTCCTACCAAACCCCCGCCCCCGGAGTTTCACTTTTAACTCCGGGCAGTTTCACCTCCTCCAGGCAGCCCTCTCTGATGTCCCAAACTAGGTCAGATCTCTCAACACACATTCCCTGAGCACCCCGACTTTCTCTTGCATATCTCTTCCCAAAACTGTGATTACGGCAGCAACGTGTGGTGTTTATAACAACAACTCAATGGGCAAAACCAAGTAACTTTGTTACTCCTCCCCAATTGCTTCTTGATCCACGTTCTCCATTCTTGTTGGTAGTTGGAGGGCTGGGGGGTGGGGGGTGAAACGGAGGGGCGGTAGAAGAGATCAACATACCAGGAAGTAGTAACTACTTTTAACACTTTCTCTTTTAAGGGGCGCCTGGGTGGCTCAGCGCCCGACTTCGGCTCAGGTCATGACATCGCAATTCACAAGTTCAAGCTCCGAGTCAGGCTCTGTGCTGACAGCTCAGAGCCTGGAACCTGCCTTGGATTCTGTGTCTCCCTCTCTCTCTGCCCCTCCCCCGCGTGCGCTCTGTCTCTCTCAAAAATAAACATCCAAAATTAAAAATTAAATAAAATTAAAAATGTTTACATCAATAAACATTAAACAGATAATAAAAAAATTAAGTCTTTAAAACTTTCTCTTGTAAATAGTCCATCAAGAACCAAAGCCCCTTTTAGAACCATTTCTTTTGCTTCAAAGAGCCTTCACGTTCCATCCTCCTTCCTTAGATGGCCTTGGGGGAGGGGCTCCTAGTACACACCTGCTGTCCTCTGGGTCACTGCCAGCCTCGTGAGATAACCTCCAGGCCACCTGTCCTTGGTTTCAACCAAGTGTCCCCTGGCCCCACCTGACCTTTCCTGACATCCCAGCTGCACTCCCCGATGAAGGCCCAGGCTGCTGCCATGACCTCCAGGCATGTGGCCACTTCATCCTGACCTCAGGCCTTCTACCATCAATCCTTTCTGCACTTCTGCAATGCCCCGCTTTGGGACCCTCTACCGGAGGCAGGGCGCCCAACCGGGAGCGCTGACTCAAACCCACCCTGGACACCTCCCTGGACGGAAGCTGCAGCCAGACTCTGGAAGGCTGGTCCTCTCCTCGGGCTGCACTTGGAAAGCAGGGCATGAACCCTGGTATTTTCAGGCTCCCCACACTTTCTCAGGAACATCTCTCCGTCACCCATTCTGCTCTGGATTTGACCCCAGGGAGAGCGACGTGGAGAATGGGGGATGCTCACGGCTCCCTGCGCCCCTCCTACAGAGCCCAGAGAGCCTTCCTTGTCTCCCTCCTATGGGGCAGGGAGGTCCCTCTTGTATGTCTCCCCACCGCACCCCGTGCTAAACTCTGTGCACGCGCAGACCTCCAAGCTTTGTTCTTAAAATGTAAAGAGTTGCTTCGTAAATGGAGAAGAGCGTTTTATCTCTACAGACGAGGCGGCCAAGACCACAGTTTTCTAAGGTCTTTAAAAAGCCATGCGATGACCTCTTTGCTCCAAGTCATTCCTTTCCTTCTGCGTTTTCCTGAGTAGAAAAGAAAGGTGAGGGGCGACAGCTCTCCAAGCCAGATTTTTAAAAATAATCTTGGAACCGCACTGTATAGGTGAACCCCATTGCTGGTGTGCATCTCCATGGAGAAGTGGTGAATCTCTGCGGCCCCGCGACATCCCAGGGTCCCGGGCAGCCAACGGTTCTATGACCCAGCAGGGGAACGAGGTCAATATACAAATACTGCAGCCTAAGGCAGGACCCAGAGAGTGCCACAGGAAAGGTACGAAGGCCCTTGGAAGGTCAACCAAGAAAGAAGACTCATCAATTAGCCTGCTAGTTCTCAACATAATTTTTAACCCGTGACCCCAACAATGCTTTCTCTTGCTACCTACCATATAATTCCACCAGTCAAGAACAGTTTTTCAACTTCACTCTCGGCGGTTTAATGTACAGAAACGCTAGGCCCGCTCGCGGGTTATGATTTTTTCAAACCACACGTTCTCCCTGGCCACTTCCCACTTCCTACTTCGTGTAGATTCTGATGAAGCCTTACCAGGGATGGGTCCAATGGTTTGTTAAAGTCAGGGAAGGTTCTATGGGTGGCCCGGAAGCAGGGCTTGAAAAATGAGTGACACGCAAACAGATCAAAGTGAGAGGGGGCGTTGTAAGCAAAGAGGACATCTAAAGGCACGCGTGCAGATAAGGAGAGGTGTAGGCACGCTCAGAGAATGGCGAGGGGCTGAGTCTGGCTAGCAGTGGGGGACACGGAGGGAGGCAGTGGAAGGTGAGTCTGGGTTGCCAAGCTGGGGAACCTGTACTTGCAGCCGAAAGCTGCTCTGAGGGCTCATCAGGAGAGGATGCGTTTCCCTTGCTGAGTAGGAAGGACCTGATCATCCAGGAGGTGGAGTCTCTATTCTTTTCATGAGTTGGAAGAACAGAAGGGATCAAATTCAGTTGTTACATTGGTTAGTATACTTTCAACTCTATGTAACAGACAATCCAGCTCAAAGTCACTGAACCAATAAGGAGCTACGGGCTCAGGTTATTGGAGTGTCCAGAGGGAATGTTGGCTCCAGGACGAGTTTGATCCAGAGGTCTGTGATGGCCCATGGGATGTCCATCTCTTTGGGATTCCTTCCACTCTGCCCTCCTAATATAGCAGCTTCGTTCCCAGACTGAATCCCTTCATGGTGGTGAGATGGTTGCCAACAGCTCTGGGATGCCATGCTTCCTTTTTCATAAACCAGGAGGAGATAAAAGGCTTTTCCTACCCTACTTTTTAACGAAACTTCCAACTTTCTCTCTGATTGGACCCACTTCAATGACAAGATAGCCCTTGAGCCAATCACCAAGGCCAGGAGAATGCTATGCATTGATGGGCGTGGTCCTGGGTGGCATGCCTGTTCCTCAGCCAATCCTGGGGTGGGGGCGGGGGCAGGAATACTGTGGTTGGCTTAAGCCAGTCGGTCCCTACCAACTCAGGAGTTCCGTCCTACCCGAGTGACAGGCTGTACACAGTGAGAGAGGGGTGACCGATGCTGGAGGAGTAGACAGCACTGTCCAACACATGCCCGTTTTGCTTTTTCATGAAACGTTGCCTGAGAGCCGGAAGAGATTAGAACTGGAAACTCCGCAGTAATTTGAGTCATCCGTGGACTTAACTCACCCAGTCCCCAAGGTCACACAAAATTGCAAGCTGGTCATAATACCTTTTTTCATCTTTCCTCTGCCTTCCTTTCTCCCTCTTTCCCTGCTGTGTTTCCTTACCCCCTTCCTTGTCTAATTTCCTTCCACTTTTCCGTTCTTGCCCATCTATCTGTATCCACAGGGGATCCTCCGTCTGTATCCTCAGTCCTGCCTCTCCCCCCCTCCTGGCCCTTCCTCTACCTCGAGCCCATTCCTCTCTCCCTGCCCACATCTCCAGCTACCCTCTCCTGATGCCTCTGAGTTCAATTTCGGCTCGTCCAAATTGCTTTATTGGTTTCGCAGAAAAACAAGGCTAGCTAGGGCCATTACGGGCGCACGGACGGTGTGCATTAGACTCAAAAAATATTTAAGGAAAATGCTCTGGCAAATGGAATCAATAGGCTCCAAATCACACATTCGCCGGGAAGAGGGAGAAGTCTGCCTCAGAGCTTCGGTGTTTTTGGAAACTGCTCACCGATTCGGGAGGGAGAGGCTGAGGCTGGTTCACTGCCCCACCCACAGCGCACAAGGACTAGAGCGAGCAGCACACATCACAGACCCCAGCACCCCTCTCCTGCAGCCTCACTAGCGCTGACCGCACCTCCCCACAACCCTCCAGGCCCCCCACTTCTCGGCTGTGCCGTGGAGATACCAGGGGCGTCCACACCTGCCCCCAGTGCAACTCTCACCGGGCCCGATTAACAAAGGGAACGATAACGGGAGGGGAGGAAAGAGGATTGGGGGAACAGAGGCATTTGCATGGAGGTATTTTTAGACTCAAAGATTAAATCTTCAATAATCATAATTTTGTCTTGAAAGAAAATGAGAATTTAGTGCGTGGCGCTTGTGCCCTCCCTCCTCTGTCCCTGCAGCGGAGGGGGAAGAAGGCGAGAGGGAGGGAAATACAGCAGAGAGAGGAGAGAAAAACAGACGGGAATTAGCCCCATGAGGCTGGAGTCAGGCTCCAAGCGGTGCTCTGGTGGATTCGAGGAAGGGGGAGCCCAGGCAGAGGTCACCCTGGGAATTTCGAGCTGTTTCCAGAGCACTGGGTCGCTCCAGAGACTGATATGAGAGAGGAGAGAACAGACTGTAGGAATCCCTTCCTCCAATAACACTTAAATCACCATGTCATTCTATCCATGAGCCTTTGCTCCTGCCCAGTGCCTTCTGGGTTAAGAAGCGGCTTGTACTGGAGGCGCCTGGGTGGCTCGGTGGGTTAAGTGTCCGACTTCGGCTCAGGTCATGATCTCGCGGTCCGTGGGTTTGAGCCCCCCCATCGGGGTCTGTGCTGACAGCTCAGAGACTGGAGCCTGCTTTGGATTCTGTGTCTCCCTCTCTCTCTCTCTCTCTGCCCCTTCCCTACTCACACTCTGTCTGTCTGTCTCTCTCTTAAATAAATAAACATTTTTAAAAATTAAAAAAAAAAAAAGCAGCTAGTACTGACCTCCAAGACCTCTCCCATGACCCTGATTCCACCCCAAGCAATCAGACAAGCTCCCTGCCCCCCCCCCCCCACGCCATGAGAAAGAGAGAGAGAGAGAAAGAGAGCTTCCCCCCATACACATACAGTGCCACCCTGCACAGCCTGGAGGTTGCTGGGGGGTGAGTCAGGACCAGCACCAGACCAAGGTCCAGACGCTTGGGATAGAGTCCCCGCTCTGCCACTCTCTGTGTGAATTTGGGCAAATCCCTTCCCCAAGGTAGACCCCAGTTTCCCCAAATTACGACGAAGGAGTGGATAGACCAAAGGATTTCTGACTTGAATCCACGAATCCCCTGAAGTTGCACAGGGAATGTTGCCCGTGTGTGCACTTTTCTGGGACTGGGCTTTGTCATGTTCGCAAAGTGGCCTGTGACCCCAAAAGAGTTGAGGGCCATAGAGGGAGCCAATGTTCAGGTCTGCATGTGGCTTAAGTGCTCTCAGCCTTCCCAAACCTCCAGGTGGGAGAGCTGTTCAAATAGTCCTGCCTTGCCCCCCAAAAGGGTTGCCGTGGCTTGCCCCCGCTCATGCTCACTGCCACCAGTACATCTGAGGGGTGGCTTCAGGGCCTCCTTCCTCCATGGGTCACACCAGCACGCAAACCCATTTCTTCCTTTTAGTAGAGTTTACACAGGCTCCTTAGATGACAACAAATTTTACCGACAAAGGAGAATAAATACACTGCAAATAACATTAAGTTGGTCGGGTTCTCAAAAACCCTACAAATTTCACTCACAGTATCAAAGAATTTATTTGGGGCCCAAATTATCTCTTCCTGAAATAACTCCTGTCTTCACAGATGGTCCAAAAACTTCCTAGGCACTAGTTTGGATTATTTCCCATAGCACTGCCTCTCTTCCCAAAACCAGCCTCTGATCCCCATCATCATAGACCTCCAGGAGCCATCCTTCTTCCAGCACCCAGACGCTAATTGCCTTAAACATCTTGCTTCATCCAAGCACGAACATCACTCTTTTTTTTTTAATATGAAATTTATTGTCTAATTGGTCTCCATACAATACCCAGTGCTCATCCCAACAGGTCGGACATCACTCTTAAAGCTAAGACTTTCCCATTTTCTGACCAAATGCCAAATTATAGTGACTCAGGCTGAGTAGTCAATAAATCAGGATTGAATTAATGAATAAGTCAATTTTTTTAAAAAGGATGAATGAAGAAGTTCATGAAGGAAACAAACGAAAACTTTACTTTCCCCAAGTCCCACTAGGAAGAACTCCCACCGGTGGGGGGTGGGGGCGGTCCTCGGGCCCCATCCCATCTAGGCTCAGGGATTTGCCATGTATTGGTTCCCGACCCCTCTGAGCGAGTGAGTGACTGAGCCCTCCTGTGTCTGGTACAAACCAGCTGTCTCTGGAGGCTTCTTGAATCTACAGGCTGATGTCTCTCCTCAGTAATGGATAATCCAAACATTTCTTCTGTGTTCCCTCTCTCCTCTTCCCCATGTCCTTCTGAGACACCAGGGAGACATATATTAGAGCTTGTCACTTTGTGCCCCCGTTCTTTGGTTGTCCTTTCTGTACCTCTATCTTTCTGCCCCTCCGTGCTATATTCTAAACCATTTCCTCTGACTTAAATTCCAATTGATTCATTCTCTTCTTAGCTATATCCAATCTGTCATTAAACCCATCCATCAGGTTCTTAATTTCAGATGTTGAACTTGTCATTCTAGAATTCCTTTTTCAAAAATGTTGTATGCTTTATGGTTTCCAATTCTCTGCTGAAGTGTTCGAGCTGGATTTTTATTTCTTTGAACACTGTAAGTACAACTGGTTTATAGTCTGTGACAATACTTCCAACATCTGCAGTCCGTGTGACCCTGTGTTGCCTCTGTTTCTCCTGGTTCTTGCTCATGGTGTCTTATTCCCCCGTGTGTTGGTCATCTTTGAATGTCTGTTGGACATTCATTTTGCCCCAGCTACCATGTCTCCAAACTTCTCGCAGAAACTTGAGAGTGAAGGATGAGAATTCAAGGGATTGCTGTTGCCAGCACAGTGTCAGCTCACATCATTATCCAAAGTCCAGGGAGAAAACTCCTCCAACAGAGCGGAAATTGGAACTCATTCCTGTCAATGTCTGCTCCACTCCTGGAATGTGCTGACGTGTGCTGGGGCGAGGGGGAAGCAAGAGGGTGTAAGGAAGAAGACTCCTCGGAGAGACTTCTATCCCACCACATGGAAAACTCACCAACCACGAGCCTGCCCGGGGCAAGGCAGGGGTGCGATCAGACTTCCGCCACCTGACAGAGCTCCATTCTATCTTTAAATGCATGGTGTCTGTTTATTGACTTATTTTAAGATACTGCTCAGAACAGGTTTGAACCAACTTTTAAGAGTCGAGAGGTTTTAGCTCCTCTTGAAGGATCGGAGGTTCTGACGACACTGAGCCCTGATGCCAGGAGGTAAGAGCCAGCTGGAGCTGAGGAGCTCCCGAAAAGCAAGATCTTCCCCTTAGGGGCTACAGTTGACATTTGCACTTACTCCAGCCATGTGCCACTTCGCGTGATCACCGCCTGGCCCTTAGGAATTTAATTTTTCAGTCCTTGACCTAGAGAAAAGGTGGTGTGCAATTCTGATCCCTGGAGTTTCCAAGGCTAGGAACTAGAGAACACAGGGGCAGCAGAGCGAGAGATCTGTGAGGCAAGGTGACCTCTAGAGTCCCTGCTAATGCCTGGAGAATGGCCACAGCTCTGCCTGGTCCCCTGCCCCGATTCTGGCCAGGCCCCCTGCCCAGGCCAGGTGGCGATCTCCCACTCAGCTCTGCCACTGCCTGCCACACCAACCTTGGGCAACTCATTTGACACCTTGGAAGCCTCCAATTCCTCCTCTGCCAATATAAGGATATGAGTAGCTCCTGACTTGATAGGATTGTGAAATTGAAGGAGGCCATGCATGAAAAGGGCAGATCATAACATCCTGTGGATAACAAATGTTTGCAGATATCAGGGCTGTCTGCTTACCCTGTCTGCCCCGCCCACCCTTATGCTCCCTGTGGAGACTTAGGACCAGGACACCCCAAGAGTCAGGCTTGCCCTCATCCTCTCTGATGTAGGGATGATGGAACCGAGGCCCAGGGAAGTGAGGTTGCTCTAGATGCTGGAGTGTGAGCATCTATCCTCGGTCCAGTGACACAAATCTGGCTGAAAGCAGGGACTGGTCGTACCAGGAGTAAGGGTGAGAGAGAAGGCTTTCCAAGTGCAGCGGGCTCTACTCTAAGCAGGATGTGGAACACAGTATCGGTGGGATAGTGGAATAGTGGAACACCCAGTGCTCATCCCAACAGGTCGAACATCACTCTTAGAGCTAAGACTTTCCCATTTTCTGACCAAGTGCCAATTATAGTGACTCAGGCTGAGTAGTCAATAAGTCAGGGTTGAATTAAAGAATAAATCAATTTTTAAAAAATGAATGAATGAAGTTCATGAAGGAAACAAACGAAAACTTTACCTTCCCCAAGTCCCACTAGGAAGAACTCCCGCCGGTGGGGGAATAGTGGAATAGTGGAACACAGATCGGCAGAAAGAGAGGTTTTCTTATATATGGCTCCCCACACGCCCACGCTTTGAAACAGCAGCACTCAAAGTATCTGTGCTTTCTTTGAGCCCCAAACAATAGTCCCAACCCGATCCTACCCAGCTCTCCTATCCAAGAGGCTCAAAAGCAAGTGCCTAGGCTCCCTTCCTGCCTTCCCAACTGGGATTGGAAAAGGACACACACGTTCAGGCACCCACGCGCACACGCGCGCGCGCGCGCACACACACACACACACACACACACACACACACACAGGTGTTCGTCTTCTCCTTTGTGGGCCCTGGCATCACCAGCTCGTTTTCCTGTGGAAAATCCCCACACAGATACACAACCAGACATCCCCACACAGATACACAACCAGACATCCCTTATCAGAATGGCGCTTCCTCTAAGGCAGTCATCAAAGCAATCTGACTTACCAAGGAAATTAAGAAGGCTCCAGCAGGAATTGCCACGGAGCACCAAACTCCTCAAACTCAGGCGCTTTGCTGTGTTTTTTTTCTAATGAGTTTTAAGCTGGGCCCCATCCCCTTGGGACATTTAGCAAATATCAGGCTTCCTGAAGTTCCTTCTCTCCAACTTCCTGCTGCCTACTGGCTCCTCAGCTGGGCTTTCAGGACCCTCCCAGTCAGCCAGTGCCCCTCCCACCTCAGAGAGCTCTCTGCTTCTTCCAGACTTTTCTTTAGGCTCATGTCTCCTCACTGTCCATCTCTCTCTCTCTCTCTCCACCACCCTCTCTCTCTGTTATTGCCACTCACCGGGTTCACTCTCTGCCTTCTTTGGCAATATGGCTGTCCTACTCATCACTCCCCTGGAACCATTCTGGCCAAAGCTACAGTCAGCTCTCTGTCCTCACTTTACTTGATCTTTCAGTAGCCTTTGACCCAAAGGCCGCCTTCCTTCTTGAAACATTCTCTTCCCTCAAAATGCTGGACCAACAGGAGGTTCCAAGGCTAAGAGTAAAGTTTCACTCCACCCTCGCACGCACACACACACACACACACACACACACACACGCTGGGTGTTATTCTTATTTTTAAAATCTTTTCTAATCCAATGGCCAAAACAATTTTATTGTTTACACTTCCATGTCTTTTCTAGTGGAAGATTCTGTAGGGCCTCGTAGTCCATAGTAAGGAGTTCGGGTTTTATCCTAAACCCCAACAGAGGAGTCATATCATCCGATTTTCATTTCAAGAAGTTTGGCTTGCTGGTGCGAGGATGCCGGGCTGGAGGCAGACAAGAACGGAGGCAGGGAGACCACAGCGAGGCTACTGCAGCCGTCCTAGCGGGGCATATACCTGGGCTGGGGCAGCGGTGCGGGGCTTGGGAAACAGACCGACTCTGCATTTGCCGGTGGCTCAAAATGCTAGAATGAGGGGAAGGAGGAATCCCGAATGATTCTTGAGTTTGGGGCCTGATTAACTGGAAAGATGATAGTTATATAGTGCCGACTGTGTGACAGGCACTGTTCTCAAGGTTAGACATATTTTCAGCTCTGTCAAGTAGGTCCTGGGATAATCCCCATTTACAGCTGAGGGCACAGAAAAGAGCTAGAGCCAAGATTCCAACCCGGAGTCCACACTCCTGGAAGACAGGCTCACAGCCTCTGTTGAGGAAGGTGGAGCGGGTTAGGGAGGCAGAGAAGACTGGGGTAGAGGGGAGGGGGACGGGAGGGGAGCGGGGGGTAGGGGAGAAGGGAGCATCTCAGGATGGGACGCGGCTTCAACCCCCAGAGGACCTGACCCCGGGAAGGCTGTGCATTATGGCTGGACGAGTGAGACCTTCAGGAAATCCGCAAGGAGGTGGATGACGGAAGAGTTGAGCAGGCTTTAGGAGAGCACCTTCAGGGACAGGGGGGGCCCCAGGTGACGAGGGGGCAGTGGCTGAACGCCACACAGGTCACTTGGGTTTGCACTCACCCTTCGCTGAAGGCGCCGCTTAGCTCTGCCCCAACCCACAACCCTCCCTTTCACATTCGCACACCTGCCTGCGCCTCTTCGAAAGACTTACCTTTTCATTTCCAAATATTGTTTGTGCGTTTTAAACCGTACAAGTATATGCTTATTATAAGACATTACACTGAAAGGTAGAAAAAATTTAAACTCACTCATAGGTCACCCAGAGAGTCGTCTGTAGAGGTTGGACGCTTATTTTAGATGGAAAGAAAGATAAATGCCAGTTTGTTTAAAAACCGGCACCTTAACAAACATTGTTTTGTATCCTGATTTTTTTTTTTTTTTTGCACATTAAATATTCTTCTCAAACAGTGATTCCTTGGGATGAATTCCCATGGGGCACTGCTGGTCCACAGCGTTTAAACTTTATGAGGTCTAATACCCACCCCCTGCCAAGGCGCTCGGAATAGCACCACGACCTACCACCCACACTGCTTCCAGAAGCTCCTAAGTGTCCTTCCTGCTTCCTCTTACTCAACCCAAACCATTGTCACGGCGGCCAGAACCTCTTCGTGAAACAGTAGCGGCAGGTGGTATCACCTCCCCTGAAAACAGGACTCCCCTCATGCTTTGCGGGCATTACTTCTCCAGCTGCCCTTCCCACCGTGTCCTGTCTGGTCTCTTCTCGGTTCATCAAAGATCTCTCCCACCACAGGACCTTTGCACATGAAGTCCCTCTTCTGATGGCTCACGTCTTCTTACCAGCCGTGACTCCGCCCGGCTCTGCCTCCTTGGAAATGCCTTCACTAACCTCCCCTCCTTTGTCTCCAGCTCCCTTTTGATTTCCTTCAAGGTCCTTCACATGTGTAAATGCAGTAAAGCTTTGGTTTGCGAGCATAGTTCATTCTGGAAACACGCTTGTCATCCAAAGCACTTGTACATCAAAGTAAATTTCAAGAACCATTGGCTCAGTGGTGGTCATGTGACATTCAGTGCCACATAGGGCCACATGTCGCTCCTTTATCAAGTTAAAATTTATTACACATTTTTGCTTGCCTTACAGAACACTCACAGAACAAGTTACTGGCAATCCAAGGTCTTACTGTATTTAATTGTATTTTTTACTTATTAGTTTTCACTTTCCCTGCGCTAAACGGTACGCTCTGTGAAGGCAAGGACTTAATTTCACTCACTACTATCCACCCGGTTCCTAACCCAGTTCCTAACCTATCCAACTTAACAGAAAGTTGGTCTCTGTATAAATATCATCGTGTCGTCTTCCAAAAAGGTCGTACTCTCCTACCCTTCCACCAGTAATGCATGAAAGTGGAGGTCACCGCATCCTCACCAACACTGAGAATTATGCGCTTTTTTGCAAGATAGAAATCTTTGCTAACATGACGGCAAAAATAATATTTCACTGGGGGCGCCTGGGTGGCTCAGTCGGTTCAGCATCTGACTTCGGCTCAGGTCATGATCTCATGGCTGGTGAGTTTGAGCCCTGAGTCAGGCTCTGTGCTGACAGCTCAGAGCCTGGAGCCTGCTTCAGATTCTGTGTCTCCCTCTCTCTCTCTGCTCCTCCCCTGCTCTTGCTCTCTCTCTCTCTCTAAAATAAATATTAAAAAAAAATTTTAAGTAATATTTCATTGTTTAAATCTGATTACTGGTGACGTAGTGACGTCGTGTTTATCAGGCTCCTCGTGTACTCCATAGTAAAAGACCCATTTCTAACCTGTGGTGATTGTCTTTATTCTTTTTTTTTTTTTTAATTTTTTTTTTCAACGTTTATTTATTTTTGGGACAGAGAGAGACAGAGCATGAACGGGGGAGGGGCAGAGACAGAGGGAGACACAGAATCGGAAACAGGCTCCAGGCTCTGAGCCATCTGCCCAGAGCCCGACGCGGGGCTCGAACTCCCGGACCGCGAGATCGTGACCTGGCTGAAGTCGGACGCTTAACCGACTGCACCACCCAGGCACCCCTGATTGTCTTTATTCTTAAAGCTATTCAGGAAAAGAAGGTGTTCTAGCTCCAACTTCTGGACTCTTCTAGAGCAAAAAAAACAAAAAACGGAACCGTTGTTGCTGAAGGCTGACCTCGATCCTTCCTGCCGCTGCTGTTTTTATCTTCCTCTTATCGGGCCCTTGTGGGATTGGTAAGAAAGTGTGCAACTGCCCTGGCGGTCCTCTCACCAGCGTCCCTGTCCTGCCTCCTGTGCCCAGCGTGAGGGAGCAAAGCCTGCGTGCCCCTCCCTCCCCACACCCCCCAGCGCTGAGCGGCAGATTAAATGACTCCATTCAAGAAGGGAGGCTGTACTGGTAAGGTGCAATCATCTCTGACTAAAATCTCTTTTTCAGATATATAATGGTCTAATCAATATTAATAGAGAGGCTTATCTGTTTTCCTCATCTCCCATGTCCTTAAGAGTAGATAAAACGCTTGTAAAATAGGATTCTATTCAGCATATACTGATTGCTTCCAAAACGCATTTTCTCGAGATCTGTCATCAAGTGGGAGTCATTACGGAACCGCTAGGCCCAGCGCCGCCGTTGACAAATTTGGGGGAGATTCTTTGATTATTTTACCCAACATGTGATTTAACGGCTGTGGAGCTTCTCTAGGTTCGAAATGTGTTCGCACCTGTCCCGCAAGGCCATCCTGGAAGGCAGAGGATTTTCGACAAATGGACGTTCAGAGGAGGGAGGGCTCTAGAGCCCAGGTGTAGGGGGAGAGCAGGGGAGACCCCCGGGCATCAGGGGTGGGAAGGGAGCAGACCCCCACAGACACCCGCACGGTGGCCTGTGTCAGAGTCCAGCTCTGAAGGCAGGTGAAGCAGGGAGAGAACAGGGCAGCCCCAGGAGCAGGCCTGGGGGGTCTGCCGTGTACGAGCCCGGGCCGGTCACCAGACCCTGCCTGAGCGCTTTCGCTTATCCTGAACCCGGGACGAGCCCAGTGCCTTCCAGACCCCAGGTCTAACCTCATCTACTTCTCAGGGGGGTTGGGACAGCAGCGCCCCTTTGGGATGCCTCAATTTTCAGGGCAGCACTACTCGGTGAGTACTTTGTAGACTTTGAATCCAGTAGGAATAAAAATAGAGTATGATACAGACACGGTATGAATAAAAATCGTGGAAGCAAAACAAAGTATTACGGCCGACTTAAAAATCCATGACGAACCAATCCAATGACTAGACAGGCTGTACTTTGACAGCTTATGACATGTGTCATATATAGCATATAATCCAGCGCAGCCGTTTAAAAGCATCGTGGAGATCTGGACATGTCGACACAGAAAGACATCCAAGACATGTTGCTGAGTGAAAAAAAGCAAGTTGCAGAATGATTCATACAAGGTGAGCTATGGGAGGAAAGAAGAAAATAGTATGTAATTAACAGGTATTTTATTTCTTAGGGAAAAAACTCCAGAAGGATGTAATAAACTGATAACAAGGGTTACTTTCATGGTCCCTGCTCTGGAGCAGGGAAAAGATTTAGGGAGGGTGGGGGAAAGAGGATGTTAGCATTATCTGTAATTTTTTAGGGGGAGGGTACATAGTCATGCATTTCTTGTGGAACTAAAAATTATGAATAAAAACATCTGGATTGGAGCGCCTGGGTGGCTCCGTCAGTTACGCGCCCGATTTTTGCCCAGGTCATGATCTCGCAGTCCGTGAGTTCGAGCCCCGCGTCGGGCTCTGTGCTGACGGCTCGGAGCCTGGAGCCTGCCTCAGATTCTGTGTCTCCCTCTCTCTCTCGGTCCCTCCCCCCACTTACACTCTGTCTCCCTCAAAACACTAAAAACGAACGAAACATTTAAAAAAAAAAAAGAATAAATAAGTAAATAAAAACATCTGGATTACTTGGATTTCCACGTCTTGACCGCTAGCTTACATCAGGCACAAAAAACCTCCATTCCAGATGGATCACAGATCTAAATGTCGAAGGTCTAGTAATAATAAAGCTTTTAGGAGAAACTAGAAGAATACCTTTAGAGGCTGAGCTAGGCAAAAAAAAAAAAAAAAAAAAAAAAAATTTTTTTTTGACTGGACACAAAAGACATCCACTATAAAGGAAAAAGCCAGTAAGTTAGACTACATTGAATTAAGCTACCTTCAAAAAGAGGGTTCCTGCTCACAGTATAATGTCCTCACAGGTCGCTTATCAGTTTCAGGGAAAAAATATCACCACCTGGACCAGGTAGGTGATCAAAATTAGCATCCTTAACGAGGAGCAGAGAGAAACTGTGTGGCCCCGGATGCGAGACCCGGCGACCACTCGCACGGGATGCCAGCCGGCAAAGCAATATTTCCTCTAATCATAAGAAAGTATCAGGCAAACAAAATGAGGAACGTTCCATCTGAGAGGGAAGAGGGGGAGGGACTGTATTGTTCAAAATGTCAATGTCATAAAAGACAAAGAAAGGCCATGGAAATGTTCCTGATTGAAGGAAACTGAACAGACGTGACAGTAAGAACAATGCCTGACTCTAGACAGGATTCTGTACTGGAAGAGGGAAGACGCCACAAAGGGCATTATTAGATCAACTTCAAAAATGGAAATACAGATAGTAAGGTAGATAGAAGTATTATGGCAACGTTAAGCAGACTGAAGTTGGTAGCTGCAGGGTGATCACGGACGGGAATGTTCCTAAGAAATACAGACGGAATCATTTGGGAGTAAAAGGTCATCATGTACACAACTTACTCTCAAGGTTCAGAAAAGCGTTGTGTGTGTGTGTGTGTGTGTGTGCGTGGAGTGGGGCAGCGTGGTGAGAGAGTACACACGATAAAGCAAATAGGAGACAGCAGGCTAGTTCCCTGATCTCTTCTTATAAGGACACCCTTCCTATCAGATCAGGGCCCCCCTCTTAGGACGTCAGTTAAGCTTTGTTACTTCCACAGAGGCCCCGTCTCCGAATACAGCCACCCCGGGAAGCCCTAAGGCTTCAACATACGAATTTGGGCGGGACCCAAACGCTCGGTCCAGAGCAAGCGTGAACACTGAGAAGCAGGGATCAATGGGACCATCCTGGGAGCTGCTGCCATGGGCACTATTTCCAGAGGCTGAGCACAAGCACGCACGCCGGCCTAGCAGTCCACGCCAGCGGAAGTGTGTGCAGACGGGCGCCAAAGTCTCGTGCAAGAATGTTCACAGCAGCGCCGTTCGCAACAGCACGCCTGAAAACAATCCACATGCCCATCAACAGAAGGACGGATAAATAAATCGTGCATAATCATACAAAGGAATGCGAGACATCAATAAGAACGAACGAGTGACGGCCATAGGCAATAGAAATCAATCTCTAAAGTAGTGCAGAGGGAAGAAAGCCTTTACCCAGATTCACCTACTGCTCGGGGAAATTGTGCCAGACGCACATGAGTACATATTTATGGTCTCATTTCTGGGAAGTCAGAAAGGTAAGGGCGAATTTAGTTTAGCTAGAAGCCAGATTGGTGCTTACCCTTGGTGGAGGGAGCGGGGAGGCTGGAATAGGGCAAAGGGGACTTCTAGGGGCCGGCGAGGTTCCGTTTCCAGACGTGCTGCGTTCACCAAGTTGCGCATTTATGACTTTGCACGTTTACCCTTTACGTTTACAGGGGCGCCTGGGTGGCACAGTCGGTTAAGCGTCCGACTTCAGCCAGGTCACGATCTCACGGTCCGTGAGTTCGAGCCCCGCGTCAGGCTCTGGGCTGATGGCTCGGAGCCTGGAGCCTGTTTCCGATTCTGTGTCTCCCTCTCTCTCTGCCCCTCCCCCGTTCATGCTCTCTCTCTGTCCCAAAAATAAAAAATAAATAAATAAATAAAAAAAACGTTGAGAATGGAAGCCGTCTACTCACTTTAGAACCACAGGCTTTAAAGAGGGGAGAAGCAGGAAGGAGGGATTCCCAATGGGCGGGAAGAAACTTTGGGGCGTGATGGATATGATGCAGAGGAGGAAAAACTTCCTTCTACCCTCTTAGGTTCCATGGCTGGGCCTAAGAATTAAATTGACATAAGACATGAAAAAAAAAAAAACAGGAAAAAAGTATACACACCTTATTTAATATTTGTACTTGTACACAACAATCTTCGAAAGGAAAATGAAGACCCAAAGAAACCATTAGGTTCCAGAGTGTATATCCTTTTTGTTTTTATCATTTAAAATTTTTTTTAATGTTTATTCATTTTTGAGCGGGGCAGAGAGGGGCAGAGAGAGAAGGAGAAACAGAAACCGAAGCAGGCTCCAGGCTCTGAGCTGTCAGCACAGAGCCTGACGTGGGGCTCGAACTCAAAAACTGTGAGATCATGACCTGAGCCGAAGTTGGATCTTAACTGACTGAGCCACCCAGGTGCCCCTGTGTCCTTTTTATTTTTTGTTATTTTTTAAATGTTTACTTATTTATTTTTGAGAGAGCGAGAGAACAAGCAGAGGAGGTGCAGACACACACACACACACACACACACACACACACACACACACACAGAATCTGAAGGCTCCAGGCTCTGAGCTGTCAGTGCAGAGTCCAACACGGGGCTCAAACCCACGAGCCATGAGATCATGACCTGAGCCAAAGTCGGGCACTTAACCGACGGAGCCACCCAGGCGCCCCAAGTTCATATCCTTTTTAAATAAAGAATGATAAATTGTGGGGACGTGACAAGACGGACGTGCTTAGACCGGGGCCAGTAACTGTGGCACGGTGATTAGTGATGGGAGATCAGAGTTACTTTGGGGAGTCTGTCTGCACAGAACCCTCTCGGTGTTGACTCTCAGTTTCTGGTGATGAGAATGTTCTCTTCTTCCTAGTACAAGGAGGGCATCTTTCTCCCGGGAAACGTTGGGACCTGCTTTTAGGTAGAGAGGGGAGGTCAGAGAGCCCTTCCTGCATCTGCTGTTTCTCAAGTGCCTCGAGATCAAAATAATTATTAAGCAGGGGCACCTGAGTGGCTCATTTGGTTAAGCATCCGACTTCCGCTCAGGTCATAATCTCACGGTCCGTGAGTTCGAGCCCCGCGTCGGGCTCTGTGCTGACAGCTCAGAGCCTGGAGCCCGCTTCAGATTCTGTGTCTCCCTCTCTCTCTCTCTGCCCCTTCCCCCCTTGTGCTCTGTCTCTCAAAAGTAAATAAACGTTTTAAAAATTTTTTAATAAAAAAAGGTCAAACATAGAGGGGTGCCTGGGTGGCTCCGTCAGGTAAGCACCAACTTCGGCTCAGGTCATGATCTTGAGGTTTGTGAGTTTGAGTCCCGCATCGAGTTCTCTGCTGTCAGAGCAGAGCCTGCTTTGGATCCTCATTTTCTCTCTCTCTCTCTGCCCTTCCCCCTGCTCTCTCTCTCTCTCTCTCTCTCTCTCTTAAAAATAAATAAAACATTAAAAAATTTAAAAAGGTCAAATATAGAAACAAAGAGTAGAAGTTGGGGCTGGGGAGAAATAGGGAGACGTTGGTAAAAGGATGCAAACTTTCAGCTATACGGTGAGTGAGATGTGAAGATCGAACGTATGGCATGGTGACCATAGTTGAGAGCACTGTGTATCGCATCACTGAAATTTGCTAAGTGAGTAGAACTGAAATGTTCTCACATTTCAAACAAACAAGAGATGCATTTGCAAAAATTAACTAGATGGGGGGATCCTGGCCCGATGTATACATATATCATATCACCATGATGTACACTTTAAATATCTTCCAATTTTACTTGTCAGTTACCCCTGGAGAAACTGAGGGGAGCAGGAGAGAGAAGGAAGTCCACGAGAGGAAAGTGACTTGCCCAAGGTCTGTCAGAGAATTCTAACAGACTAGAGAACTGATCTCAAATCTGTCTTCGTGGCCAGAACTCACACCATGGTTGTCAAGCCGAGTGAAAACATTTCAAGCAGCTTCTGTTCTTAGTATATGATTGGCCAGAGAAAGGCTGGACTTGGGGCGCCTGGGTGGCTCAGTCAGTTAAGCGTCTGACTTCGGCTCAGGTAGTGATCTCATGGTCTGTGAGTTCGAGCCCTGTGTCGGGCTCTGTGCTGACAGCTCAGAGCCCGGAGCCTGTTTCAGATTCTGTGTCTCCCTTTCTCTGACCCTCCCCTGTTCATGCTCTGTTTCTCTCTATCTCAAAAATAAATAAACATTAAAAAAAATTTAAAAAGAAAAAGAAAGGCTGGACTTGGTCTGCAGAGCATTAGGGAGACTCGTCCCCCATCTTGACCGGGCTTCTTTGCCAGGACAGACTTGCCGACGGGGCAGGTGTGATGGGGGTGGGCAGTCACTTGCTCCTGCCTTGGTCCCTTGCCTCAGTGAGCGGTGATTGACAGCGGGATTCTGGGATTCAGGAAGAACAGGGCAGGGCCCCCATCCCCTAGGAGCTTAGTCCAGCATGGTGTATGGACCCCTAACCAGATCATTACAATGGAGCAGCAAGACAAGTCGAGGGTTCTCAACCCAGCCCGGGCAGGGCTTCCTGGAGGAGGTGATGCCCCTGAATGCCTTTGTCTCCTCTTGGAGGTCCCCACATCCACCTCTGCTGCCCCACCAACTTGGGGCCTTCTCCCACCCCCCCAAGCATTCCTCAAGCACAACCCCTTCCTTTTCTTCTCCTCAACACAACTGACCCAGGTGGCCTTTTCATAAGGAACTTCACCGAAAGTTAAAGAGCATAAATAAGGGAAGTTACCAGCAGTCTGGCTGCGACAGGCCCGGTTTCTGATCCTGGTCCTGCGATGACCGTCAACTGAATCCCAAGTGCCTGCATATCTCACAGAACCCCGTCCATTTGCAGCCGTTCCTCACTCTCTATCTTGATGCCCGTCCCTTCTCGAATATCCAACACCAAGAAGTCACGCTCCGGGCAAACGGTGGGTAAGAAATGGGCTTAGCACTCCCTCCTCTCTCCCCTCTCCACAACAGGCTCAGAAGCCCTTCCCTCTCTATCCCATTCTCAAGGGCAACTCGGGGTTCTTCTCCTACAGAGGTATCCCCAGAAAACTTAGCACCCAGGAGGGCAAGGAGAAGGGCTTCCTTCAGAGGAGAACACACAGGGCACGGAATCTGGAGTGGGGACCATAACGGGAGATCACTAAGTCCGTGGGACTGGGGCACCTGGCCTCAGCTGGTCAAGTGGCTCAGCTGGTCAAGTGTCCAACTCTTGGTTTCGGCTCGGGTCATGATCTTGCAGTTGGCGAGTTCAAGCCCCGACGTGGGCTCTGCACTGACAGCGAAGAAACTGATTGGGATTCTCTCCCTCCCTCTCTCTCTGCCCTTTCCCCCTTTGCAAAATAAGTAAAGAAACTCTTAAAAATTAAGAAAAAAAAAATAAGTCCATAGGACTAGCCTCTACTTCTCTATGCCCGTCTGCAATCCCCCCCCACACACACACACCCCGTTGATCCCTATTAACCCCCACCATGATCTTTAAATTAAGGATGTAGGAATAGTCTCATAGGGGTGCGATAACATGCCTACGGAGAGGAAATGAGGAGATATTGATTGAGATCCACCGGGTATACAGTACATAGAATAATGCCCCCAAGCGTCTCCCTCCTCTTCCCCGTGAATATACTCCCTTCCATGGCAAAAGAGACTCTGCAGAGATGATTAGGCTAAGGATCTTGAGATGGAGAGATTATCCTGGATTACCTGGGTGGGCCCAACACGATCACAAGGGTCCCTGTTAGTAAAAGAGGGGGCCAGGAGAGTTGGACTCAGAGTGACAGAGCACAAGGGAGACTTCACTGGCCACTTCCGGCTTTGAAGATGGGGAGTAGGAGCCACGAAGTCAAGGAAATGGAGAGGCCTCCAGAGAGGAATGCAGTCCCACCGACACCTTGATTTTAGCCCCGGGAGACCCCAGTCGGGCTTCTGCCCCCAAGAACTGCGGGATGATGATAAGTGTGTGTTGTATGTCACCGAATTTGAAAGTTACCTACCTACCTGCAACACCTCCCGAGGGATTGGTTGAGGGCGCTGAGGCTCAGATTGTCCGATGACCTGCTCCAGGCCACCCAGCTGCTCTTAAGCGTGGGTTTCTCAACAGCAGAGCCTGAGGCAAGGGTTCGGGATTCATGATTTCTTGAGGGAGTCCCCTTCAGCCAAAACACGTAAAAAAGTAAGAGAAGCAACAGAGGGAAGGGCATGAGGGTCTCAGGGCAAGTCACTGCATGGGTCACCCTGGAACATCAATCAGCCAAGAATATTACCTCCACTCCCAGCAAGGCGCTCAGCCCACTGTTCCCTGCGTCAGCCCGTCATTGGCTGGCTGGTGGGTGCCCTGAGGAGCCGCTAGAGGTAACCCACGGCCCAGAGGGCAGGTCTCTGCAGAAGGGGCAGCTATGAGCCGTCAGCAGCCCACGCTCACGCAGCCAGGGATGGGTAAGTCACAGCAGCATCCCCACAGGTGTGGCCCCGGCCCCATCTCCGACAGATGTGAGAGCCCACAGCCCCGGGCATGTATGGACCGGCCAGAGAGCACTGCGCACCGAGGCATGGAAAGGGGGCAGCTGGAGCTGGAGACAGGCGTCCGGGCCGGTGAGGCGGCGGGCCAGAGGCTGGGGGCCCCCACGGTGCCCAGGCAGCAGCACCCCATCCTCCCCCACCCCAGACCAGAGCCTTGCAGGTTCCTGATTCTCCAAGGAAATTGGATGTTGATGGTGTTCACAGCTCCCTCTCCCCTTCTCCTTGCCCTCCCCTCTTTCTTTCTGAGCCCTGCCCCTGAAGCTATTAATATCCAACTTGAACTAAACTGTGATTGTATTTCAACTTTCCTTTTTTTTTTTTTTTTTTTGCCACAAGCAGGTTGTTTCTTCAGGGTGGTGAGCAGAGCTGGGATCTTGCGTCTTTCCAGCCCACGGTCTGAGGGCTGATCATACAGAACTGACCCGCCTATACCAGCTCCGGGAGGAAGATGAGTGTTTCATTTTCTGCCTGTTTTATGTGGCGGCAGCTTCTGTGCCCGTCAGGAAACTCTGAACACATTTCATGGCCGGCTAATGGAGCAGAAATGTGCTCTCTAGTGAGGCCACGGCCAGGCCACGGGGAGCTTGGGGAGAGGCTCTGCCCATGGGCCACCGGCTGCTGTCCGGACAGGATGGAGGAGGGACGGTGGCAGGGAGAGGGATAGAAGCCTGCCCAGAGGACACGCAAGGCGGCACCTGCCGTTCACAGAGGGGTCTGCCGCCTCCGGTATCTTATCAGCCCCTTGATGATGCTGGAAAGAGTGCTGTGGGGCACCCCAGTCCACAAGCGGGGAAGCCCATGCCCAGACTGACCTCACACCGTGCCCACGGATTACCGGAAAGGTCAGGGACGGAGCTCGGGTGTCCTGACCCACAGCCTGCCCTCCAGCCTGGGCTCCAGCTCTTGCCGCCAGGGTGAGAATAAGATGGGGCTCCCCCAGGCCAAGCCCCTGCTCCCTGAGCTTTCCTCCCTTCCCAACCAGCAGCCAAGCGAGCTATGTGTTTCCCACCAGGCCTCTTGGGCCCAGAACCCTGCCTCCTCTTGCCCACGCCAAAGGGCAGGTGGAGACCAGGGCTGAGTTTAAACCCCCAGAGCCAAAGGTCATACAGTCCCTCTTCCAGCCCAGGAACACAGCCCCACCAGGACCCCCAGACAGTCATGCTGGGGACCACTTTGTCCCAGAGGCAGGAAGTTCATCAGTGGTTGGTTTGCCTGGGACAAAAACAAAAACAAAAAAAAACCCTGGAAGATGGAACACCCAGAGAGTTCCTGGGCTTGGCTGCCGGCATCTGCATTGCATTGCCAGGGGAAGAAGTAAGCTGGGGGTTGACCCGCCTGGGGGAGAGCTGGCCGCTTACTTCCTAGAAGTAGCTGCTTTTGTCGACCCCCTGCTACATGCCATGCAGTGTGCAAAGAGCTCTACACGAGCCATCTTGAGGAACCTGCACACTGGCCCTGTGACACAGAGCCAAATATCCCTATTGTATAGACGAGAGAAAGTCCTCATGTGAGAACGCCCCTGCAGTCTCCTTGCATCCACTTAACTCCCAGAGACCATCACAGCAGAGAGGAGGAGCCTCCATTCACTAAAGGGGAAGTGAGGCTCAGAGAGGTTAGGCAACTTGCCCGAGGTCCCCTAGCATTGACAAGCGCCGGTCAGCGCTGGACTTGTCCCCAAGGTCCCGCTTGCTCGTTTCCACCACGGCTTCCGTAGCAGGGGGCAGGGGCAAGGGGAGGGGGCTTCTACGTCCAGGATGGAATCTACACACTGGACAATGAACGGGGGAGCTCGAGGTCCCTCCCCACACACCCAGGCCACAGAGGGCAGCCACGGACAGATGACAGACACTTTGCCCTGGGAGGAGAAAGCCTCACTGCAGCCCTGCTCTGGATACTGCCCTCCAGAGTCCGCGCTGGGGACACATGCATCCCTTTGGTGGGCATTTATTAAGTACCTATTGCCGGTCATATACTTGGCCAGCAATCTGCAGAGCCCAGCTGAAGTTCCCCAGCTCGGCTCCCCCGGCCTGGTACTCTTTACCCCCCCACTAGACTCTCCCTCTGTTTTGCAGTCCCCCAGATATGCACACGTGTACGCATGCAAATGCACACATGTGCACACACACACACACACACACAGACACAACCTCCCCTAACCAGCCACCCGTAAATTAGGTCAGGCCCTCGAGCCAAAGTGAGGATGAACAGAACGGATGGAGGGATGCAGCGGCTCAGCAGACCAAATCTTGGGAGAAGGGGATGGAGGGGAGAGATGGAGAGGGGACAGGATGGGCGTGGCTGCCTGGGAAGACGGGACAGTTTCAGGAAGCGGCCAGTGCGGTGCACACTGGAGGGGGCCCTGGGTGCGAATGTGATGTTGGAACAGGCAGACTCGGGCAGCCCTGGGCAGTTTAAGTGCAATACAGGGAGGTGGATGGGTTGGGAGTCAGCCCCCTCATCATGCGGGGCCCTGGGGGAGGTTTACAGACCTGCTCTGAGCCTCCATTTCAACATCTGCAAAATAGGGACGTGGCACTGGGATGATCGTGGGGATGACATGAGCTGGAGTGTGGGGCATAGAAGGACTTCAGAGGTATGAATCACCTGCAGGGCGGCTGGGTCTGCCTCTGCTCCCACCCTTACCCATAACAGCAAACGCAAGGTCAAAGGGCACCCTGCGTCCGGCACCGTTCTAGGGCTCCCCGTGAACCCTGTCCCGGCATTCTCATGCCCACCCTAGGAGGTGATGCTCTGGCCGTCACCCCCAGTTCTCAGCAGGGAATGGAAGCACAGTGCTTGCCCCAGATCAGGGCAGAGCCAAGCTTAGAAGGCTCCGGACCCTGTGCTCCTTCCCTCCGCCCCACCACAGACTCTGCCGCTCCCGCTGGCTGCCCGGTCTCAGCGGCAAGACTCAGCTTTGTGCCCCGAGGAGCACCTTGGGCGGCCAGGCAGCAGGGCAGGGATTTGGTTTCGCTGTGGGGGAAGAAGCCCCGAAAGACCTCCTTGACTAGAAGCGTCTCCTCGGCTGGCTTACCCCGAGACCTTTAAAGCGAACGGAGGCATCATCTTCAGAAGACCCCGGGTTGAAATACACGTCGATAACGTGGGAGGGCTCTGCTATGGTCTGTTTAGCAGAGGCCGGGTTGGTTGGTTAGAGGACTGGCTTTGATTTTAGAGAGGCACACAGAGGTGAAGAGGATCATGGTCTGGAAAAAAAGCACAGAACCACACAGGGACGGATGAGGGCAGTCCGCAGGGGAGGGACAGAGCGGGGGGGTGGGGTGCACAGTCTGGGCACAGGAGACTGACACCAGGTAGAATATTCACACTGTTCTTCATACGTTTTTCAAGGAAGTGACATACAGATCAAAGAGGAGGGAGTGGCTCTCAAATGGAGCTAGAGGAGAGGAGGCAAAGCCCTTTTTACTCAACCTCCATTACCCACCCCCATCGCGGCGCCTCCAGGGCAATCTCCACAGGCCCGGGGTCCCCCAGGAACCCAGTTTGCAAACCACTAATCTCCCCGCAAAGAGCAGTGGCCTTGGAGTCAGTTCAGGGATCTCCTCTGTAAAGTCTCGGAGGTCTCTCCTGGCTGTGACATTCTAGGTGATTTGGGGAGAGGAATAAAGGGGGCCGGCCAGGGACAGTATTGCTGACCATAGACCCTCCCTGGTTCAGCCAGGCTTTGGGGTCACATTTCCTTTTCCCAGAGCCCTGACCCTGAGCACAGACCTCCGTGGACCCCTGGGATTGGTACGCAGGAACCGGTGACAGATGACAAAAGATGAGGTGTGGGGTCCCGTCCCTGACCCCCCAACTGCTCACAAGGTCCACCCACATGCATCTGATGCTTGCATTCCTGTACTGTCTCCACACCAGGAAACGGCCGGCTTTGGCCGATTGATATCACGGGGTGTGGAGTCAGCAGCGTCGGCCTGAGCCCCATCCTGCCCCTTCCTGGCTGAGCCTTCCTGGGCCATTAGGAAGCATTATTGCATTTTCTCCCCTCAGAAACCTCACAGGGCCGGGAGGGCAGAGACAATTATCCTCCTTGTATAGCTGAATGAAGTGGGGCTCAATGAGACGAAGTGACCCTTCCAAGGTCACACAGCTAAACCCTGGCAGAGCCATAAACAAGGACCGAGTCCTTTCCCCCGTGAGCCTCCCGTGGGGCTCAGATGTTACACCTGCAAGGCTCTCGACGCCGGGTAGGGGGTGGGGGGCGGGTGGGCAAGTGGGAGATGCCCAGACCTCCTCCCTGGAGGGCAGTGGGGTGCACAGGCCCTAGGATGACCACAGAGGCAGTGGAGCAGGGCACCAGGGGCTGGAGGGGGACGGCAAAGGCCTCAACTCACCCTCGACACTCATCACGGCACTGGCCGCTCAGGAGAGCGAGGCGTGGTGCCTCAGAAGCAAGTGGACAAAAGCTATGACGGCAGGTGAGCTTCCGGGACTCAGACACCTCCCTCAAGGCAAGGCCGGGAAAAGAGCCCTGGGCTCCCAGATAAAAGGTTCTGGCCCATGGGGTGGAGGAAGACCTGGGACCCCACGCAGAAGGGAACTCAGACGTGGAAGGGAAGGCCATTCTGGAGTCTGTGTGGGAGCCTCAGATCCAGGGTCCTGCAGGAGGCCTGAAAGGAGAAGGGGACAGGGTGAGGGTAATAAGCTGGCGTATCCCAGGGGTGGGGGCACGCAGCGGACAGGCTGCAAAGCAGCAGATGACCGTGCCAGCCCCCACCCGAGCCTGCACCTTTGTCCCAAATCCCTTCCCCTGGCCAGGGGGGTCCACGAGGCCCCCGCCTCCGGGCCCCCAACTGCAGCCGGGGTGGCTCCGGTGCGGCTGCCCGACCCTCCTCCTCTCCCACTGATTCAATTATTCATCTAGCGAGTTCTCAGCGTTGGAGTTCATCTCTCCCCCTTCTCAGCAACCCCCAACGTCCCCCCCACCCCCCCCACGCACACCAAGTTCGGGGAGGGGAAAAGCGCTGGCGGTTCCGTGTGGTGTTGATTAGAGTATTGATCCTGGCTCCAGCCCGCTGTTGCAGCCCCAGCATCCATCAATGCCAGGCAGGGCGGGCGGCAGACTGGCCTCGGGCCGGGCCAGACCGCAGCGCGCCCGGAGCTGCTCTCTGGCTGGAGCGAGGCCGGGTGCGCCGGGCGCTGCGAGGCGGGGCTGGGTGCTGGCCACCTGTGACCCCCAACACCTCCCTCCTCTCCCGGCCCCTTTGCTCTGTGGCCCTTGATTATTCACGGCTGCTTTTATCTGGTCGTTCTGACTGACAGCAGGCCCCCCTCGTTTAGGGAACCCCTCCAGTAAACTCCTCCTCTGCAAAGTCCTCCGGTGAGGTTCGGATGACACTCCACTTCCCCCCCCCCCCCCGCGCGTGCAGAAACTGAGGCTCACAGAGGTGAGGCGAGGTCAGGCCACTTGGGCAGGGGAGGGGCCAGACCTGAATGTCACTTTTCTGCCAGGCCACACCGCCGCTCCCCCCCCAGCAAAAGGAACAGAGACGCTAATTGAGCCGCTATGTGCCAGGGACACATTCCCTCGCTGACAACTCCTATTTATCTTGTGATGCAGAGGTTCATTATCCTCATTTTGCAGATGACGACACTTAAGTAACTTGTCTCCCGGTGGCACAGCTAGGAAGTGGCAGCGCCGGATTCAGACCCTTGTCTGTGAAACTCCGGACCCCAGCTCTTTCGGTGGGTCTGGCAAGTCCCCGTTGAGAAGTGGTCTCAGCCCCGTGTTCTCGTCGTCCCTTTACGCTCACTGCAAGCGAATTGGTGCTGTTATCCCCTATTTTTCCATCAGGGGGTCACAGGGGAAACTGAGGCGTGGTGTGGGGACGCGGCTGGAGAGGGCAGAACCCGGCCTCCAGGCTAGGTCTGCTGACTGCTGCTTCTCTCGTGCCAAATCCACCCCCCGTGTGACCTCTCCTGGGCTGGACTGCCACAGAAACCCAACTTGCTCCTTTTCAAAGAAGCCTTCTTAGACTTGCTGCGGGGCGACCGCTCCCTCTCTCTCCACGGCTCCAGGTTCTCTCCAGAAAGGAATGGATGTGCTCAGTGTCACCGCCAGCCTTCCAGAATTCCCCTGCCCCTTCCCTCCACCGGGCCTCCTCTCTTCCCTACTACCTGTGACCCCTGCTCAGGCGCACTACCTCCAGGGAGCCCAAGCCCACCTGACCCCCATCACCCACCACTCGGCCTCGGAGGCCGGGCTTCTGATCTCACCACTGAGCGCAGCGGCCTGGGCAAGTCGTTTCTACCCTCGGTTTCTCACCTATGCACCTCGTTGGAACCACCCAGAAGCTCTGTAGACTATTAAAATGCCAGGCTCCCACTCCTGAGATTCCGATTCAGTGGCGCTGGGGTGAGGCCTGGTCATCTGCATTGTGGAAAGCACACAGGGTTCCGTTCAACCAATATTTATTGGATGTCTGTCCAATTGGGAAGCCCAGCATGGACAGGAGCCACGGCACGCTGGGTGGCCTCGGGGGTTGCCGAAGCTCTGCTCTCTGCGTGCACAGGGCATCACCCCACTTGTGCAGTGTGGGGTGGAGAGAGGGTGAGTGTGACATGGAAGGAACTGGATGTGTGAGGAGCAGGGGAGCGTCACCTGCTATGTTCTGTGTGCTGCAGCGGTCAGGAACCGCCAGGCTGGATGGCTTCTGGGGTCCCTGCCACGCGGAGGACCCGGGGTTCGCCTGTGCCTGTCACGTGTCCCTCGCACCGGCCTTTTGTCCGTTTCCTGGCATCCCCGACCCTCGTGCTCCTCTACATGGCTGGACCACCCCCTGCCCCTGGGAGAGGGCCCTGCATAGCGGGTGTGGCCCAGGAGGCCTTGGGCCGGTTGACCCCTGGGTCCCAGGCTGCCACCTGCTCCCTGCCTACGCGTTGAGCTCTAGTTGCGGAAGGCGGGAAGGAAAGCGGGTTGGTGGCCGTCCCCGCACCAGCCTTGAGTTAGCACTGGTGGCAGTGCTGGGGCTGGAAAGCTGCTATGACTACAAATGGATCTGTTGTGCACTGAGCTGCTGATCGAGAAGACAGAAAGCCACATCACCCATTGGGACCCAGAGTCTCTCCCTTGGGCTACCGGGGTGGGTGGAGAGAGAAGGAGGGAGACAGAGGGAGGGAGGGAGAGAGAGAGTGAGAGAAAGAGCTGCTCCTGCCTTACCTGGAGTCTTTGCAGGGCCCCAGGGAGGGAAGGTGGGACCCCAGGCTCAGTCTCAGCCTCTGCTTCCGGGCAGCCCTGGGCTTTCTTGTCCTTTCTCCGGAACCAGCGGGCAGCTCAACCTGGAACAGAAGAGCTAAAGCAGCAGATACTTTAGAAATGTATTTCCATCTCGTTTATAACTCTGTAGTTTGACATGGTCTGGGAGCGAAGGACAGACCCTTTGCTTTCATGCAGCTGGCTCGGGGGCACGCGTTTGCTTTTCTCCAGCGCTGCGAGCGCAGGAGGCTGGGAGGGTGCCCGCATCCAAAGCCCTGGGGAGGGAGGCCTAGCCTGGGTGGCTTCTTTGGAAGCTTCGCCCAGGTGTAGTTCTGTGACGAGAACATGGAGAGTCGGGTCCTGCCAGCTCCACGTCGAGCCCAGGCACTCCGGGCCTTCCCTTCCCGGCCCGGGGCTGTCAGGTGCCGGAATGGCCGTGGGAGAAGCGGGCCACACGGACGCCAGTGCCCAGCTGACGCTGTGCCAGACTCTGTGCCCAAGCTTCACCTTCCCCTTGGGGTCTCCGGCTGACCCATACTCAGGCTGCAGGCCAGGCCTGCTGCCTGTCACTGCGGCCCATCTGACCCTGCCCGTGGGTCCCGATGACTCAATCACACAGGGGCCCAAGGGTGCAGGGATAGCCGGGGAAGACTCACCGCCCGAGTCACAGGAGTTGGACTCCCACAGCATGGTGTGGCTCATTGCCAAAGTGGGGACCACCACAAAGCTCCCCCACTCTGGTCCCCTCTGCCTCCACTTGAGCTGCAGTCACGAACTTTCGACCCAGGCTTGAATCCGAACCCAGGTTCCTCCCTCCTAACTGCGTGATCTGAGAAAGCTGTTATCCCCGTAGCGCTTGGTCCTTCCTCCGAGCGACGGGAGGACAATACCTGGTCGTCCCGGCGCGACGGAATCGAAACCCCAAGCCCGGGCCTGAGTACGTGGTTCACACTCAGTTTCTGATGGCCTTTGCTGTTCTCCACGAGGTGCATGCCATCTTCAACCCCCGCTGTCCAGGAACCCTTCCCAGACCCCCAGGCTCCTGCTGATCCTTACGAGTTGTCCCTGGTGCCTGGGGAGCACTTCCCTGTTCAAGGGAGGGCTTCCTGCTTCCACCTGTCCGGGGACCCTCCTCTTCTCGGGACGATTCACAACCACAGTGTCCTCCTGCTCTTAGGGCAAACGCTGCCCGCCCTCCCAGGCAGCCTTATCCCAATGACCACCTGCCAAGGACCCCAGCGGTTAGCCAGGGTCTGCTCCCACAGAGCTAGAGGCTCTAGAGCTTAGAGGCTGACACCTACACCAATGGGGGGATTTCTTTTTAAGTTTTTATTTATTTCTTTTGGGGGGGTGGGGAGGAAACGAAAGCGATCTGGTACCTGCTACCTCCCTGACTGCGAGAGTCCTCCCCTCCAAGTGGAGCACGATCATTACAGTCGCTAAGCACCTCGCAGAGTTCTCCAAAGGCCCAGGTGAGATAACCGTGGCAAGAGCTTTTGTAGCAAGACCATTCCCGCTCTTGCCGGAGGGCCTGCGGGGCCCCACCCTTCAGGGCGAGTCCTTTCAGGTTTCCTAAGGAGATCATTTGACAGATGAAGAGACTCAGGTTCAGAGAGGTTAAGTCCCCTCCCCATACTGGCCAACCCCTCGCTTTGTGAGAGACAGAAACCCAAGTCAAACTGGCTTCAGCAAGCAAGAGAAAAAAGGAACCGGCTCTTGGAAGTGAACTGTGCGGGAGGAGGTATGGTTTCAGTGTTTCAGGTGTGGCTGTATCCAGGCACTCTACTGAGGTTACTGAGTACATGTGTTCTCCATCACTGCACTCTGCTCTCCTGTGTGGCTTTATTCTCCAGAAGAGTCTCCCCGAGCACAGACGAAGCATCTTTGGGTATACTTCTATCAGCTTGGCCATGCCAGGGGAAAGAGAACCCCTTCCAGAATTTCCAACAAACGTCCTAAGGCTGACTTCCCCATCTCTGGACCAATGCCTGTGGCCAGGGTGATCTGAGCTCTTCAGAGACACAGCTGAGAGAAGACTGGGAAAAGGAAAAAGCCAGAAAGCTGACTACCCGAAGCAAAGAAGGTGGTGGGGCCTCCAGAAACAGCGAGATCAAGCAGCCCTCCCAGGGACCAGTCTGATGGTCCAACTTCCAAACTCTTTTTATAGTGTTGTTGTTGTTGTTGTTGTTGTTGTTAGTGCGTATTGCTGGGTGTTTTTTTTTTTTTTAATGTTTATTTATTCTTTATTTAGAGAGAGCATGAGCAAGGGAGGGGCAGAGAGATAGGGAGAGAGAGAATCCCAAGCAGGCTTAGCAAGGTCAGCACACAGAACCCAATGCAGGCCTTGAACCCACGAAACCGTGAGATCATGACCTGAGCCAAAACCAAGAGTCAGACGCTTAACCGTCTGAGCCACGCTGGCGCCCCATTGCTGGGGTTTTTAATGCTGTATCCTACGCCAGGGAGCTGATGAGAAGCCACACAGGGCACGGGGAGGTGGGTAACTATAAAGGCGGGGCTGGCTGTGAAGGGTCTTGAGTCCTCAGCCAAGGAGTCTGGGGTTTGGGGCAGGGTCCCACGCAGGGTCTCCTGGGGTCCCAACACTTCACCTCAGGCTGGTGGCCACAGGATCAGCACGGAGCCCCCAGGAGTTTGAGGGCTGACCTCCTCGGACACATGCCCGGATGAGTCCCGGGCGGCAGCCGGCAGGCCTGGAGGTAGACAGCCACACTCACTAGAGGGGTCTGGCGGGAAGCTCAAGGCCCGGAGAAGCCAAGGCCAGCGTGCATGCCTCCTGTCCACTTCCCCTCATTTGCTCACCCTCTTTTCAGAGCCCTGATACATATGAAGCACCAATGTCACTCTGACTTCTTTCTTTTCCTGCCTAGAGGCCTCCTTCCCCTCCTCATGAAGGCATGGAGCTGTGTGTGAGCCATGTGTGTGCCCGCGCATGAGCATATGCACACGTGTGTGCACAACAGCACGTCGCAAAGGAGCCCCTCCTCTCTGGGGTGGTGACACCCATCTGGGGACGGCAGGGCAGAGGGCGTTTGAGGGTCCTCTGCCTCTCTCCAGCCCGGCCTGCTCTTTCTGTATTTACCAGCCCTCTGAGCGAGGGCATCCAAAGAAAGGATGGGGAATGGGATTTCAGGAGAAAGCAGGTCAAGTGCAGAACTAGGGGCAAGAAAGAAGGGGGGAGGGATGCTGAGAAGCAGAGAGAAAGGGGGGGCGAGGCTGACAGGCAGGGTCAGAGGCGCAAACATGTGCTTCCCTGGTGGCGGGGCAGGGGCCCAAGGGAGAGGACACAGGAAACAGTCGGGTCTGGGACCCAGGAGGAGCAGGGCCGTGTGGCTGTCGGCGACGAGCATGTCCTGGCCTGGACTGGGGGACAGAGGGCCCCCCAGCCTCTCTGGCACTGCCTTCCCCTGCCCACACTCCTCCTTCCCCAGAGGGCCGAGTTCCAGTACACAAAGCATAAATGGACAAGACAGGTCCCTGCCCCTCTGGACTCCCTGTCTCGTTCCCGGCTATACGCATCCGCACCCCTGCCAGCCTCCACAGCACCTTCCTCCACAGGGGTCAGCACGCCGGGCTCCTCTTAAGACCCTTCCAGCCCACCCCACCTCACAGCCACATCCATCACCAGAAACCGGGTGCCAGCATCAGGGCAAGGATGGGTGCTCTGCAGCCTTTCCAGTCCCGCTCCACCCAGGGCCCAGCGTAAGAAGCCTGAAAACCTTGCTGCCCTATGAAGACCAGGAACCCCTCCCCCTCATGGGGTGCAAGGGGCGCATTGCAGGTGTGCATGAACCCGCTGCAGGGAGTCTCAGTTCCAGTCTGGTGACCCTGGAGAAGAAGGAGCTGGACCAACACGGAGACTTGACTGGGGTTTCCGGGAGACTGCCCACCTCAGAGATGCTGCTTCCCAGTTACCACCTGTGGTCCCCAGATCATCAGCTGCCCGCTCTTCCAGAGACGCCCGATCTGATGGGGCACAGGGGGCTCGCATGAATTAGGACCCCAGCACTTCTCGCTTTCCTGCCTGCACCCGCCAACCTCTGGGACCACAGTCAGCGTGCTGGGTGGTGGGGGCGGTGTGTGTGTGTAGGGGGGTGTGGGGGGTGGGATCATCATTATTACAAGCCAAGGAAGGGAAGTCCCCAGACCAGAAGCCAGGGGAAAAAAAAAAAAAAAAATAGACGCACAGGCATCTGCGTCCCCCAGAGAGGGAGGAATCTTACATCCAGCCCCGCTCTGTTCTGTGACTCACCATTCAGGATGGGATGTCATCCCCGCTCCACCGCCATCTCCTCCTTTCTAGAAACCGATGCTTCATGAATCTTGCATCAGGTTCAGAAGCGGGAGACGTACGGCAGACACCGCAAGGCTCCTTTCACGTTGTGCGGGGGCGGGGGGGAGGGGAGGGGCGTGTACACACGCCAAGTTGCACACGCTCCCGTGCGCGCCGACCCCGGCGCCTTAACCCTCGTGCACAGCCACACCCCGTGCGTCCGTGCAGAGCTCCGTCAGAATTGCAGAAAAGCCTCTCACAGAGCCACACACACCCGTCCCCACACCCTACCCGGCACACGGGTAACAGACCAGCACGCGGTCGCAGGCGCGGAGCACAGACTCGCAGGCGGCAGCCAAGGGCTCCGGGGCTGAGCTTCCTCATCTTGTGCAGAGCGCATCCACACGGGCACACCCACATTCCGACATCCACCCCACCCCGAACACGCTGCAGACATTCCCGTCCCCGTGACTCACCACTCCACGTTTGGGACGCACGCGGGAATCGCTCCCTCTGCCTTTTCCCGCTCTTCATTTAGAAACCCTGAAAAACCGCGTGTACGTTTCACAGCTTACAAAGCACTCGTGTGGATTATCTTATTTATTCCTCGCCGCAGCCCCCAGAAGTGGCATTCTTACTCCTACCGTTTGTTGAGCCGCGCAAGGAGCTGGGACCTTCCCCGGGTCACGTGGGTTGTGTGTGGCCCAGATGGGCCAGGATCCCGGTCTGTCTGATTCCAAACATCCTGCTTCCCTTCATAGACTTGTCACTGGGCCTCCGGGGCACCCTTGAGCAAACTAGGGAAAGGTGCCCCCTCCGGGCAGACATGACCCTGTAGCAGGGTGCCTCGTTCGGCGTGGGTTCAAGGTCAGACCCCACTCCCCCCAGGCCTGGGCGCCTGTGTGCTGATGGGCAGCCCTGCTCCGCCCACCCACCCCTCTTCAACGTAGCCCTCTTTTTCCCCCTGTGTGCCAGGCAAGGCAGGGACCCCTCCCCAAACCACCTGTGAGGCATGGGCTCTCATTTGACTTTGACCCCAAACCACTAAGCACCCCCCCAGGATGCTTAGGAAGCCCCTCTTGCTGGGGCCGTGGAGGAAGTTTCCACAGACGGCCCAAAGACCCGGGGGCCTCCGCCACCCACATCGGCCTGGCTCCCCACTCCCCTCTCCACACAGTGCCAACGTCGGCACACCGAGGCCACCTCGCCCTTTCAAAGCCTCCCTGGCCTCAACTCCCTCCCTCTTTCTGGGAGCTTTCTGGGGCTCTTGCATGCTGTTTGGTAAATAAATCGAGGGCAGCAGGAATAATATACCTGTCAAACAGCAGCCAGCTTCCAATTTCCGCTGTCAGCCCTGCCCGGCCGCGCCACGCGGAGCCTACTGACACGCTGCCACAAGCAATCCATTTCCCCAGGTCCCCGCAGGTGGGGGGCAGGCTGTTACCAGGGGACTCCCCACCAGTCAGCACAGGCTGCAGGGCAGACCTGAAGAAGAACTTTCCCATGCAAGGCCGGATAGGAGAGGGGCTGAGATAAGGTTGGGCTGCCTGGGAGGGCAGGGGAGGCAGAGGCAGGAAGGGTATTAGAAGGTCCCTTCGGGCGCCTCTCCACGGAAGGGGGTCAGGAAGGGCCATCGCACCCCGTCACTACAGGAGCATCTCCCCCAACATGGCTCCTTTCTGATATCAAGCAGGCTAAGGTCCTAGGACTTGGGGGATTGATAAGATCCTGGAGGAGGGCAGGGAAGGGGTCATTGATTCCAGCCCTCTGCCCCTGGCCGTGCTGCCCTTTCGTCATTGCGGGTGTCAAGAGGTTAGGCAGTCTTCCTTCCAGAGAAAGCAGCACCCCCAGTTCAGCCACGACAGGCATCTCAGTTAGGAAGTCCTTTATCCGGCCTGACTTTGCCACCATAGCCTCAAACTACTGCTCTGATCCTGAGGAGCACATCAAGGCTTCACCTTCCAGGGCCTCCCACCAACTCATACACCTCCCACCAGCTCTCAGCTCTCTCCTCCTCAGACAGGAGCTCTGTCTGCCCTCCTGGACCTTCACAGCCTCCGAGGGCCACTGTAGCCAGCCCTCCCCAAGCCCTCGGGGTCCCCTCACGGCGGCTCAGCGGCGGGGCCCTGGTGGACACAGCCCTCCCTGCGTGTTCTCAGGGCGCCTGGAACTCGTACACACTCACTGCCTTGCAGGTTCCAAGCAAGGTGTCTCCCCCACTGCCCGTTCCCTCATGTCAGGTCAATTCAGGTCAAAGATGCCCTGGCAATTCGACTGCAGGCTGGAGGCCGGGGCTGGGAGGAGGAAGCCGAGCGGCCCCAGCAGGGAATGTCCTGAAAATTGCTCATCCCTCTGGGTCGAGCACCGTAAATTTGGGGCCTGGACCCTCACGGCTGAACGGTCAGGGAGTCTACAGGATTTAATATAGACGACCGAATGCACACGGCACTTCCTCTTCCTGGAGCATTTTGTTGTTAACCCGAGGATGAGAGAACCTTTTCGGAGCCGCAGAGCCTGACCCCCACCGCCCCCCCCCAGAGGGCAAGCCGCTCAGCAGCGTCCCAGACCCAAAACACTGCTGCCCTCTCCCTACGGCCTCTCGTCCACCCACTTCAAATCAGGCCAAGCCTTTCCTCAGTTTCCCTGCCAGCGCCGGGCATGCGTGTGTACCCCAGGGAAGTTCTCCCTCCAAATCCCATGCCCTCGGCCTAGACCATCGGGGACGGAAGGCCTTGGAGGGCCTCCAAACTGACTCCTCATCTTTACAGAGGAGGAAACTGAGGCCACGGAGGGTACGGGACCTGCTGAGCAAGTGAAGGGATCTCAGGCAAAGAAAGCACTTATCTTTTCTGAACCTCAGGTTCCTTATCTGCAAAATGAGGGAAGAATATGTATGTCGTAGAGCTAACAGAAGGTACACTCCGTGGGGACGAGGATGTTTCCTTTTCTGTTCCTACGGTACTCCCAGTGCTAGGAAGGAGAGAGTAGGGGTTTTTTTTAAATTGAAATATATTTGACATACAACATTAGATAGATTTAAGTTGCACAGCACGTTAATTTGATACAGTTATATATTGTAATATGATTGCCATTGTAGTGATAATTAGCACTCCCGTGGTAGAACATGATTATCATTTTAGAGTAGGTATTTTTGATAGTTAAGGGTATCTTTGAAGGGAAAGAATGTAGGTAATTAGTACGTGCCCATTAAACGCTAGCCCTGTTACCCATGATCATGGCCAAGGCAACAGGAGACCCAGGTCTCCCAACTCCTGGTGCCAGCCACTGCGTGGCTTCTCTCCCCCTGCCCACCTCTCAGCCCCGCACCCCAGCCCCCCCCCAACTTCCCTTGAAGAACTGGCCCCAGGGCAGGAGAAAGGGGGTCTCTTCATGGAGGGAAGGGCAGGCCTGAGCCAAGCCACCCCACCCCCACCCCCGGCTTGTCACCACCCCATGAAAAGCAGAGACGGAACAGCAGCGGTATCACGCACATTTGTTTCCACGTTGTGCAGAGGAACCAAAATAAACACAAACAAATTTGGCAACACAAGCTCCGGGTGGGCCAGGCCCCTTCCACCCTCCCTGCTGAGCCGCTGCCGTTTGCTCTCGGTTATGAAGATGAGTAACTCCTAGCCACCCACTGAGCTGGGAAGCCATCCCAGCCCCAGCCTC
Organism: Felis catus; assembly: GCF_018350175.1. Taxonomy (NCBI): domain Eukaryota; kingdom Metazoa; phylum Chordata; class Mammalia; order Carnivora; family Felidae; genus Felis; species Felis catus. The sequence continues at coordinate 17,186,230 of NC_058377.1, read as the reverse complement.
CAGCGCAGACCCGGGGGGCCTGGGACGAAGGAGACCCACCACTCTTGCTCCTGGTTCCGAGGCCCTGGAACCTCCGCGGGAAAGGCCATCCCTGGCTGTGGCCTGTGGGATTTCACTCAGCTCCGCGCAGGCTTCCTGCCCCCTCAGTCTGCAAAGATGCATCCAGGCAGGTTATGGAGCATCATCAGTCCATGCCACCAGGCAGGAGGATGGGGCATTGGTGCATTTCGGACCACTGGGCGGGGCTTGAAGCGCTGTCCAGTGGCTGGGGCTGTGAGAGTTAGCTTCTCAGGGCCAGGCTGACCTCCACGCGTGCGGCCAAGCAGGGCTCCCATGGGCACCCAGTCCAGACCAGGGAAAGGGACAGGGAAAACAGAAGGGAGCCGCTCCAGCCCCCACGCCGGCCACCACGTGCATCCACAGATCTTTTCTCCTGGGGCGTCCCCACACTGAGCAGCTCTCAAACCCTTCTGATCTCCCTCTCCCCTTTACACACGCACACACACACACACACACACACAGCTCCATGCCTTCGTGAGGAGGGGGAGGAAGCCTTTACATGGTAAAGTGGGAAGCTGGTCGCTGCCCAGGGAACAGGGGTGGGCCCTGCTGGGGATCGAGGGTGCCCAGGATCGAGGGTGAGGTGGGCAGATGTTGGGACAGTGGCCTGCAATCCAGAGCTCCATGTGCTGTCCCCCATACTGTCCCAGTGGGGGACATGCAGACTCGGGCTGTCGGAGGGCTGGCAGGGTCTGGACAGGACCAAGCAGGGGGCTCCGACTGCTGTCCACACATATGTCCTTGAGGGCCCCAAGGGAGGGAACCCCTATGAACTTGGAAGCCAGAGTACCCACACATGTGTCTGTCCTCAGTCCAGTCCCTTCCTACATGTGCACACACACACACACACACACACACACACACACAGAGTGCTCTGCCTTCTGTCCTTAGGATGTGGCTTCAGTCTGATGCCGTGATTCTGCTGATGTGTCAGCATCGGTGTGAGGGTGCTACTTTGTGGGGTGACCAAGTGTGGCCTCAGTCATTCCCTGGCGTCCACACACAGGCTCCCGGGACGGTGTGTGATTAAGGGCACAGAGGGTCAACAGCCTGGGTCTCTTCTGCCTGACAACTTCTAGCCATGAGATCTGGGGCCCGTCCCTCCAGCCTCTTCTGTCTATGGGACACTGTAGGAGCTACCTCAGGACATGTTGTGAGAATTAAATGAGATCATGGCATTCGGTCCCGGTCATTTTCATTACTGTCCCTTTGTAAAGGATTCAGGAGATGATGCAGATTCTAGCTCAAGAAATCAGGAGGGGTTTTGCCCCCCCTAAATATCCAGTCCATCCAGGCAATGTCATCTGCTAACTCAGGGCAGGACAGGAGAAGCCCGGGTGGGCTCTGTCTTGCCAAGATTTGGGACATGCCTAGGACAGTGACAGTCTCCGTGCCAGTTTGTTCCAGCTCCCACAGCGAGCCGCTGCTCGTGGAGAGCACACAGCAAATGGCTCCGGCAGGTCCCTGGCGGCCCCTCACCCCACAAATGCATGCCATGTGGCCCGTGGGACATTTGGCAGGGCGCTGGGAGAGGGGGGGTCTGTGAATTCCCACAAACAGTAGGCAGGAGTCTACGCATGTGCACACACGCTCACGTCCAGGCACGCACACGTGTGCCTTTGGAGAGGGAGAGGGTCTGCTTCAGGCTTTCAAAGGGTCTGTGACCCCCCAAAAAGCTGAGAACTGCTATCCTACACATTAGTGGTTCCGTCTGCAGTTTGGGGAAGGAGAACCCCCGAAAGGTCGTCTCTCCGTCCTGAGGACAGGCCGAGACCTTCAGCTGGGGAGGCGGAGAAGGCCAGTGGGGTAGACCAGTGGCCCCACACAGAGCTGAGCTGGTCCCCACTTCTCTCTGCCTTTCTACAGTGACAGCCTTTACCCCATCTTCCTACTCCCCCCCCCTCAACACACTCATGCACCCGCAGACAGTGGGGAGCTCCCCCACCAGCCATCCTGCCGGCCTTTCGTGAAGGGCAGAGGAGAAGAAAGTCCTCCCGGCAAGGCCTCCACCCCTCCAGTCACCAAGCATGGGAGCAGGGCCAAGAAGCGGGCACACGCGTGTGCGGCCGCAGAGGCTCAGCACGCCTGCCTCGACAGCCCTCCTGGCCTGCCTTTGAGAGTGATGAGTTTATCTCCACAGGACAGAGAGGTGCGTCTGACGGCGGAGATGACTCTGGCTGAACTCCTCTGTAAGCAGGCCCCCGGGGAGGGCTGGGAGAGATGCTATCATTCCTATCAGTCAGTCAGTCAGTCAGTCAGGAAACGAGGCTCTGTGCGGGGACCCCTCCCGTCCCCCGCTCCCCAGTGCCCGTGAGCTCAACCTGACCCCCTCTGCAACCGAGGGAGCCATAAATATCCCACAGGCACCCGGGCACCGGGGCCCTGGGGACACGGGAGATGAAAAATAACTCACCCGAAGCAGCCCCCACACTACCACCCCCAAGAAAAAGAAAAAGAAGAAGGAGCCAGAAATCCTCACGGCGCTGCCTCTGGATCTTGAGGCCTGAACGGATCTCTGGAGTTTGGGAAGGGCCATCAATTTGAGGGTGGAGGACAAGTCTGGGAGAGAAGAGACACATCAGGACCGTTCCCGTGGGTGTCCCAGGTGTCTCCTGGGCCCGTGTTACTGCAGGCCCCTCCAACATTGGCTCTCGCCCAGGAGCTGTGTGCTTCCCCCCTGCATCTCCCCACTGCCGGCTTCACCCCTGCCCAGTCATAGCCTTTCAACAAGCCGGGGGTCCTGGGCCCCTCTTCTGGAAAAGGAAAGACGGCGCCACAGAGTGGGGAGAGTCGGGAACCAAGGCCTGCACCTTTGGACAGCCCAGCCGATGTGTACTCTGATGTGTCTGTCATGAACTAGGGGGCCTGAGAAGTCATCTGGGCTTCGTGGGTGGGAAAACCGAGACCAGAGAGAGGGGTGACCAGAATCAGTGTCTGCTGACTTCCTGTCCAGGGCACCCTGCTCAGAAGGAAGAGGAGGTTTTGCCAAGCAGAAGCCACTGTGGCCATTCTGGGTTCATTGCGTGTGACTGTGGCGAATGGAGGGGCCCCCAGGGCTGCTGCAGCCAGCAAAGGCTTCCCAGGTGAGGCGCCCCGAAGTGCCTCCTGTCCCCCTGTTTCTCCCCTTATGTGCCCTGTCTTCCCTCTCGCCCCGGGCGCGGACCCTGGCTCCCCCTTTCTCCGAGCCCCTTTGCACGGGGAGGGTGGGTAGCGCTCAGTGCCCGGTGCTGACCAGAGATCCCGGCAGCTTCCACCTGGGTCTGGGACATTCTAGCCACCAGTCTGCCCCCCTCCAGCTTCCCCCTACCCCCCCCCACACCCTATCTTGGACACGTTATTGAGCAGAAAGCTGTTTGCCCCAATGCAGAGAGCAAGATCTCTGGGGTACTTGCTTCGTATGTGGAGTCCGGAAAGACCCTAAACGTCTCTGAGAAGACCACCAGAAGAGAGGTGGTCTTCTATCCCACCCCTTCTTTCTACCCACCCCCTAGTCCCCCCAAGGCTCTGAGTTTCTCTCCCAGCCCTGGCCCATCTCCAATGGCCCCAGAAGGATGCGGGGCACCAGAGGGAGGACCTGTGGCCTGGGGCCTGGGCCCAGTTACATCACTGGTCCAGTCAGGACTCCAAGGAGGGCCTCCCAGCCTCTTCACCAGCCAGGCACACTTAGAAAATGATAAGTTGGGGGGCACCTGGGTGGCTCGGTTGGCTGAGCATCTAACTTCGGCTCAGGTCATGATCTCGCGGTTTGTGAGTTCGAGCCCTGCGTCAGGCTCTGTGCTGACAGCTTGGATCCTGGAACCCACTTCGGATTCTGTGTCTCCCTCTCTCTCTGTCCCTCCCCCACTCATGCTCTGTCTGTCTCTCTCTCTTTCTCTCAAAGATAAATAATAAAACATTAAAAAAAAATTTTTTTTAAGAAAATGATAAGTTGGGGCGCCTGGGTGGCTCCGTCGGTTGAGCATCCGACTTCGGCTCAGGTCATGATCTCATAGTCGCTGAGTTCGAGCCCCACATCAGGCTCTCTGCTGTCAATGCGGAGCCTGCTTCGGATCCTCTGTCCCCCTCTTTCTCTGCCCTTCCCTTGCTCACACTGTCTCTCTCTCTCTTTCTCTCAAATAAACAGTAAAAAAAAAAAAAAAAGAAGAAGAAAATGATAAGTTGGCCCCCCCTGGAGGGAAATGAATAAAGATCCCCCAGCCGGACCACAGAGGGGACTTTTGACAATATCAGTACTGGGTGCGGCAGCTTTGGGGGGGGGGGCGCAGTTCTGGTCCCACCTCTGCCACTGCCTCCCTTCGGTGACAGACTCACCCCGTGGGATCTGTTGGGACAGCCCACTTTGAATTTCTTATCTTTTTTTTTTTTTGTATTGGAACTCTTATAAAAAAAAAAATGACTTCATTAGCTGTCTACCCACCACAAATTGCCACAGATGAGGTGGCTTACAACAGAAATGTGTTTTCTCACGGTGTTTGAGGCCAAAAGTCCAAAATCAAGGTGTCAGCAGACCCATGCTGTCTCCTAAGGCTCTGGAAGAGAATCCTTCCTGGCCTCTTCCTGCTTCTGTGGCTCCGGGCTTTCCTTGGCTTGGGGCTGCGTGACTCCAATCCCTGCCTCTGCCTTGACCAGGCCTTCTCCACCTCTGCCCTTCGTGTGTCTCTGATAAGAACCCTTGTCATTGGATTTAGGGCCCTCCCAGATAACCCAGGATGATTTCACCTCGAGAGCCTCTACCTTAGTCACACCTACAAAGACTCTTCTCCCAAATCAGGGCACAATCATAGGTTCTGGTGATTAGGACACGGACATATCTTTTGGGGGCCACTCATTCAGTCCCACTACGATCATCTCATTCAAGACCCTGTTGTACTGTTCCTTCCTTAGCAAACGGATGGAGTTTGCAACAGGGACGAAAGCTGGAGCATTCTCCGTCTTCCTCCCTCTCCCCAGCCCTGCACTCCTCCCTCCTCGCCCCAGGGCCTCTCCAAGGAAGCACGAGACATCCAGGCCCCCTTGGCCACCGCCATTGTCCCTAGCTCAGGGCTGGCACAGATGAGCCCACTGGATAGAGGCTGGGTGGGACTTGAGCTGATCTGCTCACCCGGAAGGTGCTAATTGAACTGATTAATTGAGCCAATTACCTCAGCCTCCCAGGAGGGCTGGGAGCAGGCCTGGCTCCTGGGGACCAGGTGTGAGGCGGCAGGATGGGCTGAGGGGGAGCCAGGCCCCAGGGGGTGGAGGCCATACTCTGCACCGCCAGGCCCGCCCGCCTGCCCAGGCTCAGGAGGGAGGATAGGCCGAGCCCACTCGAGCAAGGTGAGCTTAGACGCTTGGGCAGATCCAGGAAAGCTGTCCGAAGGGGCAGCAGGGCTGCAGCAGATGCAGGGACCCCAGGACGGGAAGGGGGTGCCGGGGACTAGTGAACGATTCCATGGAGAAATGAATTTCCCTTTCCTGCCGCGCCTTCTGCTAACTTTGGAGTGTGAACGGAAGTAGGCGTGAATGCGAAATACGAATCCTCATCGCAGGGCATTTAGGACACGCAGGAACGGCCCAGACCGCCTTCTGTCCTTCATCTGGCCAGGTCTTTCACAGCCACCTCGAAAGCAGCTGCGTTCGCTGTCGTTGCCACATTACAGATGAGGAAAATGAGGCCCGGAGGGGCCGCCGCAGGGCTGAGATCACACAGCTGGCAAGTTGAGGGAAGCGAGATTCAAACCCCGTCCTCCAGGATGCAAAGCTCTGGGGTGCGTGGCCTGGGGTGTGCATGGGGCTTGGGTCAATGAGCGTGAGCCCAAATATGAGTTCGTGAGCGTGACAGCAGGAAAAAACTCAGGACCTGAGCGTCTGTGAGCCAGCCAGGCGGGTCCTCTCACCCTAGACAGCATCTCTGCCCCAGGGTCAGGCCCAGCTGACGGCCAACACAGCCCGCCGACCTTGCCAAGGAAGCACCACATCCCAATGTGTCTCCTGCTGCTCCCCCCCCCCACCCCCCAGCACCGACATCCTGACTCGCCCGAACCCAGGCAGTAATTCCCTACCTCCTCACCTGCTCCCTCCCGGTTCTGTCTCCTTCCAGAAGCCAGAGGGCTCTAAGAAACACTCAGATCTAATCGTCATAACCCGTTTTTGTCTTGTTTTGTTTGTGCAAGTGTTGTGTTCCTTTATCTGGGTAACAGAAACCATACTCGTTTCAAAGCGCTCTTTTCAAAAATCGACTTTATTGATGCAACTTACGTAAAACCAAACGCGTCCCTTGTAAGTGTCTAGATAACGAATGTTGACAAATATAGACACCTGTGTAACCATCAGCCCGTTCCACTTCCATCATCCCAGAAAGTTCCCTCGTACCCCCCACCCAGTCAACACCCTACACCCCCATCTCCCGCCCAGGCAATCACTGATCTGATTTCAATCCCTGTAAATTAGTTTTGCCTTTTCTAGAATTTCACGAAGTGGAGTCATGCTATGTACTCTTTGGTTTCTGGCTTCTTTCACTCAAAATAGCGGTTTTAGAATTCACCCCCATTGCTACATATACCATGCGTGCATCTCTCAGTAGTTGGTTCTTTTTCACGGTTCTATAGTTTACTATTACAAAGACATACCGCTGTTTGTTGATCCAAACACCAGATAATGGATGTTTGGGTTGTTTCCAGTTTGGGGGCTATTATGAGTAAAGCCGCTAGAAATACTGTATGTAAGTATTCCTAGTAAGTACGGAGTTAACATCACAAGAAAGTGCCACACTGGCCCTTAGGATACATTTTGAGCTTCTTAGCCTGATCTTCAAGGCCCTACATGCTCTGGTCCCTCCCTTCTTTTCAGTCTTTTCCCCTCCCTTTACTTGTGCTTACTGTATGTCAACCTCACTCTTTCTTATATTGCCTTACGGTACCAAGCTTCTTTGGACCACAGGACCTTTGTATGTGCTGAAATGCTTTCCCCACTCTGTTCTTCAAGCGCTATCTTCGTTTTCATTCCTCAGGGAGGCTTCCCTACCTCATCTATATGTGGTTCTCCTCCTGCCCTCTCAAAGCCTTCTGTACTTTTTCCCTCAATACCCATATCGGTGTTAATTACATGTGATTATGTGTATGTTGCACGATTTCGTGTTTAACATTCCTCCCCTCTACTCAACTGTAGGCCTATGAGTACAGGAATCACGCCCTTCATCTCTCCTGTGTGCCTGGTACAGTACCTGGCCCGTAGAAGTTGCTCAACAGATACTTCAGAAGATTAAATAAAGGAGGCTGAGCTCCAAGGCCCCCAGGCCTAGGACGGGGCTCCCATGCCCTGCTGAGGAACCGAGGAGCCCAGCCCTGACAGAGAGGCCCAGGCAGCCAGGCTGGGCAGTGATTCCACCCCAGATCCAATGACTGACTGGTGGGGGAGGGAGGGAGGGAGGGAGGGAGGGAGGGAGGGAGGGAGGGAGGGAGGCGGGAAGGCAGGAGAGGAAAGAGAATGACTCATTTTCAGAGACACATGGCAAGGAGAGAGGAAAATGCAATTCAGCAGCTTCTTGACCTTTCCTTTGTGTGGGGACAAATGCTCCAGCCCCAGCGAGCAGGGGTGGCAATTAGGTACTCCCAGAGCCAGGGAAAACATTGTGCTTTGGCCCACGAGCAGCAGCAAGAGAGATTTCTCAGGCTCAGAGAAAAGACATGATGCTCTCCCCGCCCCCCGTCTTTGTCACTCATCCCCAAGCTCCCCAACAGTGGCTGTTGTTACCCCATCCCAGAGGCCGTGTGCAGCCTCTGAGGCCAGGAGAGAAGCGGGGTTTTCACCCAGAAGGACAGCGCAGAAGCAAAGAAACCTTCCTTTTCAAAAGGCCAAAAGAACGTGGGCTCACTGACCGCAGACAAAGCACTAGGGCGAGGCTGGAGATGGGGGCACTGTGGTCGTGAGTAAAGCACGCCTGGGAGAAATTCTCAGAAATCCTTTCTCATGCGTGTAGAAGTCAGGCCCACACAGGGGAGAGAGAGTGAACACAGGATCTCCTGGGGGTGGGCTCCTTTACGGGCGGGACGTGAACGTAAGGGGCTAACTGAGGCAGCGTGGCCTCTTGACGCTGGACCGCGTGGCCTGACTCACTGAAGTACTTCCCCTGTCCACACCCCTGGAGCCCTCAGAGGGAGCACAGCCTGAACAAGAAACCCAGGGTGGTGGAAAGGGGGGGGCGGGCTTTCAGCCTAATGGAAACACGGTGAAGGCTTTGCAGGGCCACCAGTGCTAATGGACGCGGACCTCCCTCCGGGGTCGTCACCCAGAGTTTATCTGTAGCGAATCTAGCTTTTAACTTCTCACTGATCAAACCTCCCCTTGTGGTTCTGTAACCTTTTCTCCTTCATGCAGGCAGCCGTTCATTGTTCCTGAGAGGATCTGAGTCAGTTTGCTACCAGGATCCCCTGCCCAAGTAGAGAATACACCTATCCCCCTAGTATACACCCAAGAACAAGCACATTCGGCTGGGTCATGTCCTAGAGGAAGCACTCAGGATCTTGACCTTCTAAGCTGCCAGGGCCTTCGAGGGGCAGCTGGGCAGATAGATGAACGAGGCAGTGAGAGGAAATCAGGGGCCAGAGCCAGGGCTATTTGTGGGTCTCACCAGTTCTCTGGGTGCTTCAGTGCGTAGTCACGTCGGGGCCCCGGCGTGAGGACTGTCAGCAGAGAGCGGACGAGTGGGTTTCTGGCCAGTGGGGTCCACTCGCTGCGCCTCGCTTTCCTGATCCCAAAATGGCGACAGGAATACCAACCTCGGGATTAAATAAGGTAAGTACCCAAAAAATGCGAGCTCGTGTGATGGATAAACCTTACATTCGATCAGTTTGTCTTTACTCCTCACATTTGAGTCTTCACTTTGGTAAAGGGTTTTATTGTGTACGAAAGCCTCCCGCATTTATGATCTCCTGTCATCCTTATAACAATCACTTAAGTATACAGGAAAAATTCTTTTAGCCCCGTTTTACAGACGCGATGACAGCACCCCAAAAGGGTAAAAGAAAGCTGTGCAAATCCCACAAGACTTCACGAGTATGCCAAACCAGAATTAAAACCTCCTGACTTCGAGCCTGAATTCCCCGCCCCCGCCACTGGACTTCTGCTTTGCCATGCAAATCCCTGCCTCATGGGATCTACTGGGTCCACCGTGGGGCCTGGCAGCCCAAGAAACTTCGAAGACTTTGTGGGGGCTTCAAGAGCTGAGGCCCATTTCTTTCAACCGAAGGACAGGGTTTGGGTGGACACGGCTGACGGTCGTCACACAACGCACAAGCCTGGGAGATGGGGGGTGAGGCCAAAGCTGGTACTGAATTTGAGGCAGAGAATTTTCCCCCAAAGAAGTTTGGGCGACAGGCTCCTGGGAGTAGAGAGGAGGAAGATAACACCCACTGGAGGCAAGATGGTAACATGAGGCCCCGATCCCAGCCTCCTGGGTGACAGCAGATGAATGGCGGGGGGGACCCAAGAAAGACCTTGGGCATTGGTTCTTCCCATAGCAGAAATGGGAACATGAATTAAAGTTCTTCCTGCAAAATGTCAAATACCCGAGGAAGACCAACACAGGGGTGCATTAGTTATCCGTTGCCGTGTAACAAACAATCCCCAACCTCAGTGTTTTAAACACAGAAATATTATGTCACAGTCTGTGTGGGTTAGGAATTTGAGAGAAGCTTGGTGGGGTGACTCTGACTCCAGTTCCCACGTGCGGCTACAGTCAAGGGGTGAGGCCACCTGAAGGCTCGACTGGGGCCAGAAGACCCACCTGCAAGGTGGCTCGCTCATGTGCCATGGGCAGGAGGCCTCAGTTCCTCCCCATGCGGGCTTCCTACGCTGCTTGAGTATCTTCATGGCATGGCAGCTGGCCCCGGAGAGCCAGGAGAAAGTCACAACACTTTTTTGACCGAGTCTTAGGACTCACATTCTGTCACTGCTGTCTTAGTCTATTTATCAGGAACAAACCTGTAAGTTGCTCAAGGAAGGAGAGTTCGACTCCACCTTTTAAAGAATCCGTGGCTCTATCTGAAGCCACCACGAGGGATTAAACACCCTCAGACTGGCAGAGCGTGCTCAGAACAGACTCGGGAGACAAACTACGGGATCAGGACCAGCATGTGAGAGGCCCCTGCCATGGCACCAGAGAGTCCCCCTCACCCCAGCCAGAGTCCCTGACTCCTGCCCTCATCCCGCAAGGGCTTGGGCTACTATGAACCAAGGGGACCAGATGCTTTGGGGCAGTAGCTGAGTTGGAGGAAGGAGTGACCTGCCAGGGTGTGGTGGAGGCTGCCTACACTCAAGCCTAAGCGCATGCAGAAAGGAGAGATTGAGGTGCTGCACATCCCCCCCCCCCACCCCCACCCCTGCCTACAGCGGAGGGGAAGGAGCCCTCCTTCCTTCCTGCAGGGCTTGCAGAAAATGTCTGGGCACACCCTTAACAATGGTCATGGGTTTGGAAAGGAAAACTGCCTTCTCCTGGAGAATAGCTGGCCTCGGGGCAAAACTCAAACTGTAGAGGTGAAGGCTGGCTTGCCCAGCTACCCCTTCTCAGCATACCTGCACACTCACCATCCTGGGAAGGCAGCATCCAGTACCGCCTACCCCTGCCTGCTGGCCTCATGCAATTGGATCACAAGTGGACACCTGACCCAGCAGGAGAGAAGTCATTGGCTGACCAACAGCCAATCAGATCCTCTCTCTTAAGATTTTTGGCACCAAGGTGTCCAGAGCCTGGGAGTCAGGTGGGGCCGGCTGGGAGCTGGAGGTTACGCGGTCCAGGCAGGCTGGGGCGGGAGCAGCTATTTTAGGACCCTGTGTTGATGAGCAAGCGAAGAAAGCTGATCTGCAGAGTAAGGCAGGAAAATGGAGCTCGGAGGGCAGCAGGGATGCGACCCGGCGTGGCATCAAAGCGGGGGAAACAGGTGGGAAGGGCAGTTCGCAGGGTTCTGGGTGCCTCTCAGCTCTCCCGAGGCCCCATGTTCTTCTTGGCGGGGGTGGGGGGGTCCCCGTGAGGCACCCTTGCATCCTCATGGTAAACCCCATTCCTGAAGCAAGCTTGAGTGGTTCTCTTCTAGGCAGTCAGACCATCCTGCCTAAGAGCGGAAGGTGGAGGAGGAGACAGAGGGGCCGTGTCCCTGTTGCAACCCTACCAGGAAGAGCCTTTGGGCAAGACTGTCACATTCACCGCACACTTGTTAAGTCCGCGGAATCCAGACAAACAAAACGAGACACTTACTCAACTTACGCACTGTTGTTTGCTTCCGGCATCGTTATTACTCTTCCTGTGGCTGGTACCCAGCAGCAATGAGAACGAAAAGTCTGACACCACGGCGGATGGTTTTTCTCTCAATCCCTCTGGGCAGAGGTGAGCAGGAAAGACAGTAGGCTTACAGAAAGGGGGGTGGCTTCGTAGGCTGATGTTGGCTCTGGCCTGGGCAGTGACGCTAACAGCAAGTAGGAAGGGGAGGGGAAGGACAGCATCTGGATGGAGAGCTAATTCACTCGTTCATGGGCTCCTGCCGCCCTGAGAGAGGGCATTATTTGGTTTTAAAGCAATGTCGATTCCGACAACAGTAACCACATCCGCCTTCAAATGCAAGTTCAGTAGAATGGACTTTTGAATTATGCATCAGTTCCTCCAACAAACATTCATTGAGCCCTTTCTATATACCAGGTCCTGAACTGGGTACACACTTGAATCCAACCCAATCCCTGTCCTTGGGGAGCTTTAAAAGTTCTTGGAGCTTTAAAAGTTCTTCCATAGAAGACACTCATCCAATGACACATAGGAAGGGGCCCTTAGTAGCTCATGGGAAAGATGGGCAGAATTCCCACACAAAAGAAGGACATTCTGGTTGAGGGAATGAAGGAGACAGCAGACTTTGGTGGGAAAACGCTTGGACAGGAATCCAGGAGGCCTGGGTTGTAGTTCTGGTTCTGTCATTAATTCAGAAGATCCCCTTCCCCTTGCTGGACCTCAGTTTCCCATCTGTCAACGAGGGAGGTTGACTTAGCAGCTTTGGCATTAGAGAGTCTATGGTGGCAGGTGCTGGGGGGAGGGGAAGGTTGGGGAGTGGAGTTTTTACACAGCTTGATAGCGTTCAGTGGTTTCCCCAACAGCTTGCCTGGGCCAGATGGGCAACTGCCCCTAGACCAGGCCAGGGGAGCCCCATCTGGTAAGACTCAGTCTCATTTTGTCTTTCTGTGAATGTTCTGTTAATCCTGGGTGCCAGGCCTTCAGACAGGGGTCCAGGAGTGAAATGACAACATACACTGTGACCAAGAACTTTAAATACATTGGCAAGGCCCAGGGTGCCCTCAGGGAGAACATCCTCGTTTCCAGTGAGGTCGCTTACTTAGATTTGAAAGCAAGAAGAGGGGCGCCCCGTTGGCTCAGTCGGTTGAGCGTCCGACTTCAGCTCAGGTCATGATCTCATGGTTCGTGAGTTTGAGCCCCACGGCGGGCTCTGGGCTGACAGCTCAGAGCCTGGAGCCTGCTTCGGGCTCTGTGTCTCTGCTCTCTCTGCCCCTCCCCTGCTCGGACTCTGTGTCTCTGTCTCTCTCAAGAATAAATAAATGGATGGAAGGAAGGAAGGAAGGAAGGAAGGAAGGAAGGAAGGAAGGAAAGACGAAGACACCAGTAGGCCACATCACCATGTTCTAAAAGACCAGGCTCCCAGAACAGGCTCTACTGTTCTGTTCCAAAGTCTACTTCTCAGCAAAGGGGCCAATAAAACTTTGTGACTATGTTAACGTGCGATTTCCCTGAAATGGTTTGGGTTCAGCCTCCCACAGTCAGACCACCCTAGGGAAACACAGGCAAGCTAACCTTGTGAGTCGTGCCAGGAACAGAGGATAGCCCAGTGTGACCCGTACTGAGGGTGCCTCAGAGGAAAACAAGACTAGAGTGACCCGTCGAAGTTAGATTGTGGACGATGTTACTTTCTGGGCCAAGAAGTTAGCTTTCAGAGCAGAGGACTGGTGGATGAGCCATGAGCTTAGGAAGGTATCCTGACAGCAGTATGTGGCCCGGACCATGCAAGGGGGTGAGAGGGGACTCCTAGTGGCCCTGAGAAGGCTTGGGCGAGGCGCTGAACCCTACAGAGAGGGTGGTCATGGAAAGGAGCAGGAGGGGGGGAAATGGGAGGGATTATACAGGAGGAGGAACCCATAGGACTTGGCCACTGACTGGAAGTAGGAAGCAGAGAGAACAAAGGGACAGAAGCCTGGGAAACATCCAGCTTTCCTCCCCAGCATAGATGCAGCAAATCACACACCTAGAATCACAAAAGACCTTAAGACTCTTGTCTACACAGCGCAACCACTGAAAACTTCAGAAAGCCCCCAGAGGCCATCTGGCCCCCAAATATCTGGAAAGCCGTTTTGCTTTTTGTCTGGATGCTTGCAAAGGGCATGGGAGTAACAGGGCCTCTCTACCCCCAGGCTCCAGAGTCGCCCCACTAAGTACTCTTCAGGAAGGCAGCCAAGAGCCAAGGTGCTGGGTGAAGGGGTAGCCAAGCCCCCTGCTCTCATCAGAAGCCATGCCGGTATTTTTAGTACCGCAATCAACAGTGGGCCCGCCTCTGGATCGGTTCAGGCAGCCTGGGCCGAGCAGAGCTGTTAAAAATGGAAGGGCACACACTGCAATCAGTTGTGGCGGACGAGGGGCACCGGAGGGGCAGCAGCTGTGACATCGGAAGCTATTGGCCCTCGAGCTGGCGGAGGGGAGCCCGGCAGGGGCATGGGGAGAGCAGCTTCCGGGAGCATGCTGGGGCCTGAGGTCATGCCGTCCCAAACCCTTGGTGCCCCAGAAGCATCCGGGAGTCAGGCCCCTTCCCCAAAGCACTGCCTCCACACCTGCTTCTTACTGTGCCACAGACCCCACCGTTAGCATCCACACTCTTTCCTTTCCCTGCAGGCCTTTCTGTAAGTGGCCAACTTCGGATGTTGGGGGGTGGGGGGCCAGGTGAAAAGGGGAGGGACTACAGACCAGCGCTGCCCCGGGCTAGAGGGTGGTGAGCACCGAAGAGCTGGAAAGAGCAGGACACAGATGGCCCATCCCGCCCACTGAAATCGGGGAACCGACGGTTGTCGCCTCTATTGTCCCCCACTTCTCTGTTCTGGTAGAAAGCAGAGCTGCACCGAGAGCTCCCTGTGTCCCTTCCAGGGTGGGAACTGTAGTAGGCGGCCTGGGACAGTGCACCTGTACTACGCTGAGACCCAGGAGGCCTGCCTCCTAGGCCATTTGTATCACTCTGTAGCACCTTTGGGGCCTCCAGCAAGTGACCTTCCCTCTCTGGCCTTGGTGGCTCTATGTAAAATGACAACACTGGGGTAGCGGCAGGCCAGGTGCAGTGATGGATGCTTTGGAGGCCCTGGCCACAGCCTCTCCCCTCCATCCCAAAGCAGAGGACTCCTGGCTGGGGCGGAGCCGGGCCCCCAAAGAGGGACGGTACTCAGTGTCCCCTTCCAGAACAGAAGCCCAGAGGATGGGCTTCCTGGCATGGTTGGGACATCATTGTCCTGCCCAGCCAGGAGCAGAGAGGGCTGCGAGGGTGCAGAGAGGACAAGGAAGTGGATGCGGAACTCAGGGACCCAGGGCGCCTATCAAAGCAGTGCCTAGAGGCCACGCTGTCCCACCCCCTCACCGTACAAACCCTGGCACTGAAGTCAGGGGAAGGCAAGAGCCCCGGTGACCCCGCCAGACACGCGCCCGGGGGGAGGCACGCATGGGACGCCCGAAGGCAGGAGCCAATGCCCCCTCCCCACTGCGTCCTGGGTCCTTCAAACGACCCCTTCCATCGGGGTCTCCAGAACCCCGATTCACCCCAACTGAGCCCTCAGCCTCGCAGACGGGCCGTGGGGCTCCGCAGCCATCTGGCAGCCTGCATGCAGGAGCGTGGGGGTTGTAGAGTTTATTGAATTCGTGTAGGAGCATAAATCCGTGTCAACTTGCCTCTGAACAGTGTTCAGCTGGCAGACGTGCTGTCCTAGGAAGATGCTTCGCTGCCTGTCCCACAACCCTTTACTCCCCAAGCAGGGCAGATCCAGGTCCCACCAGCTGGGTGCCTCGCTCGAGGAGGTGCCCCGACAGGTCATTCCTTCCATCCCCCTGCCGCACCGCCCCCCACTCCCCGCACCAGGCCACAATCATGCCGAGTCAGCGTCTCCTTAACAGCATGCCCTGGACAACTGTGCTCCGTAGCCGCTTGGCCCTGCAGATGTTCGGCATCTGGACGTGTCCCTCCCCCCACCCCCAGGCATGGGAGGGGCCCTGCTGCCTTCCCTGAGCCCGGGCTCCTGGAGCCAGGGGCAGGAGGAAGCGTCCAGTTGTCCCCGCCCATCTCCGGCTGCCCTGCGGGCATCGCGTCTTCCCACCTGGAAGGTGGGTACCACACCCAGGGTGCACGGACAGGAGCGCCCCCAGGCTGGCATATGGCAGAGCCACGTTCGCCACCACGGTGTGGGCTGGGTGGCGCATCTCGTGCTTCCTCAACACCTCAGGAGGCGGGATGAGAATCTGCCGTCTGACAGCCTCGGGCACCGCAGCCTGCTGAGGGCTCAGTCACGCACCTAGCTCTGCAGATGGCTGGGGCGTCGGCATCAGGGGGGAGCAGGTGGTCGGCTCTCTCTGCGTGCGCTGCTGCGGCCACTCGGTCTAAGAGACGCGGCGATGCCCGCCTCCAGGGACAGCAAGAGAAGAGCTGCGCTGCCTCTGTGCCCGGGCTGGCCTGCTGGACGGTGGCGGGCACGGCCACTGCCCTCTCTTCGTGTGGGGAGGCTCTCTGCTGGGGGCTCAAAGCCTCCCTCCCACCCCCCCCCCAAAAGCTGCTGGCTGTGGAAGATCAAGAGAAGGGCTGGTTGGGACTCAGCAGAGGGTGGAAAGAAAGAAACTGCGCCAATGAAGAGGCGCGGGAAGATTGGCGTCTCTCCACAACCAGCCAAGGGGACAGCGGCTTCTTCCAAGAGGCCGGAGCGGTGGCCATGCTCCAACCAGAGGAAGCGTTCAGAGCTGAGAGTCGGGCAGTGCGACAAAAAAGAACGGGGAGGAGAGAGTAGTGATATTGCCCCCCTTTTCCGCCGCGACGTAGAAACCCCAAGCACTCTTCCTAGGAGGAGAGAAGTACTGTCTCCGCCTATTAGATGGGAAAACTGAGCCTCCGAGAAGTTGAGTGACTGGGCCACCATCACACGGCTCGCATTGAGACCCAGAAGGAAACCCCATTCTTAACTTGGATGTGAAACCATCAGTCCCCCTAGGCCCTGAGTTCATGCCCTGTATTCCCCCAGAGCCCTGAACGGCAACCACCCTCAGCCAGGCTCACAGACAGTGGGGTAGGCGCTCTCCGGTGGTTTCTGTGGGTGAAGAATTGCCCCCTCTGCTGCCCATCCTCTGCGGTGAAATGCCCTGGGCTGCTAGCCTTCGGTGTGAAGGCATCTTGGAAAGTCTGTAGGAAAGACAGCGGGAGGCGATCCTGGGCTCCATCCATGCACAATCTTGCTCAGGACAACACAAGGGGAAAATCTAGCTGCGTGGACTGGAGTCAACTCCCCGCCAAGCCTCAGTTTCTTCATCTACAAAGCGAGGCGATGGGACTAGGAGATCCCTGAGGTCCCTCCCAGCTCGGACTCCGTGAATCTGGAAAGGAGGAACACTACTCCGTGACTCTATCCCTGACCTCTCCCCCTGGCCCTCTCTGTCTCGTGCTCCATTCTTTGGTTTGAGCGACGGTGAGAGGCCCTGTGTATTTCTCAGTCTTTCTCTGTCTTCCCCTGCATCTCCCTGCTTGTATCTGCCTCTCTCTGGTGGCATCACTCCAACTGAGGGTCCTGTGTAGGGACACCCTTCATGGATCCAAGGAAGGGAGCACCCACAGTTCTGAAACACTAAGAACTAGTAATCTGTTCGGTAGAGAGGACAAAGCTGGTCACTGGTGCTGTGCGCAAAGAGTAATAGTGAGAAAAGAGAAGGCGACGTGCCTGCTGCCCTCAGGGACCTCCTTTTTTTAATGGCAGAGACAAGAACCATCCAGAAAGCGAAGAGGAAGCTCAGACTGGCATCGGGCCCAGAGATAAGTCCCAGCAGCTGGGAAGAGGGAGGGCAGACAAGCAGATGAGGGTTAGCACCTGCCATAAAGACTTCGAGGGGACCAGGCATACTCACAAGAACATTCGGCCTTCCAGCAAGGGCTCAGGTCAAAGGCAAAGGCAAAGAGTCAGACCGCCAAGGCCAAAGGGAAGGCGCAAGACCCAGGTCTGTTTTCTCAGTGTCCCCCCATCCCAGAGGCCTCTCCCTATTGGAGACCATGGCGAGCGCAGTGGCCTCAAGTGCTCCTGAGCAGAGGGATAGCATGCATATGTCCAGCACGAGGACTCAGACCCCCAAAGGACCTGGAAAAGTCTGGGACAATAGCAGATAGAGGGGAAAGGGACGTTTCTGGTCTTAGAGGCAAAGTCTGGCTGCACAAGTACAAGATGGGGTGGAGCCCACTTTGCAGCAGAATGTGGAAAACAGACTCCGGGTGTAGCTGAAAACCAGCTTGAGATGAGACCAGAACACGATGGGGCCGCTGACCCATCTCAACGTGCGTACCTTCGGCAGAGCTGCGCCGATAGAATAGTGGCCAGAGGAGGGAGGTCAGGGTCTCATGCTCTTGACATTCTGTGCTCAGCCCTGGGTCTCCCATCATGAAGGGTCACTGACAACCAAGTCACCTCCACAGGGGGACAATAAGAGGGAGGGGTGGAGGGAGCCATGTCCTGTAGTTAATTTTACAAATGCTTCTATAATGCTGTATCCCTGCACACTGCTAACTCCCTGCATCTTCATGATGACCCTGTGAGGCGGGCACTATTTCCAGCCCCCTGGCAGGGATGAGGAAACTGAAGTGCAGAGAGCTTAATTAACTTGCTCAAGGTCAACCCCCAGGCACCTCGTGCAGTCAGGACTCAAACCCAGGAGATCTGGCTCCAGAATCGTGCTCTAACCCCAGCTCCACTGCCTCCTGCACACAGACAGCTGAGAAGGAGCAGGGATCCTTAACCCACAGAGGAGAAGGCTCTAGAGTGGCAGGCGGTGGGGCTGCCTACCGTGCAGGGAGTGTGCGGGGTCAGCACTGGGGGACCAGGACAGCAGCCCGGGCATCAGCGAGTGTTGTGGAGGCAACACTACTCCTCACCCCTCGCGCTCACCTCCACACTATGCTATTCACAGGCCCCTCTGCTCTCCCATTATCCAGTCCTCTAGGGCACTTGTGCCACATATTTGATAGAATTGTGGCATCTCGACGTGAGAAGTGGCTCCCTGAAGTTCTCCTGCTTGACTTCTCGCTCCTGCAGAATTCACATCAGCCCAAGGGAAGAGTATACAGTCTTGGCTGCCTTCAGTAATGGGGAGCTCAGGACCAGTCAAGGCACCTATGCCAGCGGTAAGTGGGCAAGTCCATTAGAATGAGAGCTTCTCAATATTCTAGGACAGCTTGTGGGGGGGGGGGGGCAAGGGGAGGAAGAGGTGATACAAAGTAGAATGTAGGGCCATATAGGCTGAAATCTTTTCTGCGGAAGGAAATATAGCACCTTCTATTTGTGGGAAACCTGAGATAACAAGTTACAGCCTTCGGGTGCTGCAGAGAGGAAGCAGAAATGATCCCCCACGTTTACAGGAGCAGGTGACAGAAGCACAGAGGACCAGCCCCTGCTGACAGTTACAGAGCAAAGAACAGGAAGGATGGAGCGGGAACCCAAGATCCTGGCTTGCGGGGGGCTCTCTGACCTGTTGGCCCCCAGGGAAGAGGCCCGGCTGGTGCTTCATGCCACATGCACTCCGGTGGCCCGTTCCCAGCGCCAAAAGTTGTTTAGATGTGCTGTCCACACTACCTGGGACCACGGAGCGCTGGAAATGCGGCCAGGGGACATGAGAAGGGCTCCAGGTACAGAATACACCATGGGATTTGAAAAGAAGAGTGTAGGGGCGCCTGGGTGGCTCAGTCGGTTAGGCATCCGGCTTCGGCTCAGGTCATGATCTCGCGGTCCGTGAGTTTGAGCCCCGCGTCGGGCTCTGTGCTGACAGCTCAGAGCCTGGAGCCTGTTTCAGATTCTGTGTCTCCCTCTCTCTCTCTGACCCTCCCCCGTTCATGCTCTGTCTCTCCCTGTCTCAAAAATAAATAAACGTTTAAAAAAAATTTTTTTTAAAGAAGAGTGTAAAACATCTCGTTAATAATTTTGTAATAGTGAGCACACGTTGAAATGATCCTATTGGGTTATATAAAATATATGATTAAATTTAAAACAACTGTTTAAACCATCCCAACACGGAACGAAGGCACGCATGGGCAGAACGCAAATTCCCTATTAGTGCTAGGAGTTCAGAGAGTCAGAACCTTGGGAGTTCAGGAGTGAGAGAGCCCTCTGCAGTGTGAGGGAAGAGTCAGGAAGGAATGGCTGGTGGCCTTGGGAAGAGCCCTGAAGGATAGGTCCAAAGTGGGCAAATATCGAGAGCAAAGAGGCATTCATGGTGTAGGGAGTGGGGTGCACTGGGGAGACTGGGAGGTTGAGGAAGGAGTTTCCTGGTGACAGCAGTCGAAAATGAATCAGGGCAGGGACGATGTCTCCCCACAGAGGCCCACCCAAGGTCCTGTCTTTGTTCCTCTTGAGCTCCCAATCCAGACTTCACTTTCCGTGGCCTCTTTCCTTAAAATGCATTCAGTAACCAATCGCTGAAGAGCGCCTACCATGTGCCAGGCACTCTGTGAGGTGTTGGGGGCACAGCAATGGACAAGACCTACTCGGTTCCTATCGTTGAGTTTACAACGACGGAGAACGTTGAGTTTACAACGTTGAGAAGGCAAAGAGATAAAAATTTACCAGTGCTTGCGCACTAACCTCCCCAAATCCAGTTCTAGCAACTACTATCCTGGCAGCGGGTCCATGACCCCCCTCGCTCCCGCCCCACCCGAAGGAACAGCCCCAGCTCCGTGACTCCTAGGCAGTCCAGTCTTCTGAGGGTCCAGTCATGAAAGCCCAGCCTACCCCGTAAGTAGCCTGGGGACCCAGATCTGGATCTACTAGGAGCCAAGGGTGTCTGACATCCATGGCCACCAGGCCCACAGGCCTAGTAGGGGCACCAAAAGGTATGAAGGACCTTCCTACCTTCATAGGCCCCGTCATGGGTCCCATCCGAGGTTCTGCATTCACAGAGAGGCCTGGCTCCTCCAAAGGGGGAAGATACCACTTGACTCAACTACCCACCCAGACACTTCTCAAGAAAACAGGGCCCTTGGAGTTTAGCTCGTGTTCCCCGATCGGCCAGACCTGAGTTCCCAGTCCCGTCTCCTCTGATCACATTTCTCCCTCAGCCAAGTTCACCGAAGGACCAGCTTGCAGAGGGCAGAAAGATGGGGGCTGGGCCCAGCCCCCTCTCGGACCCTCCCAGCCTGACCCAGAGGAAGCCAACAGAAGCAGGAAAAGCCACCCCAGGCCCTCCTGAGTTGTACTCTGTCAGCCACTTGCATGACTCCTCAGGACTCCCAAGAACGTAAGGGGACGTGAAGACCCACTCTCGTATTCCACAAATCAGAAATTGGACTTGGGGTTCTGTATGTGTATTAGTACTATAGCCCTCCCTATACAGTCTGCAGCCCTCTACCTGCAACGCCCCCCCAGGCACCCCCCACACACACACTTACATACACGGGCACAATGGCAAGGACTAAGGACAGAGAACATTGCATGGAGATGGCCTCAGCGTAAGAGGCGCCGTCACATCCCAGGCCCAGCCAGTGGGCAGGCCGTCCAGTCCGGTCACTGTGACAACAGGACCCATCGCTCAAGGAGGGAGCTGCGTGAAGCTGCTCAGAGCTGGGTGTTGGAGGAGGCCATCCTCATGCCTTAAATATCCTTCACTAGAGACCTTTACCCTTCCTCACCCTTCACCCCACAGCTCTGAACCTCTCAGTGACCGTGTCCCTGCTTCCGGAGGAGAAGACAAGTACAGCAGGGGAAATGAAAGCTGGATGCAAGACCAAACTCTGGAACGGGAATCGGGAAAGGCCGGCTTTGACCTTGAGCGAGTCATTTCTCCTCTGGGCCTCCGTCTCACCCTTCCAGGAAAGTCAGCGATTGCTAAGGTCCCTGACAGCTTTGACATTGAAGGCTCCGGGGTTCCATGGGCTTGTCCTCTGGAGCCTGGCAAGCTGACAACTATGCACATCAGAGCCCACATGAGCAACATATGTGCCAAAGGGTGGCAAATGCGTCTACAGGAAATCAGCCTGGCACTGCCTTCTCTGGTGATGTGGGAAGAACACAGCCCTCCCCTGCATCCCAGGACGCCCCGCAGCATCTCCCCACGTACACTGTGCAGTGAGAACAAATGAAAGAGCCTGGCACGGTGCCTGACCCAGAGTGGCTGTTCCAGAAGGGCCCAATGTCCCTTCCTTCCCCTCTCAGATGCTGAATGTGTATCTCTTTTCTTAGAGGATGGTGGGGGTAAGAGAAACTAGAAAGAAGAGGGGAAGGACAAGGTCAGGGAGGCTGGGAGAGTAGGAAGGACCACAGCTGCCATCATTAATCACCTTCCCTGGTAACCTGTGTCTGGTGACTCAGCACCTGTGACACTGATAAAGGCTGGAGGGATGGAGATGACAAAGTCACAGGCGGGATGTGATTGCATGGGGGAGGGGGAGGCAAGGTTGAGTCCTGCTCTCAGGGTTTAATCTCAGTTGGAGACACACACACAAACACACACACACACACACACACACACAGCCATTCTGCAGCCTGCAGAGCCCCCTCCTCCTGCTGCCACCCCATCTGTGCTCAGGCTGCAGCCCCCTCTGCCTACTCCCCATGGCCAACCAGGACAAGGAAGGCAACCGCTATTGAATATTTTACACATTAAGAATTCTATGAAGCCAGGTGCATTAGAAGGGCAGGGACTATGTAATGAGGCAAACTGGTGTAGTGGAAAGTGCATGAGGTGACCGAGGACCCATCTGCCTTCTCCGATCCTCCCCCAAGACCTGCTTGCTGAACGAATGGGCATCAGCTGGTTCCTGGCAAACCTTGCGACCAACTAGCTGTGTGACCGCATGCAACTCACATCCCCTCTCTGGGCCTCGGTTCCATCATCTGCACGATGACTAGGTTGGATGACAAGATCCCCAAAGTCCCCTCTGGCTCCAGTAGGCTGTGACTCTCAGGTTCTATAAGCTATCCGCACGTCCCAGCAGGTGGCCAATAGCAATAGTCATTGGTTGAGCTGGCTCCCACCAATTCCCCGTAAGAAGTGAGCACATACAGCAAATGCTCTTTTTGGTTCCTATCCATGCAACAGCCACTGTTTATAATTAAAATTCTGAATTATCAACTGTTTTCATTATAAGTAAGGAAGGGGAGGGCAGAGCACAGCAGAACAGAATTGCAGGTGGGCTCGTTAGGACTCCTGTGTTCTATATTCCTCATTCCCTCTCATCTATAAACCTCTAAATACCTCTCTGTCTCCCTCTCTCAGCGCCCCCTCCCATTAAATATTGTCATGGGTAGAATTCTAGGGTGGCCCCGAGATTCCTGCCTCCTCCTGTATCATGATTATCATGAGATAACTGGGGTTTCAAATAAGTTGATTTTGAGTGACGTAAAAGGAAGATTGTCCTGGGTGGGCCTGACTTAATTAGGTGAAAGCACATAATAGAGGGAGGGGCCCTTTCCAGGAAGAGAGAGACCTCGTGGAAGTAAGCCACTGTGAAGTGAGTGAGCCCGTGTCAGTGCTACAGGTCAGGAAAACTGTGAGCAGCTTCTGGAGGTCAAGAGAGTCCCTCGGATGACAGCCAGCAAGAGAATGGGACTTCAGTCCTACAGCCACAAGGAACCGAATTCCAACATAGGAGCTTGGAAGAGGCTCCTGTGCTCCAGAAAGGACCACAGACCAGCCCACGGCTGGCTTTCAGCTCTGTGAGACCCTGAGCAAAGGACCGAGCTAGGGTGGCTTGGACTCCTGCCTCGCAGAAACCACAAGATGATAAAATTGCATGTCGTTTTAAGCTGGCAGGTTCGCGGTCATCTGTTACCGAGCGATAGAAAGCGAGCAGAAATATCTAACCAGATGGTAAAACATCACACCAGCATCTCCTAACAGGATGTTGCCTGGATGCCGCTCCAATGCCAAGCACAAGTGGCCTGCCCCCTCGGCTGTTTTGGAATTGCCTAAGAGCCCTCCCTCTGACCCCAGTCACTGAGACTAGGCCACAAAGACAAAGGGCTACTCTACCCAGGGAGGTGCTGCCTCCTCCCACGTGAAGGCGATGACATCTGTTCAGTCCAGTGCCGACACGGGATGGCAGAGGCCACCCCAGGGGACAAGTGCCCTTCTATTTCTCCCAGCCAATCTGGTAATGGCATGCAAATGACTCCATTAGCTTCCAGGCCAATTGACAGCCAAGCCATGCGTTAGATAATTTGCCTCCAGGAGGGCGCCCACTCCCACCTCCCATAACACAACACCTTGGCACCTAGTGCAGACGCCGGCTCTCTGCCCTTCCTCCTTCCGTGTTCTCCCTCCTGCCCTCCTCTCTGCCTGCCCCATGGGGCACCAGCCCCTAGTGCCTCTGCCTGCCACTTCTGCCTTACTGCAGCAGAAGCCTCATCCAATGTGACACTGGAGGGCAAGGGGACAGGGAACTCAGCTGAGGTTTTGGAATGTGCCCTAGGAAGGCATGAGCGTGGAGGACAGGCCCTATCCCTCCTTGTCTCAGCACCCCTCCCAACCCTCTCACATCCCCACGTGTACCCCACTCCTTCCCTGACTCACACAGGTGAATAGTGAGCCAGGAGAGCTTCCAGTGATGAGCAAATCCTATGGGACATTCCTAGGGCCTAGAATCTTTTCATCCGTCCCATGCCCCTCCCCTGAATCTGCCAAGAGGACAGCTGTCCCCAAGCCCCTGAGAGAGGCATCTGACACTTAAGTTCTCCCTAGTAAGTAGCCCAGGACTCCTCTGTTTCCCTGTCTCGCCTCCCATCCTGGTCCTCACTTCCCCAAGGGCTAGATGGGCAGTGAGGTTTCTGGGACCTCATCCAAGAAGAGCCTGGAAGACCCCTAGAGTTTCTTCTTTTATTAAAAGCAGAGACAGCACTGGTCCTATCTCTGGGCACTGGAGAAACACACGAGTGGAAAGGAATTGGATCCCAAGCCACCGGCTCTGCAAAAGGACTTGCTGAAGTTTACTTAGCACCTTCGCTGCTTGTATGTAAGCAGCTACAAGTGCCCCACCCTCGGAGACAGGGATCCCAGATGCTCAGAATTCACAACCCACCCTCCCCACCCCACCCCACCCGCCCCGTGCTTCTAGGGCTCCGCACCAAGCATCTCCTCCTTCTCTGAGCAGAGCAGACCTTACACTTCCCCCACATTTGCACGGGCTGAGCCAGAGCCCCGCAAAGCGTGGCCTCTTGGTGATGCACACCAGAGTCACATGGGAAGCTGGTGAGGATACGGATTCCCTGCCCGGTTAGCACGTTCTTCAAGTGACTCTCATGCACGGAAGTTTGAGACCCGCTGTCTAGTTTCTCTGTGGATGTTACTCTCACGCTTTGCTACCAAGTCAATACTTACCCAGAAAGAAAACCATCTAGAAGCAAGATCAGATGTTTGATCCACTTGTTAGGTGATGCGGTGGTTACAGGACAATTTACTTAACCTCTTTTCAGCCTCAGCTTTCACAGGTACAGAATGGGAATACCCAGGTTACAGTATTCTTAGGCTAAAATTAACCTCCACTCATTCCACAAGGATTCATTGAGCTTATCCTCTGCCCAGTACAAAAGCAAAATCATAGTCTCTATCCTCCCAGAGCTCAGTTTTATAGGGGAAAAGCAGAAACAACATATAAAAATCAAGGAAATAAACAAGAACGTATCATACAATGTAAAGGGCTGTGCAAAGAATAGAGCAATGGCAAACTACCAAAACTCATTTAAGACGAAGTGAACTGAATTCCCCTGTATTTATGAAAGAAATTGGAGTTGCAGTTAAAAGTCTTCCCACAAAGAAAACTCCAGGCCCAGCAGGCTTCCCTGGTAAATTCTACCAAACATTGGAGAAACGAATATTACCAGATCTATATAAACTCTTCCAGAAAATTACAATGAGGAATCATTCAAAACTCATCTTATGAGGCCAGCATTACTCTGATACCAAAACCAGACAAAGTCACTCTAAGAAAACTACGGGGGTGCCTGGGTGGCTCAGTCGATTGTGTCCGACTCCAGCTCAGGTCACGATCTCGCGGTCCATGAGGTCGAGCCCCATGTTGGGTTCTGTGCTGACAGCTCAGAGCCTGGAACCTGCTTCCGATTCTGTGTCTCCCTCTCTCTCTGCCCCTCCCCCCCCCACTAGTGTTCTGTCTCTCTCAAAATAAATAAACATTTTAAAAAAAATTTTTTAAGAAAACTACAGACCAATATGTTTCATGCTGGCAGATAGATGCAAAAATTCTGAACCAACTTTCAAGAAATGTATCCCAACAATATAGTAAAAGGACAACACATCACAAGTAAGGGGAGCGCATCTCAGGAATACAGAGTTGGTTTAAAATTCAAAAATCAGTTGATGTAACTCACTGTGTTAATAGACTCCAAAAGAAAAGCCATGATGCTCCTCTCAAAAGACGCAGAAAAGGCATTGGACACAAATCCAACATCCATTCTTGATAAAAACTCTCCGCAAACCAGAGAAAAGGAAGGAACTTCCTCAAACCGGTGAAGGGAACCTACAAAAATGCATAATCACAATAATGCAGCGGACATCCTATTTCATGGTGAAAGGCAAAAGCGGGCTCAGGTCGGGGCAGTGGCCACCCAGGCAGGGGGCGGGGGTGGAGAGTGCATGCTCACGGGCCGGGTGTGAGGTCAAGGCCGGCTCCTGCATCCGTGCAAGCAGTTGGCCCTCGGGACATGGTGGCTCTCGGATCTCCACAGCCCCTCCCCTGGGCAGCCCAGTGTGTCCAGGACAAACCTCGGTGTCTCTCCAGCTCACCTTACTGTGGTTGGTTACACCTTGGCACCAGACAGGTACAGTAAACGTATGTTGAGTAAATAAGTGAAGGAATGAATGGCGAATTCACTAATTAAATCATGAATGCGGAGCAAGGGAAACATTTCAATCTGCCTTGGCCTCAGTGTCGGATCCTCTCCTCCACCCCAGGTCAAGGGCGCCCCCAGCTACCACCCTCCTATTTCAGCAGCATCCCCGCCTGCTCGCTCTGCCCAGAAGCTGCAACCACATGGCCAGACCACTGGGCAGTCAGTGCTGGCCGACTCCTGGTGGCTGGCAGCCGGGCCTGACCTAGTTTGGAGCTGGCCGAGCCTGACATTTGCCACAATACATGCAGCTCATCGGATGGGCTTAGCGTGTTGGGCTCTGAAGCCGGATTCGGCTTCGCATGCAAGAAATTTGGACAGAACACGATGGGCTCGGAGCCCCGTCTCGCCCTGTCCCACGGGGAGGCGTGAGGGACATTGCTAAAGGAACAGGGAGCGGGGAGGACTCCTCGTGGCACGGATTAGTTTACTAATCTAAGCATTTTCCAAACGTTTTTTGGGGCGTTTTCCGTTTACTACACATCGGCAACGTAGGTCAAACGCAGAGCGATTGCCGAGGGCCCCAAGGTGATTCAGACACTGTCTCAACCCTCAGTTACTCCCTGTCAAGAGTCAGGGAGAAACATCCGTGAATAACCAAAGTAAAAGTAGATAGTCGTTCCAACGGAGATGTGTGCCTCACTGGGTGGCATTTCCGTGGAAGGAGAGGCCAAGGGAAGCCTCACGGTGGAGGTGGATCTTGAGAGGAGACACGAAGGGTGGGGAGCATCTCTCTAGAGGATGAAGTCGGGTCACGGTCCCACCTGGCAGAGTGTCAGCGCGTCCCAGCGTTCAAGATGGGAGCGAGCACGCTGTGTCTGGGGCTGTACGCGTTCCCAGGGCCAGAGGACAGCCTTGGAGTATGGAGTAGGGAGAAGCAGGCTGCAGGGCAAAGCAGGGCTAAACCATGGATGGACCACAGGCGCCAGGCTCAAAAGTTAGATGTGGTGCTGTCAGCGATGGGAAGTTACTGCAGGATCGAGGGTAGGAAGGCGATAACGGTCAGCATTAGCCTGGTGGATGCAATGGCGGCCGGTTAAGGCTGTAGAGTGGCCTCGAGTCTGGATAAACAGTGACAAGGTCTTGGGTAACGGACCTGGAGAGGGCAGCTCAGGCCAGACCCCGAGGGGGTAGCTAGGAAGGCCTGGGGGGAAGGGGAGGATGCACCCTGCACCCTGGGGCTCGGCTTGCACCAGGCTCACGCTCTCTACCCCTTGCCCCTTCGCTCCTTATTCTGGGTACCCCACAGAGCCTTGTACCCACCCCCCGAACCGCTTTCTTCCTCAGGGGTGTGGTTACGTGCCCTGTCTGCTCTCCCTCTGCTTCCCAGCCCTGCCCTTCAACCTCAGGCTGTACAGAGGAAAGCGGGGGGGAGTTGCAGAGACAAAGCTGAAGTTGAGCAAAGCAGAAGGGAAACCACATTGATGGCGGGGGCCTGCTGGGTGTCCCTACAGGACTAACAGGGTCTTCTCCTTTCGGGAGGCAAGGTCTGAGTTTCTTCCCCGTGACATCCCGGCTTGTATCCACCTTCCCCTTGTATCCAGGCTTCGTTGGGCATCGCCTCTGCGCTGAGCTTACAGAGAGGGTCTGATGGGTCCTCGGAACCTAAACTCTCCCCACCAAACCGTGAAATAGGAGCCTGCCCCCCTGGAGACACCAGAATGATGTGTTAAGGGGTCAAATCTTCCTTCCTTCAGTCAAACCCTCAGTCCCTAGGAAGTGGCGCCTCCCAAAGGCTGGGCACCCAGGAGGCCCTGACTGTATCCCCAGGGGTCAGGAATGCCACCGACTATGGCATCCAGCAGGAAGGAGGGAGAGAGGGGCAGGCAGCTGATCTCGTGGCTGGAGGGAGTGGGCACTGAGTGCCCACTTAATGCAGTATGACACCCAGGGCCCCATGGCAGCATAAATATTCCACGTCATGGTAACTGAATCTGACATGTCTTCCCTGGCACCCCCAGTGTGCACTTTCCCTAAGCCATCTCTACCCCCCCTCCCCGGACCCAGGGGTCAGGACCAGGCGAGGAGAGTTCCAGAACCCCTGCTGTCACACTAGGTTTCCATTGTAGGAGAGGGCCAGCCTCTATACCAGCGTGGGGGTGAAGGGGACTCTCCCAGGCCTGGGGGACAAAGCCACGCAGGAGTGGGAGAGGGACTGGGAGAAGACAGGTTCATTGGTACAACTGAGGCAGGTGAAGAGAGGCAACTCGGTGTGATAGAAAGAGCCCTGGCATTAAGGGATGCAGATCCCATCCCAGCTGGGACACTCACTGTGGGCAAGTCTCTTAACCTCCCTGAACCTCAGCATCTTCATTTCTAAGGGGGGTAGATAGAATCCCTACCACATGGGATTCTTATGGAAGACAAAATGATGTCTGTGAGAGAGCTCATTGAAAAGAAAATGCTAAACAAAGGCCGGTCAAGGTTATCAAGAGATGAAGCTACATCCTGTGGCAGGATGATCCGCCGGGCAGGGGGCAGGCAGCCTGGGCGGGAGAGCCCAGTCCTCTGTCTCAATGAACAGAGGTGGCTGTGGGGGCAGGACTGAGCCCACTGTGCAGGTCTGGCTCCCTCCCCCGCCCTGGGAATGGTCAGGGACCAAGACTCGCGGGGCCCACCCTCCCCAAGTCTTAATAAACTATCCCTTCCCCGTCCATCTCTGCCCTCACAACTCAAGGGGCAAGCAGTGATCAGGCAGGGGGTGCCCCAGGGCCACACACGTCCCATCACTGAGACCACTCACCTGGGACCTTTCTGATGGGCAGCTTTAGAATCACCTTGACCCTCAAGAACCCAACCATCCTTAGGGAAACCATCCTATGAGTTAAAGCACGCCAAATGGAACTAGGCAACAAAGCCGAGTATGTGTGACATGCCCAGGAACAGCAGTGACCGTAGCTGCTAGCATTTGGACAGCACCGAAGACTTCCCAAGGCACCTCCCCGGGTACTTATCTCCTTCATTCTCATCGCAACCCTAGCAAGTCGGTGCTAAGTCATTATGCCCATTTTTCAAGTGAGGAAACTGAGGCTCAGAGACTCAAAGTGCTGCCTAAGCTCACACAGCCGTGCGGCAACAGGGCCGGGCTCTGAGCTCCCTCTCCTGCCACCATTAACACCAGTCAGCTGATGCTGCCTGAGCACCTGCTCGGTGCAGGCATCACGGGGCTGCTGGTGACACAAAGATGTGTGC
The DNA here is from genome assembly GCF_018350175.1 of Felis catus. Taxonomy (NCBI): domain Eukaryota; kingdom Metazoa; phylum Chordata; class Mammalia; order Carnivora; family Felidae; genus Felis; species Felis catus. The sequence goes on along the minus strand of NC_058377.1, from coordinate 17,156,848 downwards.
AACGCGGGCCCTCAAGGGCAGAGCGAGAACCATGGAATGCAGAATGACTCCACCACACGCCAGGAAGGAACTTTCGCGGTACTTAACTCGGATTCCACATTACACAGACGAGGAGAGCAAGGTGCAGAGCCGGGCTTCTAGACCAGGGATCAGCAAACATTTTCTGTAAAACACCAAAGAGTAAATATTTTACACCTTGTGGCCACATACATCTCTGCAACATATTGTCCTTTGATAATTTTTTTATGTTTTACAACCCACCCCTTCGAAAATGTGCGCACCATTCTCAGCTCGAGGGCTCTACAAAATAGGCTGGCTGCAGGGGGCATAGAGCCCGCAGGCTACAGTTTGCCAACCCCTGTTCTGGGGGGGGGGGTCACACATCCTAAGTTGCTTCCTAAGCTGGGGTTCATTCAGCCAACAAACCAGCCAATTCTTTGAGCACCTGCTATGTCCCAAGCACTGTGCTGTGAACTGGAGGGACCGAGAATGTCACCTAGGCCATGGCTTAAGATTGCCAACAGTAGGTGGGCAAGATAGTCAGATAAGGAAGTAATGCCACCAGATGGGAGGCTGTGCAGGACAGGGCATCCAGAGCAGGGAGACCCCAGCTCTTCCTGGGTTTCCTGTGTGCTGCCTCCCCACCCCACGGAGGCAGATGTCACATCCTATTTTATTATTTTTTTTAATGTTTATTTTTGAGAGAGAGAGCACAAGTGGGGGAGGAGCAGAGAGAGAGAGGGGGGGGGGGACAGAGGATCCAAAGCTGGCTCTGTGCTCAGAGCACAGAGCCCAGTGCGGGGGCTTGAACTCAAGAACCACGAGATCATGACCTGAACCAAAGTCGACGCTTGACCGACTGGGCCAACCGGGCACCCCTTCCACAACATATTTTAATCTCTATTCCTGTCTGTATGTCACATGGGGGCAATAACCTACGCCCATGATCTTCACTGCATCATACTCAGCACCTACGACAATGCCTGGCAGATAGGAAGCAAGCAGTATTTGCTGAATGAACGCATGAATGAATGAATGAATGAATGATAACAACCACAGAGCTCTAGCGAGGGCCAGCTGGCTGGTGAGAGCTACCAGAGGAATCGGAGAGACTGAAGGATTGCTCACCCTGTCCCCCTCACTTGTCGAACAACGTGGGCTGACTGGGCCTGGAAACACAGCCCCACGCACCAGAAGCTTTCTGCACCCTCCTCTGTCCTCCCCCCGCCCCCCCGGCCCGGGCCTCTGCTGACTCACAGCAGCTGCTAATCGCACCCCAGTCAAGCATGCTTAATTAAGCCCCAGTTACCCACAGCTTCCTAGCAAGAGGAAAGATGGGACTCCAGTCGCGTGCCAGACCCAGAGGGGGCTGGGCCGGGTGTGGGATTGCTGGGGAGACGTGTGCAGAAGACGGCAGGTCATTCACTGGGAACCGGCCGTAGAAATGGTAGTAACAATAATAATCGTGATAATAATGCCGCAGACTAACAGAGCACCTACTCTGTGCCCGGCCTGACTCTTAACGCTTTCTGTGTGTTTAAGCTTCCTCATAGTGAGCTCATGACGGGTACTATCATCACGTCCATTTACAGGTGAAGGAAATGAGGCTCCGAGAAGCTACGTGACTTGTCCGAGGTCGCACAGCTAGGAAGTCACAGAGGTGGAAGGACTCCCCTTTTCCTGTGGTCCATATTCAGGGAGAGGAAGGGCGATCACGTCCAGAGCGCTGACCCCACTGCCCGGTGGCCTTGGCTCCATCCCGACTCATATACAGGGATGCAACTCTATTTCTAACTCAACTCACATTTGTCATATGCCATCAGGCCTTGGAGAGAGGAGTTGAAGGGACCGAATCCCTCCCACAGAGAGCTCACAGACCAGGGGTTAGTACCCATTCCACTGTGGGAACAGTACGATAAATACAGCCATAAATGCACATCCTGCTGCCTGGGGCTGAGGCCGGGGAAGAAAAGTAGCCTTTAGGGAACACCTCCCGGTACCAGATACCAAAGCTGTCACACTCCTTCCTTTTCCTTCCTGACCTATAATCGCATACATGTTAGTGTGACCCTCTATCGCTGGTGTCCCTGGCGTGAGCGATTACTCCACGCTAGACCATATACTCCAAGATACAAACCAAGTATCCCAGCATCTGCCACAGGGCTGGGTGTAAAGTCCGTGCTCGGTAGGCTTTTAAAAAAATTTTTTTAATGTTTTTTTTTTTTATTTATTTTTGAGACAGAGACAGAGCATGAGCAGGGGAGGGGCAGACACAGAATCCGAAGCGGGCTCCAGGCTGCGAGCTGTCAGCACAGAGCCCGATGCGGGGCTCGAACTCACGGACTGCGAGATCACGACCTGAGCTGAAGTCGGGCGCTCGACCGACTGAGCCACCCAGGCGCCCCTCGGTAAGCATTTTTAAATAAGTGAGTCAAACATATCCCCACCCTCAAGGAACTTGCAGCCTAGGAGGGGGAATTGAGGCACGGATAGATGGTTGCAATTCAGTGTGATGAACACAACAGGAACAAGAAGACGCGGGTCACGGGGGAAGGGATCCGCCCGGAGCAGGGGAGCTGGGCACAGTGTCCCAGAGAGGGGGATGCCACAGACAGATCTTGGAGAAAGAGCAGGAGCTTCCCAGGAAGACGGGGGTCCTCGGCGCTGAGAGCGTGACCCTGGTGTGAACCACCAGCTCTATTAGAAAAGCTCTAGGTGACCCCAGAGACACAGCTGGGGAGGGGCTGGACCACATCTCAGAGGGCCTTGCTACCACCTGAGGAGATTGGACCTTACTCCTTAAGCAATAAGGAGCTATATAAGAGGGTTTAAACAGTGGGGTGCTTAAGGGGGTATTTTTTGTGTTGTAGAAAACGGCCCTGGCAGGGCTATGGAAGTTGCATGGAAGATGGTGAGCTGGGGGCAGGCAGACCAGCTAGGAGGCTGGCGACGGACCCTGAGTGTTTAAGGGGAGCAGAAACAGCAAGGACGGGCAGGTGGGTGAGAAGAGGGACAAAAGTGACCCTGAATGCACAGAACTAAGTGGCCATGTGGTTGTGAAAGAGGAGCGATGCCACATAAGCTCTTAAGAGTCTCGGGCTCTGCCCACCTAAGATGGGGACAAGATGGTCTACCCAGCAGCGTCACTGTGAGCCTCCAAGGAGTCAGAGACTATAAAGGGCGGCACAGGGTCCCACTGGCAGTAGGCAGCTTTTTCCTCTGCACCTTACTGTCCTTTTACGCCATAGGTTTCCACTAGGGCATCACGCAGCAGAGCCAAGTTCAGAGGGAAAGAACAATGGGGGGGACAGGAGGGAGGCGTCTCCTGGGCTTAGAGCTGCACCTGTGTCCTCAAGACATGTGCCCTGGCAGTGGAGAAAGGCTGCCAGCTCTGTAGGCCAACAGGTCCCAGGCACATCAAACCTGGCTGGTCTCACAGAGCCTTCTTTCTGAACAGCATAAGCAGCAATTTAGTCATTCATTTCATGAAGCCCACGGAGAAAACAGAAACCACTCTAGGCCTTTCAACCGGAGGGATTTACATCAGGGATTTGGTTGTAAGGTAACGGAAGAGGCGGGACAACCCAGAGATTAGCCACCACCTCCTTGGGGCTGCAAGGGGAAGGCTGTGTTCTAGGGGCCCGGGAGCTCGGGCCACCAGACAGAAGTGGGAACCACTGCAGGCCTGCCAGAGGGAGGTGGGTCGTGCCGGCTGCTCAGCAGGAGCCAAAGAGCAGACACAGACTCTGCAGAGACCTGGCTGGAAACTGAGCGAGGCAAGAAATACCCTGGCCTTTCCCCTCCTCCCACCCTCCACCTTCTTCCACTGCCTCTGATTGTCCGGACCTGCCCATAGGTAAGGGAGCCTGGGAAATGTAGTTCCCTGTGCCACCAAACAAGACCGAGCAAGGCAGGAAATGGACCTGCGAGCAACAAAGGACCAGCACACTCATTCATTCGTTCACTCACTCACTCCTTCGGCCAACATTGACTGAGCACCCAAGTGCTGGGGAGATAAAGACAAACAAAAATTCTGGGTCCTGTCCTCACTGAGCATAAAGTCCAGCAGGACCCCTCAGTGCCCACCGCACCTGCTCAACTAGCCTCGGTAGGGGGGTTGGTGTCGAGCTTTGGGGGGCCCCTGGGAAGCTTCTAGTGTGCAGAGTAGGTGAAGCCAGGCTCTGCTCAGGCTGTGGATTTGGAGGAGCAGGAGCTCAGCCGGCTCGGCCTCCTCCCCAGCTGAAAGCTCACAGCTCAGAATGAAATGTCTCCAAAAAGGGAAGAAAACCCTTAAATCCCACTGTTTGTCTTTGGAGCCTGGGAAGCGAGGATCTAATGAACATGAAACGTGCGGGCTGCTCAGAAGTTGTCTTTGAAACCTCCCCAGGCCGGCTTTGTCAAGGAGCAGCATTGCCTTTCAAAGCTGCCTGGCTCCAACTCCCCTCTCCTCCTTCCTCGGTAGCAGGCGGCAGCTAATTAGCCAGAGATGTTAAACGCTCCCTAATTCCTCGGTGAAGTCCCCGGGCTTCTGGGGGACTGGCAGCAGGGCTGGCAAACTGAGTTCTTCCACTCCTCCTACCCCCTCCATCCGGTGCCAGCCCCTCCCCTGCCAGCACGCTCCCAGCCCGGGGCCGTCCTGGGTCTCATCCTCTGGGCCAACCTTGCCACCCCTCCCACTCCCTCACACTGGCCTGTGCAAAACCACCACCTCTGGTTCCTAAAGTCTTGTGTGCCTCTTCCAAGAAGACTCCCTAGATGCACCACGCGGGGGATGACCAACCACACGCCCTAAGTCTTTGTCCTCAGCGGGGCCCTAATACACACACCCCCCCTCATTCATACCGGCCCAGGGGGCTGCCCTCACTGCCCACCACTCAGAGCAGCCTCCCTAAAGAAAAAGTGCTCCAAACTAACCTGTCCCTGAGTATTTATGCCAGCCCAGGGGAAGGAGAGGCAAGAGGCAGGAACATCATATAGATGTTTACAGACAGGTCACCTAGAGTCATAGCCTGAACCTAATGCCACTTGCTGAGATCTTGGGTAAGACACGCCCCTCTCCGGGCCTCAGTTCCAAATCTGTAAAGCACGGGGGTGGGACCGGCCCAGCGCTTCTCAAACTGGCACACGCACCAGAATCACCTGGAAGGCTTAAGCACAGATCACTAGCCCCACCCTCTGATTTCGGATTCAGCCGGACTGGGGAGGGGCCTCCTGAGACTCTGCATTTCTAATAAGTCTGCAGGTGCTGCTGCTGCTTCCGGGACCACAGTGGAGAACTCGACGGCTGGCTGGCTGGATTTTAAGCTGTATTTGTCAAAGCTCCAAGGGGTTGCAGCAAGCTCGCTCCCTCAAGGGGCATGTGGGAGTGGTAATGGGGGCTGGGGGATGCTGAGTTGGCTGGCCCCCAGCCCCCAGCCCCCACCTACCCTACCCCCAGCAGTTTGGCATCATCAGTTGGCTATTTGTTCTCGTGCCCAGGTAAGAGTTGGTCAGAACCGAGGTCCCACGCTTTAGGTGAAGTGTTTGAAAACCTGTCAACCAGATTAGCCCTTCCTGCTCAGACGTTGCAGGGTCCCCTGCTCATCCCGTTTCTCCTTCACAGTCAGGGATGGGGGCAGCAAGAACACGGCTGAGGATTCGGGTCCCGACTCTTAGGAGGGGCTGTGAGACTAGCTGGAGAAGTGGATGAGTTCCTGGGTCATCGCCATCGGGAGGTACATTTCAACTCAGAGATGCACCTCTGGGTGACGTGGGACCTGTGTGCACGCACACACACACACACACACCTGTGCTTGCAGCCCCCACCCTGGAAAAGGGCCTGGGGCCCAGATGAGTTGGAGAAGTTCCTGGAAGACATACAGTAGCAAAGCTTCCTTCGGATGTGTGCCTGTGTGTGTGTCTTCATGTGTGCATGTATGATGTCTGTGCATACAAATGAGTTCAAGAGAAAGAGAAAGAGAGATTGTAATGGAAATGATCAGGGTGCAGACAGGTTCTAAATAGGGCAGAAGTCTCCTAGAATGTCAACGTTTTGGAATGAAACTAAAGGGCATCCGTTCCAAACCCCTCGTCCGTCTGATGAGAAAACCGAGGTTCCTCTGGAGCTAGAACCAGGGTTTCCCGACTCCTGTGTCAGGGCTCACCCTCCACCATGTGGGTGTCAAAGCCTCTCCCACGCACCAGAATGACATCAGCTGAAACCCATGAAACATCGTGGCAAATGGACAAAAATGTTGGCAGAAAAGCATCCAAGGCAAATAAATCCCTTCCCGGCCCTGCCTGCCCCCACCCACATAGCCATTCCTTGGCCAGCTGTTCCTGTGGATGCCACTTTGAGGAGGGGGCCCGCCCGGCCCTGCAGTCCTGCTGGAGGAGCCTGCAGAGATAGCAGCGAGAAGAAAAACAAGACGAGGAAGAGCCCGGACCCGTTAAAGATTAATGGGGTTCTCTGGGACCCAGGGATGTGCCCGGATTGGAGAGAAACAAAGATCAGCGGAGAAGCAGGGGGATAGACAGAAGTGTGTGTGTGTGTGTGTGTGTATGTGTGTGTGTGTGTGTGTGTGTGTGAAGGAGACACAACAGAGGGATTATGACGCTGTGCGTATGTCTGTACAAACCCAAGAGAAGCCACTGCGGATGAACACACACACACACACACACACCCCGGATGTGGGCGAGGCTGGGAACAGGAGAGCCAAGGTGAGTGCCAGGAAGTGAAGCACCGTCAGAACAAGCCAGGGTGCAGGCCTGTTTGTGTCTGATGGGTGTGTGACAAAGGACGACAGAGCGTGTCGGTGCACGTGTGCAACTGGGGCTTGCCGCAGGGGCCCGGGGGGAGAATGAGGGAGGCAGGCCACGGCGTCCCACAGCCAGCAGCCCCCAGGACCGGATGCCCACTCGTGGATGTGCGCTCACCCTTCTGGGGGCCAGGCTGCCCCCCAGGGTCCCCTTCCTCGGACAGCCTCCTTCTGCTGCCACTTGGACCCTTTCCTGCCTTCACCTCCCACACTTGCCACCCCGCCCCCCTGCCCAGGAGTCTCCTCCTTCCTCCCCAGGGTTGCATGTCCCTGGCATGTGACAGTCTCCAGAAGCCACAAAACACCTGCCCACCCCCACACCCGCTTCTGTCCTGAGCAGAGTACCAAACACAGGCCCCGAGTTGCACAACCCACCTTCAGATTTTGTCTCTCCCTCTTCTATTTGTGTGACCTTGGACAAGTTACTCAGGCCTTTCTAAGCCCTAGTTTCTTCCGTTTAAAAAAAAAAAAAAAGAATAGAGTTCCTCTAAGAAATAAATAAGATATTTCTTGAAGCCCCTGGCACTGTGCCAACCATAAAGTAGTTACTAGTATTTTCCAGTCTCTCTGCTTCAAGCCCCCATGGGTAGGTTTTTGTCTCAGAGCCCCAGGGGCTTCCCAAGTTGCACCACCTCCTTAAAATCCTAAAGCTGGAAGTGACCTTAGAAGTCAGGAGGTCCAAGCGCCACCGCATGCCCGTGTTGTAGGTGAAGACGTGAGGCTCACAGAGGTGTAACTTGTGTTAATACTGGAACCGAGACCAGAATACATTTCTCCCACTTTACTACCATCAGCCTTCAGCTTTCTGCCTTCAGCCAGAGCCAGAGGATTTCACCGTGCCATTCTTGGAAGGTTTGTTCCCACTGGTCTGGAGGTAAGACTGAGTCCTGGGGTGTGGGCCGAGCAGAGGGCAGGGGAGGAGGACGCAGCAGGACAGAGCCATGACTCCTTCCAGAGTTCTGTGCAATTCTGCTCTGGCCCCCGACTTGCATTCCCACTTACCAAAGCCAAAAGCTCTGCAGAGAACTAGATCCTCCCTGCACCCCCCCCCCACTGTCACTCAAAGGCAGGTTAGTGCCCATCTGTGGCCCCTCTCATGTGTCCCTAGGGGGGTTAGCCCCCACCGATTGTAAGCGATCAAAGGATTTCCCCCAACCACACGCCGCCCTCTCCCTAAAGGAAAGGATCTCAAGTTATTACAGGCTTCTCCATCCCATGATATTTCTGTGGCACAGACCAGTGCCAAGGAGCCTAGAAATCTGGCCCTTTATTCTGGCTCTGTGTCCTTAATACACCTCTGTCCTGGCCAACAGGATCACCTAGTGCTAGGGCTGGCGGGATTGTGCCAAAACAGATCCCCTCCTGGAAGACAGGAACAAAGCAGCCCCCTGACCCCCACTCTGTCCACGGGGCTTCCAGGGACACAGGAGGCCTGGGAGGAGGCAGACACCAGGACAGGGAATTCAGGGGTTCACACGTCTGTGCTGGTCTCCCTGCACTTCCGTAATGCTAGGCAGAGGGAACCCGGAACTACGGCAAGTCAGGGGGCCCTGAATGCACTCAGCACCTGACCGGGGACGGGGCGGACGATGGGCCCACAGGCCCCCCCAGGACCTCCTGTCCCTCTGCAGATAAACGGGGGCCGGTTGTGTCCTGCTCCTCAGGACCACATGGCCCAGTCTATAGGAGTCACGCCGTTCGCTCCCTCCCCGAAAACCCTCTTGCCCACACGCGGCACACATGATAAACATGGAACGTGGCTCCCTCACCCGCGCCTTCTGAAAGGCAGCACAGCGCTGTCACTAAGAGCGTGGACTCTGGGGCCAAACCGGATGGCTTGAATCCTAGCTCCACCAGCTGATGGCTGTGTGGCCTTGGGCAAGTCACTTAACCTCTCTGTATCTCAGTTTCCTCACCTGTAAAATAGAGATGATGTGAATAACTAGCTCGTAAGAGTCTTGTGAGGTTTAAATAGGTTAATATATGGCAAGTGCTTGGGCTAATGGCTGGCACATTTTAAAAAACCGGGTAAGTATTTGCTGTCGTTATTACTTATTCAGTCATCAAAATGTTACTGAGCACTGACTACATTGTAGGTGCTCTTTCAAACCCCAGGCAAGCCGTCCAGATACGGTCTCTACTCTCAGGGAGCTGACATTTTAGTGAAGGAGACAGTCAATAATCACTAAAATAAAAAAAAAAAAGTCTACTTACAAATTGTAATGAGAGACAATAAAGGCAAAAAAATAGAGCACTCGGAGCATACAACAGGGGACCCGACAGATTCTTGGGTCAGGGAAGGCTCTTTCAGGTGTGATGTTTATCTCGCTCCTCCCTGCTGAGTCTGACCACCCCGGGTGCGCCATGCCCGGCAGCCGGCACCCACCAAGGACAAAGCCCATCTGTGCCCTTCACGGGTCTGGCGGCAGCGGAGTATCTGCTCCCTCTCCGTGTGAGAAGCCCAGGCAGGGCCGAGTCCCCCTCGCCTGGCCTGCCACTGCCACCCCACTTCGGGACCTGGGGTGGCCTGGGAATAGAACCAGAAGTCCTGCTCTGATCCCTCATTCCGTCCAACCAAGAGGAGGCACTCTTCCTGCGGAATTTCCCGGCACGATCCGGCCACTCTGAAGGTCACGGCCATTTGTCAGGAGTCCTACCTTCTCCCTTGGTCTTCAGCCAGGAAGACAAAGCAACGTACTGTGCTAGGTACTTTACAGTTTATATCGCAGATTTATTCAGCCATCTCGTTTAATCACCGCGGCAACACTGTGAAGTCGGTGTCGCGCTCATTGTTCATACCTATTCTGCAGATCAAGAAACTGAGGCTCCGAAAGGTTAAGCCACTTTCCCAAAGTCATACGTTAGGAGTAGTGGAACAGCAAGGACTCCAACCTAGGCCTGCTCGACTCCAGACCCTGCAGCGACATTGTATGATCTTTTTAATAACATGAGGAACGATAATTCGTGTAATGGCTAATATATTTTTTTAACATTTATGTATTTTTGAGACAGAGAGCATGAACAGGGGAGAGTCAGAGAGAGAGGGAGACACAGAATCTGAAACAGGCTCTAGGCTCTGAGCTGTTAGCACAGAGCCCGATGCGGGGCTCGAACCCATGGACCGCGAGATCATGACCTGAGCCAAAGTCGGACACTTAGCCAACTGAGCCACCCAGGCACCCCTACAACAACACTTTCTATGGGGCAGGTACCACTGTGAATTGAAATCACTCAACCCCCATAAAAAAAATAACCCTCTGAGGGAGATGCTATTGTTAATCTCGTGGTACGGGTCAGGAAACTGAGGCACAGAGAGGTTAAGTGAAGCCAGGGGCCCAAGGCCAGTTGGATGAGTCCTGAGGGACAGTCGCCAAGATGAGAGTCACAGAACGGCGGGGCTGAGCATGACCGCGGCAGCCCCCAGCTGGAGGCCCAGAGGGAGGGACGGACGTCGTAGTGGAGCCACTCCGTGCCCGGCCACATCCCCTGCCGCTCCCCGTGCTGCCTCTCTCCCCCATCTGTCTCCAGGTATCCAGGGGCCTCCGCTTCCCTTGGGAACTTGCCCTCCACAACCCCCTCTGGCTCGCCGTGCTGGCCACGGCCTGGGCACCGCCTTATCTGCCTTGTCCGGCTCTGTCTCCCCGTGACCCCCAGGCCCTGCCGACCCTCTCGCGAGGCTCCCTCTATAGCTGAGCCAATGAAGGAAGAGGGTCAGCTGATGGCCGGCTCAGAGGCCTTGGGGCAAGGTGGCCCCTCCTTTCTGCTTGGGTTTTCTTCCAGAAGATGGCCTCAACCCAGCACAATGGGCCTATCCTAAAAACCCAGACTCAGGACACCTGGGTGGCTCAGTCAGTGAAGCGTCCCACTTCGGCTCAGGTCACGATCTCACAGTCCGTGAGTTCGAGCCCCGTGTGGGGCTCTGTGCCGACAGCTCAGAGCCTGGAGCCTGCTTCCGGTTCTATCTCCCTCTCTCTCTGCCCCTCCCCACTCGCACCCTGTGTCTCTCTCTCTCTCAAAATTAAATAAACATTAAAAACAAAAATGTTTTTAATAAAACAGACCTCGGGGCAGGGTGGGGACAAGGGATGCCCCTTGCAGTGTCACCTCTGTACCGGACAACCCTACCCCCCTTCCTTGGGCCCCTTCAGGGCCGGCCCTCCCCACAGTGCACAGGTCCGTCTCTGCCTTCATCACAGGGCACGGGGTGAGGGGCCAGGGCAAGGGGGCAGGAGTTAAAGCCCAAAAAGGACCTGGGAAGCTGGAGAATTAATTTTGCTTGTGTCTCCGTGCCTATAGCGCCATCCTGCCGCTGCCCCTGGGGACCATGAGGTCCCAGAGCTCAGTCTCCTTTTTGCTGGGGAAAAAACCAAGGGGAAGGGTTTGTTCAGGAGGGGCCCGTGGCAGGGGAGGGGAAGTCCTTGCCTCTAGCTGGGAGACGTGGGAGCACGGAGGGAGGGGAGGGGGGAGCAGGGGCAGGCCCGGCAGCACACCGCTCACCCAGCAAGGTGACCTGTCGTTGTCGCTCTCCCTCCTCCAGCTCCCGGGGCTTGATTCTCCAGAGGCCTTGTGTGGAGGACAGAGCCGAGTAGAGAAAGGAGCCTGGTGCACAGCGAAGAAGGCCCCACAAACTAGACGCCGGCTCTCGCCTCCCTGGGGCTGGCAGAGCACAACCCTCAGGGAGCTGAAGAGGGAGCCACGGACCCTGGCGAGGTGGCGCCCTCCCTCCCAGTTGCTCAGAAGCATCTAGACAAGGCCTTGTGCTGAGCTGGCATGTTTCTGCCTCCCAGCTGGACCACAAAATAGAAGGAAACATCCATAAAGTTCCCGAGCCGCCTCTGAGGCCGGAAGGCCTGCCAAGGGGCTGCTGGTTCCCCCTCTAATTGGTCTTAATTTCCATGATTTGCAGGTCCCAGGCTCACCGAGGGCCCGGTCTCCCTCGTGATGGATGGGCAGGAATAGTGGGCCTGGTGAGCCAGCTCCCGTGATCCAGCAGGGTCCTGTGGGGTGCAGGGCAACCTAGTCCTCCACCGGGGCTCACCCAGAGCCCCCGGGGCCCGAGCCCATTAGAACACCATCCTTTCTCCCAGTTAACCTCTGCAGGACAGGGCCCATCCCTTCACACGGCAATAGGAAGTGGAAAGAGGAGGGGCTTAAACCAGGGCTCAGACTAGAGACCTGTGGCATCCTCCTAGGAGCCCCTCCCGGGGCCCGGCCCATAGTAGATGCTCAATAAACACATGTTGCTCCACGGCTTGGCTGAGCTAAGGAGACCTGGCCTTATGCCATCGGAAGCTTGGACATCTTCTGCCTCCTGCTCTGTGGTTCTGCTTTTGTCACAGTAACTAAAGTACAACTCTGGAGTCAGGCTGCCCCGGTTTGAATCCCAAGTAGATTAGCACCGGCAAGGTAATCTTGGGCAACTACTGAGCTTCTCTGTGCCTCCGTTTCCTTATCTTTTTTTTTTAATTTTTTTTTCAACGTTTATTTTTATTTTTGGGACAGAGAGAAACAGAGCATGAATGGGGGAAGGGCAGAGAGAGAGGGAGACACAGAATCGGAAACAGGCTCCAGGCTCTGAGCCATCAGCCCAGAGCCTGACGCGGGGCTCGAACTCCCGGACCGCGAGATCGTGACCTGGCTGAAGTCGGACGCTTAACCGACTGCGCCACCCAGGCGCCCCTTTTTTTTTTTTTTAATTTTTTTTTTCGTTTCCTTATCTTTAAAATGGGGGTAACAGCACTACCTACCTCACGGGTCCATTATATGAAAAAGCACATGTACGCCGAGATAGCAGAATCATGGATCCCAAAGATGCCCACGCCCTAATCCCTGGGACCTGTGAAAATGTCACCTTACACGGCAAAGGGGCTTTGTGGAGGCGTTTAAAGTACGGCCCTTGAGATGGAGAGATGATCCTGGATTATCCAGGTGGGCCCAGCCTAATCACATGCGTCCTTAAGAGCAGAGAATCTCTCCTGGCTGGGTTAGGGAGAGACGTGCGACTGGAGGAAGCACCAGAGAGAGGCAGCATTGCTGGCTTTGAAGACGGAGGAAGGGGCCACAAGCCAAGGAATGCAGGCTTATGGAAGCTATAAAAGGTAAGAAAAAGGAAGCACCCCTAGAATCACCAGAAAGGAACACGACCCTCCCTGCACCTTGACTTTTAGCCCCGTGAGACCTGCGTCAGACCTCTAACCCACAGAGAACCACAAGATTAATTTGCGTTGCCTTAAACCACTACGTTTGTGGTCACTTGTCACAGCTTCAACAGGAAACTCACACATACTGGTGTGTAAGCACACAGTCAGAACTCGATGTCGGCTCTGTCTGTCATCACCACCACCATTGTTATGGCCCAGGGCAGAGACACCCTGCTGCCTCCACCCTGCCCCCGGCAGCTGCCTGTCCAGTGTGAGCTTCTCCAAGCCGGAATCACACTCAGCTAAGCACAGGAGAGTAAGTACAAGGCAGTCAGGGAGTAGGGAACATCCTCAAAACAATGTCCCTTGGCGCACTCCCGGTGAGCCAGAGGCAGACGACTGGCCTCCCTGTGATCCCTTTCTTTTAAATTTTTTTTTTCAACGTTTATTTATTTTTGGGACAGAGAGAGACAGAGCATGAACGGGGGAGGGGCAGAGAGAGAGGGAGACACAGAATCGGAAACAGGCTCCAGGCTCTGAGCCATCAGCCCAGAGCCTGACGCGGGGCTCGAACTCCCGGACCGCGAGATCGTGACCTGGCTGAAGTCGGACGCCCAACCGACTGCGCCACCCAGGCGCCCCAGATCCCTTTCTTTTAAAGAAGAGCCGTGGGGGGCCCCCTGGGAGGGGGGGGTGGGCCTGCCTGACCCCGACATTGTCACTGGAGAGATGACAGCTCCGGGGCTTAACTGCTCCCCGTTCCAACCACGCACAGCGGGAGAGGCCTGGCCACTCCAGCGGCTTGGCACCCAAAACTTGCACCTGCTGTGCGCATGGGAATATGGCAGGACCCACAATAGGAACGACTTCGCCAGACGGAAGGGGGGACTTTCTCCCGTGAATCAACGCCAGGTACCGCAGCATCTGCCGGGATCCTTCCGAGCAGCTGTGTGATGGAGGCGGGATGGGGGAGGGAGACGGATGGTCTCCAGAGGCCTGGTCTGTGATCAGCAGTGGTCGCCCTCACAGAACAAGCTCCCCTCAGGGCTTACACCCCTCATTCGCGGTCACTCCCCCAGCCAAGCGAAAGTGAGGCTTTCCCCCGACAGACACACCCCCCCAGCCTATGTACCTCCCTTTCCTCCTTCACCCCCAGTTTTCCTCCTCAGTGACACCCCACATTCTCCCCGGATACTGAGAAACCTCCGAGATCTGTCCCCACTAGATCTCCTTCTTCTCAGGAAGTCAGTGAGGCCCTGTGGTCCCTCTCAGAGCCTTCAGCCTCCGACCAGACTAAGCCCAGTGCAGGTACCAGACTGCCCAATGATGTCGACAGGCCTCTCGGGACAAAGGCCATTTCCTCTTAGACTCATGGGCAAATCACCATTAGACTGGAAGTTCCCCAAGGGCAGGGTTCACGCTGTCAATCTGCCACAGGGCCTGGCCTGGAGTGGACCTCCATTTGCTGGGTAAGGGGACACCTCTAAAAATCTACAGCCCTCTCGGAAGGCCCTGGAAAAAAACCTTACCCCTTCCCATCTCGCTCACCAGGGGAACTCAGCACAAAGAGCCACCTCAAAGAGACCAGCTGCTTTGGAGGTAACTGGAGACGGGAGTGAGACAGGCTGAGGGGACAGGGAGAGCCACCGCTCCCAGGGACACCCATTCCCTTGGCCAAGGAGCCCATCCCATGTGGTCACCTACTGCCGGCTGAGACCTGCTTCCCTACACCCCCAGCCCCTCAAACTCCCTTTCTGTCTAAAGATTAGCTTCCCACAGACACTTGCCCACCCCTTCCGGGCGGGCAGTTCATGGGCCACGGAACCTCTCTTTGTTCCTCTCTCCAGCCCCCCAGCCCACAACCTCACCTTCTGATACAGAAATTCCCTTTACCACCACCACCCCAACTCTGGCCAACCACAGGGGCCCAATCTGCGTGGGGACCTTGCAGGGTCACTACCGAGGACCCATGTGGTACCTCTGTGCAAATTAGGAAAAGGGCCTCTTTCCCCAGGTGGACGTAGGCCCCACCCATGCATAGCCTGGTGAGAACAGCCTAGGGCAGATTTCAGCCCCCATCCACCCCTTGGCCAAGTGTCCTTGCACGATGCACAACCTGCCCACCTGTGCACAGCAGCCCCGTTTGAACAGCTGCAGAATATACCCACTGTAGGGGTCTGATAGACCCACATTTTAGGGGTCTGATAGACCCCTCATTTTAGAAATGAGAAAGGGGAGAAGGGCAGGGTAATTTATCCAAGGTCATACACCAAGCTGGGGGCAGACCCAAGGCCAAAGATCCAGGTGTCCTGACTCCCAATCTGCTGCTTATTCCCTCGGCTACTCTACCCATGCCTCGCTCTTGGGGACAGATGGCAAAGCCAAGACAGCCAGAGAGCTCCTGAAAGCGGTGCCTGGGGAAGCCTTCCTGCACTAATTAGAAGAAAAGTGATAACCTCATCCCAAACTCTGTCTAGACATAAAATTGAACATAAAACTCTCTGAACTGACTACCACCTAACCCTTGGCTGGTGTGGAACATAAATGCAGATCGCCCCCATTTGTTTCCTGTCCACCAACCGCATTTATCCCACACCTCTCCACTGTGAGTATGTCCCCTATGTCTCTCTAGGCCCGTACATCTGTCTTGGCCTGGAGACTCTCAGACCGTGCTTACTGCCTCAGGAGAACCCCTGAACACACAAGTGCTCAGAAGATGACTTTTAATTTAGACAAAGGGGAGGGTGATGGTGATGAAGAAGCAGGGGGGTGGGGAAGGGCGAGAGGGAAGGAGAGGAAAGGAAAGCAGGGCGATTTGGGGCATCTGGGCGGCTCACTCAGTTAAACAGCTGACATCAGCTCAGGTCATGATCTTGCAGCTCGTGGGTTCGAGCCCCACATCGGGCTCTCTGCTCTCAATGTAGAGCCTGTTTCAGATCTTCTGGCTCCCTCTCTCTCTGCCCCTCCCCCTCTGTCTCTCTCTCTCTCTCTCTCTCTCTCTCTAAGACGAATAAACATTGAGAGAGAGAGAGAGAAAGAGAGAGAGAAAGAAAAAGAAAGAGAGAAAGAAAGAAAGAAAGAAAGAAAGAAAGAAAGAAAGAAAGAAAGAAAGAAAGAAAGAAAGAAAAAGGCAATTCTTGATGCCTTAATTTCTTGTCCAGGATTACCTCGAACCTCTAATACTGCTAAACCTGAAATGAAGATGAAGATACACACACACACACACACACACACACACACACACACACACACACACATTTTCTCTCTCTCTCTCTCTCTCTCTCTCTCTCTCTCTCTCTCTGGGTGGTGCCTACCATTATAATATGGTGATTAAGCTCAGGCAGAACCAGACTTTCTGGTTTTGAGACCTGGTTTTCCGACTTCTTGGCTATGAGATTTCAGGCAAGTGCCTTAACTACTCTGTGCCTCAGGTTCCTCTTCCATACAATTAGGTAACAACAGACATAACTTCATAGATTTTTATGGAGATTAGGAGAGCCGATATATGTGCAATACTTAGCACAGGGCCTGGCTGATAGCCAGCACTCAGTAAACACTGGCTGTAAATATATTGGGTTGCTGTCTCTTGACACCTTGTCCTGGTCCTGTTTTCCTGCAGTCAGGGGTGGGGGTGGGAAAGGACATTGTCTAGGCTGCCTGGCAGAGTCTCCATCTCAGTATTCCAACTGCCAGAGCAGGGATGGACTGCCTTGGAGAGTAGTGAGCTCCCTGTCACTGGGAGCAATCAAGCAGAATACAGATGAGCACTCGGCATAGTTGGGGCAGAATGGGGCAGGGGGTGGGGCAGAGAGTGAGCTCTTCCAAAGTCCCTTCAAACCCAGATAGACTGTGAATATGTGAAAAAAAAAAAACCCACATCTCTAGGCACCCGTGTGGGCACAGGCTCGCCAACAAATGGGGACACAGATACAAGGGCACAGCCTCCACATCAGCTTTGAGGACTAGGAAGGAGTGTTTCAAAGCAGGCAAGCCAGCACCCTCAGCCAGCCCCTCCCCCAGCATCCAGCCAATTCCTGTGTGCACACAGGTATCCAGGTGGCAAGCAGAAGCTTTGAGGGAGGCACCAAGTGGGATTTCAAGGAGCCTGTTTCCTGCCACTCCCAGTTCTGTATTTCCAGGCACCAACTGCCAGCATCACCCCCCTCCCCATCTCCACTGCACCCAGCTCTAAGACAGGATGGGGGCAGGGACCAGGAGCCTCGCAAGGTAGGGAACCTGGGACAGCCCTGGCCTCTAAAGGGTCAAGGCGCCCAGAATTCGGAGGCGGTTTCCTTGACAAAGCAGGAGTTTGTAGAAGGGTCAGAAGTCCTGCCTCACGCCAAGGCTCAAACGTAGTTCCACCCTCGAGGAGTAGGATAAGAAGTGAGACTCTGGGAATCCTTCCTCCAGAACTATTCCTGCCCCTGCCCTCTCCGGTCCTCGGCGCCTGGCACATCCCACCCCCCCCCCCCCGCCCCCAACACTTCCTCTGGGTGCTGTGTGCCCTCTATTAGCCATTCTACAGAGAGGACCGAGTGCTGATAAACCAGAGCGGCAGCATGGTCAAACCTTCCTATCAGCCCGGGATGCATTACTGCATGTTATTTGTCTTTGCAGCAGCAGAGACAGCGGTTCCTGGTTCCTAACAATACTGGCTTCGCCTGGTATTAAAAAGGGCCCCTAAGTGCCCCGAACATCTTTGCTGGGAGAGGAGACCACACCTGGGGGCGATGGGGAGGATGAGGAGCTAGGCCAGCCTCTGGGGATGAACCATTCCCTGCGGATTCGTCCAGAGGTGGATCGTGGGTGCAGAAATGAGGCGCGACACGGGGGGAGGGGGGGGGACCGCAGAGGGCAGAGAAGGAGAAGTGGGCGAGGCGCAGAGCTCTCCCCAGGCCCTGTCGTCCAGCCCCATGCCGCCGCGGCCCCCGCCCCCGCCCCCCCAGCAAGAGTGCTGGGCGCTGCAGGAGGCAGGGCGTGTGTGTGTGTGTGTGTGTGTGTGTGTGTGTGTGTGTGTGTCCGCGCGCGCGTCCCCTCCAGCTTTTCTACCACAACCCGGCTACTCTTCCCAATCAATGGCCTCTTTGTGGCTGCGGAAAGACGGGAACGACGACAGTGCGGGGGGGAGGGGTGGAAGGCTGTCCTGAGGACGGCAGGACGCGCAGGACCCCAACTGCTGCCGTCGGGGCCAGGGCTCCCCGGAACCTGGGACGAGCGCGCTTCCCCGGAGGGCCTGCACTCTCTGGACGTAGAGAAAGGGGTCTAGTGGGGCGGTGGCCCTGGCCTCCCTACTCTGCTCTGGGGGGCGGTCGCTCTGCCGCAGGCCTGGGAAGACCCGGACGCGCTCTCCCCCGGCCCCGCGCCCGCTAGGTGGCGCTGGGCAGTCGTGCTCCTCCGACCTGCGTCGGAGGCAGCCCCAGCAGCCTCGGGAGGCGCCAGGCGGGCGTGGGGCACCTGGAAGTGGGCTGGAGTGGCAGGTGTCGAGGCAGGGACCCGCAGGGGTGGGGGAGGGGAATAGGAGCAGCATCCTCCATTGAGACGTGTCTGTGGGATTTCTGCCGCACTCAGTTGCCTGTCCTCTTGAATCTTAAAGGTCTAAACACCCCAGTCCTGGGGAAGCTCACACAGCCTCAGCGACAAGAGATACCCACGGGAAAAGTTATTACAAAGGCCAAGTGAGAAGTACAGCCAGTGCTTTCCGTCTAGAAACAACCACAGAATAAGGCACCACACACCTCTGAGAGGGGTTACCTTGACATTCTGCTACGAACCAATGGGACGGATGAGAGTCGCCCATTCCTTCTGGTGCCAGGCACCCACCGAGGCTCTGAGCATTCACTTGTGACCAGGTGACAATCCCTGCCCTCAGAGAGTTTGTGGACCAGTGAGGGAGAAAGACATCAGGGAGATAACTAAACAAATAATTAACTAACTGCAGCTGTTGTTAAGTACATAGGTATATAAAGATTTAGGGTGGAATGTTCCAGTCACCCCGGGTCACCTGACCAGTCCTAACCAGGGTCACAGGTGGGGAAGTTGTCCTATGGAAGACACGGGCCCCTTTCCCCTTAGTCCAAAGTAGACTTAAGAAAAAGTTGCCTAGGGGCGCCTGGGTGGCACAGTCGGTTAAGCGTCTGACTTCAGCCAGGTCACGATCTTGCGTGCCGGGAGTTCGAGCCCCTCGTCGGGCTCTGGGCTGATGGCTCAGAGCCTGGAGCCTGTTTCCGATTCTGTGTCCCCCTCTCTCTCTGCCCCTCCCCCGTTCATGCTCTGTCTCTCTCTGTCCCAAAAATAAATAAACGTTGAAAAAAAATTTTTTTAAGAAAAAGTTGCCTAACATCCGAAGCAAACTCAGGGCTGGGGTGTCTCTTGTCCTCACTTCTCAATCTTCACTCTGTGGAGTGTAGGTTAAGCCCACTTTACAGAGGAAAAGATTGAGCTTGGGGAAGTTAAGGGACTAGCCCGGGGTGCCAAGAGCCAGCCTGTGGCAGAGCTGGGCTTCGAACCCACAACTGCCTGGGTCCAAATCCCACACCTCTTCTATAAAGCACTGCCTCTGGGACCCTGTCTGGATGCCCTGCTGGAAGCCGAGGCAGGGAACAGAGAAGGGGAGCGAGAGAACGAGAAAGGGGCAGGGCAGGCTAAAAAGTCACCAGATTGCCGCCACCCCCCATCACCACCTCCCATTCTTCACAGCCAGCCCTTTCTCAGCATCTCCTGACCAAACCTCCACCCGCTTAACATTCCGCTCAGTTTCCACTCCGCTCCGACTCCCAATGTTTATCAACACATGCTGTAATGTAATCAGCTCCTGGGAAAATACACACCAGGTAACGGATGCTGACAAGAGTGTCAAACAGATGTCCCCTCCCTGCCCCTCCCTCCCTCCCAGCCAGAGCCGGCACACCCAGGAGGCTGGGGGAGCGCCTCTTGCCACACACCCCTCCAGTCCTGGCCGCGGAGGCCCTCCCCGGGAGACTGACACCATGGAGCCCGGCGGCGCACCAGGCACCGTGCGGGGGGCTTTGTACACCTCATCTCCTCTGGCCCTCACCACAGCAGTGTAAGGGTGGTCTTAATATCCGCATTTTGCAGACGCAGAAACTGAGGCACCAGTGATGATGAAACCAGAGTGAAGCAGCAGCGGCAGAAGCAAAGAAGGATGATCACACTGGTTGTCCTTTTACCATCAGGCCACCTCCCCACAGAGCCCAGGCCTCTGAAGAAAACTGTCTTTGTCACCTTTCCGAGTAATTGGATCTCAAGCCTAAGGGTCTGGCCCCCGTGGCTGTGGCAGGCCAGGTGTAAGGGGACTGGCGGCCTGTTCCGCATTTCTGCCCCAGCCAATAGAAGGCACGGGTGCTGGATGCCCCGAAGGCTCAGGACTGAGCAAAAGAGGGAGGCTTCTGCAGTGGCGTGGGGGAGAGGGGCTCTGGGGGAGGGAGAGACCTTTTATCGTCCTTTTGTCCCCTTCTCCAAGAACCAGAGCTCAAGGACCCCCGAGGCCAGCCCAGACAGAGGGGAGAGGAAGTGCACAGAGCAGGGGAGCGCCCAGATGGGACAGGCTCCGCCCACCCCAGGACCTCCGTGCCCTCCCCAGGATCAGCTGTCTGAGGCCACCGTCCTCGAGGAGCTCGGTATTTGCTTTTCCCTCCAACGCAGTCAATTGCTCCTTTCATCTGACTGGAGTTGTAAATGAGACTTTATGGGATTCCTAATGATGGCGGTTTCCCTTTATCAGCCTCCAATTCCCACTTCTCAGCCAGGGTTGACTCGGGGAAATGTTTTGACCAGGAATCCAGAATCCAGCAGCAAGCCAGGGCCCCGCTTGCTGCTTTCCACAGTGCGAGCTGGAAGTTGTCAAACAGGCCTGGGCCCCCCCCCCCCCCCCCCCCCGTGGAAGCTCGCTGCGGAGAAGTCAGATCTGGGTTCTAGGCCGCCTCCCAGATGGTGTATTTCACCTCTCCTGGCTTCTGCTTCTTCAACCATAAACCTGGGGTAATAAAGCCTGCTCCACCCACCCGCCTCACCAGGCCACTGTGAGAATCAAATGAGATTATAGGCTTGAAAACCCTTTGAAAAATATAAAGCAATCACCCAAGCCGGTTTTGCTATTATTATTATTGCTGTTGTGATTTTGTGTAGGTGCGGCTGGGAGAGCAAATGATAGCAACCTGTACATCTTTGAGAGCAAAGCCCGTTTTTGCACACGGGAGTGTATGTACCTGTGTTGTGGGAGGATGGAGTTCTAGTGTTTGCACCTGCCTTTTTTTTTTTTTTATGTTTATTTACTTTTGAAGGAGAGAGAGCATGAGTGGGAGCGGGGCAGAGAGAGAGGGAGACACAGAATCTGAAGGGGCCCTAGGCTCTGAGCTGTTAACACAGAGCCAGATGCAGGGGCTCCAACTCACGAACCGCGAGATTATGACCTGAGCCGAAGTGGGACGCTTAACCGACTGAGCCACCCAGGCGCCCCTGCACCTGCATTTAAAGGAGTGTATGGGGCAGGGACGCCTGGGTGGCTCAGTCGGTTAAGCGTCTGACTCTTGGTTTCGGCTCAGGTCATGATCTTGTGGTTTGTGGGTTCGAGCCCCGCATCTGCCTGCTTGGGATTCTCTCTCACCCCTCCCCTGCTCACCATGCTCTGTCTCTGTCTCAAATTAAATAAACAAACTTTAAGAACATTTTTTTAAAAATACAGGAATGTATGGGGCAAGGCATGGGTGTCTATGAGAATATGGGGACATGTGCACACATTCCAGTATCTTCCAATACCACGTTGATACATAATAACATAATAATCTTGAGTGCTAAGCACTTGATACAGGGGTGTGCGTCCGCATAGGGGTGCAGAGCATTTGCAACATACACGTGTCAGTGCTGGAGGAATGCAATGGAACATGTGACTATTTGTGTCATACCGGCAGCGGGGAATCCCTCCGTGTGCTTGCCCGGGGGTCAGTGATGGTGTGGGCCTAAATGTCAGTGAATCTGAGCGTATGTGCGCATGCACGTGTCTGCACGCGCGTGCACACGGGTGCACACCCACCTCCCTGTTCCCGGACGGATTGGTGTAATTGCTCGTTATTTATCAGCTGCCTGGGCTACGTGAGCCCCCTGCTTGCCCTGAGCTCGCTGCCACGCAGCCATCAAGCCCACACACACATTGTGGTGACAGCAGCCTGCTTGGGAGGGGGGCGCCACTCTGCTCTCTGGAGCCACACTCTGTGCCAGGCAGCAGGGCCCCTGCCGGGGAACGGCACAGATTGACGACACCAGACTTGGAGCCGCAGGAGTGCTCAGCAGATGGGTCGGGCTCAGGGGCCCTGGGAGCAGGACAGACAGAGCTGGCACCTTTAGGTCCAGACGACCTGGCTCTAACAAGCTGAACCCAGGGCCCGGCCCGAGACTACCACCTTAGCATAATACCGGCCGTGGCTGCCCAGTGGCCAGGAGTGAAACATCCTTGCTCTGCTGCACCCCCACCGTGGCTCATCGCTGCTCTCGGGATTAAGTCCAAACTCCCTCAGGCAGCGCACAAGGCCCACACCTGGCACATACCTCCCAGCCCCTTCTCCCCCCACCCCTCCTTGCACCGCACCAGGCAGACTAGACTACTCGCAGTCCTAAGATGCGCTGGGACCCATGGGTCTTTTCGCTGCCTTTCCCCGTCTGATTTCTCCATGCAACATCCCTGGCTGGCCAGTCCTGGCTCCCACGAGGTTCAGCTCACCTCCACAGGAATGCTTCCCTCGCCCTTTCTGACCCCCCCGGATTAGGGAAGAGTCCCCACACCCCCGACATTCCTGTAGGCCCCTAGATTCCCCTAGTATCCCGCTTCCTTATTCGCCCTCTCTTCTCCCATCGACTCGGGCCCCGGGAAGGGGCAGAGCATGCCTTAGTGGTTCATGGCTTTATTCCAACGCTTAGCGTGGTTCCCGGTCATAGGTGGTCCATAAATACTTGTTAACGAATCGCTGCTAAAGCCTTTTGTGAGAGAGTGGCTCCCTTGAGTTCCCCACGTTACATCACAGCGTGCATCTGTACGGCTTTGGGTGTCTCAGATCTCCGGGCTGAGGAGAACTGCCCCCTCTCCCCAGTCCCTCTCCTTCATCCCATCTTAACGGCAATAATCCCCATCCCCGACTTCTACAAATGGAAGTCAACGACACGATCTTACGAATGGGCAAACTGAGACGCAGAGAGGTAAAGGGCTCGTGAACAGGATGACCATCCCCCGGTTTGCCCAGAACTTTCCCCGTGGTAGCACCGAGAGCCCCATGTCCTGGGAAACCCCTTCGGTCCCGGGAAAACTGGGACAGTTCGTCCCCCTTCTTGTCCACGGTCCTCAAGTGGCAGATCCAGGACGCAAACCTGGGACTCCTGACTCTGAATCATACACACACCCCTCCCCGCTCAGCCGCCTCCCAGGCCTCCTCCAAGTTCAGTGACTTCGCGTGGGCATTGTCTTCCCTTCGGATGTCACATCCAGGCCACTTGACACGCTCCTGGAGGAGCTGTGCCCAGAAGCATGTACTCAAGGAATACAGGGCATTAATATTAACCTAAATCAAATATAATTCACAACCTCATTTCTGGAGGAAAACCACTGTACCTGACACAGAAGGAAAAAAAAAAAAGTAAATCTAGCATAAAATAACTTTATAATGACGTTAAAGTAAATTTTAAAATTAAAAAAAAAAACACCACTTTACCTGCAAATCGTTTTCATTTCTCCACACGGCCTTCACCGTTCTCTCTTCACCGGTGTATCTTTTTTACAAGATTGCAACGCGGGACATGTGTCGTGCTTCTTTTTAGCTCACGCGATAGAAATCTGGTTTCGATTTTCCTCATTCTGGACCCTCCGTGTCATTAACATCCCTCATTAGCCCAGATACCAGGGATCCTGGGCTCAGGGCTGTCCCCTTCCTGAAGGACTCCTTCCTAACGCAGGGCCCAGCTGGGCTTCTGAGGGGCTGCCGCGTAAACGCTGTCCTGTGCATGTGTGCGGCCGGCAGGGCAGAGGGAGACAGCTTCTGCCGGATCCTGAAGAGGTCTGAGGCCCAAAGAGGTCAAGAGCCACACTCCACAGTGCCCCGGAGAAGAACAAACAGCCTCATCCCCCGGCTCCCAGGGCGAATGTCCACCACGCGCTTTCTCTAAGAGGCTTGGGTTGACCCAGGATCTCTGTTCCTCCCTTAAGATCAAGTCCACTTCTTGACTTCCACGTGGCTCTCAAAAAAAATAAAAAGTAAAAAAATCTGGTTCCTCTAGACAAGTAGTACATCCTGATCATTATCCTGACCACAACCCCCACCCGCCCCCGATCTGAAGGCACCAGTGAAGAAAAGGGAGTGTGGGTGGGAGGCCGAGGGTCTTCGTCCTCACTCTCCTCCCTCTGGCCTTCCCCATCAGGCATGCTGCAGGTGGAAACCTTCTCAGCCCCCTCCCGTGTCTTGGTCGAAGCTCCCTGGCCCATTCAGGTCCTCAGCAGAAGCTTCTTCTTCGTACCACTGTTGAGTTTTAGGTATTCCCAAATCAGAAATGGTGCCTCCACTCACATCTAGAATCCTTTGGGGTCTCTCTCTCTCTCTCTTTCTCTCTCAAAATAAATAGAATCCCCTAGGACTTTGGACATGGTGATTCACAGGAATGCACTGAGGGCCTTCTAACCAGAGCCAGGGTGTAGACCAATTTGCCTTCTGGGCCCTTTCCTTCTGGAGAATTAGGTGGTTCGAGGTGAAACTGGGGCCTTCTATCATCGCTCAGAGCTCTCGCTCCCAAAGGCGTGGAGATCCCTGGGACAGCATGACCCACAAGGCAGAGGCTGGCTGTCTGTCAGCCATCTTGGTACTGCTCTGACCTGGTCGTCACTGTACCTGGGGCAGAGCTGTGTTCAGCTGATCCGTCGTCCCCAAGAGCAATGGCAGCCGTGGCAATAGGGAGGCTCTGCAATGATCTCTGTAAGAATAACAATAATTAAACGTTTCTAAGCACTGTGGGATACACAGGCACCATCATAATCACCACAGCTACCAAGGTGGTGATAACAGTAATTAGGTGCTATGGTTTCCCACTGCCTGGGGTGAGGTTGGCCTGTCAGGTTAGGGAAGGGGGCACCCACACCAGTGGGTCCTCTCTGGGGCTGGCTAGGGCTTAGCCATACTTCCTCTACGGGGTTCCCCTCCTCCTCTCCTCTCCCCTTGCCCTCAGCCTCCATTGACCCTAGACCCGGGACCAGGGTCACAGGAAAGGGTAACCCCCATTCGGCATACCATTCTAATATATATTCAAGCTTATCTTCTGTCAACAGATTTTGGGGTATTGGGGAATCTTAGGGACTTCTTAAGAGGGCTCCCCTCACATCAAAGTGAGCTTTATTAGCCAATTACTAAATGACACAGAGGGGCCTGGAATATGGCCGGGAGGGGAAGTCATTATTGTGTTGACTTTGGGTCTTTTCCAAGCCCAACAGCTGTCTCTATGAAAGAGCCAGTGGAGGCTGAGGGGGGGCGGGGGACCTTGGGACAGTTTCCTGGTGATGGCACCTTCCTCGGAGCTGATCTCTGTGTGATCACTGGCCCCAGACACGGGGTTGGTGAGACAGGTGAATTCACATGCCCGTCCTTTGAGTGTTATTCCTGCGGCCATCAGTCTCAGAGCCAGGAGAGAACATGGAATTCATATGGGCCACTCTCCACCCCGGGGCAAGGATCCCGCATACAGCAAGGGGGACCTGAGGCCTGAGGGGGAAAAGAGACAGGGAATTTATTCCATTTTCAGTTCCCTAAACAGTCTTCCCAGACGAAACCAAAATCTACTTCCCCCCCACATATGCCCACTGGTCCTGATCCTTCTCTACGAAGGCACGCAGACCACGCTTGTTCCTTTTCCCTTCGGGTTTTGGAAGATCGCTAACCACACCTCCCTTCCCCCTCCTCTGGCCCTTCTCCTTTGTGAGGTCTGAAGCCACCTCTCTCGTCTCTGGGCAGGGAGCTCCATCTCCTACCCCACTGCAGCGGCCTTATCATTCACTTCCCCGATCGCCACCCCAAAACTTCCGTCTTCACTGCCCTCTTCACATTCCCTCCGGGCTCAGGAGAAGAGAAGTCCCTTCTTTTCTAAGGCTGATCCCCCCTCCACCCAGGTGCCACCACCCGTGCCTCGTCCAGGGCCCACTCCATGAAGTGCACCCTTTTTCACACCTTACACCTGTTTCCCAGATCTCACTGTTCACTAGCTCTTTCCTCACTGCCTGCGAGTGGCTCAGGGTAGCTTCTGATTTCCCAGCAAAGAGGGGAACATAAGCCCCCTGGTCTCTGTCGCGCCAAGTCTCTCCAAGCTTCTGAGCCATTTCGCTCATTCCGACCACCACCAAGCTTCTCAGGAGCGGGGTGGACGCCTGCTGCTTCTGCTGGCTCACCTTCCATTTGCTTCTGCCCCGACTCTGCCATCACCATGACTCCAACGGGCCACTGGTGTTCTGCCCCCCGTTTCCAAAGACCCCCTTCTGATCCCTACCTGCTTTCTGCAACATCAGACACTACTGGCCACCTCCTCCTCCTCCAATAAACTCTCTCCTCGCGTGGCTTCCATGACAACCCTGTCTCCACACTCCCCTCCTCCCTCACTGACCAGTCCGCCTCTGACCATCGTGCCCGTGATATTGCCAGATTCATCTCCTGAACCACAGTCCCGGCAGCCCCCAATAAGTGCTTCTCTGCTCAGAGACCTTCCATGGCTCACTGCTGCCTGCAGAAAAAATAAATCAAGGAGTTCTAAAATAACGCGACTACAGTTAACCCTTGGAAAAAATACGTGTTTGAACTACACGGGTCCACTTACACGTGGCTTTTTTTTTTTTTTTTTTTTTTTGCAGTAAATACAGTCCAGTGCTACAAATGTATTTCCTCTTCCTTACGATTTTTTTCTTTTTCTTTTTTTCTTTTTGAGAGAGAGAGAGAGACAGAGCGTGAGCAGGGGAGGGGCAGAGAGAGAGGGAGACACAGAATCCGAAGCAGGCTGCAGCCTCCGAGCTGTCAGCACAGATCCCAATGCGGGGCTCAAACCCATGAACCGTGAGATCGTGACCTGAGCCAACCGACTGGCGCTTAACCGACGGAGCCACCCAGGCGCCCCATGATTTTCTTAATAACGCTTGCATTCCCCTAGTTCACTTTATCGTAAGAATACAGTATATAATACGTAGAATATACAAAATGCGTTAACCGACTGCTTATGTTATTAATAAGCCTTCCGGTCTTAGCAGTAGGCTGTTAGTAGTTAAGTTTGAGAGAAGTCAAAAGTCATATGCAGATTTTCAACTGTGCGGGAAGCTGGTGCCCCTAACCTCTGCGTTGTTCAAGAGTCAACCGTCTATGTGATACAGAATACATAATGCAATAATATGTCGGGTTGGGGGGGTCAAACGTTTTAAGCAGCAGAATCCATTAGGAAGAAACTTCCTCAAAAAGCCCCATGTTTAAAGAGCATAAAACAACGTGCTCTTTAAACATGGCTCCTAATTGAAGCAGGAAGTGGGGAACCCAGGAAACTGTAGGGCTTTCAAAGCGCAATTGGAAAACCACTGAACAAATTCTATTCCTCAGGCTGCAGAGAAGACAAGTGAAGCCCAGAAAGGAGAAGCAACTGCTAGCAAGTGGCACAGGGTGTGAGTTAGTCAAGCAACACGTTTTCGCTGAGTGCGGACCAAGTGGCAGGCACCTTCCGGATGCTAGGGATAGAGCAGACGAGACCCACAAGGTCTGCCCTGGAGAGGCTGAGAGCCCAGTGGGGAAAGAACCACGTATTATAAACACTTGCTGAAGGGTTACAAGCATGCGAGGGAGCTGTGAGAACATATAGAAGGGGACTCGCCTGGTCTAAAGGGTAGAGTGGACCATTCTGGGGAAACGACACATGTAAACTGAGCCATAAGAAATAAGTGGCTGGCCGAAAGGAAGACGAAGAGCATTGGTGCAGATGAGTAAAGGCCAAGGAGGCGAACTAGATGGCCTCAAGAAACTTCAGGAAAGCCCAGTGGCTCCTACTCAAAGCCCTGGAACTGGGTAAGACCGGGCGGAGGAAACACGCAGCCCCACAGGCCTTGAAGAGAATTTGACACCGGCCTCCGAGGCTGGCAGGCCAAGGAAGGGGTCTCTCGTATGGGGTCCTGCTCATTTGCATTAGAACACAATCCACTGCTAAATGCAATGTAGTATTGGGGCGCCTGGGTGGCTCAGTCGGTTAAGCATCTGACTTTGGCTCAGGTCATGATCTCACGTTTCAAGCCCCACGTGGGTCTCTGCCCTGACGGTGTGGAACTGGCTTGGGATTCTCTCTCTCTCTCTCTCTCTCTCTCTCTCTCTGCCTCTCCCCCACTTGCTCTCTCTCCAAATAAATAAACCTAAAACACATAAAGAAAAACTAAATGCAGTGTAGAATTGTGGATTGGAGCCTGGCACACCGAGCAGACATTAGTAGAAAACTGAGAAATCCAGACAAATTCTGTAGCTAATAGTATTATGCCAATGCTAATTTCCTGGTTTCAACAAATACACCATGGGCGCATCAGGTATCAACATGAAGGGAAGCTGGATGAAGGACACCTGGAAACTCTGTTCCACCTTTGCCACTCTTCTGTAGATTCCAAATCACTCGAAAATCAACGTTTTAACAATTCACGTATCCCTCTAGCACCAGGGCAGAGAAGAGCCAAACTGGTGTGGGGAGAGAGATTCCGGTTACACTCACGGCTAACACACGCTGTTCTTCATGTGTCCCAGACACTGTTCCAAGGACTTCATGTTGTCCAACCCGTCTGATCCTCACAACAAGTCCGGGAAGTAGGTGCTAGTATTTCCCCCTCATTTTACAGGGGAGGAACCCGGGGCCCAGAGAGGTGAAGTCACTTGCCCAAGGGCACACAGCTACTGCATGGCAGGGCAGGGGTTTAAGGATTCAAACCCAGGCAGTCTAACTCCAGGGTCCCATGTGCTGGATCATTTTACTCCCTCCCCTCGGGGTGCACTGTCTACACTGCTGATGAGCACGTGGATAGTGTGCTAACAGTAGAAATGGAGCAAAGTCACTTAGACTTAAGATAATGCTGGAGGTAGAATGAACAGTGTTTGCTTTTGGATTAGAATATGCTGGTTGAAGACAAAGCAGCAGCAGTGGATGACTCCTGGGCTTCCAGCTTAAGAGGAGGGACCAGAGTCTAGCCTCCTACCACGTGGTCCTGTGCTCCCTCCTGCCACCGAAGGAGCCCTTTCAGACCTTTTGAAATCTGGCTGCAATTTTCTGTCCCTTTCTCTTACACATCCCCAGAATGCAAAAAAAAAAAAAAAAAAAAAGAAAAAAAAACATAAAAAGCAAAACAACAAAAAAAACAAACAAAAAAAAAACCCCAAACAAACAAACAAAACTGCACTGTCAGTCGTTCCCCCACAGGGCCCCAACCTCTCCCACCTCCATGTGCTCGTACAAGCTGTTCCTTCCACCAAAGTTCTCTCCTCGGTCCCCCTTGGTCCAAATCTGATCCACCTTTCGGAGCCTCAAACAAAGGACACCTCTTCCAGAAGCCTTCCCTGTTCTCCACAATGAGAAGCACTCACTCCTCCCTCTAGGTGGCTGTGTTTGGGGGGCGGTCTTCGGCCGTGACCAGCTTCCATGCTATAATATACTTATTTGAGTTAAGGCCTTGGCTGTGCACTTTCGTCCCGTCAGTCCCTAGCACAGTAGACACTCAAAAAGACATCTGTTTACTCTCTGAGTAAACAATCTCTATCTTATTTTCCTCTGTGCCTCCCCTGGCTCTCTTATCTGTCCCCTGTAACCCAGTACACACACACACAACACACACACACACACAACACACACACACACACACACACACACACACACACACACACACACACACAAGGCACCTATTTGGTGCTTTGCATATTTCAGGGTCTGTTTAAAGGTGATGAACGAATGACCATACTATCTCATTTACTTGTCTTCTTCTTTTCCACCCAACCCCATCCCCAGACAGCCATGCTAACCCCCAGACACACCCTCTCTGGAAGCTCATTTAAGAACAGATCAGAGAAGCCTTAGCCAAGGATGAAGAGGCGGGAGAACATGCGCAGGGCACTGGTGGGTACTGGTGCATCTGGAATGACCCTCTCAAACCCATCCATTCGTCTCCTACAATACGCCAGGCAGAGTCTCAGACCACAGCAATGAACCAACTGAGCCCTGGCCCTTAAAGTACTTCCGGGCCAGAGAGGAGGTAGCTACCATCGGACTGGGTTACCACCTCCTGGTGGTCCCCCAGACATTCACAGACCCACAGGCCTCCCCCAAGTCTTAGGCTCAGGCTACAACCAGTTCGTGGGTCCTACTCCCCCAATTATTGCTGGTCTTCGTGCCTTTCCTTACACGGACCTCCCCCAACCTTAAATCCAATCTCCTCAATGCCTCCCCACTCCAGTACATGTCTACCAGATGACTCACCAGCCCCTGTGTCGCTGCTCCCCAGAAGCCTTTCCTGATCCCCATCCCACCCCAGACTGAACTCAGCACCTTCTCCAAAACCCACCAAATCCTGGGTGTGCACCCCTGGGACACACTACACACGTTAAATACTTATTTAAATACAATATCTGTTTCTATATCTGTCTTCTCCCTTTGCCCCCCCCACCCCCCCCAACTAGATGTTGTGCCTTTAGGGCAATGACAAGGTCTCTATATCCCCAAGCCTGGCACACTGCTTGGCACAAAGACAGCTCGATTACATCTGTTAAATGTAGAAGATATACACACGAGGGCACAAACGTCCACGTGAGTGCCAAACTAGACCACTTCGGCAGGAAAACAAGAGACACTCCAGGGCCAGGTCCCAAAAAGTGAGAAAATGGTGCCCTCCTTGCCCATCCTCCTTCTGTTCCTCCTACACCCAGGAACTGGTATTTACAGGTTATCAGAAACTGGCGCTTCCTCTGACCCCTACCCGCTGGGCAAATGGCAGCAATGGGCAAAGGGAGCATTATCTGGTCAAACATCTGGGGAGAACTTCTGGTGGGAAACCGTCTGTCTGTCTGTCTGTCTGTCTGCCTACTCCCAGGGTGGAGGACGAGGGTAGGACGTCCACAGAGAAGGCACAGAGGGCAGGCTTCTGGCTGCCAAGGGCCAGGAAGGTCCAGCCCCCTTGGCAGGAAGCCAGACACACCCCAGTGCGGTGGGTGGTGAACGGGATGGACTGGAGAGTCCCTGCCCTGCCGCGGACACCGACTGGATGGGTCACTTTCGCGGGATTTCTGCAAATCACTCAAAACCAAGGTTCTGGCAAAGGAAGCAGAGCTCGGTTTCCCTGCTGACTTCAGAAGAGGAGGGGGCTTCAGTCTCGGGAGAGGAGACCCCTGAAAAGCGGCGGAGATTAGAAAAGGCCAGAAACCTCGGTGGCCCCATCTCACCCACGGATGCCCACTACCGACTTCTCTGGCAGCTTCCGGTCGTCCCCGCAGAGCTGCCTCTCCCTTCAGCGTTCAGGAGATGCAGAGGAGAGGTGGGGGGAGCTCTGGCTCTCGGGTTCTAGTCCAAGCTCGTGCCTCTGGGCGAGTCGCCTTCCCTTCCTCTGGGCCTTTGTTTCCGCATCTGTAAAATGGGGCCAAGGCTGGCGTAGAGGGCCTGCAGACGCCCTTTCAGCTGGACTTCGCCAGATCCAGTAGGCTCCATACTGCACGCCCGCTCCTCCACAGCCCCCACCCCCGCCCCATCTTAACTCCACCCCCACCGAGCGGCTTCTCCCCCCCACGCCGGCCGCTAGGGGTCACTGCCTCCCTTTGTCAGCGAGGAGGAGGGCGGCTAGCCCTCCGGCCCTCGCCCGGGCGGGAAGGCGACCGAAGGGGCACCTCCCGAGCCAGCGGGCCGCGGCCGACCCCACGGCCCTCGCCCGGGACCCACCTCCGCCGGGGGCCGGAAGGTGCGCGCGGCCGGGCCGGGGCCGGGCGGGCGCGGGCCGCGCGTCGGAGCCAGGAGGGAGTTAACGCTAACCCCTCCCCCTCGGTCTGACATCACGGGCAGAGCGGCTGAGAGGCTGGAGCTCGGCGAGTGAGAGAAAGAGCGAGAGCGGCGAGCGCGGCGCGACTCGGCGCCCGGGCAGCTCCACATTGTTGCGGATCGGCCGGGACCCGGCAGCGCGAGCGGCGGCGGCGCGGGGAGCGGGGGGACGCGCGGCGCACCCGGCTCGCCCTCCGCGCGCGGAGCCGCACCGCCCGAGCAGCCGAGCCGCGCGCCCGCCCGCCCGCCGCCTGGGCCCCGAGCCCACCGCGCCGCCCGCCCGCCGCCTGGGCTCGTCCCGCCGCCCTCGGAGGACGGCCGGCCATGGACGCCTGCAAGTTGGAGCCGAGCGGGAGGGTGTGAGCGCGCCGGGGGCCGGGAGCCCGCGCCGCGCAGCCGGGCAGCCGGGCGCGCCGGGGGTGGGTCCCTCTCCCCAGCCCGGCTCTGCGTGGAAGAAGAGGGCGGGGACCGGCACGGGGAGGAGAGCGGAGGAGGAGAAGGGGGCATGACTCGTGCAACTTGCGGCGGGCATCCACCGAGCCTCTGAGCCGCCGGCGGCCCGGGGCCCGGATTGCGGCCGCGCGGATCCCACCCAGCCCACCCCGCCCCGGCCGACGGCTGCGGCTGACCTGGATCCTCGGAGCGCCCGGCGGCCGGCAGCGATCGGCCTTCGTCTTCCGGACTGGTTTCTGGAGCGCGGGGAGCGCTCTCCTCGCGGCCCCTCTCGCCGGACCGCCGGACCCCGATGGCTCGGATGGGGCTTGCGGGCGCCGCTGGACGCTGGTGGGGACTCGCTCTCGGCTTGACCGCATTCTTCCTCCCAGGTAAGCGCGTTCCTCCTCTGCCTTCCACTCTCCCCCCACCCCCTTCCCCGCCACCATCCAATGCCTTCCCGAGGCTGGGAGCTGGATGGCGGGCACGTCTGGGTTACAGGCAGCAGAAGGAGGCAGAAAAGTTGGGTCACGGCTTAGGTAAGGGGGGTGCGGGTGGCACGGCGGAGAAAGAGAGGATGAGAAGCCTCACAGCCTGCCCTGCAGGGAGGCAGTCGGATGCACGTCTCTGTGTAGCAAGAAAGCACTTTCTCCGCTCTGTTTTTCACAAAAATAATAAGATGTAATCGCGTTCTATTTATTTAATAACCGGCTCTCAGCTCGGGAAGCAGTTTGGAAACACTGCATGTTACATAAATGCAAAATAATCGCCGTAATCGCCGTCCCGGGGTATGAGACAACAGCCCCAGGGGGAGGGCGTCAGTCTCGGAGCTGGTGGGCTGCGGGTTTGGAGGATGGCAGGGGGGCTTCGTCTCTGTCGCCGGCCCCTTCGCCAGACGGCTCCGCGCGCTCGGGCCCCCTCCCGCCCCACGCAGCCACACGCGGGCGCGGAGAGCCGGCTCCTGCGTCAGAGACAGCTTCTCGCTCACCTGCGGTTCCTATCCCGGTGGGTGAGGCCCGGGCCGCGCGGGCTCGCAACCTCCCCGCCTTGCGCGAGCCGGACTTCGCCTCGGAACTCCGCGCCGGGTTTGGGGGCTCTCCCCGGAGGAAGCGCCGCGGGCTCGGTGCCAGCCAGGTGGCTGCATGACCCACTTTCCCGAGGCTGCCCCGCGTGTCCTTCCTCGAGGCGGCCGGCGGCCGAGGGGTTAACCCGATGCCCGACCCTGGGGTGGCCCGCGGTGGCCCATCTGACGGGTGGGGTGGGGGCGGAGGCTGGGACCGGCCCCGGCGTATTGTGCTGGGGAATGAACTGGAAAATGCGTTTAGGAGGCAAATCCGACCGAGTCCCCTCGCCTGGGTTTAACCCTTTGTGTCCCTGGGGAAGCTGCTAGGCTCCCACGGTAGCTGGTGACACCGGCGGGGGTCGGGGTGGGGGTGGGGGTGCCTCCAGCCCTCCGGGAGGAAATCTGAGAAGACCTCCCGCCCGGGCTAGATGGGGGATTTTGTGGGGGGAGGGCGGGGGTTGGCTGGAGCACGTGGTCTGGCCTTAGGCTAAGGGGTCGGAGTAGGGAGAGACCAGCTCCGCATGGGGCAAGAATATCACATCTGGAGCGCCGCCGGCAGCGGCCGGTTGGAGACGCCAGCGGTGCCGCAGACTCGCGGGCTAGTTTGTTACCCGGGGGCGAGCCTGGCTGCCCGAGGTCCGGGGCTGGGGTGTACCCCTGGAAGGCAGGAACCTGGCCTCATTCAATTCTATGCCCCTTCTGCCGCCAGCTCACTGCCAGGGCTCCACCGATCTGGCTGAATGGCCTATGGTAGCAAAAGCACTTTGTGGAGGCCGGCACCACGGTGCCCCCACCCCTGCAGCCTGTGGGGTGCTGCCCTGCTAGGTGGGGGGCGGGAGTTCTAGGGCACACAAGCAGCATTATCCATTTCTAGGGGCCTGAGTCGACCCCCCCCCCTTCCCCCACAGGGTGGTCGTGGTGAGTGAGAGGTCTTTCTCTCACACCGGACCTCCTGGGAAGCCAGCCAGAGCTTAGGCCCTAGGACTTCTCTGACCACGGGAAGGGGGGTGCGGTGAGCTTCTGGGAACCCTTCAATTGCATAGTGTCCACACCCAGATGCTAGGGAAAGGAGAGCTTTTGGGGAGCTCTAGCTGGTCTGGCACACCAGGGGTTAACCTCATTCCCATCGGACAAAGAGTGGAAAGGCTTGGGGGCAAAGAATGGACTCACCCCCTTTTCCATTCCTTTCCTTGTTCTCTTCCCCAGCTTTGAGGTACATAGTGGTTAACTCCTCTGGGGGGCTGGAAGCCTGCCCTGCTCCACCCCACTCAGGAAGTGGGGTCAGGGAGATGGCAGTCTCACCTGGCTCAGTGTAGACACTCCCCTCTCCCCAAAACTGCAGATTGAGGGGTGGGAGGCAGACAGAGAACTACAACTCAGGCACTTAAGCCCTCCTCGGTCGACTGTCATTGTTATGGCCGGGGTGGCATCAGGGGCAGCCAGAATTCATCCCCCCGCTGGCCAGGCTCCCTCGCACACCCGCCTGTGTGCCCTGTGCCCCTGCAAAGGGAGGTGGGCGGGTGTGGTTGTGCCCCTCTGACACTGGATGGAGGCTGGGGGGCTCAGAAGTTGCCTGCCCACACCCCACTTTCCACCACTCGCCCGCTCCCTCCTGAGTGCTTTCTGTTGCTCCTCTCTGGAGACTTGCCAGCCGGATGCTCTTTTCTGGGTTCTCCTGGGCTGTGTCAGGGAGCATAGAGGGCAAAGAGAGGTCCTCTCTCTGGGGCGAAGCAGGTGGGGGCAGCCCCCAGTGTGTGCGATGGCCCCCTGGCTAAAAAAAATAAAATAAAAACGCTCAATCTGGCTATTGACGTGTAAACACAGAAGTATGTTTTCAACAACACAGCCTTTACCAGGCTGGGTGGTAAAGCCCTCAAGCTTCAGAGATAACAGTCTGTGGTTCCTACAGGTCAACTCAGAGGAGATGGCCAGTGGAACATAGGGACTACACCCCCGAAGAGGGACAGGAGGAGCCCTGGAGAGGAGGCAGAGAACCTGCCTTAGAAGCAGGTGCACCGAGCCGGTGTCCCACCTACACCACACCCTCCCTAATTGGCTTCCCCAAACCTTTTGTCTGGAAAGAGAACACACACCCCAGGTGTCGTGCACACCCTCGGAAGACCTGTCGGGCCCGCGGCACATCCCTTCTCTGCAGTCTGTACTGAGCCTGCAGAAGGTGGTTTCCTTCAAAACTCCGAGTGTCGGAGCTGCTGGGCTATTTTCCTCTCTCCCCATTTCTCACAGACAGTGATGTGCTCAGGCTTGCTGGGCAGGACATTATGGCAAAACCAATTCTGCCGGCCTGGGGATTACAGCGCGTGCGAACAGCAATCTCAGGGCCCGCTTTGGAGGCTGCGCTGTAGAGAGTGTCTCAGAATCAGATTCAAGGCCTGACAGTCCAAGCTGGAGGGGAGGAGAAGATCTTGCAGAGCCTGGGCCCCGCAGCCCTGGCTGAGCAGCCCGTGAGGCATCTCTGAGCCTGAATATCTGTGGCTCAGGGGGACAGGTGGTCCCTTGTTGCCCGATGCCGGCCAAGATGATGATACCAGTTTCCGTCTCAGCCACTCAGCTTTGCACAATGAACCCACCTACTCGTTAGCCACTTCCTGACCCAGGACCCCGTTGAATGCTGCCAGGACGGTCATACCAGCCAGCAGAACCCTGGTGCCGATGGCTCAGCAAGCGAGCAAGTGGGCCAGGCTTGGGGGGGGGGGGGGCAGGGGGTGGCGCGGGGCGGGGGCACGGGCAGAGGGTCTGCCCCCGTTGCTGCGTCTTACGATACTGCCATTGTTTAGCAGCTGACTAACGTTCATTGTTCGGCACAAACAGAAAACACCCGAGGGAGGTGTGAATATACCTTCGATTTTCCTGATTGTGTCTTTTCCTGGTTAACCTGGTAACTTGAATGGCTCCCACCTGGGGGAGAGACAGACCGAGGGGGTACCTGTGTATTCGCCTGTTTTACTGTCGTCGTCGTTGTTGTTTTGACTCTGACCGTTGGCCCGCGTGCCGGACTAGACTGGACACCAGCCAGCCGTGGCGCTCCGGCGGTGACATTTCTGACGGCCTGCATATCGTCTCCCCATCCGTGTGGGTTGGCACACACACGTGCCAGGCTTTGTGTGCTTGCGTCGGTGATCTGCAGTCCCCTGTGCACGGGCAGACCCACGGGCGCGAGGGCAAGGAGGTCTTGGGCGCTGGTGGCTGTGGTTCGGCACGGGACCAGGGCTGTAACGGTATATCAGGTGTATATTCACATATAACTGATGTCTTCTGTCTTTCCCACTAGGATTTTGTGAGTGGCTCTGAGCCTTGATAAGACCTGTGTTGATGTCACAGGGTCAGAGAGGTGATTTTGGGAAGAGACCTAGGACTTCCCAGGTGGGCTGCTGGGTCCTTTGAGAGCGGGAAGCCTTTACACTGGTTTCTTTTCCTGTTCTTGCCCTTGGCGTTGCACTGGGCCTCTGCATGCTCACCTGGGGAGGAAGGAGGCTTTCCTGTCTTGTGTCCCTGGCACATGGTATCTGGATCCTGGTGTTGACTGGGGCCCGGCTTGCCCCGCGGCTTCTCGAGATCCCTAGAAGGCTGGGAGGGGCCCCGGGAGATAGGTTTGCAGCTGCTGATTGGCATCTTTACTTTCTGCGTGAACACTTGGGGGAAAGGGGATCATCTGAGGAGCAAGGTGGCCTACTCTGGGCATTTTAAAAGGGGCAGGAATGTGGGTTTGGGTCTTTGGGTCCTCCACGAAAATAGCCCTGTGGAACCAGCCACAGGCGTACTCAGGTTGGCAACATACATGTGCCTGGAACCACCCTGGGCTCCGCGCAGCAGAATGGGAGAGCCCCCTTAGAGGGAATGAGGGGCGAGAGGCAGGGAAGAACTTTGCCTGTCCTGGGAACCCAGGACCCCGCGCCCAAGACCGGCTGGCAGGTGTTTCTCCCCCACGATGCCCGCCCCTCTCCATAGAGACCAGGTCTGCCGAGCCAGCAGCAGATGTGCTGGCGGGGGCAGGAGGTAACTTAAGATCTGAGCAGGGATCACTTTGCAGAGGGAATGCCCTGAGTTGGAGATAACACCCCTTAGTCCAGTTAACCCTTGAAACTCTGGATTGTGCTGATCTGGGAGGTGGGGAGAGGGAAGAGGTGGGAAGAAAACACATCAAGCCTAGCACCTGAACCCTGACCCGTTCCCGAAGGACAGATGAACACAGTGCAATAGGAGAGACCCGACAAGGACACAAAGAAGTCTTCTTGGTGGCAGATGACGGACTCTTTACTTTAGGGCAGTGGATAATCCCAAGGTTTATCCTTGAATGGGGGAGGGGAGCAATGGTATGTATCCCCCCATCCCGGGCTCATGGGATCTGTGCCTTTCACAGTCTTCTAGGGCAAGGCAACAGCGGTCTCGGGCCCTAGTTCTGAGAGAGAGCGGCAGACGGCTTGGTTCCTCTCCCTGCAGCCTAGGAAGGACCCCATCGTGGCCACCCAGCATAGTGAGACAGCAGAGTGCAGCCAGGTGGACTGGGTTTGAATCCCAGCTCTCCTACTTGCTGGCTGAGTGGGCTTGGTTAAGTTACTTTGTAGGCCTCAGTTTTTCCCATCTGTAAAATGGGTTTCTGTTAATACAGATTCCAGAGGAGGTTGCGAAGTGTAGATGGACAATAAAGTATGAAAAGTGCTTAGCTCGTCGCCTGGCCTGTTGTGATAAACATGCAGTAAAGTAGCAGCTACTCCTATTCTCCACGCCCGTCCTCTGAGTGGTCCCGGCGCCCTCTCAGCTGCCCGCTGGGCAGTGGCCACTTTGTACTCCCTTGAGAAAGAGCCACTCAGCTGCCTGCCCAGTGCTGACCTCTCTTCCCTTGTCGCCAACCGGGAGCTGCTCATTGAGCCCCGCCTGGAAACGAGGGCAGGAGCTGCAGCAGCCCCTGGGGGCTCAGGTGGCCTGGTGGGCTCCAGGCACCTGCGCGACCGACCCCGGTGGTCATGTGCTCACAAGCAGCAGGTGCTGTGTGGTCTTTGCTCTGCAGCGTGTCACCAGGGGCTCTCCCCGGCACCCTCCTCACTCCCTGGCTACATCTGGAGTAGCTGTGGTAGAAGCCGGGGGCCGGCAGGGAGGGCCTGGGGCTCAGCCCCTGCCTTCCTTCAAAATTCCACGTTTGGGCGAAGGGTGGGCAGCACGACCCTCTCTCCAGCAGCCCACTCATCTGGCAAGACGGTACAGCCAGATAGAGCATCCCTCCTGGCGTCACCCCCTTCTCACTGGCAGGAAGCCCTCTTCCAGTTTCTCCGGCTGCAGATGGAATCCTTTCGCCACCAATAATAAAAATGTCTGTGGCGCTCTTTACGGCTCGTGGCTCCAGCCGATCCTCCCAGTAGCCCCGTGAGAATGGTATTCCTGGCCCTTCCATTTTACAGATGGGGAAAGTGAGTCAGGCTTAGTAATTTGCTGACCCATCTCAGGCCAGGGAGGCCAAATCAGGTGCCAGAACTTGTGACTTCAGATCCAGTAGATGAGGGAGATGACACAGGCTGAGATGGACGGATACAGAAGAGGCTGAGCCGGGCCACCACAGAACGTGTCCGGTGAGACGGCCATTCACTTCACCAGCCACCACCATTCTCCCCCTACAACAAGCCAGAGCTCCCTGGGGAATGGAGGGAAAAGGGGAGGACATAGGTTGGAGGGTGGCCCAGCCGGAGGGGGCTGACCATGGAGCCCAGGTCGGCACGCCCAGCAAGAACAGCTAGGGAAGCCAGGGAGAACAGTGTCCCTCTGGAAGCTAGAGCATCACCCCCTGGAGATCTAGCCTGAGACATGGGCAGGGCCCTGAGGTATGAGCACAGAGCCCCAGGGCACAGGCAGGCACTGGGGCAGAGAGTGGTGCTCCGAGAGCACGCGGACGGACAGAGCCACAGAGAGGGGAAGGGGTGAGATTTGGCAGGCAGAGCGGACTCCCTCTCCTGGGCCACTCCCCGCCCCGCTCTGGCCTGCACAGACCCCAATGTCATTCCCAGTTTATGAGGAGTCTCATTACCAAGCCACAGACAATAAAACCCGCCCGGCCACTCTGGCCCGGATCTCATTAGAGGACATTAGTTCCACTGGCTGGTAGCTCCGCTGGGACACAGCTGCAGGCGTGGCCCAGGAAGCAAAGCAGGCCAGTGGCCGTGGGCATGCGAAGGTCCCATTGGGAGTTGGAGTTCGATCTGTGGGCTTAAATGGAGTTCTTCGCCTCCCCGTTCCCTGTCCTGGAATGTGTGCTCCC
Organism: Felis catus; assembly: GCF_018350175.1. Classification (NCBI taxonomy): domain Eukaryota; kingdom Metazoa; phylum Chordata; class Mammalia; order Carnivora; family Felidae; genus Felis; species Felis catus. The sequence goes on along the minus strand of NC_058377.1, from coordinate 17,117,101 downwards.
CAAAGCTGGAAACACAGGTTCCCTCCTGCCCACTCGAATCCCCAGTTCCGTCCCCTGCCTGAAGGGGAGAGGCACACGCTCCCTCCAGGGCTCTTCATCGGAGCCCGCCTTGTCTGGCACGAGCTGGCTGAGAAGCTTAGCAAAACACCATCCTGCGGAGGGGGGCCTTGGGGTCAGGGGACGGCTCCCCACGCTCACCCATAGGTCTGAGAGTCACATCCCAGCAGTAGAGATGAGTTTGGCTTCCTCACGGCCACCCTGGCTTGAGAATCCTGGCCCATCCTCCTGCCCCGTGGGCGTAGAGGCCTGGGGACCCCACGGTGGAAACATTTTTCCTCCCTGAAGATGCACTCTTGTCACCTGACAGCCAGGACAGGGTCTCACCGGTCTCACACCGCTCCCTGAGGTGGGGTAACTTGTCCACAGTTGCTGTGACGGAGGCCTGGGTGCCGTCATGGGGTTCTCCCCACCAGAGCCGGGATTATTTCTTGCTCAGCAGAGTCGAGTGCGTGTCGACAGCCCGGCTCCTCTCTGCCTCTACCTTCCCCTCTCCGCTTTATCTTGATCTCTTTTCCTACACTCCTCCGCATATACCTGCTGGTCACCAGAATACCACCGGGGCTCAGTGGTCATCACCATAAAAAACAAGACCAGAGCAAAGGAAAGCTCGCCCCTTCCTGGTACCTCCGTCTTGTGGAGGAAAAGTAAGCGACAGGCGCCAATAACTTGTTCTTAGCGCACACGAGCTCACTTGGTACGCTTCCATGGAGGGTCACACAGGCCAGCCCACGCTTTGGCGCATGAGCTGGTTTGCCCGCCAAATGAGTCAGCGGAGCTGGGAGGGCCGATCTGTTTGGGCAGACGCGAGTCCGCCTCGCTCTGGAGAAAAGGGGACTAGAGACCTATACTAGCTCCTGGGGCTCCGCCGTAGGGCCCTAGTCTCGAGCCGGTCTGGAGTGCAGGCCCCAAGGGGGATCGGTGAGGCTGCCTCCGTGCGCTCTGGTGCCTGGGGCCCGAGCAGCGCCCCCAGCACGCCCTCCCTCAGTCCTGGTATCTTGTGGGCAAATGCTGCCAGCTGCTAGGACAAAGAAAGTTAGAGAAGAAGAGCCAAGCCAGCCTTGCCACCACTTGATATGGGCCCCACCTCGGGAGGGGCTGTTAGCAGCGCCCTTGTTCGCAGGACTGTTGCCACAGCCCCTGCCTCCTGGCTCTCTGGCTCCGGTCTGCTCACACTGCTTCTTGGATGGATACACCTAAAGTGCACGTGAGAAAGACACTCACAGGCCCAGAAGCATCCGATGGCTACCCCTCCCTAGCTCCTCTCTCACTGCCCTTGCCCGCACGCCAGGCCCACCCAGCCACACACCCCTCTATTCATGTCCCACGTTTTCCCACCTCAGTGCCTTTGCACATGCCAGCACCGCCCCCTCCCCCCCCCCCCCCCCCCCCCGCTGCCTAAAGTTCTCCCTTCCTTCCCATATCTAAATACTGAGATCAAGAGCCACTTCTGTCATGAACCTCGTGACCCACCCCTTCTCCCAGCTGGGGATAACCTCTCCCATCTCAAAGCCCCCTGGCGCCTCCTCCATGCCCCCCTATGGCATTAACCACTCTGCATCTTGCTGCGTTGTTATTTGAGCCTGGAGTTTTTCTTCTCCCCAAGACCAAGAGCTCCAAAAGGACAAGTCCACTGCTGATGGATCTCGGTGTCCCCGGGGCCTAGTACAGGCTTGGCCACATCGTGGGCCAGGTGGATACATGGTTGGTTGTTTGGGCAACTGATGACGATGGTGCTGATAACAAACTTTATATTGAGACTTCTCGGGTGCCCGACACTGTTATAAACACCTCACATGTAATCACCGACTTAATCTTCATTACCACTCATGTAGAGGGTCCTTCTCTCTTTTTTCACACGTGGAAAGATGAGGCCCAGGCAAAGGTTAGGCCACCCGCCCGTGGTCCCACAGCTCCTAGGTGGCAGAGCCGGGATTCAGATCCAGGAAGTCGGGCCCAGTGTCCATGATCATACCGCTTAGCTAAGCGGCCTCTCTCCTGGGTGGATGGGTGACGGAGAAAGACGGCTTACCACCCCTGGACTAACACAAGACCCTGCGTCCGGGATGCCCACCACCCTCGTATATCGCTCGGCGCCCCCTGCTCCCTTTGATGGCGCAGGAATAACCTGGCGCGGCCCTGGAGCAGGTGAGGTTATTAGTGTCCATCATCAGAGTCTCGGTGGTCATTACTGTGTCCTTGGATACGTTACAGGTGCTCGAAGTAACAACCATTGCACTGCTGGTAGATTCCACTGCAGTCCCTGTTTTCTCTTGGGAGTGTGAATGTGGCTCTGCTAGAAAGAAATGTCTCAATGTCATCACTGTTTCATCCCCTGAGCTTCTGGGTATCACTGATGCCACCTGCGGGGGGAGGGGGGGGGCTCCTCCCATGCTTCACTGACGAGACTAGGGCCAGGTGTAACAGCTTCTCCCAAAGAAGCCGCCTGGAACTATCCGCAGCGGGTGTTTCCAGGCAAGCCCCTGGTCCTGGGTGGGTCCGCAGCTCAGCAAGCTGATCCTATGCCAGTGCCTATCCAAAGCTTCTGGAAGGTTCTGGTCTCGCAGGCCCTCACCCAGCGATCCCAAAAGATGGCAAGGGAGGGGCCCCTACCTGGGGAGGTGGGGAGGATTTAGGGTGTTCACTTGTGCTGGCTGCTTTGATCCCCTGGGATGAAAGGGCCGGTGCTTCCTCTGCCCCAGGCAGGTTCAGAGCAGGGAGCTGAGGACAGAGGCCTGGCAGCCACGGAGCCGGCTTAGAGAACTATCCCAGGGAAGAGGGTCGTGGAGCAGAAAAATCAAAACGCTCTCTGGACGTTGTGGCTGAGGACTAAGCGACCTCCAGATCGCTCACATCGACCCCGGGCCGATGCTCCGCTCGGCACACCCTGACCCCGCACATCACCACGTGGACTCAGGCCTCACAAACTTGCTTAATTAGGAGGGTAACTGGGCTGCAAAACAGTCATCTGATAGGTTTCGACGCCAAAGAGAAATTCCTCCTAGACCCTCTGCTGTTCTAGATTATCCATGCTCCGTTAGCTTGAATTACGGCGCGGCCTCTGTGGCCCAGACACAGGCCAGCGCTATGCGATTGGTTCCTGGGCCCGGAATCTGCCCGGCGCCCAGGAAGTGCTTGGAAGGAATAGTAGGATGGGAGGGCCCCGGACCCACCTGGCCCCCATCCAAACCTAAGGAGCGCCCTTTGTCGGCACCAAGGGACCCGCGTTGCCCTGGGCCCGCGGATGCCCAGCCGCACTCTCAAGCCACACCACCTCCGCGCCCCTCTTCTCTACCCTGTGGGCCAGATGTCCTCCGAGAGTTTGGTGTCAGTGGCAGAAGCTTCCTGCGGTGGCTACTGGGTAAAAATTGAGGCAGGGGCAGGGACAGCCTCCTCCTGAGTGTATATAAGATCAGAGCACAGCAGCCACGCTGCACCGGATTATTTTATTATGATTGCCCACCTCCCCCGCCCCCCGAACTGTCCTCCATCTCATTGGCCTAGATAGCTGCATCTCTCAGAATGATGGATGGGCTGCCTCCCCCTTCCCAGGCAGGGTGGCCAGCCCTGCTACCGAGCCGCCTTCCTACCCAGCCCCTTCCCAGATTTATTCCCTGTGTTTATGGTGCCCAGAGAGTAATCAGTGTCCTGGGCCGGCTGAGCACTCTGATTATCTCCATTCGGCTGATGGATGGGCCTTTGGGGAACTTAGGCAACAGCCCCCTGCTCCCCGTGCCTGCCCCAGCCCGCCCGGCACCCTTCCCAACCTGAGTCACCTCCCCAGAGTCAGATGATGGGCCTCCCTGCCCCTACCAAGGGGGTGGCAATGGGGGAGGGAGGCCGCAACGTCTGTAGGACCCACCTCTTGGCACTGTGGCAGCGATAATCGGGAAGAGTCTCTGTGGCTCCCCCTTCCTCCCAGAGAGCCTGGAGGAGGGGCAGACAGAGCCACCAGGGCACTTTTCTGGGGACCAGCGCCCCCTGCCCCCCCCCCCCCCCGACTCAGAAACATCCTGCCCAGGAAATGGCTCAATTCTCTCCCACCTTCTCACTCCATCACTTCTACCCCCTCGGCACTTGTGTATACAGCTCGAGCTGTAATGATAATTTGTGCTGCTTTATGTGTTTCTTTACAAGTGTTTTTATGTCCTCTGTGTGTGTATGAGAGAGGTTTATGGTGTGTGTGTGTGTGTGTGTGTGTGTGTGTGTGTGTGTGCGTGCGCGTGCGCTCCCTATTAGACTCTGATTGCCATCTTCTCCCCCACGGAGGCAGGGGGCTCTCCCCCGGCTGGGGGAGGGGAATGGGCAGAGCCTGGATACTGGGGGGCAGGGGCAGGAAGTGGGGGGAAGAGGCAGGCAATCAAAGACCATAACCGTCAGAGGCAGGGTCTGCACTGCCCCCCAGCCGCCAGTTAGAGAATGCAGAAGGTCAATCTTGGATAATTGTTTTGTCTATAGGATCGCAAACAACTGGTTTGACTGTTTCCTCCCCAGCAAATTGAACCCACCGGCTGCATTGGAACCACGTGGTCCCCCTCTCTTATCACTTACGTGCGCCCTCACGCGTATCTGGGTCTCGTCTCCTCTAAACTTGAGTTCCCTTCCCTGGAAAGCAGGGATGTGATGATGAGAGGTTTAGAAAAGGTAAATAATGCATGTGGTGTGATGAACACAGTGCTTGCTCCAGAGCGAGCCTGCACACCACTTGGTTATTGTTAGCTGCTGCTGGCCCGGGGAGCCTCCATCGAGGGGAGGGACCGTTCCCTGGGACCGGGCAGCCTGGCCCAGCACACCGCAGGGGTCCCTCGGCTGGGTTCCTGTCACTCCTCAACTTGGCCTAACAGGGGACGGCACCTGCCCTCTGACCTGACACACAGCAGGTGACAGCTGAGGGTGCCCTCTCTTAGTGGCCACAGGACAGTGGCCTGGCTGGGAGATGGAGAGAAGGAGCCGGGCCTTGTAGGGTCGGCCCAAGTAAACCTATCACTCCTCCTAAGCCTTCCCTGCTGGGCTGTGAAGGGGCTAGGAACAGGAGTGCGTTCTCCTGCCCCCTTGCAGGCGGGTTAAATTTCTGAGCCTATGCGTTCCCCTCCCCTCCCATCCTCGGGTCCAAAAAGAGCCTCCCAGCTATCAGCTGAGGGTACCTCCCTTCCCTGCAGGGGAAGATAACTCCCTTCCCTGTGGAGGATGGACTGGGTAAGTCAGGAGAAACCTGGCATTGGAAGGAGAGTCGAATGATCCTTCTTAAAACCCCTCAACTGCATCCCCACCAGCTGGTTGAACATCCAGCTTCAGCATGAATACCTCCAATGATGGGGAACTCACCACCCTACGTGGATGCCCCTACAGCTCTCACTGCCCCAGATTCTTCCTCGCACGGAGCTGAAGTCTGCATGCCTGAAGCTCCCACCCATTAATCCTGCTTCTGCCCACTTGGAATCGTGTGGAGCACATCTGATCTTGCACGTGATATACTCCAGGCATTAAAGAGGGTCTCCAGCTCTCAGTTTTCTCTCCCACGAGTGCTTTTGACCAGGTCTGACACGCTTTCCCATCTTAGGTGCGCTCCATGGAACCAGGCTCTCTCGATCCCCGGTGGCCGGTGGGATGCCCCAAATACGGGCTGCCCTGCCCGAGGACTTTGGCCTAGGATTCCCCAGCCACTACAACCACCCTAGGATCCGGGAGTTGGCACAGTGGGTCGGCTGCCTTCACGCCTCCCCACCTCCACCTCACCCCTTCCGAACCCTGTTTTCCTTTGGATTAACAATAAATTGCAGTGAAAGATCCGCTTATCTCCAGCGGGAATTAAGGAATTAAGTTGGTGATGGGGAGAGAAGGGCCTGAGAAAGGGAGCATATTGCACAGATTCAGGGCATAGGGAGGACAGCGGGGAGGGCAGCGGGGAGGGGCCGCCTGCCGTCACTGTCGCTTCGCCCCGGAGACAGCAGGAGCAGCCCCTAATTCTCCCAGCAGCCTGTGCCCTGATGGGGACGGGTGGGGGCCGGTTGGAATGGGTGTGGTCACCGTGGGAGGCAGTGCACCACAGGGATGCCCACATGGGGTGATCTCCTGGCCGCCTCTCCTGTCGCCCATTAATGCCTCACGACATGGGGCAGCGGCTCCGTGGCATGTCGCGGCACTAAGGGCGAGCTGGGGCATGCGGCCGGGTGAGGCACCCCACCCCGCTGTCTGACACTGTGATACGGAGGTTGTGATATGGTCCACCACCCTGCAGGCAGTTCATCGGTACCATCCAGGCACTACATAACCCGTAGGCAGACCCTTGTGACCCACTTTGTTTCTCAGTTGAGACTGAATTAACCATGGCTTCCTGTGGCCAGTTGTTAGATGAGGCTCTCGCCCCTGGAGAATCTGGGCTTCCCTCTATCCTGAAGGTAACCCAGCAAGCAGCCTCCCTCCCAGCATGCCTCTGCCCTTCTCAGCTCCAGTGCCCCTGCCCAAAGCCCAGGAGGCTCAGCTTGGAACCCCTTCTCCCACGTCCCCGAGGCTTCCCGATCCCTGCCACCCTCCCTGTCACCAGGCCCCTCCCTAGCAGCACATTTGGGAGCTCCCCTCCCTCTTTTTCCCTACTCCTCCGGCCTCCCCCCACCCTGCCAAACCCTGAGGCTGAGCAGGGAGAGATAAGGAAGGGGCTGAGCTACCCTCCAGAGGGTGAGGGTGGGGGTTGGAAGCCAAGAGGGGATGGATCCTTCAGGTCATCCAGACTAAGCATGGGACCTGCCCCAAATAATAGTTTCAATCACTTGTCATCCTAGTCTCTCCCAACACCCTCCCAGGGCTGGGAGTAGAGGTTGATATTCAATAGCAGCCGCCACCTCTGGGAAGGGCACCGGAAGATAAAATGCAAGGCCAGGCCTGGAGATAGTCTCCACGAGAGGAGGAGGGGCAGGGAGATCTAGGGATGCTTGGGATTCAACACCGGTGAAGGGGTGAAGCCAGAAATGGGGCGCTCAAGTCCAAGAGTCTAGCTGGTTAATAATTAGTAGCTCTGGTTAATCATTGGTGTTTTTCCCCCAATTTCAGCTCCCCCACCCCCACCTTCTAGGCTCTGCCCAGGCCTCTGGAAAAGAAGCCCCCACCTCCGCCCCTGCCCCGGGCCGCCACCTCCCCCCCGTCCCCTCCCCCCCCAGCTGGTTTCTGGTCCCTGGAGCCAGTGTGGTATTTAATCTTCAAGAGAGATTAGTGGCCTGTTTTAGCCAGCCTCCCCCCACAGGCTCTTTGGATGCCCCTAGATATTTCCTGCTGGGAGGGCGGGCCCCACGACCACCCCAGAAGGCGTCTCCTTAGCAGGGCCCCTGGCCTCTGTTGACTCACTTGGCTGACCTTGCCGCTGGCCAGGTAAGGTCCTGGGGTGACCCTGTGGGTAATGCTTCCCTAATCCTTTAGCTGAGGTCAGTTAGTCAACAGATGTTTATCTATAGGTGCCAGGTCCCTTGTGTCAAGAAAAAGTACTTTCAGCAGCTCAAACAGAGGTTAAAGGCTTTATTGAAAGGCTAATGTGCCTCTGGGGGCACTTGAAGACCAGGTGACTCCCCAAGTGGAAACAGGATTGGAGGTTCAGGGTGAGGAGGAGAGGGGGCCACGCGTCCTTGAGCTCGGGCTTTGGGGCGACATTTTCATCTCCAACTGCTAGAAAATTTGCTGTTGGGCCGTGTGGGTTTCCAGGCCTCTTCCTCCATCCGGATCCTTGGTGCTATCCCACCCGATGGATGCCGGAACAGTTCCTTGAGACCTGTTTTTATAAGGCGTGTGGTCAGGGGATGGGGAGGTGGGAAAGAGGAACCTCTCCCACCTGTTTCAATCCTTTGCGGGGAGCTGGTAGGGAGGCCCGGCGCTCCAAACAGGTGTCATTCCTGTTCTCTGGGCACAGAGATGCACAGAGCGGTGCAGAGAATTTCCCAAGTGAGTAAACTAGGCACGGGGCTCTGAAGGGGACATGGGGTGGGGGTGGGGCCCTAATCTGGGCCCTGGAGCAGCGACCTTGAGGCTGAGACCTGGAGTCTGAGTAGGAGTGGCTGAAGCGGCCCCTCCCCCGCCCACAACCACCACCCTCTGAGACATCCTGGGGGCCTCTCCCCATTCCTGGGGAGCCCGCACACCCTTGTCAGAGCAAGAAGTGTGATGTGTCACAGCCCTGCTCTGTCTGAAGCTCTCACAAGCTCCCCAGTGCTAGTGACTTAAGTACAGACCCCATGGTCCACGTCGGGGGTTTCTCAGCCCCAGCCAGCACTATCTGGACGTTTGGGGCCAGATGATTCCTTTTTATGTGGGACTCTCCTGTGCACTGTAGGATGTTCGGTCTCTACCCAGTAGAAGCCAGCAGGGTCCTCCCTCACCCCCCACTGTGTGACACTTAAAAAATGCCTTTAGACATTGCTAAATGTCCCCTGGGAGGCAGAGGCACCCCAGGTGAGAACCACTGGTCTAGGGTCTCACTGTAGCCAGAACCTCCTGCATGGTCTCATACTTTCCCTCCTCCCCTCGCCCCAGACACTGAGCTCTCTGAAGGAGAGGGCTCAGCCTTAAGATCTCTGCAGGCCTGAGCTCGGTGCCTTGTACACAGTAGATGCTCCGTAAACGTACAGTAAACCGATGGGAGCTGGCTGGCTTCCCTCCTTCTCAGCCCCTAGTAGGCGACGATGAGGTTTCCTTCTTCTGCGCACCTCTCCGTGTTGTTGGCACTTTGCGTAACCCCCGTAGCCAAGATGTGCAAACTTCCGACGCTTCCCTTTCTCCTTCCTGACACCTCCCATACCCACCTCATGTTGTTTGCGGCAAACAAAAGCATCTTTTCTCATGTCGTTCACATTTGCTAAGTATCTCCTGGGCATCGAGCCCTGGGGGGACCGGAGGGCGCTGTGGCTGTGGCTGCGTGCGTGAAGGCGGGCGTGGCTGTGTGCTTCCGCAGGCAGGTGCGCGTGCTGGCAGGTGCGTCCGTGTGTGGCGTCCAGACCCCACTCACGCTGAGCTCGTGCCCTCTGCTCGCTGTTTCTCCCCTTTCACCCCACCAGGCCTTTGCTCTTGCTGTCCCTCTGCTTGGCGGGCCTCGCTTCGTGGCCTGGCAACAATCCCCTGCCCCCAATTCATCCTTTCCCCCCCAGTATCATCATGGCACTTGCGAGCATTCTTGCCATAGCGCATTGATCACGCTAGTGGTTAATATTTCCTGTGTCCTTGGGCCTGGGACCATGTCGTGCATGCACGTGTGTGTGTGTGTGTGTGTGTGTGTGTGTGTGTGTGTGTGTGTTTGCAATTCCTACTTTCTTAATACGTGCGTACTAAATAAATTGAAATAAGTTGCTTTCTTTATTTTCCAGAGCATTTTCTTTGTACTGTTCTAAGCATGTCTCTGATTAATGGCTTTGCGTAACCTTTCTGCGCGTGCCCTCATGAGTTTCTGTGCGTGTGCGTGTGCACGGACATGCTCACGTATACGTGTGCAGCACTATTTCGTTGCACGTGGATGTTTGGGTGTACATGTGCACGTGCATCTCTGTTCCAGCGTTTCTGTAGATTTAAATGTGTGTCCCCACCCCCCCCCACTGTAGTGCCCCTCTCCAAGGTGGCATTCCCTCAACCTTTGCCAAGGGGTGAGGTTAGAGGGGACTGAGTGGGGACCCTCCTCCGGCCAGCTTTCTCCACCCACCTCCCAGAACGTCCTTCTGACCCCAGTCCCTGGTCTGCCGGAAGGGATTGGGGGCTTCCTGTGCATCCTCGGGGAGCCCAGGGCGGGCAGGCTGGGTTGGGGGGCAGAGCCCTCTGTGGCCTAGTCGCATACACCCCTTTCTCCATCCATCTCTGCCCTGTTTAATTGGAATTTGGCTAGTGGAGACCATCTGTTCTATTCCGCCTGTTTCCATGACAACCAAGTGGCTTGAGACTGAGGTTTGTAGTGAGAGAAGTGGCCTAGGGGATGCTGGGAAAAATCATTGAGGCCCTCCCCCTCACACCTGCTCCGCCTCGCCTTCTCCTCTCTGCCCTGCCCTCGCCCCCAAGCCCAGAGTAAGAATAAAGCTACTGCCCACCAGGGAGTCGGGAGGGCATCACCTTCCTTTCCCAGGCTGCTTTGGGTTTCCTCCGGCTTCCATTCATAAGCACTTGCCCCCGTGCAGACTGGGGTGGGGGGTGGGAGGGGAGCTGGTCCTGCCCTCTGCCCGCCCTGGGACCAGAAGGAAAACGTGGAGACGTGAAAGCCTGCAGGTTTTCCTATAGTTTCAAGCCTCAACCACCCCTGCCTCCAGACCTCTTCCTCACCCCATCCGAGTGTCAAAATCTTCAACCAAGGACCACACACACACACACACACACACACACACACACACACACCACTGTACAAGCATCAGAAATTTCAACCCACTTGTGATGGCTGATCCGTCTCCCCCCTCCCCCAATGCCGGTGTCCAGGGAACCCGAGTCCCCAGACCTTCCAGGTGACAGGGCTTTGAGAATGGGGTCCTTTGCTTCCCAACCTTGGGGGTGAGTGCTCCCTCACAGCCCTCTTATAGTCGCTCAGGACCACACACAAAGGACTCTGTCAGAGCACCTTGCTCCCCAGGGGTCTCCCTCTACCCCTGGTGCAGAGTGGGCCCCACCAAATACGTGGCACATAAAAGAGCTCAGAGCCCAGCAGAGAAACTGGTTGTCCCTGGGCTCCCAGGAGCTCAGACAGGCCCTGACACACTGGGATGTGAGTAAGGCTCCCTCTCTCCTATTTCTGGACAGTTCCGTTTTCACGGTGTTATTTTCTGCCCTAATTTCTCCGTCTATGGCAAAGCCGCTTCCCTGCCTGCTCTATTACCGGGGGACCTGCCTGTCTTCAAAATTAAGTGCTGTGGCTTGTCAGGTGACCTGTCTGTCGCTCAGGTCCCAGGCGAAAGGTGCCAGCCACACCTCTTGAGCATAGAGAGACGGGGAGCCTGCCCCAGATGGGGAGGTGGTCCCGGGATCTCTCCAGTGGCCTGCACCCTGCAGAAGGTCATTGCTCGGAGCAGCTGTGCTGAGCGGGGACCTCTACATTTGAGGGTGCTGCAGCCTTGCCGAGGGTCTCCTAGTGGCCAGCCTGGGTCCGTCAGGGCAGTGGTGGTATCCAGCCCCCCACCATCCATTCTTCCAACCCCTAGCAACCACTAATCTACTTCTGCGCCTATGGATTTTCCTGTTCTGGACATTTCCTATAAATGGAATCACACCGTGTGGCCTTTTGGTGGCCGATGCCTTTCACTGTACATTCCACATGCCTGCTTCTGTGTCACCACCCTGCTTAGAGAGTGTTGGCGGCCCCCCGGTTGCTGCAGGGTGACGTGCAGACCCTTGTCGCCTAAAGAGCCCTCTTTAAACCAGCGCCCATCTCCCGCCCCATTCACCTCTGCACCAGGAGCCAATGCTCAGCGACATTCAGGCCGTAAAAGACGCTGTCCTGTTCCTGCTCCCTCTTCTCTCTCCGAGGGGCTCCTGCTTACCCTGCAAGACCCAGCTAAAAACCCCCCTCTCCTCCGATCCCTGCATCCCCCTCAGAATTGCTTTTCCTCTTGGACTCCCATCGCTTTTGGCTCATACTTCAAAAAACAAACGAAACATAGCACTTAACTCGAGAATTATTTGTTTGCATGCCTGGGTTCCCTGCTAGATGGAGCCTCTAGAGAAAAAGAAAATGCCTTATTCTTTCTCATCCCTCTATCCATCCTCCCACCTCCCCCATGGCTGTCACCTCCACCCAAGGGAAGCTGGCCCGGTGCTTGACTCCGAGTATACACTCGGTAACACTTGAGAGATAAAGGCGAGGGAACTAGGAAAGCCAGAGCCGGGCGAGTTCATCTGGGAGAGGTGACCCCGGAGAAGGACCCGGAAGGAGGGGAGGTTTCGGCATCCTGACGTAGCAAAGACTGGCTGGGTGTGGCTGGGTCTGAGAGCTGCCTTCATGTGGACGCTCAAGGTGACAGAAGGCGGGGAGGCGTCCTTCCCTGAGTTAGACAGCCTTTGCGGAGCGGGGCGCCTGCGTGGTCACTAGCATGGGAGATGGGGTGGAAAGTTTGGCAGAAGGGTGGAGGCCGAGTGGGGGAGGGGCAGCAAAAGAGAGCAGAGGGCGACCCTTAGCTAGAAAAGGAGAGTGGTGGGTACAGGAGAGGAAGGTACCCCAGCAGACGCAACAGCTTGTGCAAAGGCCCAGAGGCAAGGCGGAGCCTCAAATATCCTGGAGGAGAGAGCCTGGCATGGGGGAGGGGGAGGGCTGGGTGAAGCTCAGGCTGGTGGGATGAACGGGACCCCAGTTGCCCAGGGAGCTTTACGACGAGCTGAGCGTGGTGACCTATACACCTGTCTCTGATGAAAACCTCCCCGTCCTTCAAGGGCCCCTTAAGGACGGACGGACTTTCCCTGACCACCCCAGCTGGCAAGGGCGGCTCTCCTCCGCACATGGAAACTACTGGAAGGCGAACGATGGGTTTTAAAACCCTCCCCTTCCTCAGCCAGCCCCACAGGGAGGACTTGAAGGGCAGGGGTGGACTGGGGTTTGCCTGCCACATCCTAGCTTTGTGCCTTGGACATCCTAGTCGGCTTCTCTGACCGTCAGTTTCTGCCCCTCTGAATGTTGACCACCTGAGCACGAAAGCGGGGTAACACCACCGACTCCAAGGATTCGATGAGCTGGGACACAGATGCTCTGAAGGGGCCGTGTGGGCCTTAACCCCCACGTGCGCTTATCAGCACAGCCAACCAAGCGAAGGAGCCGAGGCCCCTTCCCTCCTGTCTTTTACGTCGTTTCCAAAAGACTGGAAACGCTGACGGGGGCAGGTCCCGGCCGTGTGAAATGGGCTCGAAAGCCATCATATTGGGGGTGGCCGGTGGATCACAAACACAGCCTTCACTCTCCAAGGGCAAGGATGTGCAGAGAAAAGCTACAGTGGTGCTCCCCCGGGGGGGGCCGGTGAGGGGCTGGGGGCCGGGCCAGGGGTAGGACCCAGCCGAGGCCAGCAGCCTTCTCCACGGGGAGTCACCGGAGCCGCTGGCCCTCCCCACGGTGGCATCCAGTTCCCAAGGAGGGTGCCAAGCACACCTTCTGCCCCTGCAAAAACAAAGCTGCCTAATTGCCTTTTAATCTGGGGATGTCGGTGTGCTCGTGTTGGTGCTGAATTGTAAGGGGAGATAATATCTTTCCCTTTGAGTGAAAAGTTATTTGATCTCTGTGTGTCAGAGGAAAGCCTGTGCCCAGAGAAGAGGTGGGACGGAAGGGAAAGGTGGAAGGGGAGGGTGCTGGCTTTATTTCTCCCAACAACTATCATAAATAAAGGAGAACAAGCATCTCTGTTGTCCTGGCTCAAGGCCATTGTTTTGTGGAGGGCTTTCTCCTCACCCCTGCCCCTCCCACCTCCCTTTCAGGCCCTGGATGGGAGGCCAGCTTGTCTGCAGGTAGGGGTGAGCCGCCAGCTGCCTCACCTGGAGAGGTGGGAGAAGTGGGCCCCTGAGACCTGGGTGCCTGCCCTGCCACACCCCCTGGGGCCTTGGCTGTCCCTCCCCAACTCTGCAGGGGCTGCTGAGCTGTCCCAGGTGATTGTGGTAGCCTCCCTGCCTCCCTCCCTTCCAGCCACATGGGCCAGATGACTTCCCAGGCGCCCTCCCACCTCAGGCCTCTGCACCTGGAATGTTCTCCAAGGCAGACACATGGTTGGTACTTGGCTCTTGGCTCAAATGTCGCCTCTCGCAATGCGGCCTTCCTGGCCACCCTTCATCTTCAATAGTCCTCTGTGTACACACACACACACACACACACACACACTCTCTCTCTCTCTCTCTCTCTCTCTCTCTCTCTCTCTCTCTCTCTCCTTGAAAATCCCACTCTCCACAGCCTGCTCCGGGAGCTGACCCTGACCAGCCATGCCGCCCTGTCCCCTGCCAGGGCCACTCTTCCTGCTTTGTAGCATCCACCGAGTGCTCACAACCTCATCCCCTTGCAGCCTCCAGAGGTCAGGGTGGTCATCCCTGCTTTACATTTGCGGAAAGTTCCGGGAGAACCCCACCTTGAGCAGCAGGCTCTTAGCCGGTGCTGTCCACATTTGCCACAGAAGCTCCCACCAGGCTGTGAGTGGGAGAATGTCCGAGCCCTGCCCCAGCCTCGGGTCTGACACTGGGCCAGGGATGCACACTGACTTGTCCTGGGAGTAGCTCTCCGTTCACAGCCAAGGGCAGTCTGGGTCTTGGCCTGGCTCCTGCTGACCGCCGGCTGCCCGTGTCCTGGCTCAGCTGGGTCCCCTCCCGCCCCTCTCCCCTCCCTCCCTGCACACAGACACAGCTGAATCTTCAGCCCTGTCCCTGCGTCCGTCCACCTGGCTAGGCGTGTGGCAGGGGTATTCTCAGCACCTCCGGGGCCTGCCCTTACCCCAAGGAGGAGAGTCAGACCTACAGTGAGCCCTCACAGTGCTTAGTAAACCAAATTATAGATGGGGAGGTGGAAGCTGGGAGGGCTCAAGGGACCTATTTTTACACTGAGGACAGCCCTCTTGTCCCTGGAAGCCCTTCTGTCACAGCCCTGGGCCCTCTCCATCTCCAGAAACAACTGGGGTGGTCCCAGGAAAGATCCAGAGGGAGGAGGGAGACAGCCCTGCCCGCCAGTGCGCGTGCAGAAACAAGATGGCAACCAAAAATGCCAGCCATGTGGCCTTGGGTGAGCCACCAGAGGTTCTCCTTCCACTGGGTGCTAAGGCAGGGTCCCCGGGCCAGGAGCTGGTGGCACTCATAGGGGCAGGCTTCCTGAAGGAGTAACGTCCGGGGCGGGGGGGGGGGGGGTCGGGGAGAGGCAGCAACTGGTCTTGGAGAAGAGGCATGGACGCAGTGGAGTGGACAGTCTGGAAGAGCCAAGTGCACATTTCTTTAACCTGGCATTGTGAACGTCTTGCACCGTATGTGATCGATCCTTTTGGGACCTCACTTGGAGCACTGGACGGGGAAGTTACTTTCACAGTAATCCAGGGTGACGAGAATCAAATGTGGGAATCAGACAGAAAGCAGGTTTGCTTTCTGTTTGTTTGTGAGCAGGGGAAAGAGCCTCAGAGTTAGGAGTCCTGCCTCGGCCACCTGCCGGCCAGGTCACCCTGGCACTGTCCAGCCCTGTATCCTTGTCTGTACCTCACGAGGGTCGGATCAGTCGGTCCTGTCCAGGCTCTTCTGGCCCATCCTTGGCGCACAGTGGATGCAAGCAGGGCCCATAGCTGTCCTCCACCACGTGGTCAAGTCCAAGGCCCTCCGAGGCCAGGAAGGGCACAAAAGAATGGGGTGCTGTGACTTCCCAGGGGCCGGCCGGTCTCTGAGGTCTAGAGATGTCTAACTGCCTTTACCGTAAGACATTTCTCTGTCCCTTTGGCCACCAGCGGGAAAGTCCTTCCCAACTACTTTTGGGCCTCCTGCGTGTGGGACCCAGAATGGAGCCAGGCAGGAGAGGCTTACGATCCGAGCCGGCCCCCTCTATCCCTCCGAGGAGCACTTCTCGAAACTGTCTCAGTCCCAGACACCGTGGCCTCCCAGTCACGCCATATATCAATCGACTTCTAGAGACTGAGGGGCTGAGTGCAGGCCCTGGCGGGGCGCTGGGGTCCAGCTTGAGCAGGCGGGTGCCATCAGGGTTCTCCCGGAGCCCCGGCCCAGTAGGGGGCGGACAGTGAACAAGGTCTTCCGGGTGTAGCGATGGCCAAAGACAATGATGGCCCGGCGGGAACGCGCCACAAAGGGGTCTTAACGGGTGAGGGCGCTAATCTTCCCAACAACCAAGGGGAAGTTACTACTACCATTCCATTTGTACACGTGAGGAAACCGGAACAGAAAGTCTAAAGTCACACAGCAAGCCAGCGGCAGAGCCGGGCTTTGAACCCAGGAGCCTGGAGCTGGGGCCTCTCTGCTACCCCACCAGAAAACACACCAGTCTGTGTGCCATCCCCGACGGGACCCAGGGAAGCGGACGAGATGACTCTGTGGACCTTGAGGCCCAAAGTCTGGCCTCTCACAGACTCCTCCCTTCCTCCTGCTCAGGAGGAGCAAATGCCACTGACGAGGCAGGACCGGGGGCGTGCAAAAGGCAGGGCCGAGCCCAAGCGAACCCAAATCCAAAGGGAAGACCCGCTTCCTTCCGGCACCAGAGCTGGCCTGCCAGTTCACGCACGGCCTCTTTCCCCAACCCTGGACTGGCCTGGTGGTTTCTGGCAGTGGCTGACCCTCTCCCAGATTCCGTATCAAAAGGCATGGGGAAATGCACTTGCCTTTCAGCGAAAGGGATCAAGATTAAACAGCGGGAAGAATTTCCGAGCTGTCATGACCATACGCTATTAAAACAGGCAGCCGGGGGAGGTGGAGGCCCTCGTGGAGAAGGTCAATGCCTTGGCTGCTCAGAGCCGTAGAAGGGGTGAGTGGAGGCAGAGGAACCTAGAGGAATGACCCCTCCCGCTGGTATTTGGCTGGGCGCTGAAAACGACATAATGTCAGGCAGATCGAAGACCCCGCCCCACGGAGAGAGGAGGCTATCCGCCGTCCCCAAGCTAGCGCCACCCTCTTCCTGGGACCCTGTCTGCCCCAGCCCTGCCATCGGACTTCATTAAATTGCATTTTCCCGAAGCAGGGCAGGCCGGTGACAGAATGAGTCAACGCCAGCTTGCTACCACTGTCGCCCCTGGAGCCGGCGGGCATGGAGGGAGATAATTGGGAGTGGCTTGACAGCTTAATGTCCGGGGAGGGGCGGGGTGGCGCGGGGTGGCCAGCGAGGAGGAGGCAGGTTGATTTGGGCCGGACCCGTCTTCAGATGACCCCGCCGCCGCCACCTTTCCCCTCCATTTCCCGAGCAGCAGCTTGTTGGGCAGGAAAATAAAGCACGGGGAAGGAAATTAGATCCGGAGAATAAATTAGGCTTTCTTTATTAATTTGTCAGAACTAATTAACATCTCCCCCAGATTCGTCTCCTCTCCAGATGCCCCCCTGAGCAGGAGGAAGGGAGGAGTCTGTGAGAGGCCAGACTTTGGGCCTCAAGGTCCACAAAGTCATCTCGTCCATTTCCCTGGGTCCCGTCGGGGATGGCACCAGTGAGGGCTGGAGCCCCAGAAACCCCAGCGCCAGGTCTCATGACTTCACCCCTCTGAGCTTCCAGTACCTTATCGGTGAAGCCGAGTCAGGGCCTGCCTCCCCCCACCCCCCTGACCCCCGGGTGTCAGGAGAGTGGGAGGCAGTAAGTGCCCGGTGCAGTTGGCCTTCGATGCTGCTTTGAGAGACAGAGCCCGGGCACTGCAAAGGTCTCCGAGTTCCTTCGTATTCAAAGGCCACCTAACGATAATCTCAGGAGGTGTTAAGAGCGGTCACCAGTATTCCTGTTTCACAGGTGACAGAAAGGAAGCACAGAGTGGTTAGGTACCTTATTGAGACCACACAGCAAATCGCTGCGGAGATGGGATCAGAGCCCAGCTGGGCAAGAGCTCCGTTTCCAGGCCTGAGCCACCCACCCCTGTCCCTGGGCTCTGCAAGGACCCGACACCTGACTCACTGCCGGAGTCTCACTTACTAACAGACGCCTCATTTCCTGGGTGTGAGTTCAAGGTCTCCAGCCCAGGGGCCTCCCCAGCTACCAAAGCTCGGGCACTTCTGCAGGCTGCCCCTCGGCTTGGGCAAGAGCCTGCATTCGTTCTGTGGAGTTGGTGGCTTCCCTTAGACACCCACCCCTGTCCCAGAACAGGGCCCAGCCCTGCCATTTCAGCGAGTAACCAGCTCCCAGAAACACTCCTCCACACCAGGCGCATGAGAAGCCCTTGAGGACCAGCCACACCTTGTTTGCAACGCCTCGGAGAATTGCAAAATCCAGTCTGTTCTCTGTCCTGTTGTGCAGCGATAGCGTCCCAAAGGTTCCACTGCTGCCAACCTGCAGCCCCCTCCCTCCCGGGGCCCCTGGGAACACACGGAGGTGAACACCCCCACCCAGCAGCGTCCCCCTGAGGCCCCTGAGCCTGTTGCTTTCTGCACCTGCAGCCCGCTGGGGGCTGGCTACGGAGCAGAGACTCCCAGGCCAGCCACGCCCGAGGGAGCCTGCAGGAAGCCTGAACTGACTAGCTCCTACATTTAAATGAGGAAACTGAGGCCCACACGGAGCAAGTCGCGTGCTTCACTGGCCCATGGCAGCACCGGGATTAGAACCCAGGACTCCTGACTCCCAGCCCAGGCGCCTTTCAGGAACTAGGTGTTAGTGCTTGGGATATGACATCAAAACAAAATGAATTTGTCACATCAGGGACCCTCAGAGCCAAAAACAGGCTGAGGACCTGGCGGCGGCCAGACGGTGCAATGTCCCTGCGGGATAGGACATTCGCCAATGTGGCCGGACCGCAGGGCGCGGGTCTGGGGGCGAGTCACTGCCCCCACCCCCTCCAGGACCCCTGGCAAAGCTCTCGGGGGGGCGGCCCACCCCCACGGGGGACAGAGTCCCGTCCCGTGTCCCCACATCATGGACCGGTAGTAGCTGGGCACCTCTGGTCTGGCCACTCAGGCCTCTCTGCAGAGTTGGTCTTTTTCAATGTCTTCAACAAGCCTATAAGAGCAGAGGTGCTAGGGAAGAGCAGGGGTACTGGGGGTGGCCACTCTGGGTTTGGTCTTGAGGTCTCCTCATTCTGGAAGCCTTGTGGGGGGGGGCCAAGCCAGGGGGCAGACCTGGGTTTTCATCCTGACTCCACCACTCCACCACTGACCGACCGTGCCTGAGTGCCCGAGTGCCGCCGAGCCTCCTCTTCCTCAGCTGTCTCCTAGCGCTTGCTCCGGAAGGTCACGCTAAGCAGCTCCTGAGCCGGGCGAGCCAGTGCCCAGTGAGTCCGCCCAGTGTCTCTCAAAAGGCCCTACCCCAGGCTCCTGCCACGTTCCCTCGCACGTTTGTGGGTAATGAGGAAGCAGGGCGAGCTGGCGGAATGGGGCCCTCCCAGCCATCCTGTGACTACTCTAGCCAGGCCCGGAGGGCGGGCAGCTCGGACGGGGGCCTCTGCTCTCCAGGACTCAGCTGGGTGTGGCTGGCTTGGGGTGGTAGGGAGGAGCTGGCAGAGTTGGCATCTGCTGGCCGGACGGGTGAAGGAGTCCCAGAATTCCCATAAGGACACTCAGAACGCTCTTAGACTCCCAGAACTGGGGGAGGGGGTTGGAGGAAGGCCCTCCACCCACGTCAAACGTCTAGAACCTCTAGTCCTTCTTTCTTCTGCATCCTCAGGGCCCCGAGATGTGAATACGGGTCTGTGCTGGCACCCGCTCAGGAGGCCAGCTGGCAGAGACACAGGGGCACTGCCACTCACCCTCTGCAGGAACATACTGGGGCGCCCTGCAGAGCATTTCTGGGTCCCCCCTTGCCATAGGACCCCAGGGCCAGGCCAGGCACGATAGGCCAGAGTAAGGATGCTGATTGGGGGGGGGTGGGGTGGGGAAGCAATTGTGCTGAGACTTGGTGTGGAGCTCTGAGGCTACTCATTCTTCTGCAGGAGGACACAGGTAGCTTCCAGGATCCAGACATGTGGGGGTAGCCTTGGCCTTTGGGGTGCTGGAAGCGGTCTGCTCCAGTCTTCAGGAAGGATCTCAGCCTATGGGCTCTGTCCATGACCTCAAAGTATCTGCATACCAGCTGCCACGTCCTGATCAATTACTCTGTGTCGCACCCACCATGTATATACGTTATTTCATTGACTGCTTATAGTCATTTTTTTAAATATTAAGTCCATTTTACAGATGAGGAAATAGGCTCACTGAGGCTCATTACCAGTGCTTGGAAGAGCCCAGCCCAGGTCTGTCTGCCGCATACGTCCCCTCCCTACTCTTCCTCTTCTCTCCTTAAGAGGAGGGCCTGCTTGATCTCTAGCTCTGGTGCCGGGTTCAAGAGGCCCAAGAACACCACAGGACAGAGTCTGCTTCCATTGCAACAAAAGCAATTGAAGACAGACATCAGGAAGAACTTCTCCATCAGTGAAGGGTGTAGAACATTTTAGCAGTTTCCCCAGTAGGAAAGGGTAGGATCTCCTACTATGAAGACCTTAAAAGAAGGGGGAAAGATTTATTTAGTCACCTGGGTGAAGGTTTTTGGGGTAAAACCTTGCCAGGGGCAGAGAGTAGTCTATGACAGCCCCTCTCTCTAACCTCTGCTTGGGCAGTTCAGAGGCTCAGGCCCCCAGCTCTGGCTGGACATGCCTCTGCTGCTACCCCCTGGCCCAGGGGGTCAAGCACAGTGTCGCCTTTCCAAGGACACGCTTTCTTGCCCAAGTCCATTTGGTAGCCCTTGCCAGCTGGTGGTGCCTGGGGCAGCATGTTGGGCAGGGTAGGGCAGGGCCTGGGCAGGTGTGGTCCCCAGCTACCTGTCCAGGCACTCGTCGACTCCACCGTGAGAGCTCAGCTACTCCAAAACCCCAGTCTTACTCCCTTTCCCTTCCCTGCTTCCAGAACGGGCTGGGAGGAAACCCAGACCGGGCGGGTCTTCAACCTCTGATGCCCACCCTGTCCTCCGGGGAAACTCACCCTGTTCTCTTAAGCAAGTCCGCAGAGGACCTGTGAATGTCAGCCAGTTTGGGCTCTGAGTTAGGCACTGCATGCCTAGAAAGCTGGAATCTGCTTAGGAGAGGCTGTAACTGAGCAGACAGAAAAACAGAGGGCGTTCTCATTCCGAAAGGAAGTACAGTGCACAGAAGCCAGAAGGCTGCGGCTCAAGTCCGGACGGACCACTTTCTGGCTTTGCGACTTGGCAAATCTCTCCACCACTGGGCCTCAGTTTTCTCCTCTGTAAAGTGGGAATATCAATACTTGCTCCAAAGGATGGAAGTGAAATACTATGCGACCCTAAGCAGGAAACACTTCCCAATGCCTGGTATATAAGGTGTTCAGTCAACATCGGTGGAAATAATATAACTTGCTGCTAGAATTCTGAGAGGCAGAAAGCACAAATTTTGCCCACCAGTATTTCTTTTTAGGGATGAGGGAACCTACAAGGAGGGGGAGCTGAGCCTTGTAAAAACTTGGGGACGCACTCAGTTGGTCTCATCACTTTGAAGGCCAACGGCGACTGCGGCCATTCTGAGAGGGCCAGAGCTAGATAGAGCAAAGACGGAGAGACACAGCAAGGCAGGTTGTGTAGAACAAAATGCAGATTTTTAATTGCTTGAGTCCACATCTCATAAAAGAAAAAAAAAAAAAAAAGCACAAGCCTGGCCATTCCCGCCCCCCCACCGCCCCCTTTCTCTGCCTTGAGTCAAGAACCAGTTCCCACCAGTCTTTCTTGAGTTCAAAGTGTCTCCCCGCCCTAATCCCGCCCCCACCTCCCACATCCACTGTGGGCGCTGGCCCTCCGGGGGCCCCTCTGCCCACTGCCCACCCAGAGTCGGCAGGCCTGGTGGGAGGCAGGGAGGGAGATAGGAGAGCAGGCAGCCCCCCACCTCTGCCTGCCAGAGGTTGATTGTAGCTCATTGTCCTGATTCTTCCCCAGACAATGAGACTAGATACTGCTTCCCACCTTGCCCCTGTCTGCAGCCAGCAGCCCTGCCTTCCGGACCTGTCTGAGCCTGCGACCGACCGGGGAGGCAGGGGCCTTGGGCCAAAGGCCCGCTGAGCCAACACTCTTCATTTCCCCCACCCACCCCCACCAAGCCCACCCTTCCCCTACCTCCTGCCAGCCTGGGTCCCCGTGTCCCCTGAGGTGGGACAGAGCACCCAGTCCCCTGCCTGCCCCTCTCTGTCCTTCCCCGTCACTTTCTCAGCCCCCCAACCCCTTGACTCACTCCCTCACTTCCCAGTCAAGCTGTTCCCTGGGACGTGTCAGGACACGGCGGCGCCCGGATTCTGGTCCTACAGGCTCCCGCTCTGCCCGCCCTCAGTGGGGGTGGGGCATGTGGGGAGGATTTGCTTTGACCTGCTTCTTTAGGCTTCCCTCCCTCCTCCACCCCCTCCGCAAGGGAGCAGGCTGGGGTGAACTCCAGAGCACCTCCTGATGGCACCCAGCCAGGACCCAGCCTGGGGCTGCTGAGGCCTAGTGGGGGGGGGGGGGGCAAAGGGGAGCGCCCATCTCACCTTCACTCAGGCCAACCTGCCTTCCAAAGACTGCTACCCAGAAGCCCTCACTCAGCCAGGGGCACCCAGAAGCCCTCACTCAGCCAGGGGCAATTCCTCCTGTCTTCCTCATCCCTTTGGGACCAGGAAAGTAAAAGAAGGGGCAAGAGACTCAGATTCTGTCCTTGGCTTTTCAGTTAATTGACTGCATAGCCTCAGTAAGTCACCTCACTTCCACATCTGTGAAATGGGTGCCCCCCCCCCCTTGCTTGAATCATTCCAGAAGCTAGGATCATCAGGGTAAAGGGGGCTAGAAGAGCAGGGTGATGGGATTTGGCCCTGGCGGACCAGAGTGGAGAGCAGAGGAAGGGGGCCTCCCACCTCCCACTGGGGGAGAAGGAGTTGGATGCTTCTCCCACACGTGGGCCTCTCAGCCCTTCTCTTACAGAGAAGCCTTCCTTTTCACAAATAATCATGGCATTCTCCAGGGAGTCTGCTCCTCCTTTGATCGTGAGCTTCCTAAGAAGTCTTGATTAAAGAATCCCAAGGACTGGAGAAGTCGACCGAGCCCCACGTCCCCCGAGTGTGCTCTCTGAGATTTGACTAGCCTGGCTCAGGTCGTTGAACAAACACAGGTTGAGGCCCCATCCCGAGCAGGGATGCTGGGGCTTCAGAGATGACCCGTCTCTGGCAAAGCCCAGCACTGTGCCCCCAAGAGCTGCTGTGTGGGAACCTGGGCACAGAGCTGGTGGCAGTGTGGGTGCAAGTTTTCTATGGCGGCCAATGTGGAGGGTGGGGACGTGGGAAGGACAGGAGAGAAGCTGGGAGCACAGGCAGAGACAGACTGTGAAGGCTGATCGGTAGCTCCGATCCATCTCAGACGTCCCCCCAGGGCAGCGGAGAGCTAGGACCTGTGCGACAAGATCAGGTCTGTATTCAGACCCATTTAACAGTGTGGCTGTGGTTGGACCCTTCGCCAGCCTGAGTCTCAAGTTTCCTGGCAGTAACAGGAAGACCTCTCTTGGAGGATTTTCGTGAGGATGAGAGGAGGTTCAGTGCCTCACAATACCACGTAGATAGTGAGTGCTCATTCAAGGTTGGCTCCTTTCAGTGCTATTAGTGCCTGGATTCCAGATAGGAAAAGGTGGGGGCCTGACCTCCCAGCCACGCCGTAGTAAGGATCGGGAGGTCAAGGACTGTGTTCTGGAAACTCAGAGGACGGGGTCCACGGGATGCAAAGAGGTGGCTGATGTAGTGGGGCCCTGGGAGGGTGAGGTGCCCACGTGGCTGCTGGACAGCTTGGATTCAGGGCCCTCGACATACAGGCATCTTCCAGACCGTGGGGCACGTGAGCTCACCCTACAGTGGGGGCTGGGTAGCCACCCCCCAGGCATCCGGTCCTCTCCCACCCACTTCTCGTCTCCTATTCCAACCCCAGTCCCCTCCCTCCCCAGCAAGGTGCCAAACCTACAGGCCACCATGAAGTTCAAGGGGCAGATGTCTTCTCTATCTGTCCCTCCTCCCCAACCCTTCGGGATCAGGCTCGTGGGTCCGAGCCAAGCAGGAAAGATACAGGAGATACCTCAAGAGACGCCCCACCCGGTTCTGTCCCTAAGGAACAGAGAGGGGGAAAGATGCACATCTAGAAGTGGTGTAGAGGCGGTGGCCTTCCAGGGCCTTCCATGACCCGCCCACCACTACTCCTTTCTACGCGTGGCTGCCTCCGGGCTTGACAAGCTCTTTGCTTCCCTACTGACCCAGAGGCAGGGCCTTTGTCACTGCAACCAGACACAACCACGGTATGTTTCCATGGGCCGGCGTCGGGCTGATGGCTGTTCCCCAGGCGCGCTCACGTCCATTATCACATTATTGAACCTTCGGAGGCTAAAGTCACACGTTCCCACCCCTGTTCTTCCAGGGTCCAGCTCCGCCAGCTCCTCCTGCCTCCATCCCCACCAACCCCTTGGCGATCTCGGTTGCGTTGCTTTTCTCTGCACCTCTGTTTCCTCATCCACGAACGGGGGAGCTCTTGGGCTAGGTGGTCCCCACCACCAGCCGAAGGATTCTCCGCCTGGCCTCTCCCGTCACCCCCAGTCTCTCCCGGGGGTCTCATTCCGCATCCCTCTGTCCCTTTGACTTTCCTGTCTATTTATACACAGAACTCACCCACGACATTTCAGTTTTCCAATAGAATCATTAATTACCCCAGTAATTAAACCCAATTAGCATTGTAGGGGCCTTTCTGAGCGAGGAGCCATTAGCCAGGGTGAAAACGCACAGGCGCGAGAAAGAAAACCCACCCTTTCCCAGCATTAAAAATGAAAGCAGGAGACAGCACAGCAAAGCAGAGGGCCCCAATTAAAGCTGGGGCCTCGCTCATTAAGCTAATTTGACATGCTATCCCGGCAGCCTCTGGTGGGAAGCCCGCCAGTGGAGCTGGCTGGGAGCTCTCTGTCCGCGCTCTGCGCTCACCTTGGGCACCGAGTGGACCCCACAGTACCCCCTCCAGGCCGCCAGTCCCCTGCTCAGGGAGGGGGGTGAAGAATCTCTGCCGATTTTTCCTGAGCACCTGCTGACCACCCCCTGGGCTTCAGGGTAGTTAACTACCCAGAGTAGGTGGGCAACGCATGCCAGGTAGGAGGAGCAGGGATGAAAACTGAGAAGAGTAGCAGAACCCCACATCTCTGGGGTTTGGGGAAAGGACAGAAGTTGGCAGTCACTCTCCTCTTTGACCCTGGGGCTGAGGGGACTCCTCTCGTGGGCTGGCTATGAAGACCAAGTGAGGTTATATATGTAAACGCCTGACACATCATCAGCGGTGGCCATCATTCGAATTTCCAGAGCTTCGTTATCCACACCTGGTCGTCCCAAGCCCCAAGGCCCCAGAGGCAATGAGGGAGGATGTGACCCTTCCATCTCCCAGGTGGAGAATCCCAGGAACAGAAGGAGGAAGACCCATAGCCAGAGATTGGCAGAGTTTAGACTAGGGGTCAACTTTTGTAACTCCCGAGCCGGAAGGGAAAGGGAACAAGGGGAGAATGATGGTTTTATGTGTTTCAGGCTTCCAGTAACATCTCATTGGCTAGGAAGGCCCCGGTCCCAGCCAGCCCTGTGGTCCTGACGGGTGGGAATAGAGGGGGTGCCGTCTGCCCTCCCAACAAAGAACCCCATCACCTTGGCTCCCAATCGGCAAGGGTCCCGTGCATCAAGTCCCGCCCTTACCCGTGATTCTGGGGCTTGCGGGTGTGTGCGGGCCACTTGTCTCCCCAGGAAGGGAAGAAAGGAAGGCCAAGGGCAGCCCGTGTCGTGGTGAAGAGCGTAGCCTCTCCCTGAACCGAGCCTCGTGGAGACCGCGTGTGTGGAATCGGCTTCATAGACAGTGTGACCTTAAGCAGGTTACTTGACCTCTCTGTTTCCTCATCTCGGAAATGGAGACAATAAGGCTACCCAGCTCCGGAGTGGTTATGAGGATTAAGTGAGTTAATTCAAGTAAACACTCAGGCCTGCGCCTGGCACAGATAAGTTATACACATGTGTTAACTGTTGTTGCCATCCATTGGCAAGGGCCTGGCAGGGAACATCATCCTTCTGTACTTTCTCTTCTGGGGAGGGACGGGAGCATGTGAGACCCCTGGCGTGTGCTGCTAAGCACCCAGTCTTGGGGCAGCTGAAGGTGGCAGGCAGTACCCTTCTCAGACATGGCAGAATGTGAGCCCCCTCCCCCCCCCCCCCACACCTCTGCCACCAGCCGCCCCTGGGCTTCCGGGGACCATTCTGAGCAGTGTGGTGGGCATGGCAAAGAGGGCATGAGAACGGGCAGGAGGGGGAAGGAGGGGAGCGAGGGGAAGCGGGTGGCCAGGAGGCCGGGCTGCACCCCTCCAGCTGGGCGCCATGCCCCACTGCCTACGTGCTCACTCTTTCTGCAAGGCAGGACAGGAAACAGGTCTTGGCATGCCGGGCCCCTACCCAGTGACTCCTGAAACCCCAACAAGTCTGAGCTGGAAGTGGGACTGGGCGCGGCTCCTGATAGATTTATGTTGGGCAAAGGGATGGCGGGGCGGGGGGGGGGGGGCGGAGAGGGGGAAGAGTATGGGCGAGACAACCCCCCTCCGTTAAAAACTCTGACACTCCCAGTGACAGGGGTGCTGAGGGGAATGGCTGGGTCTCGGGGTTTTCACCTCCTGCCTCATGGGTCCCCTCATCCCCTGTAGCCCTGCCCTGTGGGGCAGGAAGAGGACAGGCCGTGGCAACGGTAGGGACCTGCTCCCCTCAGCATTTTGCCAAGAAGAGGGTGATGATTTCAATGCTGAGGAGGGAGGCAAGGTGACAGCCTGAGGCCGGCAGCACAGGGAGGCCAGGCAGGCGGTGTCCCCGGAGGCCCCAGGACCAAGGAAGTCCTTTTATACAGATGCCCTCCCTCCTTCCTCAGCCAAACAAGGTGGCCTTGCTTTGGGCCTGTTTTGTGGGTGAGAAGGCTGGGCTTCGGGGAGGCGTTGGGTCCTACTGCTAGAGTAAGAGCTGAGGCTGAAATGATCAGGACAAACTAGAAAGTGCGTGCCCACCCACCACCCCTTTCCGCCTCCTGGGCGCTGGGGAAGGGACAGCCCAGGGCAGGCTTTTCTCCAGGGACTGCCCATGTCTACATGGCCCAGCTGCAGGTGGCATGGTGGGAGAGCAAGATGGCATGGGAAGCCCAGTGCCCCCCCCCCCCCCCCGTCAAGCAGACCCACCCACCCAGGGGAGGCCTTCAACCTCAGCCAACCTCTCCCTTCATTGTGACGTCAGGACCCTTTGAAGACCCCACTTCCTCTGGCTACGCCAAAAGGGAAGACTGTCAGATGGGAGAAGAAAACAAAACTGTGAGCCAGACTTCCTTCCTCCTGGGGTGCCCCCAAGCTGAGGCTGAGTCCAGACCAGGGGTGAATTGAGATTAGGGTTGAAATGGCGGCCACACGTCGCGTTGCACTTCTTCCTGTGGTTGAAACCAGTAAGAGCTTACCACCAGGGGTAGGGTGATATGATAACCCAGGTCTCAGGGTCTGGTTTGGTGTTGACTTTGGGATGGGGCCGGGGCTGGTGTTGGGGTTTACGTTGCGGCTGGGGAGGCTGCTTCTCAGGGCTAGCGGCGGGGTGGGTACAGTGAGCGGGGGGGGGGGGGGGGGTGCATTTCAGCTAAAGCTGGTGTCATCAGAGAGGTCAGAAGGGCTCGAGGGATTCAGCACCTGTGGCTTATATTTGGAAGAGAAATGTTCATTTTCACTTGAGCCTCAGACTGGGGAGAGGACCGGAATTAGAGGCGTATCTGAGCCAGAGCAGTAGGGAGGTTGTGAATGTGACAGAAGGGCCATTAAAAGACACTCCCTTCCCTCTTCCCGAAGTTCCGCTCACCCGTGTTGGGATCCAGTCAGCCCCAGGCCCCACTGGGGTGCTACCCAGACGTAGCCTGGGTTTCTGAGACAGAAACTCCACTGTCCAGACCAGCGAGTCCTGCCCAGAAATGAAACGGGTTCAGGACCTGTAGCAGGCACCTTCTTCTTAGGGCTGCCTCAGAAGCAGGTGAGGAGGTTGTCTTGGGCCCGAATGGCATCACCACCATGCGGTGGCTATGGGCATCTTCACGGAGGTCCCGCGTTTCAGCACGAGGGACCGCTGAGACCAAGGCCTTGCTGTGGGCTTGGGCTCACTTCCCCACCAGCTGCTGTGCCCCGGCCCGTACCCAGAAGTCTGGAAGGCCCCTGCCAGTCCAGCCCGAGGAGGAGCCCCCAGGGGCAGGAGGCAGAGCTGGCGGCCCACGTGGAGGAACCTGGCACGGGACGGAGGTGCTGGGAGCTACAAATGCCAGCCCAGGGTGGGACGGGCACAAGGGCTGATGCTGGAGGGTCCGAATGCCCGCGGTGGGGGGGGGGGGGGGGGACCGGGTAAAGGCTGTGCACATGCGCGTGCACGCCTCCCGAGGCCGAGAAACTGAACAACCTGTAGTCAGGCCGCCTGCATTAAAAGGAAAGACAGAAGAGAGCCAGGCCCGGGGTGAGAAGAGCAAACGGCAAAACTTAATGACTTTAATATGAAAGAATTTGCCACTAATTAAGCACAAACACTCCACTAATGCAGGGAACACATGTTGTGGATTTCACTTAAGCAGGAACCAAATGAGGTGCAAACCTTCCGAAATGATAGCGGTTTACCAGCCGGAGGAAGATGCTGCCTGACCTCGTTTCTGCTCTCAGAAACACACGCCCTGGTCTCCGCAGCCTCCCCGCCTCCCTACCCAAGGCTTCCAGCCACACTTCCACTGTCTGCGTCTCTCCTGATCTGTCCTCTGAGAACGTGCCATTCTGTAACCCATGTTCTGACAGCACGGGGCAGTCAGCTCCGAGGCTCCCCGGGGCCTCCAGTCCTCTCCACCTGTCTTCCCCAAACACACACCTCACACTCCTCCTCCTACGGAGCTGACGGCAGGCTCTCCACACCGGAAGGCCTGCACCCCTGCTCTGATCCACCTCTGGGCCCTCTGTCCCAGGACGCAGGATACTTCCCCTCCAGAGAGCCCCCCCGCCCCTACCCTCCTGCCCTGGCTGGCGTGGGTCTGCCCTGCACATCCCTCACTCACGCCAGCACCCCTGCCCGAGCTCCATGCCCTCTCCTCCAGGACAGTCCTTTTGCCCCGTAGGGAACATTTGGCACCTTCTAGAGATACTTTTGGTTGTCACAACGGAGGAAGGGTAGGCAGAGGCCAGCGGTGGCACCAAACACCCTTAGCCCACAGGTCAGCCCTGCAACAGAGAATCATCAGGCCCCAAACGTCAACAGTGCGGAGGTCGAGGACCTCTGCTCGGGGGCAGTGGCCTCGCCATAGCAAGGACTTGCGCAAGATCTCGCGGCGGTTAGCAGAACCAGAATGGAAGCCAGCCTACCTGATTTCCGGGCAGCTTCTTCCCCTGAGACTGTAATAACAATAACACGGCCCTTTATGCAGCATAACTACGTGCCGAGCGCCGCACTGAGAGCGTGTATGAATTATCTCACTTAATCGTCACGTCAACCCTAGGCAACGGCACTATTGTTCCCACTTCTTGCATGAGAAAACTGAGGCACAGAGAGGTTGACGCTTGCTCAGTCACCCAGCCCGTGAGTCGCATGTTCAAGCCCAGGCCCATCTGAACTCCAGCTCGGTGCTCATGGATGACTGACTTTCTACGCCCCCGCCACCGTCCTCTTAACCCCTTCCCTGTCAGTCTCCCACCCAACCCTTCCCTCTCAGAATGTACCCGCACAGAGGCAGGCAGGCCATGCCTCCCCTCTCGGCACCGGCCGAGCCCCCAGCCTCGGGTGCAGACAGCTGACTGGAGCCGGACGGGGCGTGGGCAGAGCTGGGCACTGGGGTGGTCAGACAGGTCCCTCCTGGCAAGAGGCACATCTAGAGATTTCCACTTCCAAACAGGTGGTGAGCATCGGCACAGAACCCGCAGGACTGAGACAATGCATATGTTGATACTGAGATTTTAAGAGGTTCTTCTGGGGAGGCCCAGGGAATTCTCCCTCTGTTTTCAGGCAGCCCCCAGCCTCTCCCACCCCCACACTAGCCTTCTGAAGAGGCTGCTGCCTACGCTCCCCAAAATATGGCATTAAAGACGCACCCTTGCTGAGGGGAGCCCTGGCTGCCGTGGGCGTCTGTTGTGAGACGTGTCGTCTGCGCAGGTGGGGTGGACGAGGTTGGCGTGGGCTGCGGAGATGGGACCCGTGGAAACCCCAGACTTAGAGCCAGGCCTTCGAGGCCTCAAAAGGCCAGGCCAGGAGAAACCCAGGCCGTGTGTTGGGAAGGGAATGGCACCGCGGGGAGGGGGGGAGGTGGGAGGCGGGTGGTGTAGGCCTCGCAGGGCGAAGACCTTGGGAGCAGGGCCTCCGGCTGCAGCTTGCTTGGGTGAGAAGAATATTTTTCACCTCTGGTCTAGAGTGAGGAAGGAAGTGGGGCTGGGTGCTAGGAAGTGGGACAGAGGAGAGAGGGAAGGAACCAAGAAGTGACAACTGGGAAGCCAGCAGAGGATGCGATGCCGTGGGGAGGCAAGAGGTCAGGCAGACCTCTACCTTTTGGGGTGCAGCTTCCCGGCTCCAGTCAGGGAGAAGATTCCGGCCCTGACCTGCTGGCCCTCGGTGCAGATGGGAGGCCTCACCTTCCAGCTCTTTCCTCCTGCCCTACCTGCCGAGCCTGGTCTGGAGCCCCATCTGGCTTGCAGCCTTCACCAGCTGCTCGGGGCCCCCTTACCCTATTGTATGCCAGGCACTGGCTGAAGCCCCGGCCTTTGCCCTCAGCCGGGGAGATGCTGTGATGGATGTGTGCGCAGGTACTGGGCCCTCGGGCTGCTGGGCTACCTCACTCGGGGGCAGGGGGTGTGCCCCAGGAAGCCACCTCCTCAAAATCAAGGCTCAGCTCATTGAGTACGGATGAAGAGGACTGAGGCAGGGAAATGGGGTATGTGCTTTCAGCAGAGGGAGTAACAGGGCAGGGAATGGATGGTATTGTTCCATATGGCAGGAGAGAGAGAGGGAGAGAGGAGGGAGAGAGAGAGGGCTGCAGGCTCTGATGCCCAAGATGAGGTCCAGAGCCCAAAAGGGCTTTGGACTTGATCCCGGGGGCTGCAGGAAACCATGGAAGGATTTTAAACAGAAAAGGATTCCGGATTTAGAAAGTGGCCAGCGGGGTCACCTGGGTGGCTCAGTTGGTTAAGCATCCAGCTCTTTCTGGGTTTCTGCTCAGGTCATGATCTCACGGTTTGTGGCTTCAAGCCCCGCATCGGGCTCCGTGCTGGCAACACAGAGCCCGCTCGGGATTCTCTCTCTCTCTCTGCCCCTCCCCTGCCCAAGCTGTCTCTCACAAAAATAAATAAAAACATTAAAATAAAAAAAAGTGGCCAATGGGTTAGGGGAAGGCCTAGAGGCAGTTACGTAGGCTTGGTGTCCTGCTGCAGCGGCCGGGTAAGCGGTGACTGTGGCCTGCACCGGGGCAGGTCTTGGGAAGAGGGAGGGGACAAGGCAGGAGGAGCGAGATGGTGGGTGCTAAGGGGCAAAGGGAAGGGTTTGGGATTTGCGTAGCTGGGCTACAGTCGTGGCCCAGGAGTGTTGAGAAAATAAGGAAGTGAGACTCTGCTGGAGGTGGGGGGCAGGGAAGGGGCTGCGCTGGCGGGAGGGGGCTCAGGGGGAGTCTGGATCGGGGCCAGTGGGGATGGAGAACAAAGATGAATTCCCGCTGTGCTTGCGTGGACGCGGAAGAACCCTGTGCGTGTAGCCTGGGTTTGCCTGGCATCCCAGTCGATCTGGGAGGCCTTCCTGGAGGAGCTGGGCAGTTTACAGAGGTGGACCAGCCACTTGGTAGAAACGGTCCAGAGTCTGGTCCAGGGAAGGTGCAAAGGTAGGGCAGAGAGAGGGCCAGACAGGTTATGTCCAAAGTATAGTCTTCCGGGGTCATGGGGTCCCAACACTCTCATTTTAAAGAAAGGGACACTGAGGCCAGGGAGGGGAACTGGCCTACCTACCTAAGGCCATCTAGAAAACCGTAACCAACTAGTGGGGACCAGAGACTTCTCTCCTGGTCTCCGGCATGTACCCTTCCTCCCCACCGCCTGGCCAGAGGGAGTGTGACAGGTAAAGGGTGAGTGGTACAGAGGGGACCAAAAGGTGGAACCAGAAGGCTAGAGATGGAGAGGGGCAGAGCCGAGAGGTGCTGCTCGGGACTGGCCTTGCCCTGGGCCTTGGGGAGGGGGTAGCCAATGTGAAACCGGCCTGTCGGAGAGATCCAGATGTCCCTGGCCACTTGCTCCTCGGTGGGAAAAGACGAAACGCAGTTCCCTGATTCATCCCTGTCCCCCAACCTGTCCTGCTAGGTTTCGGAGAGACGGGACTTGCCAGAGCAGCCCCCAGCGCCGTCACCACAACCCCGGGGCTTCCCGGCTTTCATGCTGCTGGGGATTGGGCTGGCCCAGTCCGTCTGGAAGATCCTGGGCTCCTTCTCCTTCTTTTCCCAGGCTGCCGCGCCCCCTCCTCTCCCACGCACTGCACTCACCCGCCCAAGGCTCCGGCGCCAGCCCCACAGCCCATCATTAACCAGCTCTGTGTCGGGGAGTCGGGGGTTGGGGTGAGGGGGGGGCATCAGCCAAGAAGAAGAAAACATCGGCAATTTCTGTGACCCCAAATGAAGGGGCGGAGGCGCCTGGGTTTGGACAGTAGCAATTAGCCCTGACTGTGGGATCATGGGATGTTATCACCTCTGCTGGCAAGGTGGATGCAGCGGGGACTCAAGGCCCCAGGACACCTGGAGCCATCCCAGCAGGCACTGCTCCCAGAGAGGGTCCCCCAGGGCCCACACCCACCAGGCAGAGCGCCTGCGTGCAGGAGGCAGGGGCACTGAGCCCCAGCGAGGGATGGCTAGGGGTGTGGGGACAAGGACCGGGTCAGTTGATGCTTCTGTGCCCTCTGACCTGGGGACACCCTGGACCCCGTCCCGGGCAGGGCGGGGGAGTCCGAGGGTAGAGATGCAGCCTGGGCCCTAGGGGGCTCCTGAGTAATGAGGAGACATAGATACGGGACAGGACAAGTTCAGAGGACCTCAGTGAGAAGCCTGCTCGTGTGGGTCCTTGGGGGCAGAGCGATTGGGTCTGGGCAACACTGACTGGCCAAACCTTGCCCAGAGGAGGGGGCCCTAGAAAGGGGATTCCCTCCTGATCACACCGTCTCCTTGCCAGCCTCTCCCCCGGGTGGATCAGCCTTGGTATCCGAAAGTGAGGAGCTGGCCAGCCTGGGAGTTGACATTTGGGGAAGTAGCTGCACTGGGAGGAGGGGCCCTGTAGCCTTCAGGTCGCCGTGCTGACTCAGCAGGGTTTCGGCTGGAGGCCCTCCCCTCCCCCCGCCCCCATAGGTGAGTCATCCCCACTTACCACTTAGCTGGTTTCTGACCGGATGGTCCTCTTCCTTTCTGCCAGTTCTGGGGTGGTGGGAGGGAGGGGGATCCCTGGGAAGCTCTAGAGATGGACCCCAAAGGATTCTGGTCTCAGAGAGGCCCCCGGTGAGGTCCCCACCCCGGTGAGGTCCCCAGCGCTCCCCCCCCCCCCAGGGTGTCCCCGGTTGCCTCCAGGCCAGGTCTGCCACTGCTGACCGCCCAACTGAGGGTACCCCGGCGGGGACGGGGGACACAAAAAGAGGTGGTCTGTGCCAGAAATCCCAGAACCCCTCCCCCCTTGCCTGTGTCCGTCCCCCTCCGCCCCCCCCCCCCCCCCCCCCGCCACTTTCACCCACATGGGCCCAGTCCCAGCCTGCCTGGCCAGGGCGAGAAGGGTCTGAAGTTTCAAAGGGCGGGAAGAGAAACTGCTTGAGGTGGGTACGGGGAGCAGAGTGGCCCCCCCCATTCTGGGCCACACCCCGCTGCGTGGGAACCCATGGCCCCAGCCTCAGATTAGCTCCATGGCGGGCAGGGCAGGCGGGCAGGGCCCTGGGGAGCAGGTTTGTCGGCCACAACTGAGGAGCCTTTGTGTTTTGTTGCTGAGCTCGGGCTTTTGCACGTCTGTGACGTCTCGGGGGGCCGGCCCGACGCCTGCCTTGTTGGCTCAGCACTTCTGGGCAGCCACGAAGGCAGCCCGAACCGCCCAACCGAAGCTCCAATGGGGAAACTGAGGCACTGGCACACAGGCCCCAGGGGCCTGAGTCCCAGACCGTGGAGCCCATAGGGTGGTCAGGGAGAATACAGGCAGTGCTTGAGGTCAAAAAGAAAAACATTCCTTGATATCCCTAGGATGCAAGAACCTCTCTACTGAGGGCAGAGGTTCCCATGGATCTCTCTACCTTTCACTCCCCACCTCTCTGGCTCCTCCCTCCTCTGTACATAGCCTCCTGGAGGTGCCCCCACCTGGCTTCCACTGCGCTTTACCCCTGGCTCCCAACCCCCCCCCCCCCACCAAGCCCAGTGCAGGGCAGCCCGCGGGCACTGTGGCTACGGTAATGTAACTGGTATTCCTGCCACTTATCAAAAGGAGCAAGAGAGGCTCTGAGCTTTATTCCAGGAGGGACACCGCCCAGAGGGAGGGAGGCCCTGGGGGGTTAGGTTGAGAACGTGAGTCCCTTATAAAAAGGCAGGGTGGGAAGCGCACTGGGTTGGATTTGCCCTTCCATGTCGCCAAGCAAGTGACCCAGCCCCTCGTGGACTCTGGACTCCTCCTTTGTAAAACCATGGATCACGTGTTCCACTGAGGTCCAGTACGGTACCATTTTAGTGGTCCTGGTTTCCACATCTGGGACAGCCCCTGCCTCTCATGTAAGAGGAGGCCTGTGAGGAAGGAGAGACGATGCCTTGTGTGGACCACCCCAACTGCCCGGGCAACCACAGAAAGTTAGCAGGGTAGTCTCCAGGCCCTAGACCCTGCCAGGGAGCCGCGATGTGGCCAACAAAACCCGAGGTCTCGCCGGTGCCTTCCCTCTCACACAGGGAGTCGCGATCTGTTGGGAGCCGGGGGACACACAGTAAGAAACACACTAGACGTGCATGCCAGGAAATAGAAAATAAAAGGGATACAGACGACGACGAAGGTGGTGGTGAGGAGGATGATGATGATGATGATGGCAGCCAGCACTTACTGACCGTCTCGTTCTGTGCTAAGTGCCGCTCTCTAGCTTCCCGTGTGGTCATTTGATCCTTAGGACCACTGCATGGGATAGGTGGTGTTGTGATCCCCGTTTCACAGACGAGAAATCTCAGTGCAAACTGAGGCACAGAGCGGTTGAGTCATTGGCCCAACGTTTCTCGGCTCGTAAGTGACAGAGGGAGTCTGCAAAGCCACACCGTCTGGCTCTTCGCAAGCCCATGCATACTGGGGGGGGGTGGGGGGCAGCCCCTCAGAGGGTGGGAGGAGCTCGGGCAGCAAGCTCAACTTCCAGGTCATCTGGGCCCAAGGGGTTGGGACCTTGGACCCAACTTGGACCAGCCTGCCCTCCTGCTTCTGCCCCTTGGCCCCGGGCCTTCCAGATGAGGCCTATGGTTCTACCTCTTCCTGCACAGAGGAGGGGCCTCCTCCTGGGTTCCTGCCCTGATCCAGCCCTTTCTCTGCCTTTTCAGTGGGGGATCCCCACTCTCCCATTCATTGCCGCACCCAGACCCTGGAGGTCTGCCCCCCTTCTCTGAAAGTTTCCCAACCTGACCAGTCTAAAGAATGAGGGACATTCTCCCCAACCCTGCACCCTCGGTCCAAGACTGGCAGCCCCCAGGGAACCTGGGTGGCTCAGCCGGTTGAGCGTCCGACTCTTGATTTCGGCTCAGGTCATGATCTACCGGTTGGTGAGTTCGAGCCCCTAGTTAGACTCTGAGCTGACAGCATGAAGATCCTCTCTCTCCCTCTCTGTCTGTCCCTCCCCCATTCGTGCTTGTGCTTACACACGCGTAAGCACTCTCTCTCTCTCTTTCTCTCTCATTAAAAAAAAAAAAAAAAGACGGGAAGCCCCAAGCCAGAAGCAAGAGCTCTGGGTCCCTTAGCCCGGAGTGGGGTGGAGGGCTAAGGGAGGGTCTTCAGACCTTGCTGGTGGCCCCAGCCCCTCCCACTTCCTCTGGGGTCAGGGAGTGGCCCCAAACCCTATGCTCCAAAAGCTCCCTCGTGCCCACTAGGCTGTGGATGGAGAGGTGAACACCAGAATAAGTCTGCCTGCACCTTAGAGGTCCTTTCCCACTCTGGCCTGCCCACTCTTCACTAGCGCAAAAGGGGCAAGGGCCAGGAGAACCCACTTTGTGCGCAGTGGGTGGACACCCCAGGCACTCTCCTTACTGCTCCCTGTGGGGTTGCTTCTGGGAGAGCCACACTGGAGAGGAGAGAGGGGCCTTAACCCCAAAACAGACATTAGGGTGGGGAAGGCCTCCTTGGCCTGGTGAGGCACCGATGCATGAGACGGGGCCGCTAGGGTGCCCGAGCCCCTGGCAGCGGCCGCCCCGCCCCCACGCCCAGGCCACTATCAGCGATCTTCGCTCCTGGCATTCACAGCTCTGAAGGGTGAGGTCACTGCTGAAGACACAGCAAATGAATGGCAGTGTGTGTGCCGGCCGCTGAAGCCTGCCTGTCCCCACACCTGCGGGGAGCGGGGGGTGGGGAGGCGGAGGGGGTCGCGGCAGGCTTGGTGGGCTGTGTCCGGCTATAGGCTCCCCCATGCCCTGGCACCAATCCCAAGATGGTTCCTGGTGCCCACACGCCAACCTCCCCCCCCCCCCCCCCCCCACACACACACACAACCTATGGCCCAAGCCCTCCCAACTGGCTTTTCCTGTTTCTGGCTTTGTGTGGTGAAAGTTCCCCAATTATACCCACATTATCTCAGCTGCTGGGCAACCTCCAGCAGGTTGGTGAGTGGAGGCGGGGGAGGGGGGGGAGCACCCACTTATCCTCCTGGGAGGGCCTGGGGCTTAGCCGCTTGACAGCTGGCCAGTCAGCAGGAGCACTGGGCTGTCTGGCCCGCTGACCTCACCATGGGACTCTATCTGGGGTGGGGCCTCAGCGAGGCTGGGCTGCGGTTCAGGGGATCAGACTCAGGCCCAGAAGGGACCACTAAGACTGGGGAGTCCAGCCCGCTCTCTTATAGAGGAGGAAGATAGGGCTCGGGAGGGGGAAGTGACCGGCCAAGGTCTCAGCTCAAAATAGGGCTGAGCAAAACCCAACCCTCCTGCCTCCCTGGTAGGTGCTTCCTCCTGTACTCCCACCAGCCCACGGTGCTCTCTGCCCAAGGACATGTCAGAACCCCACACACCGGCCAGGGGGACAACTGGAGGGGTAGGGGTGGGGGCACTCCCAGGTGGGCTTTGAAGGGCTGCACGGATGTGAATAGGCATAAAGAAGGAGGGAGCACTGGGGAAGCTTTCAGGGCATGACAAGGGGCCAAAGATCTATTTATTCAGCAAATTTTTGAGTATCTGCTGTATGGTACACACAGGACACCGCAGTGACCCTGGGGACACAGCCTGTGCCCTCCTTAGGGGAGGGGTGGGGGGGGGGACAGCCTTCACCTATCATGGGCTTCCAAGCCCTCAGAGGAGTGTGCCCTGCTCTTGTGCCTCCGCCATGCAGAGGCAAAGGTGAGCCCCGAGTTTCCACTCCCTTGGGGAGCCACTGAGGCCATCCCCCCCGCCTCTAGGTCAGTGCAGGACCTGGCATTGATATTATCGATGGTGCTCAATAAACTGAGTGAAGTAAGGATACGACAATATGAAGGGTACAGATGCGTGGCCAATGACAGAGGTCAAGAAAGAGCCTGGGCCAGAGAGACCCGCTGGAGGGTCTCTGCCCTGCGTTCAGGGTCAGGGAAAAGCTCAAACAAGCCATTCTAGTGAAACAAAGCAATCAGTAAGGAGACTGGGGGGGATTTATTCATTCATCCAATGCCACTGATCACTCCCTCCTTCTTGCAAATGTCTATTCCCATGGGTTCCGTTGCAGTCTGCCTGGCCAGAGCTATCTACCGAGTACCTACTGTGTGCCAGACGCTGGGCTGGGCACTGGGGCTGGGGCGACTGGGAAAGACACAGACCCTGTGCTGGCGGAGAAGTCACAGGCGTGAACAACCACATCCGGAGGCAGAAAAGATCTGTGATAGAAGTGGCTGGATTCACACGTGCAGGGAAGATCTGGGAAGCTTCCCAAAGGAGGTGGCCTGAGTGGGAGATCCATAGGGGAAGGAGGGGGAAGAGCCTTCTAGGGCTTTCTAGGGAACTGCACGAGCAAGAGTCTAGGAGTGATAGGAGGAGGGAGAGAGAGAGGAAGGGAACATGGAAACATGGCATGTTCTGAGGAGCGGCCCGGGCCCCGTGAGAGGGACAGAGCCAGCGCACCCCAGGGCACGGGCACTCCGCCTTGAGGGAGAAGACCATGGCGGGGAGCATAATGGTGGCCACCGTGAGCCCGCATGGTCAGCGCCTCCTGCCTCCTGACACTTTCTCGTTAGTCTCATTTGGTTCTCCCAGCAACCCCGTGAGGTAGAGGACTGGATTCTATGCCCCATTTGCCAGAAGGGAACTGAGGCCCGGGACGGTGAGGCAGTTGATGGCTCCTAGGGAAAGCAGTGCATTCGACTCCCGCCCCTTATTAAAAATAAGGGTGCAGGTATATATTTACTGCCCAATGGAGCACTATGGGTAATGCATCGCTAGACGAAACGGCAGCTATGGAACAATGCGTACAGTATCATTCTGATTTCGTCTTAAAAAAAAAGATGGTTATGCAGAGAAACCTGGAGATCGAGAAATTAATACAGCGAGAAAAACATAAAAGAAGGGATTTCCTACAAGACGATCAGTGATCCTTCTGAGTGGTGGGGATCACGGTCTTTTTCAGCATCCTCCAGAGTGCTTTAGTAACAAGCAATTATTTATTCCTATGACCAGAATCGAGTAACAAGAGGTAGAAAGTAAAGAGCAGCGCACAGGGAGTCGGGGGCAGGGGGGGCGGGCGGCCGTGCCTGTCACTGACCAGTCCCGCCGGCTCCTTTGACCAGGCGCCCACGCCCAGGTGGTCCAGGTGAACGACTCCATGTACGGTTTCATCGGCACGGACGTGGTCCTGCACTGCAGCTTCGCCAACCCGCTGCCCGGCGTGAAGATCACCCAGGTCACGTGGCAGAAGGCCACCAACGGCTCCAAGCAGAATGTGGCCATCTACAACCCCGCCATGGGCGTCTCCGTGCTGGCTCCCTACCGCGAGCGCGTAGAATTCCTGCGGCCCTCTTTCACCGACGGCACCATCCGCCTCTCCCGCCTCGAGCTGGAGGACGAGGGCGTCTACATCTGCGAGTTCGCCACCTTCCCTGCCGGCAATCGAGAGAGCCAGCTCAACCTCACTGTAATGGGTAAGCTGGCCTCACCCCGCCCTCCCTGCTCGTGCAGAGGCCCGTGGCCTGGGGCTTGGCCACCCTCATCGTGTGCCTTGGTGGCCCCAGACAGTCTCCTTGGTTGGCATGCTCCCAAAGCTTCCGGTCCCTTCCGGCCAGGCTGTCCCACAGCTCACTCGGGATTGGGTGCAAGGCCTTAGCTGTGCACAGAGCTGAGGGTCACGATTCGGGTTGGAAGCCCCACCACGGGGTACTTTGTGGGTGACCGGGAAGCAGGCAGAAGCTTCCGACACCACGGTAAGGAAAAGGGCCACGTGAGCCGCCAGCCTTGAGCACACCAAGACTCCAGGAAGGCCTCCGCTTGACCAAAGGGGGTGCCAGGTAGGGCAGGAAGGACACAGGTTAGACATGAAGCAGTCCCCATGAGAAGGGCTGGGAGGGGCTTTGGGCACAGCTCAGAGGCAGGGATGGCCAGGGTGACCTCCTGGGCCAGCACACTTTGGATGAAGCCGTAGCGCTAGCCCCACGGCTCCCTCTGCTTCCCCGCAGCCAAACCCACCAACTGGGTAGAGGGCACCCAGACGGTGCTTCGAGCCAAGAAGGGGCAGGATGACAAGGTCCTGGTGGCCACCTGCACCTCGGCCAATGGGAAGCCTCCCAGCGTGGTGTCCTGGGAAACGCGCCTGAAGGGCGAGGCGGAGTACCAAGAGATCCGGAACCCCAACGGCACGGTGACCGTCATTAGCCGCTACCGCCTGGTGCCCAGCCGGGAAGCCCACCAGCAGACCCTGGCCTGCATCGTCAACTACCACATGGACCGCTTCCGGGAAAGCCTCACCCTCAACGTGCAATGTGAGCAGGGCGCAGCGCAGGCGGGTTTCGGGGCGGGGGGTGCTGCTGTCCCCTCCTACCGCCCCACTCTTGCCAGCCCTCCCTCCTCCTTTGCTCCGATCTCTCTTCCTTTGCTTCCTTTGCCCCCTTTCTGCTCCTGCCCGCCCCCCAGCCTTCCCCTCCCTTTCTCTTTTCAGGGGTGCGTTGTCCTCCCCCCGTCTTTTCCCCATCGCCTTCCTGTGCCCATCTGTCCTCCTCCTTCCTCCATTCCCTTGCTGCTTCTGCTCCGAGGGTCCTCCCCCCTCTCTCCCCGTCTTCCAGCTCTTTCCATGTCACTGCCCCTTCCACCCCTGCCCCATCTGAGGCTCACTCCCTCGCCCCAAGCCCTGCTCTCCTGACCTCACCCTTCTCAAACATCGTCCCTTGCCCCACAGACGAGCCCGAGGTGACCATCGAGGGGTTTGATGGGAACTGGTACCTGCAGCGGACGGATGTGAAGCTCACGTGCAAAGCCGATGCTAACCCCCCTGCCACCGACTACCACTGGACCACGTAAGTGCTCTGGGGCTGGCTGGTCGCCTTGGAGGGTGCCTAGCTAGTCACAGGGAGGCACACCACCCCACCTCCAGGAGCATTACGTGGGGAGAAAGTTAGGGTCTTGGTTCAGGATTCTCAGAAGGGGAGGGGCTGCGAGAGACCCCAGCCACAACGGCATCAGGGTCAGTGGGACAAACCATTCTGCCAGAGGGGGATCCCCTCATCAACCGCCTGCCTTCTTCCCCCTAATAAAGAATCTAGTCGTTCTCCTTTGGTGATTCAGTCTGAGTCACTCCCACCCCAGCCCCCGGTATTTATTTTTATCAAGGTGTCCCCAGGGAAGCTGGCTTTCTGGAGCATCCCAGATCTTTCTTTGTTCCCATTCCTTCTCTCCAGCACCCCCAGGTTCTCAAGGAGGGGGCAGCCGTCACCCCAGAATGCCTGCGTCCGTGGAGTGCTTGCCCCGTACCCCGCCGTGCCATTCTTGGCTTCACAGTCTTTGAGCCTGGCTCTCGAAGGGTCCTGTCTGCCCCTCCAGCCGGCTCTGATGGCCTGAGCTAAGGTTCTTGCTAGAGAAAAGCTGGATGGGACGCATAGAAAGGAGGAAGTGGGGAAGCCAGGAAGCGGGTTGACATGGATGGCCAGGAGATGGCTGCCCACATTGTCTACACTCTGTTTCCTGGAAGTAGAAGGCATTGGCCTGCCCTAGCTAGTTCTCACCCTCCACTTTCTGGAGCCAGAAGTGTTATCTGAAGGTACAAGTGACCAGTTTCGGCTCTGTGTACCAGGGAGCTGCTAGGTCCAACAGAATAATAGCTTTGTGACATCGAAAATCAGGAGGAGGCTCCCCTGTGTCTCCCCCAGGAAAATGGCCTATGATATGCCCAGCAAGAAAATGAGATAGTGTACCAGAGCACGATTCCTCCACATGGGTCACATCTCATCACCTGAGCAGCTTGTTAAGATACAGATCTCCAAGCCGTGGCCCCAGCGGTTCAACCTCAGTAGATCCGGGGTGAGAACCCGAACATCTATAGTATCAACTAGCAACCCAGGAAACCAACGACCAACCACCAGGAACCGGGCGTAGTTGGGAGAGCACTGTGCCAGGAGCCAAAGACCTGGCTAGAGCCCCAGTTCTGTCACTTACTAGCTGTGTTCTTTGACCCTGAACTCAAAGAGCTTCTCGTCTGTTCGGTGGGACCAGTCCCTTTCCGGCCTGTCTACATCTCAGTGCTGGGACATGAGCGTGAGATGCCGAATAGTGGGAATCTGCCAAACGCAAGAGATTATTGTTGTGGTTACTGTTGGTACTCTGTCCAAGACAGACCCTGCCTATCAACTCAGCAAGAGGGCTGGGAGTCTTGGAGGCTGGGTGACACCCGGGGAAGCTTCTGGGCTGGAGGGTCATAACCCACTGCCATGTCTCCCCACCCCTGCAGGCTGAATGGCTCCCTCCCCAAGGGCGTGGAGGCCCAGAACAGAACCCTCTTCTTCAGGGGGCCTATCAACTACAGCCTGGCAGGGACCTACGTGTGTGAGGCCACCAACCCCATCGGCACCCGCTCGGGCCAGGTGGAGGTCAATATCACAGGTAGGAAGCTGTCCCCTGTCCTGCCTCTCCCCACCCACTGCTCTGCCTTTGGGGCTAGGTCACTGCAGGAAGTTTCCGTCTCCCCTTCTCTGGTTCTCTCCTGAGCTCTGGCCACTGGTCTTGCTTTGCTTTTCTCTTTCCTCTGTTGAGGCTGTGTGTGAAACAGGGTGACCCCCGATCGGAGAGGGATCAGAGAGGCTCCAGCAGAGAGGAAGTGGGTGCTGTTGCGGGTGGGGGAACGGTGGGGGGACAGGTGTTAGAGCCTGCCCAGGTCCTGTGATGCCGGCTTGGTGGGGCTGGGCTTGGAGGTGGAGCTCATTTGCTCCTGCAGTTCAGGAAACCCGCACAGACAGGCGGGAGGGTGAGGCTGTCCTCAAGCAGGGACACTGGAGGAAATACAAGGAGACAGCCCAGAGCCATGGTGGTTGTGTGCCCTGAATTGCTGTCTTCCCTGCATTTTTCTCTGTGTCGGTGCAGATGAAGAGATTCGGCCGCCTGACCCTCTCAGGGCAAAGGGAGCAAAGAGCTAGGATGTCCTGGGGGAGCCTTCATGTGGGCCATGAAGGGAGCATGGGTTTTAATGTCAGACAGCAGGGACGTGGACAAGTGCTCCTCGGAAAATGGGCATAATTCGAGGTGCCTTGAAAGCTTCTTGTCGGAATGTACGTAATGTGGGCCAAGGACCTAGCGCAGACCAGCCTGTCAATAAATGGCCCCTGCTCTATGATCATTATCTTGGCCCCTGTCATTATCATTATTAATGGGAGGATCAAAACAAGCCAAGAGAGAGGTAAACTTGCCATCACAGCTTCACAGCCAGAAGAGGGAGTGTCTTTAACATTGTGGCTGAGGTAGTTGCAGGAAAAGAAAGTGACAGAAAGAAACACCTGGGACGGGCAGGGGTGTCATGCGGCTGGGGGGATGGACAGGAAGTGACCTCAGGGAGATGTTGGGCCGGGCTCCGGAGTCTGGGAAGTTGGGCAGTGGTTGCTGGACTCCAGGCACAGGACTTGGGCAAGCCCTACAGACACATCGGCTCCGGGCCCGCGTCCCAGAAGTAGGAGACCTCGTGTGGGTCCATCCGAGGCACAGCGGCAAAAGGAGCTGTCCAGGGTCTGCACCTACCTGTGCAGTCACACTTGGGGCCGTTCCGTCCCACTCTCACCAGGGGGAGGTGGAGTCACTTGTCGATTGCTGTTTTCTTCAACTCCCTGCCCGTGGCTCTCACACTGGTCAACTCCCTGCCCGTGAGCCAGAAGTAGTAGAAGCGTCCGAGGTGGAGCCTGGGACAAGCTACGGCAGCCCGTCCTCCAGGCTAGGGTTGGGGGCGGTGGGGAGGGGGAGGGCCAGAAGCACAGACTTCTCCCCTCCTGGAGAGAATTTGGGCAAAGCTCAGTAAGAGCCTCACGGGTGCCCGAGCTCTGGCCGTGGGGCCATGGGACAGACAGGGATGAGGAGTATTCCTACGGGAGCATAACCACGCCACAGGGAGGCATGTCGTACGGGGGCCATGTCAGACTTGGCCTGAGTGTGGTCACGTAGCGGTTCTTCCTGGCTGTGTCGCTTTCACGTCTCAGAGTCTCAGCTTCCCGGTCTGTATGACAGAGATCATATACTTCTCTCAGGCCAGATGCATACTCCGCTGGCTGGAGACACTGCTGACTGGGAAGTCAGGGGAGGGGGCCAAGAAACGGGAGCAGTGATCTCCCGTGATCCTACCCCTGGCATGAGTGGACCAGCCAGAGGCCCTTCTAGGCTAATGGGGCCAGGTGGCGCTACCCAGCTAAGTCGGGGCCTCCCTTCTCCCAAAGCTCGAGAGGAGGCAGGATGACTGTGAATGCACGCTGCTCATCAGGGACTC
The DNA here is from genome assembly GCF_018350175.1 of Felis catus. Lineage (NCBI taxonomy): Eukaryota > Metazoa > Chordata > Mammalia > Carnivora > Felidae > Felis > Felis catus. The sequence continues at coordinate 17,073,341 of NC_058377.1, read as the reverse complement.
AGTGGCATCCAGGAGCAGGGAGGAAGGGGAGGGGGCACTTCCCAGGCCCAGGCTAAAGAAAAGAGAGGAAAGGGAGGACGCGAAGCCAGCCGTGGAGGCGGGCTGTCTCCTTGGGGCTGATGGCAGCAGTGGGATGCCCTGCGTGGGATCTGTGGTCAGGCCTAGCTGGCCTGTGGGCAGGCGGGCCAAGCTGCCCAGGGCTCCAGCTGGAAGACGCATGCGGCATAGCCTCCCGTGCTCCCCGGAGGCACAGAGAGAGACAGGGCTGGTAAGCAAAGTCACACGCAGGTGACTTGCATGAGGACACTCTTGTTGACAGCCCAGTTAGGCAGAGGCCAGGGACGCGTGGTGCCCACTGAATCACTGATGGGCCCGGGAGCCGTTTAGCCGGCCCTCCCGAGGGAGGACCTACCTCTCGGGCCCGCAAGACGGCTCAGCCGGGAAGCCTGAGCCTTTTCACAGCCATGTGTTCTGGCGCTCACGGACAATCTCGGAGCAGCCGCTGACACCACCGGCCCTTGTCCCACATCAGCTGGTGCCTATCACGTTCTCTGGGGGCCCGCTGTGGGGGCACAGCCATGCCCTGTGCTCCAAGCCCCACTGGTCAGGAGGGAATGCATCAGCGAGACGGATAAGTGGAAATTTAATTTTTCATTCTGGCCACCCGTTCGGGTAATAGCTTTGCCCTGGGCCCATCTGGAGAGGAAAATGAAGAGAAGCCGGGGCAGGGGTGGGAGGAGGCGGGCCGCAGGGTGTGTGCCAGAGGCACGTGCGTGTGCAGGGCACACGTGTGCAGGGCACTGCACCTGCAGAGGCTTCTCAGGGCCCCGGACCCTGGAGAAGGTGGCCTTTGAGTTGTTCCTACGAGGATGAGTGGGCAGTGATGGAGGGTGGGGGTCCCCAGGCAGGGGAAGCTTGTGGGAGGAGAATAGTGGGAGCACTGGAAGGAGGGGAGCTTTCTCTGTGTCGCCAAAGGGGAGCCTCTCAAGGGTTCTCAGCAGAGAGGCAGGTGGTTTAGACCAAGCGTTTGGGAGGGGCTGTACAGTGAGGAAGCAACAGGCCTCGGCTGTGGTCATGAGGACGAAGAGACAGACTCCCCAGAATTGGCGTGGACGTGTCCATGGGGCCCGGGGCCCTCACACAGGCCCGTTTTTGAGATCTGAGTACTGAGAGCGATTTCATGGGGTTAGCCCAACAGTCACAAAACAACCCAGTGAGCTTCCTTCCCTTCCCCCTCCAAGGGTAATGTGAAAGGCGGGGAGGGGCGCTCAGGGTACGGCCTTGACCAGATGAAAAAGGCCAAATGGGGCAGCATCTATCCCTGGGACGGGGGCTGTCGGGAAAAGAGTATCCAGGCTGCTCTAGGAGCAGAGCAGGGAGGCCACTGTGGTGCAGGCGTCTGGCCCAGTTCCCATTTCCGGGAAGCCCCAGGTTCATCCGCTGGGGACAACCACTTGAAGGTGAAGGTAACAGGGCTCCTCCCTCTTAGACCGGGTGTTCCTGTGACCGCGTGTTGGTGGGGCTTCAGGGTCCTTTTGGGACGGAGGGCGCATGCCTCTGAGCGTGTAAATGCAAGCAGACGAGCGCCTATGTGCAGGCCGAGTGGGCACACGGGAACCCTGGCTGTGCCATGGGCAAACGTGCCTTTCTGCGGGCGGGCGGATGGCAGGGTGTGTCGGGGAGCCCCTGGACAGACAGCTGTGTCTGCGCCCCTGGGAGGATTCGGTCCTGCTCCGGCATGACGAGGCCCTGCCCCGTGGCCTACACAGCTGCTGCAGCTGTCTGACCCCGGGCCTTCCCACTCTCCCTGCGGCCCCTGCACTGCACACTGGGAGCTGTAGTTCCAGCAGCTTCCCGGCCTCATCCCGTGATGCTAGAGCATTTCCCGCCTGCCTGAGGAAGCACCAGGCGTTGGTTCTAGAAGCAAGCCCAAACATCCTCTTTGACGCTAAAACTCCTCCAGATCCCAGAACCAGACCATAAACCCTAACCTGCCCTCCACCTCAGATCCATCCAAAGCCCCTGTACCAGCCCACCCGTCCCAGTCAGGAAACCTTGGCCCCAAAGGAATGCAGAGCTCCCACTGCCCCCAGGGTCCCGGCCAGCCTGCCATCCCAGAGTGGAGGCTGCAGTCCTTCAGCAAAGGGGGCTGAGCTGCCCGCTTTGTTAAGATGATGGGAGGGAGGCCCGTGAGACCCCACCACCCAGCTCTTCTCTCCCCGGCCAGCAGAGGCCCTTGAGGCTCTGCTTCTGGTGCCCCAGGAACTACTAGCTGACCGTGACAGCTGGAAGGACGCAGGGGGCGGGCGGGTGCTTCATTCCACACCGAGCAGCCGCCTCTCCTTGCAGATGAATGAGGTCCCCATATGGCATCTTCACACGGAAGTCTGCAATGCTGGACAGTCATCGCAGCCATTTGTCTACCTCTAGGCAGACCTGGCCCTAAAGCAGATAACCAGGGTTCCCTTTGGTCCCAAAAGAACCCCAGGGAAGAGTAAACTCCCTTAGGACTCGGGGAAGAAAAGTGAAACAGAAGGACCTAGAGGGGGACCCAGAGGCTCAGCTCTAAGACAAGCTTTGCCTTGACACAATTCATTCAACAGATGTTCTTGAACTCCGGCCACATGCCAGGCAGTGGCCTGTCCCTGTCCCTCTGGAGTCTCTGTTTTAGCACAGAAGGAGGACAGACCGCAAACAGGTAGAATACATTTGAAAAATTACGTAGTCATTTTGAAGGTGACTTGGAGAAAAGAGCAAGGTCAAGGGGTCCCAAGTACAGGGGTGGGGTTTGTGAGCTGCGGTTTTAAACAGGGCAGGCAGGGGAGGCGTTGGTGAGAAGGTGATGTCAATGAGAAGTTTGATCCAGGCCCTGAAGGAGGGGAAGGAGTAACCTGAGACATGGGAGCAGAGTCTTCCGGGGTGGAGAGCAGCCAGTGAGAAGGCCCTGAGGAAGTTTGGAGCAGAGTGAGCCAGGAGGAAAGCAAGAGATGGAATCAGAGGTGGGGAGCAGAGGCACAGGTCGTGTAGAGCATTTGAACCTCTTCAGACTTAACAGGATCTCTGTGGCTCCTGATTCAAGATCACCTATAGAGGCAAAAGGTAGAATCGGGGAAGCCGGTTAGGCAATTACTACAATAATCCAGGTGACCGATGATGGTAGCATGGATTAGAGAGGTGGTGGTGGTGGGAAATGGTCAGATTCTAGATTTACTTTAAATTCAAACTTCTACGCTAATTTGGGACACAAGCCACGCCCATGAAACGGGTAGTAAACTACCATACTGTGATTAGTGGGGCCCAAAAAATTCAATCTAGTCAAATAAAACATAGGAGAGCTTTATTTTCATTGGGTCTCTGCTGGCGCTAAAAGCCTAAGAGTAAATATAATGGAACTTCTACTGCACACAACTGTAACACATTGAATGGAAGCAGTCCCAAATTATCATGAGTCCGCCATTTCCCCAGCTCTTCTCCTCGCTCCTTCGGGAGAGAACTTTAGCCATTTGAAAACTGGCGGAAGGACCAGAGCCAATTGTGGTGGATCCTGATTTGCATTTACTACAGGGTGTTTCATCAGGGGCTTTACCATCATACATCAGTATATGACAAATGGAATGGAATTGGGTATTGTTTCTACTAGAATGAGATGTGTAGACCATTAATACATAAAAGGGAACAGGGAAGTGTGAGCTGAAAGTGTGAGTTCAAAAGGGAACAGGGAAGTGTGAGCTGGAGAAGGCCGGGCTGCACAAAGACAGGACCGAAGAACGGAAATGGGCACGAGGGGATGAGGAAGGGCATTCCTGGCAGAGTGAACAGCATGAGCAAAGGCTTGAAGGAAAGGATCAACTTGGACAGCAAGGGTGGTGAGTTAGCCAAGGCCAAGATCAAGTGGCATGATGAAAGCTCTGAAGCCCAGACTGGCGTGGTCCAGCAGGCAGTGGGGAGGGACGTTATTGCTAGTCTTTGAGAAAGGGAGTGGCAGTGTGTACGCAATGGAAATTAACCTGGTGACTGTGGATGGTGACTGAAAGAGAACAGAGACCAAATGAAGGTGGGAGATTCAGGAATCTACAGTAAAACCTGGCATGAAGTGGTAAGAAATTGAATAGGAGAAGTCAACAAGATTTGATGGAAAGACTTGAAACGAAGTCCCCTCCATTTGGATACCTTTCTTATTCTCTTGGCCTCTCCAAGTCCTTGCCATCCTTCAAGGCTTGGCTTAAGTCTTTCTGAGAAACATTTTCTAACTCCAGGCCACAGTGCCCTCTTTCCCCTGCATTCCTGAGGCACTTCTCTGCCACTGTCCTTGATTGTCTGCGGGCGGCTTTATCCCTAAGGGTGTCATTTGGTTCCCCAGATAGGCTGTGAGTTTTTTGTATCCTGTGACTAGCAAAATAGATGTTTCATAGAGGATTGTTGATTGGATAGGTGGATGGATGAATGGATTGGTAGATGGGTACATGGGTGGATAGGTGGATGGATGGACAGATGGGTAGATGGGTGGGGGGATGGGTGGGGAGATAGATGTATGGGTAGGTGTGTGGGTGGATGGGTGGATGTATGGATGGATGGATGGATGGATCAGTGGATGGTTGGGTAGATGGATGGGTGGATGGATGGATGGATGGATGGATGGATGGGTGGATGGATGGATGGATAGATCAGTGGATGGTTGAGTGGATGGATAGATGGGTGGGTGGATGGATGGATGGATGGATGGTGGGATGGATGGATGGATGGATGGATGGATAGATAGATGAGTGAGTGGATGGATGGATGGATGGATAAGTGGATGGGTGGGTGGATGGGTGCGTGGATGGATAGATGGATGGACAGATTAGTGGATGGGTGGGTATATGGGTGAAGCAATGAGGCAGTTGTACAGAGGAGAGAGCACTCAGATATGGGGTGAGAACTGAAGAGGGAGCAAACGGGTAGAAAGTATGGAAGAGGCCAGGTTCCTATTAGCTGCCTTTTGGGTGTGCCTTGTGGAGGCAGCCCCCACTTCCTGGGGGCAGGTGTACAGCCCTTTTAAAGGCAGTAAACAGACCTGGTGAAGCAGGAGAAGCTTGAGGTTCCACGGAAACCGTTCTGGAAGTGAGCGGTGAGGACAAATATTCAATAAATATTTATTGGGCAGCCACTCGGTGACCTACACTGAGGACACAGTGGTGACAAGTGGTTGTGTTTCTCTGCCAACTCCTGCATGTGGAGAGGCCGGGAACGGGAGCATCTGGGTGGTCCCTGCTCAGCCATGTGACTGCAGGCAAATCGCCTCCCCTTGTCAGGGCCCCCGTGATTTCATCAGCCCTTTCAGCCTGGACTCCCGGAAGTCCTTTCCTCTTCTCTTCTAGAGCCTCTGCCCTGCTCTTGCCTGCTGCTGCCAGCACCCCACCCACTCACACACATGGCCGGAGTGGGCCGGCTTTACCTCTGGGAGGAGGGAGTGGGCTCATAGGAGGAGCAGGATTCCCTTGGAATGAGTGATGCTCAATCAGGGAGTGAGCTGGCAGAAACCGATTCCCAGGGACCGGAACAAATGCCCAAACCATACACCTTTACCCTGGCCTAAAGAGAGGAGGGCCTAGAATAGCCCAGCAGCCCTCCCAGGTTCCCTGGAAAACCTGCCCACCTGTGCCTCCTGACCGGGGCCAACCGTGGTCTCCGGTGCCACCCTGTGGTGGTGCTGGGAACCGCCTCCCTCAGTCTCCCCTCCGGGCAGCATTGACCACAGCGCAGGCAGTCACCCGCCCAGCCTTCCCTCCCTCCCACCTACTTCCTTTCCCTCCTTTCCACCTTTCCTGCTTTCTTGTTTCCACCCTGTCCTCAGCGCGCACATGTTCGTACACATACGTTCATCGCATCAGCACGGGTATGCAGGCTCGCCGTGACGGGCCAGGGTGTGCCCGGGCACGCGCTCCCTGGTGACGCCACTCGTCATCGTGGCCGTGAACTCACGTGCGCTCGTGCCCCCTCTCTACACAGCCATGCTGAGTGTCTTTTGCTCACAGCCCAGGCTGGCAGCACCCCTGGCACCCACCTTGCCCTTCAGGGCCAGACCGCAGCCGAGAGCCACAGCCCTGGTTTCTGGCACTCACAGGGCATCTATGGGGCCAGCCTGGGAACCCGCCCTCTTCCCTGTGCCCTGGGAGCAGGTGAAATCAGGCGTGGGGTACCCAGTGAGCAGCAGGCGTCGGACACTTTTGGGGACGTTTGCACAGCGTTTCCGTGCAAGAGAACCAGTGTCAATCACTGGCTGGTGGCCACAGGCAAGCTATTTAACCTAAGACTTGTTGCCTGGTGCATTGGCTAGAAATTAACAGCATACTTGTTTCTCAAGGTGCCGTGATGGTGACTGGCAGCTAGGGGACACTGGGTCCACGGTGGGCTCCACTAATGGGGGTGATCCAGGCTGGCACCACAGCCAAGGAGAAAGCCAGCATGGAGCCTCCGGGGCTCCGGGACTCTCTGCCTCGTCGCCCGCTTCAGCCACAATACTGCGGCGCACTGGAGGGCTGGGACACCGAGGGGCCTGTGGAACTGGAGCCGCCCTTGGGCCTTGGGCCCACTTCCTGGCCTTTCCATCCCCTGCCTCGCTCCCTCCCTGCCATCCCTGCTGACGCCCCCACCCCCAGGAGCAGTCACTGACACTGTCCCCCTCCGTGTCTTTTCCTCACCCAGAATTCCCCTACACCCCGTCTCCTCCCGAGCACGGGCGGCGCGCCGGGCCGGTGCCCACGGCCATCATTGGGGGCGTGGCGGGGAGCATCCTGCTGGTGGTGATCGTGGTCGGCGGGATCGTGGTCGCCCTGCGCCGGCGCAGGCACACCTTCAAGGGCGACTACAGCACCAAGAAACACGTGTATGGCAACGGCTACAGCAAGGCGGGCATCCCCCAGCACCACCCGCCCATGGCCCAGAACCTGCAGTACCCTGATGACTCGGACGATGAGAAGAAGGCTGGCCCCCTGGGCGGGAGCAGCTACGAGGAAGAAGAGGAGGAGGAGGGCGGCGGAGGGGGCGAGCGCAAGGTGGGCGGCCCCCACCCCAAATACGACGAGGACGCCAAGCGGCCCTACTTCACGGTGGATGAGGCAGAGGCCCGTCAGGACGGCTACGGGGACCGGACTCTGGGCTACCAGTATGACCCTGAGCAGCTGGACTTGGCCGAGAACATGGTTTCTCAGAACGACGGGTCTTTCATTTCCAAGAAGGAGTGGTACGTGTAGCCTCCCTCTCCGGAGCCTCTGTCGGCTCCCCTTTCTCCCCGCCCCCCCCCCCCCCGCACGCCCCCTGCCCTCCCCCACTCGCCCACTCCTCCAGGAGCTCGACAGAGACTCGCCCGGCTGCCCGAAGCCAGCCCCACACTGCCGGGGAGCGGGGAGCCCAGGGCAGACACGACCTGGCTTTGTTTTGATTTCCTCCCTGTCCCCCGCCCTCCCCGTGGTGTTGTGTTCACTGTGGCTTTGGTGTCGCTGTACCTTCCCTCCCCTGACCACCGCCACCACCCGCCCCCCGCCCCCACCCTGCCTGCCCTCTCTGTGGGGAGCCCTGTTCTCGTCTTGTGTACCTGGGCGTCCCTCCAGGGTTTGGGGAGCCAGCCCTCCCCGGCCCCCTGACACTGGAATTTGTGTTCTTTCCACTGGGGGTGGAGGGCTGAGGGGCTCCGAGAGGAAAAGCCCCAAGCCACCCCCGGATGCCGCTCTTCTTCTCCCAGGGAGGGGGAGCCCACACCCCTTGCCACGAGCAGCCAGGAGCTGGGGACCCCGCTCTAGACAGTCGTTGCACCCAGGAGACAGGGAGAGGCTTCTCCAAAGCACCCAGGGTTGTCTTGTTTGTTAAGCGAATCGAATCGAGGTCCCTACCGGGGGGGCCTTGGGCAGTATGTTCTCCTGGTGAGGTCGGTTTTACACTTTTTGTCCTCATTGGCCAGCAGAGAGTGAAGTTGGCCCAGCTCTGGTGTGTCTGTCCTCTTGACCCCTATCTGCTCCCCACATAGTGGGACTTTAGGTGGCCCACACTTCCCGTACGCCTCCACCAACGCATACACGCACCCATATGCACACTCACCACTCGTGTCTGCCCCTCGTTCCCCTGGGGTCACAGGCCCTCCCCGGCCGGACACTGCCCGAGGCCCACTGCTCCCTGCCCCACCTCTTCCCTCCCAGCTGAGGATGGGGACAGCCTTCGGAAGCCTCCAGGGACGGCAGAGACCAGGGTCCCCTGGAGCCTCCACCCTAGGAGCTCAGGCTGGCCCTAAATTGCTTCTTTCAGCATGGGAGGTTCTCAGATTTCTCCCTTCTCTATCACGTGCTAGCAACTCTGTCTGGATTCTCCTGGAGAGTCAGGGCGGGGGGTCCCTAGGCTGTCCGGGAGTCACAGGTGACTGAGCACCACCATGGAGGGCACGGGGAAGGGAGTCCACCGGGTAGAAGCTTTGCAGACACAGATGCTGAAGAGTGTAGGTGGTGGCTCACCCGCCAAGGCCAATGCAGATGTTCTGGGCTTGCCAGAAAGTGCAAGGGGCATGGGGGAGCCAGGAATCCCGATTCTGCAGCTCCTGCTCCCTGCTCTCCACTCCCCGCTCAGCTGTCCCTGGTCTCCGTTCTGGGATGGGGCGGGAGGGACCTTGGGGAAGCTTTCCCTTTGACTTACAGATTCCCTCCTTGAATGGGGCTCCGGGGCCCATCCGTCACCCAAGACGAGGGTTTCCTGTCTGTACAGTGGGGGACAGGCCCCTCCCAGCTCTCTCAGTTCCCCCAGCTCAAAGTGCCTCAGTTCCTTCATCTGCCCACCCCGGTCCCCCCCGGGCACTCTAGATAGGAAAGACCCTGGGATGGGAGAGCAGGCTCATGCCTGCCCACTAGGGTTCCGGTTAACCCAGGCCATCAGGGGCTCTGTGGGATGGCAAGTGTTGCGGGGGGAGGGAAGCAGACCACTCTGTGCCCCACGGGCACTGACCTACCCTGCCATAGGCTTCCCAAGGGAGCCCCAGGCCCCAGCCCTCTCCCTCCCCTCCCCTCCCTGGTGCTGCTATTAACCCCCCCCCCCCAGCCCCGTCTGTGCCCTGGCGACCCTGGGCCCACCAGCTGGGCCACCCTCACCTGGCCCCCACTGCCCCAGCCCCAGCCCTGGCTGCCCAGTAGCCACGTAGCAGAAGTCTGAAGCCATGCCAGCCCTGGGGCAGCTCTCCCCTCTTGGCATTGGGTGGAGATGGGGGAGAAAATTCTGGGGTCTTTCAAGCCACAGGGCAGAGAGGGGTGCAGGAGCCGGGCTGCCTCTCCCAGCAGTATTAGTGTCACCCCAGGGCAGAGGACCTTTTCCATATTACATCACTGCCCCATTCCACCTCACGGCACTCTGGCCCCTCTGCTTGGTCTCCTGCCCCCCCACCCCCGCACCCCCTGGCAGGAGGAAATCCCAGGGGCCTCCCTGATAGAGGCATTCTCTGACCCCTTGAAACCATGAAACCGAAAGTCTCCCTCCTGCCATCCCCTATTCCTCATTATGTGATGTACTTAGGAGGGCCCCTGGGCCCAGCCAAAGCCCTGAGTCCCCGTTAAGACACCTCCATGCCCTCCCCCCAAGCAAAGCACAAAGTATGGGATCCATGCCACACGCATGGGCCGCGTGGGAGGCTCCTGCCTACCTTGTCCAGTAGCAGCACACCCGGCAGGGCGGTCGCTCCTCAGGGGCCCAGGGTAGGCCGGGGGCAGGCAGGGGTCGGCGCTCGGGCCTGCGGAGATGGGGCTTTCTGCGCCCCGAGTTTGCGGGAAGGTGGGCACTGCCGCCGGGCCCACAGACACAGCCAGCGGGCAAAGGGGAGGTCTGGCCCGACAGAGATGAGGATCTTTGGCTTCTCTTTTGTGCCCCCAGCATGAGCTGAGCCTTCTGCCTGTGCTGGAGATGAAATAAACTTGGTATTCATTGTGCCAAGGCCTCCCCCGTTGTCGCCCTGCCTCTTGTTACCCTCCCTCTTCTTGCCCCTGACCCTGCTCCCCTGCTCCCCTTATTTCTTTAAGATTTTGATATTGTTCTAACGTGTAAGCGAACCATCCCGAGTCCCCTTTCATCAGAAGGAGCCGAAAAGCAGCAGCAGGGAATCGGTGACCACAAGCAGGCAAGCGCGGCCCCCTCGGGCCCAGTCTGCGCGCGCACGGGGCACGCTCCCCTCCGACAGGTGCACACGCACAGACGCGCAGACACGGCAGAGGAACGGGCTGGTCCTGCCGAAAGCCCCGCAGCAGAGACGTGATTTCCCAGTGCTCGGGCCGTAAGAGAGACTCACGGGGGCCTCGTTTCCCGGGCGTACACCCCCTCCCCCATCAGCCCCCTCCATGTGCCCAAGTCACTGGTGCAATAATTTTTCTGCCACCCTCCAAGCAGAGGAATCGGGAACTGTGTTAGGTGGATGTGGGTGACCCGCCTGGGAGGACAGGGGCCCAGACAGAGACCTCTGAAGCCACCAGGAGCCCTCTCCTGCTAAGGAGCACGTGGGCCCCTCCCAGGCCACAAAGAGACCTGCTGTGGCTACGGGTGCCGTGAGGGGCTCCCGAGGCCTTGCCTCTGCTGCTGCTGCTGCTGTTGCCCCGACCGTAAGGCCCAGCCGAGCCCCCTGCCTGCCGGTGCTGTTCTTCTAACTCCTGCTGTGAGGAACGGGATTCTTGGCCGGAAAAAAGAAAAAAAAAAACGGTTTTCTCTTTTTGTACAAATGGAAGCAAAACCCAGGAGAAGCTGCCACCCCTCACCTCCGAGTGCGATGCGCTACCTTGGCATCAGTTTCTTCGTCACCGTGTTCGTCTTTGGTCCCGGGACGACCCAGCAGATTCTCCTGGTTCTGACCCAGGGGGTGTTTGCATCACCCCCTTTTACTTGTATAAAAAAAAAAATGATGAGTTGAAAAATGTACTGAGGGAAAAAAAAATGTACTTTTTTATAAATAAAGTGTTTAAAACAACGTTGGTTGCCTGTGTCGCTCGTCTCCCTGCGGTGGCCGTGCTGGGGGCACGGGGACAGGGGAGAGCTAGAGATGGGCCAGCACGGTAGTGAAGGGGAGGGAGCCTCTGGCCGGTGCCCAGGTCCCATGGTTCTGGGACAGTGACACCGACCCCTGCAGGAGGCTGCCTCCCGGTCAGGGTCCTGCCTGAAATGTCACCCCAGCTCCCAGGCTCTGCCAGGAAGTAGCACCCACACCCGGGAAGACTGGTGGGCAGCAGAGGCGGGAAGGCTGGGCCTCTACAGGCACAGGCAGGGAGGAGGCAGGGCCCTCCCTGGGCTGGCCGGAGTCCCTGCCTTCCTGAGTTTAGGCCTCTGCTGCCCTCCAGCAGCCGAGCACAGCTCAGGCTTCTTCCCTTCCCCCTTCTCGCCCACTCCCTGCTGCCCTGCTCCTTCCTGCCAGTTCGCCTCCTGTGGTCTTTTGGAGAGGAAAGCCAACAGTTATCGCCTGCCGTGTCAGACAGAGAAGAGATGGGGAGCTTTATCTTCTGTCCCCTGCCAGGGCTCTCCAAGAGACCCAGCCCTTCATCTCCAGGGGTGGGGGGAGCGGGGCTGGGTGCAGGGAGGGTGTCCTCATTCCTTGCTTACCTCCCCTCCCCGTTCCACCACCATCTGCTTCCCATCTCCAGGGCTGGAATGCAGGACAAATCGATCCTAGGTGGGAGTGGCAGGGGCTTCACCTCCCCCAGTCACCCCCGGTAGCCTCTTTTCCCTGAAATCCACACCATACACCTCTGAGAAAAGGGGGTAGGGATGCTGAGAGCCAAGGTGGCCACTCAGCGGAAAGCCCTCCTGCACATGTGGGGGGAAGCCCCATCCTCCTTTCCTGGGATCGGGGTGGGGAGGCCAGGGCCAGCAGGAATCAGGCGGAATCGGGCCGGGAGAAGCAGCCGGCAGCTGTTGGCAGCTGGCTGGGCCCCTCACTGGAAGGCCAAACCCAGCACCCTAGACTGTGTTTAGATGCGGATTCGCGAACGAGATGCAAATTGGTTGGTTAAGTGGTCACTTCCTCAGTTTTCCAGGCTGTCCATTCAAGTTAATTTTTAATTTGCGCAGGCAATAAATGCTTAATTACATTATTAATATATTGGAAGAGAGCAGTGGACAGAACGTCCTAATTGGCATTTAACTAGAGTGTTCCGGCAAATTAGCCAAGACTTTCTTCGGCATCGGAAGGAGGGCAAGCCAATTAGTCCCAGGCACAGCCTCTCCTGGCGGGAGGAGCCCAATCTGGCCCCTTCCCCCAGGGTCCCGGGAGTCCAGGGAACACCTAGCTTTCTAGGTGCTAGCTGAGCTGGGTGCGGGAAGAACTTGGCTCGTTAGGGTCCTTCTGCCCCAACCTCAACCCTCGGCCCTGTCCCCGCATCCCCACCCTCAGCACAGCAGAGGACCAAACGCTGGGGACAGGGGTCCTGGGGTCCTGGGGACAGGACCTGTCCAGGTGGCTAAGGTCCCCCTGGGTGTGCCCACCATTGCCCTACCTCAGCTGTGGAACAGGACTAAGATAGCTGGGCACCCAGAGCTGCTTTCTGGATACTGTGGAGGCCTCTTTCCCTTCCTCTTTACCTTGACCACTCTGCTTGCCGACGGTTAAGAGAATGAACTTGAAGAACTTGAGGGTTGCATCCTTCACTCACGCGTGAATTCATTCGTTTGGCCAATCTGGGCCAGGCCCTGTGAGATACTGTGATAGTCCCACCCAGAGTCCCTGCTTTGAAAGAATTCAGAGGCTCTAGGGGTCACAAATTCCAAAACAGCCAGTGCCTGCTGGCCACAGGTTGGAGCAGAGCTGTGTGCCAAGCCCTATGATAGCACAGAATGGGAATGACTCACTTTGCTTGGGAAGGTCTGAAAGGTTTGATGGAAGATGTGACGATTTCCCCCTGGGCCTGAAGGATGTGCAGGAGTTCTCCAGACCAGAGGTGTGTTAAGAGCATCCCAGGCTAACTTGCGGCTTTAGCATCTTATATCAGTTGTTCTAAAAGAGATCATTCTAGTCCAACACACTTAGCACGGTGAGAACAGAAGCCTAGAGGAGGAAACTAAGGCTTGGTGACCAGACCAGCAGAGAGCACATGCTGAACATGCTCTGGGCCAGAACCAGAGCCAGGTGTTGAGAGCAGTGGGGGGTGGGGGGGGAGGAAGCCAGGGAAGGGGGTGGCACCCCCCTGACTGGAGAATGCTAGAGCTGACACCACTTTCGATTCACCCACAGAGCAGAGCGAACCCCCGCGGGTGATCAGCTGGGCTCGTGGGCGCCACATTTGGTGTGTTCAGTGGAAAAGATGGTACAATTCTGGCTCCAGTTCCCGTGTGCATTTTCTTCCACGCCACCAAGCAATAAACTCAATTCTGACACTATGGACCCGGAAGGAGCATCAGATCCCACAGGCCAGGGGCTCAGTCCCATAAGACTGACTGTCCCCGACTCCAACGCCAGGGTCAACTGCAGGATGCCACCTGTGCCTCTGACCGACTGGCTATAAATCAGAGAGGTTCCTTGGGTTCCAATAATTTGCGAGTGGCCCACAGAACGTAGGAAGCCGGTTAACTCAGTAGATCACCTGTTTATTATAAACGGCTGTAACTCATGGAAGAGCCGCCTAGGGCAAGGTGCATGGGAAGGGGCTGGGAGCTTCTCTTCCCACACCTGCGGGTGTTCACCAACCCGGAAAGCTCTCGAATCCCGTCCCTTTGGGTATTTATGGAGGCCTCGTTACACAGGCCTGATTGACTGACTTATCGGCCACTGGCAACTGAACTCAGTCTCCAGCCCCTCCCTTCTCCCTGGAGGTCAGAGGTGGGGCGGAAAGTTCCAAACTTCTAATCACGTGGTTGGCTCCCCTGGCAGCCAGCCCCCGTTCTTAGGTGTTTTCCAAACTTCATTAACTTAAACCCAGGTGTGGCTGAAAGGATTTCTTCTGAGCATCAAGACACCTTTTATGGCTCTTATCGCTTAGGAAATTCCAAGGGTTGTAGGAGCCTTGTGCCAGGAACCAGGACAAAGACCAAATGCGTGCTTCTTATTATAAATCACAATATCACGGGTGATATCTGCCGTGCTTTTGAAGAATGGGAGGTAGGTAGGTCAGGGGCAAGGCCTCCTGTGCAAGCTGGAGGGGAGCCCCGGCTCCTGGAGGCACCTCTGCCCTGCCCCCCAGGGCCAGATACTTTTGGGGAGCAATCCTTGGGCACCACCTTGGTACTGGCTTCTGTGGCCCCCCAAGCCCTATTTTCTCCCCTGGTCTGCAGGCTTGATGGGAGAGCCAGGCCAATCCTCACTCTAGCTCCACACTCAACCTCCAGATGAGAAGCTGCAGGCCCTGCCCTCTTCCCTCCCCTCCGCACACACACTCCACTGCCTGGGGCCTCACCCAAGCTGGCCCCTCCGGCCTGGTGCATCCAAGCCCATCTTGAACTCCGCTAGGAAGGGCAAAGGAATAGCCTTGTTTGACTCAAGAACCAGCTCCAGGGCACCATCCGCACACATCCCTGGCTCCATCGGGCCAGGGAACAGACCCAAGTCACTGGAGGGTTAAAAACGCAAATATTCAGGCCCCACCCCAGATGAAGAAGGTCAGAGCCTCTGGGGGTTGGACCCAGACAGGTGTATTCTCAACAAGCTACCCAGGAGATTCTAATGGTGTGGAGGCAGAGGCCACCCCAGGTGTCAATCATGAGGAAGAAGCAGGTCCTGAGATAGGAGACTGGATCCAGGGGTGGCGAGGTGGGCGATGCAGTGGATAAGCACATAAGAGCTTGGGGTGCCAATATGCTATTTATTGTCATGACAAGATCATCGCCATCATCATCACCTCTGAGACCTGGGACCCTGGATGCTAGTGACTGTAGTGGAGGCCAGTACCTGGAGGCAAGTACAGAGCCAGGAGGGAGCCATACCTGTAGTCCTAATGAGGCAGGCTTTCTGGTTTCAGACCATTCCTGGGCACCCGGTCTCTGGGCACATGCCAGAAAGCCAAGCGGGCTTCTGAGTTAAAAGCCCAGGCAGGAGGGTCCAACATTCAAGGCCCTCCTTGAATGGAGATTCTTGCTCCACAGTGTGACCACCTTGGAAGCAGTGGGTGTGCTTTATGAAGGACAATAACAGCCCCCTTAGATGAAGGGGGACACGCTGAGAGAGGCAGAGGGGAGGATGGCAGGCCTGTGCCCTGCAAGCCCTTTACTCCCGCTGCCTGAGGACTGGCCCCGAGGACCCCTGGAGGCCCTCTCTGAACAGGGTATACTATTCCCCAGGAAGCAGGCCTTTTGGGGGATGGCTGACTCAGAGCCCAGCAAGCTGGGGTCCCCTCAGCCTGAACTCCTCACACCCACTCTCCCCTCACTTAGTGCCCAGCTCCTTTCTGCTGTGCCATGCTCCCAGGATCCTCAGGCCTGAGAGAGCCTCCATGGCCAGCAAGAGTCAGCAAGTACTCGAACCATATGAGCTGCCTTGCCCATAGGCTGGAAGCCCCTTGAAGGCTAGAATCAGGGCTTATTCATCCGCAGCACCTAGCCCGGGGCAGGCACACAGTGAGTGCCCAATAAAGGTTGAACACAACTAAATGTTATCAAAGCGAGAGTCAAAAAGACCTTGTAGGTGGAATGACCCAACCTCCCTTAAGGCAGGGTTTTGCTTCAAGCATCCCAGGTACCTCTGGGGACGGGCAGCTCACTACCTCTCGAATTAAGCCCCACCATCATATGGCAACTCCTCTACTCAGACAAAATTCCCCTCCACTAAGTTTTACCCACTGGTCCAAGTATTTCCCTGAGAAAAACTCCTTAGGACAGTCCTTCAAATATTTGGAGATGGTTAGTCCTGGCCAAACTTCTTCCCCATGTTTTTATCCCTCTGCTCGAAACATCAGGCCACTTAGCAACACATCTGTTAGGAGCCTGGACTTGAGTCAGGCAAACCTGGGTTCGAGTCTTGGCTCAGGTGACCAGTAGCTGTAGAAAAGCATTATCACAATGCCCAGCATAGAGCAAGCTCTCAAAGCCACATCAAAAATCCCAGGTACCAGGGCGCCTGGATGGCTCAGTCAATTAAGCATCCGAGTTCGTCTCAGGTCATAATCTCATGGTTTGTGAGTTCAAGACCCGCATCTGGCTCTGTGCTGACAGCTCAGAGCCTGGAGCCTGCTTCAGATTCTGTGTGTGTCTCTCTCTCTCTGCCCCTCCCCTGCTCATGCTCTCTCTCTCTCAAAGATAAAATAAATGTTTAAAAAAATAAGAAAAATAAATAAATTTTAAAAATCCCAGTTACCTATGGACTTTGGACTCTATGGACTTTTGTCCTCATCACAAGTGCACTCCTTAATCCCCATCACCTATTTAACCCATCCCCCCCACCTGCCTCTACCTATGGACTTTGGGTGGTCATAATGTATCAGAAGTTTATTGATTGTAACAAAATGGATAACAAATGTACCACTCTTGTGAGGGATTTTGGTAGTAGGGGAGGCTGTGCATAATGGGGTCACAGGGTATATGGGAAATATCTATATCTTCCACTCAATTTTGCTGTGAACCTAAAACTGCTCCTAAAAAATTGTCTTTAAAAAAAAAAACATAATCTGATACTCCAGCTCTTTGGAAAAACAACACATAACCAGCTCCCTCTCATTCTGAGGACCAGGGATAAAACAGTCTTCCCTGGAACTGATCTGACCAGCAGGGGATGGGAGATGGAGGGATGGAAGGATTGTCTGAGTGTCCTCCCTGAACCTGGCCTATTCCTCTTACACCGTGGATATACCCAACCCAGCTGACCTCAATAATAGTGATGACACGAAACACCTGGTGGCATGGGCTCCATCCTGGTGGTTAAGTTTCTGGGTGGGTGGATGGATGGATGGATGGATGAGTGGATGGATGGATGGATGGATGGATGGATGGATGGATGGATGGATGGTTTGGATGGACGGATTGATGAATGGGTGAATGGATGGATGGGTGAGTGGGTGGGTGGATGGGTGGGTAGATGGGTGAGTGGATGGATGGATGGTTTGGATGAATGGACAGATGGATGAATGGGTGGATGGATGGATGGCTGAGTGGATGGATAGGTGAGTGGATGGATGGGTGAGTGGATGGATGGATGGATGGATGGATGGATGGATGGATGGGTGGATGGGTGGATGGATGGATGGTTTGGATGGACAAATGGATGGATGAATGGGTGGATGGATGGATGGGTGAGTGGATGGGTGGATGGGTGGGTAGATGGGTGAGTGGATGGATGGATGGATGGATGGATGGATGGATGGATGGATGAATGGGTGGATGGATGGATGGATGGGTGAGTAGGTGGGTGGATGGGTGGATGGATGAGTAAACCTTTGAGTCTTTTTCATGTGTTCTATTTCTAAGCAGATCTCTCTTATTCAGTACTTGTACTGTCTATTTTTCCCTCTAAATGTGGTGATTTCTCTGCTACCCATTTATCTTAATGATCTGGGTCAGTATTTCAGCCCATTGTGGTCCTTTTAGACGATTCTATCATCAGTTCAGTTCACAGCAGACATTTGTTGAAACCCTGGTGAAAGGAAAGAGGAAGGCTTCAGGGTCCAACTGACCTTGATTCCATCCCTAGTTGTACCATTTATCAGCTGTGTGGACCTAAGGCAAGTTGCTTGCCTTCCCTGAGCTTTATAACTCAAGCTACATGAATTGACTGCTGAGATGAATAAAAACAGTTGTATATAGAGAAAGTTATTTGTAAAGCAGATAATAGTGGCACCTACCACAGAAGGCTGCTGCAGGGATTAAAGGAGAATCATCCCTTTGTAAAGCACTTGACACAATGCCTGGAACAGAGCAAGTGCTCAGCCAAGTTAAGTGGGGATAGAATTATCTCTTACTATTCTTTCCACCCCTGCCTATCTGCCCTAAGCAGCAAACTACAGCAGGGAAACGGAACCTGTCATGGAAATGACATCAGGTTTTAGGACACTTGCCAAGTCCCAGCTAGTTGCCCAGCTCTGGGGCTTCCTGGCTCGGTGGTGACCACATTATTTGCATCGTCCCATAATACCTGCCATCTTGTGGGAGGGACAAGGGCATGGAGAAGCTAGGATGTGTCCCTCAGAGGCAGGACCCTGACTGAGGCCCCTGAGGCCATGTTTACTCCGGGGCAAAAGCTTCCAGTGTGTCCTCCAGAGTGGTATCTGCAGAAATGCCCCAGGAGGCTCCCGATGTGGGAAGCAAGAGGATGGGCATGGGCTTCCACCTGTTTTACCCACCAAGGCTCCATGTAAGGTTTTAATTCTTTGTTGTTTTTAACTTTTTGTATTTTTTTAAGGTGAGGGATACCATACCAACAATAGAGTATACCAATCCTAAATTTTTTTTATTTTGAGAGACACAGAGACAGCTCGAGTGGGAGAGGGACAGAGAGAGAGGGAGAGAATCCCAAACAGGTTCCACACTGTCGGCGGGGAGCCCGATGTAGGGCTCAAACTCAGGAAACCGTGAGATCGTGAGCTGAACTGAAACCAACAGTCAGACGCTTAACTGACTGAGCCACCCAGGTGACCCTAGAGCGTACCAGTCTTAAGGATACAGCTGCACACGTATACACCCACGTCACTACCCCCTCAGACAAGACACAGACAGTCACTCAAGCTCCCTCCCAGACGATACCCCTATTTTGGAAATTTGCATGAATGGAATCGTACAAAGTATACAATTACTTGTCTGTCTGGCTTCTTTCACGCCATATGATATCTGTGAGATATATCCACGTGGAGTGTTTTTGCGTGCTGTGTAATATCGCATTGTGTGAATATGTTGCAATGTATTACTTCTATGCTGTCATCAACAGATACGTGTGTGTTGTTTCCGGTTTGGGCCAATTATGAATAAAGTTGCTACAGCATTCTTGTATGTAACTTTCGGGCACACGACGTTCATTGCTGTTTTGGTGTATACTTGGGAGTAGAATGAGGATTAGCAGATACAACCAAACAGTCTTCCAAAGTGGTTGTGCCAATACATGCCCCCATCAGGAGAATATGAGGGGGTCTAGTTACTCAACTTCCTTGCCTAGGCACGATACCATCTGGTCTTTCTGTTGTAGCAATTCTGGCAAGGGCGTAGTGGCATCCCATTGTGATTTTTATTTGCCTTTCTCTGATGACTAAGAATGTCAAGCACATTTTCGTATGACTATCTAATAGTTGGGGTTTTGAAAGGACTTTAAAAAAAAAAGCTTGAAGATGTATTGTCATGCATTCCCAGGAGGAGGGGTTGGTGTCCATCCAGCCAAGCGTGATCCTCCTCAGGTCCCTGTTCTGGGGGGCCCAGGAGGCACTGGGGAGGCAGGACAGGATGGGGAGAGCCAGAAGTGGAGGGAGGAGGGTGTGTCTCTGGAGGAGCCCCCGAGTAGTGGGAAGGAAGGGCCAGAGATCAGGAAATGCCAATCCTGACACAAAACAGGGTGATGCCCTGTGGCCACGATGAGGTGTTGAGGTGCCATCATGGCCACGCTGGGTGGGGCCAGCTGGGAAACCTTCCTCTGCTGCCTGGATTGACTCCTAAGCAATGCGGGCTTCCTGGGGTTTCACAGGAAGGGCAGGGGACGGTGAGCCACACCCAGATGTAGTTTTCACTGATGGCTGTGATGGGTTGGAGGGATGTCAGAGCCCGAGGACGGGCAAGAGGCAGGTAGACACTGGGAAGAGCCTTGGACTGGGACTGGGGCTTTCCTTCCATCATGGCCACTTCCCCAGCGAGGCTCTTCACCTGAGCCCATGCCTACCTGCATGGAGAACCAAGAGCCTGGAGGACGGGAGCTTGGCAGCCTCTCCCGGACACCAAGTGGGGCTGGGGTAGCAGGTCCCCCAGAGCTCCCCGGCAGGACAGTGATGAGTCACCACACCCCATCCATCACCTCTATCTACTACAAGTGATCCTGAGACCAGGTGTCCAGGGTGCTGGTGGCCAGGGAAGCTTCCAGAAGAGTCCGGCCTGCTGCAGCAGTGGGAGCGTGTGGGAGGGCGGACAGCAGCCCGTTGGGCCGTTCTCAGCCCACTTGCTGCTGAGCCTCCCTGCTCTGCCCTCCTCTGCACAGAAGTGAAGAATCTGCCTTGCTAACAGAGCAAAGACCTACCTGAGCAGAGCAGAGAAGGGGTCCCCAACAGAGAAGATCACAATGAGAATGGGTGAGAATGTCTCTTCTGACAACCCACTTAGGGAGTACCAGGGTCGGGGGAAGGCCAGAACCCCAGGAAAGACTGTGGCCGCTGTCTGTCTGTCTCCAGGGTTTTCCTCCAGAGAAGGAAAAAGTTGGGGGGTTTGATCAGTGAGAAGTGCTGGTCCCTTACAAACAGCTCTTTCAGGAGGCATCCCAGCCCCCCATTGGGAACCGGGGCCCCCAGCTGGCTGGTCCTAGCCTTCCTACAGGCTCCAGATAAAGACAGCACACAGGCCGCCCTGGTTGGGAAGGCTCACCATGTAACGTCTGCCCCTCCTCCTGCGTGTTTTCTGCCATCACCTTACAGCTACCGGATTCTCTGTCCCGAAGCCTGGGCGTTTGGGTGTCACCCCCGTGCCCTGTGCTTCGGTCCCTACAGCGCAACACATGCGGGTCCCAAGCAAGACATTCACCTACCTGTTTTAGAATTATAAGTCACTGACACCAGAGGAACCTCAAAGATCATTTGCCCTGACCCTCAAATGGGGAAGTTGAGTCCCAGAAGGCTAATAACCGTAAGAATTCCTTACCGTTACCTAATGTTTGGAAATTACAGAATGACCCAAGGGCTTCTACTGATTAGCTAAGACTTACAATATCGCTCACTAAGTGCCTGGCACTGTTCAAAGGACTTTATGATAAGAAGTCCTTACCTCAGCCTCGGGAGGTAAGGTGGTATTCGTGCCATCATCCCAAGACACAGAAACGAAGACATGAAGGGAGCTGCTGAGTGACAGAGTCGGCTGGCACGGGAAGGGGGCGGCCTGGCCGCAGAAGCTGTGTCTCTAACCGCTTTACAGCGTGCGCACTGCCTGCCACCATCAAGACCCTGAAGATCAGAGCCACGTCCTGACGACAGGGTAGGAGGAGGGCCAGGAGAAGGGGCCACACCAGCCTAACGCACGGGGGGGTCCTGGGCCTGACACAGGTTTCAGGACGCCCACAAAGCAGCAAGTGCCCCAGGCGGGTACAACCGGGCTTGTGGGAACCATGTGTGCCATCAGATGGAGTCATCCGAGGCAGGCGGGGCTCCCGGGAAAAGGCTTCCTGGAAAAAGATAGTACCAAAGATGACGTTGCAAAGCGGAAATGATCTGCAAAAGCCGTCAAACACCCAGCACCGGGAGGACCTCCGTGCAAACGTGTGCAGCAGAAATCGACCAGACGAGGCCAGGCCCCTTGGGCTGCAGGAAGGGAAGCTCTGTGCCCCAGGATTCTCACGGCCAGCTGGGGAGGCAAGCAGGAGGCAGGTCGTCCCGGCCCCATTTAGCTGATGATTAACCAGAGGCTCAGGAAGCTCAGTGTCTTGCCCAAAGTCACACAGGTGGTGAGGAGGCGACTCATAACTTGGACCCAGGCCTTCTGACGCCAAGCCAAGTGCTCTTTGCAACGTACCGAACTTCACATTAAAAAGAACCAAAATGCCACCGTGCCTCACGATTTCGCAATGGTTTGTAACTTGCAAAACACATTGAACACACACACAGTCCCATCCGAGGTCGTGCTCCAGGGCCTTAAAGCACAGCCCAGACACCTGCGAACACTGGCGGGCAGGCCTGCTTCTGGGGTTACACAGGCCCGGGTGCAGCCACCAAATCTGTGTCGTGTTAGCTTGGCGATTTGAGACCAGGAGTATAAAACGGAGACGAGGACCCCTACTTCAAGGGCCACCGTGAGGGGTATATAGGGAAAACCTGAGGAACCTATGCACAGGAAATACCCTCTCTGTGCCACCCCCACCCAGCCCCACGCCCCCACCCAAGTCTCACAGCCCAGTCCCCATCAGACGTCCTCCAGCGTCTCTTCCAGGAAGGACCTGGAGCCCAGGTGTCCCCACTTCTCTCTTTGAGATTGTTTTCCCCTGGGGAAAACAGATGACTCAAATCATCTCTCTGAGGCGTCCCATGGTGTCGCTCATAGAACTTGCTGGAACTAAGCTGGCCTGCTCCTCCTCGCCTTCCTAGATGTGTCCAGGTCTTGAGTCCTCCAGAATTCTGGAGTCTTCTGCGCCCCCTAGGGTTTCGAAGCTCATCGCCAACCTGCCCCAACACACCCCCTCTAAGAACCAGAGCCCCTCCTGAGTGGAGGGGTTCTGTGCCTGCCACCTTGGCAAGGCCCAGAGAAAAGCCATTAAGGGTCATTACATTTTAGCATGAGCATTTTCATATCTAAATCCCCTCTCGTTTTAATAACTCCACATGGTGCTGTGGTTACTCTGATTCTACATTTGATGTGGGAGATTTTCTACAAGGAGAGGCCGTGATGTGGGGTCCTGAGATGATGGAGGGCCCCCTGCCTGGGATGGACAGACTGCTAGACCATCAACACTCATCACCCCCAGGGAGACTGCCCCTCGGCTTCCTGCCTGTGTTTTGGGAGTTCTACCCTTTCTGGTCCCCTGCCCTCCTAGCCCCTCCTAGGAGCCTTGAGACCCCCATCCCCACCCCAGTCTGTCATGCTAATATGCCCTTTGGGGGAAGTGATGCCTGCACTGTCCCTGCTGAAGGCCATTAATTCCAGAATCACCTCTGGCCACCTCCTAAGTATCTTGCAAATGTGGGCCACCCTTACCTCCAGTTTGATGGGGGCAGAACAAGAGTGGGGGGGGGGCCGAAGCTGAAGCAGCTGTACCCCAGGGGCCTCCCCATGTGAATCCCAGCCAGGGTGGTCACTACCTCGAGGCACCTTTGAAAAAGCCACTTTTCTCTTATGCCTCAGTTTTCTTACCTGTAAAACAGTGACAGTGATCCATATTCTATTTTCTAGGATTATACCAAAGACATCAGAAAACAGCTGAAAGCCCTACGTAAACCCTGAAGTTCAGTGTGGATGTAAAGAATCCTCCTTATGTACTGACCTTTCAAAATCACCTCCCACCAAGGTGCCATCAGGGCCCTGCTAGAACACCTCCAATGACAGGGACCTCACTTCCTTCCAGGGAAGCCCAAGCTTTCTGCCAGCAGCACTTGACCTTCGGAGATTCCTAGTGAGTCTGTGGCTGGATGACAAATTACATTAGGAGAAGAAATAGCTTCTCCGTGAACTTGGCCACTCCTGTGTTCTTATATTGCCTGTTCTTTTTTTTTTTTTTTAATGTTTATTTATTTTTGAGAAAGAGAGACAGAGTGACAGAGTGCAAGTGGGGGAGGGGCAGAGAGAGGGAGGGAGACAGAATCTGAAGCAGGCTCCAGGCTCTGAGTTGTCAGCACAGAGCCCGATGCGGGGCTCCAACTCTCGAGAAGGGTGAGATCATGACCTGAGCCGCAGTCAGGCGCAGTCAGGCGCCTAACCGACTGAGCCACCCAGGGGCCCCTATTGCCTGCCTGTTCTTATTTTCCTAGTAACGTTCCTTTTGAAAAATGCTCAGCTTGTCCCAGTGGAATAAAGCGACAGAATGACCTGGCCCTACAGGTAGTAATTGGCGTGGCAAGAAGTTCAGGCTGGCAGGGCCACGTGGCGTGGGGGGAGGGGGTCGAGGACCCCCACCCCCACCCCCACCCCAGAGTCAGGGCCTGTTGAGAGGGTCATCAGGAAGAGAAGAGCCTGTAAGAGGTACAGCCCCTCACAGGCCGTCTTCAATCCACATGGGGGAAGCCCTGGGCCTCGTGGGGTGGGTGAGGGATTCCTTGGGTACCACCAAGACTGGGAGGGAGTGATGGGCCCCCTTGAATGGGCAGCAGGGGGCTCAGAGGACAGGCTGTTTCTGAGACCTGGGGTAGTGTGTATTTTGGAGTGGGGGAGGGGCAGACTGTTTCTTACCCCCCACCCCCCCCCCCCGC
This sequence comes from Felis catus, assembly GCF_018350175.1. Taxonomy (NCBI): domain Eukaryota; kingdom Metazoa; phylum Chordata; class Mammalia; order Carnivora; family Felidae; genus Felis; species Felis catus. The sequence continues at coordinate 17,049,369 of NC_058377.1, read as the reverse complement.
CCTCCCCACCACCACTTACACCGCAGACCGACCGTGCCCTGTGGGGTGGAGGCAGATAAATGGCTTCCCTGTGCCCCCAGCCCTACCCCCTGGCTTCATACCCCTCACTCATCCCCTCCCTCAGAGAGGGATGGGGGTCAGGTCCCTGCCTGGCAGGATCCCCATCAGAGAGATAGTCCTCCTCCCCCTAGGAATGTGCGTGAAATCTCAGTAACTCTCTCCAGCTGGTCCTGACCTTGGAGGCGGCTCTGACAAACCCTGTGGTGGGGGTGAGCTTCTGGGAAAGTGAGCCTCTTCGGGATCCTTTTTTCTCCTAATGACAACTCAAGGTGTGAAGAGCCGGTGGGAGGGGCTGGGAGGTCTGGTGACACGGGGGAGAACATTCCAGATGGCCGAACATGGTGTGCCGAGTGCCATAGTCTCTCACACTGCACATGCTCACCCGGAGTGGGAGGCCCTGACCCCTTGTCCTAGAGCCCGCGCACGGCCCTACGCAAGTTGGGGTCTGTGGGTCACGGCTGGCAAAGTATAGGGAAAGCTGAGGGCAAGGCTAGGAGGCCAACAGGCAGGATTAGAGCAGAGGTCGGAGCCCCGGCTGCCTGGGATTTGCCCAAGGAGCAGACATGTCCCTGCCCTCCTAGAAACAAAGCTTCCTAGCAGTAAGTAGGCACAGGCACCGGCTAAGGGCCTGAACATCCATTACCTCACTTACACCTGACAGCAACCCTGTTATTCCCATTTTACAGGTGAAGACACTGAGGCTCAGAAGGTTTCATAATTGCCCAAGATTATACAGCTACGTAAGCGGCAAACTCAAGACAGCTGGCCTGTCTTCCTCCGCAGATATACCTAGAAATGGAGGCAGCAGAGGGCAGGAAAAAGGCCCCAGTCAGCGTCCTCGAGGGGGCGGGTCAGAGCACTGCCCTGAGGAAGGGGATGCCTGGGTTCCTGTCCCATATCCATCACCAGTGAGCTGCGTGACCCTGAGCATTTTCCTAAATTTCTCTGAGCCTCCACTTACCCACCTGGCAACAGAGGCAAAGGGGTGGAGGCTCAAATGAGATCATTGAAGTAAAAGCGCATGCGTACGTTAAAAGTTATACGCCAGTGTGGCCTCGGGGGTAACAGGGCCCATGGGGTTTGGGTAAAGACGCCAAGCTTCCAGGGACCAACATCATCACTGTCATTATCAGCACCAACATCACCGTCAGCAACAACATCATCACCATCAATTTACATTTATTGAATAGTAATAACAAAACCACTGACCACGTATTACGTGCCGACTACGTGCCAATCACTGTGCCGAGCACCTTCCATAATCCGCGTCTGCTCGAGACAGGCCGAACGGAAGTCAGGGGCGAGGGAGACGAGAGGGAGGGCTACAACAACCTGGAGCCTCCAGGCTCCAACTAGGAGGTCTGAAGAAGGTGACCGCAAAGGGACCGCCACCTGGGTTCAGAACCTAGCAAATTCTGTGGCCGAAGAGAAGAGGCTATTTGCGCTAATCCTGATACACACCAGGGCAGATACAGGGCTGAAGGCAGAGGGAGCGACCCGGAGCCCACCCCAGGGAAGAGGCAGGTGGGGGACTCCCCCAGCTTCAACCCCAGCGCCAGCCCAGGGCCACCTCAGGCTATAAGCTAACGGGCCAGGCCTCCTGCCTCTATAGCCCAAGGGAAGTCCAAGGCAGAGGCCTGGCTGAGTCCAAGGTAACCACTGGCTGGCTACATCAGTTCCAGGCCTCTGGGTGTGTTCCCTCACCTCCCTGGGTCAGAGGAAAGTGCCTCCCGTAGGGGCCGAACTGGAGAAGAGAGGGATACGTCTGCTCCCGGGCAAAGGGGAGGAGATTTCCACAATCTCCAAGTGGGGCACTACAGCAACCACCCAGGAGTCCCGGGAAGGAAGAATTGAAAAGAGAGAGAGACGCAGAGAGCTGGAGCAAGCCGGAACGCACAACCGGGCTGTGCGGAAGGGATGTGCGGCCCGGCAGGGAGTTCATGCGGGGCCCTGGAGGGCAGGCTGGGAGCTTGGTCTCGATGCCAAGGCCACAGGGCTACAGGGATACCAGTGCTGGTTCCCTAGTGCAGAGGGCTGTGCTAGAAGCTCCCTGCCCCTCACTGTCCCAGGCTCAGTGGTGCCCTGGCCTGTGCGGTCAGAAGCCCCCTATCACCTGTGGATCAGGACCTGTATTCTCACAGTTGATATTCTGTACGGCGACAAGATTAAAACGGATCTTGGGAGCCCTGCCTCCGTCTGGCGCTTAGAAATGCGGGGTACCCATGAGACTGCTGGGGGGCCTTCAGACCTTCCCGAGAGGGGAGAGTGGTCCAGAGCGCCCTCGCTCAAGCCCTTGCCACCTGCCTCTGGCCATCGGGAAGGAGCCACTCCCGCACGCCTGGGCTGGGGAAATAACCAGATGGACTCTGACCCACCAGGCAGGCCCTAGGCAGTATAAACAGCCCCTCCTCCACCGGCCTGTCCTACCTTGGGGCACTGGGGCCAAATCCAGACACCAGCCTCCTCTAAACTCCTGGTCCCCCAGAAACACCTGTTGTGCCTGCGTCACAGGATGCTGAGGGTGGCCCCCCCCCCCCAGGACAGCTCTGTGAGCAGAAGGGCCGGGTGCTGCCCCGAGGGGCTCATTAAGAGGCAACCACAAGGGAGCCCTGGTCAGTCCAGCTCCTGAGAAGGCAGTGTTTCTGTCCCCAGGCAGGGGGAGCAGGAGAGGAGGTGCTACATCACTTCCGGGTAAAATCTAAACCTCTGAGTGGGGTCCGCCTCCTCCCCTGCCCCAGATTCCTGTCCTGCCCGTCTCCCCTCGCATCCCATTTCCCAGCAGATCCAGTCCTTGGATTTTCCCTCATACAGCCCACGTTTCACACACGTGTCCCTGCACCGCTCCTCGCGCTGCCTTCAATGCTCGTCTCCTTTTCTCCTGGTAAACTCCTCGTACGCTTTCAAAACCCTGCTCAAAAGGCCCCTCCCGTGTGAAGCCATGAACTCCCGGAGCTAATCGCTCTCTTCTCTACACCTGTCCTGGGCCTTGGACAGACTTGTTTTGAGGAATCACAAAAGACGGTGCTTATCTGTGTACATTTCTGATCCCCCCCCCCCCCCGCTCCTGAGCCAGGGGCAAGCCCCCCAGCACCTGTCACAGCGCTTGGCACCATAGAAGGTGCTCGGGACAAGTTTATTGAACTGAAGGAGGGGCAGGGGGCGGAGCAAGCGAGCACGCTGTGAAGTCACTGACCTAGGGCGGGTGTTCAGGACCGCCCAGATCTGGCTGAGAGTCAGCGTGGTGGGGAGAAGCAGGCTGGGATTATTGAACATTGGGTGGGATCCCAGCTCCTCACACTCCCCACCCTGGGGCCTCAGGGCGGAGGGCAGATCTGGTTTGAAGAAGAGCCAAGAAGCCCCTGACCATCCCTGGCCTGCAGCCCCCCAGACTGGAACCTAGGTCTGTGTTTATGTCCTACCTGGGGATTTCACTTGCTCAGTCAGAGGGCAGGAAAGCCAGGTGTGATGTCACCATGTGACAGGTGAGAACACGGAGGCTTGGAGATGTCACTGGCGTGGCCCTAGATACAGGCCAGAGGCAGGTGGTCCTTGGGGCCTGAGCCAGGGCGAGGGCAGGCGCTGCCTGGGGAGGGGCTCCCGGGTCACAGAGACACCAGGCCCTGCGGACAAAAGGAGAAAGAGGGATTTCAGAAGTTGACCTTGTCCGATTCCAGCTGTGGCATTCCTGGCTGTGGGACTCTGGACAACCAACTTGACCTCTGTGAGCTTTCTCAGTAGGATAAGGCCAACACAACCAGCCTCAGCCAAGCACCCAGCCCGCCTCCCAGGAGATGCTCTCCGGATCCTCCTCCCTCACACACTGATCCCCCCCTCTCCCAGGCCCTGCACTCCAGCCCCAGCCAGGCCCGGCTGCCTGTAGGTGACCAGCCCTGCCCTCAAGCCTGGGGAGCTGGAGCTGGGGCTGGGGGAGCGGATTCGTCCCGGTGTAACCAGAGAATGTCTGAGGGCTCAGTGCCAGGGCTCCAGCTGGGGCCAGCGCTGGGCCCCCACCTCACAGCTGTCAAGGGGAGGCTCAGACACAAAGCAACCCAAGGCGAGGGGGTCGGTAGGGATGTGTCTGCCGAGGGGGGTGGGGGAACCGCTTCTTGCCATACGAGGGACCAGGATTACTAAGAAAACCCGCAGCCTCATCAGAGAATGTCAGACAGATGCAGGTTCCGGTGCCCACCCTGCCACTGACTAGCTGGGTGACCTTGAGCAAATTACTTAGCCTCTCTGAGTCTTGTTTTCCTCCTTGAGAGTAACATTTATCTAATTTTACAGGCTTGATGTGAGGATCAAACCAACCCCACATCAGCCCAGGTGCCTGGCCCAGACTTCAGGCCAATCTCTTCTGCTTGTCTTTCCTTAGTCTCCATTTCTCATTCTTCCTCTGCTATTATTTCTTCGACCAGGGGGGCACCCTCCAGGGGGATCAGGCAGGGCCCAGGGGCTCTTGGGATCTCGCACTCCTATTTTGTGAGGGTGGGACATGCAGAGAGGGCAGCCGGGAGGGAACAAAACCAGAGTTATCCACTCTGGTCCCGGCACCTTTGAGGCCTTGCCCACAGCATCCCACCCATTATGATCCTTTCCCCGATGCCCACACTGGCTCATTCACAATCTCACTTACCATGTTATTGTCTGTACTGTAAGCAAGACAGAAGGCCCCTTAGAAGGACAGCTGCCTCCCTCTTCTGCTAAAGTGGCTCCAGAGTTCCAGGGGGAGGTCACCTGGAAGCAGGGAGCCGAGGCAGGGCCGATGTGAAACTGTCTCTCCCTCCTGCCCGGATTGCCCCCCAGCCCCATGGTGAGCTGACTGTGGGAGGAGAGAAACCTGAACCGTGTGAGCCAGACCCGGTACCTGTGCTAATGCCTCTTTGTTCATTTCCCCCACTGCTCTGCCCACCCAGTCCTTTGAAGTGCCAGCCTGCCTCCGCTGTGCGGAGAGGAAACGGGGAGATAGGTTTGGGTTGTGCCCCCAGAAACAGAATTCCCAGGTCCAGCGCAGAGGGGCTGAAGACTCTGTACCCCCTGGTGGGAGTGGAGATTCCAAGGGACAGGCGGGCTCAGAAACTGCCAGCTGCCTTTGTTCAAGTGAGCATTGACTGATTCGTCAACCCTTCCGGAGAACTTCCCACATACTAGGTGCTGTGCAGAGGACTAGGGGGACAGAGACTAACCAGACACGCATGCACGGTCGTATCAGAAAAGGAAGACGCCCATTCCAGCCAAGGAGAAGGGAGGGTTCCCCCAGAGGACTGGTTGGCCTGGCGAGGAGGGTGCATGAGAGAAAGAGCCTGGCGGAGAGAGGGAGCAGGGGACGCGCCCCCCCACCCCCCCACCCCCCTCCTCCCGCCTCGCCACCGCCACTGGGAACTGCAAGTAGCCTGGGTGGGCTGCACAAGCCGAGCCATGGGAAGCACTGAGTCACCTCCTCAAGAATGAGCAGGGTCCAGGTCAAAGCCTTGAAGCTCAGACACTTCGCTGGGGCCACGAGGGCCTCTTGGAAATTTTTAAGCAGGGATGTAGCCTGATGAGTTTTGATTTTAGAAAGGTCACTCAGGCTCAGGGTGGAGAAGGGCTCAGAGGGGACAAGACTGGGAGCAGGGAGGCTAGGTCCGGATGCTGGCGGTGTGGACCGGCGTGGAGGCACCGGAGCCAGGGAGGCGCAGCCGTACTTGCGAACTGTCCACGAGGCAGAAGGAAGATGAATGGGACCCAGCGGCGTTCAGAGGCAGGGCCTGTGCCTCTCTGTTGCCCAGCACCAGAACAGTGCCTGGAACACAGCAGAGGAGCAACGAAGTGCCTGAAAAACCAAAGGAGAAGCAGAGTTGGAAGACGGCAGGGGAGGAAGCAGGAAGGTTTGAGGATAAAGAAGAAAGGCCAGGAAGGAGGGTGGGGTGGGTACTAAGACGCTACGGTTTGGAGCAAAGGGGGCAGGTTTGTTTAACTGATGGCAGTTATCCCCACCCAGGGGGCTGTGACAGTCAAGAAGAGACGGTGCTGGCACAGGGTCCAGGGTGTCTGGAGTCCCCATGATACACACAGACACCGCCCTCCCAATGGGGCCACAGCCCACCGGCTGGGGATGGACAGGAGCCCAGCCAGAGAGGGGCTGCGGACTCGCTGGGAGCCAGGCTGGTGCTGAGGTCTCCCCCGGGCACCGCCTCAGTCAGGGCACTGGGATGGAGCAGAGAGAGGCGGGTGCTTGTCAATCCCGCTTTGGGAAAATTGGCTCCGTGATGTTTATTGCAAACTGCAATTTAGCATCCCTATTCAGGTGCTCTTGTGTTTAATTATATATAATACGGTGCGGGGAGGAAAGAGGGGAGGAAGCATTTATGATTTTCCCACCAGTCCCTTCCTCCCTGCATGATGTAAGGGTCAGAGGTGAGAAATGGAGCCCAGCAGAGGGAGGGAAAAGAAAGCCTGGCGTGGCCGTGGCCTTGCATGCCAACCTGGGGCAGCAGGGCCGGGCCAGAAAGCAGCGTGTGCTCCCCACTTTCCTGCCATAGACGCCTTCCCAGCAGCCCCGTGACGTCTTCGCCCTCGGGGACAGCCAGTGGCTCTGGCTCAGGCTGGGAAATCAGTCCACAAACCTTCACAAGCCCCCAGGACGCCTTGCTTTCCGAGGCCCAGAGAGATTGAGTGATTTGCCCCACCCACCACAGAGCAGGTGGCGAGGAGCTCCTGCACCCCAGCCCCACTCCTGACCGTGGGGCTAATGCTCCTGGGAGAACAGCCAGGTATGTCCAGACAGCCCCCGGGGCTTAGACGGAGGCCCTCTGAGTTCTTCAGCTTCCACGCTGGACAAACTTGGTTTGCCACCAACCCAGGGTCCCCCTGCAATCTCGGCGTTTCTGCCTTCCCTCCGGTCCTCCCTCCCTCTCCAGAGCCGGGAGGGCAAAGCACCAATTAGTTCATTTGCTTGTTTAATTGGGTAGGGAGGGGAAGAAAATTAAACTCCTCAACAGGAATCTTCCCTGCAGGGCCAGAGATAGAATTAGGGGGTGGGGACCCCCATCTCTGAGCACCCCTCTGCCTGCCCTGGCTCCCCACCCCCCACCCCCATCTCCATGCCCCAGATCCCCAGATCAGAGTCTGAGATTATGGGGCCCTGGGGAGCCAGAGTAGGAGGCCTACCCCACCCTAACTGGGCCAGCCCCTCCCAGAACTGGAGCGGGATGGAGGAGGGGCGCGACAGGGGAGGGGGAGGGGGACCAGGCTGGGGCATTGCCTCAGGGTCTGGTTCTCTTACTTTGTGGCCACCTCTCCGACTCCGAGAGTCCTCTCCCTCTCTTTCTCTCTCTCTCTCTCTCAACCTCTCTCTCTCTCCACCTTCCTCTCTCGGCTCTAGAAAAGCCCCTCCCCCAGGAAGACCCTGGAAATGTGGCCAGGTTTCTAGGGGGTACCGTGGCCATTGTCCTCATCCTTGGCGTGGCTCTTGCCATCTCCATACTGCATCACCGACAGCAGAAGAACCAAATGGACCCGGACTGTGGCGGGTGAGTGTTGGCAAGCCCACCCATCGGCCCACCCAGACGCCCCCTTTCAGCTGCCGCTGCCCTTTCTGAGAAGTAGGTGTGCGATTCTTTTTTCAACGTTTATTTATTTTTGGGACAGAGAGAGACAGAGCATGAACGGGGGAGGGACAGAGAGAGAGGGAGACACAGAATCAGAAACAGGCTCCAGGCTCTGAGCCATCAGCCCAGAGCCTGACGCAGGGCTCGAACTCACGGACCGCGAGATCGTGACCTGGCTGAAGTCGGACGCTTAACCGACTGCGCCACCCAGGCGTCCCAGTAGGTGTGCGATTCTAATCCACGGTTTACAGATGAGGAAACGAGGCACACAGGTTAAATGCTTTACACACGTTTACCCCAGCCGCTGACAAAGGGTGAAGGCAAAAGTCCATGATGAACGGAATGTCAACATGTTAAGTAAAGACAGGAGCAGAAATAGTATCATGCAAGCTATTTTGGAGCATGAGGTGAAAGGAAAAATCAGTAATACTAATCCTACTTTTTAAACTTTTATGTTATTTTTTTTAAGTATTTTTATTTTTGAGAGAGAGAGCGTGCACGCGCACGCACACACATGAGAGGGGGAAGGGCAGAGAGAAGTGGGGGACAGAGGATCCAAAGCAGGTTCTGTGCTGACAGCACAGAGTCCAAGGTGGGGCTTGAACTCACCAACCATGAGATGGTGACCTGAGCCGAAAGCAGACACTTAACCAGCTAAACCACCCAGGCGCCCTTCTCCTACCTTATTTTAAAATGCTGGTATTTTGTTCGTCTTGGACTTTTTTGCATTAATTTTATTTTGAAATATATTGTATTCAACTATTATTTATCGTGATGACCGAGATTTCTGGGGCCCCCATAAGCTTTGCACTTGAGGTCTTGCTCCCGTCACCCTGGTCGAAGCCCGAATGCATCCTCGGGATTTCCCACTGTCCTCCAGGCCAGGACACCGGAGTCTCACACAGTTCCCATACCCGGGCTGGAGGGAGGGACAGGCTGGGCTGGGGGCAGAGATGCCCAGGGAGATAGGAGGGGCACTCTCAGCCTCTACCCAGCTATGCTGAGTAACCGCACCCCAAGCTCAGACCATCTGGAAAGCTGCCTGGGAGCAGAGCACTGGGGGGCTGTCAGGGACCAGGACTGTCAGATGGCCTACCTGGAACAGAACCCCCTATGTGAGCCTTATTCTGTTCCCCCAGGACTTCAATGCCCTCCTCCCAGAAGCTGGAGCCTCCCCACCACAGGCAGAGCCACCTTGCACCTGAGGACATCCAGGTGGGCCTGAGGCCCTGGAGTGGGGGGCTGGGGAGGAAAACTGGGAGATGGCCACCTGAAGGCAGAGCCCTCCCACATGCATGGGCCTCTAACCAGTCCCCAGCACGATGCTAGCCGTGGCCAGTTCCCAAAAGGCCAGGCCTGGGTGAGAGGCCGTGGCCCAGGCTTTCCCCTCCCCCTACAGAAATGACAAACTAGGATCCTCCCTCCCTGCCCAGGGCCCACAGGGGAAGCTCTTCCTCCACTGCTCGGTGCATTCATTCATTAAAAAAAAAAAAAAAAATCAAGTACCCAGCAGATGCCTGACCCTGTGCTGATCACTTGTGCCTCCCAGACAGCCACGAGCGTGGTGAGTGCCAGGATGGGGATGCATGGGAACCAGACTGGGGGGGGGGGGGTCCAAGACGGCTGCAGGGAGCAGGGTGCAGGGAATAGGCCGGGTAGCCAGCCGCTGGCCTCCTTCTCTTCCAGATTCTCCACCTGGAGCCAGGGAAGCAGCAGGTGCAGCCGGAAGAAAAAGAAATGCAACGGCTGGTCCTGCAGACCCCCTACTATGACCTGGGAACCTCCCCCTCCTACTGCCCCTCGGTAAGGACCACCAAACCTCCGGGAGGGTTCCCCAAACCCAGCTCCATTCAGCCTGGCCACGAGCCCAGCTGCCTAGAGGGAAAAAGGGCAGAGGAAGCCCAGGAGATGGGGCAGGGAGGGCACAGGTCAGCCCACTAGGGAGGGGCGGGGAGGGGGGGCCCTTCACGGTGGCAGCGGGTTCCCTGGGCAAAGCGGGGTCTCGGATGCTGACAGACCAGGGCAGGAGAGTGGGGCTTCCAGTGGGGTGGAACCCCAACCTGAAGCCCAACTCTCTCTCCCCCAAGCCCCGCCCTCCATCTCTGCGTCCTGCACCCCAGTCCTCCGTCCTGCCAACGACCACCCAAAAGCCAGCAGCGGCCCCTCCTCCTGGCCCCACTCCCAGCCGCTCAGAGGGCCGGCGTCCACTTGAATGGCTGCCATCTCTGCCCACAGCTTCTGCCTTTCAGCAGACATGGGGGCTGGGGCGGCCCCCAGACGGCACCAGCCCAGAGACCCAGGCCAGACCACCTGGGCCCAAAGATAACACATTCTCTCCTGGCACTGGTGGGAGAACCAGGCCTTTGTCTTCAGGGCACAGCCATCCTCCCTCTCGGCTGGGAGAGCCAAAGTGAGCCCATCTTGAGATGCCAAATCCAGCCCCTGGTGGGGGTAGCGTTCCCAGGATGCCAGGCCCAGAGGACCAACCTAGCCCCTACCCTCTGATTCTATGCAGGGGGTAAGGAGACCCCCAGCCATTTATTGTTCCTCAACCAGCCTAGAGATTTGGAAGCGAGCTAGGACACACTGGGGACACAAAGTCCGCTCCTTAGACAGCAGCTAGACAGCCCCTTCCCAAGTGAGGGTGCACGCCCAACCGTGTCCCAGGCTGCACTGCGTGGTCCTGTCAGTTCCAACAGAAGGGATCATAATGGCGGCATGAGCAGTTGCTATGTGGAGAGGTTCCAAACACTATTCTGTTCAACCCTCACAACAACCTACATTGTTAAGTCCTGTTATCGCCCCATTTTCTAGAGGAGGAAACTGAGGCTCAGTGGAGTTGCGAGGTTTGTCCAACATCACCCAGAGAGCACTGGGAAAAGCATTATTCAAACCCCTGGTCCTCTGGCTCCCAAGTCCAGGCCCTAACGACGCAGCAGCCACTAGGATGAGCAGACCGGTGGGGAGTTCACCTAAAAACAGGAGCCTCGAGACTTGCAGAGCCTCCGGGTGGGAACCAGCTGATGCAGAGCATCCTTCAGCCCCAGGCTTCCTGTCTGAAACAGAATGCCCAGCTCTACTGCCTGGCTGTCCCTCAGCTTCCGGGACCCAGAGAGCACACAAGCCAGCCCCTGAGAGCTCGGGTCTGGCGTTCTGAGTTCATTACTGGGTGTCACTTTGGGCCACACAAACACAGAGATTCAGCTCACCCACCCCTTCCTCCGGACGGTGAGAAAGGACATTCTTCCCAGGCCTGAGCATGGTTAAGGTAGGAGGGAGTGCAGGGACCCTGATATTTCCAGAAAGGAGAAAGCCATGCCCTGTTTAGGATTCTCCAAATCAGCCTCGCTCCTCAGCTCAGGCCCTAGCCAAGAATCTGTAAACTTGTCCGAGCCCTGGGTGGACAGAGAAGGGGGGAGGGAGGGAAATAAGCAGAAATGGGGGTGGGGGGAGGGCTGAGGCACAGGGGGGGAGAGGCTAGTGATTTAGAAAGTCACGGAAGCCTCCAACGGGATCCCCTGAAGAGGGGCCCAGGCTCGGCATAAAAATCGCTGTGATGTAACGGGACAGCTGCGGCTGGCTGGCCCCAGTCCCCACTAACGACTTCCCAGTCCTGGGCTCTGACTGCTGCCCCCTCAGCCTGGCACGCAGAGCCCTCCCTGGGGGCACAGGAGGGGCCGGACAGCTCAAGGACAGCCCCACCACCTCAGCCCCCCCACAAAGCACACTTACACACACACTTACACACTTACACACATACACGCCCTCTCTCGTACAAGCCCCTCACCCCAGGACAGCCCGCCTCGGCCCCGCACCCCCAATCACACTCCCCCTGCAACCTCTCTCCTATAAGCTCCAGGCCTCGGCACGTGGCTCCGACCCTGTCCCCTCCCTTCTAGCCCTCCCTCCCCGGCCTCTGCTCATATCGGATTGAAGGAAACCCCGACTGAGCTTGTGCATTCAAGAAACACAACAAGACCGCTTGGGACACAGAACAGAGCGAGCCAACCTCTACCCATCAGCCACGGCGCAGACGGGGCCAGATGATGGGGACATCTACGGTCCCGAACCCAGAGGCCACGCGACTAGGGCACTGGGGTGGATGCGTGCACATGAAAATGGCCTGTAGGGTGGCGTAGGGAGGTCAACTCTGGTGTCCTGGGGAGGCAGTGGTGTTGTCGCCAAAAGAAGTGTAATTCCTTTTGGCTCACAGAGCAATTACCGGGCCGGGAGAGGATTTATCCCCGGCGCTCTGGTCTGTTGGCAGTGCAGCTTGTATACAAGTCACATTATTGATGTCGTCATCAATTCTCCTTCCCAACAAGTGGTGAGAGGGAGCCAGGCAGAGAGCATGCACTGTTCGCAGAAGCAGGGCTGGGGAGGAGAGTAAGAGGGCTGCAGGGGGTCTAGGGGCCCAGCAACTAGAGCCTGGGCGGCCCAGTCCCCATGCTGCACACACACCCAAGGGCACTGACCAAGATGGCAGCACAACCCTCAATTTCTATCAAGGTTCCTGGGCTAGGAGTCTACTCACGTGGCAGGTACCATTTGAAGAGCTTGGTGGCTCTGGAGGCTAGAACTCAGGAAGGACTCCCAGAGGCTCCAGAGCAGAACCACGAACTCTAGGAGAGCCAAGAGGAGGAGACATTGCCTTGTCTCCAAGGAGAGACAAAGCCCAGGCTCGGGGCAGAAGACTGGACACAACGACCTTTGGAGGGACAGAGTTCTGAAACTACTGTGTCGGTTCAGGTCTCTCAAGAAGGAGCCACCCAGATGGGATTAGATGGGGGGGGGGGGGAGGGCAGCTGTGAGGGACCAAGGAGGGAGCAGGCAGGGAGACTTGTCAGCCCCTGCTTCAGGCCTGACACCTGGGAAGGGGGTGGGGAAGGAAGGAGGCTTGGGTGGGAAGAGTCTCGGCTGGCCTCACGTTCTACAAAAGTTTGGGGCAGGCCACAGAGTCCTGGAGCCACAGTCACTCATTCACTGCTAGCAAAGTCCTGCCCCCGCAGGAACGGCCCCGCACGGGATCCCCGCCATGCTCAGTCCTTGGTGGGAGCAGCCGGAGGGCTGTGACCTCAGCACAGACACGGCGAGGGATCCAGCTCCGGCTGCGTCAGCCACACTGCCCACAGCAGCCCTGAGTGGCGCATGTCCACGGCCGCCATGGTCCACCCTGGCACCACGGAGGTCTGCTCCGTGCCACGCGGGCCCCTCTTCCCGAGGGACGTAACCCCTGTTGCTCCAGAAGACCTCAGGGTCACAGCTGGTAGGCATCTGTCCTTTCCATACCCCTTCTAGATTCCTCTCCCTCAGCTACCGCCTCAGCAGGTCTCAGTGGCTTTCCTAGTGCTACGACCCAAATCTTCATTCCTGAGGGGTCTGAGCCCTTGACCAGCACACCCTGCTCAGCCCGGGCCATTGCACGTGTCCATTCACCATTAAAGTAGAAGCCCCAGTAGTCACCTGTGCCCTGCACCTATCCCTCCCTGTGTGACAGCAGCCCCGCCTCCTCCTGCCAATCAGAGCCAATTAGCTCCACCAAGACGGGCTCCACCAAGAAGGGTGCCTGAACACCAGCAGGCGAGTGCCCCGGTAGTAGCCTGAGCTCAATGTGCAGTGGGGCCCTCTGCCCTCCAGGGCCCACGGTTGTGAGGCTGGGAAACACAGCTTCCCCCGCTGGGCCACTGGGAGTGATGGTCAGTGGGGCCACCCCTGTTTTCCCTTGGGTCTTCGGACCCATGTATTTCCCTGCTGGGGACACAGCACCCTATGGAGGCTTTCAAAGTATTGCCACCGAGCTAGCACTTCTGCTGGCATTTGGATGGTCCAGCAGCTACAAATGGGGCTGCCATTCAATTAAGCCTCTGGTAGTCAACAATCCTTCTCCGGGCTCCATCCAGTTTCTGTAGGGCAGAGACTATGGGTTAAACGGAACTAAGACAGAGACCACCCCTGTATCCTTCTGGGCTGTAATGACAGCATTAGTCTCTCCCCGACCTCAGCAATGACATCACTTTTGACTTGCCCTCTTGGCTGGTGGGGGTATTTCCAGAGGTTTCCACCTGGCTCTTGTCCCACAGACCAAGGGTCCAATGAGGTATGAGCACGTCAAATGCCATGCCCCCTAGCAATGAATTTGTCCTGTTCTCTGAGGTCCTTGCCAGGGTGTTGAATCCCATGTCCTGCGAAGACACCCCCAAGTAAAAGCATTCTTGCCTATCCAGCCATGGTTCTGGCCCCTTTGATCCAGAACCTTCCAAATCCAACCCAGGAGCGCTAGCCTGGTTTCTGCCGGGACATGCCAGTTAATTCCTGCCACCGCATTCTCCCTGGGTGGCATCTCTCCTCTTTCATCAGGCCAGCTGTCCCCAGCTGGGCCACTCCAGACTTTATCTTCAGTTATCAGCCTGGCAGCCCAGAACAGAGGTGGGGCAGCTCCCGAGGGAGGCACCTGTTGCCTTGCAGGGGGAAGACCCCCGCAGCGTCTTCCGGCCTGGGATGGTGCTCACTCTTGCCGGGGATGGGTGGGCCACCTGCGTGCTCTGAGGGGACACATCCATTTACTGTCACCTCAGTTCCCGAGTTCCAGATTCTCCCAGCCGCAGCCCTAGCATAATACACCTGGCTTAGCCAAGCATCTCTGGCGCTCTGTGATGCTTATTCTCAAATCCTGGATCTGCCCCGCTGCTGGGTCGGCTGCAGGTGGAGGTGGGGCCTCTCTATCACCCCCAACAAGGGCCTCCGGCTCTCACATTGAGCCCCTCGCTGTCGGTGACCCCCAGCTTCTCATTATCCCTAAGTGCCAACATCACCAAATAACCAGCCAAGTCCGTCACTTCCCTGACACTGCTTCCTGCACGTCTCCAGCGGCTGAATCACCGAGCCTGACAGAGCATCCCCTCCGCCAGGGCGCTTCTCCCAGGTCCTCACGGGTGAGAGCGTTACCACCGGGCTCTGTGGCCTACTTTCCACCCGCGGTGGGTCCTCCTTGCTGCCAGGCCCCAATGCCCAGGTTACCTGTTGCCACCTATCCTTCTCAGACCGTTCCCGGTGTCGCCGGTGCTAGTTCGAGGCCTCCTGGAAGAGATGACAAGATGTGATGGACGAGAGCTTCCCTGGGAGGGAAGGCCTGTGGAGGCCAAAGCAGAGGGGACGGAAGGCAGGTCTGGCCTCAACACAGGTCCGGCCCTGAGGCAGGAGTGGGGAAGAAGGGCGGAGCACGTGGGACAAATCTCGGGCTGCGGCACAGCTCTGTGAAAGCTGCCACTGGGCCCGGGGGGAACCCTCCAGCCGGAGTCGGAGAAGTCCTGCCAGAACAGCCTACGCCAGCACCTGGCCCTGCTGCTCAGGGACAGGAACAGCAGGGGAAGCGCGCTCACCACAAATGCCACGGTGGATCCGGCAGGTGACAGCTGTCACCCAGCAGTGTTCCCCACGGCGGACCCGAGTAGCGTATTTCCAGGGCTGCTACAGTTTCAGGCAAAACGGAGTATGGGACGTCCCGGGCATGAATGACCTTGGGGTGACCTCGGGATGGAGCCGGTGGTCAGGTTTCCCAGGGGCCATCTCAGGGTGTGACAGCTACCAGTTCTCCGAACTCATCCCGGGAGGCGTGTGCCTTCCGGGACGGGCTGGTGACCAGGGCCAGGCCTACAAGGTGCTCGTGCCAAGCAGGGCTCATCTTTGAGAAAGTTCTATCAAGGCTGAAGGCGAAGCATCCAGGGTTTCCGGGGGACCTCTCCCCGCCCCCCGGAACCCAGAACTGGAGAGCTCCCCTCCACCCCCCTGGGTGAGACGGCCCGGAACCACCTCTCACCATCACCCCCAATCTCCCAGGCCTCGGTGGGGATCAGAGCCAAGGCTGCCCCAAACAGACGGCACCCGGTCTGGAAGGGTCCACACAGAGTTTTGTGGACATGCTGGTCTCTGAGCAGACGGCCTCAGTGGGAACGCGCCCGGGCTCCCACCCACCTGAAGCACCCATCCCTAGGCATCTTCATGATGACGGGAAGGACAGGAGGCAGGGTCCATTCATCCCGCGGCACCGCTGGCGTGTGGAATGAGGACACTCATCGATGTGTCCATCGCCTGCCTCCGCAGGATGGCGTTCACACCATCCGGGGAGGCGGCCACCCCTCCCATCTGGGGGAGTCCCCACTTGTGGAGTCCCAGCTCCTCTGGCCTCAGGGGCTCTCGGGCATGAGGCGAGTCTGCGCTGCCTCCAGGAGACCCCTTCCTCTCAGCAGCTGCTGCTCACACACTGCCCTGCTTGCCTCGAGCCCACCTTCCCGGCCCTCCAGCTCAGGGCTTGGGAGCCAGACCTCCTGTCTCTTCAGCCTCGCCCCCCTTCCTTCTGCCTCTAGCCTCCTGTGCCCTCAACCTCCTCCCTCACCTCCAGGCAGGCTCTGGAAACACTGGGGGCTGCAGAAGGAAAGGCGCTAGGGTGTCAGTTTCACTTCTGGGAAATCAGGAGCTAATTGCTCTAATCTTAGCCCTGCCATGTGTCCCTGACGATGGTCACTGATGGGCACGGGATGGGCGTTGCTGAAAGGCAGATGAAATCAGGACACTCAGCCTTCCTGCCATGCAAGCAGCCCAGCCAAGGAAAAGAAAACGGGCACCAGCCTAGGTCACAGGGGGTTGGCCTCCCATGGCGCGGAGCCCTCCACCTTGCCCCCAGGCTCCTGCCCTGCAGGCCCTGGGAAAGTCACCTCTTCCTCCACCCCTGTTCCGCTGACGGGACCATCTGTCTGTCTGCTTGAACACTGGCACTGAGCTTAGGAGGAGGCGCTGGTGAGGCAAGCTCCAGGGCTAAGAGCTGGCAGGGCCTCAGAAGTCACTGAGAGACCCTTTGATCTTGCTGAAGGGGAAACCAAGGCCAGGTGAGAGAGAGAGGGAGGGGCTCGGCCCAGCCACAGCGGGAGTAAACAGTAGAGCAGCAGCCCCTGCCCTCAGGTGACTCTTGTTCTAATAACCCCCCAATCCAAGTAAGAGTCAGAAGTAATGCAGTGGCCCCTTGCAGAGCTCAGGTACGAGCTGGAGCCCTAGGTTTCCATGATAGTGCTAATTCACGTAAAATTTTCGTCCCCCGCTTTACAAATGAAAAACTAGGCTCAGTTGGCTCGCCTGCTTGACCGGCCGCGGCAAGAAGCCCAGCTGAAGTTCAAAGCCAGGTCTTCTGACTTCAGGTTTCATTTGATGCCCCCACAGCTCTGCCAGCATCTTCCCTGTAACCTCAGGCACATCGCTTCCCCTCTGTGGGCCTCGGTCTCCGCCCTCCGCAAAATGAGAGGGTTGGCCAAAATAATCTCCCGGAGCCAAGCACAGGGGGGCTGGGGGCAGGACCCACTCTGCCTCCACTCACCCCAGAGCCCTCCAGTGATCTACAGGTGGTAGAGACAGCTTCGCAGAGCAGCACATAAATGCTTTGTGACCAATTTTGTAAACGCTTTTGCCAACCCCTGTTTTCTCTCTGGCCACTGATAGATTGCTTTTCTGGTTCTCTCTCTCCCTCCATACCTCACAATTTTCCACGGCCCCTTCTTCTCCCCCATGCACCCACCTCACCCCCCACACCTCCCCATCTCATCCCGATGCCTGGCCCTGAGGCACTCTGTCCCTGTCCTTACCCACCTCGCCCCCTCCTGCACCTCTGCCTCATCTCTAGGGCTCTGGCCTAACGGACCCTGATCTCCGCTATGCAGAACTGGACACCTCAGCCCTGGAACTGGTGCCAGGGTCATGGACCACCGTGCCAGGGCCTGGAGAGGTTGTGGAATATGCCACCATCCAGCTGAGCCCACCCTAGCACATGACCCCTAGCCACCCAGCCCTGCCTCTGGACAACAGGTACATTCGGCCCTCCTCACTCTTCCCAGTGAGACAAATGCATGGAGGGCTGGAGAGAAACTGTGACAAAAAGGGGAGGGGAGGTGGGCCAGACAGGTGCAGAAGGCACCTGCCCCAGGGGCTGGGAGGTCTGCAATGTAGTCTCATTTCTGCCGTGAGTTTACTGTGTTACCTCGTGCATATAATTTCCCCCCTTGGAGACTCAGTTTCCCCCATCTGTGAAACAAGGAGGTTGGAACCAAGAATCTTTAGGGCTCCTTCCTGCCCCAATGGTCCCCAATTATCCTTCTGTGGCTCCAAAAGGGATACATTTCTCCCAGCGGCTGCCTCACTGCCGACATCACGGGTGACCTCTTAGCCCTCACCCGGCACCTGGGTGCTCCACTTTATTTTCTAATCACGGGGCCCCCAAGGTCAAGGCTGCATGCTCACATCTCCTCTTGACCTCTCTTGGCTCAGTTGAGCAGCTGGATTCAACCAACCTTTACTGAACATCTGCTCTGTGCCAGGCACTGTGCTAAGGGCTCAGGGTTCAGAGATTCCCGCCCAAAGCAAGGTCCTGCCAGGGGGCTCCCGGCAGAGGGGAGGGTCCTGAGCTCCTGGACTGAAAGAGGAACTGCTGGGCTCTGCAGGGGGTGGTGAGCAGGGCTCTCTCTGTAGCCTGGATCCTGGAGTTACATGGAGGTCACAGAGCAGAGAATCAGAGAGACAATAAGGAAAGTCACCAAACACGTGAGCCTCCCTGAGAGGTTAAAGGAAGCTCAGGACCCCTCAAACTAAGAAGCTAGAATCCCAGGGCTGGAGACTCAGGTCCAAGGGTTCACTGCTCCAGCAGCAGGTGAGGAAACCTGAGCTCGAGGCCCCACGCTACAGGCTGCTGTGGGGATGCACAGGGTCGGGGAGGACAGAGAAAGAGACGTGATGGAGAAGGTCAGGATTAGCCGGGAGAGAGATGGCAGTGCTGAGTGTGAGAAAAGTCCCACAAGGCCGCTGAGGGCTGACACTGGAGGGGGTAGGACCCAGGAGGGACTCACTGGTGGCCCCCACGGCACATTTACTCCACTGCGTCTCGGGACCCAGAAGGGCCAGGACTCTGCTCCCTAGCCAACCCCGTTGTCCTCCACCCCCTGCCTCTCAACACCCCCGTGCACTCCTGCAAGACATCAGCCATCCCCCAGCCACCTCTACAGACAGAATTTCGCCTAGCCCCAAACCCCGCATTAGTGTGGGAAGGACAAGGACCCAAAGGGACGCAGAGTCTTCCCAAAGGCCCCCGCACAGCCATCCTTGGAGATCCTGGCATTGTAATCGGCCATCTCCCTCCTCTGACTTGTCCACCCCACGAGGAAGGGGTGCTGCGGGCATAATGAGAGGGCTACTTCAGAGCCTTCCTGTGAGGTCTGGGCCCCAGGAGGCCCACAGGGAGGAGGAGGGCGTAGTGAGAGAGAGACCGGCTTGGGTGGGGAGGGGGCAGGAAAAAAAAAAAAAAGGCATTAATCCCATAAATCCTAATTTGGAAGCCGTCCCAGCCCCTCTGAAGCACAGGGAATTGGGGCAGTTATAATCCTGGGTGCTCCTGGCAGAAACCCAGGACAGGGAGAGGTTGTGCCACCTCCCTCATCAGCTCTCACTTGCCCTCCCTCCCCCCCACCTCCCACCAACATTCCCACTGCCAGCAGAGCTAAGGGGTGTCGCCTGGATCCCGCTGTGGGAGGGGACCCTGTTTGGGTCTGAAAGGTGCCGGGCCAGGTTCTGTCTGGGAAACAGAAGGCACAGGGCAGGGCCGGGCTCTAAGCTGCGGGTCTGGGGGGAGAAGGAGGCTGTTCAGCTGGGGAATTAGCCGGCTCCCAACCCCCAGCCCCCGGCGCCTGGCCCCTTCCCACCACGTGTTCTCACTTGCCAGCTTGAGCAGCCCCGAAGGAGGAACTGGGATGTCAGACAGGAACAGGTGCACAGCCACTCGGGCAGACCCTCCCCCTCACAGCGGGCCTGGGCCATGAACCCCAGAAGCCCAGGGGTGAGCACCTCACCTCCCCCTCACCCCATCCCCTTGGACCATTTGATGCCCCCCACGAGGCCAGAAACGTGTTGGAACCTCTGGATCATTAAACCAACAATCAGCCAGTGACAGAAGTACCCAGAGAGAGGTGCCTCCCCTGGGAGAAGGGGGCACGGCGGGTGAGGGGCAGTGGGCAGAAGAGGCCAAAACCTGGGGCCCCACGGCCCGCACCCCCTTCCCAGGCCTCCCTCCCCGGTCCTCAGGCAAACGCAGCCTTTTTGCCCTTTCTCCGGCCCCGGGCCTGGCCGGTCTCTGTCTGCCCCCAGCGTCTCTGGTTTGGGTTCCCCCCCCAGTGTCTCTTCCCCACCAGCCTTTCACTGTCCCGTCCACCAGCTCCTCTCTTCCCGGTTCTCATTCACACATCTGTTCCTCACTGCCCCCTCCCCCAACCTTCCCTTCTCTCTCCCACCCCAGCTTCTCCCGCCCTTTCATCTCCCCCTTCCTGGAGCTCACCCCACTAAAGCTGCCGGCTCCAGAGGCCAGGACTTCAAAAGGAGATCAAAGCTGGGTTCCCCCATCAAAGACCAGGCTCTGCCAGGAGCACCCCCCCTTAGACCATAACTCTCCCTGACAGGCCAGAGTCCCACATCCCAGCACCCCAGGAAGCACATTCTCGGCCAGAGCCCCATGCTGGAAAGGCTGCTGTGTTTGTTGGAAAGTTCCCAGCACTTGGGATTCAAAAAACTAGTGGAAATCCAATATAGTGAGCCCCTTACTGGCTGTGTGACCTTGGGCGGGTCACCGAACCTCTCTGACACACAGCTACATTGTCTAAATGGGCTATCGTAGGGGCGCCTGGGTGGCTCAGTCGGTTGAGCGTCCAACTTCGGCTCAGGTCATGATCTCTCAGTTTGTGGGTTCGAGCCCCGCGTCGGGCTCTGTGCTGACAGCTCAGAGCCTGGAGCCTGTTTTGGATTCTGTGTCTCCCTCTCTCTCTGCCCCTCCCCTGTTCGCCCTCTGTCTCTGTCTCAAAAATAAATAAACAGTAAAAAAAATTTTTTTAAATGGGCTATCATTCATCTTACAGGACTATCAAATGGATTAAAGGAGGAAATTCAGGTAAATATCTAGCACTAGGCCTGTCTTATAATAGTAGGTGCTCAATAAATTGTTGCTTTGACTATTGCTGCTATTACAAAATCCTCCAGAGATGAGAAAATGTAGAAATGAGAAGAGAGGTGTCCAGGGAGTGAGGCCTGCTGCTACCTCAAAAGACAGGGGTCCAAGCATCTCAGTTTTGGGCCCCGAAGGAACCACTCCATCTGGATCCCGCTCACCGGCTGGCCGGGGCCTCAAGAGCATGAGGCGGCCACTTGGAAGCCACCTCGGTTTTGTCTCCGGCCTGGGCTCTCCTGCCCAGGCAGCCCCTTCTCCCCAGCCTCCGGCCCGCGTCCTTGCTCTCAGCCTGGGCCCAGCCCCACATCCCTCAAGGGGATGATGGCGTCTAGATGGGGTGGGAGGTGGGGCAAAGAGGCCAGGGCTGCATTTATGAAACTTTTCTTGGCTCTGAACATCAGAGAACTCCAAGGAGGACGTGACTTGAGTAAGTCCCTCAACCTCCTGAAGCTTGTTTTCTCATTTGTAAAATAAGAGGTGAGCTGCTTCAAATCCCCCTTTGGCTGCAGACTGTGCATACATTATAATTTTAAAGAACCGAGGAGGTAGAACTCAAGGCTTTCCGAGCCCCTCAGGACCAGGAGACTAGAAGCCGATCTTCAGCCCACACTGCTTCGACAGCCGGCAGCTGTGGCCACTCAGCATCCCTGCCGGAGCCTCTGCTGGTCCGGTTTCACCAGGAAGCAACCGAGGCTCGGGAGAGGAATGGGCCTGCCCCCTGTTCCCGTGTACCATCTGATGGGGACGATTCTCCCCAGGTTGAAACGGGCATATGGGAGCTCAGAGCCAAGGAACACAGGTCAGGCTCTGTGCCGCCGGCCTGCCCCACGGCCCGGGACTCTTCCGCCCCCTCCCCACTGCCCAGCACTGGCCCCACCCTGCACGTCTGCCCCCACTTATACCCCCAGTCCCAGGGCTCCCCAAGGCAGCATCCCACCCTCCGGATCACCGGCCCCCCGACACACTGAGAAAAGCTAACCCTCCTTCCCAGCTTCCTGGCTCAGCAAGCCCTCCCTTGCCTGCCCCCATACACACACCAGGGTCCCCTAGGTGTCGAGGGCTGGGCCAGAGGTGCCCAGCAGCCTGTGCTAAGGGACGAATTCCACACCTGTGCTTTCCAGTACACAGCCACTGGCTGCGTACTGTTCCTCACTGTGACGTTACTCCAACTTCGTTCCAACCTTAACAGACACATGCGGCTAGGGGCCGCCGCACCGATCTACACACAGCGGCACCGCCAAAGGGTCTGGCCTCTGCCCCTCTCCTCAGCGGGCACATTCAGCAACGGACACTTCTGAAGCAGGCCCACGGGATGTTCAGGGTGGTGAGGCAGGCAAGAAAAGTTCCTGCTCCCCGAATTCCAGGCCCCAGGGCAGCCTCATCAGTTGAGCCCCGAGTGGCCACTACCCAAATGTGGCCAGACGCAGGGCGGGGTGGGCAAGTGGAGGGTAGAGCGCTGCCCTGAGGGGCAGAGATTGGGAGCCCCCAGGCCTGCGCCCCACCCCCCTCCCAGGCTACCTTTTTTTTTTTTTAATGTTTATTTTTGAAAGAAACAGCATGAGCAGGGGAGGGGCAGAGAAAGAGGGGGACAGAGGATCTAAAGCGGGCTCTGTGCTGACAGCGGAGAGCCCGATGCGGGGCTCGAACTCGTGAACCGTGAGATCACGACCTGAATGGAAGTCAGATGCTTAACTGATTGAGCCACCCAGGCGCCCCCTCCCAGGCCTTCTGATTTGAGTCTTCCCTTCCCTTCCCAAGGACAGCCTTTGCTCCCGGGACACCTCATCACCTCAGGTGTTCTTTCCTTCTCTCTAGACCTGGAAGAGTAGGAGACCCAGGTCCACACCTGGAAGGGTCTTGGGAGCCAACTGGCCTGAGTCTTATGTTTAACATCACGGGAGGCCAGGAGCCGCACAGGGCAGACAGGGCAAGCGGGCCAGGGGCAGAGAGGGAGGGGAAGCCTTCCCCGGAGCCTGCCAGGCTCCTCCACTCATTAGGCAGAAGCACTCTAGCCTCAGCTGTCTTGGCTGCCTTGGCTCTCACTGCCAGACCCTACGAAACCGGGTTGGTGGGATGGAGCTCCCCCTGCTGGATAGCCCAGGAAATGTGCCCCAGTCTCACCTGGGTGAGCTGCACCCAGGGAAGTGACAGTAGGATATGGGTGTCGGGTACCTGGGGTCCCTGAGACATCCCCGCCAGGCTCAGGGACATGGATGGAGCCGACAGAGGGGAGAAGATGGACTGTGAGGTGCCATATGGTAGCCATCATTCTACTGGTTCCCTTCCTCCGCACCCCCTCCACCTCTCCCCACTTTCCCTAGATACCCCAGGATCAGACCTGCCAGGCCCCTAGCCCTCCAGAGCCACCGTTACATCTGGGAAGACCACCTTCTGTTGCTAGCTGCCCACCTGTCACACCTGCGGCCACTTCCTCCAGCCTCTTCACTGGCCTCCCTGGGCCCAGCACCTGCCTCTAATGGCCATCCACATAAAGGACACGGTCCCCTCTCCATACGCACCCTGGCCCACAGCTGCTGCTTTAGGACAGCCCAGGACAGAAGCCTCACCTTGCATCCCAGTCCTCTCCGCCCAGACCCACAGAGCCCTGAGATTCCACTTCCCTCCAGCCCCACACATGAGGGAACAGGGGTGAACTTGAGAGTGAACGATTATAAACCGCACCCCATCATGGATGTGCATGGATCTGGCTAAGAGTGAGTGGGTGTGCAGGTGTGCATGCCTCCCCACTACCACACATCCTGTGGTACCCCAGGATGAGGTACCCCACTACCTCATCCTGTCACTGAAGGTTCCGGAGCTCCAGCCCCACAAGGAAGCTCCCCCAGCTTTCCAGAACCCCTCAAATCACCTCCACACTCAAATACCAAGCTCCTGCTTCCCGCTGCCCATCATCTCAGGCATCACAGGCTGATCCCCTAAAAGGGCCAAACGACTCAGACCGGACCATGGCTTCCTCTGGCCACTCAGAGCCTCAGTCACCTCTGTCTGGTCAGGTCCCCTTGCCCACCTTCAGGAATTGAGAGGTCCAAGAGGCCTGGGGGTTCCCAGATCATGAGGTCTTCCGGCGGGAAACTTACACAGCTTCTAGGCCAGTCCTGTGCCAACTGGTTCTCCTTAGACTGGGGAAGAGACAACCCAGGAAGTGACAGGGACAAGTTCCCACCTTCCAGACTCTTGGGCCTGGCCAGAGCAGGCCATGTACCATTGACGGAGAGGGCCCTGGGGACATCTGGGCAGGGCCCCCACAAGGTTGCCATCTGTCCTCACTACTCGCAACTGCCCACACAGGTAGGGCCCTGGGCGAGCAGGGGGAGGAAGGAAGCCGCGTGGCCTGGTAGCCACAGTCCCCAGGGCACCGGACCAAGAGGCAGCCGTCTCCGATCTCCGGGTCTGCCTTTTCCTTGCTCCTGGGCCAACAAGGCCCGGCGGATGCCAGATCGGACCGGCTTGCGTGAACAGTGATGGGTGGGGGGCAGGAACGGGTCACTCCCCCAGGGCAGCTTAGGAAAGCCTCCACCTTCTAGCTAGGAGAAACTCCTCTCCCAGATTCCCCATCTCATCCCCAATCCATGGGCTGAAGAGGCTTCAGGGGGCCTTCATCCTCCCCACCAATACTTTCCCTCTCAAGAGCCCGCCTGCCACCCAAGATTTGTTGTGGGGATCACTAAAGGATCGAGCCAACCCTGCCAGAGGCTCAGGAAGCTCTGGAGGAGAAAGGCCCTGCAGAAGGTCAGGGCAGCAGAAGGGAGTATATAGGTAAAAAAGCCTTAGAAGGAGCTGGGGCCGTTGACAAGAAAAGCAGTTCATGCCATCATCCACATTTCCAGCCGGCTTCCCCTGGCCTGACCCCCTCACCCCCCACCAGCCAGAACCCAGTCCTCACGCCCAAACCAGAACCCAGCGACAAGAGGTGTGCAGAAGGGCCACAGACTTGTGCAGAGAAGCTCATAACCCCGGCCCCAGCCTACGTCCTGCTAACCTTGGTGCAATTTTTTTTTTTATCACAAGGCAGGGTGGATCACTGTACCGTAATCCCTCCACTCTGATTTCAACAGGGCGTTTGTCCAAACGTGTACGGGACAGAGAGGAATGGGCTGCGTGGCACGGCTAGGTGGGCTCCAAGGTCAGTACCGCGGTGCCCTAAGGAGCGCAGTGTCGTTTCACAGAACCCTCTCGTTGGCCCAGTTCCAGCTTCCTCGTGGTTTCTTTGAACGCAGAAATTGCGCGCCTCGAAAGAGACAGAGCTGAAAGGAATTCGAAATTATTCTGTAGTTAAATTGGTAATCCGAAAGGTCTGTGAAAGATGTAAGGTTAAAACAAAACCCCTGAATTCCATTTAACAGAGATGAATGTGTCGTCCTTTATGTGGGTTCACACCTCAGTCACACACATTTGGGATTAGCAATTCCCGGCTCGGTTGCCGTTCACGTGAACTGGTGCATCGACAGCACGTTTCAAATGAGGTTAACTGGGGCGCCTGGGTGGCTCAGTCCGTGAGGCATCTGACGCTTGGTTTTGACTCAGGACATGATCACCGTTCATGGGTTCAAGCCCCACATCAGGCTCTGTGCTGCCAGCGGGGAGGTTGCTTGGGATTCTCTGTCTCTCTGCCTCTCTCTTTCTCTCTTAAAACAAATAAATCAACTTCAAAAAAAAAAAAAAAATGAGGTTAACAACTTTGGGGATTTGCTGAAGTTGGTTGACCCGGCCCCACAGCTGGTTAACTTAGCTATTCGGTAACGACATCAATGCGCCCAGCCTGCTTCCTTGCCTGCTTGGGTGATTATTGGTTTTATTTTGTTTTTATATATTTCTGCCCCTGTTAGCCTCAGTCTACATACTTGCCTTCAAGTCAGGCCCACTCACAGTCACAAGATAGCTGCCCCAGCTCTAAGCATCACATCCAGGCTCAAACTTCTAATAGAAAAAGAGGCCAGCTCTTCCTCTTTTTAAAAGGGAGGGGATCTTTCCCAGAAGCCCCTGGGCTTCTCCTCCACCTCCGTGGCTACAATTGTGTCAGGTGGCCGGGTCCTGGCCTAAATCATTCATTGGAAAGGGAAATGGGCTCACTACGACTCCTTAGCCAGTTCTGATCCTCCCTTTGGTGCATGGGGACTTGCTTAAAATCAGGTTTTGAGTTAGGAAGGAGGGAAAGGGGTGATGGAGAGAAGAGAGATGATCAGTCTCCTTCACCACTGCATCTGGGCAGTTCAGACTGTCTCGAGAGACTGGATTAAAAACATAGGCAGGGTGCCCGGGTGGTTCAATAGGTTATGCATCTGACTTCGGCTCAGGTCCCGATCTCACAGCTCGTGAGTTCGAGCCCCACGTCGGGCTCTGTGCTGATGGCTCAGAGCCTGGAGCCTGCTTCGGATTCTGTGCCTCCCTCTCTCTCTCTGCCTCTCCCCCACACACTCTCTCTCTCTCTCTGTCTCTCAAAAAATAAATAAATGTTAAACAAAAAAAATTTTTTTAAAGCACAGGCAGGGGCACCTGGGTGGCTCAGTGGGTTGAGCGTCCGACTTCAGCTCAGGTCATGAACTCACAGCTCGTTGAGTTTGAGCCCGCATTGGGCTCTGTGCTGATGGCTCAGAGCCTGGAGGCTGCTTCGGATTCTGTGTCTCCCCCTCTTCCTCTCTACCCCTCCCGCACTCATGCTCTGTTTCTGTCTCTCAAAAATGAATAAACATTAAAAAAAAATTTTTTTTAGGGGCACCTGGGTGGATCAGTCGGTTAAGCGCCACTTCAGCTCAGGTCATTGATCTCGCGATCTGTGAGTTTGAGCCCCGTGTCGGGCTCTGTGCTGACAGCTCAGAGCCTGGAGCCTGCTTCGGATGCTGTGTCTCCCTCTCTCTCCCTGCCTCCCCCCCGACACACACTCTCTCTCTGTCTCTCAAAAAATAAATAAATGTTAAAAAAATTTGTTTTTTTTTAAAAAGCACAGGCAAGGGAGCCTGGGTGGGTCAGTGGGTTGAGCATCCGACTTCGGCTCAGGTCATGATCTCACAGCTCGTGAGTTCGAGCCCCACATCGGGCTCTGTGCTGACAGCTCGGAGCCTGGAGCCTGCTTCGGATTTCTGTGTCTCCCCCTCTCTCTGCCCCTAACCCACTCACATTCTGTCTCTGTCTCTCTCAAAAATAAACATTTTAAAAATAAATAAATAAATAAATAAATAAATAAATAAATATTTTTTAAAATAATAAAAAGCACAGGCAAAGCCAAAGCAGGGGCTTCTGGGCCAATCCCAGTCCTCTTCTGCCCAAGCGTGGGCTCTCGGCCCAGCCGGGGCTGGAATTAACACCCACTGTACCAACAGACATCTATGGAGCCCCTATTGTGCCCAAAACAAAAGGAACCAAAGAGAACTGTCCATTCGATTTCTGATTCGAAGAGTTTATGACATAATTGGAGGAAGGAGACAGAATGTATGACGGAACCAAAAAATAGTAATTCCGTTTGCATAAACCCCACGTGAAAAATCAGCCAGCTTTCCTACGCCTAAGTAGAAAAATAGTAATTTAAGATTGGCACCCAGCAGCAGAGGAGCGGAGACAGACGCTCCATGCTCTTGGGAACACAGAGGAAGAAGAGTGGTGTTACTAAAAATAATAGCAGCTTCGGGGCGCCTGGGTGGCGCAGTCGGTTAAGCGTCCGACTCCAGCCAGGTCACGATCTCGCGGTCCGGGAGTTCGAGCCCCGCGTCAGGCTCTGGGCTGATGGCTCAGAGCCTGGAGCCTGTTTCCGATTCTGTGTCTCCCTCTCTCTCTGCCCCTCCCCCGTTCATGCTCTGTCTCTCTCTGTCCCAAAAATAAAAAATAAAAAACGTTGAAAAAAAAAATTAAAAAAAAATAATAATAGCAGCTTTAACTATAGTCAGTTAATAGTTCTAGTTAATAGTAACAACAAAAATGGACATTTCCAGATACAGTGAGACCATCCCTTGCTTGGGGACAGTTGTCAGGGAGGCTGGGTGACAAGAGACAATACAAGGAGGCTCCTGCAGGCGTGTGCCCACCTCACTTCTAAGATCTTTGTGTCCTTGCTCTATAGAAAATAGGACATTACAATGGTTTTTCTAAAAAATAGAAACTCCTAAATTTCTAAGGGTGCCGAATGTGTTGGGCCCAGTGCTGGGAGCTTTGGGTACATTAGTTTACATTAGTTGAATTCTGAATGATCCACCTGCTCCCTTGAAGCCCTTTTAAGGGTTTTGGAATCATTCTTTCCTTTAATATTCAGGCAAACGTGGTCCCACGCCACACGCTCTCCAAGATTCCTGAGAATTGCCAGGAATGACCCGGCATTTTCTTGATTCCCTCTCACTCTGATTCCTCTTCTTTCTCAATCTTGCTCTGTGCTCCGGAGTCTCTGCTTTTTTTGTCTTCACGTTGACCTGCAGAAGTGGGGATTCTGAAACCAGACCTGGGGTGGGGGCAGGGAGAATCCAGGAAGGCTTCCTGGAAGACCGGGCAGTGTTTTCTGCCTTTTCCTTCATTTCCCCCTCCCCCCCCCACCCCCACAAACGTTACTGACATAAAGCAGAACCTAAGAGAATTCTACCGAAAGTTGGGAGTAACTGGGGAAGAGCTGGAAGTTTTCTAAGCCTAGCAAACAGCTCGAAATTTAAAAGCCAGACCTCCTGTCCTCCAAGTCCCTCTCCTGCCCTCCACACCTCCGGAGGTGTCTCCAGCCTCTATCCTCCAGCCTCCAGTCCAGCCGCTGGGCTCCCTCACACCTGCCCCCCTTGTTTCGCACTCTTTCTGCATCTTCCTCTGGGGGTGGGGGCTGGCTGGAGAGCTTTATCTGTCACAGTCAGAAGGGTCCTTTTCCTAAACAAGGATCCCTGTCTCCCCGCCAACGGTTAGCGCCTTTCCCTAGAATGCAAAAGCAGCTAGAGACACACGCTCGATTCACAACAATCTGTGACACAGTGACCGCCGTTTACACAGGGAGGAACTGAGGCTCAGTGTGCAGTTAAGAAATCTGCCCAGTGTCACAGAGCTACTACACGGTGATGTGTGGATTTGAAACCGGTCTGTCGGCTCCAGAACCACCCCCTTTAACTATGACACTCATCTTCAAAGAGGCGAGGCTAAGGGAACCTTGAAGGATGGGGAATATACCAGGCAGAAAGCAGAGGCAGGTGCAGCGCCCAGACCAGCTGAGCTGACCAGCAGGCCAGAGCCGGCCCGGAGGCAGGGAGCCTGGGAAGAGGCTGGAACAGAGGAAGGGCACCCCCACCTTAGCATGGGGGCCCCAGGGAAGGAGATCAGGGGGTAGACTGGGAAGCTAATTAGGGGGGAAAACTTAGTGGACAAGCGGGTCAAATCCTACAGGAGGACCCACCTTGGAGGGTAAGAGAGAGAGGGGTCAAGAATCATCCAGATTTCTGACAGGCAACTGTCACTGTCACTGATGCTCACTGAGGTAGTGGCCATCAGGAAGGCGGGGAGGGGGCGTTTACGATGTGTTCGCATTTGTCCACGTGGAGGTGGAGGTGCCTTTGAGGCGCCAATGAGAGAGCTGTGCATAAGTGTACATGTGTCGGGGTTCTGCAGCTCCGGAGACAAGCCCGCACTGGAGAGGCGGTCACGGGCCTATGGATGGTAATTAAAGCCATGGGGAGGAAGGATGAGCTCACGCAAGGCAGCCTGTGGAGGGAGAGGCAGAGGGCCTCAGATACCACCTGCAAAGCACTCCGGGGAACGGAGGGCCCAGGAGAACCACCCAACGAGCTAGCTGGGCTCTTCCTGGCATTGAGACGTCCCAGGGCTTGCTTTCCATTGACGTTTCCAGTGGGAACCTCCTCCACGCTCCTCTTCTTCCTCTTGTACTCTGTCCCTGTCAGGTGCAGTTTCTGGTAAGAGTTGAAACTCTTCAATAGCGCCCACTTAGCAAAGGAGCCCTTGGGGTCTAAGCAGCCTGGGGACGCCCCTTTCCAGTAGGACTGTAGAGTGCACCCACTTTCTTGGGCTAAGGAGATCTTCCATGGGCCAGTGCCAATTGTGAGTGGCTAGGGTGTCCAAGGATCACAGGGTTTTCTTCTCCCCCGTCCACCTGTGCCCTTGCTATGAGCTACTCAGCATGTGAGGTCCCCCTCCTTTTAGGACATTTTAATGCAACCTTCTTTCCTCCAGTCTGGGCAACGGAGATATTCCATTCAAAGGCAGCTGTGAATATGAATGTTAGTATCCCTGTGGGTGGGAGTTGAAAGTCCTAGGGGCCAGGCTGAGGGAGCACCCCCAGTTGGTGGCAGCAGAGTGAAGCATGTAAAAGTGCAGTCCAGGGGGTGCCTGGGTGGCTCAGTTGGTTAAGCGTCTCACCCTTGATCTCAGCTCAGAGCTTGATCCTAGGGCCGTGAGTTCAAGCCCCACATTGGCTCGGCTCCATGCTGGGCTTGAAGCCTACTTTAAAAAAAAAAAAAGCAGTCCAAATGAGATGACATTAGGGACGGCTGGGGAGTGGGCACGTCCTGCCGTGGCCTGGACAACTGCTTTCATTGATTCACCGATCCACTCTGTAGGAAACACTGTGAAAGACTGAAATGGACCGAAAAGATTATTGAGTGTCCTGACCAGCACGTGTGTGTGTGTGTGTGTGTGTGTGTGTGTGTGTGTGTGTGTGTACAACCTTTCATTGTCTTTGAGGTGTTTTACAGCTCTGGAAGTTGTAGAAAACTGGTAATAATGCAAATACTCATTGTCATTAAAAATGCAACTGGTGTTCCCTGGAGTGCTATTGATTACTGCCGGGTGGATGGACCCATTTTACATCTGTCTGTGACTTCATTCAGCGATCCTTGGCCTGTTGTGAGAGACGGCGGAGGGAGGGGGGCAGAGCAAGAAAGAGACAGAATCCCAAGGGAAGGAGATCAGGGGGTAGACTGGGAAGCTAATTAGGAGGAAAACTTAGTGGACAAGCGGGTCAAATCCTACAGGAGGACAGACCTTGGAGGGTGAGAGAGAGAGGAGCCAAGAATCATCCAGATTTCTGACAGGCAACTGGGCCGATGCTCTTGACTTCAGATCCTCTGGAAATCCAACCTTTGCTCTTGGAATACGATTTCTGGTGTCTTTCTCCGCTTTCCTTTTATGAAGGTCAAGTTCTACCTGCAAAACGGAGTTTGTGGTGCAGATCCGTGGTGTTTCTCTCTGGAGGAACAGTCCGTGCAAACCGGCCGAGAGCCACATCAGCACTTGACAGTTCACATCTCGGGCCGGAACTAGGAATAACCTGTAACCACTCGGCTGGTGTCTCAGTCTGATCAGGCTGCTATAACAGAGTACCGTGGACTGGGGGGCTTAGAAACAACAGAAATTCATTTCTCAACAGTTCTAGAGGCTGGAGCAGCATGGTCAGCCGGAAAAGAGGACAAGAGACATCTCTAGGTTCCTTTTAGGAGGGCGCCAATCCCATCATGAGGACCCCATCCTCATGACCTGATCGCCTGCCAAAGGCCCCACCCCCTAATGCCATCACACTGTGGGGGGCTAGGAATTCAACACATGTGTCTGAGGGGGAGACAACATTCAGTCCATTGCAGCTGGCCACCTCCCACCCATGCCACCCGGATGCCAACCATCATTCTAGACATATTTGGCCCTATCATTTTCCTGCCTAAAACCTTTCAGCTTCCAGTCCCCTAAGAATAACGCCCATGATGTACAAGGCAAGCCACACCAACACTGCTTACAACTCCAGCCTCGTCTCTTCACTTCCTGGCCCCTACCTCATTCTCCAACGTCACAACTCTTGGTAGTTCACTGCACACCCTGAGCCAGCTCTCCGTGACTTTACTCACACTGTTTCTGCTGCCTGGAGAGCCGGCCTCACCTCCTTTCCCTTGCCAACTCCTATCCCCTGGGAGGTGTGGTTCAGATGTCCTCCTTCCCCCCTCCTCCCACACCCCTCCCCGCAGAAGCTCTCTGCTCCAACGTGCCCTTCTCCCCATTACTGTATCACACCTTTTCATATCTCTGCCCCCACTTCCACTCAACTGTTGGCTCCCTGAGAACAGGGATTGTCCCCTGTACTGGGTTGAATGGTGTCCCCTCAAAATTCACACCCGCCTAGTACCTATGAATATGACCTTGTTTGGAAATAAGTCCTTTGCACATGTAATTAGTTAAGATGAGGTCATAGTGGGAATAGGGTGGGCCCTAAATCCAATATGACTGCTGTCCTTTTAAGGAAAAGGAAATTTGGAAGCGGAGACATACAGGAGAGAATACCATGTGGAGACAGAGGCAGACCAGAGTGATGACTCCACAAGCCAAGGAACACCAAGGATTGTGGGACACCACCGAAAGCTAGGAGAGAGGCAAGGAACAGAGTCTTCTCTAGAACCTTGGAGGGAGCATGACTCTGCTGTCACCTTGATTTGGGGCTCCATTTTTTCTTTTAAGTTTATTTATTTATTTTAAGAGAGAGAGAGAGAGAGCGAGAGCGGTGGAGGGGCAGGGCGAGAAAGAGACAGATCCCAAGCAGGCTCTGCGCTGTTATGGCAAAGCCCGACTCATGGCTCGAACTCACGAACCAGGAGCTCATGACCTGAACTGAGATCAAGAGTCAGAGTCTTAACCCACTGAGCCACCCAGGCACCTCTGATTTGGAGGCTCTGGCCTTCAGAACTGCCAAAACAAATTTCCCATGTTGTTTTAAGCCATCGAGTTTGTGGTACTCTGTTACTATGGCCCTAGGAAGCTGAGAGACATTTTGGTATGAGGGAGGGGGGGGGGTTCACTGCTGAAAGAAACACCTAAAAATGTGGAAGTGGCTTTGGAATTGGGTAATGGGTAGAGGCTGGAAGAATTCTGAGGTTTATGGTAGGAAAAAATCTAGACTGGCTGGAAGAGGCTGTTGGTAGACATAGGGACGTTCAAAGGGATTCTGGAGATAGCTCAGAAAGAAATGAGAAGAGCTTTAGAGAAAACTTGCGTCATCTTAGAGAACACATATGTTGTCACGAACAGAAGACTGCTATCCTGTGAATGCTAACGGTGCTTCTGGTGTCCAGCTCATGTTACTGGACGCCGGAGGAAAGACGACTCTTGTTATAAAGAAATCCTTGTCAATTTGTGTTCTACCATTGGTTAGGAAGTAGAACTTGGATAGCTAGGAGAGAGATTTTTCACACAAAGTATGGATCCATGGCCTGGATTTTCCTTACCATTTATATCAAAACGTGAGAGGAAAGAGAGAAACTGAAAAATGGATTGTTAAGCAAAAAGGAACCAGGGGGCTCCTATGTGGTTCAGTCCGTTGGGCGTCTGACTTCGGCTCAGGTCATGATCTCACCTCAGGTCATGATCTCACCATTTATGAGTTCGAGCCCCACCTTGGGCTCTGTGCTGACAGCTTGGAGCCTGGAGCCTCCTTCAGATTCTGTGTCTCCCTCTCTCTCTGCCCCTCCCTTGTTTGCCCTCTCTCTTTCAAAAATAAATATTTTTAAAATATTTAAAAAAAAAGTAACTAGCATTTGATGTGGAAAATTCTCATCCTATCTAAATACTGTGCTCCAGAGATAGGGCCAAGGGTATGACTGAACAACTTTTGCTAAAGAGTTTAGGTATGTGACCTATGGATTTAATTACCCGTCTCACCAGATGTCGGGAATAGAGGTGTGATTATCTAGGAAGGACCTGTGGAGAAACTTCGGACACAGATAACTTGTGTTCTAGTCTCACATGTCCACAGATGGAGGGCAATTCGGCCCCAGGAAGGCTCATGCACAGAGCCCCATCCATGCTCAATGTAAATGACTTACTTGATGAGATATGGAACTTTTTTGAGTTGATAATATTTACACTATTTTTTTAATGTTTGTTTATTTATTTATTTTGAGAGAGAGAGAGAGAGAGCGAGCATGAGTGGTGGAGGGACAGGGCGAGAGATGGAGACACAGAATCCGAAGCAGGCTTCAGGCTCTGAGCCATTAGCACAGCCCGATGCAGGGCTCAAACTCACGGACCGCAAGATCGTGACCTGAGGCAAAGTCGGACGCTTAAGTGACTGAGCCACCCAGGTGCCCCTTGAGTTGATAATATTTAGAGGAGATTTTAGAGTTCATGATAGAATGGTTAAGACTTTTGAGAATGGTGAGATAGGGTGAATGTCTTTTTCATATGAGACAGGTAAGAATTTGGGGAGACTACAAGGTGGAATGTAGTGGATTGAATGTTGTCCCCCCAAAATTTGTGTCTACCCAGAACCTGTGAACGTGAACTTTATTTGAAAATAAACATGATTGCAGTTGTAATCATGTTAAGATGAACTCACACTGGATTAGGTAGACCCTAAATCCAGTATGACCGATGTCCTTTGAAGAAGGAAATCAGGAAATAGAGACACACGGGACAGAATGCCATGTGAAGACTAAGACAGATAGGAATGACGAGTCTATAAGCCAAGGAACACCACCGATTGCCAGAAACCACTGGAAGCTAGGAGAGTGTCATGAAACCAATTCTTCTCTAGCACCTCAGAGAGAGCATGACCCAACTGTCACCTTGATTTCAGACTTCTGGCCTCCAGAAGTTGTAAGCCACCTAGTTTTTGGTACTTTGCTACTGCAACCCTAGAAACAAAGAGCTTTCTTGTTAGAGCCTTAGACCTCGTTATCATCAGCACATCACTAGAATCCCCTCAGAGGCTGGGACCTGTACGCAGACTAACACTCAGCCACCGAACCTGCCTGCAATCACCATCTTTTTAGCCCTCAGGGAGGGACCTTAAGTAGAGGATGAGTAGATGTTAACCAGGCAAGAAGGGGGAATAGTGTCCTGGCAGAGGGAACAGTCTCTGCAAAAAGCTAGTTGTGATAGAGAACATTTCTTGGACGAGCAAGTGACAAAAAGGTTAGCAGTGGGCACCTGGGTGGCTCAGCCAGTTAAGCGACCAACTTCGGCTCAGGTCACAATCTCGCATTCGTTGAGTTCAAGCCCCACATCGGCTCTCTGCTGTCAGCCTGGAGGGCACTTTGCATCCTCTGTCTCCCTCTCTCTGCCCTTACCTGCTCATGCTCTCTCTCTCTCTCTCTCTCTCTCTCTCTCTCTCTCTCAAAAATAAACATAAAAAAAAAAAGGTTAGTCGTGAAAGAAAGGAAGGAAGTGGAAGGGGATGGAACCAAATAAAAGAAACCAGGTTAGATCAGCAAGGGCCTTGTAGGCCAGAAGAAGGAGACTGGAATGCATTCTGTTAGTAAAAAGAAGCCATTGGTAAGGCTCTGGTATACACAATAGATACACTTGAACACCCACAGATAGATGGTTTCAGCTCAGGTCGTGATCTCACAGTTTGTGAGCTCCAGGCCCGTGCCGGGCTCTATGCTGAGAGCAGAGAGCCTGCTTGGGATTCTGTCTCCCTCTCTCCCTGCCCCGCCCCCACTTGCTCTCTATCTCTCCCCCGAAAATCAACCCAGGGGCACCTGGGTGGCTCAGTCGGTTGAGCATCCAACCTCAGCTCAGGCCATGATCTCACAGTTCATGGGTTCAAGCCCTGTGTCGGGCTCACTGCTGTCGGCACTGAGCCCGCTTCGGATCCTCTGTCCCCCTGTCTCTCTCTGCCCTGCCCCGCTTGCAAGGTCTCTCCCAGAATAAATACACTTTAAAAATAAATAAATAAATAAATAAATAAATAAATAAATAGATAAATAAATAAATAAATAAAACCAAACTTAAAAGACACACACGCACACACAATGAGACAGTCATGACACCCACTAGGATGGCGGGGTTCCCATATGACTCAGCAACTTTAATCGAAAATACACGCCTACGCAAGCTGAAAATATATGTCTATATATACCTTGTACACTAATATTCATACAGCATTATTCATAATGGTCAACGAATGGAAACAATCCAAGTGTCCCTAAATTGATGAAGAGATAAACCAAATATGGTTTAGCCACAAAACAGCCATTTTATTTTATTTAGCCATAAAAAGGAATGAAGTATTGATACATACTATGCTACAGATGAGCATTGAAAATATGCAGAGAGAAAGAATTCACATAAAAGGCCATATATTAGGGGATTACATTCAGATGAAACGCCCAGAGTAGGCAAATCCACAGAGACAGAAAGGTGACGAGTGGTGGCCGAGGAACAGGGACTAAAAAGATGGCTTCAAATGGGAACCCGGTCTCTTTCGGGGGCGAGGAACGTGTCCTAAGATTGATTCGGCTGATAGCTGCACAATTCTGTGACAATACAAAAACCCACCGAGTTGTATACTTTAAAATGGTGAGTTTCATGATACGTGAATTGTATGTCAATAAAAACAAAAAGGACGCCACCGACTAGTTTTGAGCTGGAGAGCGATGGGGTTTGTCGGCATTTTGGAAGGAATGTGCTCTGGCCCCGGAGTGGAAAACAGACTGGAGGCAGAAAAATCCTGACAGTTGCGAGGCTGTAACAGGGTCTCGGTGAGGGGTGAGGGCGGCCCACACAAAGGAAGCGGACGGAAAAGGTCAGATCCAAGAACCATACAGGATGGATGTAACACATCTAAACATACACAGTCACAACTGAAGTGTGTAGAAACATGACTTTATCGCTCTATAACTGAATTTAACTTCATTTTTGTGGTGGTTTTAAATAATGTCCTCAGGGGCGCCGGGGTGGCTCAGTCGGTTAAACACCCAACTCTTACTTTCAGCTCAGGTCATGATCTCACAGTGCGTAGGTTAGAACCCCGCGTTGGGCTCTGTGCTTACAGAGTGGAGCCTGCTTGGGATTCTCTCTCTCTCTCTCTCTCTCTCTCTCTCTCTCTCTCTCTCTCTCTGCCACTCCCTGGCTTGTTTGCTTTCTCTCTCAAAAAGTAAATAAATAATGGGGCGCCCGGGTGGCTCAGTTGGTTGAGCGTCCGACTTCAGCTCACATCATGATCTCACACTCCGTGAGTTCGAGCCCCACGTCAGGCCCTGTGCTGACAGCTCAGAGCCTGGAGCCTGCTTCAGATTCTGTGTCTCCCTTTCTCTCTGCCCCTCCCCTGCTCATGCTCTCTCTCTGTCTCTTAGTTTTTTTTAAAGTAAATAAATAAACATTAAAAAAAATTTTTTTTCATGTCCTCAAAACGTGGACCAAACTTAGTGACTTACTTTTAACTAACAGAGTGGGGCTGACAGTGCTGTATAACTTTCAAGGCTAGATTATAAGAGGATACATCTGTCTGTCTCCCTCTTTGTCCCCCTCAACTGCTCACTCTGGACAAAGACCACCACCATGCCATGAGGATACCCAACCATCCCCAAGAGGACCCCCTGTGGACAGCCGTCAACAGCCAGCATCAACTTGGCAGCCATGTGTATGCACCACCCCGGAAGCTGGTCCTCACGCCAGGGGAGTCCTGACATAACTCCAGCCTGGAGCCCTTGGGTTTTCCACCTGTGACCACAGTCATCGCAGAACAGAGACAAGCTGCACTTGAACAGGCTCCAGGCTCTGAGCTGTCAGCACAGAGCCCGATGCGGGGCTCGAACCCACGAACCGTGAGATCGTGACCTGCGTCGAGGCGCAACACTTAACTCCTGTGGCTCCCCAGCTTCCTCGGAAGGAGTGCCTTCCCGTGTAGTAGAGCAACTACATTCAAGTGCTCGCCCTGTGGTGAACAGTGGTTTTTTTCATCCACACATTCAGTTCGCAGTGGATCCTAGATCACTACTCTGTGCCAAGCGTTTGCCGGAGGCCAGAAACAGAGCGAACCACACTACTCGTGGAGCGAACAATAAGAAGGACGAACACACACAAATAATTATAGTAAAGTCTTGCATCTAAAGTACAAAAAAAAAAAAAAAATCAAAGTGCGCACAGGCTTAGTCATAGCAGAGAAGAGGGGAGGATCGCCTCTCCCTGGAAGCCTCCGGAGGGGGAGAAGGGAGGTTGGGTCTCCCCAAGCCAACAAAATGTCAATAGATAATCCCCTAGAGAAGAGCACACAAAAGGACTAGAGAAGCAGCAGTGAAAAGTCACAAGATTGATTTAAAGAGAGACAGAGAGGCATTATTATAGGGCGTAGTAGTAGGCAATTCACAGGAGCTTATCTGTAACCTGCGGACAGTCATAATACCCCTTACAAGGTTGCTGAGTGTAATAAATGAGATCTATCAAACAGCCCAGTGCCCAGCTCAGAGGAAGCTACAATGTAAGCACAATGTTAACGACCATCACTCATTGAATCTTCAGTCTAATGTCAGAAGCATGGCATGAGAATAAAAGTTGAGTCCTTATAGATGTTTGCACGTGGAGAAAGGTTAGCTCAGTCAGTACATAAGCATCTGCTACCTCCCTAAACAACTCTATGGTTACATTTTACAAATTCAGGGATCAGCTAAGCCTTCTTGGAATTTAAAGCCAAACTGTTTCTCTCTTAAGCTCCAGATCTTGCCAATCAGAATCACTTTGCTCACAGACTATTGTATCTGTGTCTGCCTCAGGTCGAAAAATCCATTCAGCAACTCAATTGACTTCTTTGTTCTAGGCTGCAGCTGCCCTCCCCAGAGGCATGGG
Organism: Felis catus; assembly: GCF_018350175.1. Classification (NCBI taxonomy): domain Eukaryota; kingdom Metazoa; phylum Chordata; class Mammalia; order Carnivora; family Felidae; genus Felis; species Felis catus. The sequence continues at coordinate 17,011,167 of NC_058377.1, read as the reverse complement.
TGCCATTGACTGAGTGGGTGCAGGCCACCCTGCATTGAACACGTGGGCTTCATATTTCAAAACCATTATGGAGGCAGGATTTAGGGATGAGGCTTGGGGGATGGGGGATGACAGAAGGATTAGACTTAATTTATGGAAAGGTTGGTCTGTGGGGGGACTTTTTTGTTCCTCCTAGGAGAAACTAAGCCTGCTAAACTATTCTACTTGGTGGGAAATTGGATGGCATATATATGTACTGGGCGCCTACTCTGAGGCATGCTCTGTTCCAAAGGCTTCCCCCAAAGATGGGGACAGTGTTGTTTCTGTGACTTCCACCTAAAGCACCTTGTGGGGACCTCACCTGGGGGATGGCAGGCAAAACAGTCCTGGCTCTCCGGAGGCTAGAGTGAGCTTATCATGTGGTTTGGAATTTAGAAAAGTGAGACCGTAACTTCTAGCAGGATGCCTAGCATTCAGAACCTGCCCTTTGGGAAACAGATTCTGCTATTTCTATTTTCTATTCCTACCTTCTGTCTTTTAAAAAATGCAGTGAAATTTGAAAATAGCCACCTGTCTTGGGCCATGTTTAGGGAACCAAAGGAAAGACTTAACTCAACCCTGAGCTGAAGTTGAAAGAGAAATGCTGTCCCTTCCCTCTTAGGGGTAATCCCCAAGCAGATTGGAGAACCCTGGGGGGCAGGGAGGAGTCTTGGCTGGTGGGGAGGCCTCAGGAGATGGAGACAGGCCGGGGTCCTGATTCCCCTGGTTTCAGCTGTTCCAATCACAGCTCCCTTTCTGCCCTGGGGGACCCATGAGAGCCCCCTCCTTGCCCTTTCAGTATCTCCCCTGTCACTTGAGCTGGTCTGAGAGGCTTTCTCTCTGTTACTTGTAAGTCACCATCCCTGACTAGGAGAACATCTTAGCCCAAAGGCATGATTCTAAGAGTGAGAATTCTGGGCAGAGAAGGGAGAAACACACACACACACACACACACACACACACACACACACACACCACCCTTAGAAGCTCATGATCCTTGTGTGCCTCACAGCAGGCCGTTCACTCTTTGTTCATTCGACAAATATCTGTTAAGTGCTTACTGGGTGCCAGGCACCAGGGATAAAAACGAATAAAGAAAGACAGAGCCCCTGCCCCGCAGAGCTCCCATCTGATGGGGAGACAGATGGGTAAGCGGGCTGGGTGAGCGGTACAGGGGATATCAGCAAGACCCCCCATTCTGGAATTCCCTCCTCCAAGGCACCCCGTTAAAATTAACTCCACCAATTAAAGGCGTCGTTAGGAGACAATGCTGCCTGTCTTCCTCTTTATTTTTAATTACAGGGCCCAGCCTAAAGTTGTCAAACCATTTATAATTAGAGCAGAGCTCTGAGCAGGCCTGGAGAGAGGAGGGAAGAAGGGGTGAGGGAGACAGGGGCTCCTGCCTAACCCCTCCCCGGTCCTCTGCCTCCAGTGCAGTGACAGGCCGCTGCCCCACTAATGGACTGGGTGGCTGGGAAGCACTCTCCACTCGCCGTCCCTCCCCCCTGCCTCTCAGCGCACACCCTGATTATAGTCATTAGGGAGTCACCCGGAAAGACAGGAAGACAGGCGGGTGGCGGTGGCCTGGAAGGTGGAGGCGGCTGCAGCTGAGACTGGGCCAGCTCAGGCTGGAGAGCAGAGCCTGGAGAAAGAGCAGGGGTGAGGCTCCTCTCCTGCCCTCCCCCTGCAAGGGAGGCATCCATGTGGCCCTAAAACAGCCCACAGCCCGCACAGTAAGAAGTGCGTGAGGAGGGTGGGGAGAACAGCCGGCCTGGTGCAGGGGGCTGCAGACAAAGGAGTGCCCCTCAATCTGCCCTCTGGGTGCCAGGTCGGCCTCACTGCCCCCCTGCAACCACAGACAAGTGCAGGGCAGACTCACAGCACTCGGGGCAGCTGCTGGGAAAGGATTTGGGAGGGAAAAGGCATGCAGCTGGCTGTGAACTTGACTTGGTGGGACCTGGGTGGTCACCTTCACCTTCTGCTCAGACTCAGAGGGACAGAGCCCCTCCTCTTCCTGTTATTCAGGGAAGCTCCTGTAGCAAACAGGGAGGGTGGTTCAGAGGTGGCCCAGACCCCTGGGTTCCCAGCCCCCGCTGTTGTCAACCTGGGCCAAAGGTGGGGAGGGTGGGGAGGCCGAGCAGGCTGTGAACTGCCCGGAGGCACCAGGGTCTCGATCTTACCACGGAGGACTAGCCCCCCAAAGCGTCCCCCACCTGGGGCCCCTTCCAATGTGGGGACCAGGGGAATCAGGAACCAACCAACCAACCAAACTCCTCTCTTCATCTCTCACTCTAGCCTGCAGTGGTCAGGGACAGTGTCTTACATGAGTTCTGTGTTCTTGGAGAACCGCAATTTTACAGAAATCCCCCACCCTTTCTTGTTCCAGGAAAAGGCTCACTGTGGAAAACCGCACTTTCCCATATGACTTAGATGCAAAGATGTCCCCTTGTTTACCTAAGACAACACGAGACACAGACCCTCCAAACTTATCGTCTCGCAAATGATACGCGCGTGGGCGTCTCAGTGAGTTGAGCGTCCGACTCTTGGTTTCGGCTCGGGTCATGATCTCACGGTTTTGTGGGCTCGAGCCCCGCATCTGGCTCTGCACTGCCAGCGTTCACTGTCTCAGAATAAATCAATAAACTTTAGGGGCGCCTGGGTGGCGCAGTCGGTTGAGCGTCCGACTTCAGCCAGGTCACGATCTCGCGGTCCGGGAGTTCGAGCCCCGCGTCAGGCTCTGGGCTGATGGCTCAGAGCCTGGAGCCTGTTTCCGATTCTGTGTCTCCCTCTCTCTCTGCCCCTCCCCCGTTCATGCTCTGTCTCTCTCTGTCCCAAAAATAAATAAACGTTGAAAAAAAAAATTAAAAAAAAAAAAACTTTAAAAAACAGTAATAAATGAGAAGCCAAACCGTTTGTCCCCACTGGCCAATAGGGACAAAATGCCTGTTCACCTGACCTGACCAAACTTCAGTTAGGCCACTCTCCCCTAGACTTTGACCCACCCACAGCCTGAGTCAGCATCAGAGCTTGGGAAAAACCCCTCCTTAACCTGTCCCAGGCATCAGCTGACCCCGGAGACAGACGAACTTTCCCATTCAGACCACCTGCTTGGCCCATCCCCCATCTGGTTCTTCTAGCCTTTACTTTCCTTTACTACGAAAAAAACGTCCTTTCTGTCTGACTCTTGCGACGCTGAGGTCCCCTCCTGCTACTGCAACTGTGTTTTCGAATAAAGTCTCCCCTCACTTCGGCCTGATCTGGTCTTCGTTTGAGAACAGCCCAGGGAAAAGACTCTTCCCCCTCGAAATTGTCTCTCACAGCCATGTGTCCCCAGTGACTGCTTGGTTAACAGTTAATGGGTGGGAACCCCCCTCTCTCTGCTCCCAACCAGCTTCTGGAAACTCCCCCGTCAAGGCTTCCTGGTTAGTAACAAAAGCCAGCATCTTGAACGCTGACTATGAGCGGAGCTCTGTGCTAAGTACTTTTCACAGGCATTTTGTCAACGTTTGCATGCTGGGCACTTTCTCAGCTATGGAAATTCACGCTCAGAGAGACATGGAGCAAATACGGCACAGGAGTGAGGACGTAGGGTGGCACAGCCACAGGATGGCAGGCGGCTCGGTGGGGACACCCCCCAAGCCTTAAAATACCACCGTTTCCTCCTTGCCTCACGGGTCCCTTCTGAGGACTGAATAGCTTGATATGCACACAAGGGTGTGTGGCACATGGTAGGTGATACATAAATGCTCCCTATTGTTCTTTCCAGTACTCCTCTGGTGACAATGGCACATGCCACGATGTCAAAAAGGTTGGGTAGTGCTGGGTCCAAGTCATACAACTTGGACCCATTAAAATGTATCTCTTTCTAATTTGCCATGGAACTTACTTCTATAAAATCCCACCGTTTGCTTATTATGTTCATTGTTTATTGGCTCTACAACTAGCACGTGAGCTCCCCAAGGGCAGGGCTCTCTATGCTGCTCACTGCTGTGGGACCACCGAATGCCTACAATGCGTCCGGAACACAATAAATACCGCCAAACGAACGAGCGAATAGAAGAATTCCAAGGCTTGTGTTCCTAAGCATTATGCTCTCAGGTAGCCTTCTGGTCCCAGACCTGCAGCCTCCTTTTAAAGGCAGCCTTAGGGGCACCTGGGTGGCTAGGTGGTTCAGCATCTAACTTCAGCCCAGGTCACAGATCTCACAGTTCATGAGTTCAAGTCCCACATCGGGTGAGCTCGAGTCCCACTTTGGGGAAACGTAAACCCTGCTTTGGGTGAGCCCCACTTCTCATTCTCTCTCTCTCTCTCTCTCTCTGCCCCTCATGGGATTCTCTCTCCCTCTCTCTCTCTCTCTGCCCCTCGATCACTTGTGCCCTCTCTCTAAATAAATAAATAAATAAAGGCAGCCTAACCAACTCCTGGCCCAGAAGAAAAAAAACACCCAGTGTCTCTTTCCACATCAGTAACGATCTCTTTACTGAGATATGGAATTTGTGGATTCTGGAAATCTTTCACATGCATCATCTGGTTTGAACCGCTATGAGTGTTTTCATCATCTCCAGTTTACAGAAGGAGAAACTGGGGTCCAGAGAGGGAACCCCACCTGTCTGCCTCTCCCTCCTCCAACCCCTCCCTCCCCCCAGATCCCAGTCCCCCACCGCCACCCTCCCCCAGCAGACCCCACTCTTCACCACCCCCACATATTACCCAGTCCCAGCCCCGGAGCCTCAGAGCGGGGGAGCCTGGCGTCTTCCCTTTCTGCTCTACTAATTATCCTTTTAACTCGCACTGGCGTATTTTTGCCGTGCGATCTGCGGGTTTATTTTTATCCACCTCTCTATAATGGTATCGGGGCCGTTACTCAGGGAAGCTCCCGGCTCTGAGCTGCTCCCCAATTTACAATTGCAATTATGATCTCCGACAGAAACACATGCAGCTGGCGTCAATTTTAAGCAATATTTTGATCATAATAATTAAAAAAGTAACTTATGGCATGCACGCGTTGGATAAATTAATGTTATTCCAAGGCTCTGCTCAAAGGCATGTAAGGGAGAGAGGAGTGAAAAAAGGAGACGGTGCTTGGATCTCTGGGCAGCCTAGGAGTCTGGCTCCAGCACCTGCTGGCTTGTGGGCTCGCAAATTAACTTGCGAGCTGAGCTTAATATCCGTGTGTCCTTCAAGTTGAATGCTGCCTGTCCCCACCCCTCCCCCTGACACATGTGAAATTGATGGTTATTAAGGTATTTGGATATAAACAAGCACATTTTCTTGTCACTGTTCCCCGGGCAGGTGACAGGCAGCTGAGAGGATGTTCTAACTTGCTGTTCTAGACCCAGATGAGAGCAGGACCAGAGGGTTTGGGGGCTGGGATGGAAAATGGCATGGACCTCGGATGCCCCTCCTTCCCAGCACATGCAGGCCTGCACCCATGTACTCATTCATTCCCAGGGACCACTACACACACACACACACACACACACACACACACACACACCCTCACACCTCCACCCATGACAAATTCACATAATGTACACACGTTTATACAAATCTGCTCTCTTACACAGGACTCACAATCACAAACCGTCAGCAAACAGACTCGCATGCACACACGGACACACACACTTGCACACACACACGCACACTGATTTATAGGTACCACCTACACCACTATCTGTTTGCAGGCACACGATTCATAATCACAAACAAGGCCTGCACACAGACTCACACAATGAAACTCACAAACATGCGTGTATGCGTGCGCACGCTTTGATGAATTCTCTCCCACACACTCCCCTCTCACGACACAGGCAGCCCCCAACCCCCACAGCAGGCCAGGCTGCGAGGCAGTTATCAGCAGCCGATTAGCTTCTGAGGGATGGCTGTCCCCACGGAGAAAAATGTGCGGACACACAAACCTTTGCACACCACTCCAAGGATTTATATCCTTTCTGAAACCCGCCCAGGGTCTTCAGCTTTTAAGTCCCCTAATCTGGGGGCCCCAGGAGATCCTGTTCCTGTCCTCACTAGGCTGAGTGCACAAATGGGCGGAGGGAAGAGGGGACCGGGAAGTCCTGCTGTCTTCCAAGAACGGTTTCCTTATTCGTATCACCACTACTTTGGGTAAATGGCAAAAAAGAAATCTATTTAATGCTAAGAAGATGTTGTAATAATAATAATAATAATAACCCCTCCCACTCCTGTCCTGTACCCCCCGGGGGCTGGAAGGCATGAGGCCTTGGACACATGGCAGAGGAGAGCTTCCGAGTCTCGGAGTCAGATGCTTGGTTGGATTCAAATCCCCGCTCCACCGCGCACTGACGAAATGACCTTGGAAAGTGTGTCATTTCAGTTTCCTCCCGTGTGCCTCCCCTACTTCACACAGGACCAAGTGAGGGCCTGAGCGCAGCCCCCGGCACAGGGCAGGAGTCCAAGACACCTCATTTGCCTACGGTTTTGTCGCTAACATCATCCTGAAGCCCGAGCTTCCTCTCCCATTTACACAACCACTTCTTTCTCTTGTCGCCTGGCCAGACTTCTCCTCCTCTGCCTCTCCTGCATCCCCTCCGAGGGCACTCAGCCCCCTGGACCCCCTCATGCCTGTCCCTCCACAAGCCTCCCTCAGAGGCTACTTCTATCACCTACCAGGGCAGATTGGGGAAAGCTATGGAATTTGGGGGCACAAGATGAGCATTTTGATTATGAGCCCACGAAATAAGTCATTTAACCTCTGGGGAGCCTCAGTTTCCCCACTGGTGAGATGGGGAGAATGATGCCTTCATTCCCCATCTGGTAACGCTGAATGAGGCCAAGTCTGAGGATGTACTTTGAGTGCAAAGCCCCAGAAACATGTCAGTTGTCACCCTGGGCTTTGTGCCATCACCTGGGGCATCTCGTCTAGAACTGGATCCCATCCGCTCACTCTGAGTCTTCCCCTCAGGGTCCCTCCTCCCTCCCTTCCCTCCAGCCACCACCACCTTCTTTTCCTTCAACTTTCAACCCTTCTTTTTAGCTTCCTCTCCTTCCACTGGAGCCTATCATTGCTTTTCTGCAAATGCAATGGCTGGTTCCCTGCCTCCAGCCTCTCCTATGGCTTTGTCCTGCTCTCAGCGGGGACAGTTCACCTTCTTCAGGCACACCAAAAGCAAAACCCAGGCACTCTAATCCACCTCCTGCCCCAAGTAAAGTCCACGTCCCTCTGCTTGGTTTTCAGTCTCCCCAACAATCCACCTTATTTTCCACCTGTGAGCAAAGGACAGGTAAGCTGGGCATTTCACCCAATCAGAGCAAACAGTGTACTACATACACCTACATCAGAACCTCCCGGAGCCTTTACTCTGGCCATCCCTCCTCCCCAAAAGTCCTCCTGCTTCCCCTCCAACCCTATAGAACTCTTCTCCAAGCTCAGCACTCAGCTTAAGGAAGCCCCTCCGGCAGGCTGGTCTGGCAGCTCCAACCCACAGAAATCCCTGGCCTGGGTTTTTTTTTTCCTTTGAAACATTTTTATTATGAAAGATTACAGACATCCAAAAACGTATAATAATGTAACAAAATGTATGCACCCAATTTTTTTTTTTTAGTTTTACGGTTTTATTTTATCAATGTTATAATGCACATAATTTAAGGAGTTACAGAATTCTACCGGGGTTGATATGAAAAACAACACAAAACACAACAGCAGTCCCCTACTCCCCCCCCCACACACACAAACACCCCAGGCGAGGCACCACTCCCTCGAGGCAATGACTTTCACTGCTTTTAGCTGATTCTTGGGATATTTACCTCCATCTCTCTTTAAAATGTGCTTACATTGCTACTTCTTTGGTTTTTTCCATTTTTGGCATTATGTATTGACTTTCTACTATGTAGAATGAGGTTCGGGCTCTCCTCCTTCCTGTCTGTCTGTCTGTCTGTCTGTCTCTCTCTCTCTCTCTCTCTCTCTCTCACACACACACACACACACACACACACACACACGCACACTTCTCACCCTCCCCACCCTATTTATTTATATTGTAATTTCTGTTAGATCTCTAGGTACATGATCTTGACTATAAAGATGCCATTCTGAGGTCTGATCCTTTGTGGGAAGCTTGTAGAGTCTGTTCCCAGGGTCCTGAAATTTCACTCCGTTGTGCCTTGGTAGTGGCCGTTTTTCCACCATCAGACCCTCGGTGGGGCTCTTCAGTAGGGAAACTAGAATGCTCCAGACGTAGAGCGGCTCCAGTCGTTTCCAACTTCCTTCCTTCGGTTTTCTTTAACCAGAAACCCTTTGATTCACGTAGAGGAACCTCTTGAATTGCTCCTTCCATTTTCTTTTTTAAGATTTTACTTTTAAGTAATCCCTACACCCAGAGTGGGGCCCAAACCCAAAACCCTGGGATCAAGAGTCACAAGCTCTACAGACTGAGCCAGCAGCCGTCCCTTCAATTTTCTTGCCTTTCCTATTTTCCGTCTCTTTGTCTTCTTTGTTCTGTTTTCCGGGAGATGTTTTTTAGACTTCATCCTCTTCTGCTTCTGTGAACTTTTTCATTTCTGCGATCATATTTTTGATTTACAAGAGCTCTTTTTTTGTTCTTTTTTTATAGCATCCATTTCTTATTTCCTATAATTCTCTTCATGTATCTCACGAAAGGTACTCATGACAACTTTTCTGATGTCTTCTTCTCTTGCATACACTTCTTTCTGCTGAGTAGTTTCTTTCTGTTTGTCTTGGCCCCTATCTGTCATGTTGGTGACTTTCCTCATATAAATCGCAATCTTGGATTGTCAGCAACTCTGGAAGAGTAGAGTACCAACTGCTGAATGGAAGCTCTTTCTAGGTGAATGGGAGGGACTTGCTGACAGTGAGATTCATGTAGGGTGATTGGCTGTTTCGCTGGGGAACCTCTGATGTCTGTACCTTTAAGCCTTCCCTCTTGAGTGATCAGACTCTCCAGAGAAAACCTCCCGGCCTCCTGCCTCCAGTCTCCGGAGAGTAAAGGCCTGGCCACCAGCATTCAAGGAAGAGGGATGAGGAATTCTCAGCGTCCTGTGTAGACGAGCTCATTTCACACCTGGCCACCCCAACTTTTTCAGCACGGTATCCGTCCTCAACCTGGTATCCCCATCCAGAGATCCTCTATTTTACCATTTCTGGGAACTAACCTCAGTTTTCTGCTGACATGGGGAAGAAGCAACTATCTACCTGCACAGATCTGGGGAGGGGACCCAGAGATCAAAGTTCTCCATTTTCAGCCAGGCCTCCTTACTTAGCTCCCCCGCTTGCCCTACCTCCAGAGACACCAGAGACTGTGGAGGGATTGGGGGACAGAGGGATTTTTAGATCCACCCTCCCCCCCCCAGCGGTTTCCAGTTTGCTAAATCCCCTCCTTCATTGCTTTTCTAGTTTCCAAACTTCTTTTGCTCTTTGGCCACACCCATTGTCTCCATCTTTGTGGGTTTCCGGCTTTTCAAAAAAACCTTTTATGGTCACTTCAGTAGGATTTTCAAGAAGAGCAAAATTAATTGTGTGTGTTCAGTTCACTATATTTACCTAGAAGTTTCCATCTGCCTCTCACCTCTGAACGTACGGCCTCATGCTTCTTAATAAAATCCCTTTACTGACATTTTCATGGGGTTTGAGGAGTGTAGAAACCAATGGATGGTTTCAACTTGTCATCTTTAACTGGAACTGCTTTGTTCTTTTTTTTTTTTTTTTTTTTTAGTATGTGTTTATTTTTGAGAGAGAGAGAAAGAGTACAAGCAGGGGAGGGGCAGAGAGAGAGGGAGGGGGACACAGGATCCGAAGACAGGCTCCAGGCTCTGAGCTGTCAGCACAGAGCCCAACGTGGGGCTGGAACTCACAAACCGTGAGGTTATGACTTGAGCTGAAGTCAGACGCTTAACCGAGTCACCCAGGCGCCCCGAAAATGCTTTGTTCTTTATTGAACTTCTTTCTAGATATAAATACCTGTCTCCCCACTAACTGTGAGCTTAAGAGGTTCCCTTTTTTGTTTGTTTGTTTGTTTGGCTGGTTGGTTAGTTTTCTGGTTTTTTGCTTTTGTCTTTTTAGCCTCAAAAACAAACAAACAAAACAAAACAAAAAAAAACAAAAAAACCAAACAGCAAACAGCAAAATGGCTGGATAGGGTAGAAGCTTCTAAAGATTTATGACTGGGCCTGTGCCTTCTTGCCATTTAATCTAACTTCTGGGACCTTGACAAATGGGCATTCAACAAACAAATATTTACCAAATATCTACTCTTTGCCAGATGATCTCCAGGTCCCAGGCATACAGCCGAGATCAAACCTGAGTCCCTGCTCACGTGGAACTTGGCATTCAGCTTAGTTAAAACATCTCCAGTGCTGTGAGCTCACTACCTCCCAAGACAGCCCACCTGTTGCCAAGAAGCTGTCGCTGAAACACGGCTCCCTATTACTCCCACTCACGGTCCAAATTCCATTCTTCAGAGCTTCCTCTTCCACAGGACAGACCTCTAGTTAACTAAAGACGACCTCTGCCCCTGGGTTCCACATACTCTCCTTGCTCAACCACCCACCCCCAGTTCTCTCAGCTGCTCCTCCTGGGAAGCCACCAGCCCCTCCCCCACCCTCTGGATTCTCCCCATTACAACCAGGCTCTGGACCCTTCTGTGAGTAGGAAGGTTGTGTTCCAATTTGGAAAAAAAAAAAAATAATAATAGATTCAGTCTTTGTCCTACATCCCTGGCACAGAGCTTCAAAACCCCTTGGAATTTCCTGAACCATAGGAGTATCTTTTGTTATTCATAACTTGTCTCTTTCATGCTTCCTTCAACTACACCTGAGTCTATGTTAATGATGTGACTCATGGTGGGGAACTAGATAGTTTCTGAATGAGGGCTGGGCTGGCCTTCAAGAAAACCGAGCACAAGTGATCAGGGAGTTGAAACTTTAAACCCTGATCTCCAGGGAGGAGGGAGGGGCTCGAGATGGCATTCAATCAGATGGCCAGTGATTTAACCCATCATGCCTAGGAAATGAAACCTCCATTAAAACTCTGACCAACGAGGCTGAGAACTGACTGCCTGGTTGGTGAACGTATCAAAGTAGATGTACCGGGAAGGATACACACCTTGACCCCATCAGGGCAGAAGCTCTTGGTGTTTGGCCCTTTCCACACCTGGTCCTATATTCCTGTTCATCTAGCAATTCATCTGTGTATTTTACAATAAAACGATAATCATAAGTATACCACTTGCAGTGACTTCTGAGTCATTCTAGAAAATTGCTGAACCTGAAAGGGGTGGGGGTCGGTGCGGAGCTCCAGAATTTATAGCTGGCCAGGAAGAAGTGTGGGTGGCTCAGGGACCCAAGACTTGCACCTGGCATCTGAAGTGGGGACAGTCTCATGGGACCAAGCCCTGTGACCTGTGGGGTCACCACGCTAACTCTGGGTAGCTGGTGTCAGAATTGATTTGAATTGTAGGACACCCAGCTGGTGTCAGAGAATTGGTGTTGAAAGGTAGAGGATGGGCCTGCATGATGCCTGGCACCCCACGTCCCCCTCTCCCCGCCTCTCAAGCTCCCTGCCCAGCCGAGGAAGACTCCATTTCCCCCAAGGAAACAGGAACAGGGCCACTGTTGCCGGGAGAGCATGAGGGGTGAACACTTCTTTCATTCTACAGTTGTGGGTATAAGCAATCCACGTTGCCTATTATTTCCCGGTTTGAAGGGTTACCTTACAATCTCAACTGGTCTGCAAAACCCTTCAGAGTTTTTGTAGGTCCTATAAAATATCCAGCCAGGAATGGGCACCGGGGGGATGTTCAACAGCATTGGTTGGCATAGATCGGCCTGGTTTGTATTAACTTGTCCTTGGAGGAGACCATCCCCTCCTCCAGCCTCCGTCCCTTCTGCAGGATCCCATGAAAGTTTCCATGAGTGCTCAGAGGGTCCTCACCTCGTTTAGGTCCTAGAGTCTCCTGTTGGATGGAGAGGGACCCATGTGGCTAAGCATCACACCCCCAGTTTGGGGTGGTGGTTGTTGTTTCCCCTCTTACCGTGAACCATGCACCTGTCTGGGGCGGGGGCGGGGGGGGGGGGGCGGGTGGCCTGATGAGCCACACACGCTATGAACTGAAGTGACCTGGCCAGGCTCTCCCTTCCTGCTACAAAGGAGCGGGAACCGAAATGGTAACTCTCATCTGCACATCGTTCTGCGAACTCCCAAGTCCTTTCCTGTGCCAAAGCTCCCTTGATCGTCCAGCTCAGCGTTTGTCTCGCCAACCCGCCTCTTTAGAGATGAAGACACTGAGGCTAAATGAACTTAGAGGACAGTTACCCAAGGAAGACTTGGGTCTTCCGGCTGCACATCCTTGGGTTTCTGTTCCATCATGCGTGATTCACCTGAGGACAGAGGGGCTGGGCAGAGGAAAAGGCGCAGCATCCTTCAGTCCGTCCCCAGCCTCTCCTTGGGCTCCTGACGAGCCACTCCAACCCACAGGCCCATTTATGTGCCTCCGCCAAGCACAGCTCAGGGTGGAGATGCCAGGAGAGAGCGAGCAGCTAGAAAACATGTGCAGCCACTAACCAGCAGAGGGATGGCATTGGGACGGGCAGGGGGCAGCTGCTGACATTGGGCTGCAGCAACGCCCTCGCTCTTGCCCTCGGCTCTGCCTGTGTAATCTGCTCTCCCAAGTCGCCCCAACCAAGAGAGGCCACCAGCAGGCTGATTCAGAAGAGGACCAGGAGGGGACTCCCTCCACCAACCTGGAGCATAAGGTGGAAGAGAGAAAGGCCACTTGAGCCACCTGCCTTCTTTCAGGCTTGTTCTAACACCAGCGTCTCAGCAGGGTCACTTCATCCGATGGCAGAGTAAGTGCTTCCTGCACTACTTTCAGGAGACCCCAAGTGCCATCAGTACTGGTCTGATGTGACCAGGGAACAAAGGGCAGGGTTCGGTTTTTAACGGTCTTGTTTAACTTGGTGACAAAACCTTCAGAAAAGATCACCCAGGAATTTACATACGACGTCACCTGGCAACTTATCTTCTAATGCAGGTGGAAAACGGCGCCTGGAGACACTTTGCTAAAAACATCGAGAGGGAGCAGAGAACATGAGGGTATTAGGCCCCTGCAGAGGGCCGGGAACCGGTGTGGCATAGGAGGCTGAGCTCTGACACAGCCGGTTGGGGATCACCTCGGCATGCCGGCCCCAACAGCTTTCTTGTGATGTGTCACAATGAGCTGGTGACACGCTTTGCCGCCCTGACTTCCACACGATCACCATAGTTTCCCCCGCCTCCCTCATGTTTCAGGCCAAAGGGATATTTCAGGTGGCCCTTCTCCCTCAGAGTCCCCGCCTGCCCCTCAGCTCTCAGGTTTCCCCCCACCTTGACGGCCCTGTTCCCTGAGTGGCATGGTGGGGCTGGGGCCGGGGGCGGGGGGTAGACATTCACCACTGTAGGGGAGAAAGCTGGGAAGGCGGACTTGGTGGAGGAGTGGTAAAGACGTTGTCTGACTTGAGAGGAATCTCAGTGAGACCAGATGGAGAACCCGTCTCGATCTGCACCGATAAATTATCCACGCTGCGCCTTCACTGGAGGCAAATAATCCACATTCGTGTTGAGAACACCCCCCCCCCCTTCTGTTTGTCCCCAGGCTTTCAAGAGCTCAGAGGGAGTTATGCAGCCTCAGAGAGACAGCGCAAGGGAATAAGAGAGGCAGGCAGTTCTGGGGAATCTGGAAGGAAGGTGGGGAGCATCCAAATGCCCCTCGGTCGTCCTCTTAGCTCCAGCCTTCCGGGGACACTGAGAAGTCCCAGATCACTCAGGCCTGGGGAGTCTGTCCTACTGGGGCCTCTCCATCCCACAGAGCCTGTGGGGGCCATGAAGAGAGGACAGGGCCACTCCACAGCCTAGCAAGTGTGGTTTCTTCGGGGGCTAAATGCCGCCCCGATTCCTCCTAAGGGATCTCCAGAACCACAGAATGACCAGGCTGGATGGAGAAGACCCCCGGCCGCTGTGCGTCCCAACTGAAGAGGCCAAGGCCAAGGGGACTCACTCAGGTGACCCAAGTGTTCCAGAAACGCCCATATCCTAGTCCTACTCTCACTCCTCACCCCTGCCCCTAGGGGTCTTTCCAGAATTGCTGCCTGAGCAGGTGGCCTCTCACATACTGATCCCTGGCCTGGCTCAGGGGTGCTCAGGGGTGCCCATGGCCACCCTCACCATCTGTGCACTGGGGGTGGGAGGGGCTTCGGCTTGAGCTCTAGACAGGCACGGAGGACTGCCACAACACGCTTCGGCCTCCCCCTCGGCTCCCCCTCCCAGGCTGGGCCGGGCTCCAGCCCTAGCTGTGCCCTGGCAGCTGTCTGCCTCTGCCGGGGAAGGTGATTGTCATGTTTGTAGCTCCCTTCCTTGTTTAGAAAGATCTGGAGGCAGGTGAGGCTGGAGGGGAAGCGGGACTGACAGGTTGTGATCAGACAGCTCCGGAGAAGTCTTCTGGGGAAGCCAGGCTGGCTGCGGGAGGCTGCGCCCGCCTCTGCACCCCACGGCCGCCCCGGGCCAGCACCGCGCCCTGGAGGACCGAGTACAGGCCTTCTCCCCAACCCCCACCCCCACCCCACCCCTGCCCCCGCAGGTCCTCCGCTGGGAGGGTCGCCTGGCCCTCCTGCTGCCTCCAGCAGACCCCTGAACAAACCCCCACCGGTTTGTTCCTCCCCGCTCCCCACCTCCACCGGTGGCCCTCCCCGCTGGCTGGCGGTCCTTCCCGATGTCTGACTCCAATCTCTGGCCCTGGCCCAACGCCCGGTCTTCGTAGGAAGGAACATTCTGCAGTCGTGCCGGTCCCTTTCCCCGCACTTGGAGGGGCCCACCTAGACATCAGTCACGTTGGGATTTTTCCCGGCGCCTGACAAGGCAATTTGTGAGGAGCAGGGCTTTCTCGCCGGCAGGATGCTAAGTGGGAGCCGAGGAGGTGGGTGTGGGGGTGTTCTAAAGAGATACCCAAATTAAACATCCAATCTGCCATGTCCTGTGTCATTCAACGCGATTCATCTTCTCCCGGGCTCCCCGCTGGGACGGCTCCCCGAAGCCCGCGGACGTGGAGCCGCGGTCGTTAGCGGCGCTGTTTATCTGCCTCCTCCGCGGAGAAGAACAAATGGACGCCCCGCGGTCCCCCCGCCCCGTTGTCACTCAAAGAGCCCGCGCTCCCGCGCTCCGTAGCCCGCGAAACTGCCTCCCGGACTCCCGGCCCCCGAGAGGACACGGATTGGCAGGAGACTTGTCTGCAGGGGAGTGGGGGGGAGGGGAGCGACAGCAGGCGGGAGGAGGGGCATGGGGGTTTCTAGAGACCCCTGCGGCCGCAGAGGGGCTCGGAAGACCCCTCCCAACGCCCATTGTCTGTCTCAATGACTCGGCAGGGGGTTGGGGCTGCAAGCTGAGGGATGTGCAGTGTGTTTGTCTGAGTTTGCACATTCCAGAACACGGAAGGGCCTCTGTTGGTTCTTCTGGGCCTCTGCTAACAGGCTTCCTCCGCTCTCCCCGCCCCCCCCTCCCCCGCCCCCAACCAGTCTAACTGCGCCCCAGACCTGCCATGCCTGCGTTTAAGCCGAAGAAGAGGGGCTGGGAGCTCACAGGATTCAGCCCCAACCCCTTGGAAACGGCTTTTTTGTGGTGTGTGTGTGTGTGTGTGTGTGTGTGTGTGTGTGTGTGTGTGTGTGTGTGTTGATGAACCACACATTTGCAGTGTTGCTTCCCGAACTCTGAGGTCCTCACCAGACCAGGAGGAGGCGCTCTGCCTAGGTTTGATAAAATGAAGCCATTTTCTAGTGGAAAACCGAAGGTGAGGGCCTCAGTAGATCAAGAGAAGAAGGCGGAGGGCAGGAGACCCCAAGAGTCCTGGCGTCCAGTTCCCGGAGGCTCACCAGGATGGCCACTCCAACCGTAGTCACCCACACTTCTCCCAGGTCGCCCCTTTCCCCAAGTCGGAGGATCAGCCACCAGGCTCTCTGGAGATCATTCTGTCCATCCCCCTGCATGCAGCCTGACCTTCCCCTGGACAAGCTACCACCGACCAGAGCAACAGACAAAGGATGGGAAAGGAAGAGCAAAGCAGCCTGGGGCTGAGTTCCCTCTGTAGTCCAGGTTTGTGCCAAGGTAAGAGGAGCAGACACCGAATGGGCTCCCAGGCTTCCTCACCTGGAAGGGTGACAAAATCTCCCCATTTGTGGCCCTATGCTTTTTGTCCCGGCTTCTAGTCTCAGCTCTGACACTGATTTTCTCTGTGAATACAGATGGCCACACATCCTCTCTCTTCCTCAATCTCCTGTTTCCAAATGGGGAGTTGGGATACTTCTGCCTGAGTGTCCTTCCAGATTCCTTTCTCCCTGGTCTCCCTCTGGGGCCTTGCCTCCTGGTTTGGGGCAGCAGGGAACTTGGGAGAGAAGGGAATCCTGGAAGTCAGTGACACCAGGAGAGCCCCAGGTATAAATGCCTTGTTTCTCTGTCCTTGGAAGCTCCTGTCAATGAGAGACTTGACTTCTGCTTTGGAAAACTGGTCCTAAAAGCTCAGAGTCCTGGGTAACAGGCCACGGAGGTGGAGGAGCATAGCCCCAGGGCATATTTTGATTCCAGGAGGGGTGGTGACTCGCTTAAGGCTGGAGGTGGCATTGCGGGCTCAGAGACCAGGTGCCCTGAATCCCAGGCTGTGTTTCCTGCAATGTTACAGAGCTGTCGATAGGAATGAATGCCTCATACCCCAAACCTGAGCCTTTCCACCTATTCCTTCAATGCCACCAACAGGTCCTGCCAGTGGCAGTGGTGACCAGTGACCGGCAGGCCCAGCTGAGTCAGTGTTTGCTGGCCGGTTGCGGGAGGAATGATGAACAGGTCCGTGTGGTTGGAGAGGTCCGAAACACAGCTAGGCTAATTCTACATAAGCTCTGCCTGCCGCCTTTTATATATCAACCTGAAATGTAATTATCTTTATGGCTGGCAGAGTAAATCACCAGTATGTGTCAAAGAGATTTGCTCCTGTGTTTTATTACGTAATATATTAGCTTTACAGTTTTAAGATGTCATTACTTGGCTAATCACATGAAACGTTTTCATGAGCAAACAGTGGCTCTGGCGGGAACTGGGGCCTGAGACCTATGGCTAAATCCTTCTGAGAAATGCTGAGGGGCCTCAGGAGGTCATTTTGTTCAACCCTCTGCCTCCAGGCTTAGCAAGGTCTAGACAGGCAGGGGTTCTGCACAGTCTGAGGGACTCTGAGAGGAAGGAGACAGAGAACAACAAATGCTTGATAGAAGATATCCAGATGACCCAAAGATGATTCCACTCTTAAGTGTGTAGCTAACAGAAATGAGCGCCTTGGCTTATGCCCACCAAAGGGCATGCATAAGAATGCTCAGAGTGGCTTTATTCCCAATACCTGAAAACTAGAAGCCACCTAAACATCATTGTAGGAAATGAGTGACTTTTCCTCTACCCTTTGAGTTCAGTACCTGAGGTCTGCAAATTAAACTAATGCAATGCAGATTAACAGAAGAAAAGGCATATAAATGTTATTGATGTTGATATTTTTACATTCGTGGAGCTTCACAGAAAAGAAGTGAAAACCCAAAGAGGTGGTTACGTCCAGGGGCTTTTATACCATTTTAACAAAGGGCAGTAAATTGGAAGAAGTGACTAGACAAAGGAAAAGGGGGCATTTGAGCTTCTGAGGTGGTAAATCGTGGGAAGGTGACTAGGAAATCTTGGACGGATCACTTAAACTCACTAAGCCTCAGTTTCTACGTCTGCAAACTGGAAATAAAACCTCCTTTGCATGCTGTTGTAGGAAGTAGTGAAAAAAACATGAGCAACTGACTTGGCGACTAGCATGTTCCTTCTAGCATCATTCACGCAGTCATCCAGTAAGCATTTCCCGCACTGTCCCAGGCACTGGGCTAGGGGCTGGCACACAGCATTGCCATGATCTATAGTAGGTGCCCTGTGTTTCTGCCTGCTCGGTATCTGATCTCCCGGCACTGTGATTTTCCTTTTGTAAACCACCCCCCTCCCTCACCTGCTGTCCCAGTGGTTCCGCTATGGCTAATCCTCTACCCCCTTCCCCACCCTCCCCACCCCCGTTCAGACAGATATTCATCTCCCTGGCCACAGAGATTGTTTCCAGGATGGACTCATGGTCCAGACTAGCTCCATGGAAGGCAGCCCTGAGATTTTTGCTGGAGGTACTGAGAAAGAAGTGTTGCTTTTCCACTGAGGATGATCCGCTGGTCAAATGGAGCCCTGGACCTGCTGAGGGACGTCTCTGTGACCTCCCTGGGAGAGAGTGCCCCAAAATAAAGATGACACAGACAGCTGAAAAATGAACAGGGGAAAATTCCTAAGAGCCTCTTTTAAGCACCCAGATCCAGCCACACCAGGACTGAACTGGGTTTCTGATACTTGCTAATAAAATAACCCTGATTAATGTACTGCTCTAGGGGCACCTGGGTGGCTCAGTCGGTCGGTCAAGCGTCTGACTTTAGCTCAAGCCATGATCTCATGGTTCGTGAGTTCGAGCCCCAGCCTCGGGCTCCATGCTGACAGCTCAGAGCCTGCAGCCTCCTTCGGAGTCAGTGTCTCCCTCTCTCTCTGCCCCTCTCCTGCTCGTGCTCTGTCTCTCTCTCAAAAATAAACAAACATTAAACAAATTTTTTTAAATAAAAAAAAAATGGATACTGTTCTAAAATGACTAACATTCAGTGAGTTTTTACTGTATGCCAGACATTGTGCCAAATGATTTACAAGAACCACCTTATTTAATCCCCACAACAATCTTACGAGGTAGGTGTAGTGGGTTGAATAAGTGTCCCCTCCCAAAATATATGTCAACCCTATGACCTAATTAGGAAGTAGGGTTTTGCAGATGTAATTAGTTAAGATGAGGTCATACTGGATTAGGGTGAGCCCTAAATCCAACAGCTGATGTCTTTATTTAAAAAGGAGAAGACATACAGAGAGAGAGAGGAGAGAGAGAGAGAATGTCATACAAAGGCAGGGGCAGAGATTGGAATGCTGCACCTACAAGCTGGAAGCCACCAAACTAGGAAGAAGGAAGAGAGTAATTCTTTCCTCGAGCCTTCAGAGAGAGCATGGCCTTGCCAACACCCTGGTTTCAGACTGCAGGGCTCCAGAGCCGTAGAGAGAATACACTTCTGTTGTCTCCTGCCAGCCGGTTTGCAGTAATTTGTTACAAAGCAGTCCTAAAAAGCCAATACCTAGATAATGATCAGTATTATCCTTGAAGTGAGAAATTTCAGGCTAAAGAAGTTAAGTAACTCGCCCGAGGTCCTGTAGCTCATTTAACCAGAGGCAGGATTCGACCCCAAGCAGACACTAGAGCTCTCTCTCTCTCTCCCTCTCTCTCTCTTCGTCATTAAATGTTACAGAGCAGGCACATCAAAATGCTAGCTTCTTTCCTTCCGGGATCATGTTTCCTTGTTCTTCTCCTCCTCCTTGCTGAGCTTGGTGTCTGCCATTTCATAGGTGTTTAATAACCGTTCTCAAATTAAAATCACTGGGAGCCCTACTGAGGAGGTCACTGAGAAGGCAAAGAGGATGAAAACAGCCCTTGACCTCCAGGGGTTACAATCTACACAGGCTACAGAAGGAACATATGCTCGGGGCTGAGTGAGAGCTTCGAAAGAAGCCGTGGAAGAGCTCCCAGGAGGGAAAGCACGAGGGGCTGAGCCAAAAGGAGGCTTTTTCACAGAAGAGATTGACCTTGACTTGGGCCCTGAAGAACTCAGGAAAGACTGGGGGGAAGATTGATAAGCAAGGGGAGCGGGCGAGCAGAGGCTGTGGAGGGAGGACTTCGCGCGATATGCCTGGAGCACGGAGTTCACACTGGGGAGGGGCGGGTGATGAGGCGGGGGAGCATCAGGTGGGGCCGAATCATGGAGGGTCTGGCAGGAACTTGGACATGAACTGGTAGGAGGCTCCTACAGGCTTTTGGCAGAGGGGGTGACTGCACGTGTTATTGCTGGAAGCAGAGACTTGACCGCAGACGTGTGCTCCCCCACGTTTCGCAGCCACCCGCGGGAGCCACGCGCCTTGCTCTAGTGTCCCTCCTGGCGGAAGCATGGAAGACCAGATCCCCTCGTCTCCCTGCATGTTTTGTGACAAGTGTGGCACGTGTTGAGATGGCACCTTCACCAGGTCTGCTAGGATCACTAGGGACAGCTGTCCTAGAGAGCCATGCGGATTTTTTTTTAAATTAATTCATTTATTTTGAGATAGCGCAAGTAGGGGGTGGTACGCTTAACCAACCGAGCCGCCCAGGCACCCCCAAATGTGTATACACTAATTAGGCCACTTAGAGGAGGGTCTTTAGCAACCAGGGTGTGAGTCTAGCCTCTCCTAACTGACGAACTAATAGCAGGAGGCTGAGGGGACTCAGTTCAGGGAGAGGGTAGAGGTGGGGAGAAGGAAAGGGTCAGAAGAGAGGGATGTTTAGAGATGGTAACTGAGGGCAGCAGGAAGTAAATAAAGGCATTAAAGATGAGTTTGGGGACGGGCCATTGTCCGGGAGAGGCCGGAGCAGGGCTGGAGTGGGGAAGGAAGCTGGATCTGATAGGAAGTGAGTGACTCCAGTTTTGTGGAGCTGGTGAAGAAATCTCAAAGGAAGGTCAGGAAGCAGTGGGAAGTGTGGGAGCAGGTGAACAGGTGAGCAGCACACCCTTGTCCTCCAGGCCTTTCTCTGACGACACCGGCCGCCCCTGCTCTGTGGGCGGGCTGGGGGCAGTGGGGACTCTCAGGCAGCCTTCTGTTCTCGTCCCAAGGTCAACAGCGGCAAACCCAAAGGCCTTGCTAGACGTGATTCCATTCTGTTATCACGGCAGCCCTGGGAGGTGGTTCTCGTCACCCAGGTGTACAGGGCAAGAAATGGGCTCAGAGCAGGTGAAGCCACAGCCAATCGGGGCCAGTTGGGGCTGGATGGGACAAAGACCACCAGAGCTCTGACTCCCAGAGCGGAGGCCAGCTCCCTCCTAGGGCTCCCCTCCCATACACAGGTGCAGCCACATCCCGGGAGTCCCCAAAAGCTGCAGATGGCCTGGGAGTGGCAAAGAAGCAAGGAGGGCACGCTATGGCGCCTTCTGTCACGATTCACGACAAAGGGAGCTCTTTTTTAGGAGCAGGTCCTGCCTCGAAAGCCCCGAAGCTGTCAGAGAGCTTTATCACCACATCTCAGTGGTAGCCTGCATCATTCAGTCACGCCAACATCCAAACCGCCCAGCAGTTACTTAGTCAAACACTACTTGAAAATATACGTAGTAAAACATTTCTTGCCCCTTTGAATCAAGTCATGACCCTCTCACGAAGTTCTGAGCAATGAGATAATAAGCAAAAATCCTTCGGTGAGACTTCCAAGAAAGTTCCTCAAAAGGGAGATGAACAATTGGTCCAGGGCCCTCTGCCCCACTCTCTTCCTTCTACTCCCTGCCTGGAATTCAGACTTGATGGCTGGAGCTCCTGCAGACATCTTAGACCATGAAGTCTAAGAAAGTCACACGTTAAGGAGAGTAAAGCAGAAGAAGTACATATGAAGCCTGAGTCCCTGATGTCCCCTGGTACTGCTCTTGGCAGCCCCAGAATACCCAACTCTGGACTTCGGTGTGAAAGAACACGCTCCTAATTGGGGTAAGTATCTACAGGCAAGCAAGTCTCTTAGTAGCAGCCAGACATAATCTAACGTCGGCTACGGTGGCTGGTTCAGCCGCTACCCCAGGCTGTGCTTCTTCAACTCTGAAACAACAACAATCAGATCTGCCTGACGGCATTTCAAATTGGGAGAGAAATCATGGATTTGCAACAAGGCATGGGAGAATGTTTAAAATAATACTCCCGAAGTGGGGGAGATCTACAAACCCAGCAGTCTTAAAATAAAGAATTGATCATTTTAACCTCATCAAAATGGAAAAGTTTTCTTTGTGGCAAGAATCATCTGTATCTGCTGAGATAACTAGCCACACTGCAGCAAGAAAAAAGCCGAAGTCTTGGTAGCGTAAGACAACAAAGGATTCTTTCTTGCCCACCCTGTATGTTCTCTTGCAGACTGGCCAGGGGCCCTACTCCCATGCTGTCACTACTGCCACCTTCGCTTTGGGTTCCTCGGCTGAAGGCACAGCCATCATCCGCTGATGCCAATTACCATGACAGCAGGAAAGAGAATGTGCAAAGCGCCGGCAATTCAAACTTGAGCCCGGAATGACAAACACGCTTCTGTCCACACGTTATTGGCTAAAGCAAGCCACCCGGCTACCTCTGGTCGATGGGGTGGGCAACAGAATATCTTCTCAGGGGGAACACCTGCATATTTATGAATGGGAATACACAAAAGCAGCAGGCTTCGCCTCTGGGAAACAGATTGAGGCATTCATACTGCAGACAAAGAGCTCATTTCTCTGGTAAATAAAAAGCACCCGCAAATCATCAAGCAAAATGACCACATCCAGGAGGGAACGGGCAAAAGATATGAACATTTTACAGAAAGATAAGAAACTTGCAGATTAAAATACACAGAGATACCATTTTCCACCCATCCGATTGGTGAACGTGTGGACAAAGCAGCCTACTCCTACACGGCTGGTGGACAGTGAGTTGTCGCCACCTCTGGGGAAGGCAGTTCGGCCTTATGGGGCAGGATTTGAAGTTCACGTACCTTCCGATAAGGTTCTGCTACTTTTAGATATGCATCCTATGGATGAGCTCAACATAAGGGAAACGGTATTTGTTTCAGGGCTTTTCACTGCACTGTCTGTGATAACAAATGATTGGGGGAGAACCTAATGCCTTTCAATAGGAAACTGATAAAATAAATTATTTAAATTAAACAAATTTTTACGACTTATTTTATTTTTTATCTAAGCTTAATTAATGTGTGTATTTAATATAATTTAATATAATATAATTTAATATAATTTAACATAATATAACTTATTTAATAATAAATTAAATAATTTATTTCCTGCCATCCAAGGGAATACTACACATCTATAAAGAGAATCAAAAGTTCCTTTGGGACGCCTGGGTGGCTCAGTCGGTTGAGCGTCTGACTTCGACTCTGGTCATGATCTCACGGTTCGTGAGTTTAAGCCCTGCGTTGGGGTCTCAGAGCTTGGAGGCTGCTTCATATTCTGTGTCTCCCTCTCTCTCTGTCCCTCCCCTGCTCACACTCTGTTTCTCTCTCTCTCTCTCTCTCTCTCTCTCTCTCTCTCTCTCTCTCTCTCTCTCTCAAAAATAAATAAACATTTAAAGAAAATTTTTAAGTTATTTTGGTAGTGATATGGAATAATCTATAAGATTTAATGTTAAATAAATAAAGGTGGTGCTGAACAGTGTGTATTATCTGTCACTATTTGTGTAAAAAAAAGGAAGAACACATATTCATAACTGTTCATATATGCAAGAAACATCCCCCCAAAATACGTTTAACTGGGAAATACTGGTTGCCTCTGAAGAGAGAATAGGAATTCTTCCGTACCTTTTAAATTGCGAAATAATATGGGAATGCAGTGCTGAATCTCACAATAAAATTAAAAATTAAAAGAAGAGAGAGCTCAGCATGGCGTTGGCACAAAAACAGACACATAGATCAATGGAACAGAATAGAGAACCCAGAAATGGACCCACCAATATATGGCCAACTAATCTTCAACAGAGCAGGAAGAGTATCCAGTAGAAAAAAGTCTCTTTAGCAAGTCGTGCTGGGAGAACTGGACAGCAACATGCAGAAGAATGAAACTAGACCACTTTCTTACACCATACACAAAAAATAAATTCAAAATGGGGCACCTGGGTGGCTCAGTCCATCTGACTCCTGATTTCAGTTCAAATCATGAGCTCACGGTTTTGGGGGTTGAGTCCCACATCAGGCTCTGTGCTGAACGATGCAGAAACTGCTTGGGATGCTCTCCCTCCCTCTCTGTCTGTCCCTCCCTGCTCACGCTGTCTCTCTCTCTCTCTCTCTCTCTCTCTCTTTCTCTCTCTTTTTCAAAATAAATAAATATTTTTTGTTTTTTTTATTATTATTATTTTCAATGTTTATTCATTTTTGAGAGAGAGCATGTGCTAGCAGGGGAGAGGCAGAGAGAGAGGGAGACACAGAATCCAAAGCAGGCTCCAGGCTCTAAGCTACCAGCACAGAGCCCAATGAGGGGCTCGAACTTGTCAGTGCCCCTCCAACATGAGATCATGACCTGAGCTGAAGTCGGACGCTCAACCAACTGAGCCACCCAGGCACTCCACAACAGCATTTTTCACAGAACTAGACAAGCAGTCCAAAATTTACATGGACACACAAAACACCCTGAATAGCCAAAGCAGTTTTGAAAAAGAAAAGCAAAACTGGAGGTATTACAACTCCAGACTTCAAGTTATATTACAAAGCTGTAATAATCAAAACAGTATGGTACTGGCACAAAACAGAGACCTAGATCAATAGAACAGAATAGAAATCCCAGAAATAAACGCACAACTATATGGGGTCAATTAATCTTCAACAAAGCAGGAAAGAATATCCAATGGGAAAAAGAAAGTCTCTTCAACATATGGTGTTGGGAAAACTGGACAGCAACATGCAGAAGAATGAAAGTGGACCGCTTTCTTACACCATACACGAAAATAAATTCAAAATGGATGAAAGACCTAAACGTGAGACCTGAAACCATAAAAGTCTTAGAAGAGAACACAGTAATTTATTCGACGTCGGCCATAGCAACATCTTTCTAGGTATGTCTCCTGAGACAAGGGAAATAAAAGCAAAAATAAATTATTGTAGCTACTTTAAAATAAAAAGCTTCTGCCCAGCAGAGAAAAACAAATCAACAAAATTAAAAGGCAACCTACAGAACAGGAGAAGATACTTGCAAATGACATATCTGATAAAGGGTTAGTATCCAAAATAGATAAAGAACTTCTACTCTCAACACCCAAAAGCAAATAATGCAATTAAAAATGGGCAGAAGACATGAACAGACATTTCTCCAAAGAAGACATACAGATGGCCAACAGACACACGAAAGGGTGTTCATCATCACTCATCATCAGGGAAATGCAAATCAAAGCCACAATGAGGTATCGCCTCACACCTGTCAGAATGGCTAAAGTCAACAGTTCAAGAAACGACTGTTGACGAGGACATGGAGAAAAAGGAACCCTCTTACACTGTTGGTGGGAATACAAACTAGAGCAGCCACAGTGGAAAACAGTGTGGAGGTCCCTCAAAACCTTAAAAATAGAATACACTGGGACGCCTGGGTGGCTCCGGTTAAGCGTCAGGCTCTGGATTTCAGCTCGGGTCATGATCTCACGGTTCGTGAGATTGAGCCCTGCACCAGGCTCTGAGCAGACAGCCCAGAGCCTGCTTGGGATTCTCTGTCTCCCTCTCTCTCTGCCCTTCCCCTGCTCACCCTCTCTTTCTCCCAAAATAAATAAATAAACTCTAAAAAATAAAATTAAAAATTAAAAAGAAATAGAACTACACTACAATCTACTAATCACACTACTGGGTATTTACCCAAAAAATACAAAAACATTCATTCAAAGGGATACACGCACCCCTATATTTACAGCAGCACTATTCACAATAGCCAAGATATGGAAACGGCCCAACTGTCCATCGATTGATGAATAGATAAGAAGTGGTAAAAATAAACAATGGAATACTATTCATCCATGAAAGAGAATGAAATCTTGCCATTTGCTGTAACATGGATGGCGCTAGAGAATATAACGCTAAGTGAAATAAGTTGGTCAGAGAAAGACGAATACCATATGATTTTACTCATATGTGGAATTTAAGAAACAAAACAAATGAGCAAAGGGAAAAAAGAGAGACGGACCAAGAAACAGACTCTTAACTATAGGGAACAAACCGATGGTTAACAGAGGGGAAGTGGGTGGGGGGAATGGGTAAAATAGATGATGAAGATTAAAAAAAAAAAAAAAGGAATTATTGATCCACACTACAACATGGATGAGCTTTGAAAAGATTATGCTAAAGGAAAGAAATCAAACACAAAAAGCCACATATTGTATGATTCTATTTAAATGAACCATTTAGAATAGGCAAATCTCTAGGGACGGGAAGCAGATTAGTGGTTACCTGGGGTGGGGGGCAGGTTTGAGGAGGAAATGGGTAGTGACTGCTAACGGGTACCATGTTTCCTTTTAGAATGATGGACTCATCCTAAAATTCATCGCGGTGCTGTTTGCACAACTCTGTGAATACACTACAAACCACTGAATTGCGCACCTGAAATGGGTGAGTTAGATCTCAAGAAACCATGTTTTTAAAAAGAAGAATGGAGAGGGGGGAAAAAAATGGCCCATGAGACAATGGCTGACACACAGCTCCCTAGATGCTATCAATTGCCAGGCTCCGTGGAAATAGTTCATTCATGAACCTCTAAAGAAATCCCGCAGGGCAGCTGTCAGTCTGGGTCCCCCACGTGTAGTCTTCCATGCAGGTTGCTTCTTTGGGGGAGAGATCCCTGGGAAAGCCACGGTGGGGAGAGAGAAACAAGGAAGGAGAAAGACCAACCCAGAGGTCACTGAGCTGGTTACTGGTGGGGGCAACCGGGGCTCAGTGCTGCCGGGGAGCCCCTGTGAACCATGCAAAATACATCAGGACACAGAAGGGGTGCGACGGCTCTGCCGGCAGAGGCAACTGAAGCAGACAGCGAGCGAGGCCAGGCACTGTGTGGCCGCATCTGCTATGGCCACCAGAGGTGCGACAGTAGCAGGACGGCGGGCTGAGAGCGGGAGACGCCAGCCCCTCTGGAGCTCTTATGCCTCAGCTCAGAGAGCCTCACCATCATTTCCAAAACCCACATCCAACCTCAAATAATGAATGCCCTGCTGCCTTTGTGGATTCTCAAAGGCTTTGGCTGAAGGCCACTGAATGCACCAGATGTGATTTTTTTTTTTTTTAATGGGAGGCATTTCAGAGCCAAGCCTGGCACGCAGGGAGCCATCAGGCTGTGGGCTGCTGTTTAGGTCAACGATGAGGAGTGACTGGAAAGCAAGGCGTCTGGTTGATGCAAACACACTCTGATGGCAGTGCCCCAAGGGAGCTTAAGAGATGCTCTGAGCCACGGTGGTGTTGCTGGCATAAGCGTGCTGCCTTAGAAGTGGGGATTTTTCACAGGACAACAGTGATTCCAACGTAGAGGATGATAACGTAGGCAGAGTGGCCCCTCCCCAGTCACGGGCTCGGGTCCCTCCTCGCAGAGCAAACCCTCTAGCCTCTCCCCAGCCAGTCCCTTCTCCGCTGGCACGGCACTGTCCAGGGTCTTAAAGGAAAGCTGGAGGCTGCCTCCGGGCCCCTCGCCGGGATGCCAGAGAGATAGTCTGGAGCTCCTCCTGCCGCGGCCACGGGTGCCCGCGGCAGACGGTACACAGGGGTGGCTGCCCACCGCCCACCATGCTCGTGGACCGGGGAACACCTTCCTTGTGAGCCACGCCGCCCCCGAAGCTCAGACCAAAGTGCAGAGACGGAAGGAGAGCGACCGAGGCCCCGGATGATGCCACCACCCCGGTGGGGAGCACTCTCAGGAAAGAGCGTTCCTCACAGTGGTGCTCAGAGCGGCACAGCCCTGCGAACCCACGAGGCCTGAGCCCAAGGAACTGATGCTGTCAGCACCCCTCGCTCTGTTCACCTACCGGCCACAAGCTGGTCTCCGGGAAGGGGCCTCCTTACCTCCAAGACCTAGAACCACCTTCTTCTCACCTGGTTAACGGTCAACGGCCCAAGGGGTAGGGGCTGCTTTTCTCTAAATGCTCCATCACGACTAGCCTGGGTCGTTCCTCTTCTGGACTAATGGAGAAGGTGATGTAGAGACAGAGGCAGGGATTACTAGAGGGAGGTGGCCACGAGCCAAGGAACACCTGGAGCCACCAGAAGCTGGAAGAGGCAAGCAAGGATCCTACCCGAGAGGCTTCAGAGGGACATTGGCTCAGCCAACACTTTGCTTTCAGACCTCCGGTCTCCTTACTGTGACAGACTTTGTTTCTGTTGTTTTAAGGCAACCCAATGTGTGGTCATTTGTTCCCAGTCGTAGGAAACTACTCGAGTCCCTTAGTAAAGACCCCCCACCCCAAATAAAAAGCGATCCTACTTGTGAACCCAGCCAGATAGTGAGACAGGAGCCCTCCCCTGCGGGGAGGACTGCCCAGCCTCTCCTAGAGGTCACACCCCAAGCCCGCTCAGGCTGTGCCATGAGGAGGCCTCCCCACGGAGGGTGTCTGTGCGTGCGTGCAGGTGCCTGAATGCAAGCCAGGGGTGTGTGCGCATGCCTGATGGCTTGTATACTCCAACGCGTGTATTTGGCCTCAGCTTCCTAGAGACTGCAGACTAATCGCCAAGAGAAGTTTCTCGAATCCAGTCACGCCGTGCCTCGGACCAGTCTGCATCACGTCTACAACGGCTGCCAGGAATTGCGCAGTAACCATTGCCTGGCACTACGCTTGGGCTTTACGTGCACTATTTTTTTACAGATAAGAAACTGAGCGGCTCTACCCAAGGGAACAGAAAGCAACCGGCCAACTTGGGAACTATACCGGGTTTGTCTGAGTCCACAGCTCATGGTCAAATACCTCTGCTTGGGGCAGGATGGGCCTATGCCTGAAGCGATGAGCAGAGTGTCCACGGATGGTTTCCTTCCAATTCCTCCCATAAAAAAAAAATTTTTTTAACTTTTTATCATGCAAAATTTCAGAAGCTGGTATAATGAACCCCCATGTACCATCACCCAGCTTCAAGCCTTATCAACATTTTGCTAATCTTGTTTCATCTATTCTCTCAGACACTCATTTTTTTTCCTGCAGTATTTTAAAGCAAATCTCAGACATCATTCCATTTCACCTGCGAAGACTTCAATCTATATTTCTAACAGATAAGGAGTTCTTTTCCTTTCTCCTAATTACCATACCATTAACACGCCTAACAAAGTTAGCAATGGTTCCCTAATATTATCTAATACGCAATCTATGTTCAAATTTCCCAGTTGCCTCAAAAACGCTTAACAGTTCTCCTGATTAAAGTCCCTCTGTAGGGGCACCCGGTTGGCTCAGTCGGTTGAGCGTCCAAACGGCTCAGGTCGTGATCCGTGGTTTGTGAGTTCGAGCCCTGCATCGGGCTCCCTGCTGACAGCACAGAGCCTGCTTGGGGATTCTCGCTCTCTCTCTCTCCCTCTCTCTTGGCCCCTCCCCCACCCCCACTCTCTAGGTCTCTCTCAAAATAAATAAACTTAAAGGAAAAAAAAAAAAAAAAAGGCCCTCTGTAGCTTCCTGTTGCCCTGAAAAAGAAAATCCGTATCCCTTTCTTGGGCCACTGGGACCTGCTCCTGATTCCCTCTCAGGTTCCACCTCCCCACCTCTGCTTCCTCCCGCTCCAGTCATATGGGCCACCTCTCCCCCTCGGACACACTGGCGGCCAGTGGCCACCAGCCAGCCCCTCCTCATCTTTCCACCCATCTTAATGCCCCTTCCCCAGAGAGACCTGCCCTGGCCGCCGGACCTAAAGCAGACTCCTCCCCAGTGGCCCCCTGCCTGTCTTGTCTTGTGACCACTGCACAGAATCTGCAGTGACTGTTGCTATTTGCTTGTTTCCTTGGCTTTTAACTGCCTCCTCCCTCCTCTGCCACCCAGAATGCAGGCTTTCTGAGGGCGGGCCTGTGTCTGAGGCCTGGCACAGGGGAGGTACACAAGTATTTGATGGTTGAGGGGACAAACGGAAGGGAGGGAAGGAGAAAGAAGAAATTTCTCTTTCAGAGAACTCACAGTCTGGTTGGAGAGGCGGGAAAACAATGAGAGTGCAAGCCCTTTTGATCAATTAATCAATGTCTATTAAGCACCGACTAATAACCTCCACGCTTTTCCAGGCATGGAGGGGATATCTCGGGTGCTAACAGCAGTCGGTGTGAGGATACCCAGGGCAACTCTCTCAGTCTGGGTGGAGTATTCACTTAAAGCTTCATGGGGGAGGGAGTTCTGAGCTGACCCTCCATCAGCAAAAGTCCCTCAGCTTTCTGTGGTTCCCTAGGGTTCCAAAGAATGCCTGGGTGGCAGACAGGGCTAATGTTATGATTCTCCCCATTTGAGAGCTAAGGAAGTTGAGACACTATTTGCCCAGTCCCATGGCCCACCCGTGGAACACGAGCCCACAGGTGGTGACTCCTCTCCTCCCTACTGGGCAGGTAGGTGTAGTGAGGAGGGCAGAAGGAAGGAAGGGGGAGAGGACCACTTGGGCAAAGGCCAGGTGGACACATGAGCAGAGGCCAGGAAAGGTGAGTTTGAGGCCAGAATTGTGCTCCCAACCTAGAGCTGCAGACCTGGGGGGGTGGGGGGGCGGGCAGGAAGCGGGGAGAAACCCTCCGTCAGCTCTGCCCCATCAGCTGGGGCATCTCAGTATCTGGCCCAGGATCCAGAGCCTAAGGGAGAAAGTAGGGGAGCTCCCTGTGCCCAGCCGTGTACTGCAGCCTCTGGAAATTCCACATATTGAACCTCGGTCTCCCTACTTTATGGCTTAGTTATTTTTAATTTAGACAAAAGACCTCACTTGGCCCTTTATGGTCCCATCCAGTGGGGCTTTTTGTCTTTTTTACCAGAGTTGTCTGTTTTTACTGTTTTGATCCCTATTATTTTATTAAGTAATCCTTTCACTTTTCTTCCCCCATCTCATTTATTTCACTTCTTTTTTTTTTCTTTTTCTTTTAAATGCAAACAGAGAGGTAGCAGTATCATCAAGTGAGGCGCCGAGGGAGTCTAATGAGACCTGGGACCCCGGAGCATGAACCCTGGCTGGAGATGTGGTCCCCCAGAAGAGACCAATGTTCCCATTTTAAAATGACCTGTTTCAGCAGCACAGAGATTCACAGGACAAATGCCTCTCACAGGAGAAGATAAGATTAGCCCCTCCACAGGCCAGAGAACTTACTGGAACACAGGGGTTTTTTAACTTATTTCTGGGAGGGTTAGTGACGCCCTGATGAATGCACTTTGGGGTTTTTTTGTTTTTGTTTTTGTTTTTGTTTTTGTTTTGTGTTGATGAATGCATTTTGACACAAAGACACTTGATGTGGCCTCTAAAGCAGTCATCAAACCTTTAGCTTCCTCTTACTGACAGGTTATCTGCAAAGCAGATTGTTCACCCCATCCCCAAACCTCAGCCCAGAGGCGGGGTAAGTGGCAAGTCTCCACGGCAAACATTTCTGGGTAACAAGTTACAGACCTACTACCTTTCGGTGCAGGTGCATCAAAAGCATCAAAAGGTGTCCTGTGTCACGCCTGAGGAGTTAAAACGCCCTTCCATTCTAACGTTGGGAGTTTCGTTTTAGACACACGGGCACCCTTTAAAAACACTATTGTGGGGCGCCTGGGTGGCTCGGTCGGGTAAGCGTCCGACTTCGGCTCAGGTCACCATCTCACGGTCCGTGAGTTCGAGCCCCGCGTCGGGCTCTGTGCTGACAGCTCAGAGCCTGGAGCCTGTTTCAGATTCTGTGTCTCCCTCTCTCTCTGCCCCTCCCTTGTTCATGCTCTGTCTCTCTCTGTCTCAAAAATAAATAAACGTTAAAAAAAATTTTTTTTAATAAAATTAAAAAAAAAACACACTGTGGTCTGTGCTTGGAAATGTACGTAACCGATTTCATGATATCAATTCCATTCTGTCTCTTAGGGTTCTTCCCTCTGGGTTGCTTGTGAGACCTTCCCAAGTTGTTGAACGGAGATGCAGTTCATTACCTCTGACTTCTGCATGGTATGCCATCATCACACTCGAATGCCACGTTTTCTTCACCCAGCCCGCGGTGAAGGACACCAGGCTGGCTCAGATCCTGACCAGGACCGACGGGCACCTCCTTGCACATGTCTCCCGTGGTAGTGTGAGAGACTCTGAGTCGTGCACCCAGAGTGTGTGCGTGGCAGGGAAAGGGCACACAGACTCTCAGTACCAAGGTCAGCCAGGTTTTTCTTTCTGCGTGGTTTACACCTTCCACCAACAGGGACTGAAGGCTTAAGGCTTTCTTTTTCCTGCCTCCACACTAGCATTTGATAGGCTTCCAATTTTCGAATTTTTTGCCAATCTGAGGGGGTAACATGATACCTTCTTTTTTTTTTAATTTTTTGTGGGTTTTTTTTTTTTTGAGAAAAAGAGAGCGGGGGAGGGGCAGCTAGAGGGGGACAGAGGAAGCAGGCTCCACACTGACAGCAGCGAACCTGATGCGGGGCTTGAACTCATGAACCGTGAGATCATGAACTCAGCGTTCAACCGACTGAGCCACCCAGGTGCCCCATACCTTCTTATTTTAATTTGTGTTCAAGAAATTAAGTAACTCTTTATATAGCCATTAGCTCTTCAAATGGCCATTTCTATGAATGGCCTTGTTTGTATCCCTCTTCCCTTTTTTCTCTTAGAAAGATTAGCAGTTCTTTGTATATGCTGCATATTAAACCTTTGTCAGTTTTTAGACTTCCAAAAATATCTACTCTGAGTCTGTTACTCCTCTGTTAACTTTGTTTATTCTGGGTTTTTTTTTTTTTTTAAACAAAAGTCTCTAATGTCGGTGTGATCAAATCTATTTATTCTGTGCCTTATGGTTTGCGTCTAGTTATTTTTTAAATCTTTTCAAAGAAACGCTCACTTTGAGGCTCATAGTTATTTTTAATACGTTTTTCTTCCATTTGGGTTTATAATTTTACTTTTCACATTTAGGTCTTTCTTCACTTGGGAATTTTTAAAAATCTAGTGTTGAGTACCAATCCAATTTAATTCGTTTCCAAAACAGGGAACCATCTTCTTTTCGATGACTTTTGCTAAATAATTCATTCTCTCACTATTTGTGATGCTACCTCTCTCAGAAGGAGTTCCCTTGTATTTTGTGTTTGTTTGTTTGTTTGTTTGTTTTCATTTAGACTTGTTTTTATTCAGTTTATTTCTGTGTCTACGTCTGTTTCTGGTCTCTTATTCTGTTCCTCTGCCTTATTTGTCTGTTCCTATGCCAAGAACACACTGCTTTTTATTATTACGCTTTTATTGTGATCAGTTTGATTATCAGCAGAACAAATGTTGCTTCTTTGTTGCTTCTTTTTTAATTGGATTAGCTATTTGTGGACCTCAGTTCTTCAATAGAAATTTTATACTCACTTTGTTAAATTCCCCCCAAAATTCTTGCTCACTTTGAATTTAATTGAATGTAGAAATTAATTTGGAGGCTAATAGACATCTTTCCAAAATTAAGTCATCCCAAACGTGGATATAGTATTTCTTTTTATTTAGGTCTTTCATTTAATGGCTTTCCTAAAGTTTAATGCTTTTTTTTTTTTTTTTTTTTTTTTTTTCCACTTTGTGATCCTGGGCCTTTGTTGTTAGTGCCTGAAGGCCTTGTGATTTTTTCACTGCTATTGTCAGATACAGGTCTACTGTCCTCTCCGGGATCCTGGGAGGGTCCTAGAAATGTGTCTGTGCATTGCAAAATTGCAAAAGTAGAATATTTTAACCACAGTATTTTAACCACAACTGGTCCAGACTGCATTCTCTTCCACCCCAGCTTCCCTCCACGGCAACACGGGGGTGCAGATATCTTTTCGAGTTAGTGTTTTCATTTTCTTCAGATATATACCCCGTAATGGAATTACTGGATGATAGGGTGGTTTTATTTTTAACTTTTTGAGCAAACTCCCTAGTGTTTTCCACGGTGGCTGCACCAGTTTGCATTCCCACCAGCAGTGTAAGAGGAGTCCTTTCCCTCCAAATCCTATTAGTCTGTTCAGGACTTCTATTTACCTTGTCTCTGTTTCGGCATATTTTCCAGAAATCTGTACATTTCATCCAGGTTCAAATGTATATACTTGCATATACCTGTTTATTGTTCTAACATTATTTTTATATTTAAAAATTTTAGTTCTACCCCATAGTCTTTCTCCCTGCCCCTGGGAGAGACCCTTTGATGCTCCACAGAGTTGGGTTAATTCTGTAGTTTATTTTAAAATCTGCTCTCTTGTTTTCTTGATGTTTATTTTATGGGTCTTTTCAAAGTTGTTTATTTTGTCTTTTCAGGGAAATTTTTGTTTTTAGTACTCATTTATACTGTTTTTGCTGTTCTTGGCTTTCTTCTTTATTTCTGTTCTAATCGTTATTATTCTCTTTTTGCTTATTTGGGTTTTCTCTACTGTTGTTGTTTTTTTATTTTACTTTATTTACTTTACTTTCTTTTTTATTTTACTACATTTACTTACTATATTTGTTTCCAGCCCTTCTTGTTCTCTAAATTTGTTTTTAATGTTTATTTTTGAGAGAGAGAGACAGAATGTGAACAGGGGTGGGGCAGAGAGAGAAAGAGGGAGACACAGAATCCGAAGCAGGCTCCAGGCCCTCAGCTGTCAGCACAGAGCCCAACGCGGGGCTTGAACTCCTGAACTGCAAGATCATGACCGGAGCCGAAGTCGGCCACTTAACCAACCAAGCCACCCATGCGCCCCAGCCCTTCTTGTTTTCTGATAGATGTATTTAAAGCTATAAGTTTTCCTCGTGGGACTACTTTAGCTGTAGGACATACATTCTGTCATGCAGAGCTGTTTTTTGACCTTTAATTCTAAGTAATTTATAATTTCCCTTGAGATTTTCTCTTTAGTCCAAGGGCTCTTTGGTAGTATGTTTTTATTTTTCTCACGTGCAAGACGTTTTGGTGATTTTGGTTTGCTTTGGTTTTGGTCTCTTCCCACCTCTTGTCTCTCCCGACTGCTATCATGTTGACATTATCTGGAATATAGTTCCAGACTGTGACATATATTCATCATCTATTCAAGCAATAGTCAAATAAGAAGAATAATACATTCTCGGTCTTATTTTTGGTATCTTGTATGTGCTCCCCCTTTTTTTTTAATCACTGGAATACATTCTGCATACATCTTTATGCCCCTATTTATCGTTACTTCGCCCCTATTTATAGCTAAATAAATATTTCGCTATATACAAACTTCAGTAGTTTCTGGATATCACTCGGTTGTCCTATCACGACACTCTGGTTCTCCTTATTGGTAGGTGATCTACATGGAGGTTTTCTCTCTGAGATGCACTTAAATGTCTCCATCATGTATCTGTGAATGAGGTTTTTTTCTTCTTTATCTTGTTCAGCACTCTCTTATCCCTTTCTCTCTGAACGCGTATATGTCCCTTTAATTCTGGGAAAAGTTAAGTCACTGTGTCTTCTAATAGTTTCTCCTGTGTACTCTTTTTATCTTTTTTCTTCTCCATGATAGACACCTATTAGTGGCTGTATTCCTGCCTTCCGTGTCTCAATCCCCGGGAGAGATCCTTGAGAGTTACTTATCCTTGTATGCTCCACAGAGTTGGGTTTGGTCGAACGGCTTATGTAACTGGGCTTCAGCCCCAGAGCCTCTCCCTCCACCCCTTTGGCTCTGGCAAGAGTAATGAAGGAGTGATTCCCACTCATCTTCCTCCCCACGGGCTGGGTGCTGGTGGAGGAGGCGTGAGGAGCTGGCGCTGTGCCCATCCCCACCCCCTCCTCCTTGTCCAGAGAGGCTCAGGTAGGACAACAACATGACCCTCACTAGGTCTGATGGCTGGAGCGGATTTTATAGTCTACAGAGGGTTTGCCCACCCTCTGTATCTTACCTTGACAGCTCTTCTTTTTCTTTTTCTTTTTCTAGTTTATCTATTTTGAGCGACACAGGGGCAGTGCCAATAGGGGAGGGGCAGAGAGAGAGGGAGAGACAGAATCCCAAGCAGGTTCTGCGCTGCCAGGGCAGAGCCTGACACGGGGCTCGAACTCACGAAACCGCAAGATCATGACCTGAGCTGAAACCAAGAGTCAGATGCTCAACCTACTGAGCCACCCCGGCGCCCCATATGACAGCTCTTTGAAGTGAGCAAGCAAGGGATTGCTCATTCCTGTTATATAGACAAAGACACTGAGGCCCAGCAAGGTAGAGCCATATACCAAGGGCTGCACTGTGACTTTGGATTGGTGGTCTCAAGAGGACCGTCCTCTACCACCTCATGCCAATGTATCGTGGTTACGTGGGGGTACACACACGCACAGATGTGCGTTCACATGTGAACACGCATGTTTAAATGTCATGGTGGAGGCTTCCTGGGCACAAGAAGTCACTGTGAATGCCATATGCAGGGGGAGCTGTCTCCCTAAGCTGGGCCCCCGCGGCTCCATACTGTTGCCTGGAAGAACCATCCACCCCCATTATCGGCTGTCCGATCCTTGTACTCTCTCCACCCTCGCCCAGCCTCCCCCTCCAGAAGAGCTGCTCCTCCCGGGCTGAGATCTCCAACAGGCTGTTCTTGCTTCCAGAAGAGCTCCGTGGGCACGGGGCAGCTGTCCAATCCCACAGAAGCCGGCCCACTCCCACTGCTGCGTGCTGGGCTGCGCGCTGCTCGGCCCTCTCTTCCCTTCCTCAGTGCAGACAGCAGGCAGCTCACCTTGGGCCCAACCTGCGTCTCCACTAAAGAAACGGCCCCTCTTCTCCATCTGAATTCAACAGGATGCCACCCCCCACCTCCCCACCCCCTCCCCAGAGCTCTCATGTCCTGATGGCCATTTGCTCATCAGGGAGAACAAGGCTCTTTCCCTCTATCTACAGGTGGTATCCGGGGGGAAGCCTCGCTCGCCTCTCACCTCTCTCTACTCTAACAGAGCCCTAATCCACAGGCCACAGCAGCGAGGGGGGAACCAGGGCTACCTTCATTGCTGTCAATTTTCCGGCTGGGCTTATCTGCGCCTTCACATGGTGTTCTCTTGTCAGAGGGGCCAGGGGCTATATGTGACAACCAGGTTAAATCAATGCTGCCTCCTCCCCATCCCCCTGCCCCCCAATTCCCTGTCCTTTTGCTGAGGACACCGGAGCGGCTCCCTGGCTTCCGCAGAAGATGCTGGTGTATTGTGACCTGTCCTTATTTGATTAGTGTCTTATTCAAAATGCCTGGGGCCATCTCTCCACAGAGAGAAGGGGAGAGGGAGAGAGAGAGAGAGAGAGAGAGAGAGTGAGAGCAAGAGCGAGCAGAAACCAGTCTCCCCCTTTCCCCTTTGTTGCCTGAGCCTCTGGCTCTGGGAAGGTGCTGCCTGGGGGAGGCAGGACTGCAGGGAGCAGGGTGGGGAGATGGTGTAGTGTGAAGTCAGGGAGATAGGAAAAGGAGAACCACAGAGGCCAGGAGTTTTGAGGACTGTGAGCTTAGGATCGAGGTTCCCAGACGTTGATTCATAAACCTTTCCCAGACATCCCATGATTATCCTCTTCATACCACCATGGTGGCTTCTCCAAGCTCCAGTAGTAGGAGTTGGTAAGACAGGCTTTATACATTCTCTCCGGCAGGAGAAAACGTGTGTCCCAGTGGCCCCAGCTGGTGAATGTTCGGTGCTACGGCACCCAAGGTCCTAGATCCTGGTCCCACAGGGACCCTCTGTGGCTTCCACGAACACAAGCAAAACACACCAGACCCGAGAGCCATCAGACAGATGAGTGCCAAGGAGTCCTGGAAGGGAGTGTGGCCCTGTCCACGTGAGCCCTTCTCCATGGTTGGAAGAACAGCTCAGAATTTGCTGACTCCTCCTTGAAGTCACTGGCACCCTCCAGTTGTCTTATCCGACTTGTCCGGCAGCCCCACGAGACAGTTAGTGTTGTTTTCATTCTCCAGACAAGGAAGCTGAGGCTCAGGAGGCCAGAGGGCTTTCTCAGGGCAACATCCAGCAAGCTGTAGAGCCCAGACTCAAAACTGGATCTCCTGACGCTGGTGCCAGTAATCCCGCCATGACTCAGCTAGAACGGACAGTAGCCAAAATGGTGGCCATTCTTGAGGTGTGAGCCGCTCAACTTGCAAGGCATGTCAGGAGCAAAACAGTCAGGAAGGAGGAGGTACATCCAGCCCTCCCAGACATGTGTGTTTTGACGCTTTTGTTTTCCTTCCCAGGTAGTCATGAACTAAGCCGGCTCGTGGTAGACACAGTCCCTAGCGAACGACAGGTACAATGCAAATTCTTACGCACACTCACCGCCGACCGACACCTGCAACCGTGTGTTCTAGCATTCCCTCTCTCACCCCCGCCCGCATCCCCTGGGAATCTATTCAAATCTAGTCAACAGAGCAGCAAGGAGGCGAGAATAAACCTATATGAACACAGTATTTCTCTTCGTCTCCCTCCTTGTGGAAACAAAAGAGAAACCGTGCAAAGCCTCATCCGATATTCACTAGGAATCATCCTGACATGATCCCAGGAACATAAGTCCTTTTCAAACCCGCGGTTCCAGTGTACCCACTCCCTCGACAGCGCAGGCGGAGCGGGCCGCGTGCGGGGCTCCGTGGCTGGCAGAGGCACTCGGTGGTAAGGCTTAATTATGATTCATGGAGCTGCGTTGTGAAGATGGTTTAAAGCCACTTAATTAGTGTAGGAATATACCGCCATAATTATCCTGAAATATGACCTAATTAACCTATGGAAAAGCCAGGCCCACTGCTTGGGAATGCCGGAGACATTAATAGTCTATTAATACACTCAGTCTGCTCTCTAGCACAGCTTTGGGGGGGACACAGGGCTGGGGGGGGGACACAGAGGAGAGTAGGGTTTGCCCTGAAGGGTGGTGATGTTTTTAAACTGTGTGAAGTAGGCAGGGAAAGGGGAAGGGAATGATATTTACTGAGAGCACCTATTATGAGCCAAGCAGTGTTTTTAATCTGTTCCTTAGTTAATCCTCAAAACAACCCTTTGGGATAGATATTCAAGTTCAGAGAAGTTCCTTAACTAACCGAGGTCACACAGCCAGGAAGTAGCTGCAATGGAATCCATTCCCTAGGCTGCTCCAAAGGCCATGCTCTTCCTGTTATTCGTCACTGCCTTTGGCAGACACAAAAGACTCAGGGAAACGGACAAAATAAAGAAAAGAGGCTCTTTCAACACGAAGGAGTTGACATCCCTCCAACGTTTTAGAAAAATGGAGCCATTCAAGCTTTCTGGAGGCAGGTTCAAGGTTACAAGTGTGCGGTGCAGGTTGGACACTGCAAAACCCTAGGAATCCCCATTCACATAGGCTGCGGTGGGAATGATGTCCCACTGTAGAGCGCCTGTATGACCTGGGAGACCGCCCGATGTGCCTCTTCAAGTTCCCTCCCCGCCCAAGTCACCGACCCTGGCTTTGAGTCCAGATATGGGCCCAAAGCCAGAGAAGCCACCTCTGGGATAATCCTTAACAAAGCACGATTTGAACCCAGTCCTCCCCTGGAAAGACCCCGGCACCCAGGGTCACTCAGGCACCAGGATGAAAGTCCAGAGCCCTCCAGGGGGAGCCCAAGAGCCAGACTTCCGCTTCAGAGCCTGTCTGGCCAGCAGGTCGAGGAATATTCCAACAACGTCCTCATTCTTCCCTGATCAAAGGAGCTTGGATTGAACCTGCTGTAATCATCCGTCGGGGAGTTTGCTTAAAATTCCCCTAATTACGGGAGAGCAGAAAATTGCTACGCCTCAGACTGAATAGAGAAATCGAAGGCGCCCTGCTCCCAGCTGCCTGGGGAGACAAGCCAGGATGGGAATAGAAAGGCTGGGAGAGGCAGGGGGGCGACGATGGGTGGCAGAGACAGGAGGGAGAGCCAGGGAGGGGGAGAGGAAGGGAAGGAGCCTGCCGCAAGGGGGGGTGGGCGCGTGGTGGCTGGCTCAGGCGGGGCGCGCCGCGGCCCCTGCAGAGAGAACGAAGCCAGGATGGGGGTTGGGGGGCAGCCATGTAAGGAAGACTTAGCCAGAATGCCCCCTCCCATGGCAAGAGCTAGTTTTCGAAAGAGGCCTGGGGAGCCCATAACTCTTGCTTAGTTTAGAAAGTAGATTCTGGAATGTCTTCCCTGTCGGGAGAGGGAAAGGAAAGAGGAGATGGACAGGTCAGGGAAGGCAGCCTGTCTCCAGGCACCCTCTCTGGTCCCTGTATTGCTCCAGGCACATTGAGGGGTCTAGAGGGAGGAGGAAGCACAGGAACCCTGCCCTTGGGGAGTCTCACTCTGATGGGGGAGACTGAGTCAGCACCCCACCCAAAAGTAAGGCTCAAAGAAACCCTACACACCCATGCCCAACACATGACGGCCCTGAACTATAGGAAGGGGATCACAAGGTCCTGAAGGGGATGGAGTCAGAGGGGAAGGTTTGCTGGGGAGGCACATGCTGGGCAGGAGAAGATAGGTGGAGAAGCAAGGATGGGACAAGGGAGGGAAGAGTTTGATGGAGCCCTGCAGAGTACATTACCACTTTTTAGTGGGGGGTGGGGGGGTGGGGGGGTGGAGGAAGGCCTAGGGAGGGGAAGTCACTTATCTAAGTCACACAGCTCATCAGTGGCTGAGATGGGGCTCAAGCTCAGACTTCAGACTCCCAGTCTGTGCATTACACCCCCATGGACAGGAGCAACAGGGTGGGGAGGAGTGGTCAGAAGGTGGAATGCTGGAAGGAAAGCCAAGGCCCTTTCACGGACTACTCCATGTTGATCACAAGGGACGAGCAATATTCTCAAGGCCCCCCTTTGCTAGCACTGCGCTGCCCCATCAGTGAGCTCCCCGGGCTCCCCACCCACAACAGCGTGGAACAGGCTGATGCTCCTGGCCGCTCTCACGCTTTCCCAAGGGACTTCTCAGCGCCTCACTCAAGTCCCTGCGGGGGCCGCAGCTTTGGTTGTCTGACAGCCTGGCTGCCCCATTGTATCTGTCCCGACTTCCGGGGTGGTGGGATGGGCTGAGACTTGGGGGGCTGCAAGCTACGGAAATCTACTCAAACTGGCATTTAGATAAAAGGAAAAGTTTGCTAAAAGGACACAGGAGTGTCTGGTAGGCGGGAACGTGGTCAAGCGTGAGTCAGGACCGATACCAAGGAACCAGGAGTTCCTGCTGCCCATCACACCCTTCTGCTTCTCCCTGCGCATCTGGGCCGACGTCAAAACTCACAATGGCCATCACGGCTCCCAAGCCCACGTGTAATAAACCACGGTGTCACGAGACAGCTTCTAGGCCCTATAATACCCCAAAGACGAATTCTGATTGGCCCAGCTCTGCTCGGGTGCCTGTTCTAATCCAGTTGACCTCGGTCCAGGGGGTTGGGTCACGCTGAACAAATGGCTGCCATGTGCTCGCCACTGCGTGTGAGCAGGAGGATTCAGGAGCCACGGTGAGTCAGACAGTAATGCCACAACGGTCAAGGCAGTGGAAATATGCTTGGGGAGTGGGTGTGCGGTGGACAGGCCTGGGGGCGGAGACTCGGGCTTACCTGTCTCAGCAGGTGCTCTCAAGGCAGTCAAGGCCTCCACCTGAAGCCCAGTGGTGAGTAACACACATTCAGTGTTTCAGACACCACAGCTCGGGAGGCCAGCTGCGGCCGAGGCAAATCCTCAGGTGGCAAAGTTAAGGGCAAGGGGATTCGGCCTGGCCCCTGGCCCTCAGCGACAGGCCAGTGTATGAAGGCTGGGGTCCTGGCACGGGGCCTGCCAGGAAGGCGGGCCAGCCTCTGGGGCTCCAGGGTGGTTATCCGAGGCTGGGAAACCTGTACTTTAGAAACTTGACTATTTTCATGCTGTTTGTATTTTCTGTAATTACTTCCCTTTTGTTCTCCCTTAGTATTTATGGAAGTCCTTTGTGAAAATGCCAGCGGATCCCAGCAATGCTAAGACGAACCAGCAAAGGGGTTTGTGTCTCTTCCTGGGCTCAAGGTAAAAGAGACACATCCTGGAGCCTGGGAGTGGAGGTGGCAGGAACCTGGCCAGGAGGACAAGGGAGGGGCGGGGAGGGGGGACAAGAGCTGCAGCTGAGAGGCTCCTCTTCCCTCTTCCCCTGGCCCAGCTCTTTCTCAAAAATGGGGAACCCCTGGACTTCCTCTGAACAGTCTGTTGTCCTGAACCGACAGAAAGCGTCAGTGCTGCCCACTTCCTGTCTGCCTCATCTGGGGGCCAGCCAAGGCCACCCTCGGGCCAGTCTTGAACATGAACTCCTGAGGAGCTATGCCCCTGGATGCTCCTCAGGTGCGGGAGCAGGGACGGGGATCACACAGGTGCCAGCCCAGAGGAGGGGGCCTTCCCCGGGACCCAGGGAATGGGAATCCGAGCACCCAGGACAAGCTCTCCCTTGATCCTGGTCTCCAGCAGCATCCAGGTCTTCCTCCAGGTTCAACTTCCCCAGCCCTGACATTTTGCTGGGTCCTACCTTAAAACTCTGCATGGGCATCGGCGGGGGCAGGGAGGCAGGGGGGCTCAGTTTATCCCTGGGTTCAGGGTTCTTCCCTGCACTGGAGAGATGGACAAAGCTCTGGTGTTAAGAGACCAGAGGTACCCCTGTGGTTTCTAGGGAGCCATAAATAAAGGTCTAGAGTGGTAGAAAGGACCAGTGATAGAGTCACGGAGAACTTTGCCCTCTGATATTAAGTTACTTGTAAGCAAATTATCACCAAGGCATCCGTGGAACATCCTGGCCTGCCCATCCCTCTCCCCACCATGGCCGGTCCTGGCCAGATGGAGCTGCCCTGGGTGGCTGAGCAGCCCCCACAAGCGAGGTGTCCGCAGGCAGAGAAGCAGCAACGACATGGGACATTAGGTGCTGATGGCTTTGCCGAGCAAGAGAATTGCAATTAAGGATGCAATGTGTCCCTCTGGGGGGCTGTCAGACAAGGATCCAGAACAAGGGTCTGGAAGCTGGGGGCTTAGCAAAACGGCTGGGGTGGGGAGTCAGGCAGAGGGGAGCCAGGACAGGCCTGTGGAGGTCCTGCCTCCACCGTCTCAGCAAGTCCATCGACAACAACAAAACACGACCACCTGCCATTTACTCGGGGCCCAACATGCCCCTGCTAGACGGTGGGGGAGTGCCGTTATCCCACTTTTCCAGATGAGATAAGGAAATCGAGGATTGGAGGTTAGGTCACTTGTCTGGAGCATACAGAGAGCGGAGATGAAACTCAGGCCCAGCTCCCCTGGGCGCCAAAGTCAGGGCTCACAACCACCCCAACCTCCCCCGACCGGGCCCACGACAGCACTGCCCCAGCTCAGGGCTTGAGGTTTCAGGTGGGTGAAGCCCTAAGGGGATTGAGACGCCCTGGCAGCCGCACGGTGGACACCATCTCTCCACCCTTTTGTGGGGGAGGAAGAGGAGGAACATCTGGCTTGGGTGACACGCGG
This sequence comes from Felis catus, assembly GCF_018350175.1. Taxonomy (NCBI): domain Eukaryota; kingdom Metazoa; phylum Chordata; class Mammalia; order Carnivora; family Felidae; genus Felis; species Felis catus. The sequence continues at coordinate 16,967,987 of NC_058377.1, read as the reverse complement.
AGGCCATGACGTGGCAGACCCGGGGAGGTGGGAGGTGAGGAGGGGTGCACACGTCACCTCGAAGCCCGTGTCTGAGCTCCCCACCTACCTCGCTCAGACCTCCCACTTTGGGGAACCCTGCTTCTGGTCCTCCCACCTTGGGCTCTCTGCGGTGACATCACCATGGCTGACAAGCTCTTCCTTATCTATACCAAACACGCCTGAAGGAGGGGCACCTGCGCCGCTCCCCCAGCCCTGCTTATTTGCACACACCCGCCACCGCCCCCCCCCAAAGGGACTCCGAAGGTCAGGTGTTATGTGGGAAGCAGCCTGGGAAAAACTGAGCCCCTTTTGGGAGCTGATCATACCACACACACTCAAGATGGAGGATGGGAGGGAGCGGGTGGGTGGGGCGGGACAGGGAAAACGAAATGAGAGAAAGATGACAAATGAGATGCTCCAATGTCCCCAAACCAGGCAGGGGTGCCTCACGGCAGCAACGCTGACCTGGGGATCAAGGAGCAGCTGAACGGGGGCTTAGGGCCAGAGAGACAAGAGTCATCTAGTCTTGGCTCAGACCTGTCCCCTCCGGCTGGTCTTTGAGCCTGTCCTGGAAACACACGCCGCCCATCTGGGGCCTCGTTCCATCTGGTCAGAGCCCAGGGAGGTGAGGAATAGCTGGGCTCCGAAGCTGCCCGCACTTGGTGTCACTAGTTTGCTGGGAAAACCTGGGTGCCTGGAGCCTGCAGAACTCAGTCCTGACAGCAAGAGAGTTGACGGGAACCCCAGGAGAAGGGGGGAGCCTGGGGGTTCAGGAAAGGAGGACAACTCAAGACAATACCCTACTTCACCTACAGCGCCTGCCCCTTGATTCCCACCGGCCCAAACTTTATCCTTCAAAACCCCACAGAAATGCCACATCTCCCATGAAGCCTTCCCTGACCTCCTAATGAAGTCTTCCCTCTCCCTCTTTATCCCCACCGATCTCCTGAACCTCGTCCCTTTCTTCCTTGCCTTGTGCCAACCGGACTCCATGTGTAACTCTACGGGGCAGGCCAGCTCTGGCTTATCACACCATTATAAGAGCTCTGGAACAACTCGGGTAAGTTGTTGATGGAGAGGAGGGGTTCACTACCGAGCTGGACAGGTGGCAGAGTGCTCCGATCCGAAGACACAGGAGGGATTCACGAAACAGCAGCACACGAAATGAGACTCAAGAGGGCCACTGCTTGCTCCCTGAAATCCAGACTGCATTTGGGGGTCGAACAGAAAAGAAGCCTGCTTTTCCAGAGTCCTGGGGAACCGAGAAACCAAATGTAGCGCCCTCACAGGAGGGGCAAGCACGGACTGCTGGGAGAATAAGCTGGAAGGGAAAAGTGCCCCCACCCCCCATGTGGTCCTGGTAGTGGCTGTGGCAGAAATAAAATCACTTGTGTGTTTAACAATTGGGTTTCACTTCAGTTCTGCTCGCATCTTTAGAAGTTCCGTGTGCTTTTTGAAACCTTCCATTTTTCTCGTTATTGTGTTCATGTTTTCCTCTTCAGTTCGGAGCCTATGGAGCATACTTGTAATCCCTGCTTTACCATTCTTGTCTGCTAGTTCCACCATCTTTCTTATTTGGTGGGGACTGGGGCGGGGGGGGGGGGGTCTGTGTCTGTTGCTTGGTCTGTTTTCTGGTTACAGTTCATGTTTTCCTTTTTCTCTGCATGATTTATTATCATTATTATTATTATTATCATCATCATCATCATTAGGCGATGGATATTGTGAACTTCACATCGGGATCTGGACTTTGTCATACGGTTTTAGACAGAACTGGATTTCGTTCTGGCTCGCAGTTATTTGGAATCACTGTGATCCTATGAAACCTTGCTTTCAAGCTCTACTAGATGGGTCCAGAGCAGCCTTCGGCCTCTGACTAAGCTCACATCCTTCTGAGGACTGTATCCAATGCACCACGAGCTACAAGCTCTCTCCACCCTCACAGGGACAAATCGGAACCATCCCCAGCTCCTGTGTGAGCTCAGCAATTGTTCAGCCTTCTGCTTTCCGCCAGAACCTCGCGGTGCTCCACCCCAATTATGCCCAGATCAGTGCTCAGCTAAAGTTTCGAGGACCCTTCTACAGATTTTCAGAACTCTCCGTGGACAGCTGCACCCCACTCCAGTGTTCTTCTTTACGAATTCTAGCCTCCTCAGCCCCAGTCTCAATCCCCAAACCTGAGTCTTCCCAATTCAGCCCCTGGGCTCCGTCTGGGATCCCTGCTCCTTTGCTTTGGCCTGGGGATAAACTGATGTGAAAGCAGGGCCTCTCTTCTCCCAGGGACCACCTTGTGCTGCTTGTGGCCTACTATCTGAAAGTAATGGTTTTAGGTATTTTACCCACTTTTCCATTGTTTTCATCAGATCTACAGTTACTGGAGCAGTTATTCCTCTACGGGAAGAAGGGGAAGCTTCCTGGTCAATAACTGTTCGTTGGGGAAATCTCTTAGGAATGCTCAGGTGTGCCAGAACCTGCTCTAGGTGCAGAGGATAAAGCATTAAACTGAATGGACAGAATCTCTGCCCTCAAGGGGCTAATAGTCCGGTGGGGCGGGGGGGGGGGCAGCCAATAAACAACAAAAAAACATAATAAATAGTCATGCATCATGTTAGAAGGTGAAAGTTCTATGAAAAATAGAGCACTATGGGAGAGAGAGAGAACTGGGGAAGGGATCAGTGTTTTAGAGTGCTCAGGAAGGCCTCACTAGGAAGGCAAACTGAGCAAAGTCCTAGAGGAAGGGAAGGCGTGAGCCCCACATTCAGGCCTGGCTCACTCAAGGAACAGCGGGGAGATCAGTGTAGCTCTGGGGGTTCAAGTGACAAAGACACAAGGTCAGAGAGACAAAGGGGAGGGGCCAGACTACGAGGAGCCCCCACAGGCCCCAGAAAGAGAGCAGACGGCTACCGTCATTATCCAGATAAGTAAGAGAAGGCAGGAGCTCGGGCCTGAACGGTGGCCACAGAGCTGGTGGAAGTGAACGCAGAAGATTCCGGGTGTTAACGTTGAAGGACAGGATGAGAAAGAGGTCACGGCTGACTCCTCAGTTTTTTGACCTGATCAGCTGGACGGGTAGAGTGGCCATTGACCGATATAGGGACGGTGGCTGGCTAACAGGTCTGCGTGCTGGGGGCAGTCAGTCTGAGTGTGGATGTGTTAGGTCTGAGATGTGTGCTAGACAGCCATGTGCAGGTATCCATTGGGCGGCTGGACTCTGGTTGAGAATTCAGGTCCAAGGCAGTACGGAGGGAATAAGGCTGGGGAGGGAACTCACCCGGGAGGTCTGGCCTAGTGATACTCGAAGGTCACCAGAGAGCACCCCAAGGACTGTGCTCCACAGAACACCCTTCTGCCTCCACAGAGTGGGGCAGGGGCTGGCAGACCAGGATGGACCAGCTCGTCCCTCCTCTAATTCCAAGAAAGTTGGCCCAAACCACTAAGGGCTGCCAGATGGCATCAGTGCCCAGGGGCCAAACTCCAGGACCTCCGGGAGAGGCTGCATCGGCGACTCTGTCCCCCGGGGCCCGTCTTTGCTACTTCACAGGCTGCCTGGCTCCCATTCATGGCTCTGGACGACAACACTCGCTGCCCTTGGCCCTAGACTGGCTCACCCTGATACCCTGCTCTTGACACTGAGTTCCCCCCAACTCTGCCCGGTCGCTCTGAGCAGGACACCTGTTGGCTGTGCTTCCCAAGCGGTCCCTGCTACACCTCTTACTCCGGGCTCCCTCCACTCTGCGGGGTGGCGGCAGCTGGGGTATGACTCAGAGGAAGCCCTCTCCCATCCCCAGAGAGGGAAGGTCCAACAGCCCCGGGATCTGAAAGTCCTTCCAGATATCTAGCCTCCAATCTCATCATTTCGAACTTTGCCCTTTCATCTAATGCTCTCCACCTGAAACAGATGGGCCCTCAGCCACCCCTTCATTTCCTTCTCCGTTTCTGCTCCTGCTTGGGTGCTCTCCCTCTGTTCTTCAGTGTCTCCCGCACCTTCCTCACCCCGTCTGGTGCCCCCGCCCCTGCTCTCTCACCTCAGTCCATCAGCGGATCGTTCTTCTCAGACAGTTAGTTTAGGGGAGTGTAGAGAAAACCCTTGCTGACTCTGGTGAACGTCCTTTTTCCCTCTTCACCCTGGGGAGGCCAGGAATCAACTCGATGCCTCCAGAGTCCTCTCTGCTCCAGATGGATCCCCTCCCTCAGACACCTCCATGACCTCCCTGCATTGTCCTGCGCCGTCCTCGCATCGTCCTGGCTTGGCCGGACAGGCCCACCCCTCAGGAGATGGACATCTTCACCTCCACAGTGACGGCTCCTCCTGTTCCCCCGCCCCCACAAACACACACAGGCACACACGCACACACGCACGCACACATGCACACATGAGCACGCACACTGCTCCTTAAGTGATAGCGAGGGCACTGGCCAAGTGATCCATAGCTCCTTTTTCTTCTGCTGCTGCGGTAAAATATGGACAGCGAGAACCGCGGGAGAAATGAGGCATGAAAATTAATCTGCTTTACAATCCTCATGAATATTTAAAAGCTGATGAATATGTAACTACATTTCTTTTCTCCTCCATTAGTGTCTGCTTTTGAGTTACTCTATAGCTCCCTTTGGTTCCTTTGGGGGCTGGTTGGCTAGACTGATTTTTAAATTGGTTTTACAGGTGCCTATAGCTCTCGGGTTCCCCCCATCCCCAATCCGGAGAAGAGCATTTGTCCCTTTAAAATTCCTTAGAAAGGCCTGGCAAAGAGAGACACAGAGACCCCCCCCCCTCCCAACCGTGTACTGTGGAAGTCCAGAGGGGAGGACGATGCTTCAGAGAAGACACTTCATGGTGGGACTCACAGAGCACACAGAGCAAACCACCTCCTTCTACCTGGGCCTCAGTTTCCCCTCACTCTCCACATCGTGGGTCTTTCAAGGCCTTACTGCAGGGTGGCCCCGAGAAACCAAGAAATCAGGCAGCAAACCAGTACTTTTTGCCTACTCAGAAGAATCCAGCGTTAAGCTAACTGTTTGGTACTTTGCAACCATCTCCTGGACCCTGGAACCAGTCCCTTCGTCTAGAACCACCCTTGGAGCGTGTGGGTCATCCCCTGGCCTATCCTCCCTGCCACTTCCTCTTTGGCTACTCTGGGAGTCTGTCTCCCACCCACTCCAACCATCTGAACCGGGCTGGGCAAGGGAAGGCTGCTCACCCCCCTACCCACAGCCATCAATCACCCCGGAGCAGAGCAGAAGGAGCAGCGGGGCATCTTCCCAGAGCAGCAAGATTTCTCCTGGAGCCTGAGGCAGGATCCAGCGCTGAACTGGTGTCCTGTAGAGGGAAGGCTGGGTCCCTGCTGGGGGAAGGAAGGCACCGTGGGGTGGGGCAATGAGGTGTGGGGAGCCATCCAACCTGCCAAGTTCCAGAACACAGCCCAACCTGGGTCAGGATATGCAGAGCGTCCTAAAGTCCTGAGGCCATCCAGAGAATTCCAGGTTCCATGATTAGCACTTGGAACTCCAAGTCAGAATGGAACACAGCTATCTCCCGGAGGGTTCACCTGCCCATACCTGTCTGGTCTCTCCTTTCAACCTTCATCCTACACAGAGCTTTGCAAAGCATTCCACGCCCTGTTTTGATCTTATTTCCTCCCTTCTAACAATCCTCAGAGCCTCCTCGATTTCTGGCTTATCAATGTCACGTCCGACCTTTTACCTCAATCCCCAGCTATCCTGGCCCCTCACCCACCTCAGTTCTCCACCCCTAGGCCCATCCAAGCTAACATGCTCACCATCCCAAGCCTTTCACCCTTCTGCCCCTGGCCCTCTGTTCTGCCTCTACTGCGCTTGTCACTTCCTTCCTCCCAGACTCCACTCAGAAGTGCCTCCAACAGGAAGGCTTCCTTGGTTTAACGCGGCCCTACTGAACGACCCTGTCATCTTCTCCGGTTCCCAGGTTTTCAGTGTGGAATCTGCAGGGTGTTCATTGGCACCATTTTCACGTGCGTGCTGCAGGGGAAGGGCAGTCTGTCACACCATGTCTTTTAAAGAGGACCTGCTCACGGACCTGCTCACGCAGATGGCAATCAGCGTCACAGCTTCCTCCCAGAATGGCGGCTCAGCTGCAGCACCAAGTCTGTGGAAATACTCAGCGGGCCCGTCTCACTGGCTCATGCCCATGCCTTCAGATCAGCTTCACTCCCCGTCTTGTGCCAGGCCTGTCCTGCTGCAGGCGCTTCCCAACGCGGGGACCCAGGCCTCCTCCCTCTCCCCCTCCCTCAGCTCCCGCCCTGCGACCTCACACACAGCATCCGGAGTGACACCAGGCTAGCGAGTGGCGAGTGACCGGAACAGAAATACTGCCCCACTTGGGAGACAGAGAAGGAGCTCTGAAATCCAAGTCATGACACCAGGCTGTGGACAGGGCTCTGCCCTGCGATCTGAACCAAGCGACTCAGGTTTTCCTTATTCAAGCAGGGATAAAGATCTGTCCCTACGTGAAAGGTGGATGGAGAAAACCAAATGTGGAAATGCTTTGAAAAGTACAGAACACTATATAAATATTGGTGCCTCTGCTATTATAATAATCGTGAACAATAAACTGTTATCATCGTTACCATAAACGTATGGCATTCCCCAGCGCCCCCTACTTCAAAAGGATCCTCTCGCTGAGCCCCCTCTTGCTCGCCTTCCCCTGGCTGGGGGAGGGACGGGGGTGCCCAGTTGGATGAGTGCCCCTCGGGATCGGCAGCTCATTATCCACGATAGGTTCCCCAAGCAGCAACGTCACCTTCAGCCCCTGGCCTCTCCGCTCCGCTCCCGAGCTGCCTCAGCAGCAGGAACAAGAGCGTGCCTTGTCAGACAAGCCCTGCATCTCCGTAGAACATGCTCCAAGCATAATTACCCATCGGAGAAGTGCGCAGGCCCCGCCCTTATCACAGAGCTGCCGCCACCACTGGATTCCTGCTGCTGCGGCAGCTGAAGGCTGAGCTGCCCTGGACCTACGAAGCCAGAACACTTCTCCAGCTAAGCAGGGCCAGGTAGAGCCAAGCCCTTGGAGGCTCCCCGGGCCCTGGCTGTGAGTAGCTGGGAAGCCTCCAGTGGCCCAAACAGATGTTGAGCCTGGCTTCACCACTCCCCAAGTTAGTCCCCACCCGCCCATCTTGAGGCTCCCTCTGGATGGGGGATGTGTCCACCCTAGGCTCCCTATTTCCTGCCTGTGGCCCCTCTGCCCCGGCCCTGACCCCCCTCCTTGGCCTTCCCACCCTCCCCTACTCCACTGCTCCCAGAGACTAAGGGGTCACCTACAGTGCTTGAAGATACAGACAGGCAGTTAGAGTGGGTCCCGTTCCCTAGAGCCAGGTGCGGCGTAAGGCAAGAGAGGTGCCGCCTCCTTCCTCCTCCCCCCTCCACCTACAAGCCTTCCCCAGGGAAACCACTCCCAGATAATCCTCTGGAAAGATGTGCCATTCCTGCCTCCCCCACATCCCGCCAGGCTGCTACGTGACTGACTTCACACCATGAATATCATTTCTCCCACAGTCTGGGCATTCCATCGCCAAGGGAAATGACCCAAACCCCTGGGTCCAGCAGAGGTCTGCGTTCTCCACCTACCTGTCTCTAGACAGTGACCATGTCTTAAAGAGATGGGGAAATTGAGCCCTGAGTTGGGCACTTGACTCCTTTCATTCATCCCTCTGAGTGGGGCACAGGTTTGAGGGTGGAAGAGAACCAGAGAACATCTGGAGGCCCCTGGGATGCAGCCCTCCCAGCTAGGCTGTCAGAAGGACCAGGGACACCTAAGGTGCTGTTTATCCTTCTAGGAGTTCCACCCTATGGGAGCAGACGCTCTGAAGGAGGCCGATTCTGCACTTGCTCCTCCTCTGTGGAACCCCCTCTCTCCCTCCATGCACCTCCTCACATCCCACCCTCTGCTAGCCTGAGCGCAGGGCAGGGCCTGCAGGGGCCATGCTGTCTTCTCTCAAGCCGGGTGTGGGTTTCTCCAAGCAGCCCCAAGCCTATTCTGGGACCCTAGATCCCTGCCCCCCAGGGATACCCTGCCTAGTGCCATCTCAGGACTTCTGGGGGTTTATATCTCAAATCTAACCCCAGACTAAGCCAGACCCTTCCATCCAGGATTCGAAGACACCCACAGCACCCCTCGCTGTGAACCCTGCATCCTGAGTCTCATCCCAGCTCTTCCCCACTTGAACTCCACAACTGCCGTAGTGACAGCTCTATGGGTAGGATGCATTGAGACAAATGGGGCTGTGATTAGCTAGCCATCAATATCTCTTAAAGGCCCATTCTCTCAAGAGCTGGCAGGTCCCTCCAGTCCCCCGCCTCCCTGAGCCAAGCAGAGATTCCCCAGGGCAGCTCTAGCCCCCCCTCTTTCTTTCTCCTTCCCTTCCTGCACTGGCCATATCAGCCAGATGGATTATGTCTTATTTCTTTTGGATTTGGCTGCAGGAACCAAACAGCATTTAAGGCTATTGATTGTTCAAAAGGCCAAGTGTATAATGTACCAGAAAATTAGTTTGGAGTGCCCGGCAGGAGAGCAGTTCCACTCTGGCCTCAGATTTACTCTGTTCTGGTGGGCCAGGAGGGGCATGGGGTGGGGGCCAGTGTACTTTTCAGTGTCTCCAGGAAGTTCTAGAAGTCAGCCTCTCCTCGTGGCCAAGCTGGGGCCTTCTCACCATCTACTTTACCCAGGTGAGCTACGTTATAGCAATACCCCTCCTTCACTTCAACCCCCATCCATTCATTCCCTCCAAACGGACACACACACACACACACACACACACACACACACAATGGTTTTTAAATGCCCACACATACGCATGTACATGAGATAGTCCCATGCTCACCGACAGGGCATGTCACACACACTCTCACCTATGCACATATGAGACGGTCTGTGAGTCCCAATAAAAGCCTTTCCCTTTGTCTAAAGAATCTGGTGCTTAGAAGAATGACACAAAATAGGTGGTTACTGACGTTTACTCATCTCAGCTGAATGGAGGCAGAACCATGGACAGTTCCCCAGCCCCTCCATGTGCCTGCCCTGGGATCAGTTAGTTCACCTGACCAAAAACAGCCCCAGCTCACATCCAACTGGAGTCACTATTGGTAATCACGATAATGGCTTTCATTTTTGAGCACCTATTTTGTACCAGTCACAAGCCAAACTCTTTGTATGAATCATCTCATTTGGTCCTCACGATCTCCCAGGTTGGAGTTATTATTACTGCACAGATGACAAAACTGAAGCTCACAGAAGTGGAGTAATTCTCCACAGTTTTCATTGATCTTATCTAAAATCACAAAGGCAAGGGCACAACTTCAGGGGGCCCTGTTAAACTGTACAATCTCGGGACGCCTGGGTGGCTCAGTCGTTTAAGCACCCGACTTGATTTCAGCCCAGGTCATGATCTCATTGTTCATGAGATGGAGCCCCATTCAGGGCTCTGGGCTAACAGCACAGAATGAGCTTGGGATTCTCTCTTTCTCCCTTTCTCTCTGCCCTTCCCCTACTCATGTTTGTTCTCTCTCTCTCTTTCTCTCTCTCTCTCTCTCTCTCTCTCAAAATAAACATTTTAAAAAATAAATAAATAAACTGCACAATCTTCATATGACAGTAACTTCACCAGACAGGTTTTCCCTAAAAGGAGAAGAGGAGAGATTGACGTGTGTCAGCCCATAGCAGCAACCCCTCAATGTCAGCCCGTCACGTATTTCCCATCTCCACCGCAGCCAGCCCCAGCTGGTTTGATGCAGACAGGAAGTCTATGCTGCGTTGGTGTTCAGCAAAAAGTGAGCAGGTATTCCTGAAGCCTGAGAATCAAGCCCAGTCAGGGCCAAAGTCACGGAAATCTTGCAAAGAGGACACTTCAGAGGCTCAACGAAGTGTACAGAAGTGCGATGATGTCCAAGGCAATGGTATCTCACAGACTTCCCAGGTTTAAAGAAAGGAAGGTAGGGGCACCTGGGTGGCTCAGTTGGTTAAGCGACCGACTGCGGCTCAGGTCATGATCTCACGGGTCGTGGGTTCAAGCCTCGCGTTGGGCTCTGTGCTGACAGCTCAGAGCCTGGAGCCTGCTTCGGATTCTGTGTCTCCCCCTCTTGCTCCCCTTCCCCTGCTCATGCTCCGTGTCTCTCCATCTCTCAATAATAAATAAACGTTAAAAAAAATTTAAAGAAAGGAAGGTAACCAGGACATTGCCAAAGGCAACTGTCCAGCCCCTCTCCTGCCCTCCCTGAAGCCAGTGAAAATACTGAGAAAGGTAAAAGATTTAGTTCTTTTGGAAGAACATTTTCAAGCCATCTTGAGAATGATGGCTGAATTGTCCAGCTAAGGCAAAGAAACAAGACTCCTGTAAAAAAAAACATGATATTGTTTCGTAACAGATTGAGCCACACTCTTGTCATGGACAGAAGAGAAATCATTTCTATTTATTGTGTCTTCTAGATAAAGTCAGACTAAGCAACACCTTTGGCAGGAAAATATTCATCGATTGTCAGTGATGCCCCAGCTGACCCAAGATCAGAGAGTCAATGTATCTGCCAGGGGAACTCCAACTCCCCAGGCCCACAAAGTAGCTCAAAATCATGAGAAAAGGTCATGCGCCATCTGGTTGTGAGCATCATTGCCCACCTTTCTCTCATCCCTTCCCCATCAAATAGCCACTCCAGCTTTATTTCACATGTCAAGATTCTGAGACATTCAAGAAATCTTTTGTACAGCACATAAGCTGGGACCTGTGGAACAGTGAATGTCTACACTACGCTTCCCTGAGAAATGTTTCAAAAGGTAGTGAGCCAAAGTGGAATCACCTATTTTGTTGCCTTACCTTGTATTTCAGGGTTGAATCCAAATGACCTTAGGGTATTTCCAAAGATACAGTTCACCCTAAAAAAAAAGATAAATATTCACCAATAGTCAAGACCAAATGCCACAGGGGGTTTCCAAAGGTGCCAACAATGTGACATGATGGGCATATGTATCAAACTTTCTAAGCGGGCCACACTGAAGGAACCACACACACTTGGATGTGGAAACTCTGATGCGTGAGAGAAGAAGTTAGTCTAATTTTTTCTTGTCACATCAGCAGCTAGCCACTAGCTGTGGATCCAACACTTTTCCTTTTTAAGTTTATTTCTTTATTTTGAGAAAGAGAGAGAGAGAGCACAGGAGCAGGGAAGGGGCAGAGAGAGGAGAGAGAGAAAATCTCAAACAGGATCTGCACTGTCAGCACAGAGCCTGATGTGGGACTCAAACTCGCATACTGCAAAACCATGACCTGGACTAAAATCGAGTTGGAGGCTTAGCCAACTGAGCCACCCAGGTGCCCCATCCCCACCCCAAGCCCTTTCTCATGTTAGTTGGTCATTACACTGAAACCAGAAGGGGCAAGAATACAAGGGTGGCTCGATGAAGCAGGTGGTGAATCCTACCTGGAGTCAGGACACCTGGGTTCACTTCTGGGTCTACCTTTAATTGCCTGTGCGGCCAAAGACCTGAATCCCTTTGAGATTCAGTTTTTTGTTTTTGTTTTTTTTTTTATTTTTTAATGTTTATTTTTGAGAGAGAGATGGACAGAGTTGAGCAGGAGAGGGGCAGAGAGATGGAGACACAGAATCTGAAGCAGGCTACGCTGACAGCCCAGGGCCTGATGTGGGGCCTGATCACGAACCACGAGATCATGACCTGAGCCAAAGTTGGACACTTAACCGACTGAGCCACCCAGGTGCCCCTCATTTTTTTGTTTTGGTTAGTTTTCATTTCCAAAATGGTACCAGTCATGCCCATCTGTTGGTAGGACTGCAAATCTGGGTAAATGCGATAGAAGACCTGGCACGGTGCTTGGCACACAGTATGAATAATGTATGTTAGGCGGTGCTTTTGGAGGAAGGGGTCAGGCAGCCACAGGTCCTGATAAAGGCCCGGGAGTCGTCCTGAAGCCTTGAGAGAACAAGGGTGACGATGGGAGCTAAGGAGACAGAAGAACGGCACAAATGGGGGAGAGATGGGCATGACCCTAAGAGACACTTGACCTACAGAGATATGTTATCTAGGAATGGGTTTGACCCCAGGGATACAGAAAGGAGGCAGGTTTCATCAGGTATCAAAATTAATCTAGGACCTGAACTCAGAGGGAGAGAGAAGGCAAGGTGCTCTTAGAAAGAAAGATACTCTTCATTATCCTAGGGAAGGGTTGGAAACTGGCTCACACTACAGTGAAAGAGGGAAGTTAGACAAGAGGAAAAACTCCCACCAAGATCTACAAACCCCTTCAACAGGCTGCTAAGAGAGGCTCTAGAAATCTGACAGGCCATTGTCCAGAGACAGGGGAATGGGTGAGGTAGACTGGGGAAGTCCAAATTGTTCTCCCTCTGAGATTCAGCCAGTTGAGGTCTCGCTCAAGAGCAGCCCTCCAGCATAGAGAGGGGGCCCTGTGAAGCCCCGAGAAAGCACCAGTGTGGAAACTTAGCAGTAAGCAGCAATGCTAATGAGTGCCAAGAATAACAGTGGCTTCTTAATGGAGCCCTTAATGAAGACTCATTTGGGGTTTTATTAACGTGGAAAAAAAAAAGCACATATTCTCTCCCCAACTCTCAGAGGGCTGGGCAGAATAAAGGGCAGCCCCAAACACGGGGTCGATCCCATTCCCTGGGTCCTGCTTGTGATACCATAATAGGCTCTAGGAAGTGGAGTAGGAAGGCAAGTTCAGAGCCCTGAAACCTTCCTTTGCCCTGTGGACAACCCACTTGGATCCCTGGATCTCACATAGCAGATTTCCAGCGGCTCTTAGCTCTGTCACTTACAGACAAGCTGCAAATAAGAACACAAAGGAGGCCCATCCCCAAGGTGGTGGCAATGATTTTAACAGGCAGATACACCGCATTAAATATTTAATTAGAACACGATCCCATCAAAACTCTTCTACGATAAAAGACTAAGGGGGTGCCCGGGTGGCTCAGGTGGTTAAATGTTCGACTAGATTTCAGCTCAGGTCATGATCTCATGGTTCTTGAGATCGAGCCCTCCATCGGGCTCTGTGCTGAAAGTATAGAGCCTGCTTAGGATTCTCACTCTCTGCCCCTCTCTCTCTTTCCTTCTCTCTGTCTCTCTCTGTCTGTCTCTCCCTCTCAAAATAAATAAATAAACATTTTTAAAAAGAGACTAAAAACCACAGCCTTCTAGGACTCACCCAATGTTGGCCACTTGTTACCAAGTATAAGTGTATATACCAAGAATATTGTCTCTGTTGGCTTCCAAATACAGCAAGAGGGATTCAGGTTAGACCTAGAAATTCAGAACTTTAAAATTTGCAGATGACCTTGGAGTTTATCTAATAAAATCCCCACTGGAGCCCAGAGAAATTAGAAATTCATTAAAAAATCAAACAGCCAGTTGTGTCTGAGCCATAATCCAGGACATCCATGACATTGCTTCCCATGACACCAGTCTTTGCCCTTGCTGGCCTCCTTTTCCCAGGGTCATGCAACTTGGCTAAGTAACCATCCTTGGGACTGGGCTGGCATGAGCAAGATGCTATCGGGGGCACATCTGGGCTGGGGTCTTGAGGTGTCTCTAATGCCCAAGTACTAGCCCAGGATGCACCTAGGGATTGCCCTGCTCAACCTTTAGATGCCTAAAAGCTCTTTGTTGATGAAATAGGAGATCCACATTTTGTAGATCATTGACCCCCTAACCTCAAATGAGGAACCTCATCAGAGGGACGAAAATCATCCCTAAATAGCTCCACCGTTACCCCAGCCACACCTGTAACCACTTCGCCAATAGTTAATGCACAATTACCAGGTTCGTAAGAGGAATGTCCTGAGAGACTATCAAGTAAGAGGGGAAGGACTTCTCCCCACCAGAGCCTGAATCCTCCAGGGAGGGGACTTCCTCTGCTTGGCGCTGGGAAAGTCAGGGAGCAGGCAGTCTCTGCCTGGGAGGACTCAACCTGATGGGAGGCAGTCTACTCCCCTCCCCCACCAACATCAGTGCAGTTACTGAGTGACAGCTATGTGCCCACACCGTACTGGGCACTTAACCCAAGTTATTTCTAACCTAATTTTCACAGCACCTTTGTGAAAGTAAGTATTATTTTGCGTCTTTTAACAGAAAAAGGAGAAGTGGAGTAAGACACAAATGGCTTTAATTCAAGAGCTGCAAACTGAACACCTCAATGTCTAGGGGACCCCGAGCATATTGTGACAGTCATTGCAAGGAACAAACCGTGGAAGGTCTCCCAGAAGAGGTTCCCTGGGACTTTTCGAGAAAGGCAAGGGGTAGCTGAGAGGACGTCATTAATAGGTGGCAGACCTATTGGAAAAGAGGCTGACATTTATTTATTTTAAATGTTTATTTTTGAGAGAAGCGGGGAGAGGCAGAGAGAAGGGGGAACAGAGGATCCAAAGCGGGCTCTGTGCTGACAGCAGACAGCCCGATGAGGGGCTCAAACTCACAACCACGAGATCATGACCTGAGCTGAAGTCGGATGCTTAACTGACTGAGCCACTCAGGCTCCCCAAGAGGCTGACACTTATTAAGCAACTGCTCTGGGTGCTGAGCTCTAAGCCCTGATGCTCACCGTACAATCTCATCTAATTCTCACAACCACCTTCTGAGATCAGTGTTATGATGCTAAAGAGACTCAGATTCAGAGAGGGCAAGTGACTTTCCCAAGGTCACACAGCTAGCAAATGATAGAGTCAGGATCTGAACCTACACCTGTCTGGTTCCAGAGAGGTGCAAACTGGTTGGAGAGGGCAAAACCACTGGCTTGACCGGCAGGGACAGTAGGTGCTGGGGAGAGGCCAGCAGCCACAGGAGGGAGACATCTGTTTCCTAGAATAGAGGGACTTATCTTAAGGGCCTTAGCTCTGAAGGTGTGCCTTGACCCACAGGCATTTTTCACTGCTGGATGTGTCCACGAAGGGTCCACGGAGGGTCCACGAAGGTGGCAAAGGAACGATTCCACTAACGTATGAGGGGACAGCACCACCCTTTCATCAGTTTTCCCAGAGAGGTTTATGCCCCTCTTCCCCCACAGCCCGCGGCACAGCGCTATTGGCCGGCGACCACTCGTCAGCATCCTTGTGAGCCACACGGCTCGGCCTGCAATCAACAGCAAGGGCTTCAAGGCAGACGGAGCAAAGGGCAGATTCTGGTTTGTCCAGCTTGGAGCCCCTATGTCCTCATCTCTTAAGCAGAGCTAGTCTCGCCTGCCTCCTCGGGTTGTCATAAGCATTTAAGAGCTTGTCACCAGCCTCCTTCCAAGGCCATCCTTCGCTGTCCCCTCTCCGGGCCAAATTACCCCTACTCCACACGGTTCGCCTGCCTTTTCAAATCTTCAGCTGGGGAGAGTCATTTGGGGCTCTACCCTGTGGCCAGAGGCGCCTTGATTGAGAGGAGAGAAGTTGGAAAGAGCTGCATCTCTGGGAGGTGATCCCCGGAGAGTGGGGAAGCAGGGAGACCTGCCGGGAGATTCTGGAGGCAGAGGGGACCCCAGGGCCCTGAAGACCAAATGGGCCAATGCCAGGAATCAGATCCCTCTGCATCAGGGGGACCGGGAAGAGCCTGCAGCTTCCCTGGGCCCTTGGTGGGGAAATAGAGGCGCTTGGGCAAAAGGAGGGCCCCCCTTCCTCAGAGGCCTGAACAGAGCCAGTGATGGGGGGATCGCAATGCCCAGGCTCCATCCGCGAAAGCTCAGCGTGCTGTGGAGGGAAACCGCCATGGTAATACCACCAGGCCCAGGCAGGCGTGCTGCCTCCTGAGCTGACTCGGGCAACTCCTCATTCTCCTCCCCTAAAGTTACTCCAGCCTCCTCGGTCCGAAACTGTGAGCCTTCTCTTGGAGCCTTTTCTCCACACTGGTCCCTTCTCAGCAAGGCCTTCTGTCTTCCCAGGCACCTACCTGAATCCACCCATCCTTCCAGAGCCATCCAGAGAGCCCCTCCTCTGAGCCTGGTGCTACAATAGGACAGGCCCCTCACCCCACCCGCCTCCCTCGCCTCTCCCCCACTGCTGGGCTGCATGTGCACAGCCTCCTTTTCGAGAGTCCTGAAGGGCGGGGCTGGGCTGGTTGGCCCCATGTCCCCAGCACTCAGCACAGATCCTGGCCAATAGCAGGTGCTTGGGAAACACCCCTAACTAACCAATCCCTGAGGAAAGCCTGTCCCTTCCCCCTCTGCCCCCTCTGCCCCCACACCAGGCTGGGTCTGCAGAAGCTGTAAACACAGGACAGCTGACCCAGATCGAACCTGAGTGATGTCCTTGGCTGGAGGCAGAGGACTGGTACCAAAAACTTCACTCCTCTGAGAAAAGGAAGATTTTTTTTTTTTTTTTTTTTTTTTTTTGCCCTTCACCTCTCAGTTGTAAAGCTCTTAAAAAGGACCTCACCTCTTATTAGCTCCCTCCTTCTTCCTGCCAATTCTAAGCAAATATCTGCCTCCTCTGGAGCTCCCTCCTCTCAGGCCTGCCTGCCCCTCCCCACCTCCCCTCCTCCCCTCCCACTCCAGCCCTGTAGCAGGGAATGTAATTAGGCCTTTCCCCAGGATGGCACCCCCTCCACGCAGTTGGACTGCCCGTCCAATGGGGGATAATTTATGGAAATGGGTAAAGGTGTTTTAAATTATTCAATTTAAATGTAAATAGGGGAGATGGTTTCTCTGAATAAATTGTCTTATTTATGTTCCGCCCGACTCCCCTCCCAGGGAAATATGGAGCCGTTTGGAGCCCTCTGGAGCACAGGGCCCTCCACTTCTCTTTAAGTAATACGGGACCAGCCCATGTCCCTGGGGGGTAATGATTTGGAGACAAACGCCCCTGACAGCCTGTGTCCTAGCTGGGGTCACAAGACATGCCAAGTGCTCCCCCACCCCACCTTGGCTGTTCTATGCCACCCCACCCTGGGAGAACTGTGGCCAGGCCAGGCCACGGATTTGGGCAGAATGCAACTCCTCAATCTTGGTTTGCTGGGGAGTGACAATGCATTAGGGGGCTCTGGCCCCCTCTCTACCTGCTCAAGGTCTCAAACAGTGAGCAGCTCCGCACCTCCCTGACAAAGTCATGTTCTGAGCCCTTTGGGCTGAGTTGGACCATGGGGCCATCAACTATTCTTGGAGTCTTTCTACCTTAAACAGGGTCACCTCTAGGAGGAAGGGGGACAGGGTGGTCCCTAGGCAAAGGGCTTTCCTTGAAAGGAAAGGACCTTTCTTCACACATCTCGGGCACCCTCACATGTGCCAACAGAAAGGCATTTGAGGGTAAGGAGAGGAGCCAGTTTTTAGCCCCCTCAGCACCACCCAGATGCCAACTTTGCTGTCTCTTGGATTGGGCCGCCATTACACATGAGTAACCAGTGATCAATGTAGCTATTAGAGGGTTTTCAAAGGCAAAGGACAGAACATTGAACAGCTCAAAGTGGCTCAGGTTATAGAAATTTACTAGCTCTGGAAACCTGGAGATAGGGCAGGATTTGGGTGCAGATCTGATGTGATCTGGAAGTCTGGTCCTGTTTCCTTTCCCTACGATTCTTTTTTTGTGTGTGTATCCATCATCATCAGACTAGACCACAAGGTGGCTGGGGCAATAAAGAGCCTTATATCCACCTCATGAGTCAAACAGAAAACAGAAGCTTGGTTACGCAGCCTCCTTTGTAGCTAGGACACAGATTGTGAGCCAGATCCCGCTGATCAGATTCACCCATAGGAGACTTCGCTTTAGAGGGAGGAATTTGAGTAAGGAAGAAATGCCCAGAATCTACTGTGCTGGTGAGGGTGGAAATGGAGGTGTCCAGCTTTGGGGTAGAAGTGATAGCAGGACTGAGTTCCTGGACCAGAAGTGCGATCAATGGGGAGTGACAGCAACAGAGGTTCCTTGGTGTCCAGTGGGACAGCAGCAGTGGCTGGGGCTTCCCCATCAGTCTGGCTCTATGGTACAGGGGTCATCTTGCCTAAAAGCTTAGTCTTGAGTCTGGCTCTCCACCAACCCTCCCTGTGATCAGATAAGACACCCAGTATTCTTCTAGTAGATTCTTTTTCTGTTTAATCAGAGTTGCTTCTATTGCTTATAGCCACGAACCCCAACTGACTTAACCGATCCTTGGTGAAACCAACTCATTCTTAAGATCCAGATTGGGTAGGCCCTTCTCTGAATTCCCCCAAGCCCAGGCACTTTGTTCATACCTCTTACAGCCATCTTAATAAAGGCATGAGCCCCTGTGGGAGTCTCCACTTCCCGTAACACACACACACACACACACACACACACACACACACATACACACTAATTTCCACGGGCCCTGGGACCACACCTTTCTCATTCAGGTCTAGTTTAGAACCTGGATCTAGCGCTCCCTAAGTATGTTGCAATGTGATTGTTGCCACTGTCTTTATTATTGACAACAAAAACCCACCAATGCCTGATTGTGGTTTGAGCAACATACATAGAGAATGGCCCATATTTTGTTCCTACTTTCTGCAAAACCCGCTACCAGGTTCATAGCTATGGGCTCCAAATACTGCAGTCCCCACCAGAAAGTCCCCTAAAATACCACAGGACTGTCCTCTGACCCCTACCCAGTTCCCCAATTACCCCTGACAGTCTTGCATTTACTCCTTCCAACCAGCTGTTCCCATTTCTGCCTTGGTGCCACTCTACCCTCAACCCTCCCAGCCCTGGGAAGATGTCCATTCTTGGACATGGAGGTGACATCCCCAAGGCCCCTGAAAGGATATGACCATACGGGTTATGTTGCCAACCCGAGAGCGTCCCTCATCCTGGCCAGCCCCGCACACACACACCCACTCTACCCCCTCCGCAGGAAGAGCCAGAGGAAACGGACAAGATTTCTGGAATCAATTTCATGCCTTTGGCCATGATAAACAACTAAGCAGAGAACAGCACCCATCAAGGGAGCTAATGGCCTTGGGTATCTGAGTGATGCATCACTCCCTGAAAAAGAAAGCCTGACCTCAGACACTCTCTCCACACCCACTTTTTCTCCATACATTGCTCTACTTGGTGCAGACTAACGTAAGCCCTGGCTGCATCTTCCTGGGCCTTGACAGGACCTGCACTTCCCCTTTCCCCAGGCAGCACTCAGCCTCCCATCAGCCGGGAGCCTGGAGAGACCTAAGGCAGAAAGCGCCTGGCCCATTACCTTGGTTAGCCAGGAGCACTATATTGCAGATGCAGCCACGCCACCAGGGTGCAGACCCCAGACCCCTTCTCACCATCTGTGTGACCTTGGGCAAGCCACCTGAATGGTACAAACCTCACAAGGTTCTTCTGAGGATTAAACGAGATCCTGTTTGCAAAGCGTTAGCACGGTGCCTGGCACAAAGTCCTTAATAGTCTTTCTGTTTATATCATGACTCCCTGTAGTCAGCAGGTCCTCGGCTCATCTACCCTCAGTGCCGTCCACTGCCTGTGAAGGCCATTCCAGCATGTCCTACTCCGAATGGTCATGGAACCTAGCGGTCCCCGGCATGACGCGGTAGGAAAAGTAACGGTACTGGAAGCAGAAGAGCTACATTCAAACCCCATCTCGAGTCTGTAGCCATGACCTCTTTCTATCCGGCCGGCATGAAACAGATTCAAAATACATGATGACTCGCTGGGTGGACGGACGAAGGTCACACTGCTTCTCTGAGCCACCCGCCACGGCGGCCTTATTTGTAGAGTGGGAAAGAAGCACCGTCCCCACAAAGTCACAGTGAGGGTGAAAACAACTGCGGTGACACCTAAGAGAGTGCCTGGGATGGCCGGTGACCAGAGATGGTGGTTGAATCTGGATCTGTTCAAACACTCGGTGGGGGAGACTTAGTTCCCCGTGCCTCCTGCACCTGCTGACCAAGAAGGACCCCATTTCTTTTTTTTTTTTTTAATTTTTTTTTTTCAACATTCATTTATTTTTGGGACAGAGAGAGACAGAGCATGAACGGGGGAGGGGCAGAGAGAGAGGGAGACACAGAATCGGAAACAGGCTCCAGGCTCAGAGCCATCAGCCCAGAACCCAACACGGGGCTCGAACTCACGGACCGCGAGATCGTGACCTGGCTGAAGTCGGACGCTTAACCGACTGCGCCACCCAGGCGCCCCTAGGACCCCATTTCTGTAATACTCACCCCTCCATGTCTAACCCAGCAAGTTTGCCATGTTTCTCCAGCCCAAGGAGCACATATTTAATGGTGAGAAACCAACATCAGATTTTACCAGAAGTGAGTAAGATCCCTGCAGCTCTTGACAGTAAGGCCAGTGTCCAGGAGAGGGCTAGTGGCTCCAGCCATTGACAAACACATCACACTTCACAGTTAACGATACGTTCTAAGTTCGTATCTTACCAAACGTTTTCACAGGTCAGTTTTGCCAAAGGGGAAACTAGCTTAGACCGGGGAACCAACTTCCTCAAGGCAGTAGAGAAGGGTATTGAACTCACCTTGTCATCTCTCTCTCCATACTATTGGGCACTCTGCCCCCTGCCAGCATGTTCTCCCACACCAGCCTGGCAGCCCTTGCAGCCCTTACAGCCTAATATCTGGCACATCTCCTGGCACAGAGCAGGTTCCCAATAACTAATCACCTACTCTAATCATCAAGTACAATCCAACCACTTCGTTTCACCAATGGGGAAACTGAGGCACAGAGCGAAGAAGTGAAGAGCCCAAGGTTACACAGCTCGATGGTGATGCAATGGACCCACTAATAGGAGAATAGGAGCTCATCCCAAAATCTCAGAAGAATTCTAGGAGGTCATGCGGCCAAGGCCCTGCCCCATCCTTCCCTGGTAATGAAAGCCAAGTTCTCCCATTCACACTTTGGGGGAGAGGAAACAAGAGGCTTCAGAGGCTGGATACAGCAGGTCAGTTGCCAAATGTCCCCAAATCCTCCTCTACCTATACCCATACCCCTTTACAATGTGACTTTGCAGTTTCTCCCAACAAGAAGCAAAGTCTTTCCCCTCCCAGTGAACGTGGGCTTCCCTGTGACTTGCTTTGACCAACAGAGGTCAACAGATGTGATGGCATGCCAATCCCAAGGCTAGACCTTAAGAGACCTTGCGACCTTCCATGCTCTCTTAGAACCCTGCCAGCATCGTGTGAGCAAGCCTGGGATAGCCTGCTAGAGAATGAAATTTGTCAAGAAGAGCCCAAATGTCCCATCTGAGGCCTCCCAAAACCTGCCTAGGGCCAGCTGACGCCCAGACGTGAGAACCCAGAGATCAAGAGAGGTATCTCCTCAACCCAGGGCCAACGACAAGTACGTAAGTGATTCTAGCCAAGACCAGAAGAACCATCCAGAAAATCCACAGACTCATGAGAAATCATAAATCCAATTGTTTTCAAGTCACTGAGTTTTGGGGTGATTTGTTATAAAGCACGAGCTAACAAATAACATTGAGCATTAAGACCACAAGTCCTAGCCATGCAGAAGTTGGGGCCTGTGCTCCAGCAGGGCCTTGAAGGCGCAGGACCCTTTCCTGCAAAGAGCCTGACTGAGCGTCCAGCCACCAGGCTCTGACCCAGCCCCAGGACCAGTGAGGTCAGTTCTAGCTTCAGTACTACCCTGACCACCCATCTTGGCACCTGCAAAACCCATTCCATGGAGTATCCAGGAGGGGTAAAGACTCCAGTGCTCTGAACAGGGAGGGTTGCGATGAGAGCTAAAGCATCCATAGCCCAGGAGCAGCTCAGCTCAGAGACAAAACCCTGACAAAGCCCCAGGGTGGGATCTCAATGGTGTAGAAGCATGCAGGACTGGGCTTCCCCAACCCCCAACCCAGGGGGAGCAATCAGCCCCGGAGGAACTGAGCAGGCCGCTTGACATTTGATGGGAGTCATTATCAGATACTTATTCCCAATCAGGGCTCAAGTGCCTCTGAGGGCCCCTCTGCTCTCTTCTCATTCCAGGGAGCATTAACGGGAGGTGGGGAAGGGGCATCCAACACACCCAGATCTGGGCGAAGGCCCTCAGAACCCACCCCTCTGATTCCAGCCCCCTCCTCTCCTCCTGAGGTCCCCAGGGGCAAGCTACCACAAGCCAGAGTGTGGACAGTGGGGACTCCAGAGTGGAGAACTTGACTCCTGGGTCCTTAGAAAGACTGGGGCTCAGGGAGGCTCAAAGACTGGTGCAGGAAGGCTAGGTCAGAACTCAGATTCTGACCCCAAGAAGGGCTTTGTTTCCAAAGTTCATGGCCCTGGGGCTCCTGAGTCCCTGTCCCGGGCAGCCAATTCCTCCTTCAGATAGTCCTCCAGGACCAAGGCCAGGCTTCTCCGCTGGCACACACAAACTCCCTCTCTGCAGACAGACAGTCCCATTGCTATCTTAGAGAGTCATGGCTCAGGAGTGTGAAAGCCTTTTAAGGCTCTCCCAGCTCAGAGAAGGATTTTGGGCAAGCTACATAACCTCTCCCGTTCTGAAAAAAAGGACAATGATTCCTGCCCTGCCTTCCTCTACAGGAGGCTATTGTGAGAATCCTATTCTTTAATGTATGGGAAAGCAGCTGATAAACTATAAAATAAGGGCTGGGTACAATTGTCCCCAACTGGATCATCATCACAATATACACAAGCTCAGACGAGCCAGGTGCAGGCACATGATGGTAAGAGCATGCGCATGTGTGTGTGTGTGTGTGTGTGTGTGTGTGTGTGTGTGCGCGCATACGGCTGCCTTACTACACGCTATAACACTCCAATACCAATATTTCATGGTTTGGGTTTTCACTGTGGGTTTTCACCATCTATGTCTCTATTCAGGCAGTGAATCAACTGTATTGATGTGTCACAGTCAGAATGCAGAGGCAGAGTTTTCCAGTTAAAAAAGAAAGGGAGTAAAAAGCCTTGTAGTGGGTTTGACAGGGAGAGGGAGACGGAGAGGGAGAGGGAGAAGGAGAGGGAGAGGGGAGAGAGAGAGAGAGAGAGAGAGAGAGAGAGAGAGAGAGAGAACACATACACACACACACCCCTATGCCTCAAGGAACTTAAGGACTCAAATAACTGAATATAAAAAAATAGAGAAAGAAGCGGGTGGAGAGTCATAAAATAATGAGTCCTGAGACTGGTCAATCCAGAAGGCTTCCTGGAAGAAGAGATAAAGTCTGAGCCGGATTTTGGTAGAAAGGCTGGACACGCAGGCGGCAGGGAAAACGGCTTTGGGAGGACAGAAACACATCAGTTTTCTGCATTCTGTTATCAGATAACAATAGCTATACTTCACTCCTGTAGAGCAGTTAAGGATTTACAAGGCTCTTCCACATGTATTTCCTCATCTGAGTCTCATTACAGTCCTCTGAACTAGACAAGTCAGTTTTTATTATCCCCGTTTTATAGATGAGGAAACTGAGGCTCAGAGAAGTGATTTTCCCAGTGTCTCCAAGCTCACAGGCAGTAGAGCTAGTGAAGTGCCCAGGGCTCCTGACTCCTACCTGGCCCGGCACCTTTCCACAGCCTCTCTCCAATCCTACCCCACTACCTTGTCTGCTTCTGTCTGTAAGCTCCTTGGGGGCAGGTACCGGGCCTGGGGAATAGACTCGGGACTCTGGGCAGTGCTTGGGAAATGAGTCTAGTATAGACAGTGGTGTCTCTAGGGTCAGACAGAAATGAGGTCCTGCCCATTTACCTTGACTCAGCCTGTTAGTTTCCTCTGCACCTTAGTTTCAGTTTCCACATACACGGAACAGATTGTTACAAAGATTAGAAGAGAGAACGCCTTTGAAGCACTTAGCATTGTGCCCGGCACACAGTATTTGCTCACTTAATTGCAGCCACCATCATTAAGCTCTGGGTTATTGGGTTATTATTGCTCATCAGGAAGACTTTCCTCATGGCCGTTTTTCACCAGTTTCTCCCTTCCAGGATAAATGGGTCATTTAACACCCACACTGTGACCATTCATTACTGTCCTGAGAGGGGGTTCTCAGTGAGCACAAGCGATACACCTCTCCCTCCATCCACCTGGCCCATGTGTCCAGCCCAGACCCCACAGCCGGGAGGGGCCCTCAGATCGCTCCTGCACCAGTGGGTGTCAGGCCTGACCCCTCAGCCACCTGTTGAAATACATTTCAGTCGCCAGAGCTCTCATTTCTATTAAAACTCCATTTGCCAAGAAAGTGGAAAGGTAATTATGAATCCCAGTCTTAAATCACTCTGCCGCTGAATTATTAAAGGGAAGAATTAAAAATAATCAGGCTTTTTCATTACACTTCATAGCAGGGAAATTAAAGGTGTAAGAATGTATTTTTTTTCCACGAATTTAAGTATTCATTTTGGAGATTTATAGGGGAGTTGAAATGATTCCCTGCATGCCCGGCTCTCCCTTTTATGAAAGGGGGAGAGGGGAAAAAAAACCTTGTAAAATTAAGAGGGAGATAGAGCGAAGAAGGGATTTAACATAAAGAAGTACAACTGAGTGTTTTGCATTTTAATACATTTTTTTTCTGCACAATTACACCATTGAGTGATATGGCAGAGAGAGATTAGGCTGCTGCTAATTTCAGATACTGGTTGCTGAAATGGCGTGGGGGTCTCACCAGGTGTCGGGTCAGGAAAAGCATGCTGGGGCATCCAAGCCGGCTCCCCAGATCTCCAAGCACTGGGAGGCAGGGACTGGGTCAGCGCCAAGCTCCTGCCACCCTCTTTTCTCAGGCGGAGAAAAGGATGAGGGACGCCGCCATTCATTTCACGGAGCAGAAATCCAAGGCACCAAGAAAGGGGAAAGCAGCAGCCAGGAGCCCAGGATCAAAATGGGAGGGACACAGAAAAGTACTTCCCAGCTAGTTTTCAGGTCTGGCAGAAGGTGGAAGGGAGAGAGATGGGGGTGACCTTCCACCTGTGTCCCTCCCCCTGCTTCCTCCCAAGGTGGAGCGTGAGAAACAGAACTGTCCAGAGTTAGGAGAGAGACGGGAGGATTCTGGAAGGTCTCGGTCCTCAGAACTGAATCCTGAGAGCCCCTGATGGATGAGGCCAAGGACTGATGAAGTCCCTGCCTTCCCCATTCCCAGTCAGTGGGGCAGGGGGTGAGGGGAGGGAGGATGCAGACCAGACTCCTGGGATCCAGGTGACGAGCAGGTGGAAACTCCTCCTATCTTGGGACCCAGTGCCGAAGGGGGAGACAATGACAGCAGAGCTGGAGGGGATTCATCCAGGGAGGCTTCCAGGAGGAAGGGAGCTGAGAGAGGAGATAGTGGGCGGGCAGACAGAGGCACCAGAGCACAGAGCATATTCGTCTTCCGGCTCCACGTCAGCTGGAGACCACTGGGCTCTCTCCCTGCTGGGGGCAGTTTGAGGACAGAACAAGAATCAGATGCCATCAACACACAAGCATCACTGGCAGCAGCTGGGTAGTCCCAAATCAGACCCAGGGGAGGATGCTAAGAGCAGGCTGGTCCCATCCAGATGTGCTTCAACAGCTGGCTTACCTCTCCCCGGGGACACCAAGCTGGAACACTTCTGTCCTGCGTCCCTTCCACCTACACAGGCGGTGACTGGACCAGGGGAGGGGGGTGGGGCTCCCTTGATAGAGCCACTCAGCTGCCTGCCCCCTCCCCCGAGATGGTAATGAATTGCAGGGAAACGCGCTGAGAGGTGTCAGAACAATTTCTATTAAACATAATTTCCTAATGAAAAGGTTACGAGGGAGCCGGTGGAGCTAATCAGGATTGAATGCTCACTCAAACCCGCTCTGAGGGAGGGGCCTCGAGGCCTGGTCCCTGGTTCCACCTTGCCTGGGCTGGAGGGAAGGGCTATGGGGCTGGGTAAGACCCTGAACTGTGTTCCATGCATCCACCTCAAGGTCTTGTACATGCCCGTTGTTAAGAGCTTGCAGGGTGCCGGGCACCCTGTTAAGTGTTTCCACGTATCACGTTCTCGCAACATCCCGGCAAAATTGAAGTTCTGTCCCCCTTTTCAAGATGAGCAAATTCAGACCCTGAAAGGCCACATGGCTTGCTCAAGGTCACATCTCCAGCAATTAGGAAGCAAAGGCAAAATTCGAACCCAGGTCTGTCTGATCACAAGTCGTACTGCAGCGCTGTCATTACTTCCCAGCTCGCTGGCCCTGTCCTATCCCATGGTTGCACAGTCCTTTGGAAGGGCAAATGGAGCCCTAGAAATGGGGCAGGGCAGGGCAGGGGCAAGGCAGAAGTGCAGCAGACTCAGCTTACGTCGTTCCCAGGTATCCAGTCTCTCACTGATGCCTTGCATATCTGTGAGTAAAGAAACCAAGGTCATTTTCTACATGGCCCTGTGTCTCCTCAGAGACTGGCAGGCACAGTGCCCTACTGAGCCCAGAGGGGCATGTAGGTCAATGCAGCCAACTCAAGGGCGCTGAGAGGCTTTGAGTCTGTAACTTGAGACCATGAGGCACTGACCCCGTGCAGGCCCCCACCCCACCTCTGGTCCCAGAAGAGTGTCCCCCAACAAAGCCTGTCTCTGATCAGGGACCCTGCCTCTCCACTCTCCCCTCACCCTGGATCTCAGATGCTACATCATGGCTGTGCCGAGGGTGGGGCCGACGTGGCCAAAACGAAGAAAAAGGAAAAGGGCTTTTGCAGAATGTTCACAGATCCTCCCTAAGCCCTCAATTATAAACTCTTTAGAAATGGCCTTGGCCTTTACTGGTGGGAGGCTGGGAGTGGGGGATGGAGCAGGAGGAGTGTGGATCTGAGACCAAATGGTAATAAGTCCTATTCTCTTGCAATCCAGAGGCTCCCAATACCACCAAAGCCCAGCTGGGAACAGTTTTCAGGAACATTGGGGCTTTGCTCTACCAGAAGCTTCTGCAGCTGTTGAGATACTTTTTTGGAGGGGGAGGGATGTTCCAGATGTGCCCTTGGGGACAGAGGTAAGACTTTAAAGTCCTCCAGGAAGCTCACCGCCACCCCTATACCCTGTGGGAGAAGAGGGGCTGAGCTGGGAGGGGCCCAGATCACAGAATTCCTTCCCCCCTCCCTTCGGTGCCCACCAGGCACGTCCCCTGCTCCTCCCCATCCACTGCCTCTCCACCCCAGGCGAGGAGCCCCGGGTTTTGCACCCCGCCCCCAGCAGGGCACACGTCCCCATCCCTCATTACGATGAAGCTGTCACCGACTGCCAGAGCCTGCCTTCCTGGGACCTTCAAAGCCAGGAACAGCATGAAATATGCAACCACCGCCTTCCCAGCTCCCACTCCCCGCTCAGCCCCCTCCCTCTAATTGCTCCGTGCAGATTAAACTTGGATGTCACGGCTCTGGCTGAGGACATCCAACACTTAGATTCTCCAAAAGCAGTGGAGGCTGCTTCTGCCTCTAGGCAAGAAGAGCTCAGTTCCCGAGCGTCTGAGGTGCTACCCCGCCACCCCCGACCCAGCATGTGGGGAGCTCCACACCGCTCCCCATGAGGCCATCTCTTTGCTGCCAGTGCACCCCTTAGGCTGAAGGCTCCCTGGAAGGCCAGCAGAGCTTTTGCTGAAAACAGCAGTGGTTCTCCAAGTGCGGTCCCTGGACCAGCAATAGCACCATCACCTGGGAACCTGTTAGAAATACAAATTCTCAGACCCTGCCCCACATGTACGGAATCAGAAACCGGGTGCAGGGCCCAGCAATCTGAGGTCTAGCAAGCCCACCAGACAACTCTGATTCATGGTCACGTTTGAGAACAGCTGAGCTAAAGACCCGCTCAACCAACATCCAGTCAACTGGACAGAGCCCCCTGGGCCCCCGGGGCTATCTATGCTAAAGCTTCAAGAAAGATACCACCTCCCCTGCACCGAGCTGATGGTCCAGGGCTGATAGGAGAGGCGATAATTAAGGCAAGACCAGCCTGAGGATCCTGGAAGGTGCAGAGGAGGATAGCTGATGCTACAGGGAATGAAGGTCCTAAGACAAAGGGAATTCAACTAAATTGGGCACCCCCCCCCAAAAAAAATACATTGAGACCAAATGCAAATCGAAATCACAATGAATTATCACTTCACACCTATCAGGATGGCTACTATTTAAAAACAAAAAAGAAAGAGGGGCACCTGGGTGGCTCAGTTGGTTAGACGTCCAGACTTTGGCTCAGGCCATGATCTCATGGTTTCTGAGTTCGAGCCCCACATCAGGCTCTGTGCTGACGGCTCAGAGCCTGGAGCCTGCTTCGGATTCTGTGTCTCCCTCTCTCTCTCTGCCTCTCCCCCGTTCACACTCTGTCCCTCTCTCTCTCTCTCTCAAAAATAAACATTAAAAAAAATTTTTTTAAGGGAAGATAAAATTATTTTCTTTCAAGTGTTGCTAAGGATGTGGAGAACCTGGAACCCTGTGCCCTGCCGGTTTGGAATGTAAAATGGTGCAGACACTATAGAAAACAGTATGAAAGTTCCCCTAAAAACTAAAAATAGAACTACCACATGAGCCAGCAATCCCACTTGTGGGTATACCCAAAAGAATTGAAAGCAGGGCCCTGAAGAGAGATTTGCCCATCAATGTTCACGTCAGCTCTATTCACAAAAGCCAAGGTGTGGAAGCAATCCAAATATCCACTAATAGATAAACAGGTAAACAAAATGGGGTCTATCCCACGGTGGAGTATTATTCGGCCTTAAAAGAGAAGGAAATTCTGACACGCTACAATATAAATGAACCTTGAAGACACTTATGCTAAGTGAAATAAGCCAATCACAAAAGGCCAAAAACTGTATGATTCCACCTACATGAGGTACTTAGATTCATAGAGACAGAAAGTGGAAGGGTGTTTGCCAGGGGTGGGGGAGAAGGGAATGGGGAGTTTTTCTTTAATGGGCGAAGAGTTTCAGTTTGGGAAGATGAAAAAGTTCTGGGGAATCTCTTGCACAATAATGTAATTATAATTAATGCTAGTGAACTGTACACATAAAAATGGTTAAGATGGCAATTTTATGTTATGTGTATTTTACCATAATTTAAAATTTTTTAAATAATAATTGGGGCCAAAATGTGGACAGGAAAGGGGACAATAACCCTAGCAAGCCTCATGCGTGCGTGCATCCATCTGCCAACACATCCTCTACTTCACCAGGAGAAGAGCAGAGCAGGCGTGACTATCCTATTTTACGGGGAGATGAGCCAGAGAGGAGGGGTGCCCAGCCGAGGTTTCGACACAGTGAGTGGGGAGCTGGGGCTGGGGCTCGGGTCCTGGCCCCACGCTGGCAAAGAACTCTCACAGTAAAAGCCCCTCCAGGCCCTGGAAGCTGCAGGTCTGCGCTGTGGCAGATTCTCAAGAAGCTGGGGTGGTAGTGCAGGGGCCCTGGGGTCAGGCTAGAGGGGTAAGACCATGGTGTACATCCTGGGATTGCACCTGCTGCTCCGAACAACCATTAACAGCCCTCCCTTCATTTTCAGCAATGTCCCAGTCTGGAAGACAGATAATGGCCACCCCAACTATAAGTGACTGGAAAGCCAAGGAGCACAGTTGAGTGGAATTTGACTGGAAAGAGGAAGCAACCCAGCTTCTTGGGGAGAACAGCCTCTTACAAGGATCTCAGAAGGTTCTTCTGACTGTGAGCAGAAGACCCAACAGAGGGAGGAGGGAGGAGATGGAGGCCGAGGACTGGAGCATGAGAGGAGTGGAGGGTCAGTAGACTGGGACACACAGGCCTTCCTGTGGATCCTGAGGAACATGCCATGCCTTCTCCTGGATGCCATTCTCCCCCATTACCTTCTCCATCTCACCCCTTGGGCTCTCTACCTGGAACACAAGAGCAGGGCCCCCTCAGTAGGAATTGGCCATGGGCTCTTTTCCCCTTCTGAGCTTTTTCCAGTGCCTACCTTTGGGCCAAGACAATGTCCAGACCAACTCACACCAGCCACCCCGTCCCATCAGTCCATCTCAGCCTGGGCTAGCTTCTCTCCTTCAGTGCCCACCTCAATCCCAACTCATCCCTCCAGACACTAGAAAAGCCACATGCTCTCGCCCCTACAGCTGTTCCCCCAAACCCTTCTCTAGGACCCTCCCCTTTCTAACCTCCCCAGCTTCACAGGTGCACAGCCAGAGGCTTATATTTTACTCCAAGCAACTCCACCTGGTATCCTTGCAATCTGAGGTAAGTTATTTCACTTCTCTGAATCTCCACTTTCTAGACTTCAACATGGGACTACATTCCATTCAGAGAGTGCTGTGGGGCTTTAACGGGATCAGCATGTGAGGGGCCTCTGGATGGTAGTATCATGTCTGATAACTTCCTGCATCCTCAGCACTCCTCAGCATTTATGTACAAACCAGCCACCTGCTTTGCCTCTGTGAGAGTTTCCTCCACGAGGAGTACCCCACTCTTCTCTTCCTCCCCCACACAGCATGCACAATGGGCCAGAGGCTGGAGAAGACCACAGTCAGAGACACACGGCAGATGGAGAGCAGTGGACAGGAGCCACGGCCCACCCTATCCTTCACCTTTGCAAAATAATAACAATGTCTTCTCCAAAGCCTTCCCCCCTTGAGGAAATGTTCTCAATACTGACTTTGATGTGACTTTGTCGATCCCTGGCAGTGAGGGAGGTTGGAGCACATGGCTAAGTTCCAGTGCCTGCCACAGATGCTCAGCCATGTTTATAAGGAGGGAGAGAAGAGGAGGGAGGGAAGAGCCAGTCTGCATAGGAAGAGCCAGACTGCTCAGATTCAGTCTGAGACAAGGGTGAGGAGTGAAGTGAAATGCTAGGGCTGATGTTACACCTGGAGATAACGTTTAAGATTCATCATAGGGAAGGGATAGGGTTGGGCCGAACTTCAGATTCATATTGGGTTCCATTGTGAGTTCTGGTTAGAGTTCTGGTTAAGATGAGCTCTCGGGTACAGGCTGTGATTAGGGACTAGGTTACTGCTAGCACTAAAGCTTCAGCTAAAATTCATCTTAGAGCTAGATATATCTGAGGGTTCTGGGATCTGCAGCAGGGGATCAGTGCTACGGGCTTGGGCAGGGGCTCTGCAGACAACTGGCCAGACAGTTCCAGATGGGATCTGAGGCCAGTACCGTGGACAGCTCCAAGGAAAGCACCTTGGTAAGCAAAGGAGCCTCTGAGATGTTCCTAGCTGCCCTCCCCACCCCCAACCTCCTCCCATGACATCACGACTCTAAGCTATTCACCCAAGACTGACCCCTGAGAAGACCAAGATAGCACCATATCCTCTAGGGAGTTTGGGTCTCCCATCTTAGGGCCTTTGCCTTTCCTCCAAAATCATTAGACCCTATATCTCCTGGGCCGAGATTCTAGAGTCTAATTGAAAATCTCTGGTTTGGGCCTTTACAAGATGATCATTTTCCTAAAAATCAAGGCTTTTCAAATTCCACTCTTGATGGCCACATTCACTCTACTCTGTGTGACATAACTCATTCCTCTGATACCTCTTCCCCACGGGGAAGACAGAGAGATTCCCCAAGTCTTTTCCTCTCCTCCCTCTCATTTCTCCTTTCATCACCTAAGCCCAGGGGTAGGATGGACACAGGCGAGGTCCTCAGGTAGGTGCACAGCACAGAGCACACAGGGGCAGGCAGGGTGCAAGTGACCAGACTGACAGCTGTTCTTCCCCTATGCAGCCCCAGACACCTCCATCACCGGAAGAGGAGGCATGGGCCAGGGATGTGTTGAAGGACACCAGATGCAGTCCTGGGGATCTATCCAACCCATCCCTTGGAGGTCACTGGGGCTGGGGGCAAAGGTGATCCTCGAGAGCAAGAAGGTACTAGTCTGGGAAGGCTCTGGGGGAGCAGCAAGTGGAGCCTGGCTCCCCTCCTGTCCCTCTGTAGTAATTAACAGGCCTTTGTTCCTGTCCCTGATCTCGTCTGGCAGAGCCTTAATCATCCTCTTCCCGGCAATGAGCAGCCTTCTCATTAGGGCCTTAAGAACCTCTATTATAAACATGTAAATGGAACTCAGCGAGGAGGGAAATATTTGACTGCTCCAATTTCCTTTGTGCCGCTGCCAGCTTCGGGCTGCGCACGCCTGTGATTTCACTGCTCAGCAGCCCAGCACCAGCACGCTGCCCCTACCACCCTGTCACACAGCTCCATCTTCTCCTATTGGAATTTAATTACCTTCTCTGGTGAATGTTTGGAGAACCCTTCTCCATCAATTGATTCTGAAAGTCCGGTTTTTTTTCCAAGACACTCGATGGCACTTGGGCTGATGGCAGCCTGGGACCAGGTGGACCCAGGGCACAGGGGACGCTTTAACAACAGGGTTAGGAAGGATCCTCAGAGTTATACCCCTGCCTCTGAGAAGGTCAACACTGCAGCCATCCCAGATGGGTGGGAGTCTCTCTTCTTTAAGGTCTACAGAGAAGCGTATTCCTGAGACTCCTGCTGGTCTGGACTAGAAGTTCTTCCTGATGTCTGCCTGATGCTGGATGAGTTTGTTTGTTTGTTTGTTTGTTTGTTTGTTTGTTTGTTTGTTTGTTTTTTCCCAGTTTAGTCCTTGATGAAAAGGGAAGAGTGCTATTAGGTAGAAATTCCATCCACTGCCTGAGAATGAACCTGATGATATGATCACCATCTCCTCCCATGTGGGATCATTATGACTCTTTATTGTCAAGGGAAAAATGGAGACTTGCTCCCTGCAGGTCCAGGGCAGTTACGTGTTAAGGACTCCCTGGCATGCTGAGTCTTCCGTGCAGAAGTCTTCATATGCTTGATCCTCCTTTATGCTAGAGATACGAGAGATGCTTGTTCCCACTTGTCTTCTTTCTGAAGCCCTTGTCAAGTCTAAATTTCCATTCTATTCATTCTTCAAAACCCAGATCACTTCCCCTCCACAAAGCTGTCCCATACCATTAGGCCATAGCCATCCCTCCCACCACTAACTTTAGGTGGCCACTGTTTGTCCATTTGATGGGTGTCACCTGTGTGACAGGTTCCTGGTGGCCCATAGCTGGTCATATGTGTAAGTTGCATACATCTCCCCAGTTTGGATGAACTACTCCAAAATGTCTCTCCTGCAAGGTGAAACTCTCCTCACAGTTCTCAGCACACAGCCTGGAACAGGCTACCACCAGGAAAATTAGATTTGAGTTGGCTGGAAGGTGGGTGGATGGGTTGGCAAACTGGTTAGAAGGTTGCTAGTTGATGGGGTGGTAGGATGGGTTGGTGGACGAGAAGGCTGATTGTGGATGGACTGGTTTATCTGTTAGAGGGTTGCTGGGGTGGTATGGTAGTGGGAAAATGGGTGTGCCAGTTACCATCTGATTGCCTGTGATCATGGCTGGACTCTGTAAACATTTCTCCTGTACCAGCTGGCTGTGTTAAGCTTTGTCAAAGGGACTGGAACACTGCTGGATGAAGGGACTTCTCTTCCAGACCCCCACAAGGAGGCATCCCTCAGCATACTGCTTCCTCCAGTGCCCCAGAAGGCAGCTTTCCAGGGAGTTCACCAGCATGGCAACTCAGCAAATTCTTCTGCCGCCCAGTGGGTCTCGTTGTACCTTCCTTTAATAGGGTCATGATGTCAGCCCTGAGTGTGTGTATGTAAGGAAGGCTCTTTGGGATTTGTTCCTTCTTATGATGCTCTGCCTCAGCCCCAGAGGTAGTAGCCACTCTCCATACCTGCTATTCTCCTGTGTTTCTTCACAGTAGATAGGCAACCCCTGTTATAGTTAGTAGGTAAACCTTAGTAAGTCTTCTCTGGTTATAGTTAATAATGCTTTACATTAAACCTGTTAATATTACTGTGTGGTCTCTATCTCGTGAATGGACAGTGGGGGTAAGGGTTGACTGGTGAGTTAGCTGACAGGCTCGTTAGTGGGATGGTAGGATGTGGACAAACAGGTTGGTGGACTGGTTGGCTGGCAGACCGGCTGGTTGGTGGGCAGGTTGGTAGTTGCTTAGAAGGCTGCTGGGTTGGTGATGTGGCATGGTGTAGGGTTGTGTGTTCATGGGTGGTTGGTGGATTAGTTAGGAGGGTAATGGTTTGATTGACAGGTCATTGGACTCAGGTGGCTGATGGCTTCATTGGAGAGTCAGTTGATAGGCTGTGCTTTAGGGTATGGGGTCAGCATCCTGTCAGAGGGAAAAACAAGCCCCAGGGAAGCCCCTGTCATGCCAGTGAATCTCAGTCTCCACTTCTGCCGTACCCGAAGGCGCCCAGCCTTCCCCCCAAGCTGGAACCCTCACAGCCATGCCACAGCTACTGGAACGCCTCTGCAAAAAGCAGCAGCAGCATGAGGAGGAGGCTTGTGGAGAACAGGGAGAGGGGCCCTAGGGGATAACAGGCATTAAGGCTGGCCTATAGCCCTCTACTGTCCCATGCTGCACCCCAGCTGCTCCTACAGGCTCTGACAAAGCC
The DNA here is from genome assembly GCF_018350175.1 of Felis catus. NCBI lineage: Eukaryota > Metazoa > Chordata > Mammalia > Carnivora > Felidae > Felis > Felis catus. The sequence continues at coordinate 16,933,705 of NC_058377.1, read as the reverse complement.
CCCAAGGTACCATCTGATTGCCTAGCACCCAGAGGGTTTTCCAGAAAGGGGACTGAAAGTCTCTGTCCTTCAGGATGGATTTTTGTCTCTGCCCTATGAAATCTCCTGAGACTAGAAGATCTCAAAGCATGGACATCCTTCAGGTGATGGGCCATCCTTCTAACCCATCCAGGCTTGGCATTCATCCAGCACATTCCACCACGGCGGCACCTCTCAGGACTCAGGACCCAGACCCCCTTCTTCTGTCTGTTCGATCCCTGCCACCCTCACTCAGCTCTCCCTCTGCCACACCATCCCTCTCACACCTCCCTCTTCTTGACTGAGGGAGGTCTCTGAGGCTGAGCTGAAACCCAGCAAGGGCTTGGTCCCCTTCTCTGTGGCCCTCCCTCCTCCTCAACCACCCCCCCTAGGTCCCCACCCTAATGCCCTGTAGGTGGCCTGGCTCACACCCCAGCCAGAGCCACCAAGACATTTCCAAATTGCATCTTTCAAGTATCAGAAAAACAGATTTCAGAAGGAAATTGCTTTTTCCCCTGCTCAGTCCAGATGGGCTACTTGCTACTTGCCTTTTTCCCTCCCTCACAATCTCATGGAAAAATGAGATCATGTCTATCATGTCTCTGGGTTGGGGCCAGTCTCTATCCCTCCTGAGGCCCATAGGCATCAGAAAAGGCCATGCCCTGGGGGGTGGAGTGGGGCAGGCACCCCAGCTTCCAGACCTGTGGATGAGCTCTATTCCAGGGTCCCCCAGGGCCATAGACCAGGCCCTGGGAGAGGCAGGGGCAGGGCATACGCGGTGAGGGCTCACAGAGGCAGAGAGCAGAACTGTGTTGGCACAAATCTGTGAAATGGTAGGTTGGCTCTGTTTCCTGATGCGCCCCTGCCCCCACCCCCCTGCAGCATCCATAAACTCACAGGCTACCACCACCCCTGCTGGCCCTTTCCAGGCCTTCCAGATTCACCACCCTGTGGGCCGTCTTCCCACAGGGGCTGCAGGTCAGGGCAAAGCACCTAATTAACCCCATCATGCCCAGAGCACCGGCCACATGTGCCAGGCCTCTGAGGCCTCAAGAGAGCGCTGGCCTGAGGCAAGAGGCCCAAGCTCCAGTCCTGTTCAGAAAGCCCCTTCCCCCAGCCTCCATTTCCTCACCTGGAAGGGGCAGGATGAGCCCCGCACTACCAGCTCAGAGGTGAGGCCATGCCAATGCAATGATGATGAATGGCAGGCAGCTTGTAAGGCAACAGCCTCCTACTTCTTGAACTCTCATGCCATGCCACACACCATGCAGAGTGTCTTAAACACTTGGGCTCATTTTGTCTTCACAAGGACCCTGCAGGTAGGTCTGCTGTCATCTCATCTAAGAAGAACGAGTCAAGGTGCAGAGAGGCTATGGAACTGCCTAAGGTCACACAGCAGACAAGGCATGGAGCCAGGCCTCAAGTCCTTGTCCTTGATCTGCACCCTGCATTCTCAGGCACTGTTCTGTGTTTCTTAAAAGAAGCCTTCAGGAAGACTATCACCCAGTGGAATATGTGGAGGAAGAATTTCAGGCCGTGCATATATGGAGGAAATACAAGAGTGGAAAGAAACTTCTAGAACCCTTAAATTACAGTAATAGTGGCTAACACTTGCTGAGCACTGACTATATGCATGCATTCTTCTGAATTCTTTATTGTATCAGTCACTTAATCCTTACAACAATCCTATGAGATAAGTACTATTATCTCCAATATGCAGTTGAAGAAACTGAGGCACGGAGAGGTTATATAACTGGTTTGAAGGCACATGACCGGTTAGCCACTACACCTTACAGCCCAGTGCCGGCACCAGGGATGTTGTTTCCCCTACTTCAGGCTCCTCTTCCCAAACCAGGGGGCCGGGGAGGGGCAGGGGGGGACCATGGAGTGAAGAGGGGCTAAGCGTCAGAGTGAGAACCCCAGACCTAGGGCCTACGGGGAGGGTGACCTGGCTTTCAGATCAAAGTCTCCTTCTCTCTTGGTCATAGCCCCTCCCCCACCCCCACAGTCCGGTCAGTGCTGCTCAAGGCCAAGTTGCCGATGAGGGTTCAAGGTAGAAAGACGCAGGCGTGCCTGTGACACATGACTGTGTGGCCAGCACCTCTGCCTGGTTCCTTCCACCCCACACCCCACCTAGCCCCCCAATCTCCTCCTTGAGCGTCCCTCACCTCTGGCCCTCTGTGCCAATTGTTCCTGCCCCCCCCATATCCATCTGTCCCTTTTCCTGGCACCAAACTTCAGATACTGAAGTCTGAATGGTACGCTTTCATAGCATTCTGAACGGCTGAATACCAGCCACTGTGATGGTAACAGGAGGCCAACAGCCAAAGGGGCAGCGACTCCACCTGGGAATGAGGCTGTGAAGTCCAAGGCGGGCTGGGCGGGGCCAGGGAGGAGGGAGCTTATCAGGTGACGAGGAACAAAAGTTTATCTGTGGTTGAGCAAATCCCACTGACTCTTAAAGAGGGCCTGTCAGGGGGCGCCTGGGTGGCGCAGTCGGTTGAGCTGAGCGTCCGACTTCAGCCAGGTCACGATCTCGCGGTCCGGGGGTTCGAGCCCCGCGTCGGGCTCTGGGCTGATGGCTCGGAGCCTGGAGCCTGCTTCAGATTCTGTGTCTCCCTCTTTCTCTGCCCCTCCCCCGTTCGTGCTCTGTCTCTCTCTGTCCCAAAAATAAATAAACGTTGGGGAAAAAAATGTCTGCCTGGGGCACCTGGGTGGCTCAGTCTGTTGAGCATCCGACTTCAGCTCAGGTCATAATCTCCAATTTGTAGGTTCAAGCCCCGTGTCAGACTCTGTGCTGACAGCTGTGAGCCTAGAGCCTCCTTCTGATTCTGTGTCTCCCTCTCTCTCTGCCCCTCCCCCGTTCGTGCTCTGTCTCTCTCTGTCCCAAAAATAAATAAACGTTGAAAAAAAAAATTTAAAAAAAAAAAAAAAAAAAAGAGGGCCTGTCAGGGGGAGGGGCAGCAAAGGACCATGCCCCCACCCAAGAGGTCTGTCACCTTCAGCTTCCTCTCTCTGGGGCATCCTCCATCTCTACTTGGCCCTCCAGTCGGAGCCAGCCCTGCCCCACCCCATCCCCTACCCCTACACACTCTCACTCATCTGCAGGGCTAAGATGTGCTGCACAAGATCTTGAAACACTCTGAAAGAATGCATAAGATTCTAAGATCAAACATACAAAGGGACCATTTCCTCAAAGCAAAAGAGTGGCCAGGCCTCCTCTTCAGCCATGGGAGTGGGAAAGCCGGTCCACAAGTGACAGAAGACGGGGGCGGAGACCCGGAGATGGAGGTAAGGCACCACGGATCATGTCTGACAGAGACTCCAGAGAGAGACCAAGAGAAAGCCTTGGCCCTCAGCAGCTTCCCAAACTCCTGGGCCAGAAACACTCCCTTTCCTGTTAAAAACAGTCAAGACACGAGGAGAAGAAAAACAGAATGACGAGATGAGATCGGAGGCGCAGTTTCAATACTCAGAAAAATTCACAAAATTAGCACTGGGCACGGGCGGGGCAGCCAAAACAGAGAGGAAACAGTAACAGTATCCGTGACAAGACCTTCAGGATCCGTGAGATACACATGTAGCGCTAGAAAGCAGGAGATGTTTGCCTATTTTGTCCATCGCGGTCTCCACGGCACCTGGGATGGTGCCTGGCACATAGTAAGTGCTCAATAAATATCCTGAATAAATAAATGGATGAACACGGGTTTCTCCACACAGGCTATGCTTTTTCTGGTACTTAGGTCTGAGGAGAAAAAAAGACATCTCATCTGTGGGCCACGGAGTAATGTGGTGCGGAATTCATTCGTTCATTCATTCATTCGCCCCACAATGTTTATGGAGCCCCTCCTCGCTCTGCTACGGGTCACTGAACAAAACATAAAAATTCCTACCCTCAGGGAGCTCCCACCAAGCACGGGGGGCGGGGGGAGGGTTGGTGGGTGGCTTCTCATCCTCCACCTTGGCACAAGCTAGATTCAGAGCAACTCCCCCAGACCCGGTGGTCAGCACGGGAGACGCCCTAAACCACGGGCCACGTTGAGATACAAGGCAGTTTGACAGCCCAGGCAAGGACACACAGCCTGTCCAAAGGCCACCTGAGTGTCACCACTTCCATCCAGGCTACACACTCTGCCATCTGGACCGTGAGTTCCTCCGGGGCAGGACCGCAACATATTCCTTTGTGACCCAACACCCACCCAGTACTGCCACGCTCACACACACGTGGACATACACACACACACAGAAGCACACATGTGCATTTGTATACCCATGATACACATACTCCCACACTCACACCTTAGAGGTGGCTCCTTGGACAAGTAAACCCATCAACGCTTCCTTGCTCATTAAAAAGAAGAGATTTGTCCTGTCTAGGAGTTAGTCCCCACCAAAACACACACACACACACACACCACTTGATTTTGATTTTGTGTTTCAAGGGTTCGTGGCCATCCAGCAGGCCCTCCATGGACCCCAGGTTGAAAGCCCTGGGCTGGGATCCTGGTCAGGTCCCCCCCCCAAGTTGGGGAGTTCACCCCCAGGGTCCTGAGCACCTCGTACAAGCCCAGAGAGCCTGCAGCTGACGAAGAGAGAAGGGTGTAAGCTGGCTACGGGTGTGCCGGTGCTCCCGAATGCTGGTTATCACTTCGTTCCTTCCAACAGTCGTTTGTTCAACTGCTTAGGCATGGGACATGGGAAAAAAATGAGTCAGACGGTCTGGTCTAAACGAGGAAGAAAAATGAGCACTTCCTGTGTGACCGGATCTAGGCCCGGCCCTGCACAACCTTCATCTCCCATCCCGACAACAACCCCAGCAGATACGGTAGAAGGTCTACAGTACCAGCCGCGGTGCCACACACAAACACCCCCCTACCCCAGGGCTTATCCCCCTCCACCCTTCAGAATCCTGAGCCCAGATGCTCATTCCTGGGTTGGCCCTCTGATTCCTCTACCTCTCCAGCTCATTCGCGCAGAGAAGCCTCTGGGTCAGGCCCCGCCTCTGCCATCAGTGGCATCGGCACGGTGAGCAGGTGAGGGACCTGAGGAGGCAGAGGGGCATCTGTGGTGACGAGGACGCCCTGGCCTAGGCCAGCCTGCCCAGCCTTCAGGGTCCTAGAGCTGGAGAGAAACGGGAAGGAGGAAGCAGGGAGCTGGCAGGTGAGGCAAGGATGAAATATTGATGCCCGCGTCCTGGTAAAGCGGAGAACGCCGCATGTCCATGAATAAAAGATGGGTCGGAGGAGCAGGCTGGGCAGCAGATTAATTAATCTAAGTGAGCGCTCTGCTTTGTGCTAAGGGAAAGTGGGGCGGTGGAGTAAACAGACTCACCTCCCAGCCGCTGCCCCCGAGGGCCCGATGCCGATCCTCTGTGCCAGGCAGGCAGCTGGGCAAAGCAAGGACGTGGGCAGACCAGCAGTGCCAAGCCCGCCCCGGCAGGGAGAGGGGCAGAGGCAGCCGGGAGGTCCAGGGCCAGTCTGGGCCCCTGGGCCCCAGGCCTGCCAGGGACCACGTGGGATGGCAGCTTCCCTGGCAGATGGGAACCACAGAGACCAGATGCTCCGGGGAGTCAGCTTTGACAGGTGCAGGGTCTCTGAGGTCAGTGAGGGGATATCAGGGCCCCTGGATCCTTTCCTGGAAACCAGGAGTACCTGGATAAGGGAGGGGGAAGGTAGAAAGAAGGTCAACGGCAGCACGTCTAGGACCTGGCATCGAAAATTGGGCACAGGCTGGACTTTGCCCTGTGGGAAGTTGGCAGGGATGGAGGACTGCAAGCTCTAAAACACAAGGAAGGGTTGGATGGGGCTGTGACTATTTCTGCCCTACAAAACACTAACCCGGGGGTCCTGAAGGCTTTTTGCCTTAGGTACAGCATGGGACACGCGTTGGGGGAAGGCAGCGGCCCACAGAATTCTTAGATGGCGCTCAGAGCCTCTGCTTTTATCCATCACCCACTGTACAGGCCGGCTTTCATAGGCTCTTGATAGTTTGATTTCCTAAAGGTTACACTAGGGCTTTGTGGGACAGCGATGTTCCTCATCATGCTTCCCACCCCAGGGTCCTGCAGGAAGGCAGATGCTCCAGCATCTGAAGAGTCCTAACAGATACCCCCCAGGGAAGAGCTCCCCATTCTCAGGGTGGCTCCTGCCCCCACCCCCAACCAGCTTCAGAGGGACCAGGGTGCCCTTTGCTCAGGACATCATCCTGGTGTGCTCTGTATCTGTAGACAGCAGCCCCATCCTTAGAACCCTTCCCTACATGAGGGCCAGGTCCAATTCCAGATGACCTCACCTGATGCCAGCCGTGGCCCGGGGCAGGCAGCAGGACACCTCCAGCGTGACTCATGGAAACTGGAAGCTAGACCCAGACCCAGCCATGGGGAGAAGACAGTAAAGGTGGGTGCAGCAGACATCATCACAGGCTGGTTCCCTCCACAGCCACAGCCATGGCCACGGCCTCCGTCTGTCTCCTCCTCCCCCGAGCCCACCATGGCCTCCCCAGACCACAACAGCCCCAGCTCACAGCATTGCCTATCTGTTCCACCCACTGGGCAATTCATCATGAGGAGCCCGCTGACATCTCTTGTACGCCAACTCAAATTCGTTATTTAACTTTTTCACACCTAGTCTCGTCTCTTCCACTAATCCTTAGCTCCTTGAATATTGGAGCAAAGTCTTTTTGGTCCCTACAGTGCCCCCAATGACCTACACAGCCAAAGGCACATGGGAGGCATAGTGTGCAGACGCTAGCATAAGTGAATGAACAATGAATGGCCCAGCCGCCCACCCTGGCTCTTAGTCTGATTTCGGGGCCGTTAGTCCTCACTCTATCTGCCTTCAAGGTGGAAACTGGCACTTACTGAGAGCACCTGTCTGCATCAGCCCAGAACCAGACAAGGTGCGTGGCAAGCATCTAGCCTTCCCGACAATAAGGCAGACACGTCTCTCCCATTGGACAGACGACAAACTGAGGCTTAGCACCTAGCTGAGGTCACCCAGCTGGCAAGTGGCAGAGCCAGGAGTGGGTCCTGGTCTGAGCCCAGGCTCCTTGCTCACACCTCCACACGCTGATGGTGAGAACCAGCACGAATGCAGGGTTAGAAAGCCTGAGCTTGCCTCACCTCCCAAGGGGGGAAAGAAGGGCTCTCTGACTGTAGACAGTGGTCTGAGCTGGACACAGCCAAGTGTCCAAGGATGCCCCAGGACTGTGGGACAGGTCCCATGGCTGAGAGCAAAGAGGAGGCAGGGAGGAGAAGCCCCTCCCCTCTCCCAGGACTCTGAAACATTCCCCAGGGTCTAGCCAAATCCATTCAGAGGATTTGGGGTGGATTTGGCCACTCAAAATCCAGAGGTGACCAAAGGCTGGCTGCCTGGTCCCATATGCCTCACCATCACCAGGGCCTAGAGCGGAAAACAGGTGGCAGAGTTAGTGACCCTCCTCAGCCCAGAAATAATAACAGGGCTTCTGAAATCCTGCCAGAAACAGGCAGCAGACTGGCCCGGAAGCACATCCATTGTCACGCATACATTTCAGCAATTTACCCCCAAAGCGGGGGCATCTAGAACAGCGGATTTCTGGGGGGGGCGGGAAGTAGCCAAGGAGCCTGCCATTTCTGTGGTCACAGTGCCACCTGTTAGCTATACATGGAATAGCAGGGAGGAGTTGTCCAGCATAGAGACCTTCCAGACTACTGGCATCCATTCATTCATTCAACAAATACTTACTCAGCACCTGCTGTGGGACAGGCATTATTTCAGAGGCTGAGTACACAGTAGTGAACAAAACAGACTAAAAGCGCTGTCCCTACGGCACTCGCAATCTAGTGGGGGAAACAAATAATAAAGGCCAACACATACAACATACAGTATGTTAGAGGGGTAAGCACCGGGAGAAAAATCAGGAGGCAGTGGGCAACGCCCAGTGATTGTAGATAGGATGGTCAGACACAACCTCACTGAGACACTGACATTTGAGTCAAGTCTGGGAGGAGATGAGGAGAGAGCCGTGTGGAAATCTGGGGAGGAACATTCTAAACAGAAGAAACAGCAAGTGCCCAGGTCGAGCCATGCCTGTTGTGTCTGAGGAACAGAAAGGGGCCAGGAAGAATTAAATGGGGGGTGTGGGACAGTGGTAGGAGGTGGGACCAGATCCTATGGGACCTCTGAGGCCGTTGCAAGGGCTTCTGTCCTGTGAAGTAGGACCTCACTGCAGGGTTCTGAGCAGAAAATACCATAATCCAACTTGCATTTTAAAAGGATCTCTCTGATGGGGCGCCTGGGTGGCTCAGTCGGTTGGGCGTCCGACTTCGGCCCAGGTCATGATCTCACGGTTAGTGGGTTCGAGCCCCAGGTCGGGCTGTGCTGACAGCTCCGAGCCTGGAGCCTGCTTCGGATTCTGTGTCTCCCCTTCTCTCTGCCCCTTCCCTACTCACGCTCTGTCTCTCTCTGTCTCTCAAAAATAAACAAACATTGAAAAAAAAATTAAAAATAAATAAATAAATAAAAGGATCTCTCTGGGCACTGAGTTGAGAATAAACTGAGGGGGGCACGGGTGGAAACAAGGGCACTGTCAGAAGGCGACTGCAAGCTCCAAGCAGGAGACGGTGGTGGCTTGGCTGGGGGTACCTAAGGGGACAAATGGGGAGAAGTGGCAGGATTTCTTGGGATGCAAGAGAAGGAGGAGTCAAGGCTGATCCTGAGGGTTTGGCCTAAACGACAGAGAGAACAGCATTGCCCTTACTGAGATGTGGGATTGGCACATCTCCCTCGATGGCAGGTAGTGGGAGCTTTGTTTGGTACTTGTCAGGTCAGGTAACGAGTGCCTATTAAGGGACAGGGAGATGAGATGAATGAATTTGGAGCAAAGGGGAGAGGGCCTGCCTGGAGCTATAATCTGAGAGTCATCAGCACTTGGGTGACACTTAAAGCCATGAGACTGGATGACATCCAAGTGCGTAGAAAGAAAAGTGAAGGGACCAGGGACGGAGTCAGGGAGCCCTCAACTTCTCTGTGTCAGCCAGATGCCACAGAAAAGCGCAAGAGAGAGAGGAGGGGGCTGCAAAGGGAGAGAACAAGGAAGGCTGGTGTCCCAGGACCCAAGCCAAGAAAGAGGAAGGAGTGAGCAACCACGTCAAAAGCTGCTGATCCTCAAGTCAGGGCTGAGAAAGGTCTACTGGCTCCGGGACGCAGAGAAGAACAATTCCGGAGACAGAGTGGGGACCAAAGCTTGCTAGCAGGACGTGCAAGCAGGAATGAAAGGGGACACATGGGGGACAAGTAGAGACAATCCTTTTGTGGGTTTTTTTTTATATATATATATAAAAGGGAGGAGGGAGATGAAAAGGTAGCTGGGGGTGGGGTCAAGAGGCTTGAGAGGGTGGTTTTAAGGTGGGAAAAATTAGAATTTGCTTGAAAGCGATGAGGGTGACTGGGTAGAGAGGGGAAAGCTGTTGAGGGAGAATGTAGGGATGAATCACAAGAACAAGGGCACTGTCCTTGAGCAGGGAAAAAGGGCTGAGATCCAGTTGTCCATCCCAATGAGATACCACCTCACACCCCCTGGAATGGCTAGAATCAAAAGACAGGGGCGTCTGGATGGCTCAGGCGGTCAAGCACCCGGCCTCGGCTTAGGTCATGATCTCACAGTTTGTGGGTTTGAGCCCCGCGTTGGGCTCCGCGCTGACAGTTCAGAGCCTGGAGCCTGCTTCGGATTCTGTGTGTGTGTGTGTGTGTGTGTGTGTGTGTGTGTGTGTGTGTGTTTCTCTCTGCCCCTCTTCCACTTGTGTTCTCTCTCTCTCTCTCTCTCTCTCTCAAAAAGAAAAAAAAAGGACAGTGACAAGTGCTGGTGAGGACATAGAGAAATCGAACCCCTCGTATACCATTAGTGGGAAGATAAAATGGCACAGCCACTTTGGAAAACGATTGAGCAGTTTCCTCAAAAAGCTAAACATGGAGTTCGCATATGCCCAGCAATGGCACTCCCGGGTATACCCACGAGAAATAAAGACCTACGGCCACATGAAAATGTGTACACAGACGTTCACAGAAACGTTGCTCACGATGGCCGAAAAAGGGGCCACCCAAATGTCCATCAGCTAACGAGTGGCTAGACAAAATGTGGTCTGTTCATACTGGAATATTATCCGGTCATAAAAAAGGAAGGAAGTACTGATATACTGAGACATGCTACAACGTGGATTAACCTTGGCAATATTATGCTAAGTGAAAGAAGCCAGATACCAAAGGCTATTGTATGATTCTGTTTATATGAAATGTCCAGGATAGGTGAATTCACAGACACAGACTTCTCCATGCAGAGGGTAGATTCGTGTTTGCCTGGGGCTGGGGAGAGGGAGAATGGGGCGTGACTGCTAATGGATACGGAGAGATTAAGAATGTTCTGGAATTAGGTAGCCATGATGTTTGCACGACTCTGCGAATATGCTAAAGGCCACTGAAGTGTATGCTTTAAAAGGGTGGATTTTACGCTTTGTAATTTATAGCTCAGTAATAATTTCTTCAAAGATCTGGTTGTGCACATTAGAGGGGCCGCCCTGGCCCGCGGAAAGAGAAGACTCGGGCACTGACGCAGGTGGGCAGGTGGGTGTGGTGTGGGCGACTGTGGGCATTCTCTCTGGGTGGCTGCTCTTTTCTCAGAGACCCAGGAAGAGAGGCCATCGGCCAAGAGTGAAGAGGGGGGCTCCAGCAAGAGAGAAGGCACGAAATGACTGTCTAGGAGACAGAGAGAAACTGAACGGACTGGGAACATTTAGTAGGATTGCAGGGCAGCGCTGAGGTCCACATGAGGGAGGCAGAAGAACCCGAAGTGTGCTGGGGTGGGGAGGGTCCCACCCCATGTGTTTCCCCAGCATTGACAGTGTGGAGACCTGGGTTACAGGCACTGTGCTCCCCACGCGACACGGCTCTGGTCCCTGAACGCACAGGTACATACACGGGGGTTTGCATCAACAAACACTAAAGACGCCCACACGTTCGCCCTCACAATTTTAAATGCACATTCCCCTTCAGTCTGCAACTCCTCTAGGGGCACATGGCCTCAGAAACACCCACAGGTAGATGCAAGATGTATGTATGATGATGTTTCAGGCAGCATTATTAGTAATAGCAAAAAATCGGAAACCACCCGCATGTCCATTACTGGGGAAGCAGTGAAATAAATTCTGGTCCGCCGCGCTGCCGCAATAGAGACGACGGAGGAACCCATACGTGTAACATGGAAGGGTTTCTGAGACGCTTCGTTAAGTGGAAAAAGTCAGGTTGCGGAATAATGTGTGTGATATCATGTAACTGTCTTCTCTTTCTTGTGTGTGAATAAAAATGGTATTTATGTGTGCGTATTTACGTTATTACAATACAGAAAAGGTCTAGAAAGGATGCAGTTTAGACTGTTAGTTGTGTTTAGTCCTGAGGAGTAGGTTTTGGGAAAGGAGTTGAGGAGAGTTAAGGCGTTGAAAGGGTTGTAGAGGGGGCTTTCACTGTTTATTTTATATGTTCCTATCTTTTTTTTATATTTGTGACATGAAGCATAGGTGCTTTTTTTTTTCTTTTTAAATTTTAGAGAGAGAGATCGCAACCAAGAGAGGGGCAGAGAGCGAGGAAGAGAGAAAATCTCAAGCCACAACACGGGACTTGATCTCACAACTCTGGGATCATGACCTGAGGCAAAATCAAGAGTCCAACTCAACCGACTGAGCCCCCCAGGCCCCTAAACGCTTTTGCAATGTAAAGAGAATCACTGTGGCTCCCTCCCCCACGCATAGGTCCACTCCTCCCCAGGCCAGCGTCCTGCCAGCCCAGGCAATTCTGTGTCCCTGGAGGCAGTGGTCAGTCCCACCAGAGCATGGCCGGGTCCTGAACAGCTTTCCCTGTGCCCGGCCCTCCCCACCTCGAGGCAGGGGAGAGCGAGCAGGCAGGGGAGAGCAGGAAACACCTCCCCTTCCCACTCTGCCCTCTTCTCCTCCACAGCTGTTCCTCTCCAGTCACTTTCCAGGGAGGAAGGTATCTATCTCATCAATGCATCAAACAAAAGGCACCAAAGGCCAGGGAGGCTGCCACCGTAACAGTAATAGCCAAGTGCCTATATAGCATTTACTGTATACCAGGCACTATTCTAAACAGTCCACATAGGAACTTAGAACAACCCGATGGATTCCGTACTACGGCGCCCTTCCCTTCATAGCAGTTTTTAAACAAGCAAACAAGGGGCGCCTGGGTGGCGCAGTCGGTTAAGCGTCCGACTTCAGCCAGGTCACGATCTCGCGGTCCGTGGGTTCGAGCCCCGCGTCAGGCTCTGGGCTGATGGCTCGGAGCCCGGAGCCTGCTTCCGATTCTGTGTCTCCCTCTCTCTCTGCCCCTCCCCCGTTCATGCTCTGTCTCTCTCTGTCCCAAAAATAAATTTAAAAAATAAATAAATAAATAAATAAACAAGCAAACAAAAGGCTAAATCCCCGGCCCCAGGTGCCACAGCCCCCAGGTGGAATCACACACTGACCCTGGGGAGCTGCCACCACCCTGGGAATCCACAGTCCAGGCCGGCCTCCTCCTCCTCCTGCTTCACTCCCTCCCCCCAGCCCCCGAAGCTCTGGGTCCTGGGACGTTCTGAGAGGGCCATATGCCCTCCGCCAGGGCAAGGCTGTGGCTTTCTCAACCCAGACGCCAGCATTTACGCACGCGTGGCACATTGCTGGTGCCCATCTCGTGTACAGGGAGTGCTCAACGTGCATTTGCTGAATTAATTGCTCTGTGCTCCCCCACCCCCATCCCACAGCGTCCCTTTGGGCCTTGCCCTCTGAGCCTTGGTTTCCTCATCTATCAAATGAGCAGGTGCACTAGATGGCGTCTGACAACAACTTTGGGACCAGCATTAAGGTGTTGCTAAGAGAAGCCAGCGCTTAACCCAAGAGGACGACTCAAACGGTGGGACGCGAGGGTCAGGATGGGAAGGTCAGACGGCTTACATGATGCCTTCCCTCCTGGGCGTTCAGGCCAACTGGGAACGTGGGTTTCACCCAACCACAAGTGTAGACAGGCACCTCACCTGACATTCTCCCATCTAACAAGACTCAAGCTCCTCTAGGAGACAACTGCCTCGCACAGACCCAGGCACTGGTCCACGGGCTCTGCAGGGGACACCCCTGCCCAGCTGGGTGCCAGGGAAATCAGGAAGCTTCTCCTGTCCCCTGAGTTGAAAATCGTGGCACCCAGGTGGCCACCACAGGTGAAGGAGAGCACACATCAATTCGGGCCACAGGTGGTAGCTCCGTGGGGCACAGCTGGCCAGGTGAGTCTATCTCTGATTCACAGACACAGGGGAGGTTGAGGTCCAAAGCAGGGTCTCCCGAAGTCTCCATGGGCTGTGCCAGCCAGAGGAAACCCTCTTCCAGTCCTTGTTTACCCAGATTGGAAAGTGCCGGGGCAACCTCAGGGAACAAAGAAGGAGGAGGGGAGCTAACCCTATGTGTCAGGCACTTTCACACATCAGTTCACAGGTGCCCCGCACGGTACCGACACCCTTTCTTCACAGATGAGGACACTGAGGCCCAGAGAAGCCAGTGGCAGGGCCTACGTCCCCAGCTGGAGCCTAAACTCACCTCCTGAAGGCCAAAGCCCACGCCTCTCCACTCTGTTCCATCAGCTTTCGGTGAGCAAGGGATTCTGGGCTGGGACTCGAATGGAGCCCCAGCCCTGGCCCTCCAGCCTCAGCTCTGGAGCCAACCCTCAGTTCTGAGGAGTGGCCTCGGGTCCGTTCAAGGAGTCCTGGGCCAGATCCCAATGGTGGGCTCACTCAGTTCCAGAGTTTCCACCCCCAAGTCTTCTAGGACTTGGCCCCCATCTAGGATGCATGGCCCCCATCATTTATAACCGGTCCACTCATTTCTCATTTATGAGAGTAATGTTTATGAGAGTAATGTTTATAAATGAGCCTCCTACCGAAGCGAGAATATCACTCAGCATCACACAGTCAGACAACAGCAGGTCTCGGCCTTCAAAGGAGGTCCAGGTGACCCAGCAAAAAATAAGGGGGGGGGGCCTCTTGCTCTCACATGCACCAGAGGTCACCCTTCGAGTATTTCCCTTTCCCTTCCCTGGGGCATATTCTGGAGCTCTGTGCGCGTGCGCTGGGCCCTGATCCCCTCACAAAGTGCCGGGCAGGCCCACGGTCCCTGGCACAACTCCAGGCTGCCGGCAGACCCATGACCAATGTGTGGACATCAGGAAAGCTGTCCCTCCCGCCTGCTTCATGCCACACAGCCACCTTGAGACACGTCAACTCCGCCATACAGGGCTCGGGCTAGAAGTGCCCCTGGCCCTCACCCTCCCCTACTGCACCCCTCCTCCGCAGTCCTGGGCTGCTTACAGGTAGCCCCATCCCCCTGGGCTGCCAGCTGAGAGGATCCAACAGACAGATGAACAGGCAGCCTTTCCGCAGCTGCCTCCTGGGGCCTGTTTCTGGGCCAGAGGCCAGACAGGAGCTTTTCCTGGAACCTTTAGGGCACAGAGATGCTGAGAAACCAGGGGGAGGGAAGAACTGGACAGGAACAGGCAGAACAAGTGGAGGTGGGGAGAGGGTGTTACCCGACCCATGTGGGCCATCCATGTCCCCCCTCCTCCCCAGGCTTCCTGGCAAGTTGCTACCTCCCTGTCCATGGACAGGAAAACGCCCACCACCCCTCCCCAGAAAGCCACCCGAATTCCAAGGCCTGATTCGGTTCTACCCCCTTGGGGCTCTGTGCCTGCTGCAGGCTGTAGCAACCCTGCGGCCTCAGACTGCTTGCTGGCTCCTCACTCAGATGTGGGTCAGAGATGAGATCCCCACCCTGTCCTGTCTCCCGGAGGCCAGTTCCAAGCTTGTCAGACAAAATCACAGAGTATCCAGGGAGTACTGCAAGCCATTAAAGGGATTGGTTAGGGAGCTGTATCTGAGTGTGTGTGTGTGTGTGTGTGTGTGTGTGTGTGTGTGTGTGTAAGCATATGCATATGTGAGCATTTGTCAGTATGTCTGTGTGTTTATATAAATATCTGTGCATGCGTGTGTGCTTGTGTGTGTGTGTGTGTGTGTGTGTGTGTGTGTGTGTGGTGGGCCTGACCTCCCTCTCTCCTGCCCAGGGGTGGGCAAGTCCCTTTCCCCTCAGAGCAGCCCAAACAAAGCAGGACTCTTGCCAGAGCCTTCCAGGGCACCAAGTGGAGAGGAGGTCACGGGGACAGGACAGAAGCCCTCCGTGAGCTCTTCTTGATCCTGCTAGGTCAGACCCCTGCTCTGACCCCAACTGCCATGACTGTCCAAGCCCAGCTACTGAGGAGGGATTGGGGCAGAGGGGCCTCGCAGACCTGCCTCAACTCCTTCCTGCCTTGCAGCTGCCCCATCCCTCTCCCAGGGCCCTGGCCCCTCTCCTAGGGCTCAATTCTGCAAAAGGGCAGCCCCCGACAGCCGCCCTGGAGGACTGGAACCCTTCTGTGGTTCATTCACTGCCAGCCGACCTGGCTACTTTCACCTACCACGCAGCTCGGAGCTCTCCCCAAAACATGAGGCCTCAAAGTCTGGCCTACGGTCCATCACTCACCTGCAGGAATCTCCAAGCTCTTGCAGCCACAAGTTTTCAGGCTGAGGGCTCCCAAAGGCCCTCTGTCCACTTGCAGAACCTGGAGCAGAGCCACGTCTCCACAGACCAGCACGCGAGCTCCCCTGGTCAGCTCAGAGGCACCCCTGCCACCTTCCTGGGCCCCTGGGAGCCCGAGGCAACTTGCCATCCATCCATCTAACAAACACATATTCCCTGATAGTGCCAGGCCTTAGGGATCCTGAGAGGGACCCATTATGTCCTTCTTCTTCCTCCCAGGGTAAGAAGGAATCTCAGAAAAGGAGCGGTTTCCAAAGATTATTCTAAGACAGTGCTGACCAATGGAACTTGCTGTCATGATGCTAATGTTCCATATCTGCACTGTTCAGTACATCAGTAGCCCCTAACCACAGTGAACACTGAGCATCTGAAACGTGGCTATGTGGGACAGTTGGTTAAGCGTCTGACTTTGGCTTGGGTCATGATCTCACGGTTCGTGAGTTTGAACCCCGCGGTGGACTCTGCTCACAGCTCAGAGCCTGGAGCCTGCTTCGGATTCTGTGTCTCCTTCCCTCTCTCTGCCCCTCCCCCATTCTCTCTCTCTCCCTCTCTCTCTCTCTCTCACTCAAAAATAAACATTTAAAAAAATGAAATGTGGCTAACATGACTGAGGAACTGAATTTCTAATTTTCCTTAAGTTTATTTATTTAAATGTAACTGGGGCGCCTGGGTGGCTCAGTCGGTTAAGCGTCCGACTTCGGCTCAGGTCATGATCTCACGGTCCGTGAGTTCGAACCCCGCGTCGGGCTCTGTGCTGACCGCTCAGAGCCTGGAGCCTGTTTCAGATTCTGTGTCTCCCTCTCTCTCTGACCCTCCCCCGTTCATGCTCTGTCTCTCTCTGTCTCAAAAATAAATAAATGTTAAAAAAATTTTAAATGTAACCAACTAACAGCTACTATATTGGATTGGACAGCACAGTCCTAGGAGCTATGGGAGCATAGAGGGGGAAGGGGAGGCTTCAGGGAGGAGACAACATTTGGTGGGGCCAGGTGGAACTCCAGAATGTTCTTTCAACAAGTATTTACCGACAGCCAAAAAGGGCCAAACATTGATGATACAGCAATAGACACACAAGTTGGGAAGTGAAACTAAAACCAGGTAATAATGGGAACCAAGTATAGGGTACTGCATAAAGGAGGACCCCATCTCAGGCAGTATAAATCAGGGAAGACTTCCTAGAGAAAGTAGTTTCTAAGCTGAGGCCTAGGGGAAGACTATTCCAAAAAGGAAAAATCGCTTGTGCAAAGGCCCTGAGGCAACAGAAAGCCTGGTGAAGATTATGGAGAATAGGAAAGCTCTCGCACAGACAGCAGCCAGAACGGCCCCACAGCACAGCTCCACACTGGTGGCCAACCAACTCACTCATCATTCTTCTCAGATGTCCACTGGAATGCACCCAGCCCCAGCCAGCCCCTTGAGCATATTTTGGAAAATCCTGCCACAGTCTCCAGCCTGACCAAAGGCTCCTCTGACCTCCTGCATCCTCTCTGAGGTCACTACTGGGTGGGGCCTGAGCCCTGATCCCTCCAGGAATTCCTGACTCATCACGGAAAAAACTGAAAAGCCCAGATTTTCTCAAGAATCAGTCCAACATTAAAGGGGGAGGGCAGCTGTGACCCCAGCTCCCGGACACAGGGACAGAGCGGGGGAGGGCAAGGAGCAAATCAGAGACAGAAGAAGATGCAGAAACAGAGACCTGGGCAGAAAGTGAGCCGGAGACTGATAGTAAGTCTACAGAGACAGGAGGTGGTGCTCACAGACACAGGGACAGGCAGCCCAAGCCAGCAGGACAGATAGACAGAGATACACCCACCAGTGACGGCTAACACAAGCCAAAAACAAAGGGCCGCTCTTAGGTACACACAGCTGGAGACAGACTGACAGGCTTCCAAAGACAGCCAAGGACTAGAGGCAGCCTGTGGACCTGGACGACGGTGGGGCCGGCGCCCCTGGGCACAACCACTGGCTGCACTCTCAGAGCAAGCCATGAGGGGGCGGTGTTGCCCCAGCCACCGCCCACGAGCCAGGAGTCCAGCTTCTCCAAGATGGTCCATGTCAGACTCCCTCCGTCAGAGGCAGCAGACAGGGCATCAGGCTTACTGAAAAGGTGTAAGAGACTTGGATGGGCGACCCAGCGCATGCACACCCTAGCCTGGAGACCCTCCCCTCCTCAACCCAGCATATCCTCAAACCTGCCCCTTCCCTCCCATTCCCCATCTCCAGCCACGTCCTCCCTTTAGAGACACCTGCAGAGGAAGCCCAGAGCACTGAAGGGCGGGGCCAGGGGCGCCTGCCGATTTGATTTCCCTGCTCTTGGGGGCACAAACAGATGCTAGGTCTGAGGACCACCCTCAGTTCCTGCCGCAGGGCCTGGTCCCCTCCTTTCCATCTTTCCCAGGAGGCTCTTGGTTTCAAAGCCTCCCTCACGTAGATCCAGAGATCTTGGCTGAGCCCATGCCTGTGAGCAGCCAGCAGGGCTAAAAATACAAGGGGATCCTTTAGCTGCAGTAGCAGAATCTAACATCTGGTATGGTGCTGCAGTCAGCGACAAAGCAGTCCAAGCCTCTGCTCACACCTTTGGAAGGGCCGTTCATAAATCAACGTGACCGAGGAGGAAGGCCACTGCGGAACCACCCCACGTACGAGAACTCTCGATGAGCACCAACACTGTGTCAAACACTGTAGACACTTCGTCTTACCCAATCCTTACAGCAACTCAAATCGTTAGACCCATTTTACAG
This sequence comes from Felis catus, assembly GCF_018350175.1. NCBI lineage: Eukaryota > Metazoa > Chordata > Mammalia > Carnivora > Felidae > Felis > Felis catus. The sequence continues at coordinate 16,915,309 of NC_058377.1, read as the reverse complement.
ACAAGAAAGCTCAGAGAAGCTCCCCCTCTGATGATCATTCTGTAGGTGTGGGTATTTCTCAAAGCTCCGTTTCAGGCTTCTCCTCCTCTCCCTGGATGCACATTTCCTGAGCAGCAACATCCGTTCCCATGACTCAGCCTGAATTCTCAAACTAAGCCTTTTGCCTCAATCTTTCTCCTCGGTTCCAGACCAGCCTATCCACTTCCTTCTACTCATCTCCTGGATGTCTTCAGGGACCTAACATTGTACATGCCCAACGATGACCCCTGATCTCCATGCCGTGAGTGAACATGGCACACACCCAGCGGCCCTCGGTCAGCCTCCACCACTCCCACCCCAGCCAAGCTCCACGGGGCCTGTCGACTCTGCCCCTGCTCCCAAGGGCCAGCGCCACTCTCCAGCCCGGGCCCACCGCCCTCCTTCCCGTGCGCCCATCTCGCATTCCCAGCTGCTCTCTGTTGTTGCTCCTATCCACACCACAGCCAGACCGGCCTTTTCAAAACCTAAGTGGAGGGGCGCCCGCGTGGCTCAGTCGGCTAAGGATCTCGGCTCAGGTCATGATCTCATGGTTCCTGACATTGAGCCCTGTGTCGGGCTCTGAGCCGAACGTGGAGTCTGCTTGGGATTTTCTCTCCCTCTGCCCCTCCCCTGCTCGCTCGCTCTGTCTAAATAAATAAATAAATAAATAAATAAATAAATAAATAAATAAAGGAATGAATGAATGAATGAATGAATGAATGAATGAATGAATGGATTCGCATCACTCCCCCACCCAAACCCCTCCAGTGGCTTTATACCACCCTCGGGGCAAAGTTCAAGGCCTTTGCTGTGGTCTCAGCAGCTGTAATGACCAGCCTCCTGGGAACTCCGGCTGCATTCAGTGTCATGCCAGCCCATGGCCGCTTCTCACTCCCGCTAGCTGGGCAGCCTCCACACTGCACCCCTCCCTGCGCAGAGCAAGGACCGTTCTCCCTCCTTACCATCCTCCAGCCTTTCTGAATGCCCTGCTGGGTCAATGTCCTCAGAGCCCTCGGAGCCTCGCCTTAGCCTCTGTCGGGATTGCAGGTGTAATTATGTTCTTCATTCCCGCTGTCTTGGGCAGAGGGTGAGCTCTGAGAGGCTCCTGGGGACCATGTCCATCCGGTCACCACTGGATCCCCCGCCCCCCGAACTGAGCCTGCACCGAGGTGGGTGCTGAGTAAATATTTGCTGAACAAGTTCTGCCCCTTCCACGCCTCCTGGGGTAGCCCACCTCTGGACAGATTGGACTCTTGATCACTCCTTCCTATTAAGCCCAATTCCTCTCAGGCTCTCGAAACAACTTCCAGCAGGGCAACTCAAAGGTCCTGGGGGAGGGCCAAGCTGCCTCCTCTCTTCCTGTGTCCAGCCTTTCCTCTTTCACACCCTCTGCATCCACCGAGCGCCTCGAGGCCCTCGCCTGCCCCTGCCAGGTCAGGAAACTTCTCAGGCATTTCTCAGTCAGGTTTCCAGGTACCATCTTTCCTCCTCCAAGACCTCCAGTTCGAAGACCCCCCAGTTCCAAGACCCCCAGTGTCTGCCTAAACCACGGATAGTACTGAACCCTATATAGGCTGTTTTCCTATACATACACACCTATGATAAAGTTTCATTTATTAGGTACAGTAAGAGATGAACAACCACAATAAACTAGAACTTCAACACGTTGTCATAAAAAGTACGTGAGTGTGGTCTCTTTCTCTCCAAATACCTTATTGCAGCATACACACCCTTCTTGCGTTTTTTTTTTTATAAAATGTATTTATTTATTTTCAGAGAGAGAGAGAGAGAGAGAGAGAGAGAGAGAGAGAAAGCATGAGTCAGGGAGGGGCAGAGAGAGAGGGAGAGAGACAGAATCCCGAGCAGGCTCCATGCTGTCAGCACGGAGCCTGATGCGGGGCTCGAACCGACGAACCATGATGAGATCACGACCTGAGCTGAAATCAAGGGTCAGGCGCTTAACCAGCTGAGCCACCCAGGCGCCCCACACACCCTTCTTGTGATGATGATGGGAGAGGATAAAATGCCCACGTGATGAGGTAGACAGGTGAATGACGTGAGCACTGTGAGGTAACCTTAGGCTATTGACCTTCTGCCAATACATCATCTGCTTCCTGATCACAGCTGGCATCAGCAACTGAGACCTCGCATAAGGAGTGACTACTGAACCGTTCTCTCCCTGCCCCCAGGAAGGCGTCCCTCTCCCCTCCTCCCCCAGATCCACTTGCTCTAGCACCCAGCCCTGGCATCCTGGTCTGAGGAGCCTTAGGCCGGAAGTCCTGTCTTTGACTTGTTTTATGGCCTTGCACTTCCCCTCTCAGGGCCTCATCTCCCCTTCAGTGAGAAGAAGTGGGTCAACCGTGACCTGAGGTCTCTTCCAGCTGTTAGATCCTGTATTTGTTTGCCGGGGCTGCTCTAGTCAGTACCAGGGACTGGGGCTGCTTCAAGAGAAATTTAGTTCCTCACAGGTCTTCTCGTTTTACCTTGACCACATCTGTAAAGGCCCTATCTCCGAACACAATCACATTCCGTGGTACAGGGGTGAGGAGCTCATCATAGGAAATTTTAGGCGGACACAATTCAAACCATAACAGATCCCAAAGAGGCGATGTCGCTACCCTCGCTGAGTCTCGGGGCAATGGTGAGGGACTACTAAGATCCAATGTCTAAAGCTGGGCACATGACTGGTATGCCATGAACAGTAGCTGTCATAATCTGTCGCTGATGGTGATTGCCAATGACGATGGCGATGACATTGGGCCAGGTCTCTGGATTGGCCTAACCACAGTAATGGTGCCCTTACTTGTGTGCCTCTGGGGAAAGCTTTGTGTGAAGGTTTATGTGTGCATCCTGGGTCTCCTATGTTTACCATCCCTCCGGTCAGGTGAGGAGCTCGCGGAGGGCAGCCCCCAGGCTCTGGCCTCACGCTTCCGACCACGTGTGCCCAGCATCCCCCATACAGGGGTGATCACTGACCCACTCCCAGGCACAGTGGTGGTGGCAGTCAAGCAGGGCAGGTGATGTGTTCCAGGAAGAGGGATGAGTTCAAAGGACTGCAAGAAACCAAAAGGTCTGGGTATGGAGCATCCAGGGAAGGGAGGGCCCTGGAGGTCGTAGGAGGGGTTTGCATTTTTTCCTGACAGCAACGGGGCCCCATTGATGGGTATTCAGCAGGGAGAGGTGTGATCCGAGAAGCAGATGGGAGAGGTCGGGATGGGGTGGGGCAGGACCAGAGGAGACAGCACCCGCCCTGGGAGCTCCAGGGAGGAGTGTCCAGGAGAGAAGTGAGGGGGTGTGGAGACGCAGGCACAGCAGGGAGAAGAGGGGCCGCTGGATCTGTGAGACGCTGAGGAGGAAAAGGTTCGGGCTCGGTGATGGATGGAAAGAGGACGGGGGAGGAAGGGAAGTACCACGGGCGATTCCAGGTCAGACAGGAATTGAGTGTTGAGATGAGGGAAGGCTGGCAGTGGGACAGGTAGGGGAAGAAAATCAGGAATTGAGTTTTGGACACACCTTGTATGAGATCCCTGTGAGATATCCAAGGGGAAGTGTCGGGCAGGCGGGCGGCTGCATGGGACGTCTGGAATGCTCAAGTGATTTCTAGGCGGGACTTCACACCCAGGTAAAGACCATGAAATGTCAGTGAAGGAGACTGGCCCACTGCCCAAGGGTATGCTTTCTCCAGCAGTGCTCAGCGGCCAGCACGGGCCAGAGGGCAGCTGAGTCCACAGGGCTGGCCACCCCACCCCCAGCCCCTTCTGTTCGGTCTGCCTTCCTTAGGGGTGAGCGATCAAGGGACGGAGTGGCTTTCCTGTGTCCCGCTCCACACAGGGCAGCCCGTGGCCTCAGTGGGCCAAGTAGAAGGGTGTCCACAGGTGGGAGTCAATGCCTTGGGGGGAGGGGTCTCCATGGGTACTACTGGGGACCACTCACTTCGGTCCCTTCCCTCCTCACACACACACACACACACACACACACACACACACACACACACCCAGGACTGTGGTCCACTCTCAGAGTGCCATTGTCCCGGGGAAGTAGAAAACAGCCCAGAGAGGGAGGGAGGGAAGGGGGTTTTGGAGCACAAGCGTGAGAGGGGAGAGAAAAGCAAGCCTGAGGAACAGCGAACTGGTTGCAAAGGATTCCTGCCCCAAGGCAATCTAGGCCTGGGGGTTGGCTCAGCAGGAGCAGCAAAAGGGCAAAGTGGTAAAAGGCAGTTTAGAGTTCAGCAAGAGGATGGTAGAAATGATGTAACCCCAGCAGATTAGAAAGGAAAATGAACACAGGAGGGGATTAAAAAGAAAACAGAAGTCCTAACGACATTTTTTAACCAACTCTTGGGGGCGCCCGGGTGGCTCAGTCGGCTAAGTGTCCAACTCTTGGTTTTGACCCAGGTCATGATCTCCTGGTTCATGGGTTTGAGCCGTGTCAGGACGGGGAGGGGCCTCGGAGCTGACAGGGCAGGGCCTGCTTGGGATTCTCTCCCCCCCCCCCCACTCTGCCCCTCCCCGCTTCTGTGCGTGGATCAAATCTCTCTCAAGATTAATAAATAAACTTAAAAACAACACTTGAAGTAGGTGCACAATGGGACAACAGGAAGGAAGATCACATACATCACAGGACGGAAAGGGAGGGGAAGGGAAGGAGGGCGGGGCTGGTGAGGCCTGGGCAGGAATGGGGGCCATTCCTACTGGAGATCCTGGATGCTCTGGATTTCCCCAGGCAGCTAGCAGAAGCAGAAGAGAAAGGGGGGAGCCGGGGTGGAGCAAAGCTGGCCGAAGGGAGGGGCCCCAGGGAGGGGGGCCGGGGGGGTGCGAGGGGGGCCCCCTGGCTTGGCAGCAGCACCTTGGAAGTAGGATGGGCTGTTCAAGGCCCAGCTGCGGGCACGAGATAGAGGCAGAGCCCGGTTTCGAGTTTTCCCAAACCGACATCTGATCCAACTCATATCACAGTCCAGAGGGAGAGGGTCCAGGCAGGGGTGGAAGAAGGGGGGGGTTCCGGGCTCCACACAGGGCAACCTCCCAGGGGAGGCCTCAGGACACTCCGTGTCAAATCATGTAGGTGCAGCATGTGTGTTTTCTCCAGGTAATAACTCTCCCAAGCTATTCAGAGACATGTGTGGCCTCAAAAAAGGTCAGGAGACACCGGCTGAATGATCTTTGGACATCACGTCCAAACTCAGGCAAGGGCAGCATCCTAAGGCTGGTGGGAAGGGTGTGAGTCCGTTTTCCTGGGACATCTGCCAAGGCGCAAGGGAAAGTGCTGGCAGGAAGGGGTACGGCAAAGTTTCCCAGCACAGTCCCTCTTCCTTGTCACTGAGCAACTCCCCAAAAGTTCCCCGGCCCCAAAAAATATTTGTGAGCCACATCGTGCACCTGACAACGGGCAGACAATGGACATACGCAGGGGAATAAGAATAGCCCTGGTCTTTGAGATGCTCATGGTGTTTCCATCTTCTCGCCTGGTCTCTACCAGGTGGGGCACAGAGTAGATGGTGCAGACCTTTGCACAGGCTTTCCCTCGCCTGAAACACCCCTCTCCTCCTGACTCATCCCCCATACAATCCTGCCAACACAGATTTCACCTGCTTAACTCCCCTGCTCCTGGAGTAACAGAGGCTTAGAGGTCACTGCCTCCCAGTGACCTTCCAATCCTGGCCCTTGCACAGACTAGCTCAGAGACTCTGAATAACCTACTTGATTTTTCTTTTAAAAAAAAAAATTTTTTTTAACGTTATTATTGAGAGAGACAGACAGTGAGCAGGGGAGGGGCAGAGAGAGAGGGAGACACAGAATCCAAAGCAGGCTCCAGGCTCCGAGCTGTCAGCACAGAGCCCAATGTGGGGCTCAAACTCACAAACCGTGAGATCATGACCTAAGCCGAAGTTAGACGCTTAACCAACGGAGCCACCCGGTGCCCCCCTACTTGATTTTTCTAAGTCTCTTTTTTCCAATCTGTAAAATGGCAGGGGGGGGGTTGGTTTTGTTGGGGGGGGGGTTCATTTTTTTCTAACTTTATAGAGATACATCTGACATATAACACTATGTAAGTTTAAGACGTATAATGTATTCACTTGATACATTTTATATATAGCAATATGACAGATAACCAACATAGCATAACCAACACACCTCCTTCCTATGACATAATTACTATTTCTTTTTTGTAGTGAGGAACATTTAAGATCTACTCTCCTAGCAACATTCAAGTATATAATACACTATTATTAGCTAATAATCAGCACGTTGTAAATTTGATCCTCAAAACTTATTCTTTTTTTTTATTATTGAGATATAACTGACATATCAGATATCAGTTTCAGGCATACAACACAATGATTCGATATGTGTGTATGTTGCAAAATGATTCCCACAATAATTCTAGTTAACATCCATCACCTCACGTTGTTAACAAAAAATCTTTTTCTTAGGATGAGGACTTTTAAGATCCGCTTTCTTAGCAACTTCCAAATATACAATACAGTGTTCTGTTTTTTTTCTTTTTTTTAACTTATTTATTTTGAGAGAGAGAGTGAGGGCGGCGGAAGGGGAGAGGGAGAATCCCAAGCAGGCTCCGCACTGTCAGCGCAGAGCCCAGTGCAGGGCTCAATCCCACGACCATGAGATCACGACCTGAGCAGAAATCAAGAGTCGGATGCTTCATTGAGCATCCAGGGCGCTCAGCTGGTGGGACTGAGCCACCCAGGTGCCCCTACAATACAGTATTCCTAACTATGGTCACCACACTATACACCCCCAGGAAAGAATGGAGGTTTTAATAGTACATACCTCATAAGGTTGTTACAAAAATCAATAATAAGAAATTCCAGATAAAGCAACATAGTAGACAGCCTGGAAAACAGGCCAAATTCAAAAAAGTAATTCAGCAGATTTTAGGTCTTCCTCTCCTGCCTACCTGGTTGGGAGGCAGGATATTGAGGAATTGCACTTCCAGAAACCAGAGAAGGAAGCACGAATGGAGAGGCCTGGGAGAACCGAGCGTGAGGGAGGAGGAAAGAACAGGAGGGGGTCTCAAGTTAGAATTTAGGCCTGGGGACTCCCAACAGCCCACGAAAGAGGCTGTGGAGTCTGGTGGCTCTGAATTCTCATTGCAGCTCTGTCCCAACCTGCTGTGTGACCTTAGGCAGGTTATTTAACCTCTCTCAACCCTAGCTTCCCCTTCTATAAAGTGGAGATAGTGATATTACACCAGTGACAACTATCATTGCTTGTCCTGCTTGCGACACCCTGCCAAGTTAAAGGGCAGTCCCCGTGCACACCCTGGGTGGGGTCTCCCTCTTCCTGGGAACTTCGAACTAACAGGTACAGCAGGACATAGCAAATGCTCGTGGGGGCTAAGAGCAAAAGGCCATGTGACGTTGGCTGAGGCTCTGTTCCAGTAGGACTTGGAAGCAGAAATCTCAGTGTGTTGAGCAGTCTGGCTGGTGCCGATGGGAATGGATGGCAGAGAGAAGCAGGGATGGCAGAGGCCATTGCTAGAACCACCCTGACGCCTGTGAGCGCCCCAATACCCCAATCTCTGGGTATTCGAGCAACAGATACCCTTGTCACCCTGAAGTCAGAGAAGTCATAACTGGAAACTGCATCCTGCTCCAAGGGTTGCCTTGAAATGAAAGCATAAGCCCAGAGTCTGGCACACAGTCGGTGCTCACTAGTGATGATGATGACGGTGACCAGAACCTGGCATAGGTGTAAGAAACCTCAGGAAGCCCCTTCACCACGCACCATGGCCCCGGAGGCTGCGATGACTCCAGAGAGCCCACGGGATTCAGAGCACCTGGGCGTGAGCAGCTGCAGCCACTGAGCCCTCCCCCACTCCTCTCAGCACACCCCAGCCGGTCCCGGGCACTTGCAGATGCCCCAGCAGTGGCCGATCAAGGTCAGGTGGATGGAGATACACCTACAAGGTGAGCGGTCAGCGCCCGGGGTGGGGGCAGGAGCCACAGTGGCAGCACACGGGTGAGGTGCAGTTTAGGGTGGTCTAGGTGAAGAAAACTGCTCTGCAGCCAAGACTGCCTGGCTTTGACCTTCTCTGTGTGACCTTGGGCAAGTCACCTAACTTGGTCTGTCTCGTTGCAGGAAAACAAGGATAATCGCAGAACCTACTTCCTAGGGTTGAGGGAGAGGTAGGAAGAGACCAGAGAGGTCACCGTGGGCCAAAGTCAGGAGGACACAGGAGCCGGAAAGTGGACTGACCCTGAGCAATGCAACCGGAACCGGGAAGAGAAGCAGCAGCCAGACGAAAACGGCTGGGTTTCGCCACAGGGTACACTGAGGCAGGCCGGACTCCCTCCAGCCGCTGCCTCGGGGTTCCCCCAGCACCACCTTCTCTAGTCCGTCCACAGCCGTGCACCCCACCAGCACCTCATTCCTTCCCGTCGACGCTGCTCTCGCTCCTCGCTCCTCGCTCCTCGGAAAGGCTTCCCCAGCCGTCCTGGTCAGTCTGTCCAGCCGGGCCCGTCTGTCAGTCTCTGTCTCCCGCTCTGACAGCTTCTGGCATGGAGTCAGAATTCCAGGAAAAACCCGGCACACACAGCACCATCGGGGTTCCCTCCTGTCCTCCAGCCACCTGCCACCACTGTCCCCGACAAGGGAAAGCTCAGCTTCACGCCTTCGGGGACAGGCACGGGATGTCCCAGAAGTAACAACCGTGTGACTTATTGAGGACTTTCCCATTTCCACACAAGTTCAGTTAGGAGTGTCAGCTGCACCCTGTCTCCTTTTTTTGCGACAGAAAAAGAAATCCTTCTTTGAAATCCAATGTTTGATTTCAGCTCGCAGAATACAAGTCTCCGGACCGAAAATGCATTAATCTCACGGTGTTCTCACACTATGCAGGTTTGTGACCTTTTGCTTTTACGATCATTTCACGTGACTTCTGAAATGACTTCACACAGGACAGCCGTCGAAGTCCTGGATTGGGCCGCCTCACTGAGAGCAATGTCACAGCTCTGAACCTTTATCGGCGCAGCCAAGGTGCTTAAGACATTTTTGGAAAATGACTTTACACAGAACTTCTTTTAGGAACGTGAACACAGTTACCTCATTCCTCCTTTTCTTGCTGATGCTGAGAAACCATGTTTCCAGGCCACAATTTTGTTTTCATAGACTTGATTCTCCCCCCCCCCCACAAATGCACAGACTGCCCCATCATCAACATGCCCCACTGGATGACTCACTTTTCGTTAACCTCAGAGGAACGTGATCTCTCGTTTCATAACGGGGTTATTTGGAACCCACTTAGCACAAAACTGTGGGGACTGAATCTTAAGGCGCTTACTTAATACTTGGACTGTCTGCCTCCTGCTGTGGGAGGTACATTCACAAGGGAGGAGGCCGGTGCGGGCTACTCACTGCTGCATCCCGGAGAGCCTGCAAGTGCTTCCCAGTAAAGAGCCTCGCAAAAACAGGGACCAAGCCGCGAACCAGCAAGCCTAACTGGGTGGCCAGCCACCACAGCCACATCACTTATCCTCAGCATAAAGGGAGACCCGGAGGCCAGAAGACAACCACCCACTGGACGCCCCCCCCCAGCAGTCCCCAGCCCAGCCTTCTCCTGTGCTCACGTCTTCCAAGAAGCCCAAAGGGCAGAACTATGCTCTCATTCTAGAACACGCACGCATCTCTCGGCCCCTCAGGGAGCTGGCTCCGCCGTTCATCTGCAGAGAGCTCTGTTGTCCCCTCACCCAGGAAGGCTGGGGGGAAGGACCAGACTTCCTGGGCCCCACCTCCTTGCCATGATCTATGGAGAGTGCCCCCCAGAGAGGAAGCCTCAATCGAGGACCTGCCAAGAAACACGATAATTTAAGGAATTAAGCTCCATTTGGATGGTTTGGAGTTTGTTTTTTTTCCCCCTGTCACAATTACATCTTGATTCCAGTGGTATGTCTCTGGTGGGACCCCCCAATAAATAGGTGTCTCTGGCAGGGCCCCCCAATAAACCAACTATTTGGTTTCTGAACAATTTGAGAAATAAATTGAAAATTTAATAAGAAGAGGAAAGAAAAAAGAACCCACCAGGATGCATCAATGGGGACCTTGTCCTTATGGAGGGCCACATGACCTTGGGCTCCTGCCAGAGAGAATACCCCAGCGTCCAGAAAAACAGCAGAAGGAGGTTTCACAAACCAAGCTTCCTGCTATGTGTTTGACTGTTGTAAGAGCTTATTGGGTGTTGCCCGAGGAAGCTGTCCCTTCAGGACCTCTCCCGGGACAGGAGAGATGGAGAAACGTGATCTCTGTCATATACAGAGCGTCAGGATAGAGCCCGAGGTGTGGGGGAGCGGGTCCTCCAGCTGAAGCAGCAGCAGCAGCCCTTGTACCTGGCACGTGGGTGGGCTTCACGTTACCTCCTATGCTTGCTTCTCCCTTGTCATCCCTGAACCGTGAGCACTCTTGCGTTCCATCTTGACTCAGCTGTGTTTGGGGATACTGAGGCAGGGACACCAGTTCCAGCTCAGACTGGGCCAGCCACCTAAAGCCAGCAGGGTGTGGCCACAGAGCCCTGTAGTCCCCGAGCCAAGGAGAGCAGCATCCCGGAAGCAAACGGGGCTTCAGAATCCAACCCTGATCCGCAAGTGGGAGTCTCCCTCTATGCCTCCAACCCTGGAGAACTGGGATTTGACTGTACTGAGTCAGCTGGTTCCTATATTGACAGTTTCCCAGCGTCCAGATATGTTCCCTGGGGTTCCCCACCCAGATTCCTCCTCTGGGTCACATCACGCAGAGCCTTCTCCCAATTCTCTATCCTCCCAGAGGCGAAGGCAGACTCCCATCCCCTCCAGGTTCTCCGCTGGTGGGAGGTCTTCCCGTCTTTCCTTCCTGTCCAATCCCCCTCTGCCGGAAGAGCAAGGCTGCAGCCACAAGTATGATCCTAAATGAGTATGTTCCCCTTCCGGCAGTTCTCCCGCTGTGGGACGGGTGCCTGCCAACAAGCTGACATATGGAATGTGAACCGGATTTTCCACTGGCTTCCACTAGGCAGGCAGAGAAGGGTTTCCCTCCCAGAAAGGAGGGCAGACAGCAGGGTCTGGGAATGGGAGAAGTAAGCAAGGCTACATGGGGATCTCGTTACCCCAGGATGTGGTTTTAATTCCATCCTTCCCTTGCAGCCTCTACCCCACCCCACCCCCCCAGTTTATTAAAGGCTCCAAATTAAATATATGAGATGTAATTGCAACATGGAGATCCTGGCTCAGTATCCAGAAACTGTCGGAGGGGGCAGGGTAACAACCACAAACGGGGGAGAGAAAAAGCAAACTGTCAGTACCCATTTGAACAAAGCACTGCCTATGTCTGGGCTGCAGGCAGGGCCTAGGTCAGCTCCAGACCGGCTCCCAGGGCAGCCGCTCCCCGCCCCCAAGTACTGAGGAAGGGCTCCCCGGCCCAGAGACACGCCTCAAGCCTTCCGGGGCCCAGGCCCCTTGGGAGTGACCAGATCTCGCCTCCACGTGCTCCACTCCATCACTCCAATGCAAGCATTCCCTGCACTGCCAGCCCGGCTCTGTCCCATTCCATCCAGAGTTTTCCCGCTGACTCCCATTACCAGTGAGCCCCTCCATACCTTCGTTCCTGCTTTCCCCTCTCACCCCACCCCTGCCCACCCTTTGTTCCCCCCCCCCACCACCGCTGGATTCTTTCTCTTCCCCCAAGTCACCCCTCCCTCAGAGCAATCAGGGCCCTTGGTGGCCTCCCCGGTAGCCCCCTGCCCACCCCACCCACACAGTCTCCTGTATCTTCCCTCCTCTCCTTCACCGATCCCTCATCTAAGCCCCTCTCAGGACAAAGGCTCCTTCTCTGCTCCTCCCATGACCCTGAATCTTCAGGCCTTTCTCCAAGGCACGGTCGCTTTGCGTGGGCTCCTCAGCTTACTCCAGCCCTTGTTGTCCTGCCTGCTCTCAGGAAGAGGACTGTGGCCTGAGGCACCCACACCGTCCCCGTATCACTGCCCTCTCTGAGGTGTGCAGTGCCAGGAGTCGCCACGCCCTCCTTGACCTGGAAGACGGGCCTCTCCCGGCTTTTCTTCCTGCTTCTCTGAATATTCCTTTTCCAGCTCTGACTCTTCTCCTCAGCCAGCCCCTCAGATCTGTGGTTCTCCAGAGTTTTGTCCTAGAGCCTCTCTCTCATGCCACCCATCCCAGGTTCCCAGGAATCTAGCCCCTGCTCCCTGCATCCCTCCACACCGAGGCACCACCTGACCTGCAGTCCACATATTATTGCCTGATGCTCCAGCTCTCCTCCCCACAGTGACCCCCAGTCCTCCATCCACACCCAATACCTTTATTCAGATCTAGTAAGACAGCCTCCCCCCGGCTTGTGCCCAGAGATCTGCCCCCTCCACCCTCCCCCTGCTGCCACAGGCATATAGCTAGGGCATGCAGGGACATTGTTTTGTTGGGAGCTTATGTGCCAGGCACTATGCCAAGAGCTTTCTCATAGACCAGTCCATTTACTCTCCTGATGACCCCGTACATTAGATATTATTGCACCCATTTGTATTTATGAGGGAAACGGAGGCTCAGAGAGCATAAGCAACCTACCCAAGCCTCAAGACCTCTACAGATAGAGCTGCATTTGGAGCGCCAGCCCCGGTCACTTCCTACCTGCTCCCGCAAATGCAAATCTGATCGCACCAGTCCATTACCACCTCACTGCACTCCAGACAAAATCCAGACTCCTCAGGATGGTGTCCAAGATTGTCTTCAAACCATCCCGGCCTTCTGTTTTCTACTGTCTTCTACTCTAGAGCCAGACAGAATGGCCAGGCTGAGATGGGCCTGCCCCATGCTTCAGCACAATCAGCTTCCTCTCCTCTCTATCCAGAAAATTCCTCATTCCTTAAGACTAGCAGAGCGTTGCCTTCCCTAGGAACCCCAGCCCCATCATCTCGCCAGGTGGACTGGCTGCCTCCCCGGAGCTCCCGGACACTGTGTGCTCGCTGGGTCCTGGCACTCACCCACTGCCTCGTGATCACTTCTTTAATCTTGCAAGTGTCATTTTTAGCTTTGTAGCCCTGGGGACCGACACGGATCCTATGTGCCGCACGAAGGGGCTCAGGAAGAGAAGCACCATCAAATGAGCAGCCCAGCCAGATCTGCCCAAAGTGGGGTCCCAAATCAGCAGTGGCAGAAGACAGCCCCATCCCACCTCCGATTCTGAGAATGAGACTCTCTGGAGACAGACACTGCAGCTAGCACTCTGCACCTTAAAGACGCTCCCCCGAGACATTCTCACACCCAGTGAAATTTGAGAGTCTCCGATCTAGACCAGTGCTTGGCCCTGATCATCACCAGGCCAGCCTCAAGGGACCAGACACTCAGCTGCTATCTGCTTATACACAACCAGGAGAGTTATTTCCCAGACTTTTTCGTATCAGGACAGGCAGAGAAAAATAACAGTTTCGGGCACTCTGGAGGAAACGGACAAAAGTGCTCAGACCTGAAGGTGAAAGGCCTGGGAGCTGAGCTCCCCTGGGCTCCACCCAGCTGAGGAGGTCAACAGCTTGGCGTGCCTAGAACCCACTCCTGACACCTGCTCAGGGAGCTTTGGTCACTAAGAGCTCCCAGCAGGCGCAGGCAGCCAGGCACAGCTGCCCAGGACTCACATGGATGCTGGTGCTGACAAACTGTGACGAAACCCCTAGTGAGTGACGGCCTCAGGGTCAGCCATGGCTCAAATAGCAGCATGGACCTCTATAGCTTGGGACCATTCTCACTGCAGGAAACTAACTGAGGGTCTCCTGGCCCTGGGAACCACACATGGAGGAAAGGAAAGTGAGGGCTCTGAGTATCCCCTGCTGGGCTCAAGACTATGCTATCCAAGGCAACCCCTGGGGTCCCCCTCCAGCTCCACCCTGCCCTCCCCGGCCCTGGAAGTGGGACAGGTAGCCAGAAGTGATCTGTAAGCCAGGATGCTGAGCTTCCTTTCCCCTGCCAGAGGGAGGCTGCTACAGGGACTTGGTATACTTCCAGAACCTCCTTATTCAGTAAAATGCTTAATGAAATATATGGAGGACTTGGCAAGTCAACTAGGTACCAGAAGCTACTGTGAAACTCTAAAAACATCCTTCAAAGCTCCTATGTGCCAGGCAGAGTGTATTCTCTATGGACCCACACCCATATGCTGACCTTTCCGGAGGGCCCACAAAGTGTAGAAAATTTGTCTTTATGATACATTAAGGAGGAACTGAGAGCTCGAAGACTCCTTAAATTATTGAGCCTTTAGATAAGGAGCTGATGCCCTGAATGCTCCTAAGTGCTTAGCTCCTGATTAAATGATGCAACTGGAGTGTTAATAAAAGAGCTTTCAGGGGCACCTGGGTGGCTCAGTTGGTTAAGTGTCTGACTTCAGCTCAGGTCATGATCTCATGGCTCATGAGTTTGAGCCCCACGTTGGGATCTGTGCTCACGGCTGGGAGCCCGCTTCAGATCCTCTCTCTCCCTCTCTCTCTACCCCACCCCTGCTCATACTCTCTCTCTCTCAAAAATAAATAAACATTAGAATAAATTATTAAAAAAAAATTTTGTTAAAAAATTTTGTTAAAATTTTGTTAAAATTTTTTTTAAAAAGAGACTCGGGGCGCCTGGGTAGTTTAGTCAGTTAAGCGTCCAGCTTTGGCTCAGGTCATGATCTCACAGTTCGTGGGTTCAAGCCCTGCACTGGGCTCTGTGCTGACAGCCCAGAGCCTGGAGCCTGCTTCAGATTCTGTGTCTCCCTCTCTCTGTCCCTACCCCACTCGCTCTCTCTCTCTCTCAAAAGTAAATAAACATTTTAAAAAACATTTTTAAAAAGAGACCCAAATACAGAGAACAAACTGGGGTTTGCTAGAGGGTAGGTGGGTGGGGGATGGGCTAAATGGGTGATGGGCATTAAGGAGGGCACTTGTGGGGATGAGCACTGAGTGTTCTAGGTAGTGTTCTAAATTCTACTCCCAAAACCATTATGACACTGTAGGTTAACTTGGATTTAAATAATTTTTTGTTTAAAAAGAGCTCTCATGATGTACTATAAAAAAAAAGTCATCTTTCTCCCTAGGGTTTAACCAGTCAACAGGAGGATTGATATCCTAAGCAGCAACTTGGGACCTCTGAGTAAAAGGGTCCCTAACCGAGGAAAGGGTCCATGGTGCCTAACATAGTGTGAAGCATAAACTGACATTCAACACTTGGTAAACTAACGGTTGCATGGGTGGCTGGGCGGGTGGGTGGATGGATGGACAGACGGATGGATGAAGGTGAAGTGTCTTTCCTTTTTGGGAGTTACCTCCATTAGCAATGATTCCTAGAAGGGTCAAATCACTGTGGACACCTTTTGGATCTCATGACGTGGACAGAGCTTGGTTCAGCTGACGAGACCGGGCAGCGTGCAGGGGACGTGAAAGGAGGGAGGAGAACAGACACACCTCCGGAGTGTATGGAAAGGAGACACCTTGCTGCCTGATCATCCCAGCTCTACGTGTATTTATTAATCTAGCACTTTGTTTTGTTTTTTCCAGCCTCAGCTACAAGTGCCACCACCTTCTCCCCACCATTTACCTCCCTCTGCGCGGGGCCACGGGAGAACGATTGAGCCAGAAGGGCCTTACAAGACCATCTAGTCAGAGGACACAAACTGGGTCTCAGACATGTGTTGTTCCGCCTCCACGGTCATTTAAAATTTTATTAACATCTAACAATCAGAGTCTATATAAAGACATAGATTTTGTTTTTCTTGGGGGAAAAAAAAATAACAGAAGATCGGCAACATTTCCCTGGCACTCTCTCCTAGGGACACTGGACTGGCCCTGGGGAGGGGTTGCCATGTCAGGGCTCCACACTCCAGTCTGACACAGTCCCCACCTGGCCTTACTGACCACTCTGCCTGCTTCATTTAGCAGCTTCTGTCTGTCTGGTCCCCAAGGTGCGTGAGCCCTATGGACAAATCCAATACCCTCACTCTTAGCGACGAGCAAACAAAGCCCCAAAGGGGAAATGATCTAAGTTCACACAATGAGCTGTTGGCAGAGAAATGACAGGAACCCCCTAGCAACCCCTGGTTTGTCAGTGTGTAGCATATGGTGGGTCTTATGTGCGAATTAATTAAATGTCCATTTTTTTTTCCAGTTAACCTTCAAATTTGCCCCGCACCTGCGCCATTCCAGCCCTGCCGTCCATGGACAACCACCCCAGAAGTTACCCTGGGCTGGCTCTCCCTGGACCAGAACTCCCTTGCCAATCTCTGTGCCCTGGCCTTGCTGAGATGTGCCAGCTGAGCTTGTGATCCCAACTTCCCTATTATCCACTGTCACGACCAAGTGGGGGATCTTCCTCTTTTTTTGGTTGCCCAGTTTCTTTCTCCCCTGGTAACGGTCTCTCGATGTTCTCCTCCCCACTAAGGAAAAGGGAAACTGGGTCCCCATGAAGTACTTAGAGCCCTGGGTAGAGCCTCACATGAAGTTAACACAACCCGTGGATTGTTCAGTTACGTGAGCCAACAAATTCTCTTTCTCGCCTAAGACAAGTTGGGACAGGTTGTCTGTCATTCGCAATATCAAGAGAGCTCCTGGGGACTAGGGATCTTCCCCCAAATATTCTCCTCTAAGGCATGAAGGGTACACTAGTCTGGACTCTCGGGGCTGCATGTGATGTACACAAGTGTGTGCCACCGCGCTTTCTCCCCAGCAAACACGCACAGACTTCCTGCTCTGGGCCAGGTATGAGGCTGCAAAGTTGACTCAGACATACAGCAGTCCCAGCCCAGTGAGTAACACAGGCAAATATCCTCCTGGAGAAGTGGGCACAATTCAGCAGGAGAGGGTGCTTTTGTTCACCATTTAGAGGATCTTGGACTAGTTAAAGGTAACAAATGCAGGAATTTAAAAAAAAAAATCCAATATAGACATAATACTCATTTGTTTAAAATTAGGAAACCCTGAAAAGTACACATTTTTTTTAAATCACCCCAAGACCTATCAATCAGAGGAATCGCTGTTAGCGTTTTTGTGTTTCCTTCCAGTCTTTTTTTTCTTTGCGTAATTTTTTTTTATTTTGTCGCATAAGAATACTTAACATAGATTTACCCTCTTTTTTCTAAAGTTTATTTACTTCGGAGAGAGAGCGAGCGAGCGAGCACGGGGGAGGGGCAGAGAAAGAGGAAGACACAGAATCCCAAGCAAATTCTGTGCTCGCTGTCAGCACGGAGCCCGATGCTGGGCTCGAGCCCACGAACTGTGAGATCGCGACCTGAGCCCAAACCAAGAGTCGGATGCTTAGCCAACTGAGTCAGCCAGGTTCCCCCAGAGATTTGCCCTCTTAAAAAAAGGTTCAGTGTATAATGCAGTATTGTTGATTGCATTGCTGCCAAATTTTCAGAATCTCCTTCCTTCTGAGGGCCGTATAACATTCCATTCGGCATATATAAGACATCTTCTTTATCCGTTCATCTGTCAGCGGACACTTAGGCTGCTTCCACACCTTGGCTACCGTGAATAATGCTGAAACGAACATGGGGGACAAGGTCCACTAAGATCTGCTGTCATCTCCTTTGGACATATAACCAGGAGTAGGCATTGCTGGCCCATACAATAGATCCGTTTTTAATTTTTTGAGGAACCTCCATATTGTCTTCCACAGCGGCCGCACAATCTTGTATTCTCACCAACGGTGCACAGGGCTCCCCATTTCCTTGCATAATTTTTATTTGTTGGATTGTTTAAACACTGTGGATCCTCGCTTCCTCTCAACCTATGGTGCCTGGCCTGTTTTCTGAAGCCAGCTTCTGCAAGGTGGTGGGAGGTGAATAAACAGCGGCCCCCGACACACCGCGGGGTGGGGGGAAACGGGCCCCACGCTGGCTGGTGTTGGAGAAAGAACTATTCCACGGGCTTCCTCCGCTCCCTCCTCTCATTTCCTTTGCAACAGAAAACCCTCCCCCACCTGGCTACTCTGTCGCTGACATGAGGCATTGGAGTCTGACCCCACTGGGCCATGTTTCATTGGCAAGTGGGCCACTGAAACAGGTGTGGCATCCCCTCCTGCCCTTTCTCCACATCCTCATTCAGTTCCTGAGCTTCAAATGTAGCTTTTATCAGGGAATCTGATGCAGGAGGTTATAGGCAGGGGATTATCATACACTTTCCAGTTTTCCTGGGACGGTTTTCGTTCTTGCCTGTTCTCCTGGCATAAGTAGTAATGGCATCCCCTTTCACTCGAACACGTCCCAATTTGGCCAATAAATTGTAGGGTCCTTGTGCAGATTAAGAAAATACGCACTGACCTTCTCAGCAGCTGGTATATCTCTGAGAGTGGAGGGGAAGGGTGGCAGAGATGATTTGGGGCCCCAAACCCCTTCCAGATAGCACAAGGGCCGTGGCTTAATGGAGCCCTGGTTTTAGCTAAGTCACCACAGGTGTTTCCAGGCAAGGAAGCAGGACAGTCCCGCAGGGACACAGCTCAGGGAAGACGCTGCCGCGTGCAGCCATCCCCCAGCTCCCAGCAGGCACCTGCCCCACCTCACGCCTCCAGGACCCCCTCCATCTTTATGTCCTATGCCCCGAACTCTCGCCCCAACCTGCACCTCCAGGTTGGCTCCCGGCCCCCACACCTCACCCCCGCTCTGCCCTCAACCCCTTGATCGGCCACCACTGCACCACTCACACCCTCCTCAGCTCCACCTCGCGGGGTTCCGCCTTGGCAGCCTTCCTCAATTACGGCTCAGCCCCCGGCTTTCCTGTCCGGCCCCGCCTGGGACCTCCCAGCTCCAGAGACCCAGACACTGGCCAAGATGGAAACTCCCACAGTTTCTCTTCTCAAATTCCACCCTTTGCCTGCTTGAAACTCCTGCCCCATCTTTAATTTTTTCCACTGACTCCTTCTCCTCCCCATCAGACCTCTGTATGTTTATTCATTCGTTCCCTCGGTGTTAATTAGGGTCCCGTCAGGGTGCCGGTGCCTTTGCTCGTCACTGCTGTCCCTTACCACTCTGCTGTCCTCCTTAACCCAACTTCTCCGGGAAATGACCTGTTCATAGCTCTCACTTACTTGCTCTCACTTTGCAGTCCTCAGCACCCACTGATACACTAAAACTTCCCCCGCCGTTGTTCACCGGTGACCTCCTGACCACCAGACCCAGGAACTGTCCCAGCCTCTTGGCCTGGGCACCACCGGCCCTGTTAACCACCCAGTTTCTTCTCCTGGTCACCTGAACCTGGCCACCTCCCACCCTTCCCTTTCCTCTCTCACTTCTCCCCGCATCCCACTTCTGCCCACCCAGGATCGCCCACATGTCTTGACAATACACTGACTTAGTCCCTGGTATTGATTTTATCTTCTGGTCCAACTTCTGACCTGTTCCTTCAGGAAGGTGGCAGGCCCACCTCTGACCCCAGTGGCTGGGCACAAAAAAGGCTCCTCAGAGATATTCTTGCCATGTCCTTTAGAGAGCTTTATAAAACCCAAAGAGGAGATTGGTGTGCCATAGCCAAAAACTCCAGAGGCAAATACAAGAGAATCCATCACATTAAGCACTTCACTCACATAAATTCAAATGTCTGTGCTCCAAAAGAAGGCAAAGTGTCAAATTAAGCAGTATGGGCAATCATGCTCACCATCCTACCCATTGAGTGTTTGCTACAGAGACCTGAATCTGCTCTCTTTGTGTGCCTCTCACAGTGCGGACATCCTGCTGAGCTAAACGTTACTGTGATGTTTAAAAGTAAATATCTTTGGGGGCACCTGGGTGGCTCAGTCGGTTAAGCGTCTGGCTTCCACTCAAGTCATGCTCTCACGGTCCGTGAGTTTGAGCCCTGCATCGGGCTCTGTGCCTACATTGCAGAGTCTGGAGCCTGCTTTGGATTCTGGTCTCCTTCTCTCTCTCTCTCTGCCCATCCCCTGCTTGTGCGCACGCGCTCTCTCTCTCTCTCTCTCTCTCTCTCTCAAAAAAAAAAATAATAATAAACATTTTTTTAAATAAAAATAAAAGTAAATATCTTTCAAATGTGGCACCTAATGTAAGCCAATTACTTTGCGTGAGGCTCAGCTAAAGAATAAGTGATCTGCTCCACACTGGGGGGGGGGGGGGGGGGGGGGAAGCTGGCTACATTGGACCATTCACAGGGGTGGTAATCTGTTGTTCTATCATGACTTTCTATGAGATTTGCACCCTTTGTGTTGACTTTGGAACCAACCAGTATAAGCTCAAGAAGGATGAGAAACCAAGAATCCAATGAGGACTAGACACTCACAAGTTATTCCCACGAGGTAAGCAATCGTGAAAGAAATGTCTTCTGAAGAAACCACTGGGTGTTGAAAGTGGCGATGACTTTTTATTTTATTTATTTATTTATTTATTTATTTATTTATTTGAAAGAGAGAGAATGCGTGAGCAAGGGAGGGCAGAGAGAGAGGGAGAGAGAGAATCCCAAGGAGGCTACACACCCAGCACAGAGCCCGACTAGGGGCTTGATCCCACGACCTAGGGATCATGACCTGAGTCAGAAGCAACAGTCAGATGTTCAACCGACTGAGCCACCCAAGCATCCCAGGCAATGACTTTTTAGATACAACACCAAAGGCGTGATCCATGAAAGATATAGTTGAAAGCTAGGCATCATTAAAAAGAATCCGCTCCGCAAAAGACAATTTCAACAGAATGTGAAGACAAGCCACAGACTGGGAGAAGATATTTGCAAAAAAAAACACACCTGACAAAAGACTATTATCCGAGATATACAAAGAACTCCGAAAATTCAACAATAAGAAAACGAACAACCCAATTAAATAATGGGCCAAAGACCTCACCAGACACCTCACCAAAGAAGATGTGCAGAGAGCAAACAAGCATATGAGAAGATGTTCCACGTTGTACGTCATCAGGGAAACGCAAATTAAAACAACAACTACATACCTCTACACACCTGCTAGCATGGCCAAGCTCCAGAATGCTGACAAGGCCAAATTTTAGGAAGGAGGCAGAGCAACAGGAACTCTCGTGCATTGCTAGTGGGAATGCAAAATGGTACAGCCATTTGGTAAGACAGTTTGGCAGTTTCCCGAAAAATGGAACATATTCTTACCAGCAAGATCCAGCGATTACACTCCTCGGTATTTACCCAAGGAGTCGAACACATGTCCACACAAAAACCTGCACGCGGAGGTCTAGAGCAGCTTTACTCACAATTGCCAAAACCTGGAAGTATCCAAGATGTCCTACAGTACGATTGGATACGTTTTGGTACGTCTAAGGCAACAGAACATTACTCAGCACTAAAAAGAAATGAGCTATCAAGCCATGAAAAGACATGGAGGAAACATAGATGCATACCGCTAAGTGAAAGAAGCCAATCGAAAAAGCCTACAAACTGGGGCGCTTGGGTGGCTCAGTAGGTTAAGCATCCAGCTCTTGTTATCAGCTCAGGTCATGATCTCATGGTCTCTCAGGCTCTGTGCTGGGCGTGTAGCCTGCTTGGGATTCCCTCTGTCTCCCTCTCTCTCCACCTCTCCATCACTCTCACACTCTCTCTCTCAAAATAAATAAAACTTAAACATTAAATAAATAAATAAATAAATAAATAAATAAATAAATAAACAAATAAATAAATAAAACTTAAAAAAAAGTGGGGCACCTTGGGGGCTCAATTGGTTGAGCATCTGACTTCGGCTCAGGTCACAGTCTCGCGGTTCGTGAGTTCGAGCCCCACGTCGGGCTCTGTGCTGTCAGCACGGAGCCTGCTTCAGATCCTCTGTCCTCCTTTCCGTCTGCCCCTCTCCTGTTCACACACACTCTCTGTCTCAAAAATAAACATTTTTTTAAAAAAAGGCTACAAACTGTATGATCCCAACTATATGACCATTTAAGGCCAAAAGCAAAACTATGGAGACAGTAAAAGATCAGTGGTTGTGGTGGCAAGGGCAGGGGGGTGAATAGACAGCACAGATGACTGCTAGGGAAGTATTAACTATTAGGTACAATGCTAGAATGGTGGAAACATGTCATTGCATGTTCCAAAACCACAGGATGCTCACCACCAAAAGTGAACCCTAATGTGAACTACAGACTCTGGGTGACAATGATGTGTCAATGTGGCTCAGCGATTATAACACATGTACCACTCTGGTGGGGGATGCTGATAATGGGAGAGGCTGTGTGGGGCGGGGGGGGGGGGGGGGTGGGCGGGCAGTGGTAAGCAGGAGGCGTCTGGGAAATCTCTCCTCCTTCTGCTCAGTTTTGCTGTGAACCTAAAACTGCTCTAAAGAATCGTCAATTTGCCGGGGCTCCTGGGTGGCTCAGTCGGTTGAGCATCCGACTTCGGCTCAGGTCATGATCTTGCGGTTTGTGGGTTCGAGCCCCGCGTCGGGCTCTGTGCTCACAGCTCAGAGCCTGGAGCCTGCTTCGGATTCTGTGTCTCCCTCTGTCTCTGTCCCTCCCCCACTCACACTCTGTCTCTCTCTCAAAAATAAATAAACATTAAAAAAAAAAGAATTGTCGATTTGCAAAAGAAAAAGAACCCTCTGGGGGGACACGGAGAGATTTCCAGCAAGCTTCGTTCACAGTGTGGTGGCATCAGGTGCTCAGAGAACTCTGGGTCACAGAGATACAGCTGCCAGTGATGGGGCAGCAGAGAGGGAACCTGGCTCCACTTCCCAGGCCCCGTGCCTCCACATGGAGATTCTGCACCTGGCCCTTCTCCTCGCTCCTCCCCACGGCTTATCTGATGGCGAGTCTGTGAGAGGGACTGTCTGCAGACCCAGCCTCAGTCTAGCCTGCTCTTTGTCACGTGAAAAGGGGCCTGCCTTTGGGGGAGAGACGTGCAGGCGCCCACCCACTAGGGATGAAACAGTCCCAAGCCAAATGCGCCCACACTTCGAAGCCACATCCTCTAATGCAGTTTTTAGTTTTTGTAGGAGGATCAGGTAAGACAGTTAATCATTCCCATTTCATAACAGACCATCACTGATTAATGCGTGGCCCTCTATATTTATTGTAATAACACAGGTGTTATTGCCACTTGCCTATTACCCAAGAACTAGACTGTTAGCAATGACTTCTATTGGCCTATAAGCTCCTCCCCATTGCATCCTCCAGACTCCCCTCACCCCCACCAGAGGCAACCCGAACCTGAATTTTGTGCTTGGCATTTCCTTGATTTTTATTACAAATAAGCGTATGTGTAACAATATACTCTTCAGTTTTGATTCTGGATTTTACAAAAAGGGCATCATACTGCATGTAGTCCTGTGCGACTTGCTTTTTCCTATTTTTACTAAAATGTATCCTTGTTGAACATACTTCAGTTCATCCATTGGCCCTGCTATGTCATATACTATTGTGTGGGTATACCGCGCTTTATACATTCATCTACTGATGGACACCTGGGTTATTATCCCCTTTTGGTTATTCTGAGTATGAATGTGTGTACTTTGCCTTGTCTTTTGATGACCCGGTTTTAAGCCAGGTTTACTGAGGTATAACTTACATTCACCCTTTTTTAGGTGTAACATTCTATATATCCTGAAAACACATGAAGTCATACCACAATCAAGACAGAGCATTCTTGGGGCGCCTGGGTGGCGCAGTCGGTTAAGCGTCCGACTTCAGCCAGGTCACGATCTCGCGGTCCGGGAGTTCGAGCCCCGCGTCAGGCTCTGGGCTGATGGCTCAGAGCCTGGAGCCTGTTTCCGACTCTGTGTCTCCCTCTCTCTCTGCCCCTCCCCCGTTCATGCTCTGTCTCTCTCTGTCCCAAAAATAAATAAACGTTGAAAAAAAAAAACAACAGAGCATTCTTATCCAAAAACTTCTTATCACTCCTCTTTGTGGACAGTCTCTGGCAAAGAATCAGAATCTGTTCTCTGTCCCCATAGCTTTGCCTTCTCCAAAATGTCGTAAAAAGGAATCACAGCTGTTTGAGGAGGGCTCCTTTTCTTTGTCATGCTGCATTTGAGACTAACCCATGTTGTTGCCCTATATTAGCCATTCTTGTCTTTTTATTACCCAGTACTATTCCATTGTGTGCATGTGTGCATACTTGTTTTATCCATTGTTTGCATTCTTTTCTTAGTTGAGGGACATCTGGGTTGTTTCCAGTTTGGGGCGATTAAAAATAAAGCCACTATCAACAGTCACATAAAGGGTTTTGTGGGAATAGAAGTTGTTTGAGGTTTTTTTTTCTTAAGACTTTAAGAGCAGTGTTAGGTTCACAACAAAACTGAACAGAAAGTACAGAGATTTCCCATACACCTCCTGCCCCCCCCACTCGCATAGCCTCCCCTCTAAGCAACATCCCCCACCAGAGTGGGACATTAGTTACCCCCGATGAACCTACACTCATACATCATCATCACTCGAAGTCCAAGGTTTACAGTAGGTGAACATAAGTTTTTTTTTTTATTTCACTTAAGTACATACTTAAAGGGTGGAACTGTTGAATTATATGGTAGGTGTATACCAAACTTCATAAAACTGTCCAATTGTTTTCCAAAGCGGCTCTACCATTTTGCATTCCCATCAGCAATATATGAGTTTCCATTGCTTTGCATCTTCGTCGGCATTTGGGGTTTCGTCTAGTTTTTTTGCTACCCTAACAGGTGTGGATGGTATCTTCACCATGGCTTTAATTTGCACCTACCCAATAATGAATGATGTCCGGTTGTTGGTTATCTATAGATCTTCTCTGGTGAAGCAATTGTTAGACTCTTTTGCACACATTTTCAAGTGGGCTGTTTGTGTTCTTGTTTTTGTGTGGGAGGGTTTTAGATTCTAGATACACGTTCTTTATCAGATAAGTGACTTGCAGAGATTGCCTCCCAGTCTGTGGCTTATCTTCTCATCCCCAAAACATTCTTATTTTAAACAACTTTATGCAGGTACAACTCACATATCACCCAATTTACTCATTTACAGCGTGCACAGGGCTGTGTAGACATGGCCACAATCTTAGAGCATTTTTGTCCCTCATAAAAGAAACCCCATAGTCATTAGTGGTAAATCCCACTTCCCTTCCTTCGCCCAACCCTAAGCAATCCATATAAGTTTGCCTATCTATATTTGATGGAAAGGGAATTATTCAATATGTGGCCTGCTTTCATTTAGCATAAGGTTTCAAGGTTCTCCACATTGTACCTCGTTCCTTTTTATTGACCGATAATATTTCATTGTATGGATCTGTCACTGTATCATCGGTTGATGGACATTATTAGAATTCTCTTTGAAGAGCAGAAGTTCTTCATTTTGATGAAGTCTAATTTATTAATTTTTTTTTCTTTGATGGATCATGCTTTTGGTGTCATATCTAAGAAATCTTTGCTTGACCCAAAGACAAAAAAAAATGTTTTTTAATCTTTTTTAATGTTTTATTTATTTGAGAGAGAGAGAGAGCGAGGATGAGTGGGGCGGGGGAGGAGGGGGAGAGAGAGAGGGAGACACAGAATCTGAGGCAGGCTCCAAGCTCCACGCTGTCAGCACAGAGCCTGAGGCTGGGCTTGAACTCATGAACCATGAGATCATGACCTGAGCCGAAGTCGGACGCTTTAACCAACTAAGCCACCCAGGCATTCCCCTGCTTTTTTTTTATTATTTTTTTAAGTTTTATTTATTTTTGAGACGGAGAAACAGAGTACAAGCAGCGGAGGGGCAGAGAGAGGGAGACACAGAATCTGAGGCAGGCTCCAGGCTCCGAGCAGACAAAAAAGTTTTCCTAGTTTTCTTCCTCAAGCTTTACAGATTTTAGGCTTTACATTTATGCCTCTAATCCATGCTTTAAATGTATTTTTATTGTGGTAAAATACACACAGCATGCTATTTGCCGTTTTATCCATCTCAAGTATACAATTCAGGGGCGTTAATTATACTCATAATGTTATACATCCATCACCACTACCTATTTCTAAAACTTTTTTTGTGACCTCAAACAGAAACTCTGAACCCATTAAGTAATAATTCCCCCATTTCTCCCTCCTCCAGACCCTGGTAATCTAACGTCTGTCTCTAGGGAATTTGCCTTTTCCAGATATTTCATATGAAGTGGAATCATGCAATAGTTGTCCTTCCATCAGTTACCATAACATTTTCAAGGTTTATCTATACTGCGCCACAGATCAAAACTCAGCAGAATGATAACCCGTTGCATGTATACACTACTGTGTTTTTTTTTTAATTCATCTATCCGTCATTGGACACTGAGCTGTTTCTACCTTTTGGCTACTGCCAATAATGCTGCAATGACCACTGATGTACAAGTTTGAGCTCCTGTTGGCAATTCTTTTGGAATTGTGGGAGCATGGACGGCCCTGTTTCCTCTCAAGTGTAATGGGTATAACCCTACCTGACCGACGGCTCCCAGGGCTGTGGCAGAATTAAATGAAAAGACAGGTGGAACAAACTCTCAGAGCTGAAAAGAACTCACTACATTGACAGGCTTGTTAGGTCTGCTAATACTATCATTACTCTAATGTTCACCGCGATCACCAGCACCAAGGTTTCACGAACCAGCTCCACACACAGGAAAGATGGGAAATCAAACTCTTCACCATGCTCGTGGGTGTCGTGCTTTGGCAATCGTGTGGAGACACAACAACAGCCAGTTGCGCAAGTGCATTTCAGGGTTTTATTGCACCCCCTTGGACATATGCTACCGCAAAACAATGCCACCCAGTAAGGCGCTTGAGCCACAATCCCCAAGGGGTTGACAAATGAGCTTGTCATTTTGAGCTCATCCCTTGATTAAATATACTTCACTGTTTAAATTCACTCCCTTACAGGAAAAGAGAAGTTGCAATTCAGTTTTGCTAAATGGAAGAAGTCAGTAGTTTTCTTTTACATTTTTTTACTGCAATTCATAGTGAAATACACAAATTATATAACAAATCAGTACAAATACACACACACACACACACCAACTTTCATAAAGCAACTGCTGTTTTATTACATATAATGTGCTTTCATATTTGCAAGTTCATTCTATCCTGTACTGTTCTAGCCTATTTTATTTTTTACATTATGGTCACAACCTACTAAACTGATTTGCACCGTGGAAGACATAGGGAAGTAACCAAGGATAGGGTGCGTCCACCTCCCTCAAGATTCCCAAGAAAGACATGAGCTTCTCCCCTGTATCTCAATGTGGGTGAAATATGGTACAGGTTAACCCAGAGGCAGGCAATGACCAGGTGCCCTGATTCCTCTACTTGGAGGCAATGCCCACCTTCCTTCCTCTCTTCCTTCCTCTCCTCTTCCTTCAAAAACTATGTACAAGCACCTACCATTTTCCAGGCATGGTGCTAGGTGGCGGAAATGCAAAGGTAAGTGAGACTATGGAACAACTCCCCAGAGGGAACAAACACATCCCCACTTGGCTAATCAAAGGCTTAATGGCTAAACCCAATGGGTTAACAAAATGAAATCCCAGGGAACGTGGGTACTCTTCCCCGTCCTGAGGCTCCTTCCATGTCAAGGGGTCCCACAACACCACCCTCTGGGCCCCTCCACCCTCTCACCACACTCTACCCCAACAGAGATGGAGGAACTTGTCTGGTGATTTGGGAAGGAAAACCCGGCATGTGTGACCCGGCTGTTTCCTCTTCCCTTTCTCACATCACAGAGCCAATTCCAATCCTCATCACGGTTCTGAAAGTCCAGGGGCAATCATGTGACAGCTGCTTAAAGCCTTCTGGTGCCTCAGAACCAAACCTCTACCCTCAACTAGGATACCTAGTCCTCTCTTCTTTTCTTTTAAGGCAAAATCCTAAGTGTCTTCCAGTCTGTAATACTTCCGTTGACTCCCCTGGGCACAGGGAAATATGCCCCAGAAGCATGTTCAAAGTGGTTTCCATCGCATTGGCTGCAATACAGGCATTGCTTCGATCTTTGACACTCAACAAAATGGGCTAAAACCTCGTTCCCAACTCCAGCCCAGTCTCTCTGGAATTCTACAGGGGATGTGAGGTGGCGGTTTCTCTAGACACCTGCTTCAGTTCTGCTTTGCCTGATGTGTTCAATAAACAGATGCACTATCCTCCCCGTTCGGCACAAAATGTGTGGAACAAAATGTGATTCTCACACACACACACACACACACACACACACACACACACACGCAGGCCTTTATATAGTTCGTAGATTTGACTAAAGGTGTACAGGAGTTATGTTACAGAACCCTAATGATATTAAATTAAATATTAGGCATCCTGTTCTAAAAATTATATCAATTCACTTCCCACCTTCCCACCTATTACTTGGCGCTCTCTTTTGACCTCCGTGATGTCCAATGTAGGTTGTAACTGTAATAACGTCTACTTTATTGACATTGTATATTGTCATGTTGTTATAACTGCTTATTTTTATTTTTTAATAGAAGAGCCTGTACTTTCTTTAAAAGCTTATTTACTTTGAGAGAGTGAGAGAGAGCATGAGTGGAGAAGGGGCAGACAGAGAGGGAGAAAGAGAGAATCCCAAGCAAGCCCCGCACTGTCAGTGCAGAGCCTGATATAGGGCTTGATCTCACAAACCATGAGATCATGACCTGGGCCAAAATCAAGAGTCAGACGCTTAACTGTCTGAGCCACTGAGGCGTCCCTGTAATTGCTTATTTCTAAAGACTCTTTTCTAGAAATGTTGAGCCTTTGGGAACAACCTGAGGGCAGACTCTGCCCAGGTCTTACTATTCTCCATGTGGCAGGTAATTTTGATATAAATTTTTTAGATCCTCCTTGCCATTTTCCCCTTCCCCCTTCCTCTATTCCAGTAGACTGACCATTCCTGTTCTTCCTTGCTTCTGGAAGGGCAGAGACTGTCCTTCAGTAGTCATTATCCTCTTATTCTTGTAGTAGCTGAACCTCAGAGTCTAGCTGTGCACACAGACATCCAGAGTAAAGACATCTGCCAACCTCCCTCGCCATTACATGTGGCCGTGTGACCAAATTCAGTGCATGAACATGCGAGCAGAAGTGATTCCACACCTTTTAGTTCTTGCCCTTAAACGGAAAGGACGCTGCTGTCCTTTTTCCCTTTTTCCCCTTCCTGCTGGCCAGAGATGGACCTAGGGACATAGTGGGAAGCTCTCTGGGATCTCGAAGATGAGAACAACATCCCAGCGGGGGAGAGAGCCTCAAGTCAGAAGTGTGAATCCCCAGCCCCGTCAGCTACAAAGCCCACATTCAGACTGGTTCATGAGATAAAAATTAACTTCCGTCTTGTTTAAGTCAATGTATCGGGGGTTCTTTTATTATAGCAACCAAACATATATCCTAACCATTAGTTTGCTGGGGCTGCCATAAGAAAATGTCACCAACTGGGTGGCCTAAAGAACAGAAATTTATTTTCTCGCGTGTTCTGCAGGCTGGGAGTCCAAGTATCAGCAGGGTTGGTTTCTTCCAAGGCTGCTCTCCTGGCCTTGTAGATGGCCATACTGTGTTTTCACATGGCCTTCCATTTGTGCACATCTGTACCCAAATCTCTTCTTAGGAGGACACAAGTCATACTGGATTAGGGCCCATCCTGAAGACTTCATCTTAACGTAATTACCTCTTTGAAGCCATTCAGAGACTAAAGGTTAGGACTTCAACACAGGAACCTTGAGGGGACAAAATTCAGCCCATAACACTAATACATTTTTCTTCCTGCCTTCTGTTTTCCCCTGAGTGAATGTCCTTGAGGGAGAGAAGACAGGCTTGGAAGCCCAGGAAGAAAGAGAGTCTTGTGAACAAAAAAGAGATTCCCCTGAGCCAGAGGGACAGAGGGGAGGAACCTGTCCTTCCCCGCCTACCCCCCCCCCCCCCCAGCAGCTTCCTAGCAGGTGACCAGGCACGGGATTCCTGTAGCTGAGCCTGAGCCCCAGGGGCTCGGCAGAACAGGCCGAGGGAGGCTCAGCAACACAGAGAGCAGAGAGCAGACCCACAGCTGCCACCTAGTGCCACGGCTCCTTGTGCGGCCTGGGCCTTTGCACAAGCTGGGGTCGGGAGGCTCTAGGACGACAAAGGTGCATTTCCCACCAACCCAGCAGAGTTGGTGCCTGGAGTCTAAGTCAGCTTAGAGAAAATAAAGAAATGTATCATTTCTTGCATCTGAGTTAACGAACTAACACCAGCGCACCTGTTTCCCCTGGCACCTAGCAGAGTGCCTGGTGCGGAACAGCGTGCTTGAGAGATGAGCGGAGGAAAGGAAAATGGGAACGGAAGAAGATACACAGAGAAAACCCCAAACCAGCACCTCCTGCTTCTCAATCTTCCCAATGAGATGTACTGCTTCCCTCTTCTGCACTCCATCTAACATTCATCTTCTCACGGACACTGCTTTCTCTCGCGTGGCTCTCTGCTCTTGCCTTCAAATGCCCACGGAGGATGACCCACTGGAGGTGAAGGACCACACCTATTCACCCCTGTATCCTGCACCCCCACTGCACCCCAGGCAGCTACTCAACTGGTGTGGGGTTTTTTAAGTGCATGGAATGGGTACTGGGTCAAGTCCCTCAGAGCGGGGGCAGGTGGAGTCCCTGGGGGAAAGCCTCCTGCAGGGGAGAAGCTGGGCTGGATCCAGGGAGGGGAAGAAAGTGTGGTTGAGCAGAGGAGCAGAGCAGCCAGGGGAGGGCCCCGGGCCAGGCCACACCCCCAGCCCTCTGGAGAGCCGGCTCTGCTCACAGTGCGGTCCTCTTCCTGATCATGATTTATTCAACTGCAGCTGTGTCTGAAAATAGCCTAGGCAGGTGGCTTATTCTCGGAAGACACAGCGTGTGGGATGCCCTGGAGTGTAGCCTCCAGATATAAATCCAGGCAACACTGGATGCTCCTCCCGCGGCCAGCAGATCAGACATTAGCCCATTTCACAGAGGATGGTATGAGGTCGGAGGGAGGACAGACCTTGCCCAGGAGATGCACAGGACCAAGAGTTGCTGGAGGAGAAAAGGGGAAACGGGACTGCCCTAGAGGAAAGAAAGCATCTGTCTTCAGGTCTGAGGGGGACATACCAGTTGCCAAGGGCTAAGCTCCCGGGCCACCACGCCCTCCCCCCTCCTGCCCTGCGCAGACCCAGCTTCCTTCCTGAGGGCATGCCAAGTGCTGGGTGAGGAGGTCCAGCTGGAAGGAAGCAGCCGAGTGAACAGAAGAAAGTCTTGCAGGAACCACACCTCTGGAGCTCCCTCATCAGCTCTGGCACGCTCATTCTTCAGAGCCAGGAAGCAAACCTAGACTGCCTGTGCCTCCATATGTCCCCGTCTCCTAAAGCAGGGCCACATCGTAGCTGTGTCAGCTGCTCACTGAATCTTCACGTGGCAGACAGGGCAAGGAGGAAGCAAGCGCTCGGGTCTCTTCATACAAGGTCACTGGAACAAGGGGGCTCCACCCTCATGACCTAATCACTTCCCAAAGGCCCCACCTCCTGACACCATCACGACTGGAGATTGTCAACGTAGGAATATGGAGGACACAGTCAGTCAGTACAGGGCACTCTACCCCTGCCCCGCCCAGATGCATGCCCTTCTCACATACAAAATGCATTCATTTCTTCCCAGCGGACCCCCAAACTCATTCCTTCCAGTGTCAACTCTTTAAAGGCATTCAGTCTCATCTAATTATCATCTAAGTCAGATGTGGGTGACGCTGGAGCTAAGCTCCATCCCCAGGCAGACTGCTCTCCACCTGCGAGCCTGTGAACCCAAGCAAGTTACGTGCCCCCAAAGTACAATAATGGCACAGGCAGAGGACAGACATTCCCTCTCCAAAAGGGAGGAACAGGAGAGAAGGAAGGGGCGACAGGTCTCAAGCAAGTCCAAAACCCACAGGACAAACTCCATGAGATCTTAAGGCTGGAAAACAATCCTCTGTGGATAGATGCTCTGCCTTCCAGACCCACTGGGGGGTGGGGGGGGGGGTGGGCAACGTCACCCCCATGGCTTGGTGGGGTGCCACCTCTGCTGAGGACCTCTGCCAACTGGGGGTCACACCCCCAGAGCCTGCTGGGCAGCCCTCAGCCCTGTTGAAAGCTAGGCAGTGGCCCTGATGACTCTCACTCACCTTCAAGATCCTTCTTCCCTTATCATGAAGGACAGCACACAGTCCCAGCTGACACTGTTTCCACCAGTATAATCCCATCTGGGACTCTGTTGAGATGGCTGATTCAATGCCTCGTTCACAGTCACACTGCTCTCCTTATCAATTGGTCAGTCGGCCACAGCCTCACTGTTCTCTTCTGAACACACTCTTTTTTCACAGTATGGACAGAATCTTCCAAATCTTTGTTTTGGTTCCTTTTTGGTTCACAATTCTGGACAATCTTCAATCCTTTTCTCTCTCCTTGCACTTTACTAGAAGCAGTCAGGAGGAACCAAGCCACCCCTTTGTTAAGAAATCTCCTTAGTTAAATATCCAATTTCAATGTAACCAAGTCCTACCTTCTGGAGAACACTAGAACACAAACACAACTGAGCCAACTTCTCTGCTTTATAACAAGGACAGCCTTTTCTCCACCGTCACGTAACCTGTCCCTCATCTCCATCCAAGACCTCATCAGAACGGCCTTTACCATTCACATTTCTACCAACATTCTGCGCTTGATGGTTTTTATACCCTCTAAAAAGACATTTTCTCTGAAGCTCTCCTCTTCCTGAGCTTCCCCTAGAAATGCTTTCCAGACTCCCTGTGGCAGCAGTATGGGTCCCGCATGTGCTTCAAAACCCTTCCAGTCGCAAAGTCATTTTCATGTTGTCAGGTCTTTGTTATAAGGGCACCCACTTCTGGGAGGGCCATCTGCTTTACTGAGCTCACCAACTCAAAGGCTAATTTCTTCTGGAAACAATGTCACAGATGCACCTAGAAATCTTGTGTAACCAGCTATCTGAGCATCTCCTGGCCCAGTCAAATTGACACATGAAATTAACCATCACAGGGGTGCCTGGGTGGCTCAGTCAGTTAAGCACCTGACTCTCGATTTCAGCTCAGGTCACGATCTCACGGTCGTGGGATCGAGCCCAGCGTTGCCTGACATTCTCTCTCTCCTCTCTGCCTCTCTGCCCTTCCCCAACTCATATGTGCTCTCCCTCTCTCTGTCTCTCTCAAAATAAACAAACATTATAAAAAAAAAAGAAAGAAATTAGCCATTATATACTCCATGCCACGCTCATCCTTTGAATAAAAGAAAAGTGTGACTGCAGAAAAAGAAACATAAATCATAGATAAATGACTAGACTCCTAAGCAGTTGCATCCACCAGAAACCTTGCTCTAAAAGTGCAGTCATGGAGGGTTTGGGTGGTGACAGTTCTGCCTGGAATTGAATGCACCAAAGAAGGCTCACCACGGGCAAGACATCTGAGCTGAGCCTAAGGACCTGTAGGATCTCACCAGGCAGAGGACGAGGAGAAAGACAAGCCCTGCAGGAGAGGGGGTGATGAAGGCACAAAGCAAGAAGGTGGCCAGCAAGAGGATGTATGTGGTCAGAACACAGCCCGTCCTGCTGGAAGGGGGGAACAGGGTAGGGGATGAAGCCAGAAAAGGCGCACAAGCCCAACAGTGGAGGGCCCAGCACATAAAGGAGTTTGGATTTTTATCCAAAAGGCTAGGAGGTGCCCAACATTTTAAAAATGTATGAATCCAGGGGCGCCTGGGTGGCGCAGTCAGTTAAGCGTCCGACTTCAACCAGGTCACGATCTCGCGGTCCGTGAGTTCGAGCCCCGCGTCAGGCTCTGGGCTGATGGCTCAGAGCCTGGAGCCTGTTTCCGATTCTGTGTCTCCCTCTCTCTCTGCCCCTCCCCCGTTCATGCTCTGTCTCTCTCTGTCCCAAAAATAAATAAACGTTGAAAAAAAAAAATTAAAAAAAAAAATGTATGAATCCTTTTTTTTTTTTAATGGAGTTTATTTTTTAAAGCAGTTTTAGGTTCAGAGCAAAGTTGAAAAGAAACAATTTCCATATACTCCCTCCCCACGACTAAACACTCAGAACCTCCCCACCCCCACCTCATTATCAACTTCTCACCCCAGAGTAGCACATTTGTCACAATGGATGAACCTACGCTGACACATCATTATCACCTAAAACCCATAGTTTACATTAGGGTTCACTCTTGGGTACATTCTACGGGTTCTGACAGATGTACAATGACATGTATCCAGCACTATAATGTCAAACAATAGTTACACTGCCCTAAAAATCCTCTGTGTTCCACCTATGCACCAACCCCTGGAAACCAGTGATCTTTTTATTGTCTCCGTAGTTTTGCCTTTCCCAGAATGTCATAGAGTTGTCCTATGCTAGGTGGCCTTTTTAGATTGGCTTCTTTCACTTGACAACATGCATGTAAGGTTCCTCCGTGTCTTTTCTTGGCTTGATAATCTTTTTTATCACTGAGTAATATTCCACTGTCCTTTTTCTTTTTTTTCAACGTTTTTGGTTTTTTTTGGGGGGGGGGGGACAGAGAGAGACAGAGTATGAACGGGGGAGGGGCAGAGAGAGGGAGACACAGAATCGGAAACAGGCTCCAGGCTCCGAGCCGTCAGCCCAGAGCCTGACGCGGGGCTCGAACTCACAGACCGCGAGATCGTGACCTGGCT
Source organism: Felis catus (assembly GCF_018350175.1). Taxonomy (NCBI): domain Eukaryota; kingdom Metazoa; phylum Chordata; class Mammalia; order Carnivora; family Felidae; genus Felis; species Felis catus. Next base: position 16,880,768 of record NC_058377.1, on the reverse strand, counting down.
GAAGTCGGACGCTTAACCAACTGCGCCACCCAGGCGCCCCTCCACTGTCCTTTTTCAATGGCAAAATATTCTGAATATCCCACCAAGAAAAGTCAACATTTCTAGAATCCACAGATACAAAAACTGTGACAAATCCAAGAATCCATCATAAGTTTGTATTATTAGCTATATTGTTTGTACATTAGCTATATTGTTTGTATTATTAGCTATACTGACCTCACATAAATTATTCACGTCTCATATTTTTCATGCTAAATAAAGATCAAAATGACATTGTTTGGGTAGTGTTTGCATGGATTCACAGATCCCAGGGGTTGGCAGTATAAAGTTGGGGATGCTGTAGGTATTGGGTAGTTGTCTTTGATAGGGCACAGGACTAGTGAGATCTGCAATTTTACAAGATCAATCTAGCTGGTCATATCCTAGAGTGGACTCCAGGACTCTCCTCCAATATGCCCTGAGACAACTCTCCAAACAAGATTCTGGCTACACATAGTAGGTACAGTTGCACCAAATTCACAGAGGATCCATTAAAAATTCTCATCCACGCATCCAGCCAAAAATCTTACCTCAATTATGCTTCCAAACAAAAACTTGCTTTAGAAAGCAACACTGAAGAGTCTGAATCCGAATTTGGCTTTAGAATCAAAGAGCCAGACACCTACTTCAGAGAAGACCGGATCCTGCAGATGCCTCAGAATCAAGCCAAGGCCACAACAAGGTCATCATGAAGAGGAGATCCGAGGTAGAGAAGCAAGCGGGTTTCATACCAGCTACACCTTCTCCCAGTGACATATCCTCATCAAGGCATTTAAGAACAGCCCTTAACTCTAGGATACATTTCAGAGGATGATTTGCTCAAGAAATTGGGGTTCCAGAGCAGAGAGTCCAAATTTGGTTTCAAAACTGACGATCTAGCGGCACCTGGATGGCTCAGTCTGTTAAGCACCCGACTCTTGATTTGGCTCAGGTCATGATCTCAGGATCATGAGATCAAGCCTCAATGGCCCCAACCTTACCGATGGCCCCTCTGACTTCTCTGGAGCCAGAAGTAGGGGCATGGAGGCAAGTTCAGTGAATCTGACATTGTCACTCTGTGCCTCACACCTCTCACTCTTTTTGGGTCTTCACCCTTCCCCTGGACTACAAGCTGAGCCTTGTGGAGACAGCAGGCAGGACTTCCGGAGCCACAGATATGCAGAAACCCTGTAAGAGGCACCTCACAGCACTACTGACCTAGCCTGACTCTTGGGTTCAGCAGAGCTCAAGGACGGTGCAAATAAAATTCATACGCATCACTTCCCAATCATCACCAATTCAGGCAAAAATCATCGATGGATGTTAAAACCTTTAAGTGAATATTTGATGAGTAGCAACATATGCATTGTCTCAAAGAATCTCCCCAAAGATAACTTCTTACTTACAAAAAAACAAACAAACAAACAAACAAAACCCTGATGATTCTGCAGTGGAGAAACCTGGCAGGCTCCACCTTCACCAAGTGATCAAAATTTATTTCACCAGTAATGGCGCAAACTTGACATGAGGCGCCTCCTGAGATAGCGGGCTGAGATTGGCACATCACTTCTGCGTTATTACTGCCCAAAGTGCATAAGCTGACTCTAATTATGAGGAAACACCAGAAAAACGGAGTTACAGTCTACAAAGTAACAGCCCTGTACTCATAAAATGGACTGAACCCTGGCAATGGGGACGGGGAGAAGGTAAGCCAAGGAAAGAACTAGAAAGTTCTAATGAAGTGTTCTCTTCCATCTGTAGCATGGGCTACCTTCTCTGTGGAGGGGTGGGGGATAGTATATAATCCAAGACCTCTTTATGCCTAAAACTTCTCTCCATAAATGCTCAGTAGACTGGTAACACTGAGTGTCTCTGGGGAAGGGAGGTGGAGAACTGGACTGGGAGACAGCCAGCTTTTCACTTTAAGCTTGTCATCCTATTTGAATGTTGTGGGGGTTCTTAGTCTATTTATTAATTATTAATTATTTATTATTTATTCATTTTGAGAGACAGAGAGCTTGAACAGGGAGGGGCAGAGACAGAGGGAGATAGGATCTCAAGCAGGCTCTGAGCTGTGCTCTGAGCCCACCATGGGGCTTAATCCCACAATTGTGAGATCATAACCTGAGACAAAATCAAGAGTCCAATGCTTAACTGACTGAGCCACCGAGGCACCCCCCACACTTTGAATGTGTTAAATCATTTCCGTGTGTGGGGTGCCTAGCTGGCTCAGTCGGTAGAGTGTATGACTCTTGACCTTGGGGTCATGAGTTCAAGCCTGATGTTGAATGTAGAGATTACTTAAAAATAAAATCTTAGGGGCGCCTGGGTGGCTCAGTCGGTTGAGCATCCGACTCCGGCTCAGGTCATGATCTCACAATCTGTGAGTTCGAGCCCCGCGTTGGGCTCTGTGCTGACAGCTCAGAGCCTGGAGCCTGCTTCAGATTCTGTGTCTCCCTCTCTCTCTGCCCCTTCCCTGCTCATGCTCTGTCTCTCTCTGTCTCAAAAATAAATAAAAACATTTAAAAAAATGTTTTTAATAAAATAAAATCTTAAATCATTTCAATGTGTTATTTATTTAAGAGGTTTTTTTAACTTAACTTTACAAGGTAGCTCTCAAAATTATATTAAGTAGAAGAAAACAAACATATCATATGAGCACATGGTATACGATTCCATTTATACAAATTGTAAAACTAGTCAAAAATGAATAAAAGGCAGGCTAGGAGACTTACGTCTCCCTGTTTCAATACTTACACAAAGTTACAGTAATAAAAACAGTGTGGTACTGGCATAAAGACAGATATACAGACCAATGGAATAGAATTGAGAGTCCAGAAATAAACTCATACATCTACGGCCAGTTGATTTTCAACAGGGGTGCCAAGAGCAGTCAGTGGGGGAAAATATTTTCTTCCACATATGGTGGCATGACAACTAGATATCCACATGCAAAAAAATGAAATTGGATCCCTGTGCCATACCATATGCAAAAATTAATTCAAAATGCATCAACAACCTATCTATAAGGGCTAAAACCACAAAACTTTTTTTTAATATGTATTTATTTTTGATGAGAGAGAGAGAGAGAGAGAGAGCACATGAGCTGGGGAGGGGCAGAGAGAGACGAGAGAGAGAATCCCAAACAGGCTCCACACTGTCAGTGCAGAGCCCAACATGGGGCTCAAATCCACGAACTGTGAGATCATAGCCTGAGCCAAAACCAAGAGTCAGACGCTTAACCAACTGAGCCGCCCAAGCGCCCCATAAAACTACAAAACTTTAACAAGAAACCATAAGGTAAAATCTTCATGAACCCTGGATTTGGCGATGAATTCTTAGCTATGATACCAAAAGCACATACAACAAAGAAAAACTAGGCAAACTGGAATTCATCAAAATTAAAAACTTTTGTGCATTAAATGCTATCATCAAAAAAGTGAAAAGATAACCTACAAAGTGGTAGAAAGTATTTACAAACCATATATCTTTAAAAGGTCTAACACCCATAACATGGCTGTCAGTTGAGCATCCGACTTCAGCTCAGGTCGTGATCTCGCGGTTCCTGAGTTCGAGCCCCGCGTCGGGCTCTGTACTGTCAGCTCAGAGCCTGGAGCCTCTTCAGATTCTGTGTCTCCCTCTCTCTCTCTGCCCTTCCCCAACTCATTCTCTCTCTCCCTCCCTCTCTCTCTCTCTCTCTCCCTTTCTCTCTCCCTCTCCCTCTCTCTCAAAAATAAGTAAATAAACTTTAAAAATAAATAAATAAACAAATAAAAGTTCTAACACCAGAAGAGATAAAGAACTCTTACAACTCAATAGACAACAAAAAGACAAACAATTTTAAAATAAGCAATGGACTTGAACATACAAGACATACACGTGGCCAATAAGCATATAAAAAGATGCTCAACTTAACTAGTCATTAGTGAAATGCAAATCAAAACCACAGTTAAGATACCACTTCACACCCACTAGGATGGCTATAATTTTTTTTTTTTTTTACATTTTTATTTATTTTTGGGACAGAGAGAGACAGAGCACGAACGGGGGAGGGGCAGAGAGAGAGGGAGACAGAGAATCGGAAACAGGCTCCAGGCTCCGAGCCATCAGCCCAGAGCTTGACGTGGGGCTCGAACTCAAGGACCGCGAGATCGTGACCTGGCTGAAGTCGGACGGTTAACCGACTGCGCCACCCAGGCGCCCCTTGGGGTGGCTATAATTAAACAACGAAACAAAACAAAACAGAAAAGACGTGCTAGTGAGGACGTGGAGAAACTGGAACACTTGTACAATCCAGGTAGGAATTCACAAGTGGTGCAGCCTCCGTGGAAAACATCCTGGCAGTTCCCCAAAGTGTTAAACATACAATTAGCATAAGACCCGGCAATTCCAACGCTAGGTAGGGGCTCATCCCTGTTGTAGCAGGTACTGGCCCAAAAGAATTGAAAACAGGTATTCAAACAAATACTTCTACGTGAATATTTATAAGCAGTGCTATTCACAAGAGTCAAAAAGTAGAGGCAACTCCAATGCCTATCAACAGATGACGCACAAACGAAATGGGGTGTATTCATACAGTGGAACGTTATTTACCTCTACAAAGGAATCGAGTGCCAATACCTGCTACAGCAGGGATGAGCCCTGACAGCATTATGTTAAGTGAAAGAAGCCAGACACAGCTGGATGATTCCATTTCTATGAAGTGTCCTGAATAGGTAAATCCCAAGAGACAGAAAGTAAATTGGTATTAGCCATACGCTGGGGGGAGGGAGAACAGGAAATGACTGTTTCATGGGTACATTTTCCCTTTGGGGAGATGAAAATGTTCTAGAACTTGATAGAGGTGGTCATTCGCACAGCACTGTGAGGGTATAAAACGTCACTGAATTGTACACTTCAAAATGGCTGATGTTGTAAATTCAAAATGGATGAAAGACCTAAGTGTGAGACAGGAAACCATCAAGATCCTACAAGAAAAACAAGCTGCCACCTCTTTGACCTTGGCTGCAGCAACTTCTTACTTGACATGTCTCCAGAGGCAAGGGAAATAAAAGCAAAATTGAACTATTGGGACCTCATCAAGATAAAAAGCTTCTGCACAGCAAAGGAAACAATCAGCAAAACTAAAAGGCAACGAATGGAATGGGAGAAGAGATCTGCAAATGACATATCGGATAAAGGGTTAGTATCAAAAATCTGTAAAGAGCTTACCAAACTCAACACCCAAAAAACAAATAATCCAGTGAGGAAATGGGCAGAAGACATGAAATGACACTTTTCCAAAGATGACATCCAGATGGCAAACAGACACATGAAAAGAGGCTCAACATCACTCATCATCAGGGAAATACAAATCAAAACCACAATGAGATAACCTTACACCTGTCAGAGTGGCTAAAATAAACAAGTCAGAAAACGACAGATGCTGGTGAGGATGTGGAGAAATGGGAACCCTCTTGCACTGTTGATGGGAATGCAAACTGGTGTAGCCGCTCTGGAAAACAGTATGGAGGTTCCTCAAACAATTTAAAATAGAACTACCCTACGACCCAGCAATAACACTACTAGGTATTTATTCAAAGGATACAGGAGTGCTGATTCACAGCAGTACATGTGCTCCAATGTTTACAGAAGTGCTTTCAACAACAATCAAATTATGGAAAGAGCCCAATGTCCATCAACTGATGAATGGATAAGAAGATGTGTACCTGTATACAATGGAATACGACTCAGCGATGAAAAACAAATGAAATCTTTCCATTTGCAGCAATATGGATGGAACTGGAGGGTATTATGCTAAGTGAAATAAGTCAGTCAGAGAAAGATATCATATGATTTTACTCATATGTGGAATTGGAGAAACTTAACAGAAGACCATATGGGAAGGGAAGGAAAAATAAGATACAGAGAAGGAGGCAAACCTATAAATACTCTTAAAATACAGAGTACAAACTGAAGGTTGATGGGGTGCAGGGTTGGGGAGGTGGGGAAAATGAGTGATGGGCATTAAGGAGGGTACTTGTTGGGATGAGCACTGGGCGTTGTATGTAAGTGAAAAATCACGGGAATCTACTCCTGAAGCCAAGACTACACTGTATGTTAGCTAACTTGAAAATCAATTAATTTATTAGTTAATTAATTTAAAAAATGACTGAATTGGGGGCGCCTGAGGGGCTCAGTCAGTTAGCATCTGACTCTTGGTTTCAGCTCAGGTCATGATCTCATGGTTCGTGGGTTCGAGGCCCACGTTGGGCTCTATGCTGACTGACAGCATGGAACCTGCTTAGGATTCTCTCTCTCTCTCTCTCTCTCTCTCTCTCTCTCTCTGCCACTCCCGCTTGACCTCTCTCTCTCTCTCTCTCTCTCTCAAAATAAATAAATATTTAAAAAATTAAAATAGTTGATTTTATGTTGTGTGACTTTCACCTCAATAAAAAAAAAAAAAAAGATGATGACATCAGGCTAGGGATTGGCATCACCTGGAGGCAAGGGTCGTGCCTGGAAGGAGCACGAGGACAGCTTCTGGGGGACTGGCTTCGGGTTTCACTTGCATGTGAAGTTGTAGAAATGCAGCTACCAACATCCTAAAGATGTGTGCTGTGTCCTCCTTGTATGTCACAAAAGTAAAAGGAAGTTTTGTCTTGTACTCTTTAAAGGGGAAGTTCTTGCTGCAGTTAGGCCGGTGACAGCAGCTTTTATCTGGTGACAGGGCCAAGATGAGGTTGATGCAAGTAAGATAAATCATGCGAGCCCAGGGTCAGATCCTGTCTTTGTTTTAAAGACTGACACTTTGTTCTGCGTGGCATTTTTGTATTTGTTTTGTTTTGTTTTGAGATACTGTCATTAAGACAGTATTTACCTTAGCTACCGAGTTTTGGGCATCCTCTTAAATGTTGCACCCCTGACGAGTGCCTCGCTCACCTCACCCTACTCCCAGCCCTAAATTTCAACCCAGCACCATTGGTGAACCAAGGGACATGCAGCCTGAATTGCAAAGGCGACCGGTCCCCAGCTGCTTCCCACTGGCTCCACCCAGAAGGCTCACATACACAAAATATGTGGGGTGCTTCCTGAAGTGCCTGTCTCAGCCTCAAGACACTGCCCTTCTCCCTGAGTCTCCACCAAGCCTCCTGACCCCACAGCTTCCAGGCTCCTGAGAGGCAGCGCTGCTGGGCAGGCAGGGACCCAGGGCCACACACTGCCTGCTAAGGAGCTGGATAAAAGGTAGTAGCCACAGTCAGTCATGGGGAAATCTCCGGAGGACCCTCGTAAATGAGCACGCTTTACATCCATAATCCTTAGCAACATTCACTTCCGGAAGTACTATTTCGCCCTTTGTCTTGTGAGTGGGCAAAGGTGAGCACAGGTGTCTTGAATGTGCATTTCATGAAATAAGATAGAGGATGTGGCATTACTTTCCCAGTACCTTTCTCTCTCTCGAACCCCCCGAGATTCACTTAGGAAATCAGGCCCTCCCATCATGAAGAAAAATTTTAAGACTGTGTCACTTTTCCTAAGATGTAATAGGAATTTTTAAAATAAACAGATATTTATGAAGCAGTGTCTTTTTTTTTTAATTTTTTTTAACGTTTATTTATTTTTGAGACAGAGAGAGACAGAGCATGAACGGGGGAGGGGCAGAGAGAGAGGGAGACACAGAATCGGAAGCAGGCTCCAGGCTCTGAGCCAACAGCCCAGAGCCCGACGCGGGGCTGGAACTCACGGACCGCGAGATCGTGACCTGAGCTGAAGTCGGACGCTTAACCGACTGAGCCACCCAGGCGCCCCTTTTTTTTTTTTTAATTTTTTTTAACGTTTACTTATTTTAGCAGTGTCTTTTTTTAATGATAATTTATTTTTGAGAGAAAGAGAGCAGGGGAGGGGCAGAGGGGGGGGGACAGAGGATCCAAAACGAGCTCTATGCTGACAGCCAAGAGCCTGATGTGGGGCTCAGCCCCACAAACCATGAGATCATGACCTGAGTTGAAGTTGGACGCTAAGCCACGCAGGTGCCCCTGAAGCAGCGTATTTTTTTAATGCAGCAAGGTAGAAATTTCTATCGCAAACAATGTGATAATTTTTAACATTTAAGAATTTAGTACATCCTATGTAGTTAATAAAGGTACGTTGTATAAAAAGAAAGGTTTTAAAAACCATTTTATTATAACAGGAATATAACACGTATCTACATCTATATGACCATATGTGTGATATATATACTTTATCTTAAAATAGAACGAAATTCTGGAACAACACAGCCCAACAGAAATTTCTGCCATGATGGAAATGTTTTATATTTTCACTGTCCAACATGGTAGCCATGAGCCACAATTGGCTGTCAGGAACTTGAAATGTAGCCAGCATGAATAAGGAGCTGAATTTCTAATTCTATTTATTTTTTTTTTATTAAATTTTTTTTTTCAACGTTTATTTATTTTTGGGACAGAGAGAGACAGAGCATGAACGGGGGAGGGGCGGAGAGAGAGGGAGACACAGAATCGGAAACAGGCTCCAGGCTCCGAGCCATCAGCCCAGAGCCCGACGCGGGGCTCGAACTCCCGGACCGCGAGATCGTGACCTGGCTGAAGTCGGACGCTTAACCGACTGCGCCACCCAGGCGCCCCTAATTCTATTTCTTTTTAATTAGCTTAACTTTATTTAAATGGTACATGTCACCGTACTGTATTAAACAGCACAAATATCTATAGCATTTTGAACACATTTAATTCAGTCAACATTGAGTGAATTCAATAAACAAACGTGCTTCTCAAACACTAGTACCTATGGACATGATAACACTAATAGGTTAAAAAGTATAATGTAAACTAGACTCCAATAATAGTCACACAAAAATATAGAAAAAAAAAATTTAAAGACCATACATGACCCAGATTTAAAAACCTAGAATATCTCACTAAGGTATTTTCTCAAAAGATTAGAAACAGTGGCCTAATGCATTGAACCCAAGAAACTAGAAGAACAAAACAAAGCAAAAGCGCTAATAATTAGGAAAATGATGGAGATAACTTGGGTGGGGCATGAGGCTAGCTCTCCTTTAAATAGGACAGTCAGGAAGACATTTTCTGCCAACATCTACAGTTGAAAGTGAATGAATCATATGAATGAATACACAGAGACGTGACTTTGAATGAATACACAGAGACAGGTTTATCAATTATTGACATTTGGGGCCAGATAATTCTTTGCGGTGGGGATGGTCCTGTCCATTGCAGGATGTTTAGCAGCAACTCTGGTCGCTCTCATCCCTGCCAGTAGCCCCTCCCCCGGCCCCAATTGTGACAACCAAAAGTATCTCCAGAAGTGGGCAAGTGTCGCTGGGGAGAGGAAGAAGAGGGAATAGCCCCAGGAGCGAACCACTTGTCTAGACAAACAGAGAGTGAATGCAAAGGCCCTGAGGTGGGACAAGACTTGCCAAACAGCCTGCCAAGTGCAGTGCTGGCAGGAAAGATGATGCTAGGTAAGGCAATGAGATGTGGGGCCTACACGCGCAATCCCTTGTAGGAATCTGGGTTTTATTCTAAGAGGAAGGACAAGACATCGAGCCACTGAAGGGTTTTAAAGAGGCGCAGGACGTGACCTGCTCCGTGTCTTTAAAAAGAGCGCTGATTTGGAGAATGGTCTGCAAGGCGGATCACTTAGTAGAGAGAATTGCATAGTGTTAACAGCCCCGGCTCTTACCTGTTGATGAGCTTCTCTGTGCCTCAGTTTCCTCATTTGTAAAATGGAGATAAGAATAGTACACATAACCTGTCAAAAACACAAGAAATAACAAGCGTTGGCGAGGGTGTGGATAAAGAGGACCCCTCTTGCCCTGCTGGTGGGAATGCAAACTGGTGCAGCCACTCTGGAAAACAGTATGGAGGTTCCTGAAAAAAACTAAAAATAGAACTACCCTATGATCCCATAATTCCACCACTCGGTATTTCCCCAAGAAAATGAAAACACTAATTCAAAAAGATATATGCACCCCTGTATTTGTTACAGCGTTCTTTACAATATTCAAGATATGGAAGCAACCCAAGTGCCCATCCACAGATAAATGGGTGAAGAAGAGGATATACAGAATGGAATATTACTCAGCCATTAAAAAAGAATGAACTCTTGCCATTTGTAACAATATGGATGGAGCTAGAGAGTATTATGCTAAGTGATGTAAGTCCGTCAGAGAAAGACAAATACCATATGATGTAACTCATATGTGGAATTTAAGAAACAAAACAAACGAATAAACAAAGAAAAAAAGACACAGAAAAAACAGACAACAAACTGGTGGTTGCCAGAGGGAAGGCGGGTCGGGGTGGGTGGAATAGAAACAGGATTAAAAGCATGCTTACTTTGATGAGCGCTGAGAAATGTATAGAATGGTTGAATGGCTATATTGTACACCTGAAACTAACATAATACCGTATGGTAACTATACTGGAATCAAATAATAGATAGTTTTTTAAAAGCAAGTAAAATAATAAGAATAATAGTACACATACCCTGAGGGCGATTTTGAAGATCAAAAGGAACTAGAGTTTGGGGCACCTGAGTGGCTCAGTTGGGTAAGTGTCCGACTCTTGGTTTTGGCTCGGGTCATCATCTCACAGTTCGTGAGTTCAAGCCCCACATCAGGCTCCAAGCTGGCAGCACTAAGCCTGCTTGAGATTCTCTCTCTCTCCCTCTCCCTCTCTCTCACTGTCTCAAAATAAATAAATAAACTTTTTTAAAAAAAAGGACTAGGGTTTATAATACACTTACGATGGTGCCCGGCACATGGCAAGTGCTTTGTAAGTCATTTACTCTTTATTATGACTGCATTAATCCAGATAGAAGGTGATATGAGCTTTGAGCGATGACAGTAAAAGTACTTCTGGGAAAGGGCTGCAGCTGTAGAGCACCATGGAGTTAAAAGGTTTACTGAAAAGGCAAAAGCTTGGAGAGAAGTGGGCAAAAAAAGAGCTCTTTGGGAGGTGGATGGGTGAGGCGAGTGGGCAGGGAGAGAAAGGAAGTAATCACGGACGACTTCGGGGGTTCCAGCTGGGCACTTGTGTAGATGGGGGGCCCCTTTATGCAGTGGGAAAGACTGGGGGTCAATTTAGGACATATTAGATTTGAAACATTCGTGTGGATATTAATAGCTGATCAGTGGGTCAGAGCACAGGGAAGAGTCTGGACTGAAGATATAAGCCTGCTCATCATTTGCAAAAAGAAAACACTGGATGATTTAACTTACTTAGTAATAATATTTCAACTATTGCTTGTAATAGTACAGTTTGTAAATCACCTAAACAGCCACCAAGAGGGGACTGGTTAAATATACCGTAATAGGATCATAAATGAAATAGCATAGAACTGATAAAAGAATAAGTCAATTTTATATATCCTGATACAGAATAATCCACAAGAGACATTGTTCAGTAAAAAATAAATAAATAAATAAATAAGCAAGGTACACAACAAAAATATATCACAGACTGCATCTGTGTGCAGTTCTATGCCTCACCACAAAGAATAAATTTGCTAACACCATTATTTTCATGGATATTTCTGGAAGGATACACAAGTGCCAGCAATTGTAGCAATGGCTGGAGGACACTAGTTGGAAATTTACTTTTTACTCCATGTTGTTTAGTATCATTGTATTTAAATTTTTTTCATGTTTCTTATTTTTTTAATTTATATTCTTTATGTATTATGTATCTATGTGTCTATACGATATATGACTATAGGCCATTCATAATCAGAAAGCAATGCACACTAAACTAAAAATTAAATTGGGCCCAAAATTTAAAAGTTGGATCTTTAATAAGTTGGATCTACTGGAAATGCCTTAGCTATAGAACAACACAGAAACTATAATGTTTATTATTTTTGAGAGAGAGAGACAGAGCGTGAGCAGGGGAGGGGCAGAGAGAGAGGGAGACAGAATCTGAAGCAGGCTCCAGGCTCCGAGCCGTCAGCACAGAGCCTGACGCAGGACTCAAACTCACGAACTGTGAGATCATGACCTGAGCCAAAGTCAGACACTTAACTGACTGAGCCACCCAGGCACCCCAGAAAGATTTTGTGCTAGGAGTCACCCCCACCCCCAGATCCATCCATTCCCATTCCTCCAATAGCTCCTGGAAGGATGAATGGACAACATCTGCCTGATTCTCACCTAGAGAAGCTGAAACACGTGCTTTCCTACACACCGCACTCTGGAAAAAGAACACCCATCGACATTTTCTGCCTTTCCTCCCTGCCAACGAGCAGCAGAAATGCCTCCAACATAAAGGAAATATTTCAGATTTTTTTTCCTTTTCCCCATCTAAGTGTTGAACTTCCCTTCACTTTGGGGTAGCCTGACCCAGAGTAGCTACAGGATGCTGCATTTGTACGCAGCTCTATTGGCTGAAGCCAGCTGGCAAGGGGTGCTGGGTAATTGTCAGCCTCTTCAGAAGGAGTTAGGGATATTACGAGCTTGTAAATGAGGAGACAGCGGCTTGCTTACAAAGCAACTTTGCCCAAGATGGGTCCTGACTTTGAAAAGCTGAGATAGAAGTGGCCTCGGAGAACTGTGGGATCTCTGCCTCCCCTTTTTTGCCAAAAGCCAATAAAAAAATTTTTTAAAAAAAGCTAACTCTGCTCACATTCCACGAGGATGAATCTTGTTTATCCCTAGGCACAGCTGTACCTGCCAAAAAACTGCTAATTCGTTTTCCTTCTACTGGAGAGACTGAGTCAGGACTCGGGAGGGCTATTCTCGCCTCTCAGGCAGACCTTTCTGGCCCTCCCCTGACTCTGTGCAGATGGAGAAGAACTAAAGTTAGCCAAGCCAAAACCCTGAGGTGGAGCCCAAAGCCCAAGCAGCCCCAGAGTCCATGCTCTCAAGCATTTTTGCCAACGGCTGCAGCACAGGAGACATGAACGAGCAAGATTTTTTTTTTTTTTGTAACGTTTATTACTGAGAGACAGAGGGACAGAGCGTGAGCAGGGGAGGGGCAGAGAGAGGAGGAGACACAGACTCTGAAGCAGGCTCCAGGCTCCAAGCTGTCAACACAGAGCCCGATGCGGGGCTCAAACTCCGAACAGCAAGATCATGACCTGAGCTGAAGTCGGATGCTCAACCGACTGAGGCACCCAGGTGCCCCACGCATGAGCAAGATCTTACCAGCAGGCACATCCTTGCCTCCAGGGGATGCTCTAGCCCCATTCTTTGGAAACCAGCAACTCACCTCTCCACGTGGCTCCGACCACCCTTGAGAGAAGAGGGAGCCACGGCAGTTATACTATCCTCACTTACAAGGTTCCTCTGTTTTACATCTCCAATCTCTTCCCACTCACTCCCCCACCCATCACTACATTAACTAGGTCTTTTATGTTCTATATTCTGATGCTTCGACACCTGGGATGACTTCCCAACCCAGGGTTAGCCAATTCCTAGAGATAATACACCATTCACCCACGAGTGCACCTTTCAATTGCAAACAAGCCAATCTAATTTAATCCGTCTAGTTTACCAATCTAACTTAGTTAACCAGTCAGATTTGATGGTGTCCACATTCTCAACCATCTCCTTATCAGGTTCTCACACTCCAAGCTACTAGCCTTCATCACAGGGCCAGGTACCAGCCAACTGGAGTCACCCCTGTGCCCCCAGAACCCACTACAATTATTCAAAGTCGTAATCCTAAACCTGTTTATCTTGCCTCACACATTCTTTCCCACGGAAACCCCCTTCTCCCTCCTCTGCCTCCTGATTCCCAGAGTGGCCCCCTGTGGATCGTGCATCCCTCCTCTTTGGATCTGCGGATATAACAAACTGCTTTTCAAGGGCAGTCATTTCCTGATCTGTTAGTCTTTACTTAACACGCAGAGCATTCCCTCACTGAAACGTGCCCGTTTCTGTGGTGTGGCCCTCTCTTGGCTCTCCTGGCCTTCTGCCACTCCTTCTCACACTCCTTTGTTGCTATTCCTTAAATATCAGTGCTCCTTCAGATCCTGTCTCAGGTTCTGTTTTCTTTTAGGCCTGCAACCCTCCCTGGGTGCCCATTACCACCTGTTTGCCAACACCTGTCGGATATCCACCCTCCACTCAGACCTCACTCCTCAACCCCAACTTGGACCTCTCCACATGTGTATCCCACGGGTACCTCAAGCTCAACTTGTCCGACACGAAATTCATGATCTTTTGCCCCAAAACTGCCTTGTCTCTTCCATCCTTCAGAAGAGCCGCACCGGAAACCTGGGAGTTCTTGCAACCCTCACCAAACACACCCAGGGAATGCCTATGTATTATGAGTTCTCCAAACTGAATCTCCCTCACTTGTCCTATTCTCCTCCATCCCCTCTTTCAAGCTCTCAGCCCCCTCAGCTAAGCTCCTATGCTCCCAGTTGCCCTCCACCCACTACTGTGCACCTTTCCAACCCCACACCATTGCCCTGACTTCCATTCACCTCTCCACAAAGTGCAAGTCTCGGGGCGCCTGGGTGGCTCGGTCGGTTAAGTGTCCGACTTCGGCTCAGGTCATGATCTCCCGGTTTGTGAGTTCGAGCCCCGTGTCGGGCTCTGTGCTGACAGCTCGAGCCTGGAGCCTGCTTCGGATTCTGTCTCCCTCTCTCTATATCCCTCCCCGACCAGTGCTCTGTCGAAAGAAAGAAAGAAAGAAAGAAAGAAAGAAAGAAAAGAAAGAAAGAAAGAAAGAAAGAAAGAAAGAAAGAAAGAAAGAAAGAAAGAAAGAAAGAAAGAAAGAAAGAAGAAAGAAAGAAAAGAAAAGAAAAGAAAAGAAAAGAAAAGAAAAGAAAGAAAACAAAGTGCAAGTCTCATCCACTCTGCTTTAGAGATTTCCATGGTTCTCCACTGCTTATTGGATAAAATCTAACATCTTTAGCCTTGCAGATCCAGTCTCTTGTGATCTGGCTCCTTTTCCTTCCCCAACCACATCTCAGGTACCACCCCTCCTCCCATCCCATGCTTGAGCCACACAGAACTTCAGAATATGCAGTTCCCCAGACACACTTCCTTCCTCCATGACTTTGCTTCTGAGAATCCCTCTGTGGAGAGTGCCTTTCTTCTTCTTTCCAGAAAAACAACCACTGCTTTCTCCCAAACTCTCCTTGGAATCCCTCCTTTTCTTTCCCTTGTAGGCAGCACTTGATTGTTCTTATTTTTTATACTCATTCAAAAATATGTATTGAATAATTAAAATGTCAATAATCAAAGATAAAGAATCTTAAAAGCAGCAGGAGAAAAGCCGCTAGTTACATATAAAGGAAATCCCATAAAGCTATCAGCTTATTTCTCAGCAGAAACTTTACAGGCCCGAAGAGAGTGGCAGGATATATTCAAAGCGCTGAAAGGAAAAAACCTACAACCAAGAATACTCCACCTGTCAAGATTATCATTCAGAGTTGAAGGAGAGAGAAAGAGTGTCCCAGACAAACAAAAACTTAAAAAGATCACCCCACCAAACCACCCTTAAAAGAAATGTTAAAACGGGACACCTAGGTGGCTCAGTCGGTTAAGCATCCGACCTCGACTCAGGTCATGATGTTGCGGTCCATGAGTTTGAGCCCTGCGTTGGGCTCTGTGCTGACAGCTCGGAGCCTGGAGCCTGTTTCAGATTCTGTGTCTCCCTCTCTCTCTGACCCTCCCCCGTTCATGCTCTGTCTCTCTCTGTCTCAAAAATAAATAAACATTGGGGTGATAATGTGTATTGGAAGGATATAAATTTAAATCTGATAGTCTGATGACTCTGTTGCAATGAGCAAAAATATTTCCTGCAAAAAGTATGCAAGGTCAGAAATTTTTTTTTTTTTTTTTTTTTTTTTTTTTTTTACCGGAGAAAAGACCTATATGCTTTTCTTGAAGCAGGTAAGAAATACCTATACCTTTAGGTCTTAGAAAATGAGGGGATTTGGATGAAAAACAAAACCTATGAACATTCAGAAAGAATAATTAATTCAAATCAGAATATTTCAAAGAGAATGTCTGTAATTCAGTAGTGTCCAAGCTACAAAAATTGAATTTCAAATGGAAGTATTATACCAGGAAATCTTGTGATTAATAAGATAAAGAATGATAAGTACTAATGGGCAGAGAGTGAACTTTTAGTCATGAAAGGTAGGCAGAAACAGTTTCCTAACTTACCTTCCACTCCTTATGTTATTTAAGTATTTTGTATATTCTTTGAATACATTTTCAATAGTTATACAACTTCACCATCAAGTGTTTTTGGGGGGATGCCTGGGTGGTTCAGTTGGTTAAGTGTCCAACTTCTGCTCAGGTCCTGATCTCACAGTATGTGAGTTCAAACCCTGCATCAGGCTCTGTGCTGACAGCTCAGAGCCTGGAGCCTGCTTCAGATTCTTTGTCTCCCTCTCTCCCTCCCTGACTCTCCCTCACTCACGCTCTGTCTCTCTCTCTCTCTCTCTCTCTCTCTCTCAAGAACAAACATTTTTTGAAGAGTGTTTTTTTTGGTGCACCTGGGTGGCTCAGTCGGTTAAGTGTCCGACTTCAGCTCAGGTCATGATCTCACGGCCCCTGAGTTTGAGCCCCACGTCAGGCTCTGTGCTGACAGCTCAGAGTCTGGAGCCTGCTTCAGATTATGCGTCTCCCTCTCTCTCTACCTCTCCCCCGCTCACGCACACGACCCCCCCCCAAAAATAAACAAACATTAAAAAAAAATTTTTTTAAAGAAGGAACATACCTCAACTTAATAAAGGCCATGTATGACAAAATCACAGCTAACATCATACTCAGTGGTGAAAAGCTGAAAGCTTTTTCTCTAAGATCAAGAACAAGACAAGGACTTTGACTATTTGTATTCAACATAGTATTGGAAGTCCTAGTTATAGCAATCAGACAAGAAAAAGAAATAAAAGGCTTCCAAATTAGTAAGGAAGAAGTAAAACTGTCACTATTTGCAGACTGATACTGTACATAGAAAACCCTGAAGGCGCCACCAAAAAACAACAAAAAAAATCTGTTAGCACTAATAAACAAGTTCAGTAAAGCTGCAGGATACAAAATTAACATACAGCAATCTGTTGTGTCTCTACACACTAATAATGAACTAGCAGAAACAGAAATTAAGAAAACAATCCCATTTACAATTGCATCACAAAGAATAAATTATCTAGGAATAAACTTAACCGAGGAGGTGAAAGACCTATACTTCTGAAAACTATAAGATACTGATGAAAGAAATTGAAGATGACACAAATAAATGGAAAGATATACCCAGTTCAGGAATTGAAAGAATTAATATTGTGAAAATGTTCATACGACCCAAAGCAATTTACAGATTCAACGTGATCTCTATCAGCGTTCGCTTCAGCAGCAACATATGCTAAAACTGGAACAATACAGAGAAAATTAGCATGGTCCCTGTGCAAGAATGACGTGCAATGCAATGCCTATCAAAACACCAGCAGTATTTTTCACAGAACTAGAACAAAAAACTCCTAAAATTTGTACAGAACCACAAAAGACCCTTGACTGGCCAAAGCAATATTGAGGAAGAAAGAACAAAGCTGGAGACATCACAATCTCAGATTTTGAACTTTACTACAAAGCTTTAGAAACCAAAACAGTACAGTACTGGCAGAAAAACAGATACATGAAAATGAAACGGCAACCTACTGAACGGGAGACATATTTGCAAATGATATATCTAATAAGGAGTTAATATCTAAAACATATAAAGAATTCATACAACTCACCTCCAAAAACAAACAAAAACAATGTTATTTAAAAAATGGGCAGAGGGGCACCTGGGTGGCTCAGTCGGTTAAGCATCTGACTTGGGCTCAGGTCATGATCTCCCAGTTTGTGAGTTCAAGCCCCGCATCGGGCTCTGTGCTGACAGCTCCAAGCCTGGAGCCTGCTCCGGATTCTGTGTCTCCCTCTCTCTCTGTGCCTCCCCTGCTCACTCGCGCTCTCTCCCTTTCTTTCAAAAATAAATAAACATTAAATTGTTTTTAATAAATAAAAAATGGGCAGAGAACCTGAATATTTTTCCAAAGAAGATACATGATGGCCAAAAGACATACGAAAAAGATGTTCAACATCACTAACCATCAGGGAAGTGCAAATCAAAACCACAATGAGATCACCCCACACCAATCAGCATGGCTAGAATCAAAAAGATGAGAAATAACAAGTGTTGGTGAGCATGTGGAGAAAAGGGAAGCCTTGCGTGCTATTGGTGGAAATGTAAATTGGTTTAGCCACTATGGGGAATAGTATAGGGGATTCCTCAAAAACAGAACTACCATATGATCCAGCAATGCCATTTCTGGGTATTCACCCAAAGAAAACAAAAACGCTAACGTGAAAAAATATATGTACCCCTCTGCTTAATGCAGCTTTACAATAGCCAAGATCTGGAAGCAATCTGTGTGCTCATTGATAGATCCTTGGATGATGATGTGGCATATATTCACAATGGAATATTACTCAGCCACAAAACAGAATAAAACATGGATGGCATTATGCTAAGTGAAATGAGTCAGACAGAGAAAGACAAATGTATGATTTCATCTACATGTGGAATCTAAAAAAACAAACAAACAAAAAAACCAGAAACAGACTTAAAAATACAGAGAACAAATTGGTGGCTGCCAGAGGAGAGGGGGGTAAGGAAATGAGCAAAATAAGTGAAGGGGATTAAGAGATACAAACTTCCAATTGTAAGATAAATAAGTCACATGGATGAAAAGTACAGCATAGGGAATATAGTCAACAATATGGTTAATACCTTCATATGGTGACAGAGGGTAACTACACTTACTATGGTGAGCATTTTTTAATGTGATTGTCGGATCACTGTCATACACCTGAAATTAGTATTATACTCTACGTTAACTAACGAATTTAAATAAAAACTTAAAAAATATATATTGTTTGGGGGCGCCTGGGTGGCTCAGTCGGTTAAGCGTCTGACTTCAGCTCGGGTCATGATCTTCACAGTTCGTGAGTTCAAGCCCCGCGTCGGGCTCTGTGCTGACAGCTCAGAGCCTGGATCTTGCCTCAGATTCTGTGTCTCCCTCTCTCTCTGCCCCTCCCTGACTTGTGCTCTGTCTCTGTCTCTCAAAAATAAATTTAGAAAACATGACCAAAAAATATATATTGTATGTCAACTATACTTCAAATACATACATACATATATACATACATACATACAATTGAGAAGCAACTTTGTGCTGGGACCTGGAGGTCCCAAAGATATAGCAGTAAACAAGACAGACACTGACCCTGACCTCAAGGCAGTATCTATCATACTACCTTGTTTCCCAAGGTGTCCTCCCTAACACTGCTCTGAACATAGTAAAAGAGTAAAAAACCACCTGGCCAGGAGAGGGTCTACATGGCCCTCTGTTCATCCCCTATTCTGTCCCTAGAGTAATTTTTCTAAAGAATGCATCTATCTGTACCCTTCTGTAAACCACCGTTGACTCCCCATCACCCATGCCCAAAGAGACAAGGGCTTCCTCGGCTGGCTCTTCCCCATTTCTCCAATGTTCCCTCTCAATGTGCACTGTCTCAGACAACCCCAAACTGCCTGCATTTTCGCATACCCACTTTGCTTTGCTTTGTCTCTATGCCTTTGCTTGTACCATCCCCTCTGTCTTAATGCCCTTCCTTCTCTTCATCTGGTTCATTTGTTATCTATTGCTGTATATCAAACCGCTCAGACTAGTAACTAAAGGCAACCACTATTCTGTGAATCATCAGTTTGGTTACAGATCAGCTGGAACAGTGCGTAGATATGCTCCAAACTGAGTTGGCTGGGCTCACCCATGCACTATGGTCAGCTGACAGGTGCACTGGGGCTGGATGCTCCAAGAGGAACTCACACAGTGTCTAGTCATTGGGTAAGGCTGCCAGCTGGAGCATCTCAATTCAGGTTTCTCCCCTTGGCTAGTCTGGGCTCCTCATGTGGCAGTTGGGTTCTCCAAGAAGCAAGCCCTAATGAGCAAGCACTTAGGAAGTCTCTGCCTGCATCACATTTGCTGAAGTTCCATTGACCAAAGCATGTCATATAGCTGAGCCCAGAATCAATGTGGAAGAGGTGTGACTCACTGGGGGGACATTAACAGAGCAACCTACCAGTCTGCCCTCTACCCCTACCAATGAACAGCCTTCCCACATGTGAGATATACTCATCCTTCCCAAAACACCCAAAATAGTATTCAATCATGACACCAGGCTCAAAGTCTATGATCTCACCATATGAAGCAAGTCTGGATGTAGCTGAGCCTCCTGGGGTACAACTCCTCAGGTGTGGCTCCTCTTGATTCACAGACCTGTGAACTAGTAAGACAAGACATCTGCCCTCCATGTGCCCAACATACAACTGTGAAGCAGGCATAGAATAGCCTCAATAGACATTCCCATTAAAAGAGAAATGGGAGGCACATAGCGATCACTGATTCAAAGCAATTCTGAAATCCAGCCAGGTTCTGTTATCAGGACCCCCCTCCTTTGGAAGCAGAGATGTTACTTGAATAAAGTCCAGTTCTCCTTGGCTTCTAGTTACACCCGCTAGGCTCCTGGATCTACCCTCTGAGAGGATTTTCTTTTCCATAAGAAAAGTCCCTTGTGACTATTGGCCAGCTTACTGCCCATAGAAAGTTGGGGGCCCAAAGGCCTCCTTTCCCTTTTTTAACTATTTCCGTTCATGTTAGCCCAAACTAATAGAGTTTCTTCCAAAACAGTACTCTTCAAAACTTTATGGATTTTCTATGAGTATTATTGGGTTCACTTCTTGCACCAAAAGCCACATACATAGTTACTTTCAAGAAGACTCTACTTCAGCTATGGAACAACATCTTTAATATTCTTAGAAACCCTTTTGTTTAACTGAGAAGGCCTACTAGACACCACCTTAAATCCTCTTGGGGTGTTAACAGAGGTTCTACAATCATACCCTTGATTTCATCTTTACCTTTAGGCCAATTCTTACTTTGGGAATCTGTCGCCTGCTGGAGAGACTGAAAATGAGAACTACTTTTCTTTTCCAACCCAGCAAACTGGACAGACCCTTATGTAGCTGAGCGCTCCCTTATAACACCTGACATGCCGGCTGGAAGCACCTGGATGGCACTTTTAACATTCCATCTCCATATCTCTTAAGCCAAACCCACAAATTCATTAGGCACACTTTCTGCCAGTGGCCACAGCACTAAATAACACTGGTCACCCTTGGTCCAAGCGGTTTCCAGCTCCCTTGCCAGTACATTCATAATTCTTATTGCCTGTCCTTCAAGCCTTCACCCATCTCCCTGTTCCGAATGCCATCTGTTCAGTGTTTTAAAGCAGCATCACACTTCTAGGCACCCATATATGTATCACATGTCTATCATTACATAACAAACCACCTAAAACAATAGCTTAAAACAACCACTATTTTGTTAAACTCATGAATTCCGTGGTTAGGGATTCAGACTTGTCTCTGTCCCACAACATCTGGGGCCTCTACTTGAGAATCTGAGCAGCTAGGTGGACAACTCAAACAGCTTTGCGGCTGAGATTATCTGGACGCTTCTTTATTTACATGTCTGGAGTCTGGGCTGAAATGACTCTGAAAGCTAAATTCACCCGGGACTGCCTACCAAAGTGTCTACACAATGCCTCCCCATGTGACAAGGGCTTCCTTACAGCAGGGCCTCAGGATACTCAGACATTTTATACCGAGGCCCTAAAAGTGAGTATTCTAGCAAACAAAGTAAAAGCTATAAGGTCTTTCAAGATGTAAATTCAAAAGTCTTTTAGCATCACTTCTGCCATATTCTATTGGCTGAAGCAGTTACATCCCCATTAAGATTCAAGAGGGGGAGACACAGACTTTACTTCTTGATGAAGCAATATCAGAATTTGTATCCAGGTTTTAGAACCAGCTTAGTAGGCTTATCTGGGATGCTTTATTTCTGTTCTATGTGGCATCAGTAGGAATTACACATGCTTTTGTGATCGCACATGCTTTTATGACCACGTGGCAGTCAACTGGGGGCTACTGAGGCACCTCAGTTCTCCACACGGCTAGCTCCACCTTCCTCACATGGCAACTGAATTCCAAGAAGGCAAGTCTCAACATACAAGCACTTACCAAGCTTCTGTGTGCATCTCATTTGCTGATGGCCCATTGGCCAAAACAAGGCACATGGCCAAGCCCAGAACAAATGTGGAAGGGAATCACACAAAGGGCATGGGTACCAGGACGCATGATTCACTGGAGACTGTTAATGTAACAACCCACCACACCTGGGCAACTCCCATTCACCCTTAAAGACTCAATTCATGTTTCTCCTCCAAGAAAGCCTCTCTGACAGACTGGGTGGTCACTTGCCCCTCCTTTGGGGTCCCACAATACTCTGTACACATCTCTACCTTTGCCTTTACCCTACTGTTTTCTAATTATCTCTATACCATTTCTGTCTCCCCCATTGGACAGCCCTTTGAAGGCAGAGATTGTGCTCTGTTGATCTTTGTAATTCCAGGGTCTAGCCCCATGCCTAGAACACTGTGCCCAGAATAATGTTATTTAATCATACATCCATGAATAAAAGTCTTTTTTTTTATTTTTTTGATGTTTATTCATTTTTGAAAGACAGAGAGAGACACGGTGCGAGCAAGGGAGGGGCAGATAGAGAGGGAGACACAGAAGCCGAAGCAGGCTCCAGGCTCCGAGCTGTCAGCCCAGAGCCCGACACGGGGCTTGAACCCACAAACCGTGAGATCATGACCTGAGCCGAAGTCGGACTCAACCGACTGAGCCACCCAGGCGCCCCAAAGATTTTTAAATAAATGTTGAAAATTATATCTCCATGGTGCTTTGTCCTCTTGCCCTCTTCCCTGTGTTCTAAGAGTTAACTTTCATTTTTTGTCATACTCTCCAACCAAACATGAACTTCAGAAAGTGACCTCACTTGGAGAGTTCACCTCAACTAGAGATTAGGAGAGGCCGCGCAGAGTAGAGCACTTGATTCCAAGATGTTTGAATTTCGGAGACCAGTCATGTTTCCAAAGAAATTTGCAGATCAACACAAAGTTACCAAATTTCCCTTCTTGCCTTTGGGCATTCAAAACACACATGCCACCTACCGCCATCACTTCAAAGAAGCAGAAAGGCAGAACCTTAGAAGGAAAGCGTAGGCCTTCCCAAGGAAGGGCAAGTATGTGTGATTAAGACCTTAAGTAGCCCCAAATTGGGACTCAACAGTATGTGCTGTCTTGACATCTGATTAAATTTGGACCATCTAGCCACAAGTCCTTCTTCCAGCTTGGCTCCTGCTAAGGAGTTCCCCTAGCCAATCGACCCTCTTTATCATGGGGACTAGGCACGGTTCCTGATTGTCCCCAAGCAGCGGGCTTCAGTTCCATGCCAGCCCACAGAATTAGTCAACAAGCCAACCAAATCCTCCGGCTGGAAACGGGCATCCCACCGTTTAGCCAACAAAGCCTGCCCCCCACTGCTCCTGGCTGTTCACTCCGCTGTGCAACTCCTGTGTGCAGGGTCCTCCTCTGGGCTGTGAGCATACATGACCAATAACCTACTGTCGATCTCACCTGTCTGGTGTCAGGTGCCATGCGTTCAGCCATGTCTGGAACCCAAGGGTGAAAATCCCTCCCTCATCAACACGGTGAGGAGGCGGTGATCAGAACAAGGTGGCAACCTGATGGCTATGTTTAGAGCGTCCCACACTGTCCTCGTTTTTCTTATTTCACCATGGACCAGAGAAATCAGTCTAGTAGAAGTCTGAAGTCCCACCCCAGGGCCAGTGGAGACCACTGTATGTGGAGTCAGGAGATCTAGGATACAACCAGTCCTGGTAGTGCTCCAAAGTATTTGTCGGTCCTTTGACAAATCATTATCCTCTTGGACCTGTTTCCAGCTATAAAATGATAGAACAGCTTCTGTCACCTGTGTGATTCTATAAACCCGATCTGACGAAATCGGTGAAGAAGAAGAGTGAATGGCTGGGAGTCCTATGGTCACCCTAAAGGAATATGCATTTTTAGAGGAGTTTTCACCCCGTGTGTCTCTAGCTACAGCAACTGGAGATGATGCGAAAGTCAGTTCTAAGGAACCAATAGGGCAGCCACAGGCTGTCAGGAAATCTTGCTTTGGGTGGATTCCTCTAAACCCTTCCTGCTTTCAGCACCCTGATCCTGTCCCATTAGCAAATAGGAGGACCTCTTTTTTTCTTTTTAAGTTTATTTATTTTATAATCTTTTTTAAATGTTTATTTTGAGAGAGAAACCACACACATGTGAGTGGGGGAGGGACACAGAGAGAGAGACAGAGAGAGAATCTCAAGCAGGCTCTGCATTGCCAGTGCAGAGCCCAACGCGGGGCTCGATCCCATGAACCATGAGATCGTGACCTGAGCCAAAATAAGAGTCGGATGCTTAAACAACTGAACCACCCGGGTACCCAGCAAGTGGGAGTTTTTAAATCTCCCCTTCACCATCTGGTCCCATCCCTGCCCCCAGATTATCTCATTTGAACCATCAATTCCAATCAGCCAGAGATCTTGCTTTAGCAAACACACAACTGCCATACCCTCTGG
Source organism: Felis catus (assembly GCF_018350175.1). NCBI lineage: Eukaryota > Metazoa > Chordata > Mammalia > Carnivora > Felidae > Felis > Felis catus. The sequence goes on along the minus strand of NC_058377.1, from coordinate 16,856,186 downwards.
AGTCCACACTCCCCTCCCCTTCCCGAGGTAAAGTGCTTGGGGACCCAGAAAGGAGGCCAGGTCCTCATAACCTCATCAAAATAGCACAGCAAAGCTTTCCATCCAACAACGCTCAGAGACTCGGCCACAGCGTGGGGAAGAGCATCCAGGGTCTCGTCCAGCCAGAGCCCTGATAGCTTCTGTAGTTAAAATGCCTCTGGGTATCCCCATGTTCTGCCAAAAAAGGAACAGTGTCCAGTCCCACCTGTGTGTGTGTGTGTGTGTGTGTGTGTGTGTGTGTATGAGAGAGAGAGAAAGAGAGAGAAGAGGGATAGGCCCCAGCCTAAAGCAACTGTGCTCTGATAGGAAAGGTCCCTGGACTGAGAATCAGAAAGCTGTTAGGCAAAAAAAGAACACAATGCAGGGAGTGACAGGGAGGAGGCCAGCCTTTCTGGCATGTAGCAGGAAGATAAACGGACAAGATGAAATGGTGGTGAAGGCTGACAGCCAGGACACCCAGGCCCTTAAAAGTTATCCTACAGACAATGAGAAGCCAGACTGCCTGATCTATGGAAGAGGGATGATCTTATTAGGCCAGTGTTCTGCAGTTCCCAGACCCTGGGGAGCCTGTGAAAAGTGCAGACACAGGCAGCAGGAATACTGGACTAGGGAGACCCCAGGTGGGCAGGGACGACTGCATTTTCATAAAATGCCCCCAGAGCTTCTGCTATTTACCACAGTGAATTACCCCTACACTGGACCATCCTCAAAGCTCCTTGCAGTCGGAAGGTTCCATCATTCTCACTACTAGGAGGCCACCTAACCTCCCAGGGAGGCAGAGGGAGGTAAATCTCCCACTTGCTAGCCCAGGGATGACTTCCAACAGTGCTACTGCAGTAATGGAAACTGCAGTTAAGGTGCCAGGGCTGACTGCTATGAAGAAATAGGAGAAGGGGCAGGCAGATGGCCGGGAGGCAGGGCCAGCCTACAGGATGTCCCAACCAGAATTCACAAAAAGGCCATGAAGATGCAAATCAAACAAATAAACCTTCACTGAAAAAAATTCACCTCACCTGTGGGTGGGAGCGACAAGTCATTGGCACTGGCCACCAAAAAAGAAAAAAAGAAAAAAAGATCCAAGGGCTTCTGGTGACTTGAAATTGATTGAGCTAGGGTGGATGCCCCAGGGAATCAAAAGCCTAGTTTCCTCCATTCCTTTCTAGCGGTCCTGTCTTCTCCCCTTCCCCCACAGTTCCACATTGTCCCGTCCCACTGGGCTGAGACACAGCAGCTGAGTGGCTCAGCACTGAGGACCGAGGGTTCCACACACAGCTCAGGTGGGCTGGTCAGCTCTCCCACTCCACGAAATAGGACTGGGAGTGGGATGGGACGAACCCCACATACCGTTGTGAGGTCAGCACAGCCAGGGATGTCATGTGCCCGGCACAATGTCTGGCAGAAACCAGTACTCCTGCCCCTGTCTGAAGACCAAGCAGGCAGTTACTCACTACGCAGGGGGGGGGGGGGGGGGGGGGGGGAGGGGTGCCTAGGATCAGGAGGACTATATGAAATCGAGAAGAACCTTCTAGCTATCTGCCCTGGGAGGTGCCAGTCCAGGAGTAGAGGGAGACTGAATGCCCCAGAGCAGAAAGCCCCCTAAAGGGTTAGGTGTTCTAGGATGGAGGAGGGAGTGGGGCAGGGCTCAGGATCAGGAAGGACCGGCAGGACGCAGTGCCTGCCTTGCTTCTAAAGAGCTGCTCCAATGTGGAAAAACACCCCGCCATCTTCCTTTGGAGAAAGCCTGGAATATTCCAACTCCAAAACTTCTCACTGGAGGCTCCAGGGAGATGGGCTCCGGCCGAAAAGGAAAGGAGGAAGCAGGAGGAGGCGTGGGCACTGACCAAAGGGGCGGGTGGCTGCCCTGCCTCCTCCACCCCTTACCCCTTGGTTTTCCCACAGGCTTCTGAAGCCTCCGCCGGTCGGGAGAAAGGGTTAAAGCCTTAAAAGGGGAGCAATCATTTCGGGGTTCTGGGGAGCGCCTAGTGTTCCTTGCACTGCCCCACCCGGATCCCCGGGGTCCTGAACCCTCTTGTCCCTGGCCTGGCCTGCCGGCCACAGGGTGAGGTCCCCCTTCTGCGGCAGACGGCCACTCTCCCACATCTATACCAGGCTACCTCCTCCGCCCTCTGCCATCCTTCCTCGCTCCCCCCCACTCCCCACTCGGGCTCTGATTGGCCGAGTCCCGGGCCCTCCCCGCTCCTCCACTCCCACCCCGGGTGAAAACTGCGGGCGCCGGCAGGGTGCTGCAACTGGAGGCGGCGGTGCGTCCGGGGGAGGCTGCAGCAGCAGAGGACGGGAGCCCAGGTGGGAGCAGGAGCCAGGGCGGCGCCCGGGGCGCTGGGAGAGGCCCTCCCGACCCGAGGCTTCGGGAAAAGGTTCGGGGGCGCCCCGGCAGGGAGCTCCGCGGTGCTCGGGGAGGGGTCGGCTTCCCAGGCAGCGGAGAGCGGGACGCAACTGCTCGCTGCAGGCCAGGGGCCGGGCCGCACCCCGCCTTCTGCGGTAGGAGCTCCCGGGCTCTCGCCCGCTGAAGGGACGGCTGTCTGGGGCTGGGGCGCAGGAGGAGAACCTGGAGGAAGGGCGCCAAGGACAGCCAGCCTTGGGTTCTGCTCTCCACACAGACGTCCCCAAACCGAGCTCGCCAAGGCGTGGGGTGGGGGCGGTGAAATTGCGGCGAGAGGACGGATGACCGCCGGCTGGAGGGAATCTCTGCCCTGCGACCTCGCGGAGGGCTGGGTGCGGGGCGTCAAAGGACCGGGGAACCGCAGTGCTGCGGGCGGGGACTGGAAGGCGGGCGGACGGGGGGGAGGGGAGAACTGAGAAAGGGTGAGAGGGGGAAGGGGGGACCTCAATTGGGAGAGGAGCCGAGTGAAATTCAGAAACGGAATGAGGATGGGGCTAGTCAAACGGCGGCTGGAGAGGGTGGGAGCGCAGAACTTCTCTGGGCTCTGGGCTGCAGGGACACAGAGCAGGGGAAATGAAAACATCTGTGCCTCCCCTACCGCTCGGTAACCACCCCCCTCTGGCTCTCCAGCCCTCCTCCAGCCCCAGCTCCATTTCTTGCCCGCTCTAGCCCTCTAGCCGAGGCTTCCCCTTTCCCTCCTAGATCTCAAGCTCACACCCCCCTCCGTAACTCAAATGTCTGAGTCAAAGCCAGATGCCGACCCCCTTTCTTCCCCAACGGCACCTCTCAGTCACAAGTCCGAAGGGGTACGGACGGACTGCAGGTTCAGGCTTCGCGGGACCTCAGCCTCCCCCAGCCTCAGGGCTGAGCGCCAGGGACCCTGGGATTCGACGGGCGGTGCACCTGGGCACAGGCACCAGGGCAGCCGTACCCCCCCACCCCATCCCCCGGCGCAGGCCACTCCAGTGGCCTCTCCCCGGTGAGCCCTGATGCGGACAGGCCAAGCTATCTGCCCCGTGTGGACGCCGGGATATTGGTCCAGAGTAGGCTTCGGAAAAAGACAAGGCACAGAGCCCAGGCAGGGAGTCTACTGTAGCAGGGCTCAAGAGACATGCCCAGAGGGCTGGACATTTTGGAAACATCCTGCAATCAGAGAACATATGCAATCAGAGAGCACAGTCGCTTTCCCTCACAGACATTCGGGAACACCGTTAGCTGTGTGCCAGGGACAGTCCTATCTGGAAGCACGTTAGCCACACAGTCCTTTCAGAGGAAGGAAATTAATGTTTGTGGGTCACTTACTATGGAGCAGTCCTCAGTGCCAGAGGTTTATCATTTTTCCTAAACCCATCACCACGCCGTAGGAAAGCTGATTCTTTTCATTCGTTCGGTATCTTTTGAGCATCTGTTATGTGCCAGGAACTGTTTGGGCACTGGGGATTTTCTCCTGAACCAGAAACAGAAAGCCCCTGAATGGGGAGTTTTTGTGGAATGGGTAGAGTGTTAGTGCCGCAAAATACAAAGAGTTCTGGGGGTTGCACCACAATGCGAGTGAACTTAACACTGCTGAACTGGACACTTAAAAATGATTAAGGTGGTAAATGTTGTGATACGTCTACTTTGCCTTCCCGAAGGGAAAAGGAGACGGTAAAAGTCACTCACTCAAAGAGTTCAGCAGACACACACCATTATAGGGTGTGTCCACCCTCCCCCTTGCTTTCCTGGAGGGGGGAAAGCACCTAGTGGCAGTGTCACATTCACTAGTAAGTGGGAGGGGACAACCATGGAGAGCAGCTTCCATGGCTGCCGGGGCCATCATGGCAGAGGCCCTCCAGCCCGAGCAGCAAGTGTGGGCACACCTACCCCACCTCTTGGCTGATACCCATCCTATCCCACCCCCAGATCGAGGACTGAGCTCTCTGCACCATGAACCCCACCATCGGCATCGCTGTTTTGCTGACAGGTACTGGGCAAGGGGCAGGGCTGGGATTGGGATTCAAAGCACGCTGGCTTCCTTCCCTTCAGAGGAGCGAGCTTCTTCCTGCCAACCTCAGAGGGAGGAGGTGACAAAGGGAGAGAGGGCTCTTTTTCATCCCTAAATCAGCTGAGCAGCCTAGCTGATCTTCTGCCTGCTTGAGGTGGCTTTTGGAAAAGCAGTCCACTGAGTCTGCCCCACACTGAGGTGGAATCTCCAAATGGAAACCAGGAACCTACAACAGCTCCCCAAGATCTCCTGCCCCTGGAACACCCAGGACTAAAGAAGATGAGGGAGGGGGGCTGAGTCTGCAACGGGGAGGTTGAACTGGCCCTCGGGGACCTCTGGGGTGGGGAAGGGTGCCCAAAGAACAGACCCTTGTGCCCTCCCTGGCCAGGCCATTCTCTACTGTTAATGTGGATGGGAGGCCCCCGGCTCTGCAGGGCCCCCCAACTTGGATGTGGGCACTGCCGGTGCCAGTCTTGCAGGTAGCCCGTGGGCAGAAGGTGACCAGCCTGACAGCCTGCCTGGTGGACCAGAGCCTCCGTCTGGACTGCCGCCACGAGAACTCCACCACCTCCCCCATCCAGTATGAGTTCAGCATAACCCGTGAGAAGAAGAAGCACGTGATCTTTGGCACTATGGGGGTGCCTGAGCACTCATACCGCTCCCGAACCAACTTCACCAGCAAGTACAACATCAAGGTCCTCTACCTATCCGGCTTCACCACCAAGGACGAGGGGATGTACACATGTGAACTCCAGCTCTCTGGCCAGTCTACCACCAGCTCCAGCAAGAATGTCTCTGTGCTCAGAGGTGAGGCGAGCTCCCAACAAGTCCAAGTGAGCTGGGAGAGGGAGGCTAGGGAGGAAAGGGTTGGCTAGGACAGCAAGGCAGTCCCCCTTGACTGGGCCGAAGAGGACAGGGCCCCAGAAACCTCTCTCCCCCTTCCCCCAACTGCTGCCTGGTGCCCTGGGGAACCACTGCCCTCTGTGTGAATAGGGAGAAAGGCTGAGGGAACGGTGAGACAGGCAGAGTGGTGGAGCGGACACTTCCACCGTGACTGGGCAAATCACTTGGCCTCCCCAGCCCTCCTCTTCCCCACCTAGAAAACACCCATAGTTTTCTTTTGATGATGCTTAATAAAGATCTGATATGAGGTTTGTCCAAGAGCTCAGGAACCTGCAAATGGGAAAGACAGGTGGTTCTAGTCGAGCAGACAGGCCCTGGTTCCGGCTAAGACATCCTGACACCAGCCTCCCCAAGGGAACGTGCCCTTCTCAGGGCCTGTGCCTGCCTGAATCCTGGTGCCTCTTCTTTCCTGCCCTACCCCTCCTCCCTCTTCTCTCCCCACAGACAAACTGGTCAAGTGTGAGGGCATAAGCCTGCTGGCCCAGAACACCTCGTGGCTCTTGCTGCTTCTGCTCTCCCTGCCTCTCCTCCAGGCCATGGACTTCATCTCCCTGTGACTGGCTGGGCAGGAAGCCACAAGGCCCAGTCCAGAGACCCTACTTCTCGGAGTTGGCTGACCCCCTACCCTCAATCCCTCACACACCTTGGGGAGAAATGGGGACCCTACCCCTCACAAGGAATCCCAGTGCCGCATGCCATCGTCTACCCATTCCCCAGCCCCACTGCCGCTCACACCCTCTCCGCACGCCACTGGCTGTCTTTTTTTTTTTTTTTTTTTTTTTTTTGTTAACTCTTTGTTCCAGAGTTGCTTCTGTCTGGTTTATCCTTCCTTTTCTTTAGGAGTTTGTGAAAAGGGAAGCCAGGGTTGGGAATGTGATGGAGAGTGAGGGCATGGGAGGGGTAGAAGGATGGAGGGATGCCAGTCCCTGGGAGGGGCGGGGGGGAATCATCCTTGCCCACCAGGACCAGAGGCCCAGGAGAGACCCGGATGAGGAGGAGGATGGGATGCATCTGGGCCTAGCACATCCCCCAGCAGGCAGGGATGGTGCCCGAAGAGCCCGGATGCGAGGGCACCACCAAGCATCTGGGGCCCCTCACAAGAGGAGAGAAGGAACATCTCCAGGAGCAGCCTCTGCCACAGCAAGAAGCCGTCCACACACGGGAAGCAGTTCCACACAGGGAACTGCCGAGGTTCCCTAGGGGCCTCGGGCCTGGCGCGGCCCCGTGAAAAAGCCGATTCTGCCTGGGAGCGATCTACTGGCGGGTTGGAGGGGGGGTAGAAGAGAGGGTCCATCAGCCCTCTCTGCCTGATGAAACTAAAACCGAGAGCCTGCTGTCCCTCACCACCTCAAGCAGCCGTTGAGAGGGTGGCAGAGGACAAGCCTCCTCCCAGCCTGGCCCAAGCTCCTAAGAGCTTCCAGAACTCTGGCCCGCAGGCAGTAAGTAAGTCAGGCCAGGTAGAGTCCCAGAGCAGAGCAGACTTTGGCCCGCGTTTGGGAGGCTCTTCCTTCCCTCCCCCCGACAGCGCCAGCCCCTTCCGGCCAGTGGCCAAGCCTTGAGACGGCCCTCTGCCCCACAGGGCTGTCCTCTCGGGGACCTGGGGGGCAAGGGCGTCTGAGGCAGCCCATGGAGTGAGACCCGTGAGCGGGACATGCCTCGAGAGAAGACTTTTCCCAACACCCAGCTCCCCAGCCGGCAGCTGTGCCCCGTCCTGTGACTGTGTGTAGTGCCACCACAGCTTATGGTATCTCATTGAGGAAAAAGAAAAGTGTACAATAAAACCAAGCCTCTGGAATCTGTCTTCTAGCCTTTCTCTGCTTTGCTCCCTCCATCTCTCCCCAGGCCCGCTCCCCTAAGAGTCAATGAGTAGGATGTGAACATCAGTGGCCATCCTCGTGCTGGGAGCGACAACAGGATCACGAGGTGGTTCCAGGTTCCCCCAGAGAGCCTTCCCGGCTTTTGCCCCGGGAAATTTGGGGGAAGGCGGTGGTGACCATCCAGGGGCTTATTCGTTTCGTATTCCCCACGGTGGAGGCTGATTCTAAGCCTTTACTTAAAGGCCCGGGATCTAAATTCATGCCCCCGGCTCCCACTCTTCCTGACACCTCTCGTCGACGCCTGTGCCTTGCCAGTGGCCCCGTGCAGTGACCGTGCCAAAAGGTGGCAAGAGAAGCCTGCGAGTTGGGAGAGGGATCCGCCTGTGTATCACCGACCATGAGGCCCACGTCACTCAGCATGGTGCAGCCAGCCTGGGGGCTCCAGAGGACGCCAGTGGACACAGGCGCCTCTTGTTCAGTCCTGCTGGGAGCTTTGAGCGCCACGCCAAGAAAATAAAAAGAGCCTTTGTGGGGGAAGGGAGTTTGAATGCCACCCGTGGGGTGGTAAGAGTTAAAATTGGAAGGGCTTTCTGGAAGGAACTGAGGAGCCAGGTGTGAAGCCTCAACTGTCACAACACCGCAAGCCCCTGGCACCCGTGTAAAGCCTCCTATGTGGCCTTTGTCACACCCGGGAGCAGCTCCCCTGGAGTTTAGCAGCCACACTACGCAGAGGGTCCTGGGGAGATGGTGCTGCCCCCTGCAGCCACGCTTGGGGGAGGAGAGCCTGACGCCTGCAGTGGGTCAGGCTGGCTTAAGAAGCCACAGAGGCCATCAGAGAACCAGGGGCTCTAGGAAGGCAGGGAAAGAGAAAAGAGGAACAGGCAGGCCCAAAAGGGAACCCTACAACTTAAAGCCTGGGCCGTCAGGCTTCACAACGTAAGCCAACCCAGAAAGACCATGCTGTGGGCTGGGGGAGATCTGGGCCCTCAGAGGCAGGCCACAACCGCCATCAGGTCGTCTCTGGGCAAGTCAGAAGGTCTTGAGGAGGCTGCGGGACGTCCACGGTGACATGGCTAATTATAAAGAGGGCGGGGCCTGCCCTGGTTCCTGCCCACATGCCCCAGACCCCAGCCCATCAACCTCCTCCCTACTTCTCCTCACCCCTCTCCCATGTCCCCCTCAGCCATGTCAGTCCCTACCTTGGGATCTGGATTCTTCTTACTCAACAGCAACAGAAGCTCCTTTCCACACACACCCATTTCCGACTAGATCATCCACTGAGACAGAGGACTAGCTGCACAGGGCACAGTGTAAAGGTCTCTCCAACATCTAGCAACTCCCTCGGGACGGGCAAGGAGGCCACCATGAGGAGACGCAGGGACTTTCACTGGTCAACCAATAAATCTACACGGCGTCCAGGGTACCTGTGACCTGCATCCTCCAGCCTCCTCAGCGTGACCCCGATCCCCTCCCTGTGTTTGCAGCTTCCGGGCTGCAAAAAGCACGTCTGTCTTTGCATGAGAAAGCAGCCATCTCAGGTTAAGGGGAAATGTTGGAGCTGGAGCCCTTCAGAGTGCTGGAGAAGTGTGGGGGCCATCAGCTCTCTTCCACACAGCCCAGGACAGAGGCGGATTGCCTTCCTGCCCAGGGCCCTTAGCCTCAGGGAGGTTCATGTCCTGTGAAGACTCACAGGAGGCATCCTTGCCTGGCAGAGGAACGCCTGGAGCCAGGGGAAGGTATGGGAAGTGGACACGTGGTGTAGGGGGCAACGTGGGACCACAGGAGGGTTCCAGGGAGGCCAGGCTCGGCTCCACACCCAGAAGGGGCCCTGGATGGCTGGAGCTGCCCAGCAGCAGAGGTGGGAAGTGCCCAGCAGTGGGCATGGTCAGTGGAGGTCAGCTGCCCAGTCTGCAGTAAAGCAGTTTCCTGAATTAGGTCAGAACCTGGACTCGATAACCCTGGTCACTTCACTCTTTAATGCCTCACTTCTCTAATATTCAAAATATGGTTCAGCTGGAATCATTTATTTGTAGAACAAACATTAAGGACCTGGCTCTGTGCCTAAAAGACACAGCCCCTGACTGAGGGAATCTGCAGTCCAGGAAGAAGAAATTGATCTCAGTGCAGTGATCAGTGCCATGAGGCAGGGAAGCTGTGGCAGACACTGATGGGTATTCCCCCTCCTTTCTCAGCAGTGGGACCCACAAATTAGAAATGGAACATGTGGTCCAGAATGAAGACTGCATTTCCCAGCTCCCTTGCAGCAAGATGTGCCTACGCGGCTAAGTTCTTTCCGATGGGACATGAGGGCAAAAGGACGTGTGCTTCCTATGAAGTGCTCTTAAAGGAAAAACACATGCCTTTCTGCCCCATTTACCTTTATGCTGGCTGGAATGTGGACTTGATGGCTGGAACTAGAGCAGCCATCTCGGACTATGAGATAGAAGCTGTGTGTTACAAATGACGAAGCACAAGATAGCAGCCTGTGTTCCTAGTGATGGTACTTCGTGGTAGCAGCTGTGGACTACCGACTTTGTGCTACTGTTATTTGGAGTTTTCTGCCTTCACAACTAAACCTAAACGTGCCTGAAAAAGAAGCCACTGGGGCTCCTGGGTGGCTCAGTGAGTTAAGTGTCCAACTCTTGATTTGGGCTCAGGTTATGATCTCACGGTTCAGTTCATGAGATCGAGCCCCATTCGGGTTCTACACTGGCAGCACAGAGCCTGCTTGGTACTCTCTCTCCCTCTCTCTGCCCCTTCCCCACTCATGAGCACATGTGCACACTCTCTCTCAAATTAATTAGCTTAAAAAATAAATAAATTAATTAATTAATTAAATTAAATTAAATTAAATTAAAATAAAAGTAAGCCATTATTTAATCCTACTGAACTACACACTTAAAAATGGTTAAGACAATAAATGTTATATGTGTTTTTTACCACAATAGGAAAAAAAAAAAAGAAGAAACCAAAGTCAAATTCAGAGAGACAGAAAGTTGTATGGGTGGTTACCAGGGGCTGGAGGAGGTTGAGAAATGGGGGGATGGGGAGTTAGTATCTAATGGGTACAGAGTTTCAGTTTTGCAAAATGAAAAACATTCTAGAGATGGACGGTAGTCATGGAGACACAATACGGACATACTTCATTAACACCACCGGACCACGCCCTTAAAGATGGCCGAAATGGTAAATTTTATGTTATATGTATTTTACCACAGTTTTTAAAAAGCAGCAGCAGCCTAGGCACAAGGGAACTTTCTGGAAGTTTCAGTATACTGAAGATGGGTGAATTTCATTAAATGAAAATCAGTCCTCCATAAAGTGCTATGGGAATATAGAGGCAGGGCCCTTTGCCAGAGAAGGAGTCATGAGTAGGAGTTAGCACAAAAAGCAGGCTCTACTATGTTATAAGGTGATTACAAGGAAAGAAATATTATTTTATTGCTTCTATATCCTGAAAAACATGGGAAGAGGGATGGGAAGCCTTTGTGGATTCAGTCCAAGGACAGGCCTTAGCCTCTCTCCAGGGCAGCTCACCACTGCTGGCTGATATAACAGCTCTCTGAACACACAAGCCCATCATCAGGGTCCCTGACCCAGGCAATCCTCACCCCCAGAGTCGCTAAGTGCACACTGCATGCCGGGGAGTAATTACCCGGGCAGGGTGACGAGCAGAGAGTAGTGAATGATACAGACAGGTTCCCACCCCACAAAAATGCTCTCACACAGAACATGGACATCAAGCAAGTAAACCAGTGACTAAGTCTGATGAGTATAGATTGGGATCATCTACACACGAGAAGCGATAAGAGAACACTTTACTCAGGATGGCCAGGGAAAGTGTAGGGAGAGGGCCCTTGGGCTGAGTCCTGGAAGAGAAGCTGGCCTTTTCAAGAGCAGCAGGCAGCGCACGCAGGCAGAGGGACAGTAAAGGCGCACTCGCTCAAGGTGCTCAGGCAAGGGATGTCACTGCAGAGGCAGACGAGAGCCAGGTCCCGTGGAGCCTTGCAGGTCACGGTGAAAAGGGTGAATCTTATTCTAAGGGCAACAGACAACAACAGTAGAAGCAAAAAATCGGGAGGATATTGCATTAACCCTAGGAAGACGCTACAACAGTTTGGGCAAAAACCACAGCAGCAAAAGTGGTGCCTTTCAGGTACACACAAAATTAAAAGTGAGAGGCTTGGTGAAAGCTGAATAAGGTCTGTGGATTTTACCAATATCCGTTTCCCCGTTTTGATATTGTACTATAGCTATGTAAGATGTTACCAGTGGGAAAACTGGGTGAAGTGTACACAGGCCCTCTTTATGGTATTTCTGCAACTTCCTGTAAATCTATAATGTCTTTAATTATTTTAAGTTTATTTATTTATCTTGAGAGAGACAGAGCAGGTGGGGGTGGGGTAGAGAAAGAGGGAGACAGAGAATCCAAGCAGGCTCCACACTGTCAGCACAGACCCCGATGCAGGGCTCGAACCCACGAAACCATGAGATCATGACCTGAGCCGAAACCAAGTGTCAGACACTTACCCGACTGAGCCACCCAGGTACCCCTATATTAATTATTTTAAAATAAATTATTTTTTAATTTTTTCTAATGTTTATTTAATTTTGAGAGAGAGACGGACAGACAGAGCATGAGCAGGGGAGGGGCAGAGAGAGAGGGAGTCACGGAATCCGAAGCAGGCTCCGGGCTCTGAGCTGTCAGCACAGAGCCCAACGCTGGGCTCGAACTCACAGACCGCGAGATCATGACCTGAGCCGAAGTCGGATGCTTAACCAACTTAGCCACCCAGGTGCCCCTAAAATAAGTTTTTTTTAAATTCTCAACAAGAACCACACACACAAAAAAGATGGCAAGTATTAATTCCAGAGGGAAGAAAAATCGAATTCTAATCATAGCATATAACATGGCTTAGCTGTAAAGAATACTTACGTAGTCATACGAATATAAACACTAAACTGTGATGAATGAACACTTAAACTTTAACCAAAAGTTGTGAGGACGCTATACTGGACATGCAAAAAGGGTAAGCGTGTTTGGTGGGGGAGTAAATAGGCATATAAGAAAGCTAACCTCATTTCCATAGGTGAAAGAAAACAGGTATTACTTCAAACTGAAAAATCAGGAAATAGCTATCGATGCGAGAAATTCCCAAATACAGATGTAAATAGCAGGAAAAAACTAGCCAAAACAGTGGGGAGTGGTTGCTTGGGGAAATGAGAATTTGGGATGGGGTCACACACTGCTTTTACATGACAAACCTAGTAATGTAATATTTCTTCTCTATAAATAGATCAGTTTGCTAAGCAGTAAAAATTGAGCATATTTAAAGAAATATGTTAAGGCCTGCTCCCAAAGAACAGCGAGGACTTGCTAACTAGTGGTTTGGATGGAAGTGGAGGTGCTGAAAGGAAAGAAGAAAGAATCCCAGATGACCCTTAGGTTTTTGCCTGACCAAAGAATGGATGCCATGTGTTAAGACAGAAAAGGCTGGGGGAGCGCTAGGATAGAGAAGGAGATATGTTAAATCTACGCTGCCCATCAGACATCCAAATAGAAGTAACAAGAAGACAGCCGGATAGCTCAGTTCTGAGCACAGGGGAGAAGTCGGGGTTAGAAACCAAACTTGGTAGGGGTGCCTGTGCGGCTCAGTCAGTTGAGCTTCTGACTTCGGCTCAGGTCATGACCTCACGGTGCGCGAGTTCGAGCCCCGTGTCCGGCTCTGTGCTGACAGCTCAGAGCCTGGAGCCTGCTTGGGATTTTGTGTCTCCCTCTCTCTCTGCCCCCACACAACCCCCCCACTCACGCTCTGTCTCTGTCTCTCTCTCTCTCTCTCTCTCTCTCTCCCCCTCCCTCTCGAAAATAAACATTAAAAAAATTTTTTAAGTTTATTTATTTTTTTTTAAATGTTTATTTTATTTTTGAGACAGAGAGAGACAGAGCATGAATGGGGGAGGGGCAGAGAGAGAGGGAGACACAGAATCGGAAGCAGGCTCTAGGCTCCAAGCCATCAGCCCAGAGCCTGACGCGGGGCTCGAACTCACGGACCGCGAGATCGTGACCTGGCTGAAGTCGGACGCTTAACCGACTGTGCCACCCAGGCGCCCCGAGTTTATTTATTTTTGAGAGAGACAGAGTGAGTGGGGGAGGGGCAGAGAGAGAGGCAGAGAGAGAGAATCCCAAGCAGGCTCTGCACTGTCAGCACAGAGCCCGACGTGGGGCTCAAACTCACGCACTGTGAGATCTTCACCTGAGCCAAAACCAAGAGTCGGACGCTTAACCGACTGAGCCAGCCAGGTGTCCCTAAAACAAATGTTTAATAAAAAAAGAAATAAAATTTGGTAGGCATCAGCATTTGGGTGGCAGGCACCGACCATGGGACAAAAAAGATCATGCAGGAAGGCAACGAGAAATAATCAAGCCCAGGCCTAGAATCTGAGATGATCGAAGATTTAGAGTTTCAGGGGGAAGCAAAGGATATCAAACAGGAGCTAGAGAGGGAAGAGGAAAGCCAGGGGTCTGTGGAGTCAAAAAAGGGAAAGTTTCGAAAAAGAGCAATCACCTAGATCAACTGCTGTTAAGAAGTAAGATGACTAAATAAAAACTAAGGGAAGAAGAAGCAGGAGGAGGAAGAGGAGAGAGAAGAAGAAGGGGAGGAGGAGGAGAAGAAGAAGAGAAAGAGGAAGCGGGGGAGGAGAAGAGAGAAGGACAACAAAAGGAGGAGGAGGAAGTCAAGTAAGATGAAGAGACCAAGTTGTTGGTGACTACGGTAGCTAGCCTCCAAGGATGGCCCTCTAAACAAACCATGCCCCTGCGTAATCCCTTCCCCTTGAAGCTGGGATGGCCCTGTGTTTTGCTTATGACCAATAGCATATGGTAGAAGTCACACTGCACGACTTCCAAGGCCAGATCATAAGAGTATTTGCAGCTTCCACCTTGTTCTCCAGGAATACTCACTCCTGGGACACTCCCTCTTGGAACCCAGCTGCCATTCTGAGCGCCTAAGTCAAATAATTGGCCATGTGTAGGCACTCCAGTCCCCAGACCCAGCTAAGCTCCCAGCCAAGAGCCACCACCAACTGCCAGTCGTGTCCGTGTGCTGCCTTGGACGTCCAACTCAGCAGACCCTTTGGATGACTCCAGGCCCAGCTGCTACTGACCACATCCTCGTGAGAAAGAAATTTCAAGAGAGAACTTCCCAGCTGAGCCCATCAACCATAGCAGGATGGGATACATTAATAAATTGTTTAAAGCCACTGAATTTCGAAGTGGTTTGTGATGCAGCCATCGATAACCAGCCAGTGGCTTTAACAAGAGCAGCATAATGGGGTTCTGGTAACAGAAGCCAGACTACAGTGGTCAGTGAGGGTAAGTGGGAGAATGCAGGCTTCTCTTTCAGGAAGTCTGGCCATGACTGGGTGTGGGAGGTGGGGAGGTGTGTGAACCCGAAGTCGGGAGGGCCAGGGGTTTTCATACAAGCAGCAAGGTCATCAGCTGAATGAGAAGATGAGGAGATGGAGAGAAGATGAGACAGATTTGAGAAGAGTAGATAATATAAAATACTCCTATCAAAAAGTGGGAGCGGTGGAAGAATTCTAAAAACGGTCTCTGAAGATTCCCTACCTCCTAATCCCTGGAGTCTATACATAAAGTAAGATGTCATCCCCATGATTATGTTATGTTATGTGGCACAGTTGATCTTAAGGGAGGGAGATTATCCACGTAGGCCTAACATAATCACATGAGCCCTTAAAAAGCAGAGAATGTTCTCTGGCTAGTGGCAGAAGAGAAAGAGAGGAAGCCAGAAAAAGCACATGGGAGATTCGACATGCCATGCTGGCCACTTGAGAAGGAATGTGGGCAGCCTCTGGGGGCAGACAGCCCATCCCAACTAGCCGCCAAGGAAGAAACAAGGCCCCCCCACCCCCACCTGCGGCCATAAGGATTCGGATTCTGCCAACAGCCTAAATGAGTTTGGAAGTGGATTCTTACCCTGAGCCTCCAGCTAAGAGCCAGCCTGGCCAACATCTTTTTTTTTTTAATTTTTTTTTTAACTTCTTTTATTTATTATTGAGAGACAGACAAAGACAGAGCATGAGCAGGAGAGAGGCAGAGAGAGGAGGAGACATAGAATCCGAAGCAGGCCCCAGGCTCCGAGCTGTCGGCACAGAGCCCGACGCGGGGCTCGAACTCACAAACTGCAAGATCATGACCTGAGCAGAAGTCAGACGCTCAACCGACTGAGCCACCCAGGCGCCCCAGCCTGGCCAACATCTTAATTTTGGCCTCATAAGACCCTGGCCAAAGAACCAGCAAATCCCACCAGGACTTCTGACCTATAGACCGTGTTGTTTTGAGCCACTAAGTTTCTGGACATGAGCCCTGACACAGGACGCTGCCCTCTCTTGCTGCAGGGCCTTCTGGGGGAGCGCCACCCCTCACATGGGGGTGACTCAGCCTCTTAGCGCCTCTGTTCTCTCATGACGACAGCCATCATCATAGCTCTGGGCTCAGGCTTTGGGACTTAACGTCTTTATAGTTTCCTGCCATCTAGACCTGAGCTGTCCAACATGATAGCCACTAGTCTCGGATGGCTCCTCAAATGTAAGGTTAAAGGAATCACAGTTAAACAAATTAAATGTTCAGGGGTGTCTGGGTGGCTCGGTCGGCGAAGTGTCCGACTCTTGATTTCAGCTCAGGTCACGATCTCACGGTTTGTGAGATCGAGCCCCACGTCAGGCTTTGCCCTGTCAGCTTAGGATTCTCTCTCTCCCACTCCCTCTGCCCCTCCCCTGCTCGCTCTCTCTCTCTCTCTCTCTCTCTCTCTCTCTGTCAAAATAAATAAATAAGCATTAAAAAAAAAAATGTCCATGTTTGCCTGCTGGCAAACAGGCCTATAGGATGCTCACAGTCCACCCAGTTCCTTCTCACCTCTATCACCTTCTGTCCTCCCTAGTGCCCTTTGTCTTGCTCCTCGGTTCCTGCAACCACCTGCTGGACCACAACCCAGCGAGAGTGTTCTACACAGAGCACTCAAAACTCAAAGAAACGCCTCTCTCCCCATTGCCTTATAAAAAGCAAGAGGTGAGGAGCACCTGGGTGGCTCAGTCCGGTGAGCGTCTAACTCCTGATTTCAGCTCAGGTCACGATCTCACGGTTTGTGATTTCGAGCCCCGCGTCAGGCTCTGAGCTGACAAGCAGAGCCTGCTTGGGATTCTCTCTCCGTCTCTGTCTCTCTCTCTCTCTCTCTCAAAAATAAAATAAAAATAAACATTTAAAAAGCAAAAGATAAGAACACAATTCCCATTCCACCAGATTTAACATTCCTCTCAGCTCAGTGATAGATACTTGCTTTACACTTAGGAAACGAAAAGCCCTTTGTATGTAGTAATTTTCCCAAAGCAAAGAATCAGTCAGCGCCAAGATAAATTGAAGCCCCTCTCTCTCTAGAAACTGAAAACTGCTTGAAACTTTTAAATGATGGCTCTTCCTGTATCTCCCTACCAAGGTGCCAAAAATCATAGAGTCCAATGTCAGGCAGACCCCCCCCCCGCCTTAGAGAAGTCTCCCCAAAGCTGACGTGAAGACCATGAAGGAGCAGGGCAGCAGGGGTGGGGGGCGGTAAGGGAGGGGGACCCAGCCAACTGGAAGACCTAAAGCCAGGAAGGCACTGGATGTTTGGAGAAGGACACTGGCATGAGGAGAACCCCAACTATATAGCACATACATCAAAACAAACTAGATTTACCACACTCTTGCGGAAAGTGCAAGGCAATCCTAAAAAAGGTGATCTCACACAGGGACGATAGTGTGCGCGTTGCTGCTAATTTAAGATCTGTAAAATGCTACTGACACTTCCTTTATTTAGTGTAATAAACTTTTTTAAGTGTATTTATCTTGAGACAGAGAGACAGAACACGAGCAGGGGAGGGGCAGAGAGAGAGAGGGACAGAGAGGAATCCCAAGCACGCTCTGCACTCCACTCTGAGCCCAACTCAGGGCTCAATACCATGACCATGATGAGATCATGGTCTGAGCTGAAACCAAGAGTCAGATGTTTAACCATCTGAGCCACCCAGGCACCCCTAGTGTGCTAAATTTTTAGTGTTAGATATTAATGAACTTAAGACACGTATTCACTCAGTCTTCCTAATTTTACTTTTCATCAAGGGTCTTCAAATGCAAAACCTCCTATCATTTCAGCAACTCCACTGTCAATGGCTGGGGAGGAATATCTTGCCCGAACTAAGAGAAACAGAATAAAACTCCAAAAGAAAACAGAAGCAATAGACATAGAAGGGGGGAAATTTCGGGGAACAAAAGACAGAAAATCAAAAAGATCCGATCCCAGCAAATGTAGGAAACATGGTGAGATAATATTTCTAAACAGTATTTTCGCTCGCTTCCCTTTCTCCGCATAGTCCCACTTTAAGCAGCCAAGTTTTTGTGCTTATGCCTCAGTAAAGGGATGAGACAGCAAAAACAAGGGGGAAAAAAATTCCAGCTTTTGGATTTGAGTTGCCTAGGCCCTTAATAAAACAGAAAGGACTCAAAACCTATACAAAAGATGCGGAGAAAAGATCTTGGGTAAAGCCAGGCCTCCCACTGGCGTTACCCCCAGCCAGAGGGAAGAGATAAGAGAACAGATGGTGGGTTCTGTCCTCAGACACCTTAGACAGCAAAACCCCCAAGCAGGTTCTGAGATCTGATATCAGTATGCTTCCATCCCAACATCCTGGGTAGAGCCTCAGAAAAGAGACACATTTCCCAGAAAGAGGAAATGACTGCAGAGTGTAACCTACTTTGCAGGCAGCTAGAACCCTGGTCAGTGTCACACTCTCTCTTGCTACCCCAGGAATGATTCCTATGTATCCAAGAGTGACCCAGAAGTAGCATAAAGACACCAGACCTAAAGAGGCCAGGCAAGCAGGAACCAGGCAGCAGACATCTAAGTGGACACTTGTCTGGCCATTTAATAACAAGGCCCACTTCCTCTAGTGCTCTGGCAAATATATATATGGGACATTCTTCAGAAACTCAGGCAATCCTTGGAGAAAGGAGGGGAAATTCCATGACTGTCTGAAACTAAGTGTCCACCACTCCAAACAGAAATAGAGGTATATTACAGGGGCGCCTGGGTGGCTCAGTTGGTTAAGTGTTGGACTCTTGATTTCAAGAGATCGAGCCCCGCGTTTTTGCGCTCTGGGCTGGGCCTGAAGCCTGCTTAAGATTTTCTCTCCCTCTGCCCCTCCCGTGCTCTCTCTTTCTCTTCTCTTTCTCTTTCTCTTTCTCCTTAAAAAGGAAGGGAAGGGAAGGGAAGGGAAGGGAAGGGAAGGGAAGGGAAGGGAAGGGAAGGGAAGGGAAGGGAAGGGAAGGGAAGGGAAGGGAAGGGAAGGGAAGGGAAGGGAAGGGAAAAATGTACGTATATTACAGAAAAACAATGTTATGTTTCCTGCATCTTTGAGTTTGTGGACTAAAATAATCCCTCTGTAAGAATTAAAGGAGGGGATGGGGCGCCTGGGTGGCACAGTCGGTTAAGCGTCCGACTTCAGCCAGGTCACGATCTTGCGGTCCGTGAGTTCGAGCCCCGCGTCAGGCTCTGGGCTGATGGCTCAGAGCCTGGAGCCTGTTTCCAATTCTGTGTCTCTCTCTCTCTCTCGGCCCCTCCCCCGTTCATGCTCTGTCTCTCTCTGTCCCAAAAATAAATAAAACACGTTGAAAAAAAATTTAAAAAAAAAAAAAGAATTAAAGGAGGGGAGGGGCACCTGGGTGGCTCAGTCGGTTAAGCGTCCAACTTTGGACGTGATGGACTTCGGTCATGATCTCACAGTTCGAGTCAGGCTCTGTGCTGACTGCTGGGAGCATGGAGTCTGCTTTGAATTCTGTCTCTCTCTCTCTCTCTCTCTCTCTCTCTCTCTCTCTCTCTCTCTGCTCCTCCCCCACTCATGCTCTGTCTCTCTCTCTCAAAAATAAATAAATGTTAAAAAAAATTTTTTTAAGAATTAAGTGAGGGGAGAAGTTGGAAACCAGCAAATTCTGAGTAGGAAATTGAATGAACGATCATGCCATTCACAGAGGTAGGCAATAAAGGAATGGGAACAAACTAAGTGACGAACGATGAGTTTAAGGCTTGGACATGTCGAGGGTGGGATGGTGATGGGGTGTCCAAGGGCATGTCAGGAGGCAGACAGATAATCATGACTGGTGCTGAAACTACAGGTTTTGGCGTCATCAGTCCATACAAGGAGCAGGTGATGAATGAGTAGCAGATCACAGCGATCTTCTCACGTGCTGCCTGTAGGTCAGGCACTGCTGTAATGGTTTTTTCATGCATATTAACTCATTTAATCCTCAAGTCAACTCTACAGGGCGGGTACTACTACCAGCCTCATTTGTTTACACGTGAAGAAACAGATAGGAACGCTGCAGGCCTCAGAGCTAGTAACCAGAGGAATCAGAAGTCATCCCAGAAAATCTACAATCTGCACCCAGAACAACCACCATGCTATAAGGGCTACTAGAAATAAAGAGGAGGAAGAAACTGTCAGGAGGAAAACCAGAAAAGCCTTATATGATACAACCTAAAGGAGAAGAGAGCTCCAAGGATGAAATGGTGAAAGGGACCAAATTTGCAAGGGGTCCAGTAATTGATTATAACTAAACAGGCAACTGGGATTGCACATAGGAGATCTTAGTGCCCAGGTTGGGTAGGTTTCCTGATGTCGTGATCTCGCGGTTGGTGGAACTGAGCCATGAGTCAGGTTCTGCACTGACGGCACAGAGCCTGCTTAGGATTCTCTCTCTCTCTCTCTCTCTCTCCCTCTCTCTCTCTCTCTCTCTCTCTCTCTCTCTCTGCCCTTCCCCTGCTCATTCTCTCTCTCTCTCTTTCTCAAAATCAATAATAAAAATAAAATTTTTTCTTGACCTCACTTCTCCTTTTACTTCCCACCCACCTTCCTTTACCACAAAACTCCTCCAAAGAGTTTTCTATACTGTACCCCATCCTTCTCTTCGTACCCTTCCTTGAGCCCACCCGCAGACTTTCACCCCACCACGACACCAAAACTGTTCTTGTCCAGGTCATCAGGAGCCTTCTAAATCATTTCCCAGACTTGGGTTACTTAATCCATCAGCAGCATTTGACACGAATGATCTTTCTCTACTCCTTGGTAAATCTCCTTTCTTGGCTTACAACATAGCACCCATCTCTTGGATTCTTTCCTTCTCTACTTCACTAGCCACTCCTAAGTCTCTGACGGCTCCTACTCGTTTCTAAAACCATTTAATGTTGGAGAGCTCCAGGATTCGGTCCTTGCACATCTCTTCTATTTCTATTCGCTCCCTCAGTGACCTCCCCTAATCTTACGGCTTTAAACAACAGCCGTATGCTGACAGCTCTCAA
Organism: Felis catus; assembly: GCF_018350175.1. Classification (NCBI taxonomy): domain Eukaryota; kingdom Metazoa; phylum Chordata; class Mammalia; order Carnivora; family Felidae; genus Felis; species Felis catus. Next base: position 16,835,636 of record NC_058377.1, on the reverse strand, counting down.
TTCTATATTGCAACCCAGACCCTGCCAAACTTGCACATCCAGCCACTTTCTTGACATCTTGACACACCTAACAGACATCTCAAACTTGACATTATTAAACCAAGCTCCTGCCCTCCTCCTACCCACCTTCTCAGTTAATGTTCAAGCCAAAAATTCCTCCCTTTCTCTCACACCACCTCATCCATCAGAAAACCTTATTGGCTCTTAACATTCCAAGTAGGTCTGGAACCTAACCACACCTCCCCACCCTCCTGCCTCCTATCACACTAACACCGCCATCTCTCACCAGATAATTTGAGTGACGTCCTTAATGGTCTGCTTCTTTTCAGATGTGTTCCCTGGCTCTTTTCAGATGTGTTCTCAGACATCAGAGGATGTGCCCATCCTCTGCTCAAAACCTTCCAATGGCTCCCATCTCAGAGTAAAAGTTGAAGTCCATGAAAATGGCCTTAGGGCCCTAGAGGGTGCAATCCCTGCCTTCCCTCATTGACCTCATCTCCCAAGCTGTCCTCACGTCAGTCACACTGACCTTCTCGTTTTTCCACAAAAATGGCAACTGTGTTTCTACCTCATGATCTTTGCATCTGTAGTTCCCTTCTTCCTAGAACATTCTTTCCTTAGATAGCAGATGATTCACTCCCTCACCTCCTTCAGGTCACTCAGATGTCACCTTCTCATTGAGACGGTCTCTGACAACACCTTACACACCGTGTATCTGCCTGTGTTTTGTTTGCCTCCATCGCTCCTACTGCCATCTAACATACTGCATATTTCACTCATTTGTCTTCTGCTTCTACTAGAATGTAAGCTCCCTGAAGGCAAAACTTTTGCCTGTTCTGTTCACTGCAGTATCCTCTGTGCCTAGAAGAGTGCCCAGCACATCCAAGAGCTATCCATAAAACATGAAGGAAGGAGGACCCCAAAGGAGTATAAAGAATCAAGATCAAAGGGAGTCATCTTGGACAAGAAGAGGGAAGCCTCCTTCACTGCCCTAGAGCAGAGGTAAGAATGGATTCAGATATGTTTGTAGGCGGAAATTTAAGTATTTCCCTTCTGGTTGGCTCTAGTTTCTCTGGGAAACAGAAGACAAGGAAGATCTTGAAGGCAACGGTGAAGGACAGAAATACCAGCCACAGAGAACAGGAGAAGGAGCTAAGGACACTTGGAAAGCCCGAAAACCTGGATTTGCCTTGGCGCCAATCTACCTGGCTGTGTGACTTTCTTCACCACCACAGGATACACAACAAATGGGAGCCGCAAAGTTCTGTCTTAGCTTTTTCCCAAAAAACTAAACAAAAAAAAAAAAAAAAAAAAAAAAACCTCCCTTCCACTAACTCGGTGCCTCAGTTTCCCCAGAGAGTCATCCCCAATCACTGGTCTCATGTTAGTAAAATGAGCAGAGAGAGAGGTGGAGAAAGAGGAGAGGAGAGAGAACAAGGAGAGCCAAAGCAGACCCTCTCCCAGACAGGTGGGAAGGAGCGGGAACATTTTAGCCTTCCCTCCAACCTGGAAGTTGGTATCTGTACCCCAGGGCTCAAAGGCTGGGCCTTCTCCCGGGAACCCCTTCTCGTTCCCAATACCCTCCCACTGGGTCCCACCTTGACACTTACCAGTCCGCTTCCGGTCGAGCTCCACCCCTTCCAAACTCGCGGGCTTTGCCTCCACGTGCTTCTCTGTGTATACCGGTCGCCTGGGAGACCCAGGCCGGGCGGGGCTCTCCTGACGTCACAATGGGAACAAGCCAATAGCCTTGACGCATCTCAGTGACGCGAGACGCGCGGCGTGGTTTTGCCGGCCGGGCGCAATGAGGCGGCTGCCCGCTGGGTGGCGCCTATTTCCCGGGGAGGTCCTTTCTGGGCCCCCGGCGGAGGTGGGGGAGAGGCGGGCAGGAGCCGAGGCCAGGGAGCCCTCTGCGTCAGCTGCTGCTCACTGCGCCGCGCCAGTACCAGCCGGGACTCACCCGCAGCTCCATGCTTGTGCCCGGCTCGACTCGTCCATCCTCGGAGAAGAGGCAGGTACGTGCCACCTGTCGCAGACTGGGGAGGAGGGATGCGGAGGTCAGTGCCGTTGGAGGCTCAGAAAGTGAGGTATCAACGACAGCCTGGGTAGAACGGGCACCAGAAATGTAGGGCGAGCGCCAGCTGTGTGGAGGAGCTCCAGCTGTGGGTGCCAGTTGTGGGAGGGGGGAACCTGCCAGCTGACAGACCCGGGGTGCCAGGAAGAGCCATCTGTGTGCTGATCAGTGTGTTCTCAGGAAATGCCGCTTGGGCAGGTCCAAGTCTCTGTGCCCTGTGTGGTATACGGCCTGAGAGTGACGCCTGGACACTGACAGCCCCCCTCCCCACGTGTACATCCAGTTCACTTACTCCACCCTGTTTCGGCTCCAGGGGGCTGTCTCCAGTCAGTTCGCCCGAAGGGGTGAGGGTGGGGGTAGGGCAGCAGTTAAGTGGAAGGGGAGATTTTCCACCAATCCCAAACCAGAAAGAGGCATCTTTGAAATTCGCACCAATCCCAAACCAGAAGCAGGCACGCGGTGCTCCAAGGCGAGTAACTTCTACTTAACAGCCAAGGGAAGCCCTGACCAACCCATTTTAGCTGTCCTCTGAGGAATGAACACCTACCTCCTGATCTGCCTTCTAGAATGGGGCTGCACTGAAGATCGTGGTGATGTTCACCTCCCCAAGGCACCGGCCTAAGAAGGTCCCCCAAGCCCAACCCCGGAGAGTGGAGGAAAGGAGAGCTGGTTGGGCTGGGGTTGGGGCATCCCCCACTCCTTTGATACTGTAGATGCCTACCAAACTGGAGTCGGAATGAGGACTGGAATGAGGGCCAGGGACGAGGGCGTCCTCTGAAGTGCATCACCAGGACCCAAGCTGAGTCAGTAGCCTCTGCTGAGACAGGGTGGAGTACTGGGTACTCCCAGTCCTCAGGGAGAGCCATCGGGAAACAGGAGCCACGGACCGGGAGCACACAAGAGCACCAAGGCCCAAGAGGTTAAGAATCCTGCTCCTTCCTCCTGTGAGCCTGCCCAGCCCAGCTCTGTGGCCTTGGAATCCTGAGCACTCCTACAGGTAGAGTGGAGCCACCCCAGAGCAGCTTTCTCCTGGTAGCCTGGGGACAGCTGCACTTGCTCTATTTTTCTAGGCAAAGGGGGAAGGAGCCGAAACAGGCCTGGCCCTTCTCGGCTGGATGGGCTGGACATCTGGGAATATCGCAAGAGTCGTTTGCCCACGCCACTTATGGGACACGGACCAGCTCAGAAACCCATGGGGCTGTCGTCTGGCATTAGAACAGAGCACTCCCAATGGGTAGCCCCGAGGCCCTGCTCTCCCTAAGAAGGTTTCCCTGGTAGGTGCTCCTACACATACCGCCACTAACTATAATAATAAGTGGAAGTATTCAGCATAATCGTTATTATCGTTTATTGAACTCTTAACCATAGGCCAGGGAAACTTATGTTATTCTATTTAATTCTTAAAATTGTGAGGTATAGCGTTATTATCCTTTTTACTCCTGATTTACAGATTAACGCCCTAAGGTTCAGACAGCTTAACGTGCCTTGCCCACAGTGTCAGAGCCTATTAAAAAAAAAAAAAAAAAAGGAATGAGCTGGAATATAAACCCAGGCCTAGAAGTCCATTGTAAGAGTTTGGACTGAATACCTGAGAGCAGGTCCCGCCTGCCTCCCACTACCTGTACGCCCTGGACCTCTGGAGCTACTCCACCTCGAAAGGGAGGATTGGGACTAGCACTGAGGCTTCATCCTCTCCTCTCATTCTGTGACCGACACCTCCTTCTCCATATTCTTGCCTCTATTCCTCCCACCTCCACCATCCCCCTACCCTCTTTCCAGTTCTGTTTCCCCTGGGTCCCCCTTCTGTCCATTTCAAAATGCCCCCTCCTTCAGAGAGCCCTCGCAGGATCTCCTTGCCTGGCCCTGGCCCATAAGGGCAGCACCTCGAGGGAGGGCCTGCCACTGCCCCTTTAATTCTCCCCGGGCTTGGAATGCAAGTGAGTTGAGCTAGCCATCTCTGTGAGGTCAGATAAGATACTATATATATCGGAGTCGGTAACCTGAGCTCCGGATTACCCAGCCCCAGTCAGACTCCAGCCTCCCGGCTCTCCACTGCTCTCCCTGCCTTGCTGGGGAAGGAGAAGCCCCCAGATCCTGTCCAGTGCCCCCGGACACAGGTCAGTAGCTGCCCCTGTAGTATGTGAGCTTTGCGGGGCTGCTGTCCAGAGAGCCCTGGGTGTTTGGGAGGAGCATGTGATAGGCTGTCCAACAGGGCCTGGAAGGTGCTGTGGGCAAGACTGAAGGCGAAGGCTCAGAGGAGGCAGGCAGAGGCAGAGGAGGCAGCAGGAACAGAAAAAAGATAAGCCCTGGAGGAAAAGCAGGGAGACTGGGCCTCTCCCCTAGGGAGGGGGCACCAGGAGAGCTCCCAAGAGAGGTGATTCGGAAAGAGAATTTAAGGATACCGATACTGCCTGAGGGCCCACTCCTTTGCCTTTTCTTGGAAGTGTAGAGATGCCTACCCCCTCCAAACCCTAAATCAAGAAGCATACTATAGACATACTACCCTGGGCCCACCCCTTTCTCCACCAGTCAGGATTCTTGCCCTAATCTCCAATCTCTCTCACCCCTTCACCCTTCTCCCAGCCCTTGGGCAACTACTAGGAGCAAAAGAGACGGAGCCAGACCCAAATTCCCTTGACTGACCCTCAGCCAAGGCGTGCAAGGGGATTAGGCACTAAACTGGTGGGTCCCTGAGTGCAAGCCTTGGACAGACAGAGCTACCAGTGACAGGCTGGAGGCGAGGGGACACACTGAGGCTGCTGGGGACCGAGAGGTATACACAGAGCTCCTGGAACACGCAGGCGCAAATGGCCCCCACCCCGGTCCTCCACCCTATCTGCATTCACCACATCTCCCAGAACATCCCTCAACCTAGGAGCTGATGCTTGTGCCCAGACAGTGCCCAAGCAGATAGCAGTTAAGGGGCAGAGAGTATAGCTGAAGGGAGACAGGACCCCTCTCTCAGCCCTCTTTACCTTTCAAGGTCAGCACATCAGCAGTGCCTCATTCCAATGGTGTTAGCAAGTGGCTTTGGGAAGCTCTGAGGTCACCACTGTGGAGGTTCCCAAGCACCTGACGGGACTCTCCACTCACCTGTCCTGGACACCTGGGTAGGAGGGAAGGACTGAACTCCGTGGAGGCACGCCTCGGAAACTCAGCTAGGGGCTTTCTATCCAGGCAATGGCAAGGGCACAGAAGCTGGCATGCCTTCATGCCAGAAAGCAGAGCAGATCTGGGCAGAGAGGGGCCATGAAGCCTTCTGGGATGTGGGGCATTACCCATCCCCTACCCCGGGGGCCAGGAGTGCCTGGGATTCCTGGGGAACAAGTCCCTCCCCTGGCTGGGCAGGTTGGGGAGCCCTTCACGTGAGCAACAGGAAATGACAGTGGCTGACGCAAGGGGGTTGGCTGCCCCAGGGAGACAGGGCTCATTTTAACCCCTGACTCATCCAGCCTGGGTGCATTGGGGAGTGGGCCAAGCTGCAGCGAGGGTAGGAGGCTGGGGGTCATGTCCATAAGCAGGCCTGGGGCCAAGGGCCCAGGCCGGCCAGGGGACACTTGGGAGCTTGGCACCGCAGGTGAAATGGAGGCCTCCTGGACCATCTCTTGGCCGATCAGAATTGTACTGGCGCTCAGGTTGCACTTGGCTTCGCTCTCATTTGCCGGCCGCGGAAACTCGAAGGGCCGCTCCTGCGGGAGTCTGTACCCGCCACGCTGTTGCCTAGACAGTGGATGCTTGCATTCCCCCACCCCAGACCCCATGCCGCAGGTCCTACCCTGTGCAGCTCAGGGAGAGGCCAGGGAAGTGTGAAGTGACAGGGCGGGGGGCTTCGGGGGGGGCTGTTAGGGGACAGAGCACAGGTCCCCAGTCCAGCTCTGCCACTGCTCACAGTGTGACCTTGGGGAAATCCACATCACTTCCACCAACGCCGGTTTCCTCATCTGCAAGTGGGCAGAATAACAGCACCCGCTGCGTAGGGCGATCGTGAGAATTAAGCAGGTTAATACAGGGTGTCCCAGAGCCTTAGTGCAGCTCCAAACTGCAGTAACTTCAGAAATATGAGTGCTACACACTTCAAAGTTTCATTAGTTAATTTCTTGTCTGTTTTTTGACTTTTGAGCAAAAATGGCCATTTCAATGTAACATAAATCATTTAAGCCTTCAAATGATGTCTGCAAGTTTACATTCTTTCTCCGAAAGAATCCAAGCCTAAATCCGCACTGAGACTTTGAGGACGCTCGGTACGAAGTTCACTCAGGAGAGCACCAGGCACCGCATGTCCCTTCAGGAAGCTGAGTGCTCTGGGCAGAGGAATGAAGGCAGAGGCGCCTCCAAAGCGGGGGGGGGGGGGGGGGGGGGGGGGGGGGGACGGGGGACAGCAAAGTGAGGGGGAACTCTGACAGAGCAGGGAAGAGTGGAGGCGCCCCTGCGAAGATGGGAGTGGAGGAGGAGCTTGGCAGGTGGAGGGCCCCCGCTGTCCGAGGTGGCGGGCACCTGGGGAGGAGTTGCCTAGAGCCACATGCCTATACTTGCCAGCTCTGGGTAAACAGCAGAAGGAGACGGGCAGCGGGGGCCCCACGCCGGGCAGAGAGGGAGACGGGGGAATCCCAGCCAATCGGCTGGCCTCCCACTGCCCCATGAAAGGGCCATTCAGTCCAGCCCGTTCCTGTGGCAACAAGGAGACTCGAAGCCATGTGAGTGCCCGTCCTGTCCCTGTCTTGCGCAGCAAGGCTACAGCCAGGGCCCAGCCTGCTCTCCCACCCGTGGTGAATTCTGCAGTCTCCAGGGACAGTCGTGCCAGGTAATGCCAAGGGGCACCAACCCAAGCTGTCTGCTCACCTGAAAAGTGTTGACACTTTTCTCAAGAATGAAACTAGGGGTTAGGAAGGGGACAGGCATGCTCAAGGCCTCAGCCCCAAAAGGGAGCCTCTCCCCAGACAGGGGAACTATAAGCCGGATGTCAGCACTGAGAGTCAGCTTCCAGGGAGCTGTTAGTGATGGTATGACCCCCCCAGGGCTGCCTTGGCAAGGGGGAGGTCTGTCACTTGCCTGCCAGATGGGAGCAGACAGGAGAGCGGGATTTAGGAGCCCTCCTGGGACTCTATGGGCCAGAAGGTGTGACTCCACCTCTAGCCCCATCCCTTCCCAAGGAATATCCGTGGGCCTTCCCAGGACTGGCTGTCTCTGTGCCCTGTACTTGGTTTGGCCCCAGCACTTCTGCGTCATTAGCAGGGCCAGGAGAGGTCACGAGTTTGGGGCACTGCCTGCAGAATACCAATTCCCTGGGAGCCTTAGTGTGGAGGAGGGGGAGTGAGAGCCATGGGGAGGAGGCATGAGCTCATGCCCTTGGGGGTGGGGAGGAGGTTGTATCTGATTGGCCGCCTGGTGTCCTAGAGCCCAGTTCCTGAGACCTGGAGTCTCTTTGACTTTGAATTATTGATGGAGTTCTCCAAAGTGAAATAGAGCAGGACTAGTCCCACGCCCCTGCCCCCGGTGGCTCTGTCTGTGTCTCCCCCTGGCCTCCCTCAGCCTTCATGCTCTTCCTCTCTGCACCCCAGAGACTAAGCAGATGGAAGGAGACCTGTGGTTCCCCTCCGACCGGACACAAGGTCCTCCTCCAGGTACTTTCTCCTAGAAAAGAGCAGAATCCGTGCTAGAGGTGGAAGCACAGTGGGCAAGGGCATGCAAGTGAAGACAGGGGTCCCCAGGCCAGGTGGGAGAAGCATACCTAGTAACTGCGGAGCAGGCCTTTCGGAGCCAGCCCAGACCGAAAACTGCTGCAGATCTCTGGCAGGGTCTGCAAGTTCTGTTCTGGGATCCATACGGAGGTTGCCACCTGCTGATCTCCCACCCCTGCACCTATCCCACGCCTTGCATGGACTGAGTTTCTAGGGCCCTCTGCCAAGCCAACAGCATTTAGGGCTTGGCATCAGCTCCTCTCTGCCCAAATGAGCTGGGCTGCCAGCCTAGGGCAGGCTGTGGGCTGCCCGAGCCGGTGTCTGCTGAACGGCTAGATTCTGCCCGCTGCCTGCTCATCCACACATCTCACTGAGGGATGCAGGGGAAGCCTGGCGCCCAGGGCTGAGGTCAGAGGCCGGCCAGGCCAGGAGACGGCCGGCCCTGACATTATTATAGGCCTACGAAGGAGGAGCCCAGGGCCTGGCAGGGGCCAGGGGAAGAGATAATAACCACTGTCATAGTCGAGGGCTTTCACGTGTTATTATCTCATTTATTCCTCACAACAACCCTGTGAGATAGGAAGCATAATGATGATGATTATACTCCCGGTACAGGTGAGGAGATGGGGGCTCGGACAAGTTAAATGAATAGTGCAAAATCACCCAGCTAGTCAGTCGCTGGGCAAGTCAAAACCAGCCCTGCACCACTACTCTGAGGTTCCTGAGGGGCTCTGTGCCAACCCCCCCCCACCGCCGCCAACCCAGGAGCCCCACAGGAGCCCCTGAAGTCCTCAAGAAAAGGGGCCTGACCTTACTGGTTCCCCTCTCCAAAGCACCTTTGCCCCTCAGCTCCATTGTAGATAAAGCCTGTGCCCTTAGGGTGATGAAGGGACTCTGGTGGTCCCCAAGTGAGCCTAAACTTGATGGGGTTGGCGGGGGGGGGGGGGGGGGGGAGGGTGGTGAATCAAAGTACAGCAAGAAGAGCACTGGTCTAGAAACCCAAAAGGCCTGGATTCCAATCCTGGTTTTACAACCCCTCAATTCAGAGAGTTCTGGGTGCCTTCGCCAGACCCACCCCAGCTGCAAAAAACGGCACGCAGCCACTAGAGCACTGCCTGTAGTGAAGGATTTTAGCCTCTAGGGGGCCCCCTGTGCACAAGTCATCACCCTTGAGGCGGCTGGGTTGGATGTTGGTAGAGGAACCCCTGGAGGCCACAGGACCTTAACTCCACCTAGAACAGAAGAGTTAGATCCGTGAAGAGGGCAGTTTCCACCACACGAGGATTCCCCACCACAGCAAGTGACCATGTCCAGGGAAGAACTGTGGGATTGGATCTGGAGACTGGGGTCAAGTCCCCTTTCTGCCACATGCTCACTCACCACTGCCTCCCTAGCCCCCATTACTTCCTCTCATGAGCCTCCTTCTCCTCACCAGGGATCTGACCAAGTGATCCTCGGGCCACTCCAGCTCAGATAATGTAGGATTCCAAAAGGATTCCTGCCCCTCCTTTAAGCAGGAAGGGAGGGAAGCAGTCTTAATTCTTAAAATGTCCCGTATTTTCAATCCAGGGGTTGAGGGCGGTAGCACCCCCTGAAAGCAGAGGAGATCTGGGTTGGAATACTGTGAGTCAACTGGACGCCTGTGAGGCAGCGCAGTCCCCACTCTCAAGTCTGGGTCATTGCCAGGGAGCACCCGGAGCGGCCAGGACGTGCTGAGATCGATGGCCCCGTACGGTTTATCAAAGCCAGCTGGCGTCTTGTGCTCTCCCTCAGGCGTGACTACATGGGGGCGTGCAAACCTGTACGCAAACCCGCAGGCATGTGTGTGTACGCACCCGCACAGGGGTATTTCTTAACAGCGGGCCAGCCTCTTGCGGACACGGACAGTGTGGTCTCTGGCTGGGGCCAGCTGGGGATGAAGAGCAGGTACGGGGCAGCCTGAAACCTGGCAGGGCCCTCTGACAACTGCTTTCCTTGTCTTTCAGCCCATGAGGCTCCCAGTCCCCACTGAGTGCCGCCCTGAAGGATGTCCCAGCTCTCCTCCACCCTGAAGCGCTACACAGAATCGGCCCGTTACACAGATGCCCCTTATGCCAAATCAGGCTATGGCACCTACACTCCCTCTTCCTATGGGGCCAACCTGGCTGCCTCCTTCCTGGAGAAGGAGAAGCTCGCCTTTAAGCCAGGCCCCCCAACCAGCTTCCTCACCCGTCCCCGTACCTACGGCCCCTCTTCCATCCTGGACTATGACAGGGGCCGCCCCCTGCTGAGACCCGACATCATCGGGGGTGGCAAGCGGGCAGAGAGCCAGACTCGAGGCACTGAGCGGCCTTCAGGGAGCGGACTCAGCGGGGGCAGTGGATTCCCTTATGGAGTGACCAACAACTCCCTCAGCTACCTGCCGGGGACTGCCCGGGACCAGGGCATAACCTTGACCCAGAAGAAGTCCAGCAGTCAATCAGACCTGGCCCGGGATTTCTCCAGCCTCCGGACCTCAGATAGCTATCGGATAGACCCTGGGAACCTGGGCCGCAGCCCCATGCTGGCCCGCACGCGCAAGGAGCTGTGTGCCCTGCAGGGGCTCTATCAGGCAGCCAGCCGCTCGGAGTACCTGACAGACTACCTGGAGAACTATGGCCGAAAGGGCAGCGCCCCTCAGGTGCCCACCCAGGCCCCTTCCTCTCGAGTCCCTGAAGTCCTCAGCCCCACCTACCGACCCACTGGCCATTACACTCTGTGGGAGAAGAGTAAGGGCCAGGCCCCTGGGTCCAGCCGCTCCAGCTCCCCAGGGCGAGACACCATGGTGAGTTTGCCCCGTGGGGACCCGTCGGTGGGCTGGGGAGGGAGCGAATGATGTAGAAGAGCCAGATTAAGGGAAGGACTCCCCATCTGACTGATGATGGAAGGCAGAGGTTTTCTTCCTAAACCTCATGACAGCTACTCCTGCAGCCCAAGCCAGAGACGTCATCTCGGCAGGTCTGGTACCCTTGTAGCTCGGTGCCTCGCTCAGGGACTTTCCCACTCTCCCTAGGACACCCATTGCAGGACGCATGCACTCAACGACGATCCAGCAGTACTCTCGGAAATGGTCAGCTACCCCCACATACACTGCAATTCTCACCCGCCGCCTCACCACCCAACATGCCAGTGTCCCCTGCAGGCCCTGCACCATCCTGGACTGAGTGCTGAGGCCCCCAAACCGCCAGTGTTCCTTGTGGTAAGAGAGGCCTCCCTGCTCTGGTTGCATTTCTCCTCTTGCTCAGCCTGGGGACGTGGCTTAACGCTGGCATAAGACATCAGGGGGAGTGCGGCTCCCCTCTGATTGACACTGGTCCTGACTCAGGACCAGGGTGTCTGGATGGCAGTGCTCATCCTGTATCTTGGGAGAAAACGGTGGAGAAATTTTTGTCTAGGGCGTGAGACAATCCCATACGTCTATATTCCTGTCCTGCCTAGGCTAGAATGAGGGAAGAGGAGGGCTGGCTTGCATCTAATCCCTGAACACACCTCTCTGGGTCACCTCTCTGCCTTTTCTTTAGTTATTAGCGTGCCCGTAAAGTGGCCAGCTCTCAGAGGATGAGAAGGAAATCCCACCTCCAGATCTCTCCCCATGTGCCTAGCACCGCACAGAGCTCAGCTAACCTGCTGGGTGTGTGGATGGGTGTTTGGGTGGTTGGGTGGGTGGATGGATGGATGGATGGATGGATGGATGGATGGATGGATGGATGGACGGATGGACAGATAGACAGATGGACAAGTAAATGGTCAGGAGAGCCGGGTGCTGGGTTTCCTTCATCACCTTACGTACCAGTCCCCTACTTCTAGGACAGGTGCCTTTTGGAAATAATAGCTGTGCCACAGCAAGAAATAAATGCTGCTTCGTGGGCTTGTCCAGACAGATAGAGCAGGGGTGCAAAATAGGGGCAGAACTTTGGATCATAGACCGTTAAGCCTGTCATAACTAAAGGTCTTGAGAGGACAACTTTGATGAGACAGTCTTGGCCGTCATGGGCTGTCTGTGAAGTGCCATGGGAGACACAAAAGTTGGTGCCTCCCGGCACATTCAGAACCTGACAAGGCAGGAGTGTCTATCTTGGAGGGCTAGTGTGAAAGAGAAGTGAGGGGCAACAGCACTGGCCTGGGAGAAATACGAGCTCTCCGAGGGATGTGTGGCTGGACTGGAGCATGACTCCTTGGGCATGTCTAGGCTGGCTCATCTCAGGGGCAATCAGAAAGCAGCTCTCGATGGAGGGGCTTGGGCCCTAAGGGCCTCTGAGAGGTTCCTCCCTTTGCTCAGAAGAGAAGGGTTCTCTATGGTATGCAGTGCTCTTCCAGGTAAGGTCTGCAGACCGCCTGCACCAGAATCACCTGCAGGGCTTAATAATTCAGGGGCCTGGGCCCCACCCAGAGCCCCTGAATCAAACTCCCTAGGGATATGCCTGGGACTCTGCCCTTTTTACAAGCGCTCCGGGTAATCTGTCAGCAGCCTGAGGTCTGCAAACCTCCCCTCCACAGACTACACTGCAGACCCCCCCTCAGCCAGGTCTCCTCTACTGGGCGTCAAACTCTGTTGGGACTCTGCCTCCTTCCTACACCGGCACACCTCGAACCCCCCAGGAGTCTGCTGCCCTCCACCTCTCCCACAGGGGACACCTCAGCCCCTCCTCCACCTCCAGGGCCAGATGAAGGGAGTTTTGAGACTGCCCCGGGGCAAACTCAGCCCCCCTAACATCCCTCACTTCCCATCCAGAAACAATTCCCAGCACACTTAAGTAGCCAGTAACACAGTAACAGCCTATGATTGAGCTAGTGTCTCACCCTCAGCTCACACTCAAGAAGACACTACCAACGGGAAAGGCTCCTAATGGGTCATTGGTGTAAGGTCCGATTTAGCCTCACACCCCCTCCTCACCACTCTCAGCCTCACTTCCTGTTGCTGACTCCATCTCCTGAGGTGCAAACAGCCCTGCTCAGGGGGCCTGGACCACTTCTTTCTAAAAGCGGGTGCAGTGTCTTTTCAGATCTCCAGTTGAGGATCTCGCCTTCTCATTCATTCATTTATGGTGCTCAGCTTACTGACAGTGCGACCTTAGAGAAGTTCCTTAATGTCTGAACCTGAACCTCTATGAAACGAGTGTTCGTCGTTCCCACCTCATAGATCATTGTGAGAAATCAAAGGTTGCATGGCACCGAGTAGGCACGCAATAAATGTTAGTCCCCCTTGTACCCTTCTAGGTGCTTTGGGAGGCAAGACAGATGCAAGCCATGGTCCCTGCCCTCAGCGCATTCACAACTTGGGGAAATAAGTTCTTAGAACAGCTGTGATAGGAGGCAGCCCCAGGTGTTGTTAGGTGTCATAGGTGGCGGGAAAGGGAGGGGTCGTCTGAGGCTGGAAAGAACAGTTCGCTTCTTTAACCTTAGACACCTCTCATCTGAGCTCTGTTTCCTCATCCATAAAAGGGATTGGTCATGCCTGCCCTGCCCACCTCACGGGGCGGGCGTGAGGCTCAGAGCAAACAGTGGATGTGAAGGAATCTGAAACCTAAAAAATGCTATGGAAGAGCATGATAGGACAGGGGCACTTGACAGCTGAGTAGAATGGGGCGGGAGGGGACCACCCTTGGGAGGAACAAAGGTGAGGAAGTGGCAGGGCCCAGTGTGATGGGACGCCTCTGGGGTCCCCTGGGGCAGGCCTGACCCCGAGGGGCTCTCAGGGTAGCTGACTTGAACTATCTGACATTCATAAAGGGAGGTCAAAAGCAGGCCCCCCACCAGGGTGTAGAAGAGTTCTAACCAGACTCATTTCCCTCATTAATAGTAACAGCCAACACGAACTTAGAATTTCACAGACTCAGCTGAGCACAAGTAAGGGATTGGTGGAAGGGATACATGAATCCTGAACGCCCCCCCTCCCCCACTGTGCTTGCATAAGCACCAACAAAACACCAGTCCGCCAGGGTGCACCTCAGCCTAGGATAACAAGGGCTGCCCCAGGCTCCACCTTTTGTTTAAAATGCAGACAGATTGGAGGGGAGGGACATGATAGCTCAAAACTGGCAAAAAGAAAAAAAAAAAAAGCCTTCACTACCACCCCCACCCATTGCCTGTGGGGACTCCAAGCCAGGCCAGGTGGGTTGGCCCTGCAGAAAGCCAGGAGACCAAGCACCCAACCGGTTATAGCCCCCTCCGCCCCACCTCTCCTGTTCCCTGGGCCTATGGAAGGACAAGCTGTTCCCACTGAGCCCTGCCAGGGCTGCGCTTTAACCCCTACAATCCATCCTAATCCTCCCCCGCCCCACCCCTCCAACTGCTCCCTGGCATTCTGCCTGCCAGCCTCAGCCCTGCCTTCACCCCGCCCTGCCCAGGCCACCCTCTCCTCTAAGAAAACTACGGTTGGCCCAGGGCCCTCCAGAGCGCAGTCATCATGCCAAGTACCTGCCGCTCAGATACAGAGCCAGGGAGTGAGGCTCAGAGCCTGCCCCACCTATTCTCCCCATGCAGCCTCTTCCAGACCCTTGCCCTCTGCTCTGAAACCTGTTGCTAGGAGCAAAAGGTCCAGGAACCTAGACTACCTGGGTCCTCTTTGTCACCGGGGCTGCTGACTCATCTCCCAAAGACTTGGGTTCCCAGCTGTTCAGTGACAGAGAGATTATATAAGCACAGGTCATGTGATTTTTCTCTTGGGTGGGACTTTGAACTTGACTGCTGCCATGCAGTGAGCAGGGGTTACTCCAAAGAGAACAAGTTGAAGACAGCAGGGACTGCCCTAGAAGTCCTGGATGAGAAGTGGAGAAGTGTGACCTTCCTCTCTCCTCCCCTGCCTTCTCCCTCTGTTTACTCAGCCACGCTGAACTGCATCCCCACTGTCTCGTTTGTCCAGCTTAGCAGCCCAAGACCCTGGAGCTGCCCTCACCCACTCAGCCACCCTGAGGAAGCTGAACTTCCTAAGGGCTTGAATCTGTGTTGACAGCATGGGAAGGTCACTCAGAGGAGACCTTAAGCAGGAGGATCCCCTGGCCAAGACCAGTGCTAACTGCTGAGAAAGAAAGGAGAGTCAGTTTGGGGTTTGCGTTTAGAGTCAGCAAGGTACTGACCATCTCCATCCCTGGAACACTGGCTATGGACTGTCAGCTGGCTGGTGGCCCCAGTGCTGCCTTACCCAGGTTCAATTTCTCAATCAGGGCCCAGCATCATCCTCCCCGCCGCCTCCTCCACCCCCACTCCAGGACGCCTTCATGAGTTCATGTGGTGCTGGGGTGGGGCTCAGCAATGTAGAAGTTAATCCAAGCCTGGCAAAATGTTCCGTGCCCATGGGGGAGCCGCTCCACTGACCATCAGCTATAGAAATGAACATCATGTTCAGGGCCCAGAGCTGCACACGTGGCCCCCTGCACCCTGCCACCTCAATGGATACGTAAAACTGGAACCCACACAGAATTATAAGCAAGAGAGGGAAATGTGTGGGCCTCTGGAATCCAGCTGGTTCAGGCCAGATTGCCCAGGGGCTCAAAGGAGTACAGAGCTTTTGGCCTCCTGGGGTCTGAGTGATTCAGGCAAGCAGAGCACCCTCCTTCCCCAGGGGCATTTGTGGGCTGAAAGTCCAACCCCCATGAAGGACTCTGAGCCCCTACCGGCTCAGTCAGGCCACCAGTCTCTCCATTTGTGACAGTAATAAAAGGTGCTTGCTTTGCGGGGAGCAGGCCTGCTTCAGTGTTTCCAAACCCTGAACCAAGCTGCCCCTAAGATCTGAGGAAGCAGGATACTCTCAGTCCTGCCCTCACAGAGGTAACCCTGACTCTAATTTATTTATACTCCATCCATGCCAAAAAAGATTTGAGGTGAAGAAAATTTCTTAACCTACAGGGAAGACAGGCCAAGCACAGGCTTCTGAGAAATGGCAGTCTCGAGCTGCCGGAACGAGCCCCGTTCAGGAGGCAGAGAGTAATGCAGCCAGAGCCAGATTCAGATCCCAGATTGCCCATCCCACTTCAAGAAATGGCACTGAGGAGAAAGCATGTCATGGGGGGGGGGGGGGGGGGGGGTTGGCCAGTAGAGAAATGAGCCACAGTTCTTTGCTGGTTGTGTCCTGCAGCAGTCAGACCTGCCTGACAAGACCGGACCCTGTGTGAATTCTTTCCCCTCACCCCAGGCTTCTCAAAGAGCTCCCATCCAGGTAGCTTTCCCCTTCTGGGCCCTTAACCTTCTACATCTCAGGAAAGAGGGAGAAAATGTGCTAACAGAATCCCGGGGTGGGGGGGGTGGGGGGTAGTACTCACATCACTGGACTAAGTCATGGGCGAGAAGCCAAATGTTCCCGTGGGTAAGCACCTGTTAGACAGCACTTACCACAGCATGCTTATTCAACATGCAAATCCAGACTCACCCCACCCTGTGAGGCTCAGTGGGACTTCCAGGATACCCAAGAATCCTGGCCCCCACTTTACAGATGAGATCAACACCATTTATTAAGCACCCACTAAGAGCACCCACAGTCCTGCCCCTGAGGGAGTTTCATTGTGATGGCACAATCAACACACACTCGAAGACCATTTACAGAAGCTTTGGAGACACTTATAAATCAAAGATAAACATATTAAGATAAATTAGTACTATGTAAACCGAACACCAATAGACAGAGGGTATGCAGTAATGGGGCGTTCTGAGCTGGGTGGAACTCTTTGGAGAGGGCTTTGTGGAAAACACAAGTTTTGAGCAGAATTTACAAGCAGGTAATTGGCAGAGAGCAGGAAGGACATTCCAGAGCCTCCTGGTAGTTGTTAAAAGCATGGGTTTTGCCGTAAGGCAGGCTGGGGTTCAAAGCCCCACACTGTCATTTATTAGCTTTGTGGTTCTGGCACGTCATTTGACCTCTCAGGACTTAAGGCCCTTCATCCAGAAAATAGAGGTAATAGTTCCTACGGCGTTGTGTTAATTATGTAAGTTAACTAGGATAACGTATATAAAGCACTTAGCCAGTGCCTGGCATTTAATAAGTACTTAATCCGTGGCAGTTTTGCTCTTGAAGTGAGAGAAGGCAAGTGCAGAAGCAAAGAACTAAGAGCAGGTTGGTTAGCAGCAGGGATCAGAGAAGAGGGAGGGTGGTGATGCTGGAAGGAGCCTGTGGACGGACAGCCTCGCAGAGCTAGCTCAGCTTCTGGACTGGAGGCAAGAGTCCGGGGCTCTAGGTGTTTGGGTGCAGAAGCGTGCTGTGATCCAATGCAAGAATTGTTGCAGACTGTGTGGGACTTGCTGGAAAGAGTGCACCTAGAAAGAGGGAAGCATGGAGGAAAAGGCCATGGCAGTGTGTCCAGTGTTGGTCACCAAGTGAAGACAGTGGCTGTGGAGCTCACCACCCTTAACACTGCTGCCCTCACTCACCATCAGGAGAAATGCCCTGTGGCTCCTGCCTCATGCCCACTCCATACATGTGTCCTGGGCACATTCCCCATGTGGCTGTGGTCGTGTGTGCGGTGCGCGTGTACATGTGGGGATGAGCACGCCAAGAGGCACAGAAGGAGGCCACAGATGAGTAACAGCACACACTGCTGCTTCTCGGAGTATTTTTAAACGCTAAAAATACTGGCTAAAAATAGCCAGCAGGCTCCAAACAAGATACTTTCTCTAGGCAGATTCCGTGTGGGTCCCTGATAGGTGGGGAGGTGGGGGGTGGAGCATCGAAATAAAACGCAGAGGCCTCTGCTCTTCAAGCCTTGGCGCCCTTAGGGTCAGAGCAGTACACTCACCACCCCACCCACCTGGGCTGAGCACCTGCTTCCTCAACGTGGTGGTTCTTTCTTCCCACCTCCCAAAACAAATCAAAATTTGAGATTCGGTGAGAGATGCAGTTGGGTAACTGGACAGACGAAGCCAGAAAATGTTCTTCCCTGGGGCCAAATGGGACAGTGACCTATTGCACTTTATAAAATAGGAGCAGTGCCTCTCTTGATAATGGGCCAGGTGGGACTGGGGCGGGGTTGGGGGTAAAAAAGTTCAGCGCCGACGCGGCGGAAATCCATCCTCCTAACCGGGAGCCCTTCGACCCTCGCGGTTTGTATGGGTGTTGGGCTCCACGAAGGCCTGAGTACCCCCAGCCCCGAACGCCGTGCAAAAGTTTGTGCATAAGTGCATCCCCCCCCCCAGGAGAGAACGGCGCTTTCACGGGGTTCGCCAAAGGCTCCGCGGCCCCCAGAAGTCAGGAACTGTGAACCGCCTTGGGGGGAAGCTCACCGGGCTGACACGGTCCTGTGGGGTCGTGTCCTCCAGAGCCCCGACCCCGAGGCCGGCGCGGGAGCCCGTTCAGCCCTTCCCCGGGACGGGGGTTCTGGGCGGCCCGTGGGGTGGGCGGGCTGGGGGCGAGCGGGGCCGGGGCCGCGCTGGGGGCCGCGTGCCGGCGCCGGGGGCGGGGCTGGAGCCCCGGCCCCGCCCCCGGCGCTGACGTCGTGGGGCCCGAGGCGCCGGCGGGGCCGCCAGTCTGCCGGAGCGCGAGAGAGCCGGGTGTCGGGGCGGTTGGCGGCGAGCGCCGGGGAGGTTGAGGCGAAGGAGCGCGCGGTCGGCCGGCCGGAGCGGTTACCGCCGGGCGCCGCAGACGGTGTCCTGTGGCGGCCTCGCCGGCCTTGGCGTCCGGGCCGCGGCACCGCGCGGTCCTCCCCCGCGCCCCCTTTGCCAACGTTAGGCGTGGGGCCGAGCCCGCCGCCTGCCCCCCAGCATGCGCACCTCGTACACCGTGACCCTGCCCGAGGACCCCCCCGCCGCCCCCTTTCCCGCCCTCGCCAAGGAGCTGCGGCCGCGCTCCCCGCTCTCCCCCTCCCTGCTGCTCTCCACCTTCGTGGGGCTCCTGCTCAACAAAGCCAAGGTACGCGGGGCCCCCTTTCCGGGACCCCCACGCCGAGGGCCTAGGGTTCCGCCTCCTCCCCGGGACGCCCACCCCCCCCCCGCCCCCATCTGCCGCGCGCGCCCCCGGCCCGGGGGACCGATTCTTCCCAGCCCCCGCCCCTCCTTTCCCAGTTTCTCCCGGCAAGGAATGCCCCCTCCCCAGGTGATCTCGGGCTTAACTCGCGGCCCCCTCCCCTTGTTGAGGTCCCAGGCCGAGCCCCCCTCCTCCCCTCCCTCTTGGAGACCCCGGCACCAGGTGGCCCCTGGGCTCTTAATTCCTGGCACCTCTCAGGACAGGTGCGGGAAAGCGTAACCTTGACTGGCTCTCGCTGTGTGAGGGAACCGGCGGCACGCTGGACTCTGCGCGTGTGACTCCTCCAAGACCAAAACCCGGCAAGAAAGGCTGGTGGGAGAGGAGCCGCCTCCCCCTCACTGATCCCAAAGGGCGCTCTCCCAAAGGGTTGGTAACGGGGGTCCTTTGACCCCCGCGAAGGGCAGAGGAGTCGCAGACAGGTGAAAGAGGGCAACTTCCCTTTTCTTCTCAGCCGTCCCCAGTTCTGCTCAGTGGGCACTGGGTCCCTCGGATGAAGTAGCCACCACCCGCCCCCGGGGTAATGCTGGGGCTAGAAGCTGGGCACTGCCCCCTTGGGGAAGGGAGAAGGGGCCAGAGCTTGACAGATCTTATGTAACAGGCACCAGCTCCACGAGTTGGCAGTGCGTGCCCTGCCCCGTGCCAGGGCCACACCAGGCTCCTTGGCCGCAGCCAGGACTCATGGCTGACACTCGTGGCACAGGTGAAGTAAGCAGGAAAGCCCTTTAGCGGGGTCTTGAGTGTGAAGACACAGACCTCCATCAGCCTTGCTTAGGTGACCCATAAGCCTGTGCTTCTGTATCCCCAGATGTTTCCGCCCCATTAACCCAGAGCGGGCTCTTGCTGAGCCCCCTGCCCCTTCGCGGAAGGTGAATGCTGCCTGTTTACTAACTGCGGAGGTGGCGTCTACTTTTCAGAACTGCGGTTGCTACTAAGTCAAGCTTAGGTTGGCTGATGGCTCATTTCCAGGAAGTTCTTGATCCAGACTTCCTCAGGTCTTGGCATATGAGCTCCACATTAGCAGCTGGAATCCTTTCCTTGTCTCCCGCTGGGTGAGAGGCTCTCGCTGGGTGGGGGGTCTCCCGGTCCAGCCTCTCCCTGTCAGCCCTGAGGTAGGATTGTTTTCCCCATAAGAAAGGTCACTCCTAGGACATTTTGTTCTCTCTGGAATGGAAAGTGCTGACTTTCCCCGGAGCTCCTGATTTCCTATTCATGGCAGAAGAATATCTGGCTGGGCACAGAACAGCCCTGCTCTCCCCTCCACTCCCACCCCCAGACTCCTGTTATCCAACGGCCTTCTACACAGAGCGCTTAGAAATTGGCAAGTAGTTTTGAACTCGGGAAATTTTAGACAGAGGCACGACCCACCCCCCACCCCCTACGAAAAGGAAAACTAACAGAGGGTCTAGCGAAACCTTAAAGGAGCCTTCCCCATGTCTGCACCGGCTAGGCCATTAGTAGGGTTAGATCAAGAACCGTAACCACAGGTGATGATGTGTTCTGGACCCTCCCTGTGCTGGGTCAGAGTTAAAAGTGTCAAGGCCACAGAAGTGCCTCCAGTTTTCCATTGCCCCTCCCCCATTAGTACTGAGTGACTACTGTCTCTGCTGAGGGCCCACCTTGATGGACCTTGACATGATCACCAGCGGTAGAATGTTTTGCTTCCACAGCTCCTTTAGACAGGTGTCGTCTGAGGCACAGGGGGTAAGAACTAACAAAGCGCTGCCAAAAATAGGAGTAAGAGTGGCTGTTGGGGGAGAGAAGAGTGGGTATCCTTTTGTGGACGGGCTTTAACGTTTAGTTCCAAATGGGCAGCGGGGAGTCCTTCCCCGGGCTTCCCTGAAAATGCTGATAAGGTCTTTGTCCAGGGAATTATCTCTGTTGTGGCCCTCATACTGGAACATCAGGGTTTAGACTGTCAGGTAAGATTTAAATTTGTGTTTGGGGCCATATACTTCCAGTGCTGGCTGAGTTCGAGGATGCTTCTGCCCACCTGCTGCCAATAAGCTTTCCTCTCTAACTGCAGGTGGAAACCAGGTCTCTCTTCTGAGTATATTTCCTTCCCTGTTAGTGTTAGACCTGGTAACTAGGAAGGAGGCATCCACTTCCTTGTGGGATCAGCAGGGCAGTTCCTGAGAAAAGCCCTCCTTCGGCCTGCCTCTCCCCACCCCCTTGAGCTGACAACCTCATGGGCTTTGAGCTGCTGACAGCCTCAGAGGCTGTCAGCACACAGCATGAGTAATTTTAGCTGAGTTATTTCAGGCTCCTGTTCTGATCAGGGTTGAGCTGGCCCCACGCATGCCCCAGTCAGTGTTGCTCCAGAGTTGCCGGCTCCCGCGTCCCCTCCCGGAGAGAGGGGGTGGCAGGCTCATCTGTGCACTGTGTCTTTAACCCTTTGAGCCCAAATGTTTTCTGACTCCTTGGAGGTAGGGCCGGAATTAGCCAAGAGAGCTGGACAAACAATACTCACAGTCCTCGGCCTAGCAACTGCCTCGCTCCAACCCCCTCACCGGCCTCCACAACAAGGACAAGAACCAGAGTGGCACCTTCAGCCAGGTGCTTACCTCTGTGTGGCCACAGTCTGCCATCAGAAGTGTTCCCAGCCAGTGACCAGTCAGGATGCTGAAACCTGAGCCAGGCAGGGAGGACTCTCCCAGGCTGTATAATCAGCCTTTAGGAGCTGAGCTCAGCTGGAAGGAATCCCACCTGTCTCCCAGCAATTCAGGATGGCAGGCCAACTTCGGTTTTCCCCAGCTGAAGATCCGACTCGCTTCAGATGTTTTGTCATTGAGCGTTTCAAGACCTCCTTGAAGTGCCTGTTATGACAGCTGCTTCATGTTTTGGACATCTACGGGCAGAAAAGTGGGTCATTGGAGATAATGCCTGGATTTGGGACCTGGAGTTCCTTGTAGCCGGAATCAAATACACATGTTCCTAGTCTCTCATTCTAATCTCCAGCCTCCAGTGTGGCAGAGAATGAAGAGTAATATAGAGATTGGGGGGGGGGGGGGGGACACATCTCAACAAAAGAAAGCCCTGAAGAATATTTTTGCTGTTTGTTGAAAATGACAGGCATCCTTCAACCCTCTTTCTTACCACGTACATAGTCTAAAGTTGAAGAGAGAATAATGTGTGTGCCTGATGCTCATGGCTCCGACTGGCAGAAAAGTGCCCGGGAGAGCCTACCCCAGGCCCAGCCTCTCTGCCTTCAGTCTCATAGGCCATGTGTTCTTTGCTTACAGAATTCTAAGAGCGCCCAGGGTCTGGCTGGTCTTCGAAACCTTGGGAACACGGTGAGCTCTTCCCAGCCCACTTCTTTCCTGAGGCCACCCCCTCCTGTCCCACCTGGGACCACCTAACCAGAGTTCCCGCCCAGCTCCTGCTGACTCCCCATCCTCTAGGCCCGTTGAAATGTGCCCTTGTGGCCGGGGCTTTGCCTCACTCTTCGCCCCGAGCAGGAAGCACTGCTAAAGGGGAGTTGCCCTCTTCACTGTCAGCTACATTCCTGGATCCTTCTCCTGAAGGACATCCGTCACTTCCCACCCACTTCTGCCCAGCTCACCCACACCCGTTTGTACGTCTCCACGGTAAATAACCAGTTACGCCACCTCTGCCGGCAGTGGGAATCTGCCTCGCTGCACCCCTTTCACTTACGAAAAGAGGAACTTGAGGCTGTGGGAGGGTTCGCTTCTGGAGTAGATGAACCAGAGGGCCTTTGGTACTGCGTGAGTAGACACGCATGACAGGGGCCTCTCTCCACTGATGGTCTGGATGATCTCTTGCAGTGCTTCATGAACTCCATTCTGCAGTGTCTGAGCAACACCCGGGAGCTGAGGGATTACTGCCTCCAGAGGCTCTACATGCGGGATCTCAGCCACGGCAGCAGTGTCCACACAGCCCTCATGGAAGGTGAGGAGCCCATCCGCGGACACTTTCTCCGTTCCACTACCATACTCCAGTAGATGTGTTTTCTACGTATCCGTCCTGTTTTTCTTCCTTTAGCTGCTTTTTGGTGGGATTCTAGTTGGAGTTTCTTCCAGAAAATGTCTCACCTGCCCTCCGTGCCCCCTCTCTACCCTCTCCTTCCTGTAGAGTTTGCAAAACTAATCCAGACCATATGGACTTCATCCCCCAATGATGTGGTGAGCCCATCTGAGTTCAAGACCCAGATCCAGAGATATGCCCCGCGCTTCGTTGGCTATAAGTAAGAGCCTTGCAGACATGTCCTCTCCGGAGTGGGAGTCGGCCACAGCAGGTCGGTTCTTAGAACGAGAGGTGTTGCTCACTCTCTTTTCTTTGGACTCAGTCAGCAAGATGCTCAGGAGTTTCTGCGCTTTCTTCTGGATGGGCTCCACAACGAGGTGAACCGGGTAACAGTGAGGCCTAAGTCCAACCCTGAGAACCTCGATCATCTTCCGTAAGTAAGAGGAGAATGCCATAGGAAAGAAACCCTTCATGAACTTGTGATCTTTTGCTGACTACTTTGGGGTTAATAATTTGGAGAGAATTTTTAATATTAAGGATTTAGATCGATGGATCCTTAAACTTCTCGTGAGCTCTGACCCAGTTGTCTCCCTCTCTCTGGTTCCTAGTGATGATGAGAAAGGGCGACAGATGTGGAGGAAGTATCTAGAACGGGAAGACAGTCGGATTGGGGGTAAGTGCGTGAATGGGAGGAATGCCTGCTCCCCCTCAACTGCTTTTGCCTGAGTAGAGAATGAGCATGAAAAGCCCTAAGAATCACCCTCCCAGGGAACCCTCTTTCTGCCCAGTGGCCCACGGACAGAGTCAGGAGCGCTGAGAAGGGACGCAGCCCAGAGAAGACGTGTGCTCCTTCTCCGGGTTTAAGCTTCGCTGTCCCATCTCTTCTGCAGATCTTTTTGTTGGGCAGCTAAAGAGCTCCCTGACGTGCACGGACTGTGGTTACTGCTCTACAGTCTTTGATCCCTTCTGGGACCTCTCCCTGCCCATCGCTAAGGTATGTGCCCCTGTTGCCCCACATTGGAAACTCCCACTCTTATCTTTTCGTGTCATCGACCTGCGACTTTTTGTCTCTCCCAGCGAGGTTATCCTGAGGTAACTTTAATGGACTGCATGAGGCTCTTCACCAAAGAGGATGTGCTTGATGGCGATGAAAAGCCAGTAAGTCCCCCTTCCATGAGAGCAAGAGCACGCATACAAGAGACCTCTCTGGGAAAGACCTGTCACCGGCGGATCGAGCCCAGGAGTTGCGGGACGCGGCCTGTTAACTTCTCTCCCAAGTCCTCTGTAGCTCTGTTTGTCGTGTCTTTCAGACATGCTGTCGCTGCCGAGCCAGAAAACGATGTATAAAGAAGTTCTCCATCCAGAGGTTCCCAAAGATCTTGGTGCTCCGTATCCTTAAACATCCCCCTTGGCAGGGCCTTGCCTTCAAAGAGTGACTGGGGGCCTAAGTGAGGGCGAACAGAGTAGGAAAAAAGGAAACTTGGTAGACTTTCCTTTCCCTGTTTGCTCTAATGCTTCTGAGAAGCGCATCGCCCTCTTAGGACCCAGTCTCCTTTACTGTGACTACTCTTGCTACCCTGTCTGTCCTTGACTCACATCAACACCAGATCTGAAGCGGTTCTCAGAATCCAGGATACGAACCAGCAAGCTCACAACATTTGTGAATTTCCCACTAAGAGACCTGGACTTGAGAGAATTTGCCTCAGAAAACACCAGTGAGTATTCTGAGCTGGAAGGGCAGAAACAAGGTACAGGTGCCTAAAATCCCGATGGGAGGCCAAGAGGTAGAAGGAAGCTGCTGAAGAGTAAGTTTTGAAAATCAGGAATAGAGGCCAGGCCAGGTGGGAGAGGAATGCCCTGGGGGCCTGAAACCTCGTATTTCCTCCTCAGACCACGCTGTTTACAACCTGTACGCTGTGTCCAATCACTCTGGAACCACCATGGGCGGCCATTATACAGCCTATTGCCGGAGTCCAGTGACGGGCGAATGGCACACTTTCAATGACTCCAGGTGAGACGGAGGTCTCAGGGTTCCTGGCTGTCAGACACCTGTACCTCACCCATCTGTGTGGCTTCCACTTGACTGCAAAAGGTCAGAGCCAAAAGGCCGTGTGATATATACGAGTCCGCTGCGCATTTGCAGAATTTCTAGAAGACGAGAGAGGTTGGCTTTGGGGGCACAGTAGGGAGAGAAGCAGCGGGCCCTCACGACTCCCTCAGCCACTCAGTTTGTGTCCGGTGGCCCACTCACCAGGGCCCTGACTTTTCCCTGCTCTCTCCACAGCGTCACACCCATGTCTTCCAGCCAAGTGCGCACCAGCGACGCCTATTTGCTCTTCTACGAATTGGCCAGTCCACCCTCCCGCATGTAGCAGCAAGGAGCTACATCCCTGTCTCCCTTTCCTGTGGTGGCCCCACACCCTAAGTTTTTTTTTTTTTTAAAGACAAAAAAAAAAAAATCCTGACAAATAAGAGAAAAATAAAGTAAACTAAAGCTGCCGAGCAGGAGTTGCTGCAGCCTGGTCAGGGTCTGGAGCGCGGAGCCAGGAGCCCCTGAGCCATACGCGGCACGAAGATCGACAGGACACAGAGCCCGGAGCCAGCACAGTGTCCCCTCGGCTTCTCTTGTTTGCGTTTTTAAGCTTGTGGTTTTTTCCTGTGTGTAATAAACAACAGCGGTCTGTGGGGAGAAGATCTCGTCCTCTTGGTGCCCTTCCAGCCCCCGTTCCTCCCGAGAAGACAGCGCCCTCTGGAGCCTGCTGGGAGGATCGCCGCCTGGGAGCCCCGGCGCCGGAGCCTAGCACCTGTCTTCGCCTGGACCCTGCTCACCAGTCCAGAAGCAAGAAAAACACCCATGAGCCAAGAGCCCTCTTAACGCTGCTATCTCCAGGGAGACAGACAAGGGGATGACTTTTAAAAAAGCTGATTTTGGTTTTTAAAAGCCCAACTTTTTTTTTTTTTTTTTTTTTTTTAATTACAATAACTAAAGCTTTCAGACTGGAGATGCTCTCCTTCACACTTCTTCACAGCTGGGATGTTATGCTGGTCATTTTTTTTTTTTTTTTTTTTTTTTTTAGTTCTTCAAATACAGCTTTTCTAATGCTAGCCCCCAGTGGTGCTAGGTGGGCGTCGGCCAGGCCCTAAGTACAGCCACAGTAGACCCGGGATCTAACAAGTTTTTTTGTTTTTGTTTTAATGTTTTGGATGGAATCTAGTTGCCTCCAAGAATTGTGCCTTATAGCATTTGGGGACCAGGGGGTAACTGCCCCTCCCTGAAATATCCCTCAGCCTCTTCCCTTTTCCCCAGTGCCGTGTTCAAACCCGCTGGGGGAGATGGGGGTCGTGCCCGTAGCCCCTGGCTTGTTTTACATCGCAGTGAGGTGAAGAGGAGAGTAGGTGGAAGGAGATTTCTTACGGTAGCGTATCAAGTTTTTCCTGCCCACTTCCTCTAAGCCACCCCTGGTCTACTCCCCAGCTGTTTGAAGGATAGCACAAGCCCCTTATCCCTAGAACTTCTCTCACCTTTAATTTATTCCCTCTTAATGTGCTTCTTCTTCCTGACCTTCATGCCCCCACCCCTTCTCAGAGCCTCCTAGACATAGGCCCTTTGGACCGAGTTTCTCAGGGATGCCCATGCCACCCCTCAGCCCCTCTTGGCATCGGTCGTCAGTCCCACCCCAGGAGCTGGAGCCTGGGTGTCTGGGGACATCTTGCCTCAGCCGTATGATTCTTTTCCCACGGGCGTGATTTTGCCCTGAGTAGTTCTGGACAAAACTCGGTGCTGTCCCGGAGAGTAAGCCGTCCGGCACCAAGGCACGGAGCTCTGTGCATCCACGCACGTGGGCCCAGCTTGTGACCCTTGGAGCCTGAAGCTTTCTAATGCTCCCAGGAGGCATCAGAGAGAGACGCCCCAAGTTTAACTGGCCTGACCCCCTTCCCCAGGGAAGCCCTGTGAACCTGAGCCAAAGGGCTGGTGTGCACTTGTTTACTGTGTAAGCAAGAGTAGAAGAATGTCTGATGTACAGTGGAACCTTGTACAGAATAAATAATAGCTTTGAGAAAGAAGTTGGTAAGTGACGGCATCTTGATTTGGGAAGGGTCTGCACCCAGGAAGAGCTGTGAGCCTGTTAGTCGCCACATGTTTTACTGCTACCACCAGACTGTAAATTCCAAGTTCTTGAAAAAGTTGCCCACTTTTCAGTCTAAACTTCCCAACTCTACAAAACTGAAATAGCGCTCGTTTTGAATGCTCTCCTCACCCGTATTCACCGATCAACATTTTGCCAGGCTGGTTTACATATACTTTGTTCTTGGGGGCCAAACATGTAGTGGTGAGGTGCCCTCACCACCTCTAAATACTTCAGCATGCGTCTCCTGAGAGTAAGGACATTCTCCCACATAACCTCGACATCGTCTTCACACCGAAGAAAATTAGCATATCCACCGTCTGCCATTATTAGACTGAATATTAG
Source organism: Felis catus (assembly GCF_018350175.1). Classification (NCBI taxonomy): domain Eukaryota; kingdom Metazoa; phylum Chordata; class Mammalia; order Carnivora; family Felidae; genus Felis; species Felis catus. The sequence goes on along the minus strand of NC_058377.1, from coordinate 16,808,465 downwards.
ACATTCATATTAGACATTTCCACCGTCTGCCATTTAACTGCTGGCGTGGGCACTGTTGACACTTGGGCGTCTTGTACAGACCTAGAATGAGCCACAACTGGGGTCTCCAGCAGAGGCTGGGTATAACAGAGTTTGCTCTTGGAGCAGAGTGGCTGTACCTGGATGTGGAGGAATAAAAGACTTGGCCCTTGATGAACACGAGACTCTGACTTGCCCTATTAATACCTAGAAACAGCTGCTTTTATGCTGAAGGTTTTGTTCTCCAAGGTGCTTTTTTTCAAGACTTAAAAACAGATTTAACCCTTTAAAGAGAATGCTTTTTTGGAGCACTTGGGGACTTGTCTCCTTTGGCTTTGTCTTTTAACTCTACTAGTACAATTTAGATTTTTCCCTTTCTGCCACTGATTTTAGAACTCTGGAAGCTGAAGCCTCTGCCAGCTGAACTTAAGAGTATTTTATTGGGGTTTTTCCTAACTGCCTCCCTGCTCCAGACACTGAAAAATCAAGGCCTGTCTATCGCATCTTTGCTGAGACCGCAGTGCCTGCTGTCAAACTCCTCACGTGGGATGAGACCGTGCTGGGAGCATCTCTCCTGGGCATTTTCCAAGAGTGGGAAAAACATCGACTCAAACCTTGGGATTTCTCCCTGACAGGCCCTGGAAGTGGCCTGACCCAGGGTAAGGTTTTAAATGCTGATGATTTCCCCCAAACCACAAGTCAACAGGATGCTCTTCAAGGTGGAAGCAGGCTTCTAGCGAAGCAGATTGGGTGAGCCCCAAATCACTGTAACCTGCTGTACCTCTCAACCAGTTTTTCACTGGATGTGGAAGCCACCGCGGCCTTTTTGTGGTCTCCCACAGGGGAGCAGACGGCTACAGGCAGCCCACTCCACCCTTGCACCCAGCTCTCCCTTCTGTACTTAACCTATGGCGCTTTCTCGTTCCCATGGCAACAGGTCCTAATGCTACCCAGATCCCAAACACAATCTGTCCCCCACGTTTCTTTATCCATCAGCTTTGCCTCCTAGCAACTGGAATTTCTTCCCCCACTCTTTGCTTATGTTCCAGCGGGCCTCTCCCTGGGGGAGGGAGGGAGTTCTCCCCCCACCCCCCCACCCCCGCAACTGCTCTTGTGTGACCTTGAGCAAGAACCTCCCTCTTTCTGGACCTTGTGCCTCATCTGCATTAAGGAGATTGGACCTTGAAGTTCTCGGCCCAAGTGTCCTCTTTCTAAGTCACTCTTGTCTAAGTACATGCCTCCAAGTCCCAGGTTAGGGGGCCTTACATGCCTCTGGTTCTGTGATTCCAGCTTATAGAGTTACTCTAGATTTTTTTTTTTTTTTTTTTTAATGACCAGCGCTCAGAAAATACTTTTTTCTGTAAAGCTTTAGCGTCAGGACCACAGAGGTCACCTTGTCCACCTTCTCACTTTTCCAGTGAGGACACGAGCACTAGAGAAGGCTTGTCCAAGTCCCTGGTTTGTCAGTGGCAGAGGCGGGACAGTTCCCTTTCCATCTGAGTACTCTGCCTTTGGGTGAATAATTGACAGCTTTTTGCAGGACTTTATGCAGCAGATTTTCCAACCTCGTGTCTGTTAGGAACTGAGCTGAACAGCAGGATAGCAAGGGAGCTCCCAACTCTACACATCCACACACACCCGAGAGCAAAACCAGCACAATCTATCACCTACCTGGGCCCCAGCAGGGTCTGGGCCGGGCACCTCTGAGGGCCCCCATCCTTCATCGCTCTATAGGCAGAAACAAGCACCAGGGCGGGAGGCAGGAGGCAGCAGAAAGGAAGTAGTATTTTCAGCACAAGCAAATTATTTAATCTCTCTGAGCCTCGCAGTTTCCTTCTCTGTAATCTGAACATAACGATACCTACTCAGAGTTGTGAGTGTCTGGAACATACTAGGTACTCAGCTGTGCATTTCACACACACACACACACACACACACACACACACACACACACACACACACATTTCCAGGACTGTACCATCAACATTCCATTCACATTCTCTTAGTGGGTGATGCTTAGCCAGTGTTTGGTTCCCCAGCCTCCCAGGATGCCCGTGCCGCCTTTTCTCCTCCAAACAACATACGATAAAGGCTCGGAATGCCGAGTAAGTTTAGCATTGCCCAAACCAAGCAGAATTCTTGACGTGGAGCCACAGTATGGACGACCCAAATCCAAGGGATGAGCATTTCTGATTTCCTGATACTCAGCATCGCCTGCCTCTCGGACATAGCGGAAGGTTGGCTGGGATTGCACTGCCATGGGATGAGGGTCAAGGCTAGGGGTGGCGGTGAACAAGGAGAGGAGGAGTAAAATTGGCAGATTTGGGTGGGCAAGGAGAAGTCGGGTCCTAATGCACACCTCTGGTGCCGGCCCTGAGCACAAGGAAAAATAAGGCATTCCAGATGAAAGTTGAGCCTGGACACAGCGTGTTCCAGGGACAACGGGCTGGTTCCAGGGCTGGTCTGGCTGGAGTGGAAGTGTGAGCTACAGAACCAGCAGGAGAGAACACTAGAGAGCCGGAGTCCCAGAGTATTAACAGCCAACCTCGGTCTGGCCTCGCCCTTCCTGGTGAAAGAAGAACCACAGAGAGCCAAGGAGAGAGAACTGTGTGTGGGGTCAGCATGGGGGGCTACAGGAAGCTATGCTTTCAGGAAGACAAGCAGAAGCCCAAGGGAGCTAGAAATTCCAAGTTTCCCTTGCCCAGAGGACGGCCGCGGGCAACAGCAAAGCCAGAGAGAAGCTTCCCACACAGCCTCTGGAAAACTGTACCCTGTGCTCACAAATGAAAAGACAAATAAGGTCTCAGTGTTATTATGGAAATACTTTTGACCTCTCAGACCCTCTAAAAGCAGTCCCCATCCGAGGGTCCAAGAAAGAAAGGCTTGCCCCCCTATCCAAAAGCAGCCCGAGGCCCCCCAGGGGAGGAATGGAGAAGAACCTGGGGGTGAAGGGTCTCCCCTGAGTATGAGGACAGCTGCCTTAGGAAACACAGAAGCTATCTCTGTTGTCCCTTTTCTCCGCTCTGGGTTTCTGGCTTTGTTCCCTTCTGTCACCAACATGCCTCAGCCCCAGTGGAGGGTGAAAGTGGCGTGCCACAGAGAACACTTTGGAGCCTTGGCGCCATCATTCGTGAAATGATTATGCTACCTCATAGCGCGACCTAAGGAGGGAAAACCAGTAAGACTTCCTGCCCAGGGCCTACTACATAATGTTCCGCAAACGGTAGCCAGAAATGTCATTACACTGCCCCCGCCCCCACCCTGTCCTGCCCTGCCCGACTCAGCCTGAGCATGGCTAACACAAAACCCGTTAACAAGCCCTTTTCTCTCTCCCGGAGGACAGCTGGGCCAGGCGGGGTTTTTCCAAGAGAATGTCGTCACAGAGGAAGAGGCGTGAAGTGGTCCAGGTGGCAGAGTGTGGGTTTTCTATCCTGCAGCAGCAAATGGCACGGACCGCCAGACTCCACCGCCTAGCTGAGGGCCTGCCCCTGTCCAAGGACTTGGCTCCTCTTCTCCTCTGCCCTTTTTCTGCAGCCTAAAGGGCCCGGGAAAAGGCAGCCAGCCCCTGAAGCTCCCCTAGTCACATCGGCGTAGACAGAAGAAGCCCATACATACGACGTTTTTCCTGTACTGGCTTATCTCCTTGTCCTGGTCACACCGGTGCTTTAACGGGGACCTTCCAAAGACCCAGGCTTGGCTAAATGCCCCAGTCCCCGGATGGGAGGGCAGCAGGTTTTTCCAGGGCCCTTAGGGCTCATAGGCCTTAAAGCTGCCAAACCTTGACACCTAGCTTCTAAGGCTCCCTTATGCCTGCATTGTCCTCCTTCCCACCCACCCCAGCTCACTCAGTACTTTGGGTGAGGTTAGGAAAGTGGGGTGTCCAGTTCCCCTGGTCACACCCCCACCGAGCACCTGGTTTCCTCTGCAGGGTGTCCTCCACCACTGCCTGTGCCTTTAAGGACTGCTGCCCTGAGCCAAGCTCTTGACCTCAGCATCCTCAGCTGAGTTGGATTAAGGGACCCTTTCATGCCTTTGCGAATTCCTTCTGCCTGCGTCCTTCCCCCACACAGAGACCGAGTAGCCAGTAGCCTGAACCGGTCCGCCAAGGGCCGTCTGAAAGTCAGTCTAGTCTGGCAGCCCTTCCCCCAAGGGAGCAGAGGCTGCCCCTTGATAGGCAGTTTCGGATCAGAGAGTGGGCCCTTGGCGGTCTTGGGCTATCACAGGGACTCCAGGAAAGCCATGCAGAGCCTTGAGCCATGAAGGAATGCTCAGATATCATCCTCTGTGCGGAGGCGACAGAGCTGAGCAAGGTAAGGGTCCCATAGGACCCCTCTCCCAAGACCCAGACCCCTGCCTAGGGCTGGCCGTGCCCAGAGGACACGCCAGCCAGGCAGTGCCACCACTGGCCCCCAGCCCTCAAGACTTTCCCTTTCAGACTGAGTTCTGCAATCCTGCTTTTGAGCCTGAATCAGGGCCTCCCCCACCAGCCTTCCGGGAGGATGCCAGCTGCAGCGTCCCGGCTCCCTGGCATGGTAACCATCTCGGGGGGTGACCGGGGGAGAACAGGCCCAGAAGCTGAGAGCCCAAGGGGCCCTCAAAATCCCACCCCGCACACCCACAGGTCGGCGGCCCCGAGGGCTGCAGCCAGATTGTCACTTCTCCTGGCTCTGTGTCCTCCTGCTGGCCAGCCTCCTGCTCCTGCTACTCGGGCTTCTGGTGGCCATCATTCTAGCCCGTGAGTACCGGGCCCTGCTTGGGTTGAAAGTGCTCTTGAATGAGATTCCAGGTGCCACTGTATTCATCACCCCTAGAGAACCAGCTCCTCTGAATCCCACTCCCCCATCTTCTTCCCTCCAGAGCTGCAGACTACCCCCCTGCCTGGGGCCTCCTATCACCCACTGCCCACCCAAGGCTTCACCACCACCACCACCACCACCACCACCACCACCACCACCACCCCTACCACTCCCACCCCCTCTCCAGCAACAGGGAACCCTAAAGGACAGCTGAAGGAGGCAGGCATGAGCCCCTCACCCCAGTCCTGTGAGTACCCAGGGAAGATCTTCCTGGAGAAGAGCCCAAGATGGCAGGAGGAAGGGGGGCTAGGAAGAGGAACCTTGGAAATAAAAGGGTCTCTCTCCTTTTGAGCTCTGAACTCTAACCTTCATCTCTGCAGCCTGTGGGGGCCTCCTCCCTGGCCCAAGGGGCTTCTTCAGCAGCCCCAACTACCCAGACCCTTACCCACCCAACGCCCACTGCGTGTGGCATATCCAGGTGGCCGCAGGCCATGCAGTACAACTCAAGATTGAAGCGCTCAGCATGGAAAGCGTGGCCTCCTGTCTTTTCGATCGTTTGGAAATCTCCCCCGAGCCTGAGGGCCCCCTCCTCAGGTGGGTCCCCCTGCCCCCAGGAGATCTCACCGCTGCCCTGCGTTGCCGTCTAGAGGGCAGAACCAGGGAGCAGCGTTGGGAAAGACTGGGCTGGAAGGACACCGAGAGACCTGACCTCTGGACCCAGCTCTGCCCCGTGCCTGCTGTATGACCTTGGGAAGGTCACCCTCCCCTCTCTGTCAGATGGGGCCCCCACCTATCTTACCCATGAATAAATGCCTCAAGGATGGATGTGCAGGTCAGGAAAGCCAGAGCTCCCCAGGAAATGAAAGGGCCCCTTTTGACCGCATCGCCACCGGTTCAGGGCTTGAAGAAAGAGGACCACAGGGCCCAGGCAGCCCCCAGTCTGGCTGGCCCTGAGCTCTGAGCCTCCATGGCGCCCAACCTGGCTTCTTGCAGAGTGTGTGGGAAGGTGCCTCCCCCTACACTCAACACCAACGCCAGCCGCCTCCGGGTGGCCTTCGTCTCTGACAGCAGTGTGGAAGGATCTGGTTTCCATGCCTGGTACCAGGCTGTGACCCCCGGGAACGGTGAGTGTTTTCCCACCATGTCTCTGGCTACCTCTCAAGTGTCTCCACGCCCCTCCAGCACTGGCCAACGGGGTGGAGACTCGGAGGGGGGGGGGGGGGGCGGGGGGGGGTTCTGAATCCAGATGCCCCTCCCCAGGGAACTGTGCTCATGACGAGTTCCCCTGTGACCAGCTCGTCTGCCTGCTACCTGACTCAATGTGTGACGGTTTTGCCAACTGTGCTGATGGCAGCGATGAGGCCAACTGCAGCACCAAGCTCTTGGGTACGGGCCCCGCCAGGCACAGGGCATGTACTGTCTTCGGGCATCTGCTTCGGGTTCGGCCTGAGCTCCCCAGCTCTGGCCCAGCCCCAAGCTTGCCAGGGCATTCTTCTGGCCCAGACCTTGCTTCCTCATGGGCCTGGCCAAAAACTCTCCCCTGCGGTCCCTGCCAGCCCGACTGGGCGAAGGCACAGGCAGACCCTGGCAAACTCACCAGCCCCTCCTCCTCTCCGCAGGGTGTGGGGGGAATCTGACTGGGCTCCAGGGCACTTTCTCTGCTCCCAGCTACCTGCAGAGGTACCCTCACCAACAGGTAAGCCAGCGGTCCACGGGGAGGGCGGTGTGGCACACGTGGGCACACCTGTGCCCCCAGTTTGTGTGACTGGGAACGGCATGGGAGACACTGCCTTGTTCTTGGGAAGATCAGAGCTCAAACAGGCAGAAAGGAACCGTATTTAGCGTTTACTAGGTGGCAGGTAAGTTTCTCCTGCTGGGTAAACTTATCTCTCAGAGCAGACAAGTTAAAGGGCCTTTCTACCGCCGAGGATAAGAGCTATCCTTAGGAGGATAGGAAAGGGTGGGACTGCACCCGCCCGCACCCTACCCAGCCTGCAGCAGGGAGGGAACCCTCCTGGAGCTCAGCCTGGATGCCCAGACGGGGATGGGAGAAGGGACCCTCGAACTACTCCCTCCGTGCCCTCCCCCAGCTTTGCACCTGGCATATCTCGGTGCCTGCGGGACGTGGCGTGGAATTGCAGCTGCACAACTTCAGCCTAGAAGCTCAGGACGAGTGCGAGCTGGACTACGTGGCGGTGTATGAGACCAGCACCTCAGGGGCCCTGGGCCTCCTGGGCAGGTAGCAGCAGAGCAGGAGCCCCGGATACATCCCATCCTTCCTTCTGCTCTAAGCCAGAGGTCTCTTCACTGTCGCCCTAGGAGAAGGCTTGTCCTTGCTCAGCCCAAAGCCTTTGCTCCACATTGCCCTTCTGCGGAAGGTCAGCGCCCCCTCCCTTCCTGCCTCTCCTGCCCCGAAGGGCCCGTTCCACTTCCCCTCACACCCTCCCTGGTTTTTCCCATCTCCAACTGGCTCGAGTTCAAGCAGTTTGCTTAATTCCTCGTCTGCTCCATATGTGTGTCTTCTTCTCGGGGGGCCCTAAGCTCCATGAGTCAGCGGCCATGTGTCCCATCCCCTCTGGCATCGCCCCGAGTGCCAGTCACAGTGACGCCTGTGGGAACACCCCGGGTCTCCGAGGGCCCCCTGCCCAGGTCTGCTCTCCGCCTCGGGCAGGTTCTGTGGAGCGGAGCCACCACCTCGCCTCATCTCCTCCAGCCACCAGCTGGTGGTGCTCTTTAGGACAGACCGTGGCATCAGCAGTGGGGGCTTCTCTGCCACCTACAGGGCCCTCAATGCCACAGAGAGTAGGTGCCCCGGGGTGAGTGGGCGTGGGCGGTACGGCTGCCTCTGGGAGAGCGAGGAAGGGCTCTGGACCTTGGTCGGGGCACCGTGAAGGCAGTGTGGGGACACAGGCACGTCCCAGGGCACTGCCACGCCCCCTCTGCCTCCAGATCCCTGTGGGCCCGGAGAGTTCTCCTGCCGCGATGGAGGGTGTAAGAGTCTGCAGTGGATGTGTGACACGTGGAGAGACTGCACAGATAGTAGCAATGGCAACTGCAGCAGCCCCTTGCTCCCGCCCCCAGGTGAGAAGCCTGGCCCAGAGCACCGTGGGCAGGGCGCGACAGGTCTGAGCCAGCTGGGTGCCTGTTCATAGCAACCCTACAGGCACACTTCCTAACGGCCCACCCTTGTCCTCCCTGATGGAGAGTTCCCCATCCTGACTCAGGGGCCACTCCACAGAGTCCGGGAGGGACTCTCACCCAGTGGTGGCAATGGTACTTAATCTCACCCCCGAGGGAAGTGGGAATCAGGGAGTCAGTGGGTGGGGCTTCAAGAACTAGCCCAGCCTTGGGGCACCTGGGTGGCTCAGTCGGCTGAGCGTCCGATTGTTGGTTTCCGCTCGGGTCATGATCTTGCGGTTCATGGGTTCGAGCCCCAACTGCTGGTGTGGGTCCTGTTTGTGGTTCCCTCTCTCTCTCCCTCCCTCTCCCTCTCTCAAAATAAATGAACAAATTCAAAAAAGAAAAGAAAAGGGGGCGCCTGGGAGGCTCAGTCGGTTGAGCGTCCGACTTCGGCTCAGGTCATGATCTCACAGTTTGTGGGTTCGAGCCCCGCGTCGGGCTCTGTGCTGATGGCTCGGAGCCTGGAGCCTGCTTCGGATTCTGTGTCTCCCTCTCTCTCTGCCCCTCTGCCGCTCACACTCACTCTTTCTCTCAAAAATAAACATTTAAAAAAAATTTTTTTAAAGAAAAGAACCAGCCCAGCCTTGTCACACAAAGAGCCCCTCTCCACAGCCCACCTCAGAGATGAAGGTGAGGGCCACCTGGCTGGCTCAGTCGGTAGAGCATGTGACTCCTGGTCTCAGGGTCATGAGTTCAAGCCCCATGTTGGGTGTGGAGCCTATTAAAAAAAAGGGGGAAGAAAAAAAAAAAAGCAGAAGAAGATGGAGGTGAGAGCAGGGAGTTCCTTCTGGATGCCGAGCAGTCCCTGCCAGTGTCAGTGCCCCATGCTCTGAGAGATTGAAAAGACACCTTCATGATGCCCAGGGCTGGCAAAGGATATTTGGGCAGGCTCTCTAGGATGATAGAACCCGCGATATGTGCAAAGCATCTCTCCACGTTGTGGCCTTTGATTCCCACAACAATGCCCATCTGGCCCAAAGGGAGCGATGAAGTGACTTGCCCCGGGTCATCGGCCAGTGTATCCCCACAGTGATTGTCCCCTCCCGCCCCTACAGAGCTGGCCTGTGAACCCGTCCAGGTGGAGATGTGCATCGGCCTGAGCTACAACGCCACAGCCTTCCCTAACATCTGGGTGGGCATGGCCACCCAGGAGGAAGTGATGGAGGTCCTCAGAAGTTACAAGGTGCTCCGGGCAGAGATCGGGAGGGACCCCCCCCCCCCGCCCCCTCCACCGGAAGTGGAGGGAGCTGTGAGAGTGTGGCTCCTGAGCGCTGATCTCCTCCTTCCACAGAGCCTGACAAGTCTACCCTGTTACCAGAACTTCCGGAGGCTCCTCTGTGGGCTGCTTGTGCCCCATTGCACCCCCACAGGCAGCGTCCTTCCCCCTTGCCGCTCTGTCTGCCAGGAGGCAGAGCTCCAGTGCCAGTCCGGCCTGGCTCTACTGGGCACCCCCTGGCCTTTCAACTGCAACAGGCTGCCTGAGGCGGCTGGCCTGGAGGCTTGTGCCCAGCCCTGACCCTGAAGCAGGCACCTGCCCTCTGCCTGCCCATCCACCTTTGCCTATCAGGGCGGGCAGGCAGGGGACTCTGCCCATCCTCTCTGGAGCCTCCCAGGGAGGGGAAGAGGAGTCCCCAGAGGGGCTGATGGAAGCTTCCCTGTCCCTTTACTTGCCCCAGCTCCACACCATGCCATTGACAGTGAGGCCTGCTTCCCACCCAAGCCTCTGACCCCCATTTCCTGTCTTCTGCCCTCCCCTCGCCACCTCCTTTTTCAGGTTCTCCTGAAAACCTGCCTTTTGACTTTTGTCATTTATTCAACAAAAATGTATTGAGTGCCTAGGAATTGTGGCAGGCCCTGCTCTGAGTCCTGGGGATCCGGTTGTCCGTCTGCCTCTAGAACTCTCCACCCTGGGTTCTCAGCTTCTATTTCTCCTGGACTAGTCTGGTCCTTGGTCTCCATCACCGCACCACCTCTCCTTCGGCTCCTTGGAGCACCGGGTGTCCTGAGTGTCTGTCTCACACAGCTCTGCCTCTCTGTGCCCAGCTAAGACTCTCTCCCCCTCCTTTCTCTCCCAAACCTTGGCCAGCGGCCGGGCGACACCACGAGTTATTTCCCTGCTATTTCCCGGCTCGGAGTTCTTGGCCCCTGAACAACTGGTTTCCTCTTGGAGTCTGGGAGGAGCAGAGCGGAGCCGGCAGGGAGCGAACCGGGACCAGGGGGGCGAAGAGGGCAGGGGACGCCTGGCAGGGGAGAAGCGCGGGGGCGGGACAGGGGTCAGCTGGAGGGTCCGGAGAAGCGAGCGAGCGCCCCGAAGGAGGCCCCGGGAGCCGGGAGGGGGTGAGTCTGGCGGAGAGCAGGAGGGAGGAGTGGGGACGGGAGGGGGCTGGGGGAAAGACCGGGCGGGGGGCGCGGGACGGGGGCGGCCAGCCTCTCCTGCCCTCCTCCACCCCGCTCCCCCCCCCTACCCCCCGCCCCAGCGCTCTCGTCTCCTCGGCTCCGGGGGCGACCCTCCTTCCTCTCCCCCGCGGCCGCTCAGCCTCGGGCCCATGGCAGTGGGGTGGAGACGCGCTCGGCCGCGCCGAGTGGGATTCTGGGTCCGGATTCTGGGTCCCGACTCCCGTCCCGCCTGACCCACAGACTGCGAGAGGACCCCGGCGGCCGGAGTCCCCGTGCCAGCGCCATGAGGCCGCTCGTCGCCGTGCTGCTCCTGGGCCTGGCGGCCGGCTCGCCCCCGCTGGACGACAACAAGATCCCCAGCCTGTGTCCGGGGCACCCCGGCCTCCCCGGCACGCCGGGCCACCACGGCAGCCAGGGCCTGCCCGGCCGCGACGGCCGCGACGGGCGAGACGGCGCGCCCGGGGTTCCGGGAGAGAAAGGCGAGGGCGGGAGGCCAGGTAAGAAGGCCGCCGGGTCGCCGTCCGCGGGGCCGTCCGCGCTCGCGGGGCGGAGGGCCGGGCCTCGGGGTCCCGCCAGGGGGCGCCGCCGGGCTCCGGGAGCGGGGCGCCGAGAGGGTGACTCAGCCCGCCGCAGGCCACGGCTCCGGGGACCCTCTGCGGCCGGCCGCTCGGGTCCGCCCCGGCCCTTCGGGCAGCGGAGCCCGGGGCCCGGGCGGCGGGGCGGCCCTCGCCGGGGAAGCGGCGGCAGGGGGCCCCAGAGAGGGTGGGGAGGGTGCTCAGCGTCGCCCTCCGTGCACCCCGCTGCGGGCGGCCGCCGCCGCCGCCACTCTCGCCCTAACCGCTGCCCGCACCCCGCAGGACTGCCGGGGCCCCGGGGGGAGCCCGGGCCGCGAGGAGAGGCGGGACCCGCGGGGGCGACCGGGCCTGCGGGCGAGTGCTCAGTACCTCCGCGCTCCGCCTTCAGCGCCAAGCGCTCGGAGAGCCGGGTGCCTCCGCCGTCGGACGCGCCCCTACCCTTCGACCGCGTGCTGGTGAACGAGCAGGGACATTACGACGCCACCACCGGCAAGTTCACCTGCCAGGTGCCCGGGGTCTACTACTTCGCGGTCCACGCCACCGTCTACCGGGCTAGCCTGCAGTTCGATCTGGTCAAGAACGGCGAGTCCATCGCCTCTTTCTTCCAGTTTTTTGGAGGGTGGCCCAAGCCAGCCTCGCTGTCCGGGGGCGCCATGGTGAGGCTGGAGCCAGAGGACCAGGTGTGGGTGCAGGTGGGCGTGGGTGATTACATTGGCATCTATGCCAGCATCAAGACAGACAGCACCTTCTCGGGGTTCCTGGTGTATTCTGACTGGCACAACTCCCCTGTCTTCGCTTGATGCTCACTGGAAAGCGAGCTCACGCTCTCTCACTCCTAGGGAAGGAGGGTGTGACTCTGACAGTCACATATCCGGGAGGGCTGGCCCCGCCTTGGGATGTTGTGAATGATTCCGTCCTGCTGCTGGCAGAGAATGGGGACAGAGGCTGTCTGAGATCAGGGCTGGCAATATGGGCAGTGGCTGGATTTCTGCCCAAAACCAAGGGGCACTCTGTGTTGGCAGGTGTGGGTCCCCCAGTTGCTCTGGCCCGGGACCCCAGAGGTGGGGTGCCCTCTTCCTGGTGCTCTGCTTCTCTGGGTCCTCTCTTGTCCTTCCTATTCCTGGGCCCTTTTCTCAGAGACCATTCAATAAATCTCCCCCCAAAAAATCCTCCTACTGGCTCAGCCTTTCTTCTTTAAGTGGTGGGGATGCCCTGATTCTGAGGATGGGGGAGGGGAGAGGGAGCGATGCGGAAGGAAGGGCTCTTGGGCTGGACGAGCCGTGGGGCAAGAGATACAGGATGCAGGCCTAGCTGACCGAGAGGCCGCTCCATAGAGCTGCCCCTAAGTCGTGTGGGACGTGAATAGAAGTGCCTGGCTGAGGAGGGTGGCCTTCTGACATGGGGCTCTGACCACCTTTTCCTAACTCAAAGATGTCATATGAACGGGGCGGGAGCTACCTTCACCGCACACACACACACACACACACCCCTGCCCTGATCAACAAAAATGGAGCCCGGGGTTTGCATTTGTGACTGCTCTGGCTGCTTGCCTGGTCTCTAGATGACTGGAAAGCTATTTCTCTGTCCCCCATCCCAGGGAAGTGGTGCGTTCCTGGGTGGCTAGAGATAAGTAATTTCTGAGATGACCACAAGAGGGCGTCCCAGCTCCAGAAAGCAGCAATGATCCTGAAGAGCTTGAGCTCATGCCTGCTTCGGGTGGTTAGGGGGGAGGATGGGGTATTGACGTCTGCCAATGTAATTCTGGATGGGGGTGCAGGAAAAAGGGGTCCTTTGCTCCCAGCTCAGGAAGTTTATCTTCTCTCAGAAAATGTTTATCCTCACATTAAACAGAGACTGAAAGGAGCCAAGCCTCCCCGCGCTCAACTCCCCTAGGGTTGGGCGAAGGGAGGGGAGGGGAGCGGGGAGCTCTCCCCAGGCCTCCCAACTCCAAAATGGACGTGAAGAACTCCCCCACCATGCTGGGCATAGCCTGGGTGGGCCGCGCCACTAAGTCTGAGGCTAGCCACAAAGCCCCTTCAAGGTTCCCCTCCTCAGACCTCCAGAAGCCAGCCCCAGCCCCAGCCCCACCCCCAACCCAATGACTAACAAACCAGGGCTTGCCAGACCCACAATCAATTCAGCCTCTCAACCCCCAAAGAATGTGGTGGGGCCTCTTCTCAGTTTCTTCCCGACCTACCCTTTCTCCCTCTTCACCCCACCCCCACCCTACCACCCCACGGCTTCTAGAAAGCTGCCCCTGGCATTATGCTCCTAGATTTAACATACAATTATGGGGGAGTGCCCCGCCCCCCTCTTGCTGGTCATGTGAGGGCAGATATGACCGTGGGGACTGGGCTCAGGTCCTAGGCTTCAGCTCCCGGCTCTCCACCAGGAGGCCTCACAGCCACACCCCAGCCCACCACAGCCCCACACCATGCCAAGAGACACAAAGTCAAGGGCCAGCTCCTCCAGGGACCAGAGGGTAGACTGGACTCCAGAGAGCAAGGACCCCAAATCCCTCCTGGGACGAGTGGCACCAGAGAAGCTGGGAAGCCGTTCGCAACTCCTCCGTACTGGGACTTCATTCTGGCAAAAGTAGAAAAGACGGGGAGGGCTTTTCCAACGCCAGGTGTGTGAGAAGGCACAAATCGGGGGTGGATTCAGCCACCCTTGGCAAGGGCTCTCCCCGAGGCACAGTACTCACAACCTATCTTATCTCTTCCCCCACCAGGTCCCCCCAGACCACAGTGACTCCAGCAGGACCAAAGGACCCTGCTGCAGCATCAGTCAACCTGACCAACTGCTCGCCCCTGTAAGGATGCACACAGAGGCTGTCAGAGCGGTCAACAGAACTTTATTCACTAGAAACTGGGCCACACAGACCCAGCAGGGAGCTGCATGCCCCTAGGCTGGCCCCTTCTGTATTTGGACCCTAGTCAAATGTGCACGGTCTGCCCTCCCCAGTGCCAGGGAGAGACAAACAGAAGGGGAATGCCAATGTTCTCTGTGATGTGGGGAGTGAAAAGGGTAGGAGTAGAAATCTGGTTATCCCTCCTGAGGCTCCCAGTGGAGCTGGGGTGCCAGAGGGCATGTGGTCCCAAAGCCAGGTGCAGACACCCACCCTCCAAGGGGTAAACTCTTGATCCTAGCTCTTGGATCAGGTTGGGAGGGAGCCTCGTAAGATCAAGACAGGCAGAAGTGGTAGCTCTAAGGGCACCTGAGAGATACTATCCCCAAGGCTTACCAGGGCACGGGCGCTCTGGCTGAAAGCAAAGGTTCAAGATCATTCCAAGGCCCCTGAGTTGCCCAAACACCCAAATGACAGTGCTCTGTTGTGGCTGAAGCTGGGGAGGAAATGGGGAGGGGCCAGGGAGAGGACCTGCAAATCCCCAACAGAAAAACCAGAAGCACAGGGGGGGAGCCCCAGAGGCTGGCATCTGGATGGGCCCTGGCAACCTGGAGGGGAGTCCACGGCAGTCTCGGGGCCTTGCATAGTGTGACACACTCACCACCTCCGGCGTCACAGGGACCCACTGGGTAAGGAAGAGCTGTTACCCTGCCCCACCCGGCTCATAAGTCTTCCAGAGTATCCTATCTCAATGTCCTGGATGTATGGCTTAGAGGCTTGGCATGACAGCCATGGGGGCAGGAGGGAAATCAGGCCGGAAACCGAGAGGTCGGGTGTTAAAGCTGTCCTAGCACAGGTGGCTTCATGGAGCACAGACGGGTGGGCAGACAGGGAAGGAGTCTTCAGAGGTAGACATTGAGGGTCTGCAGAATGCCCCGGCGGCAGAGTGGACAGTTGCGGTGGTAGATGGGGTGGCGCATCAGGATTTCAGTGCAAGCCTGGCACAGGCACAGGTGCCGACAGGGCAGCAGCAGCACCGTCTTGCTCTGGTCCTGGCAGATGACACACTTCTTCCGCTCCTCTTGCTCCTTGAGCAACTTCCATGGGTCTTGCCCAGCTACGGGCTCCTCCTCATTGAGCCTCTCCCGGCCGCGGGCAGCTGTTGCTCTGACCGTCCCGACCTCCTCCTCTTCTGCCTCTGATCTGGGCCCTGTTTCAGGAAGAGTGTCCTGTCGCCAGGTCCTGGCCGAGGGCGCCCTCCTCGGGCCACCCTGAGGAGCCCCGGGGGCCCCTCCCCGGTTCGGCCAGGTGGCCAGCTGCAGGCTGCGGCTCCAGACTCGGCGCCAGGCCTCCAAGTCCAGTGCCAGGCGAGATAGCCGCACGACATCTTCTCGCAGCCGGTGGTAGGAGGGCCGGGCATGGAGCTGACTGAGTGCCCGGGTGGCCAGTCTCAGAGTGAGGTCCGGGTGCAACACGGTCACCATCACCGCCAGCACACAAGCCAGCAGCACCAGGCCGGTGACATTGACAAGCACGAAGCTGGCCAGGAGGCGGGCAGCTGACGCTAGGAGCTCCAGTGCTAGTTGGCAGGGGGTCCAGAGGAGGATGGCCATGGCCACAGCACTGCTGGAAATGTGGGCTAGGAAGGCAGCTACAACGTCCGTCATCCTCCACAGTGGCCCCATCACGGCATCCCACAGGGCCAGCATCAGGGAGAAAAGGTTCTGAGTGCCAATGAGACAGATGTTGACCAGACTGTTGATCACGTAGGCCACCAGGCTCATGGCAATGGCACAGATGTCACAGGCCTGGCGCAGCAAAGCATGGCCACTGGAGACCACGTTGAGGACACCCCGGTGCAGTATCTCCCGGCTCCTCAGTGCCCCGTGAGAGGCCAGGTGCCCCAGGAGCTTTAAGCTCTCCAGGCCAGAGCAGCAGCTGTACATCAGAGTACACAAGGCCTGCAGGCCCCCAAAGGTGAACCGGACCAAGGCTTCGATCAAGGCCAGCAGTGAAAGCAGGACTCCGCGGCCCAAGTGCAGAAGACTAGTCAGTACCGTGTGTGGCAGGTTGTAGATGAAGGCCAGGAGCCAGGCCAGAGAAGCCAGGAGGGAGGACACCAGCAGGAAGTTGAGATCCAACACCAAGGTCAGCAGGTCCAGCACAAGGCCCACCCCATTCACTATCAGGTACACAGCCTCCATGATAGGACTGTGGAGGTTAATCCAAAAGGAAGTCTGACTCCCGGTTGAGGAGGGTGTCAAGGTTAATAATATTTGGGGGCGTCGGAGATTAATTTGGAAGGGAAGTGAGGCAGTCTCCAAGCCAGGGAGAATCAAGAAACAGAGGAAGGAGTGGGTTAGAGCGAAGTGGAGTCTCAGTGGAGGGAAAGGAGACCAGGTGCTGGTCCAGGAGTCCCGGTTTTGAATGCGGCCCGTTTGGAAGGGAAGAGGCCAAACATCTCTAAAGTGGAGGTGAGCCCGGGCTGGAGGAGATATCTCAGCTTTGGAGGCCTGGTGGTGGCGAACCACGGCCGGGCAGTGGGTCAGACCGAGAGGAGACCGGGAACGGATGGGATCGGGCCGGGGCCGGGTGGGGGCGGCGCAGGCTGGGCGCGGGCTCGCGGTCCAGCTACGCAGGAACCGCTGTCCCCGCCCGGCCCCTGTCCTCGGGGCTCGCGGCTCTTTGCGTCCAAAGGGGCAGTGGGAAAGGGAGTCAGCTTCAGCAAACCCCAAACGCGGCCTCTATTCCGCTGGGCGCCGCCATCTTGTGTGCGAAAGGGTGGGGCAAAAAGCGTGACAAGGAGGGCGGGACGACGAATTCCGACCAATCTTGAGGAGCAACCGCAGGAAACATCCGGCACCCATTGGTCTGTTTGAACGGTGCCCGAACGTATTTACTTTCCAGAGGAAAGGGCGGGGACAGAATGAAGTCCCGCCCCTTTGAGGCGGTGATTGGTCAGTTGACGGGCAGAAGTGGGATATGCCCTCCTCCTAGTCCCGCCCCCTAACAGCAGGATTTTGGACTGGGCCAAATACGGGAGTTGTTCTTGCTCCTAGCCCTCGATTGTGAACTTTTTAGGGGCTGTTGACGGTTACTGCCTCTGGGCTGGACTCTGGGATTTTACCGCCTCCACATCCTCCTCAGACTCGCTGCCTCGTCCTCCTCTGTTCATTCATTCATTTAGTCTATCGTTTATTGAGCTCCTGCAGATACATTGGGGATACAAATAATGGTTAAGGGGGTGCCTTCTCTCAAGCCGTTCACAAGGGGAAACATTGTTGTTACAGGGCATTCCCAAGCTGCTATTCCAAACTGTTTCTTTTGGCGCCATTAGCTTTTCTCAGCATCTTTAGATTACCTCATTGTGATTATGAAAGGAGGCCACAGATGAGAAATAGCTCACCCTCCTACACTAGCCCCTATTGTTTGTTTACTAGAACACTCTAGTTAGATATCTACACTGGGCGGCTCCAGGTTCCTCAACAAGTTATCCTTTCCTTTAATATTCAAAATATATTTGAGTCCCCACCCCAAATATATCGGGAAGCCAAACCTGGTGTTCGCTACCAATGCCAAGGATACTTGGGGGTCTGTCTTATCCTTCCCCTGGTCACCATTGCTTTAATTTCCTGCTCTTTTGAATGCTTCATCTCCACTCTGGCCTGGACTCCCAAAAGTGTTTGTCCCCCTTCACCCTCCCAACCCCAAGCACTACCTGAATCCCTCATTCCCCAAAGCATCACTAATACAAAGCTGAGGTATGCAGCAAGCCTTCACTGAGATGAGGGGTCCCAACAGGGTTACAGCATAGTGTGGTGCAGGGACTGCCGTTCCTACGACTCCACTGGTTATGCTCCAGCCTCTCTCTCACACCTGTCAGGCCCCAACTTAATGTTTTCTCTGAGACATGTTTTTCCCTTCCTCTTCCTCTTCCTCTTCCTCTTGGGATTTCCCCTCCCTTTCTCTAGCCATCAGACTCCAACTTCCTATTTTGTTATTTGATTTTACAGAAGAGTCTGTCTCTACCCCCACAAAATGCTAATCTCTCTAAACAAGGAAGCATAAATAAAGATTTGGTTTAGCCTCCTGCTCAGATCATGGTCTGTTGTGATTGTCGTTACTGATGTTTTAATTGTCCAACTGTGCATTTTTTCCCCAATTTCAAATCTTGGAGAATACACCCACCTCCATTTCAAGATGTTTGATCTCCCCACCAGTAACCTGTTCTCTTCAGAAACCTTCCTTGTTCCGTGAACACTGAGGTGTTCTTAATCTGTATTTCTGCAGCACTTCATACCAGTGACCACTTCCTCCACCTTTGGCCCCTGGACATTACACTCTCCTGTATTCTTTCATGGCCCCTTCTCTCTACATGATGATTTCCAATTCGGTGCCTTCAGCCTGAATCTCTTGCAAAGTTTAGGTTCCAAGTGCTTCCTAGACATAGACAGTGCCTGAATATCACAATGGTACTTCAAACTCACCATGTTTCAAACTCAGCAAACTTGTTGTGCCTACACTGTGTGCAATTAACCAGCCAGCTTTCAACACCAAGAAAGACATTCTTAAAATTGGCAGGATCCTCTAAAACGGTATTTCCATTAGTTTGGGACCAAAGCCTTCCCTCTGAGTGACCTGAGACTCGCCAAGGCCACTTAAATGAGTTATAACCTTTGACTCAACTGACAGCCCAGCTGTGGGCAGGCAGAGGTTTTCTGTGTGGCCAAAATTCTTGTGATAAATGAATTGGTGTATTGCAAAATGCTCTCCATTCTTCAGCTAGAAACAGCTGAAAATTACCGTGTGAACACAATGCAAAAGAAGTGCTGAGCTTCGGGGACGCCTGGGTTGGCTCAGCCAATTAAGCGTCCGACTTCGGCTCAGGTCATGATCTCATGGTTTGTGGGTTCAAGCCCTGTGTTGGCTCTGTGCTGACAGCTCAGAGCCTGGAACCTGCTTCGGATTCTGTGTCTCCCTCTCTCTCTGCCCCTCCCCTGCTCGTACTCTGTCTCTCTCAAAAATAAATAAACTTTTAAAATATATATATATATTAAAGAAGTGTTGGGCTTTGGTTAAGCCTCTGTCTCTTGATTTCAGCTCAGGTCATGATCTCATGGTCTGCAAGTTTGAGCCCCACGTAGGGCCCTGCGCTGGCAGTGTGGAGCCTGCTTGAGATTCTCTCTCCCTTTCTCTCTGCCCCTCCCTGCTCGCTCTCTCTCTTAATAAATCAATAAATAAACTAAAAAAAATTTTTTTAAAGAAGTGCTGGGCTGACACCCCCGGGGAGAAGCCAAGGCACGTCCTAGAGCTGAGAGGTTTTAAACCACTCCCCTTGAGGTGACCTTGGAAATGATCACTTGGTTTGGAGTCAAGTGGTATCTCTTACTAACTTGATAATGTTTCCTTTTCCTCCAGGACTGTGTTTCAGACGAGAGCGGGTTCAAACCCACAGTTGCCAAAGCGGGGGTCATCACCTGTTTGGAGGCTGGAGAAGGGAGACTGGAGAAGGGAGACTGGAGAGAGTTGGCGGTAAGATCTTACACGGACATTAAGGAGGAAGTTCAAATTGCTTACTAGCATGAGTTGCAGTGATTGAGAAGAAAATCAGCCAGATCCGGAGAAAATTTAAGGCCTAGAGGCACATTCTATCCTTGTAGAATTTTATCACGGAAGTTGTAGTGGGGAGACCTGACCCCAAGGGGCCTCCTGGATCAACAACTCGTGTTCTGCTGTGGCGCTAACTGCGGGAGGGCTTTTGCTTTGCTAGGTGAGAGATGCGAGTTGCCATAATGAAAGGGGATTTTAAAGATGGGGTAAAACCATGAAAGAACGTCCAGTTCAGGGGTCTTGTTTGTAATCTTGTGTGTCCGTTAACCCTCCCCTTCGGCTCCCCATCAAGCATTCGGTGTAATTTCTATTACTGCCGTGGCTTAGAGTTGGATTTTTTTTTTTTCTTTCTGATCCAATTTTGCTTTTGACTTATACAAATCGTTGACAGCGTCCCAAAGTCCAAACTGTATGAAAAGGTACATTCATAGGTTTGTTTTCATCCTCCCCCCCTCCACCCTGTTCCCTCCCAACACCAGCTAAGGGCCCCGCAAATCACAAACATACCAAAAAATGTTTTGCTTGGTCAATCAGGATCCAGGGCTTGGCACTGGCACAGCAGGACTCATAACCCTAAACATCAGCTCTGTTCATGACACCATTTGGGCCCAGGGAAGCCCTTTCCTGCATCTCTGAGGGGACTGTGTCCAAAAGCCACAAACAAAACTCCTGAATTTTTATGTGGGAGAGGATTTGAGCAGTTAAAATGCTTAGGTAAGAAAAGAAATACATTAATTAACTAGTCGAGTTCTCATGCTTTTCTTCTTGTTCTAATTTGCGGTTCCAGAAGTACTCAGAAACTAATGCAATGGCTGAGGAACATTTGTAATGTCAACTCAGATATTTTAAACGGTGCACATATGTACATCTAGATGAAACATGCATACATATTTAATTGGTTGTAGCTCTGTTTTAATGGAAGGAAAAGACTGAAAAAAAAAGCACCTCGTAACTTTAGGCATTGATTTAAAAGATCGTTGAGGGCAAGTCAATGATGATGTGACTGACGTGGTTAGTAAAGGTAAAGAGAAACAAGGTTCCAGAAGCATTTTTTGTGCCATGTTCCCTGTAGGGCACAAAGGTGAACTTGTTTCTAGACCTGGCCTCCATTGCGCTGATCGTGATGGCGTCCTTGGGAACAATAAAAAGATTATATACAATGTTTTGTGGTTCTGCCCAAAGATAAAACATCCTGGAAAGACACACATCACATTTGACTTCACTACCTCTCTGGGACACATGACGGGAACACAGGCTCAATGCTGTTAAACAAGTAGATTCGGGGCGCCTGGGTGACTCAGTTGGTTAAGTGTCCAGGTCTTGATTTCGGCTCAGTTCTCGAGTTCAAGCCCCATGTGGGGCTTGGTGTTGACAGCGTGAATCCTGCTTGGGATTCTCTCTCCCCACCCCTCCCCCCCTCTCAAAAATAAATAAATGTTTACAAATAATAATAATAATAATATTGACAGGGGCACCTGGGTGGCTCAATCGGTTAAGCGTCCGACTTCGGCTCAGGTCATGATCTCACAGTTCGTGAGTTCGAGCCCCGTGTCGGGCCCTGTGCCGACAGCTCGGCGCCCGGAGCCTGCTTCGGATTCTGTGTCTCCCTCTCTCTCTGCCCCTCCCCTGCTCATGCTCTATCTCTCTCTGTCTCAAAAATAAATAAAACATTAAAAAAATTAATAATAATATTGACAGAAGTTTAACCAAGAAAATCTAAGTTTATTTGACTATTTTACTTTGTTTATAATTGATGAGGCAATACTAATATATTATTATTATTATTATTATTATTATTATTATTATCATTAACTGAAGTCCATAGTTTCCATTAGTGTTGACTCTTTGTATGGGATTTGACAAATGTATGAGGCCATATATATACACCATTCAGTATTATCTGGAATATTTTCATTGCCCTAAAAATCCCCACATTCCACCTATTCATCCCTTCCCTCCCTCTCCCCACCCCCAACCCCTGGCCATCGCTATTTTTTTTTCCTCCTCCCCCTAGCAATATTAATATTTTTTTTAACTTTAAAAAAAATATTTATTTATTTATTTTGAGAGAGAGAGTGCATGTATGCACGCAAGCAGGGGAGGAGCAGAGAGAGAAGGAGAGAGAGAACCCCAAGCAGGCTCCATGCCATCAGAGCAGAGCTTGATGCGGGGCTCGGACCCACCAACTCGTGAGATCACGACCTGAGCTGAGATCAAGAGTCCACACTTACCCGACTGAGCCATCTAACCCCCCCCAAACCCCACCATCACTAATATTTTTATGGTCTCCATAGTTTTGCCTTTCCCAGAATGTCATGTCGTTGGACTCTTATAGTACGTAGCCTTTCCAAATTAGCATCGTGCTAATATGCTATGTATTCACAATATGTATTCAGGGTTCTTCCATGGCTTTTTGTGACATGATAGCTCATTTCTTTTTATCCCTTACCTACGAGTTTGTTTATCCATTGTCCTGTTGGAGGCCATCTTGGTTGCTTCCAGTTTGGGCAATTATGAATACAGCTGCCGTAAACATCCACGTGCAGGTTTTTGTCGGACATAAGTTTTCAGCTCACTTGGGTAAACACGAAGAAGGGCGATTGCTTGATTGTTTGGTAAAGAGTATGTTTAGCTTTGTAGGAAGCCGCCAAACGATCTTAGGAAGTGGCCGTACCACTGTGCATTCCCGTCAGCACTGAGTGAGAGCTCCTGTTGCAACACAGCCTCACCAGCATTCCTGTTACCCACCGGTGTCCTCAAATTTAGCCCTTCTAACGGATGCGTAGGAGCCCCTTGTTGTTGTTGTTGTTCCTTTAAATGTTTTAGTGTTTATTTATTTTTGAGAGAGAGAAACACACACGGAGTGTGAGCGGGGGAGGGGCAGAGAGAGAGGGAGACACAGAATCCGAAGCAGGCTCCAGGCTCTGAGTTGTCAGCACAGAGCCCAACGCGGGGCTCGAACCCACAAACTGTGAGATCGTGACCTGAGCCGAGGTCGGATGCTTAACCGACTGAGCCACCCAGGCAGCCTGCACCTTGTTGTTTCAATTTGCAATTCCCCAGTGACAACTGATGTTGACATCTTTTCATATGGGTATTTGCTATCTGTATATCTTTTTTTTATTTAAAATTTTTTATTATTGAAATAGTTGACATACAATGTTACATTAGTTTTACATGTACAAGATACTGATTCAACAGTTAATACATTATGTAATCCTCACAACAGTGTTACCATCTGTCACTGGATGTTACTATATTATTATTGACTATATTCCCTATGCTGTATTTTTCATCCCCTTGACCTATTTATTTTATTATTTTTTTTTTAATTTTATTTTTTATTTTTTAAAATTTACATCCAAATTAGTTAGCATATAGTGCAACAAATGATTTCAGGAGTAGATTCCTTAATGCCCCTGACCCATTTAGCCCATCCCCCCTCCCACACCCCCTTCAGTAACCCTCTGTTTGTTCTCCATATTTATGAGTCTCTTCTGTTTTGTCCCCCTCCCTGTTTTTAGATTATTTTTATTTCCCTTCCCTTATGTTCATCTGTTTTGTCTCTTAAAGTCCTCATATGAGTGAAGTCATATGATTTTTGTCCTTCTCTGACTAATTTCACTTACCATAATACCCTCCAGTTCCATCCACATAGTTGCAAATGACAAGATTTCCTTCTTTTTGATTGCCAAGTAATATATATATATTATTATATATTATTAATTATTATTATATATTGTAATAATAATATATACCACATCTTCTTTATCCATTCATCCATCGATGGACATTTGGGCTCTTTCCATACTTTGGCTATTGTTGATAGTGCTGCTATAAACATGGGGGTGCATGTGTCCCTTCAAAACAGCACACCTGTATCCCTTGGATAAATGCCTAGTAGTGCAATTGCTGGGTCGTAGGGAGTTCTATTTTTAATTTTTTGAGAAACCGCCATACTGTTTTCCAGAGTGGCTACACCAGCTTGCATTCCCATGTATATCTTTTTGATGAGGTGTCTGTTAAGTTCTTTGTACATTTAAAAAAAAATTTTTTTTAATGTTTATTCATTTTTTTGAGAGACAAAGCGTGAGTGGGGGGGTTGCAGAGAGAGAGGGAGACACAGAATCTGAAGCAGATTCCAGGCTCCCAGCTGACAGCACAGAGCCCTATGGGGGGCTCAAACTCACAAACTGTGAGATCATGACCTGAGCCGAAGTCAGATGACTGAGCCACCCAGGCGCCCCCTAGTTCTTTGTATATTTTAGATGCTAGGGGTTTTTTTTAATCTTTATTTATTTTTGAGAGAGAGACAGACAGAATGCAAGCAGGGGAGGGGCAGAGAGAGAGGGAGACACAGAATCTGAAGCAGGCTCCAGGCTCTGAGCTGTCCCCACAGAGCCCTATTTGGGGCTTGAACCGACAGACCGGGAGATCATGACCTGAGCCGAAGCCGGACACTTAACTGACTCAGCCACCCAGGGGCCCCATTAGATGCCAGTTCTTTATCAGATGTATGTTTTGCAAATATTTTCTCCCAGTCCGTGGTTTGCCTCTTCAGTCTCTCAACGGTGCCTTCCACAAAACAGGAATCTTCAATTTTAAGTCCAACTTGTCAATTTTCTCTTTCATAGTCACGCCAAACCCAAGATCGTTTCGATTTTCTCCTACGTTATCTAGTAGTTTTAAAGGTTTGCATTTTACATTGAGGTCTGTGAGATTAATTTTTGTGAAACATGCAAGGTTTGTGTCTAGATTAATTCTTTTGCATGTGCCTGTCTAGTAGTTGTTTTACTTCCCAAAGGATTAACTAACTTCTTTTAAATTCTAAAATACTTTCTAAATCTAAGGGAGCTCTATTCTAATAAACTTGTAAGGAAACAAACGTGACAGAACACCCTGTTAGCAAGGTTCTGGGGAAACAGGCACTCTTATACATTGCTGGCAAGCCAATGGGAGGAGGGCAGTATCTATAATACCTATATATACATTATTACGAAACTACACTAATCAAGACAGGGTAGTAACGGCATAAGACAGAAATTCATACAGACCAATAAAGAGAGAGCCCAGAAGTAAACTCTTGCATACTTGGTCATATGATCTTCAGCAAGAGGGCTAAAACCACTCAGTGGGGGAAAGGACGGTCTTTTCAACAAATGATGTTGGGAAGACTGGATATCCACATGCAAAAGCATGAATTTAGACCCTTATCTTACACCATTTACAAAAGGTAACCGAAAATGGAAGAAAGACCTAAACATAAGACCCAAACCTCTGAAATTCCTAGGAGAAAACATAGATGAAAAGTTTCATGACATTGAACTTGGCAGTGACTTCTTGGATCTGACATGAAAAGCATAAACAAAACAGAAAAATTAAACAAATCATACTACATCGAATGTGGAGGCTCTTATGCATCAAGCAATACAATCAACAGAGTAGGGAGCAAGTCTATCAAACAGGGGACAGATAGTATTTACCGGCCATGTATCTAATGGGGGTTGGTGTCTGGAGAGTTCCTCCCAGTCAATAGCAGAAAATCACATAGAGGAGGATTGTGTGGGAGACCTGAATGGACATTTCTCCAAGGATGATGTGCATTTGGCCAGCAGGTATATGGCGGGATGCTTGGCATCTCTGGTCATCAGAAAGGTTACCAGTAGGGACACCTGGGTGGCTCAGTTGGTTGAGCGTCCGACTTTGGTTCAGGTCATGATCTCATGGTCCATGAGTTCAAGCCCACGTCGGGCTCTGTGCTGACAGCTCAGAGCCTGGAGCCTGCTTCCGATTCTGTGTCTCCCTCTCTCTCTGCCCCTCCCCCGCTCATGCTCCGTCTCTTTGTCAAAAATAAATAAACATTAAAAACAAATTTTTTTAAAGGAAAAGAAAGGTTACTAGTAGGGCTCAGGTGCGGTGTCCCCTTCTACCCCGTGGGTTGGCTACTATGAAGGAAACAGAAAATAGCAGGTGTTGGCAAAGATGTGGAGAGGTTGGATCCCTTGTGCACTGTTAGTTGGATTGTGGAGTGGTGCAGCAGGATAGAAAACAGTATGGAGGTTCATCAAAAACTTCAAAATAGAACTACCCTATGATTCAACAACCCCACTTCTGGGAATATATGCAAAAGAACCGAAAGCAGGGTCTCAAAGAGATTTGGCACACCCAGGGTCATAGCAGCGCTATTCACAACAGCCAAGACGTAGAAGCATCCCAAGTGTCCGTTGACAAAAAAAAATGTACAAACAAAATGGGGTCTATGCATACAACGGAATCTCATCCAACCATAAAAACAAATGAAATTCTGATACATGCTATAACATGAATGAAACGCAAAAACGTTATGCTAAGCGAGAGAAGTCAATCACAAACGGGTGATACTGGGGGCGCCTGGGTGGTTCAGTGTGTCAAGCATCCAACTCTTGACTTCGGCACAGGTCATGATCCTGTGGTTCGTGGGTTCGAGCCCCATGTTGGGCTGTGTGCTGACAGCGCAGAGCCTGCTTGGGATTCTCTGTCTCCTCGTTCTCTGCCCCTCCCCTACTTGTGCTCTCTCTCTCTCTCTCTCTCTCTCTCTCTCTCTCTCTGTCTCAAAAAAAAAAAAAAAAAAAAAGGATAAATACTGTATGAGTCCACTTATACAGGTATCTAAAGTAGTCACATTTATAGAAACAGAAAGTATAACAATGATTAATGGAGCCTAAGTGGGAGAGGGAAAGGGGAAGTTTTTGTTTAATGGATATAAAGCTTCAATTTTTCAAGATTAAAAAAAGTTCTGGAGATCTATTTCACAACAGGATATACTTACCCCTACTGAACTGTACAGTTAATAATGGTTAAGGTGGTAGAGTTTATGTTATGTGTGGGTTTTTTTTTTTACCATAATTAAAAAAAGAAAACAAAGCAAAAAAAAAAAACCTATATATGCATTTACCCTTTGACCCAGCAATCCACTTCCAAGAATTTACTGTCAAGACGATTATTTATTTTTATTTTATTTTATTTTTCAAGGGGGGGGGGGGGGCGCCTGGGTGGCGCAGTCGGTTAAGCATCCGACTTCAGCCAGGTCACGATCTCGCGGTCCGTGAGTTCGAGCCCGGCGTCGGGCCCTGGGCTGATGGCTCGGAGCCTGGAGCCTGTTTCCGATTCTGTGTCTCCCTCTCTCTCTGCCCTTCGCCCGTTCATGCTCTGTCTCTCTCTCTGTCCCAAAGATAAATAAAAAACGTTGAAAAAAAAATCTTAAAAAAAAAAAAAAAGAGAGGGAACACACGCAAGTTGGGGAAGGGCAGAGGGAGACGGAGAGGGAGAATCTCAAGCAGAACCCACACCTGGTGCAGAGCCCAATGTGGGGCGCGATCTCATGGCCCTGATATCATGACCTGAGCCAAAATCAAGAGTCAGATGCTTCACGGAGGCAGCTTAACCGACAGGCACACAGGTGTCCTGGACACTTTCAACAAAGTAAAAATTAGTGTAACATTATCTGTAATTGCAAAATATTGGAAATTATCCACAAGTCCAAACAGGAGATTGTTTGACAAAACTGTGGTAGGTAAATCAACGGCATGCAGTGCAGCTGTTTAAAAAAAGGCGGGGGGGGGGGGGAGCCTCCAGCTGTCTCAGTAGAGCATGCAACTCTTTTTTTTCTTTAATTTATTTATTGTTTAATTTACGTCCAAGTTAGTTAGCATCTAATGCATATAGTGCAACAATGATTTCGGAAGGAGATTCCTTAATGCCCCTTACCCATTTAGCCCCTCCCCCCCCCACACCCCCTCCAGCAACCCTCTGTCTGTTCTCTATATTTGAGTCTCTTATGTTTTTGTCCCCCTCCCGGTTTTTGTATTCTTTTTGCTTCCCTTCCCTTGGGTTAATCTGTTTTGTATCTTAAAGTCCTCACGTGAGTGAAGTCATATGATATTTGTCTTTCTCTGACTAATTTCGCTTAGCGTAATACCCTCTAGTTCCATCCGTGTAGTTGCAAATGGCAAGATTTCGTTCTTTTTGATTGCCGAGTAATACTCCATTGTATATATACCACATCTTTTTTTTTTAATCTTTTTTAATGTTTATTTATTTTTGAGACAGAGAGAGAGAGCATGAACGGGGGAGGGGCAGAGAGAGAGGGAGACACAGAATCTGAAGCAGGGTCCAGGCTCTG
Source organism: Felis catus (assembly GCF_018350175.1). Lineage (NCBI taxonomy): Eukaryota > Metazoa > Chordata > Mammalia > Carnivora > Felidae > Felis > Felis catus. Next base: position 16,780,880 of record NC_058377.1, on the reverse strand, counting down.
AACTGTCAGCACAGAGCCCGACGCAGGGCTCGAACTCACGGACCATGAGATCATGACCTGAGCCGAAGTCGGACGTTTAACCGACTGAGCCACCCAGGCGCCCCTATATACCACAGCTTTATCCATTCATCCATCGATGGACATTTGGCTATTTCCATACTTTCCATACTTTGGCTGTTGTTGATAGTGCTGCTGTAAACATTGGGGTGCATGTGTCCCTTTGAAACAGCACACCTGTATCCCTTGGATAAATACCTAGTAGTGCAATGACTGAGTCGTAGGTAGTTCTATTTTTAATTTTTTGAGGAACCTCCATACTGTTTTCCAGAGTGGCTGCCCCAGTCTGCATTCCCACCAGCAGTGCCAAAGAGATCCTCTTTCTCCGCATCCTCGCCAACATCGATTGTTGCCTGAGTTGTTAATATTAGCCATTCTGACAGGTGTGAGGTGGTAGGTATCTCGTTGCGGTTTTGATTTGTATTTCCCTGATGATGAGTGATGTGGAGCATTTTTTCATGTGTCAGTTGGCCATCTGGATGTCTTCTTTGGAGAAGTGTCTATTCATGTCTTTTGCCCCTTTCTTCACAGATTATTTGGTTTTTGGATGTTGAGTTTGATAAGTTATTTATAGATTTTAGATACTTTTTATCTAATATGTCATTTGCAAATATCTTCTCCCATTCCGTCGGTTGCCTTTTAGTTTTGCTGACTGTTTCCTTCGCTGTGCAGAACTTTTTATTTTGATGCGGTCCCAATAGTTCATTTTTGCTTTGGTTTTCCTTGCCTCCAGAGACGTGTTGAGTAAGAAGTTGCTGCCGCCAAGGTCAGAGAGGTTTTTGCCTGCTTTCGCCTTGAGGATTTTGATGGCTTTCTGTCTTACGTTGAGGTCTTTCATCCATTTTCAGTTTCTTTTTGTGTCTGGTGTAAGAAAGTGGTCCAGGTTCATTTCTCTGCATGTCGCTGTCCAGTTTTCCCAGCACCACTTGCTGAAGAGACTGTCTTTATTCCATTGGATAGTCTTTCCTGCTTTGTCAAAGATTAGTTGGCCATATGTTTGTGGGTCCATTTCTGGGTTCTCTATCGTGTCCCATTGATTTGAGTGTCTGTTTTTGTGCCAGTATCATACTGTCTAGATGATTACAGCTTTGTAATATGTGTTAAAGTCTGGGAGTGTGATGCCTCCAGCTTCAGTTTTCTTTTTCAAGATTGCTTTGGCTACTTGGGGTCTTTTCTGGTTCCATACAAATTCTAAGATTGTTTGTTCTAGCTCTGTGAAGAATGCTGGTGTTATTTTTATAGGGATTGCAAGCATGCAACTCTTAATCTCAGGGTCATGAGTTCAAGCCCCATGTCGGGCATGGAGCCTAAAGATTAAATAAATAAATAAATAAATAAATAAATAAGGAATAAGGAAGATCTGTATAACTTAGAGTGATTTCCAGCTTACAAGTGAAAAAGAAGCAAAGTGCAAAATGTTGTAGTATGATACCTTTTGTGTAAGAAATGGGAAATAAGGGAATATATATATCTGCTTATTTTTGAAAAAATAAAAACATAGAAAGGTTAAACCAGAAAAACGATAAGGTGAATTACTTACAAGAGGTAGAAGAATGGGGTGGAAGGGGAGGTGGTGCCACTAAAAAGTTAGTGCCACTAAAAAGTTATACTTTTTGCATAATTTTGACTTTTGAAAGCATGCTAATGCTCTACACATTTAAAAAATTAAATTAAATCAATAAAAATACTAAAAAAAAAAAAAAATCTCCCAAACTGAATGCAAACAGAAACAAATGAACCCAACTGTATTTCATATGAACAACATAACCATCCAGAAAGGAGAGGAGTAAGAACTAACTGTAGACCCTCAGCCTGAGGCGGAAGGACACCTCTCGAACTATTGTTATTAGCTTTGCTTTTTGTAGCCCCATGGGTATAGCGATTCTGAAATATTGCTGGGAGCCAGAGTCCTTTGGAAAAAGGGAGCCGTAAATATGGAATGCAGGAAGGCAAGGTAGAACCCCATGGAGTTGGGTCAGAATTGGAAGTCACCACCATGAACCCATGCTTCCATATATGTATGTGTGTGTGTGTGTGTGTGTGTGTGTGTGTGTGTATGTATATACACACACATATACATATACGTATACATATATATTACATATTAGATTAGATATGTATTATATATAATAGATGTTAGATTAGATGTATTATATGTGTATTATTTTATGTATAGATATTTTATATATGTATTATATAGATCATATGTAAATGATACCTACATATTTTTCCCCCTAGCTCTGTCCACTGAAAGGGCCAAGAAACAGTAACATCCCCATAGCAAGGGGGCATACCTAATGCCCAGGTCTTGGTTTCTAACTACCATTCTGCACTAAAAGGAATTGAGATTCCTTGAAAAATGGTTGATTACAGGGCTGGGGCAGAGAAGGTACAAGGTAAATTTGGTGTGCCAGAAAGAAAGCATTGCCAAAAATTATGGTGAATGGGGGCGGGGTGGGGGTGCTGTCAAAGAACCCAAGAGTCAGCTCAAAGGTGGCTAGATCTGGGCTAATTGCAGCATCAAAATAAATAAGGACAGGGGCGCCTGGGTGGCTGAGTTGGTTGGGCGACTGACTTCTGTTTGGGTCATGATCTCACAGTTTGTGGGTTCGAGCCCCGCATCAGGCTCTGTGCTGACAGCTCAGAGCCTGGAACCTGCTTCCGATTCTGTGTCTCCCTCTCTCTGCACCTCCCCTGCTCGTGCTCTCTCTCTCTGACTCTCAAAAAATAAAAAAATGTTAATAAAAAAATTTAGAAAAAAAATTATTTAATTAATTAGTTAAGGACAGTAATGGAATAAAACCCATTGAATAAAATAGGAATCCATGAGTCCAAACTGACACACTAGATAAATAAATGAGGAAGGAGAGCTCTTCTCTGCAATGCAATGCTCACTGATACACAAGGAGAGAGGCTGAAGGTAGAAAATCACCATTTCCAAACTATCATAGCGAAAATTGAAAATTGTTCAGGCCGGAACCACCAAAGGATATTAACGTACAGATTGCTTACATAATATCGCAGCCTGGGTGCATATCCATAATTTGAGCACCAGGATACATCAGACGAATCCAAATTGACAAATAGGAAGGACAAAGCCTGGGAATCACTGCAGGTGAAAGGAGAATAATGAGGCCCAAGGACTAAATGCTACAGAGAGTTCTGAACTGCATCCTGGAGCGGGTACACAATTGCTACAATGGACATTATTGAGACTCTTGTCAAACTGGAATATGGAGTATAGATTAGACATGTCTTGTATCAACTTGAATCTTTTCAATTGGATACCCGTTCTGTGGCTATATAAGAGAATAGTCTTCTTGGGGTGCCTGGCTGGCTCAGTGGAAGGAGCATGTGACTCAATCTCAGGGTTGTGAGTTTGAGCCCCATGACAGGTGAGAGATTATTAAAAAATAAATAAATAAACTGTAAAAAAAGAGAGAGAATAGCCTTCATAGGAAATAGTGAAGTATTCAGGGACCTCAGAGCATGATGTATGCAATCTACTCTTATGAGTCATAAGAAAAATAATTATCTATATGTATATACACTGTACCAAATACAATTTTCAATTAAAATTTTCTGGGGCTGGGGCGTCTGCAGTCGGTTAAGTGTCCAACTCTTGATATCAGCTCAGGTCATGATCTCACAGTTCATGGGACTGAGCCCTGCATCAGGTTCTGTACTGACAGTTTGGAGCCTGTTTGGGATTCTCTCTCGCGCTCTCTCTCTCTCTGCCCCTCCTCCACTTGCGCTCATTCTCTCTCTCTCTCTCTCTCAAAGTAAATAATCAAACATTTAAATTTTTTTTTTTAATTTCTGGGGCGCCTGGCTGACTCAGGAGGTAAAGTGTACAACTCTTGATCTCTGGGTTGTGACTTTGAGCCCCACATTGGGTGTAGAGATTACTAAAAAAAAATAAAAATAAATTATTAAAAATTTTAATTTAGAGGGGTACCTGGGTGGCTCAGTCAGTTAAGCACCCAACTTCAGCTCAGGTCATGCTTTCATGGTCCGTGAGTTCGAGCCCCTAGTCGGGCTCTGTGCTGGCAGCTCGGAGCCTGGAGCCTGCTTCGGATTCTGTGTCTCCCTCTCTCTCTCTGCCCCTTCCCCACTCACACTTTGTCTCTGAAAAATAAACATTAAAAAAGTTTTTTTTAATTAAAAAAATACACTCTGAAAAGCAGTATGTTGCTATATTTCTTCAAATCTCTCCTCAATTGAGATTGTAACTTGATCTTGGCCAGAAGTCTCTATAGACATTGGTTTGGGGAATATTTGCATGTGAGTCTTTTCCTTTATGGTCATGCAAACATTTTTTATTTCCTTGTTTCAGTTTCCACATGTATACATTTCACTTTATTCTGAAATAACGTCATACATTCAGAAAGTTGCAAGCATAGCAGAAGTAGAGTCCTTGTATACTTTTTACTTAGTGTCACAGGGTGTTAACATTTTATCACATTTTTCACTTTTTTTATTTTCTGAATTAAAAATTTTTTAGTTTAATGTTTATTTTTGAGAGAGAGAGAGAAAGAGAGGGAGAGACAGAGCGCATGGGGGAGGGGCAGAGAGAGAGGGAGAGAGAGGATCAGAAGCAGGCTCTGTCCTGACAGCAGAGAGCCTGATGCGGGGCTTGAACTCACGAACCCTGAGATCATGACCTGAGCCGAAGTTGGAAGCTTAACAGCCTGAGCCACCCAGGCACCCCTAATTTTTTTTTAAATGTTTGTTTATTTTTGAGAAAGAGAAAGAAAGCATGCAGGGTGGGGGGTGCGGGGGCAGAGAGAGGGAGAGAGAGAGGATACCAAGGAGGCTCTTCACTCGTCAGCACAGAGCCCGATGCGGGGCTCAAACTCACAAACCCTGAGATCATGACCTGAGCTGAAGTCGGACAGTTAAGCGACCGATTTTTTTAAATAAAAAAGAAACAAAATAAATATTTTCTGGGATAAAATATCTATTATATGTAACTCCTGTATCAGATTTGAACATGATGTAAAATTTATGAGCCAATTCTGAATCAAAGCACCGGTTTAAAAATAGTAGGAATAATTTCAGTTTGGAGCAAAGTTTCTTTAAATTGGAATTAATTTTTTAAAACATCTAAGAACAACAGTCATTCAAGAAAGGTCAATTAGTTTAGCATTACTGACAACAGAATATGCATCATGAGAACATTTTTATTATAACAACACAATTAGGGATTTTGCCAAAATTAAGGCAAACATTAATTTCATGGGATAAATAGATAATAGTTTATGAGTTGTGTATGACTGTATTATTCCATCCAAACACTGCAGGCCCGTCGTGAGAATACCCAGGCACGGGCGATGATAAATAATTAAGTTAATTTATGGGGCGTCTGGCTAGCTCAGTCGGTGGAGCATGTGACTCTTGAATTCAGGGCTGTGAGTTTGAGCTCCACGTTGGATGTAGACTATTTTAAGTGTAGATTTTAAGTAACTAAAAATAAAATCTTTGGGAGGTGCCGGGGTGGCTCAGTTGGTTAAGCATTTGACTTCGGCTCAGGTCATAATCTCATGGTTGGTGAGTTCCAGCCCCACATCAGGGTCTCTGCTGTCAGCACAGACCCCGAGTTGGATCCTCTGTCTCCCCTTTCTCTCTGCCCCTCCCCCACTCATTCTCTCTCTCTCTCTCTCTCTCTCTCTCTCTCTCTCTCTCTCTCTCTCATTCTCTTTCTCTCTCTCAAATAAAAAAAATTATAAAAAAAATCTTTGGGGCACCTGGGTGGCTCAGTGGGTTGAATGTCCAACTCTTGATTTCAACCCAGGTCATTATCCCAGCGTCATGGAATCAAGCCCTGCCTCAGGCTCCATGCTGAGAATCCCTGGGTTCCCTCTCTCCCTCCCTCTGCCCCTCTCCCACACTTGCTCTATCTAAAATAAAGTAAGGGGTGCCTGGGTGGCTCGATTTGTTGAGTGTCTAACTCTTGGTTTCAGCTCAGGTCCTGATCTCAAGGTTCATGAGTTGGAGCCCCCACATCAGACTCTGTGTGCTGACAGTGTAGAGCCTCCTTGGGATTCTCTCTCCTGGGCCCTCCTGTGCTCTCACACGCTTTCTCTCTCTCTCTCTCTCTCTCTCTCTCTCTCTCTCTCAAAATAAAGAAACTTAAAAAAAATAATAAAATAAAAAATAAAACAATCTTTTTTTTTTTTTTTTTTTTTTTTTTTTTTAGAGAGAGAGGGCACAAGTGAGCAAGGGACAGAGAGAGAGGGAGAGAGAGAGAGAGAAGCAGGGCTCACCCAAAGCAGGGCTCAAGCGCACCGGATGTGGGACCTGAACTCACGAACTGTGAGAACATGACCTGAGCTGAAGTCCGATGCTTGACGAATGAGCCACCCAGGTGCCCCCCAAAAATAAAATCTTAAAAAAAAAGATAAAAAACCTTAAGTTAGTTTACCTTGAATATTTTCTTGACTTTAAGTCATACAAAAACCATAGCTTTACCTATTTTTTAATTTTGTCATTAGAAAGTGTATTCGTCAAGGTAAGAGGGTAAAGCATATTTGATAGTTAGCTTCCAAATAACTCAAATATTTCGATGTACGATATGTGAGCCTTCGTTTGTACTCTGACCTGGCCCCACAAATACTGGGGGTGGGCCTGTGCCTTCCATCCCTCTGCAGGTAATGATTTTTATTTGGTTTTGGTCCTTTCACCATTTCTATTTGAAAGTATAAATATAGAGGTGTAATGTATAAAATGTTCACCCGCTTTTTTTTTAAAGTTTTATTTATTCATTTTGAGAAAGAGAGAGAGCATGAGCAGGGTAGGGTAAAGAGAGAGAGAGAGAGAGAATCCCATGCTGTCAGTGTGGGGTCCGATGTGGGGCTTGAACTCACAAACTTCGAGATCATGGCCCGAGCCGAAATCAAGAGTCGGATGCTCAACCGACTGAGCCGCCTAGGCGCCCCAGATGTTCACCCGTTCTTACACAAAAAATAGCATTGTCTGTATAGTGTTCTATAACTAGCTTTTTAATTTAAAATCGTGTTCTAGCCATCACTTCCTATCAGCGTACAGAAATCATTATTCTTTTTAACAGCTGCATAGTACTCCGCTGTGTGGGTTTAAGGATTGTGTAGAGGGGGCTCAAAAAGTGAACCCCACTTCAAGTTGGATATGGGAGGGAACAGAGGCTCCCAAGAGGGTCTCAGTCACATGGGGGTGACATAAGGGAAGAGGGCCCCCCCCCAACACTCATCTTTCGCTATAGCGAGGGTCTCTCATGATCAGATAAATCGGCTTGTGGAAAATTAAAATAAGGCCAACCCGTGTGTAGAGACTGCCTCCCCAGAAGGGACTGGATGTTTCCAACCTCAGTCACAGGGGAAAGGATGGGCCTGAGAAGGGAAACAGGACCTTAGAAAGTGGGGCCTCTCATTCTGTCCCTCTGGGGCCTGAGCGCTGATACATCTACACCCGTCTGCGGATGCTTCCGTGATTGCAGCTTTCACAAGGTCAGACTGTAAAGATTTTATCTTGAAGTCATCTCTACACCCAGTGTGGGGCTCGAACTCACAACCCCGAGATCGAGGGTCGCTGGCTCCACCAACCGACCCAGTCAAGCGTCCCCCCCCCCAGGTCACACTTTAAACAGCACACGCCACACCCCGTCCCCTGGTTACCTACTATCATGGTTAAAATGAAGCTAGGTGTCAACTCATCTAGGTGGCCTTCTTTGACAACCTCAGGCCGGGTTCAGTAACTGCCCTGTGTGCATATTTGCGCTCAAGAACTTGGCACGTCGTATTATAACTGTTGACTTGTGTGTTTCCCTCAGTAGAGTAGAAGTTCCTCAAGAACATGGATCCTGTCTTACTTATCATCCTACCAGGGCGTCTGGGTGGCTCAGTCGATTAAGCGTCCGACTTCAACTCAGGTCATGATCTCACGGTTCGTGGGTTCAGCCCCGCTTAGGGCTCTGTGCTGACGGGTGGGAGCCTGGAGCCTGCTTCGGATTCTGTGTCTCCTTCTCTCTCCGCCCCTCTCCTGCTTGTGCTCTGTCTCTCTCTCTCAAAAATAAATGAACATTAAAAAAAAAAATGATCATCCTACCTCCAGCTCCACCTTAGCACCTGACACCCCATATCCTGCCCAGAACGATGGGGCGGACAAGGGAACCACCACAATGCCTTTTTCCTTCACATCAAGCCCTCTCTGTCCACACATCTCCTTGATTTTGACTTCCCTGCTGTTATCACTCAGGATGAATTGGAATGTGGCCCTAGAGTCTGGCTTCTCCAACTCATCAGTCCTGCTTCTCAATCCCAGTTCCTCCCACCTACTCCAGAAGATGAGCGAAACAATTCAAACTAGGGGCACCAGGGGGCGCTCTCGGGCAAAGAAGAAACAGGCCCTCTAATCTTGAGTTCCAATCGCATCACATCGGTTGCCATTGCTCAAGAACCCGCAGTGGCTCCCGATTGCCTACTGTCTCTTAAGATCCAGTCCTTCCCCCATGACCTAACTCCACCCCATCTGTCCAAACTCACACGTTACGCGTCTTCTACCCTGCTGAATATCTAGCCATGTAACACTCTTTCTTGGGCACCAGCTGTTTACGTAAAGGTGATGCCAACAGGTGATGGTAGTGGCTAAAGCGCTCCTCAAGGCACTCCAAATAAACCTATAATGGAAATGAAAGCAGATATACTTGCCCCATCTCCTAGCCTCCCTTTCAGTCCCAGCCCTCCCCTTGCTCCTGCCACCCGCCCTGCCTGGAAAGATCTCTCCTCACTGTTCCCTCTCTGAAACCAGACTCTTCACAGAAGCCTCCACCGTTCCAGAAAGACTTTCCTGGCTAGTGCAGGCAGAGGTTCACATGGATGTTCCCTTTTCTGAATCCCTGTTGAACATCCTGTTTATACCACCGAATTCAGTGCTCCTCAATCCACTGCCTTTGTTTCCATTATAGGCTTACTTAATTCAGCTGTAAATTGTTACAAGTATAGCACACTGGTTTGTGAGTTAGAATAGTCTTGGTTCAAAGTTTAGTTCCTTGAGGCGATCAGAAAGTTCTGGAAGTAGGCAGTGTTGATGATTGGATAACATTGGGAATGTACTTAATGCCACTGAATTGCACAATTGGAATGATTAAAAGGGTGAATTTTATGGTATGTGTATTTTACCACAGTAAGATATATATATATATATATATATGTGTGTGTGTGTGTGTGTGTGTGTGTGTGTGTGTATTCCCATTGCTCACAGGCTGTGTGAGTTTAAATCATGTCACTCTTTTTTTTAAGTTTTTAAAATTTATTTATTTTGGGGGGGAGGAGGGGGCAGAGAGAGAGAAGGAGAGAGAATCCCAAGCAGGCTCTGCACTGCAGTGCAGAGCCCAAAGCGGGTCTCAAACCCATGAACCTTGAGATCATCACCTGAGCTGAAATCAAGAGTCAGACGCTAAACTTAAAAAAGGGGGGGGGGTGGGGAGCAGCTGGTGGCTCAGTCCGTTAAGCATCAGCTCTTAGTGTCGGATCAGTTCATGATCTCATGGTCCGTGAGTTCGAGCCCTACATCAGGTTCCATCCACACTGATGGTGCGGAGACTGCTTGGGGTTCTCCCTTTCCCTCTCTCTCTGCTCCTTTCCTGCTCGTGCTCTCCCTCTCTCTTTCAAAATAAATAAACTTAAAAAAAAAGAGATGTTTAACCAACTGAGCCACTCAGGCACCCCTAGATCATGTCACTCTTCTTCAATTTTTTCATTTTTTTTGCAAAGATCAAGATAAATACTGGTGATAAAAATGATCTTGATGTGAAACGTCTAAGTTGTAAAGCACCATATATTAGATATGAGCGGCTTCCTCCCTCATTCTGAGCACTGCCGTGTCCCCTCTGAACAGTCACTGGTTTGGTCACTTGCCCAAGATTAGTTAACGAAGTGGCAGGGCTGTCTCAAAGCCACCCACAGTCAGCGGTTTGAGACCAAAGTTGACAGGGACGCAAAGGGAAGATGCCAGGGGGGAGCGCAGCCCCAGTCTTGAACCTAGTCTGGGGCTTTTTCCTGACTCCAAATTCTGTGTTCATCCTCCAGCCACAGGGGTGTGGCACAGGGAGGCAGGGAGCAGTCTCCAGGCGTGCCTCCCCTCTTCTCTTTCCTCCTCTCTCCTCTCCTCCAAGGTCAGCTGTGTCAACTACAGTGGGGATCACAGGTCCCCACCTCCAGGGCTCCTCCCAGGTGGCTCACAGGTCTGTGTGGAAGGAGGGGAAAACAAAATGCAGAAGTCGCCTGGAAGAGAAGGCCAGGAGACCCTGGTGGTGTGCCTGGGTCCCCCTTAGGTCTCTCTGCAGTTAGATTAGCTGGCCTTTTCTCAGGGACAACTCAAAGTCAAATTTAAACAGCCCTCTGGGGACATTTCTAGGTGGTGGTATTTTGGGGAACGGATGTGAACTTCCCTGAGGGGGAGAGGTGTAAGCTCCAGCATCCTGCTCCCATGCCCTCCCCCCACCTTACCAACTTGCTCCCTTCTCCAAATTTAGGATGGGAGGAGGAAGCAGCAGGGGCCTCAGAAGCCAGAGAACTGAGATCCAGGATTCGGGGGAGGGGGGGCGGGGAAGGGGATGTGCAAGGAGGCCCTCTTATCACAGCTAACAGGAGTGGGTATTGCAGAGCTAGAGAGAGACCCAGAAACCCCCACTCCTGTCCCGATGCCGAAACCCTGGCTGGAGGGTCCTACTCTTTCCTTGATCCGAGGTCGCTGCGCGCCCAGGAGGCGGCCCCCTGGGGCTCCCCATGCAGCCTCGGCTCTCTCCACCCACTCCCCCAATTCCACTTCCCGCTCCTACTTCCCAGCGCGAGGGGGGCGGGTGGGGTACTGGACTGAATCACGGCTGCCGGCTGCGCTCTGGGAAAGGCCTAGGGACCGACTGGGGCTTCCGGAGAGCTCCCGGGCCCCCGCCCAGAGCCCCTCCCCGGCCCGCGGCTGCCGCCTGAGCATTTAAGGTAATGTTTGGGTTGGTGCGAGCGGCGCCGGATACCCCGCCTCCCGCGGCCCCCGCTGGGCGAGACCCCGAGAGCAGGGCTCCTGGGACGCCCGGCGGGCTCCCCCGGGCCGAGGCCTGGGTGCTGGAGGGCCGCCACCGTGGAGAGGCCCCTGGGGTCGGAGAGGACAAGGACAGTCACCATTCAGAGGCCTTAGCGGGGTTGGGATGGGAGGGCAGCCCCCCTCCATTCTGGTGGAAGGGTCCCTAGTCCCCAGGAAGCGTCCCTATGCATCCACATCCTCTTTCTCCTTCTCTCCCCCCACTCCCAGCAGACAGGGGGCTGAGAAGAGAGGCCAGCGGCTCCCAGGGGAGTCTCTGGAATGCTGGGAGCCTGGGAACAGGCCGTGCAGTCCCTGGGAAAGCCAGGCTGTGGGAATCCCACCCGCAGCCCCCTCCCCAGGATGGACCACCACCGGATGCCAGAGACCCCAGCTCCCCCACAGGGGGCTTTGTGAGAGTGGAACCCTCCCCCGCTTCCAAGCCCCAGCCTAGGCCGACCCGTAGTTCAGTAGGCCAGCTGTGACGAGGAGTCCCCTCCCCCGCCCTCGCTTGCCCTGCCGGCTCCAACATAATTCGTGCCATTGTGCCACTCACCCCCTCCCCGCTCCCCTTCTCTAGACCCCTGTACAATGGGGCCTTTGCCGCCTCCAGCACTCAGGGTGGAGATGAACTCACTCAAGGTTTTCCAAGTTTAAAAATAGCCCCTCCCATCCCCCACGCCCAAGTCACCCTCCTCTTCCCCTGCCTTTCTGGAGGCACACCTCAATCCAGGCTGCACCTCCTTCCTCCTGCCCTGGGTCAGGTGCAAAGGACATGTGAGACTGCGTCCGGCCAGGATAGGGGCTGCTTCCCCCCATTCAATCTCTTCCCCCACATCTTCCAACCCAGCCCCCCAGTATCCGGTTTCCTGGCCTGATGATGTCTTCAGCAACAACCGCCCCCCACCCTCTTCCCACCCTATTTTCCACTCCCTCAGTGCGGTCTCCTCCCAACTCAGACCCCCATTCTGGAAAAATTCCCCTCCCTTCCCCTCCAAACACTCAAACTGGACCCTATTCTCTGGCCAGGCCAGGGGGTTCCCCAGCCTCCATAATCGCCAAGATTGCTGGGCTGCCTCCCCCCCCTCCACCCCCAGTTCCTTCCTCATTGCAGCTGCAAACTTGTCTTTATCAGCTTCCTTCCTCTGCCCAGCCCGCCCTTCTCCCATCTTCCTCCCAGTCAAGCCCCTCAACTAGAGGGTTGGGTGGAAGGGCCACCGTGCCCACTGTGCTGAGGGAGGACTCCTAGGTTAGAATCTTGCCCCGGTGGCCCCTTGGGCCAGGCCCATTCCTGTCTTTTTACCTCCCCATCCGCTACACTGCGGCGGGGGCCTCACTCTTCTCCACTTTAACTTACACTGAAACGAAAGCCCCACCCACCCGGGAGACCAGACCATGGCCACCACCCCACCCGGCCTCAGTTTCTCTGCCTGTGGTCAGACCCATGCCAGGGAGACACGAAGAGGACATTCTACACGGCGGGACCCCTCATCTGCGAGTAGTCTGGGCCTATCATGGGGGTGGAGGAAAGCAGCCTTCCTGCCCCTTCCTTCTGGAGAGAAATAGACAAAGAATTAGGACTCTGGTCCTGGGCTTCTTTTTGTCTTGGCCTACATTCGAATAAAGCTGCTTCCAGCGCAGCCCAGGTGTCTCTGCCCGTGGCCACCGCCTCCGTGATCCCTCTCCAGCTGGGTCACAGTCCTCTCTTGCTGAAAGTTCTTCCTCTGCTGCCTTCTCTCCTCCCTGCCATTACTGCAGCTCCACTTTCTGGCATCTTCCGAGGAGCCGGAGGGCTGATACTCTCCACCTTCTGTTCTCTCTACCCTGTTCTCCTGCCTTTCACTGCCCTTTCTTCTTGTTTCCGTGCCCCTGTGCATCCTCTCCAAGGTCCTGATCTCTCTTTGGTTTGGAGTCTCAAAGTGCCCCCATCATGAGCCCATCCCAAAGCTGCCTGCCCCCTGACCTCTACCACCCACTCCCTGGCAGCCCAGGTCGCCCCCAGGCTGCCGGCTTCCTTAAAGGACAGTCTTTGCGCATGTTTGGTGGAGCCACACTGGGAAAGGATGTCACCCTGGGCTCTAACCTCATTTCCCCTTCGACGCTGAGGCAGCTCCTCTACCCCCACCTGGCTGCACTCTGCTCAGGGCGGAAGAAGAATTCCGAACTGACTGTCCTTGGTGGCTAGCTGGCTTTGTTTTCAGGCGGAGAGGAGAATGATTAGTTAATGGTGTTAAGTGAAGGGAAGGGAGTGGGGGCGGGGAAGCGGAGCTCCCTGCCCAGCTCTGGCTTGTGGGGTGGGGGAGGCAAACAGCATCCTTCAGCCATTCCTGCTCCTTCCCCCGTAGCCAAACAAACTCATCCATTCCACTCCGGGCCCCGGGGCCAGTCCACACATTCACTCCTGGGGGATGCGGAGCCACGGTCCTCCGGTCCTCCGCTCGGCCTCTCCCCCTAGGCTCCAGGCCCCACGCCCCTGCCCTGGCCGGCTTGGCATTGCTTCTGGCTGGAGACTGATGAAGGGAGAGGAGGGGTCAGCAAGGTTCCAAAAAACCGAGGCTCATGTGGTTTGCCAGTCATCTCTGCGTCATCAAAATACCAGCCCAGAGCATTCTCTCGAGTCACCTGCCCATCTCTAGCGTTTGCTGCCTCACGCTGCTCCTCCCCCAGCCCGCTGAGAGGCTGCTCTGCCAGGCGACCGGCCTCCACCCCAAATCCAGACCTCTATTTGACCCTCTCCCTGGAGTCCCAGCAGATGTGATGCTGGGGTCTCTAAGAGGCAGGAGCCCATCCCACTCCCCGGAGCCGGAGTTCAAGGGGCCAGAAGACCTGGGTGTGGGAAGAGGGGGAGCTTGCTGTGTGGAGGGCTGCCTGCGATCAGACCTGATTCCCCCTCCACGCTTCCACCCCCAGCTGCGGAGCCAGTCCACAGGGGGCCTGGGGTTGTGCTGTTGGTGGTGGTGAAGGGCGATGGGGGGGGGCGGGGAAAGCCTTGCTTCAGGGGGTCCTTTCAACCATCAGGACAGCAACAGGTTTTCAGAGGTCAACTGGAGACGTCGCACCCATGAACCCTTCCTTCTCCCTCTTTTCTTTATTCAGAAGAGGGGAAACTGAGCCTCAGCTGGGCTCATTGAGTGAAGAGGGCAAAAGCAGAATTTTCAAGGCCCGGACTCGGTTCCGTGTGAAAGCCTTGGGCCTGTGAATTCAGCCCCCCTCCCTCTTCCGCTCTTCAGACTTGCGGGGGCTTGGGTTCGAAGGGGGAGCCCACGGGGCACCGTCTCCACTCCTCAGTGCGGGTACCTCCGGGTCTGCGGGCCCCGGCCCGGGGCTCTTCCCTCAAAGCGACCAGCACTGCGAGGCTTGGGGGTGTGCGAGGCTTTGGGGGTAGTGTCAGGCCGGCGGCAGCCGCAGTGGTGCAATATTTCTGGGAAGCCGCCGCGGCCGGCCAGTTTCTCGGTGGCAGGGGTCCGGCGGGGTGGAGGAGGAGGCGGGCAGAGGCGCCTGCACGGGAGGCCCCCAGCGGGGCGCCGGAGGACCTGGTCTGCTCCTCCGCCCGGCCGTCCCGGTAGGGGCCGAGCGGGGCCGAGCGCCGCCGGTTCTGAGCCGGCGTGACTCGGGGCGTCCGAGCCGACCTCCCGTAGCCGCCGCCTCGGCCAGTCAGCCCGGCCTCGAGACACCTGTCACTGCCCCCTCGCCCGACCCGAGCCGGCAAGGGGGCTGGGCTCCGGGCCCGGCCTAGCCGGGCGCGCGGCTCCGCGCAGCTCCGGGCCCGCCCCCGTGGAGCGGCGGCGGGGGCGGGGGGCTGCGCGGGGCGGGGCGGGCCGGGCCCCCTCCCCCGCCCCCCTGACGTCAGCCCCCGGCCGCCGCCGGCTGGCTCACTAGGCGCTCGCCCTCCGGCCGGGAAGCATGGGGCCGTCCGGGCTCGTCTGCGCCCTCCTGCTCGCCGCCTGCTGCTGCTGTCGCCGCGCCGCGGGTGAGTGGCTTCGCAGGGGGCCCGCGCCCCCGAGCGGCCCGGGCCAGG
This sequence comes from Felis catus, assembly GCF_018350175.1. Lineage (NCBI taxonomy): Eukaryota > Metazoa > Chordata > Mammalia > Carnivora > Felidae > Felis > Felis catus. The sequence goes on along the minus strand of NC_058377.1, from coordinate 16,765,753 downwards.
GGTCTTTGGCGGAGCGCGCCCGGGGAGCGGAGCCGGCGGCGCGGCGCCGGTCGGGGCTTTGCGCCCCGGCGTGCGCTCCTCCTTCCCGGCGCCTTGCGCGCGTGCAACTCTTCTTCGCGGCCAGTTTGCAGCCTCGATCCTAGAGTATCCCGGGGAGGAGGACGCGGGGAGGGAGGAGGCTGCTGCCCGGAGCCGGAGGGGGTGGAGCCGAGCCTCTCGGGGGAGCTGGGGAGAGCTTTGCCTCAGGTGCCCACTGTGGGGGCCCGCGGCTGGAGCGGCGGCGGGAGGCGCCGCTGGAGCGCATCCCCAAATCCCGGATCCTGCGCCCGCCTGTTGCTGGCAAAGGCGGCTTGCTTAGCGGGAGGGGGCGCGCCGACGCCTCCTCTCCGGCCTGGGCTCCGAGCCAGGCTGGAGGTGAGCGAGCGGGGGAGGGACGGCGGCTCCCGCCCGAGCAAGGGCGTTGGCAGGGGCTGGGGGGCGGCGTGGGTCGCCTCGCGCCTGTCCGGGTGAGGGGATCACAGGTGGCAGAAGCGAGGGCTCGAGGGTGCCCAGGGTGGAAGCGCCCAGAATTGTTACGCCTCCCGGAGTGGGACCACGTTCAGGTGGGAAGAGCGCCCCTGCACCTCGGAGTTTTTCTCTGGAACTGCCTGGGAGCCGGGCGCTCCCGGGTCCACGCTGCCCTTGTATGGCCTGCAGCGGTGTCGCGTGTTTCTCTTGGCTCCCTTTCCCGGGTCCCAGCCGCTGTCCGGCTGGGGAAGGGGAGGGCTAGGCAATACCCAGCTCGCTGGCCTCATGCCCGGTGCCTACAGTGTCCCTGGGGTACCCCAGGCTGCTGCCTCCCAGGCTGACTGTGTTTCTGGGGAAAGGGCTAAATTGGGCTCCACAGCTGCAGCCAATCTAGCCCCACCCTGCCCCGCTCCTCTAGCTCTGGGGAAACGGAGTCAGGGACGCGAGCGAGGCCTCTGCTGTGGGCTGAAGACCGCTCCATCTGCCCTCCTTGTCTGGGCGCCAGCCCGGGGCCACAACCCAGGCATCCCTGAGGCCAGCCAGATGGTATTGAGTGACATCACCTCCTCACAGGGCAGGCAGCACGCTGGCACCACTGACGTCACTCTTGCTCACTGCCTGGCCCTCACCCTGACCCCTGGGGGACATTCTGACCCCTTCGTGCTCACAAGACTCCCAGGCTGGGGGTCCCCTGAGCGTGTGGGATGTCCACAGAGGTACCGCTTCGGGAGCCTGAGATGGGAGCTTCTGGCCGGGGTTGGCTCGCTGCGTCTTGTGGGAAATTTGGGGAGGGCTTTTTTGGGGGGCAGAGTAGTGAGGTCTTCCCCGCGGTGTGGGGACACAAAGGGGCCTGTGTGCCCCAGCCTGGCACATGCCTTGCATTCCCACACTCTGAGCTCACTGGGAGTGGAGGGGGCCTGGAAGGAAAGGGGCCTTCCTCTTGGCCCACCGCCTGGGTTGCCCCTCTGCCAGCCTCGTCTGGAAGGTGCCTGGTGCTCAGGGTCTCCTCCTGCGATGACCAGAGACGGTCCCCCTCGACTCCCCTGAACTGGGGGAGAGGGCGGCCTGGGGCAGCCGGTAGAGGGGGGTTGAGGCTCAGGGGGGGCAGGGCCCTCTCCCGGAAGAAAAGTTGCAGGGAGCCGGCTGGGAGGGGAGGCCACGGGGAGCAGCTGGAGCTGACACCACTGCTGGGGTGTCCCCTCCCGCACCCCAGGTGTGCCTGGAGAGGCGGAGCCCCCCACCCCGGAGCCCCTGGAGGTGGAAGTTGGCGGGACAGCCCTTCTGAAGTGCGGCCCCTCCCACTCCCCGGGCAACTTCAGCCACGTGGACTGGTTTTCTGTGAGTGCGTGGAGGGGGTGGCAGGGTGGCAGGGTGGGAGGCTGTCCCCCTCCCGCAGCCCCAGGACCCTCCCCTCCGTCACCCCTCCTCAGGTCCACAAGGAGAAGCCGACTCTCATCTTCCGCGTGCGCAAGGGCCAGGGCCAGAGCGAACCCGGCGAGTACCAGCACCGGCTCAGCCTCCTGGACAGAGGGACTACTCTGGCCCTGGCACACGTCACCCCCCATGACGAGCGCATCTTCCTGTGCCAGGGCAAGCGCCCTCAGTCCCAGGAGCACCGAATCCAGCTCCACGTCTACAGTCAGTGCCCATTCCGTGCCTCGCGGGCGGCGTGGGTCGCGGGAAGCGGTGTGGTCCCATATGCCCCGCCTCTCCTTCCCTTGTAGAAGCCCCGGAGGAGCCGAGCATCCAGGTCAATCCCTTGGGCATTTCAGTCAACAGCGAGGAGCCCGAGGAGGTGAGCCACGCCAGGGTGGCCAGGCGGGGCCTGGTGGGGCCTGAGCGGCAGCGAGACTCACGGCCTGTCCCCCTCAGGTTGCTACCTGTGTGGGGAGAAATGGGTACCCCGTTCCTCAAGTCATCTGGTACAAGAATGGGCGGCCCCTGAAGGAGGAGAAGAAACGTGAGTGCAGCCCCGTCAGCCCTTAAGGGCCCTGCTTACGGTGCCACCACCTTGCCTTTCGTCGGACCTTGGTTTTTGGAAGTACACAAGCGAGGCCTGAAAACGTTCTTGTGAGAATGTAAACGACCCAGGAGATCTAGAAGGAAAATTCCCTTCTTGCCCCACATCCCCTCCCAGAAAGTAATCTCTGCTGTCAGTTGAGTGTTCGTTCTTTCCGGCCAGTTTCTGGGTCCTTACACATACAGAGATACGTCTGGGCACGTGTAGGCTTTTGATTTTTTTTTTTTTAATTTTTTTTTTTCAACGTTTATTTATTTTTGGGACAGAGAGAGACAGAGCATGAACGGGGGAGGGGCAGAGAGAGAGGGAGACACAGAATCGGAAACAGGCTCCAGGCTCCGAGCCGTCAGCCCAGAGCCCGACGCGGGGCTCGAACTCCCGGACCTCGAGATCGTGACCTGGCTGAAGTGGGACGCTTAACCGACTGCACCACCCAGGCGCCCCTAGGCTTTTGATTTTTTATTCTCTAAATCAGTGGTTCTCAAAGAGGGGTCATTTTGCTCCTCCCTCCAGGACGTTTAGCGCTGTCTGGAGGTATTTCTGGTTGTCCTGAAGGGAATGGTGGTGATGGCACCTGGGGGACGGTCGGCAGCCTACAGTGCACGGGGCAGCCCCACCCCACAAAGAATTCTCTGCGCCGACGCTTGGGCAGCACCGAGGTCGGGAAACCCCCGATCTCGGTGCTTCTGTGTGGTAGATCACTTTTCTTTTGACGGTGAGCCTTGGAAACCTTTGCAGCTTCGTCAGTGTAGCTCTACCGGATTGTTTTGCCCCCCCCCACCCCCCCCAGTGGGTATGGTGTAGTCAGGCTGGCCGTTCACTACCCCCGTTGGTGGGCGTCTGGAGTGTTTGCTGAGGGGCATCGGTCAGTCACTGTGGCATTCCTGGCACGCGCCCTGGAGTGCGCGCGCGCCCGCCCTGGTGTGCGCGCGCGCGCGCGCGCCCACGGAGCAGGTGGATAAGGAGCAGTAAAACTTCGGAGGTGAAGAGTCGCGGCTCCCGTGGTGCCTGGCCTTCTGCGGAGGCCGGGGTCCCCCTCCGGGAGCCCCCTCCGGCAGCCCCTGCGACCAGGGGGTGGGGGCGGAGGCGGGGCCGAGGCCGAGCCTCTCTCCCCTTCCTCCCTGCCCAGGGGTCCACATTCAGTCGTCCCAGATTGTCGAGTCGAGCGGTCTGTACACCCTGCAGAGCGTTCTGAAGGCCCAGCTGGTTAAGGAAGACAAAGACGCCCAGTTTTACTGCGAGCTCAACTACCGGCTGCCCAGCGGGAACCACATGAAGGAGTCCAGGGAAGTCGTCGTCCCGGTTTTCTGTGAGTCCCGATACGGCCCTGGGCTGGGGCGGGTGGAAAAGTCCGGCCGCTCCCCGGCGCGGGGACGGCTGGTGGGCTGACGGCCGCGGCCCCCGTGCCCCCCCTGTGCTATAGACCCGGCGGAGAAAGTGTGGCTGGAAGTGGAGCCCGTGGGCGTGCTGAAGGAAGGGGACCGCGTGGAAATCCGGTGTCTGGCTGACGGCAACCCCCCACCCCACTTCACCATCAGCAAGCAGGTGCGGAGGGGGCCCGCGCTGGGTGCACACGGGCTGCGAGAGCGGCTGGAGGCGCACGCTGCTCACCCCCTCGCTCTCCCCCAGAACCCCAGCACCCAGGAGATGGAGGAGAAGGCGACGGAGGACAACGGGGTCCTGGTGTTGGAGTCCGCCCGGAAGGAGCACAGTGGGCTCTATCAGTGTCAGGGCCTGGACCTGGAAACCATGGCATCGCTGCCGAGCGAGCAACAGGAGCTGCTGGTGAACTGTGAGGGCCCCGGGCCCCGGACGGGAGGGAGCAGGCGGGGGGGCAAGTGGGAATTTTGCCCAGGCTGACGCCCTTGCCGTGTCCCCAGACGTGTCTGATGTCCGGGTGAGCCCTGCGGCCCCGGAGAGCCGGGAGGGCGGCAGCCTCGCCCTGACCTGTGAGGCAGAGAGTAACCGAGCCCTGGAGTTCCAGTGGCTGAGAGAAAAGGTACTCAGGCGGGCCTGGGGCTGTGGGGCGTGGGGGGCCGTGTGGCTGTGAGTGACCCACCGACCCCTCTCTCACCCCAGACAGGCCAGGTGCTGGAGAGGGGGCCCGTGCTCCGCTTACACAACCTGCAGCGAGACGCGGGGGGAGGCTACCGCTGCGTGGCCTCCGTGCCCAGCGTCCCGGGCCTGAACCGCACTCAGCTGGTCCGCGTGGCCATTTTTGGTGAGGCCCTCTGGGCAGAGACCGGGCGGCCCGGGAAGCTACCCCCGGCTGGGTGGTTTCGAGCTCTTCGAGGACGAAAGGCCACCGGCTGCCCCGGGATGCTCTGGCGGGGAAGGGGAGGCAGGCCAGCGGAGTTGGCCGCCGCCACACCTGTCCCCCTCCCTCTCTAAGGGTCCCCGTGGATGACATCAAAGGAAAGGAAGATGTGGGTGAAAGAGAACACAGTGTTGAATCTGTCCTGTGAAGCGTCGGGACATCCCCGGCCCTCCATCTCCTGGAGCGTGGACGGCACGGTGAGCCCACCTCCTTTTCCCCTGCTCACGCACCCCTGCCCCAGGCTCTGCTGCCGGGACCGGACCTGGCCCCTGAGCTCCGCCTCCTTCCTTACAGGCCCATGAACAAGACCAAGATCCGCAGAGCGTCCTGAGTGTCCTGAACGTCCTCGTGACCCCAGAGCTGTTGGAGACTGGTGCAGAGTGCGTGGCCTCCAACTTCCTGGGCAGAAACACCACCACCATTTTCCTGGAGCTGGGTACGGGCCTCGTCCCGTCCTCGGTGTGGCGGGGTGTGGCGGGCGCGGGCTTGTGCTTTTCTTAACCCACCTTTCGATCCGTTTAACCACAGACTCAAACAGAACCACTGGCCTCAGCACCTCCACTGTCAGTCCTTACACCAGAGCCAACAGCACCTCCACAGGTGAGCAGGCAGTCTGGGCTCGAGAACGGGGGGGGGGCGCGGGGCTGTGCCAGGGCACCCTTATCCTGCCCTGTCCCTGCCCAGGGAGCCCCGGGCTGGGTGGGGCAGTGGTGAAAGCGTGGCCACCTGGGGCCGGGAGTGACTAGGAACATCTCTGTGGGACAGAGAAGAAGCTGCCGGAGCCTGAAAGCAAGGGGGTGGCCATCGTGGCCGTGACCGTGTGCGTCCTGGTCCTGGCCGTGCTGGGTGCCGTTCTCTATTTCTTCTACAAGAAGGGCAAGCTACCATGCGGGCGGTCGGGCAAACAGGAGATGTAAGCATGGTACCCCGCGCCCTCTATCCCCCCGCCCCCCGTCGTGCTACCCAGCTTGTTGCCTCCGCGGGCACATTCCCTGCCTGCTCGAGTGCCCGCTCACCCCTTAGGAGCAGGAGGGGGACGCTGAGTGTGAGTGCTCCCTGCTCTCCTGCCCACTGCATTCACCCACGCCTTCTCCCTTCCATTCACTGCGTGTTTCCCTTCCCTGAGCTGGCCCCACAGCACCTGCCTAAGAGCCCCATCACCCAGTCCAGTGTCTTTCCCAGCGACCTTCCCTTCCCTTGCCCCTGAGTTGCCAACTTCTTGCCTCCCTCCCTCCTCCCAGCACGCTGCCCCCGTCTCGTAAGAGCGAATTTGTAGTTGAAGTTAAGTCAGATAAGCTCCCAGAAGAGATGGGCCTCCTACAGGGCAGCACCGGTGACAAGAGGGCTCCAGGAGACCAGGTAGGAGGCAGTTCCTGCGGCCAGTGCCTGACGCCTCTCCAGGGATTGGGAGCCGCGGGGGCTAATGGCTCTCGTCCCCTGAACACTCACTCTCTCTCCCTTTCCTCCTCCTCTACTGGAGACTGGGAGCAGGCCCGTCTTGCCTTCCTAACACTAGTCCCAGGTTGGTAGGGCGAGGAGAGTGGCCGGGGGACCGTGGACAAGGGGTAGCTCCCCGGACTGACAGCACACACTCCGCCCTGTCACCGCCACCTTTCCCCGAACAGTGCCGTGGCTCAGGTCACCGAGCGCGGTGCGGCCAGTCCAGTTCGGAGCCTAGGCCCTCCTGCCCCGCCCCCTCCCACCGCTTCCCTCCACGCCTCGTCCATCAGCTTTGGCTTCGGTCCCTCATCCCTTCAGCGCTCCCACCCCAGACGCCAACGCGGTCCCCCCGCGCTCCCCTCACCTCTCTCCTCTTCACCTACTTCTAGGGAGAGAAATACATCGATCTGAGGCACTAGCCTGCTCGTCACACTGAGTGCCCTTCCCGCCTGGAACACTTCCTGCTCCCTGCTTACCCTCTCCCAACACTCAGGATGATCGCCAAAGCCTCTAAAGCGGGGTAGGAGAAGGTCCCTACTCCAGCTGGCCTGCAGACCCCATTTCTGAGGGAAGGGCCGTCGGGAGAAGGTCCTCTTCAAGGACCGACCCACCGAGGTCTCAGTTGGGTGAGGCTCATCCCAGGGAGGGGCCTCGGTATCCCGGGAGTGGGAAGGAGTTTCTTGCAGACCGCGTTTTCTCTGTAGGCATGCTGTGGATGTATATACCTGTTTTCTACCAGCAGCCAAGTTAGGTAGTCTGTTTATCTGGAGCTGGTTTCTGCCCCAAAGGCTGGCGTCCTCATTCGGTTGTGTCACTGAGGTGAGGACACACTGAGCCCAGGCCCCTCTCTGCTGAAGTATGTTGCTCACACCGGTTCTGGAGAGTATGTACCCCAGCATTCATTACAAAGCAGCTGCCTGCCTGCCGCGGGAGGCCCTTTTGTGACCCACAGCTCTCTGGGAAGAAGCCAGGACTGGTGGTGTTCCTTAGATCTTGTTGTCCCTGCAGGGAGGAAGCTGGGCAGTTTTCCAGAGTTAGGCCATTGTGCCCAAACCCCCTGCGTGAATGTGGCTCCCATCGCCCTGTCAGGGGGCCACGTAAGACTGAAAGGTGGGGTTAGGGGACAGCCATGAGGTCCAGACTGTCCTTTATGACGATTAAGACTAGAACTCTACAAGCACCAAACTTCTACAAAGTGAGCTAATGGCCTTAGACCCTGGGAGAAGGGCCTTCCCTAATGGGAGAATGGTACTTAGGGATGAGAGCTGGCCTGGCTGGAGCTTTGGGGTGTGAATGTGTATCTGTGTGCGCGCACCCGTATGTATATGTGGTTTCGTTAGGTTGTGTGTAAATTTGCAAATTTCCTCTATGTATGTATATATATATATGTATATGTAAGAAAAATAAAGCTTAACTGTCCCAGAAATCTCACCCGTTTTTTATTCATCATGGGCACCACAGCAGCCTGGGGTCTCCACAACTAGAATCGTACCGAACAGAACACAAGACCCTTCACATTTAGGAGCGGGGACCAGAGGTTCCCTCTGCTTCTGAGCAAACAGCTCCTGCTCCACCACAGAGGAGGATCCCCCTGCTTCTCAGCAGCAAGGCCGCCTCGCCCTAAGGCAGCTAGCTCTCAGGGCCCGGCAGGCTGTTGGCAAGGAGGAGCTATCAACTTTTTTCTAGGCTTTCCAGCGGCTCAGACTTGCCTTGACGTAGCAGCAGACTCACCACGATGACTGCGCGGGCCTGGTCTTTCACTCTCCCACCCCCACGGAAGGGCAAGAACTCCAGGCTGCTACAACAAAAGAAACTTTATTTAAAAATATTTTTTTTTTTTTTTTTACAGACATGGGTGCTTGAAAAAGCTCTTTAGTTAACTGTGTATGGAAATGAAAAAAAATTAATAAATAACATTAGTATAACAGACCTCTAAACATTAATACATTGGCAAAACAAAAGGGACGTCAAATGAAAACCAATCTTAAAGCTCTGCTCTTCTCTGTAAGAATATTTACCTTCTGTCTTATTCTTTACAGGTGAGAAGGATTAAATACTGCTAATAGAAATTTTTTTTATATTAATGACACATTTTTAAAATAGTCCACAAAAATCTCCTCTAAGTTTTCGTTTTGTTTCATTTTTAACACTGATATACAAATTGGGACTCTATTCCGGAGGAAGCATCAAGTTCTCCTCAGCCCCACCCAGGCCAAGAATGTCAAAATCCTAAAGAGGGAGGACGTTCAGAGGAATGGTTTCTCTCCCAATTCTTGATTAAAGGCAGGGAAGAACTGAAAGGGGAAAGGGAGAAGTAAAATTCTCAGATAGAAAACTTTTTTTCCTTTTCTCTTTGCTGAAACTGACCGTGACCACCATGCTGAGGACCGGGCACGTGGTCCTTGCTGCCTTCCCCAGGGGAAAACTGGACCCGCAGAGGGCACTGGCTGCTTAATGCTTTAAGACTGAAGTCTGCAAATGAAAGGAAAGCCACGTCTCGAGGGAGAGGCAGGAGGTCTAGGCCAGTTCAGGATCCAGCAAAGAGGAAAGACACACACCACGTCTGTTCTCGGGAGAGTCCGTCCTACACTTTCCCATGCAGTTGAGTCACTAGCAGGCCCAGAGGCTGGCACACTTGAAATGGTCCAGGGCATACCTGGAAATCCCAGAACAGTCTCCCTCTCTCCTCGCTGGAGACAGCCTTCAACCTGGCGGCTGCGATCCTGACTAGAGCCAACCGAATGATCCCAGGGGAACACGTACTCCAAAAGGCAGGGAGAGGGGACCCCAGACGTGCCTCACCTATCTGACATCTCTCCAGCCACACAGAGCGTTTCCTCCTCCCCCCAGTCTGTAAGGATGGACACTCAAGGTAGAGGAGCTAAGACTCTGGTATTTCCATATTAAGTCCTAAAATGCAGCCTGAGTTACAGTGCTGCCTTAGAAAGGCACAAAAATGTTTGGCTTTTTTTTTTTTTTTTCAGTGTGCTAAAAATTGTTTTGTTTTGAATAAAGGAAAAAGATATATAAGGTTAAAAATCCCAAGTCACCACAGCCAGAAAGCAAATGTAGGAGGAGGTACCTCGTAGCTGCCATGCCCCTACCACATGTTTCAGCAGGAGGTCAAGGCCGAGACACGGAGACCGGTAGGTCAGGAGGCATCCACTCTCACGGGCAACGTGCCTGCAGGCTTACCCAGACAGCAGAAGGAAGAAACCGAGGAAGAGAAAACACACAGTCTACAGACTCCTACGTGGTTCTCTGCCTCTGCGGTTTCAAGACCGCCATGAGCACGGCTACCTCGCCCCGAGCAGGGTCCGAGGTAGGTAGGGAGGAGGGAACGGACACACGGGGCACGCGACACGCGAGCAGGTTGGCGCACTGGGCGTGGGCACACGGCGCCCCCCTCGTCGGGGCTGGGCGGGAGGCGGAGCGAGGCCCGAGGAGCTGCCCGGGGCGTGTGCCCGAG